>NW_027507785.1:275856210-277141831 GCF_037356315.1 Lithobates pipiens | reverse complement strand
ACTCCACCTCCTGAGCTCTGGCCATTGACATGCTCACAGACCGGAGACCCATTTAGGCTAGGTTCACACAATGTGCGGCATGGGGTACAGCAGGGGCTCCGGTACGTCCTGAGACAGAGCCGAATACATACAGGACTCTTCTGCTGTGCGCTCCATGGCCGCCCCGGAGATGTGTGAACCGGGTCCATGGAGAGCCGGTCACACTCTCCTGTCATGTGAATTGGATGCAGGGAAGCCCGCATCCAATTTGCAGTGTGAACCCAACCTCAGAGGGCTGTGACAGGCATAGAGATTACAACAAAGAGATACAGATAATGGGATTTAGATTCTTAGGAGACAAAGCATAACAAGGTGCATGTCTTCTAACATTACTTATTATGGGGTTTACAACCACTTTAATAGAATGCATTAGGCCTCTTTCACACGGACTGTCCGTTCAGATCCGTCTGTCAGTTTTTTAGGCGGACCTGAACGGACGCTCCATAGACCTCTATGGAGCGACGGATGTCAGCGGTGACATGTCCACTGACATCCGACCCGCTCCAGTCCGAAAAAGCGTGACGGAGGGAAAACCTATTTTTTGCCTCTATGACTCTATGGTCCGTCTTCATCCGATCCCCCATAGGGGAGAGTGGCGCTATGACAGGTCCATCCCTGCACAATGTGCAGAGATGGACATGTCATCTGCCGGCTTGGTAGGGATCGATGGAGCGATCCCCCGCTGAGCAGAGCGGGCTCCGTACATGGACATGTCTGTGTGAAGGAGCCCTTAGGGTAAAAAACCTTTAGCCTTTAAAACTACTTTTAACATGAGATGACAATTATCTGATTGGTACAGATGATCCCATGTGCATGAGTCTCGAACACAAGCACTCCCCAAAAGCTTTTGAGAAAAAAACTGCATGGTAGGTCAGAAGACCTCTTCTTCATTGCTGATTTTCATCTGCAACGTTTACCTATGTGATCTCCTTCCCCCTCATCTACCCTTTGACAAAATATTAACATTCCTTGGGGCCAGGCATCTGTCTATGGGAGTGTGTGTCCAAATCCTGAACCGTGGATGTGATTGGATCATGTATGCACATTCAGCCATTATATCAAAGGGTTGTGCAAGCGCAACATTGCATCACTCTTCTAAACAGAGAAATGAAGCAGATATTGCTCCTAATTAAAGGAAAGCCTATAGTAAGGCTTACCTGTAGGTAAAAAAAATATCTCCTAAACCTGTACGGTTTAGGAGATATTCCCCTCAGTATGCGCCGCTGACTGCAGCGGCGCATGCGCACAAGGGGATTCTCGGCTGAAAGTCCAGCAGTGGCCGCACCCGACCGAGATGAAATCTCCCGCGCGCATGCGCGGGAGTGACGATATCGCGACTCCGGCCACTCACAGCGCCGGAGCCGCGATACCCGGAAGAAACGCAGAGGGAGCATGTCGGCTCCCTCGGCGTGGATCGGGCCAGATGTCGGGGCCACGTTCTAAGGTAAGTATTTCATAATGAGCTAATATGCGGTGCATACTAGCTCATTATGCCTTTTGCTTTGCAGGTGGTAAAAAAAATAAAAATTAGCAGGTTTACTACCGCTTTAAGGGGCGCAAGATGGCTTCTTTGTTGATTAGGAGCAATTGGTTCTCTGTGTCAGGCAGCACACAGAAATGTCTGTTGACAGTTTTTGACAGTTTGTTAATTCCTCCGATAGTGTCCTGTGTCACAGATAAGCACTTGAATGACCGGTTTCCTGGGATGGAGTACTACACAAATATTGACCCGGTTCCTTATTGGACCGTCACTGTAATAGCAAGCTTCACTAATCAATAGGCTTGGCGGTATTGGCTAGGCTGCCAATCCAAGAAGCCATAGACTTTGATTACTAAGCAGTACAGTATAAGACTACATCTATGTTTTCATCCTTTGTGTTGTCATTAATCATGGTTATAGATTGCGTTTGCTCTGGAATTACATAGCAAGGTCAAAAATCTCCTTCATTGGATTTCTGGCAGTGAGCTTTTCTTTCCTTTTCATTTATTTGTGTTTTACACAAATGTGTTTTAATAAAATAAAAATACTAATATATAGTTACTATACATATTTAAAAAAAAAATCTCTATATTATTACAAAGTGCATTTGGCATTGTCAGGTCTCCATCGGTCATTGTAAAGAAAATCGTAGTTGCTGCTGATCTAATGGATTCAGGATACAGCAAATCAGCTTGTGTACACCTTTCTTAAAAAAAATAATAAATGGTTTTCCCTTTTTTTTTCCAAATATGTGAAAAGTGTGGGGTGCATTTGTATTCAGCCCCCCCCCAAGTCAATACATTGTAGAACCACCTTTTGCTGCATGTCTTTTTGGGGATGTCTCTACCAGCTTTGCACATCTAGAGGGTGAAATGTTTGCCCGTTCTTTTTTTTTTTTGGTTTAAAGGACAATTTTATTGAGCATAATGAACAGGATATAATCACGAAAACGCAATGCAACATGCACTACGCAAACAAACTTGTGCATTTTACAGACAGGTACAGTAAATATACGAAAATGTTTTGCAACAAAAGATGTGTGATGCAGTGATCAGCAGAGGAACCTAAAGGGTATACAGTGTAGGGAATAGTCCCTGGAAAAGACATAAAGACATATAGTACAGAGGTCAGCTAAGTCACGGCATTGCAGGTAGAAGCATTCTCCAACCATCTATCCCATATTTTGTTGTATTTATGGGGACAACCCCTATGAGCATACAACAGCTTCTTGAGGGGAAGCGTGTCATTGATCGCCCTAATCCATTGCTGTAGCGTGGGGGGACGCCCTCTCAACCACGTCCTAGCAATCTGCATCCTAGCCAAAAACAAGGTCTCCTGTAAAAAAATGTTGAGGTATTTCTCACTGTCGGGTAAAGAGAGGAGCCCCAGTATACACTGTCGAGGGGACAGGAACACCGGGGAGCCCATGCGGTCGTGAAGAAATCGGACCACCTGCGCCCAGTATCCCTGTATGATCGGGCAGGCCCACAATAGGTGGTAAAAGGATGCAGTCGGGGAATCACAACGGGGACAGTTGGGGTCGAAATCAGGTCTGTATTTAGCTATGCGTTGAGGCGTAAGATAGGACCTGTGCAGAATGTAGAGGTGGGTAAGGCGGTCCGGGAGCCTAGGTGACATGAGCCTGTGATTCGCCAGAGCTTCATCCCAATCCGCGTCCGACACCGCACCCAAATCACCCTCCCACCGAGAGCGCACCTGATAGGCCACGCTCAGGGCAGTAGGGGATAGCAGATACGCGTACAGCCGCGAGATCAATTGCCAATGGTCGTCACCCAGCACCAGGTCAACCACAGCTGGCGTCTCAACCCTCGGGATACTCCCAGTAAACTGGGCTTGGAGCGCGTGTCGGAGTTGGAGATAGCGAAACAACATGTGGTTGGGCAAGGCGTAGGTATCCTTGAGGGCCTGAAAGGATCTGACCACCCCATGGGAGACCACCTGTGACAGATAAATAACACCCTTATGCACCCATAACCCGGGATCTGGGACAAGGGCCAGTTCTGGTAGCTCGGAATTATTCCACAGAGGTGTGTGAGAGTGAGGAGAGGGGGCCTGTCCAAGGCGCATAGTAAGCTGCCAGATTCTACAATGATGGGAGAGCAGGAGGTGTCCGTCGTTAGGGAGGGGCGGAAGGCGTGAGTGACTAAACAGCAGTTGGAAAGGGTGAAACAAAGGGCCTGAGGCCCGTGAACACACTAGGGTGGTATAGCGGACTCTGTCCGTTTGATTGAAGTGAAAAAAGTGGGATAGTTGAGAGGCTATGTAATAGAGTTGGAGATCGGGCAGGGCGGCTCCCCCCAGGGTTGACGGACATTTTAAGACCCGCCACGACAACTTGTGTCGAGACGAGCCCCAAACAAATGTGTTAAGGATAGACTCCATAGCTTTAAATAGGCGGGGAGGGAGGTACAGCGGTGCCTGCCAGAATACATAAAGCAGCTTGGGAAGGATAATCATCTTAACCAAATTTATTCGGCCCATCACCCCAAGGGGGAGACGAGACCAGACTTGAGTTTTGGATTTTAGAACGTCAAATAGGGGTTCAACATTAAGGACGAGATAGTCGGAAAGGGACCTAGAGATGTGTACACCGAGATATTTAATGGAGTCAGTTCTAGCAAGTGGGAGCGCTGCCTGTTCAGCGGTGGGGGGCCCCAAATCTAGCGGGAGTATTTGAGATTTGGACCAGTTAATCTGGAGCCCAGAGAAGGCTCCAAAGGCCGTAATGAGACGCAGGGCTGTCTGCAATGAGGGACCAGCATCAGCTAGATACAACAGCATATCGTCTGCATATAGGCTGATCACCTCATGCAGATCACCACAGCGAAGACCCCTAATGTCTGGGTGAGACCTAAGGGCTATGGCCAGGGGCTCTACAGCCAAGGCGTACAGCAGCGGGGAGATAGGGCAGCCCTGACGGGTCCCCCTGGAGAGGGCAAATGAGGCGGAAGTCCTACCATTCACTTGAATACGTGCCGTGGGGGCGTAATATAGGAGCTGGATCCACTTAATAAACTTGGGGCCTATTCCGAATCTGCGAAGGCACTCCCAGAGGTAACACCACTCCACAGAGTCAAACGCCTTGGTGGCGTCCAGGCTGACCACAACCCTGGATCCAATATCAGCGTGCTGGGCCTGGAGGTTATGTTTGCCCGTTCTTCATTGCAAAATAGCTCAAGCTCTGTCAGATTGGATGGAGAGCGTCTGTGAACAGCAATTTTTAAGTCTTGCCACAGATTCTCAATTGAATTTAGGTCTGGACTTTGACTGGGCCATTTTAACACATGAATATGCTTTGATCTAAACCATTCCATTGTAGCTCTGGCTGTATGTTTTCGGTCATTGGCTTTTTTCAACAATGGCTTTCTTCTTACCACTCTTCCATAAAGGCCAGATTTGTGGAGTGCACGACTAATATTTGTCCTGTGGACAGATTCTCCCCCTGAGCTGTGGATCTCTGCAGCTCCTCCAGAGTTACCATGGGCCTCTTGGCTGCTTCTATGATTAATGTTCTCCTTGCCCGGCCTGTCCGTTTAGGTGGACGGCCATGTCTTGGTAGGTTTGCAGTTGTGCCATACTCTTTCCATTTTCGGAGGAATGAACAGTGGATTGAACAGTGATTCATGAGATGTTCAAAGCTCGGGATATTTTTTTTATAACCTAACCCTGCTTTAAACCTCTTCACAACTTTATTCCTGACCTGTCTGGTGTGTTCCTTGGCCTTCATGATGCTGTTTGTTCATTAAGGTTCTCTAAAAAAAACCTCTGAGGGCTTCACAGAACAGCTGTAATTATACAGAGATTAGATTACACACAGATGGACTCTATTTACTAATTAGTGACTTCTGAAGGCAATTGGTTCCACTAGATTTAGTTAGGGGTATCAGAGTAAAGGGGGCTGAATACAAATGCACGCCACACTTTTCAGATATTTATTTGTAAAAAAAAGTTTGAAAACCTTTTATCATTTTCCTTCCACTTCACAATTCTGCGCCACTTTGTGTTGGTCTGTTACATAAAATCCCAATAAAATACATTTACGTTATTGGTTGTAACATGAGAAAAGTGAAACATTTCAAGGGGTATAAATACTTTTTCCAGGCACTATATTTTTTATTCATTGATAGGATTTACATACACTTTAACCATAACAGTGATGTACAAGTTTTGGTCAGCATAGCTCCTCTAATATTGTTCTCTACTATTTCCAGGAGGATGTCAAGGATTTGGAGAAGCCGATTGTGGTACAGAGCGTGGGTACAGACGGACAGCTGTTCCACTTTATGGTTCTGCAACTGAACACTCTGGATTTGGAGTCCAGCAATGGCATCAAAAATATTGTCTGGATGGATGGAGACCAGGCCTTGTATGATACCGTGGCAGGCAAAGCAAAAATCATAAGGAAAGTGGTTGTGGTAAGTGGTGTGGAGGGGAGGCATGTAACGCTGCTAACACAATAGAGGGTGACATTTTATTATCCAAACCCTTGTGTTTCATGCATTTATGTTGTAGTTCCTAGAGTTTCTGGGCTGTCTTCAATATGCAAGTCAGCCTGTGTACACCTTTCTTTTAAAAAAATGTTGTAGAAACCAAATTTTGTATTCGTTTCTTAGAAACGTTGATGACAAGATGAGTTTGAGGTCCCAAAAAATTCACACATGCCACATCCATCCATAGAGGTTACCGCTCTCTCCTCCTGGATTGTTTTATTCATCTTGTATTATGGAGCATTCTAAAGAAAAGTAAAATCATTGCTCTAAAGTGGGCAGGAACAAAACCGGAATTGGCAGGGAAGCAGGGGCAGTTATGTTCACACTGCCCCGCTGCGTTTTTTTTTGCTAAAGTGCAGCTAACCCGTGGGCTATGAAGTCCTGGTGCAGTTTCAGAAATTGCAACCAAATTCCTGCATGTCGCATGCTTGGTGCATTTTCTGAAAAATGCCCTAAATTCACAGGACATTATAGAAGTATACGGGAAAGTGCAGCTAACCCGCACAAAATCCACAGATTAGCTGTGTGCCCAAAGCTCAGGGGGACAGCACCGGGACAGTGCAAAGCCCCCCTTAAAGACTTTGTAAAAAAAAAAAATTAAACAAAGTGACCCCCCCTGCAAAAAAAGAGCAGATGCCTCTCCAATTTCCTGTGCTGGCCATCACTGCTATAGCCATAGGAAACCACTGCTGTCAGAATCTGACACTTTCAGTATGTTGGATTTCTGGGTCCAAGAAAAAGACAACTTCTCCTACACTCTTCGAAGTGTGATACCGACAGTTTAAGAAGGTAGTGTCAAAAAGGTCTTGCAGCCCTCCTTAGAACATTGGGTATTCAAATACTGGAGAAAAACAAAACAAAAAAGGAAGGCGCACTGACCTAGTGCATTACCATAAATAGAGCTTTATTGAAAACAGAACATATAGTAAAATGGCTACTCACAAACGAGTATTGATAAAAGGCATAATCAATACAATTGGATCCATCGCACCAAATATTGACACATCCAGATCTGATGTCAGATGAATTGACGAATACCCCAACATAAACGGCTGACGCGTTTCAGGGGAGAACCCCTTTTTTCAGAGCCAAGACAGGCAAAGTGTGAGTAGTTATTTTGCTATATGTTCTGTTTTCAATAAAGCTCTATTTATGGTAATGCACTAGGTCAGTGCGCCTTCCTTTTTTGTTTTGGATTTCTGGGTCCCCCACTGTACTCAATGGTTCCTCCCACTGGCCTTACTTTACTACTGAGTGGATGTAAACCCTCACATATACCCAGTGAAGCGAACAGCCTCAGATGATACACAGGGATGAAACAAATTCAATTAAAACAATCCATTAAGTTCTCAGCTACATAAGAGCGGGGGGGGGAGAGAAGCAGCAGTACAATAATCTTCCCAGTGACAGGCTGTGCTGGGGGAATGTGTCAGGACAAGTCTGATTATTGGAGGAGAGCAAGTTGAGTTCCCAGCATAGTTGGAGAACTTACCACAGTGTGTTTCCTGCTTAGTGTGGTCAGTTTTTAATAGAAAACAGAGGGACTAGCAGGAATACCATGAATTTCACACAAAGCAAGCAATACAAAGAGAATAGGATGCGCTCTCGTACAAGTACATGGTACAGCAGCACATATCAGGAATATGAAGTGTTGGGGTAACAAATGCTTTGAGTATGAGTCATATGTAAGTCAATGTTTGTTTGTAACTTTGGGACAGCTTGTATTTATTTTAGGGTCACTTTAGGTTGGCTTTGCCTTGCATGAATAACAAAAAAAAAAAAATATTGCTCATCCATGTCTTTATGGACCTTGCTTTGTGCACTGGTGCGCAGTCATGTTGGAACAGGAAGGGGTCATCCCCAAACTGTTCCCACAAAGTTAGGGGCATGAAATTGCCCAAAGTGTCTTGGTATGCAAACGCCTTAAGAGTTCCCTTCACTGGAACTAAGGGGCCAAGCCCAACCCCTGAAAAACAACCATAAAACCACACCAAAATCCCCCTCCACCAAATTAGTTGGACCAGTGCACAAAGCAAGGTCCATAAAGACATGGATGAGTGAGTTTAGGGTAGAGGAACTTTACTGGCATGCAGTCCTGACCTCAACCCGATAGAACACCTTTGGGATTAATTAGTGTGGTGGGTATAGAAAAAATGGGGTTCCCTCACGATATCAAAGTGAAAAATATCTGAATGTGGTATGTCGGTTAGATTGCTGCTAGACCTAAAGTGTATACCATGCACTTGAACAAAAATAAATGAAAAAGGTGATCAGCGCAAATTATATACCATATATTACTACATCGATGGAATATCCTTGTTTGATATGTATTCTACCTCATAGATAAAGTGCAATAAATCAATAATTATACGAATACTAATGGTGAATCCTAATGCAAACTGCTGCTGCGCATGCACAGTTTGCACAGCAGCTAAATAATTGCATTCACAGCAGCAATTTGCATTGGGATTAAACATTAGTATTGGTATAATTATTGATTTATTGCACTTTATCTATGAGGTAGAATACATATCAAACAAGGATATTCCATCTTTGTAGTAATATATGGTATATAGTTTGCGCTGATCACCTTTTTTATTTATTTAATTAGCGTGGTGACTGCAAGCCAGGCCTTCTTGTCTAACTTCAAAAATGGGTTTCTGGAAGAATGGTCAAACATTCCCATAGACACGCTCCTAAACCTTGTGGACAGTCTTCCCAGATGAGTTGAAGCTGTTGTAGCTGCAAAGGGTGGGCCAACTCATTATTGAACCCTACAGACTAAGACTGGGATGCCATTTAGGTTCATGTACGTGTAAAGGCAGACGTCCCAATACTTTTGGTAATATAGCGTATATTGGGTTGGCTTGGCTTAATTTTTTGCCATGAGCTTAAAAAAAAAAAAAAATACATTGATAAACTGTTAATAGAATGCACTGCCATTATCACATTATAACAGAGTGGAAAATCTCAATTGACAGCTTTATATGACTTTATAATGAGTAGCCTGTACGTGGTTAGCTGAATATAAATGGGACATTTTTTTTGGAATAGAATCCGCTCCCTTTTTTTTTTTTTTTTTTAACTGGTTTCTGTCTCTCAGCTCGGAACTATATGAGCAGAAAGCCCAACCGGACATATAAATATGTATGAAGTGTGAAAAAATGAGCTGTGAGGGTCACAGATCTAATTTTGTCTCTATAGCTCCAATGTACTCCTTTACAGAGTACATTAAATCATTCTCATTCGTCTCAGTCCCCGAAAGAGCGTTCGGCCTGTTGTCTCTCTACACAAACAACACATTAGAGCCAGAAGACGCTTCTATTATGGCGTAGGAGGAAATTCTCACATGCAATCTCCTTTTATTATTGGCCTTGTGAGGATTGATCCGAGGTATCCGTGCTAACCACTGAGAAACAATGCTGCAGACGTGCTCATATTTCATTGATTGGTGCGTTTTATAGCACTAACTTATTCAGCAGCAATTTGCAGCGAAAGTTATTGGATTATTCCCATCTATCAGTGCCCACCAGCAATACTTCCAGTCATTAGCTCCAATCACAGCCAAACACTGGGGTTCATTTACTAAAACTGGAGCGTGCAAAATCTGGTGCAGCTCTGCATAGAAACCAATCGGCTTCCAGGTTGTTTTTTTTTTTGTTGTTTTTTTTTGTCAAAGCTTAATTGAACAAGGTGAGGTTAGAAGCTGATTGGCTACTGTGCAGAGCTGCACCAGATTTTGCCCTCTCCAGTTTTAGTAAATCAACCCCCCTGTAGCCTTGTAGTGCTGGTGCCCTGTGTTCAGTATGAGCATGGGTAATCACACTGAGAGCAGAATTGTTGTTTATTACAAGCAAAACACTGGTTGCTATGGGCAAACACATTTTGTCAGTAATTAATTGAGAAATGAGCTTTGAAAATGCAGAGTTTGTATGGAGCCCCTGTGTTTTAATTGGGGTGTTTCCTGTTGACAACCTCCCCCCCCCCTATTTGCTGGACTGTTAATATAAAAAAAATAAGCTGATCTGTGCAGACAACTAGAGACAAATATTAGATGTAGCGATTTAATGTTTTCTCTTCTTCTTTCAGGAACCTGCCGGAGTCTCTGGACTCAAACCAGAAATATTTCAGAAGTTTTGGGCAATGTACCTGCATGGGGCAGTCTAGATGAGCAGGGAGATACCTGTACATACAGTGTATGGAATAAACATTTGATATTTATGTAACATTGTGTCATTCTTCATTTGCTAACATCTAATTGGAAACATATAGATTGAAATACATCTGTCATGACTCATGAGAGATACGTTTTTAAAGTGGTTGTAAAGATAAATTATGTCGTTACATAGTAGGTGAGGTTGAAAAAGACACAAGTCCATCAAGTCCAATTTATGTGTGTGATTATATGTCAGTATTACATTGTATATCCCTATATGTTGCGGTCGTTCAGGTGCTTATCTAATAGTTTTTTGAAACTATTGATGCCCCCTGCTGAGACCACTGCCTGTGGAAGGGAATTCCACATCCTTACCACTCTTACAGTAAAGAACCCTCTATGTAGTTTAAGGTTAAACCTCTTTTCTTCTAATTTTAATGAGTGGCCAGACAATTAAAGTGATTGTAAAGACTTGTTTTTAAAAAAAACAAACATATTATACTTACCTCCTCTGTGCAGTTGGATTTGCACAGAGCAACCGGATCCTCCTCTTCTCGGGTCCCTCCTCAGTGCTCATGGCCCTTCCCCCTGTTGAGTGCCCCCACAGCAAGCAGATGCTATGGGGGCACTCGAGCTGAGTCACAGCTCCCTGTGTCCATTCAGATACGGAGCCCCGGCCTCGTCCCCTTTCTCCCCTGATTGGCTAGCTGACTTTGACAGCAGCGGGAGCCAATGGCGCTATTGCTGTGTCTCTGCCAATCAGGAAGGAGAATCTCAGACGACTGAAACACTCTTGGACATTTCTGGACAGAGAGGGAACTCTGGTAAGTAATAAGGGGGCTGCTGCACACACAAGGCTTTTTATCTTAATGTATAGAATGCATTAAGATAAAAAAAAAACACCTGCCTTTACAACCCTTTTAAATAAAAAAAAAAAAAGCAATGTCTATACTTACTGGTCATGAACCTCTTCTTCTTGGGTTCTCCTCTGTCACTGCTGTCTCCTCTCCTCTCTGTCCACTGCTTCCATGTGACAGAGTCTCCTCCCACTTCCCCCATGGGAAGCCACCAACGTGCACAGTGTTGGATCAAATGAGGGCTCAGGTAAGTTAAATGGGGGGGGGGGATGGGGAAGGATGCTGATGCCTAAAATCTTACCTTAATGCAATGAATACAGTAAGGTAAAAAAAGTTTAGGCTTTAGAACCCCTTTAAGTTAAGGAACCAAGTTTTGCATTCCATGCATTAAGATAAAAAAAACCTTCTGTGTGCAGCAGCTGCCCTCAGCCACCCTAATATTTACCTGTGCCCCATCTCTGGCCAACGTTGTCCATGAGTGCCTCAGCCATCCGGGACTCTCCTTCTGATTGGCTGAGACACAGCAGCAGCGCTATTAGCTCCCGCTGCCGGCAATCAAAGTCAGTTAGCCAGTCAGGAAAGAGAGGAAGGGGGGCCGAACCAGGACTCTGTGTCTGAATGGACAAAGGGAGCTGTGACTCAGCTTGGGTGCCCCCATAGCAAGCTGCTTGCTGTAAGGGCACTTAATAGAAAGAAGGGGCCATGAGTGCCCAAAGAGGAACATGAGAAGAGGAGGATCTGGGCTGCTCTGTGCAAATCCACTGCACAGAGAAGGTAAATATTACATGTTTGTTATTTTTAGAGGGGGGGGGGAGACTTTACAATTACCAGTTACTTTAACCACTTCCATACCAAGCCAGTTCTGGCATTCCACTCCTCCTATGTAAAAATCTGTATTTTTATGCTAGAAAATTACTCAGAATCCTCCAATATATATATATATATATATATATATATATATATATATATATATATATATATATATATATATATATATATATATATATATATATATATATATAAAAGCTACCTCTTATTGCTGGTGTTGTTCTGTTTCTGTAACACAGGCAGGCAGCTGCAGTAATTACAGTCGGTGTACTGTGTCATCTGCACCTAAAGCTACCCAATTGCTTGTTTTCCCATTTCCCTGCAGGCCATTACTATGTCTGGAAGGCCAACAAGGAGAGGCAGACAGTCACGAGTCAATAAAAGAGGGCAAGCAGGCTCTGTGTCTAGAGACAACAGTGCTGGTCGTGGACGTGGTGCATCGTCATCAGCACGTGGCCATGGGACACGCTTGTTCTTATTTTTGGCAGCTGGACGTGTTGAGCGTGTTGAGCCGCATCATGCCGAAGACTTGGTAGAGTGGATGACCAAACCCTCCTCATACTCCTCATCCTCTCACCCAGGCTCAGGGTACTAGCAAAGCAGCTGCCAACGCATCCTCTTCCCTTGTCTCAATGTCATCAGTCACTCCTTCCCTAGACCCACCATGTCCTCCTGAGGAGTCCCCCGAACTATTTGAGCACAATGTTGGGTACATGCTCCAGGAGGATGCCCAGCATTTTGAATGCTCTGATGATGATAACCAGCTAGAGGAAGGCAGTAGCGTGAGCACAGAGAGGGGATGCTCAAGAAGGACAGCAATCTGGCAGTCATGTTCCATCAGCTGCAGCATACTGCCAGGTTTGCTCCAGTGATGAAAAGGGAGGGGATGATGAGGTCACTGACTCCACGTGGGTGCCTGATAGGAGAGAGGAGGAGGATGAGGCACATCTCCAACGAGGCAGGATGCCCTCCGGGGGCCAGCTTAGGGGCAGCACACTGACTGAATCACACCGCAGAGCTCCGCCTGTGCAGGGCGCTGCCTCTGCATGTTATTCCAAAAGTTCTTTGGTGTGGGGCTTTTTTGAGACGAGTGCATCAGATTACACCGCTGCTATCTGCAACATATGTCTCAAGCATATCTCGCATGACCAAAACATCAGCCGCTTGGGCACCATATGTTGACCTGCCATGCAGCTCGTTGGCAAGCATACCTTAAAGACCCACACCAAAGAACAAAGCGCACCTCTCCTTGCTCCTCCTGAGCGGGGATCTCCAACCCCACTAGACCTTCAGTCCTCTCTGAAACATGCACTGAGAGGAATGAAGGTGTAGAATTAGGTGTGTCACTGCCAAGTACTTGAGGCCACTCTGCTAGCAGTACACCGACGTCCGATTGTACCAGGCAAATTTCCCTGCCCCAGCTGCTGGACTGTCAAAAGAAGTTTACTCCCAGCCATCCACATGCCCAGCGGTTGAATGCTAGCTTGGTTAAATTTCTAGCACTTCAGCTGCTGCCTTTTCAGTTGGTAGACTCAGCCCCCTTCTGTGAATTTGTGCAATGTGCGGTTCCTCAGTGGCAGGTCCCCAAACGCCACTTTTTCTCATGGAAGGCGATTTCGGCTCTACCTGCATGTGGGAGGCAATGTCCATGCCTCGCTGGACAGGGTGGTCAGCGGTAAGGTGCATATTACCGCTGACTCATGGTCCAGCAGGCATGGACAGGGACGTTGCCTGTCTCACGGCCCATTGGGTCACTCTTCTGGCAGCTGGGAAGGATGCAGGACAAGGTGCAGTAGTGTTGGAGGTTGTTCCGCCACCACGCCTCCAAAATGCTACTACAGGTTGTGACACACCTCTCTCCTCCACCCCTCCTCTTCTTCTTCCTCCGTGGCCTCTTCCAGTGCTTTGTCCTTGGAACCAGCGGTGCTCCGTAGGCGTTCAAGGGAGTACGCAGGCAAAAAGATGCCATGCCGTGCTTGCGCTGGTTTGTTTGGGGGACAGGAGCCACACTGGGGCAGATATTTTGTCAGCTCTGCAGGGGCAGGCCGAGAGGTGGTTGATGCCACGCCAGCTTAAGCCAGGAATGGTGGTTTGCTACAATGGCACCAACCTCCTCTCCACCCTCCGACAGGGACAACTGACCCATGTACCCTGTGTGGCTTATGTCCTTAACCTGGTGGTGCAACGGTTCTTGGGCAGGTAACCGGGCTTACAGGATGTCCTGAAGCAGTCCAGGAAAGTCTGTGCATTTCCATTGATCATTTAATGCCAATGCTTGGCTGGCTGAGCTCCAAAAGCAGTTGAACCTGCCCAAGAACCGCCTTATATGTGACATGCCCACCAGGTGGAACTCAACGTTGGCCATGCTGCAGTGGCTGCACATGCAGCTGAGGGCCATCAATGAGTACCTGTGCGTCTACGGCACCAGGACAGGGGAGCTTGTTTTTTTTCACCACCCCAGTGGGGTACGATCAGGGATGCATGCACTGTCCTGTCACCATTTTGAGGAGGCCACGAGGATGGTGAGCAGTGAAAGTGCATACATCAGTGACACTGTACCTCTTGTCCACCTGTTGGAGCACACGCTGCGTGGAATAATGGACAGGGCACTTTAGGCAGAACAGAGGCAGGAAGAGGAAGACTTCCTTGCCTCTCAAGGCCCCCTTTATCCAGACAGTGTTCCTGCTGTCCCACCCATCACAGGAGGAGGAGGAGGCTTGTGTCAGCATGGAGGTGGAGCCTGGCACTCAGCAGCAGCAGTCTTGTAGGGATGATTTACAGTCCCAAGAAACCCGTGGACTTGTACGTGGCTGGGAGGAGGTGGCTGCGGATCATGTTGTCCTTAGTGACCCACAGGACTCTGGACCGAATGCCTCAGCTAACCTATGCTGCATGGCCTCCCTGATCCTGCAAAGCCTGCGGAAGGATCCTCGTATTCTTCGGATCAAGGAGAGGGACCATTACTGGCTGACCACATGACAATGGTACCAAAAATGTGTCAAAAATGTCCGATGTGTCCGCCATAATGTCGCAGTCACAATAAAAATCGCTGATCGCCGCCATTACTATTAAAACTATTATTTTGTAAACGCTATAACTTTTGCGCAAACCAATCAATAATCGCTTATTACGATTTTTTTTTACCAAAAATATGTAGAACAATATGTATCGGCCTAAACTGAGGGGAAAAAATGTTTTTTTTATATATTTTTGGGGGATATTTATTATAACAAAAGTAAAAAATAATGCGTTTTTTTTCAAAATTGGCGCTCTATTTTTTTTATAGCGCAAAAAAAACAGCAGGGGTGGTCAAATACCACCAAAAGAAAGCCCTATTTGTGGGAAAAAAAGGACGGCAATTTTTTTGGGGAGCCACGTCGCACGACCGCGCAATTGTCAGTTAAAGCGACGCAGTGCCGAATCGCAAAAAGTGGTCTGGTCTTTGACCAGCAAAATGGTCCGGGGCTGAAGTAGTTAAATTACTTTTTTTTTCCATTAAATGTCATTTTGTGCAGGGACTGTTTTAAACATGGGAAACATGTGCCACTTCACAGGCATACTATAGACACCCCCCAGGCACAATATTTAAAGGAATATTTCACTTTTTTTTTCACTTTAATCATCATTAAAATCAGTGCTCCCGAAAAAACAGCAGTTTAAAAAAAAAAAAAAAAATTGGCATTGACCCATGTCCCCTGGGGCAGGAACCAGGTCCCCAAACCCTTTTTAGGACAATATCTTGCATATTAGCCATTAAAATTAGCACTTTTTATTTCGAACATTCGAGTCCCATAGACTTCAGTGGGGTTCTAAAGTTCGCACAAATTTTCGGTCCGTTCAAAAATTCTAGTGCGAACCGGGGGGTGTTCGGCTCATCCCTACTCCCTTACAAACCTCACACCTCTGCTTTCACTTTGTTTCTCCTATCTCCTATTATGTGAAATGGGAATGACTGTCTAATAATTAACCCTCTGTGTCCTTGGTGCTAGAGGAGGACTGCGCTTCTATACTCTGCTTCAATGGACACATGTACACTGATGCTAACATATATGGTCAACTCTTTACAGCTCAATATCTGCAGGCTGGTGCTTCTGGAATCAATGGCATTTAACACCTTAGGCTGCTTTCACACTGAGGCACTTTACATTCGCCATAGCGCCGGTAAAGCACCTTTCCAATGTGGGAGCCCGAGTGCTTTCACACTGGAGCGGTGCGCTGGCAGGACGCTCAAAGTCCTGCAAGCAGCTTCTTTGAGGCGCATTAGGAGTGATGTATCAGGAGCAGTGAAATCAAGGGGGGGCGCTTTTTAACCCTTTTTTCAACCTCTAGCGGGGGTTAAAAGCTCCCCGCTAGCAGCCAAAAAGCACCGCAAAAACGATGGGAAATAGCGGTGCTTTACCACTGAGGCCACCCACGCCCCAGTGTGAAAATGCCCTTAGTGTTTGCTTGTATATCCCTGTATCTTCCTCTCCAAAAACTCCAGCAACTGGTCTCTTCGGTTCCCAGATGTTTACAGAGTGTTGTTTAAAGAAGACAAGATGCTACACTGTGGGAAACATGGTTTTGTCACCACTTTTTTGAGACGTGTTGCTGCCATCAATTTCAAAATTACCTTTTTTTTCTTAAAATTTAAAAATTTTCTCAGTTTTTAGGGTTTTATTTCTTTCTTTTCTGTTTTTATGTAGATTTTACACAGCTTCTCAACTTTTTTGGAATGGGGGTCGTACTACATAGCTACTCTACTGGTCTATGCACATTGGTGGCTTTTCACTGAAACTAACAACTAAAGGTGGCTATCCTGACCTCCTCTGAAACCTGGAGCACCATAGATATACAGTTCGGTACGTGAACACCAAGATTATGTCAATGTGCATCCTTCCCGTTAGTCAAGTTGTTACTGGCAGAGAGATAATGGATACTTTCCATGTGTAGTCCACAACTAACAAAAGCGTTACAAATATCAAGATGAACACTTTGGGCCCGATATGGAATTGGATATCTATCTCAAATGTATGATAATGGTACATTCATAACCTTGCAGATTTTAAGAGCATGTATGGATTGCCCTGTACTACAAATTTTTGCTATTTGTAGATCAGGCATGCAGTGGCAGCACAGCTGGGTCTGGTTGACGTGTCTTTGTCTCTTTCCAGATTGGAAGAGTTGCTTAACCAATCATTGCACTCATTAGTGTCTACATACTATGTTCCACTATGCATAATAAGCCCAAAAGATTAATGCTGACTAAATGCCAGTGACAGGAGAACATATCTAATTTCCCCTAATCATCTTTCAGGACAGCCACCTGAGAGACCCCTCTGTAGGAAACACAGCTCCAGCCTTCTATAAATTTCCTCCTCGGTTATTTGTGTTTCCTCCAGAGGGGAGAGACCACCGGAACCAAGCCAGGAGAAGCCAGGGGGGCTCAGGCAGGAGGTCCTGAAAGGGAGCAAAACCCCAAAGATAGATGCAGCTTTCTCACAAGTCTCGAGGCACACGGATTTGGCCTCTGAGGACATGAGGGTTCTATCCAAAGGAATGGACAAAGGATGGACTCTCTCTTAAAAAGTCATGAGACTCCACAGTGGGAAGTCTAAAGCAAGCTTATGGCAGTAACGGTAGTGGCCAGAAATGCAGAGTTCTGGCTGACTCAAATACAGGCCCATATTGAGGAGGGAACTGCAAAGGAGCAGATTCTATCTTCCTTTCCCACTCTCCTGCAAGGTGTTGCATCGTATATTGCAGATGCATCAGCAGAGTTGGTACGGATGGCAGCCAGATCCTCCGCATTAGAAAACTCTACAAGAAGGGCTCTGTGGTTAAAGACATGGCAAGGGGACTGCACGTCTAACGCCAAACTTTGCAGGATCCCATTTACAGGGGACTTGCTGTTTGGGCCAGGGTTGGAGAAAGTGCTGGATCGCACAGCGGATGAAATGAAAGCATTTCCGCTGAAGCGTAAAACAACCTGGAGTGAGCCACAGAAGAATAAAAACAGGCAAAGAGGGGACACAAGATAGTGCTTTAGAGCACACAAGGATAAAAACCAGAAGAGACCTTGGGTACAGAGAGGGAAGGGCAAAGGAGGGGCAATTTTTCATCCTCTTGAACAAGCCTGCAATAAACAATGACAAGCCAGTGACAGTGGGGGGAATACTGGGGGCCTTCCTCTCACAATGGAAAAAGATATCCTCCAATCAGTTCATATTGAGAACGATAGGAACCGGGTATCACCTAGAGTTCTCAAGATCACCCCCAAACAGGTTTTACACCACCGAACTCCCAAAAAAACAGAGAAAGGCTTATGGCTTAATGAAAGCCATAAAAGATCTCAGAAAACAAAAGGTTATTGCCAAAGTACCAAAGGAAAAAAGAGGTCAGGGCTTTTACTCCCACATAGTCTGAGTACAAAAACCCTCTGAAAAGGTCAGACCAATACTCAACCTCAACCCCTTAAATCTATCCATAATTTACAAAAGATTCAGAATTGATTCCATATAGTCAGTAAAGGCTCTATTACCTCCAAACTGTTATATGGCTTCCCTGGATCTAAAGGATGCGTACTTACACATCCCGATAGATCAGAGTTGTCAAAAATGTCCAAGGTTAGCAATAAAAACAGAAAAAAGGAAACCATGGACCTTCAATTCCGGGCTCTACCTTGAAGATGCTAACACTTAAAGCAGTCTTCTTGGTAGCAATTACTACAGCCAAAAGGGTCTGTGAGATAGAGGCCCTATCAATCAGACCCCCCCCCCTTTTGTCTGTTTTCCCGGGTTCGTATTGTTTTTAAGATGGATTCTGGGTTTTTGCCTAAAGTGGCCTTGAAATATTACAGAGTCCAAGAGATTGTGTTACCATAATTTTGTACAAATCCTTCTGAGGAACAAGAAAGTTCCATAAGTTAGACATCAGGAGATGCGTCTTACATTATTTAGAGGTAACAAAAACCCTTGGGAAGACGGATTCCTTATTTATTTTAATTATTTATTTTATTTTCTGGAGCTAAGAAAGGGCACACAGCCTCAAAATGCACCATAGCCAGATGGCTAAGAGAGGCCACTGGACAGGCTTATACGTTCGGAGGCATGCAGATCCCAGAGGGTATCAGGGCACACTCATTGAGATCAGTGGCAGCGTTGCAGCCAGAGGGGGCTGGAGCAACACCGGAACAGATTTGTAAAGCGGCAACGTGGTCCAGCTTTGCCACCTTTGTAAGACACTATAGAGAGGACCTTTGGTCTGCCAAAGATCAGACCTTTGAACGCAAGGTCTTACAAGCTGTAGTCCCGCCCCAAGGGTAAATGCTCGTTTATCCTCTCAGGCGGCCATCCTGAAAGATGATTAGGGGAGAAACAAAGTTACTTACTGGTAACGTTCTTCCCTGGAGTCTTTCATGACAGCCGAGTACCCACAAAAATGTATAAAAAACATAAGATTTCCTTACAGGAAATGTGATATAGTTGACTGTGTATCATATGTTCTTGTGTCTCCCCAGCAGACTGGAGGTGCTCTTTAAAGAACTGAGGAGCCAGCAGGGGAGGAGGAAATGTATAGAAGGCTGGCGAGGTGTTTCCTACAGAGGGGAGGAGCCAAGGTCTCTCGGGTGGCTGTCCTGAAAGATTCCAAGAAAGAACGTTACTAGGAAGTTTGTTTTTTTTCAGGAAAAAAAAGGGAAATGTTCCCCAAGGATGGGATTTTCTAGGCAGCAATAATTGTGGAATAGACTCACATGGAGTAAAATTGATTGGCTTTATTAATATCAATTATAACATATTGACAGTAGGTTAAAATATGAGCTCTGGTATTGGGAATAGAAAACAATACAGTTGATGCAGACAGAATGATACACAACATTAAATGTTACAAATGCTGACAGTGCATGAATCCTGATGCCTTCTTCAGAGGTTTGGTCCGCTATGGAAGAAACTTTTTTGCATTCATAAATTGTACTTTATAGCTAAAAACATATTAATATTGATATTTAGTATATATTTACCAATAGCAATGTATAGTTAGAGTTCTCCTAACCAGAGATCCTCTAAAAAACCTTTTCACCTGATCCCACGGAAAAGTTCAATCCTTCGATGCTCTAGAAGGGGGCTCACATCACAGCCCACGTACACACAGTCAGAGATTTTGCCAACCAAATCCGTCGGATTTTGCCCGTCGGATTTAGTCCGACGGATTGTGTCCGAAACTGTTGCATACACACGGTCGGGCCAAGTTGGCGAAAAATCCGATCTTTCAGAACGTGATGACGTAATTTCGTTACGAGGAGACTACATTCAGGCTAGTAGCCAATAGCTTTGATGTAGGAATTTGATCTGAGCATGCGTGGCACTTGGTCCGATGAAAATGCTCTACACATGATCGGATTAGGTCCGTCCGGCCCAGTTGGTCGGGAAATATTTCCAACATGTTGGAAAATTGGGTCGGACGGAGATTCGGACGGAATCAGTCCGATGCATACCACACACAGTCGGATTATCTGACGACACGGTCCGATAAGACTCATTCCGACAGATTCTCCGACCGTGTGTACAAGGGCTTACAAGGAGTCACATTATCAGAGAAAATCCCCACACTTAGGCAGGACACGAGAGTGGAAAGCCAGCACCTGTAGTTGATCATTCGGGAACAGCACTATAAGTTACATCATATTAAACCCATATGGGTAGTATTACTTATAATTTCAATGATAAAAAACAAATACATTTTTTTTTTCTATTTTAAATTAATATTGAGTTCCGAATTGGAAGAGGAGGTCATTGCTTGCGGTATGGCCACGTTCATAAAGTATAACTAAAAATTAGGATATTAATTGATCAAGAGCACTGAGTGCAATGAAATAAAATAAATATAGTACAATAGTATTATCAATAATATTACAACCATTTTGAGAGTTTAAACATTAAATTTGTGAATCAACCGAAAACAAAAAATGTAAAAGATAATAATGAATGAAAAATGAATAAGCAGTGCTACAATGATCCCGATAGAATTGGGTGAAAAAAAGAGAAGAGTGAATGTGTGAAAAACTAAAATAATGAAAGAAAAAAGGTGAAAAATGGAAAGGGCAAGTGGGAATGAGATTGAAATAAGCAATAGAAAAAAGTTTTTTCAGATGCTTGGCAGGATATTATAGGCACACGTATTGCAACGATCATCTCCTCCAGAGACAAATTCATGTAAAATATTTACATTGTATAGATTATATGCAATAATAGATTTTTTTAAATTAGGAAAATTCCTACAGCTACTTGTCACAGCTCAGTCGACCAAACCTTTTTACACATATGGCATTGTCCCAGTAAAGCCATCATTTTGCCTCTTTTCTGATGTACACATAACCCAGCTAGATGCCTCCTTGTATATCTAGAAGATTCTGATATGCCTGACTGTACCAAATGTATTTTTTATGCAAAGAAATTGATAGCAGTCCAATGGAAATCCTCTGATCCTCCCTCCATTAACCAAGCCCTGCCGATGTATAAAATGACCTAAGCGGCCCACGATTGCCCAAAAAAATAAATGTGATAATCTACAGACCCGCTGGCTGGAAACCCAACATAGTGTTGCCCAAACAATACCCCATAATGACAACGTGAAAGAAGTTTGTTTGAAATCTTTGCAAATGTATTAAAAATAAAAAAATGTACATAAGTATTTACAGCCTTTGTCATGAAACTCAAAATTGAGCACAAGTGCATCCTGTTTCTGCTGATCATCCTTGAGATGTTTCTACAACTTGATTGGAGTCCGTCTGTGGTAAATTCAATTGATTGCACAAGATTTGGAAAGGCACACACCTGTCTATATAACGTCCCACAGTTAACATTGCATGTCAGAGCACAAACCAAGCCATGATGTTCAAGAAATTGTCTGTAGATCTTCGAGACAGGATTGTATCGAGGCACAGATCTGGGGAAGGGTACAGACAATTTCTGCAGCATTGAAGGTCTCAATGAGCACAGTGGCCTCCATCATCTGTAAATGGAAAAAGTTTGGAACCACCAGGACTCTTCCTAGAGCGGGCCGTCCAACCAACCTGAGCGATCGGGGAGAAGTGCCTTAGTCAGGGAGGTGACCAAGAACCGGATAGTCACTCTGACAGAGCTCCAGCATTTCCCTGTGGAGAGAGGAGAACCTTCCAGAAGAACAACCATCCCTGTAGCACTCCACCAATCAGGCCTGTATGGTAGAGTGGCCAGACGGAAGCCACTCCTCAGTAGAAGGCACATGACAGCCCACCTGGAGTTTGCCAAAAGGCACCTAAAGGACTCTCAGACCATGAGAAACCAAATTTCCTGGTCTGATGAAACAAAGATTGAACTCTTTGGGCTGAATGGCAAGCGTCATGTCTGGAGGAAACCAGGCACCGCTCATCACCTGGCCAATACCATCCCTACAGTGAATGGTGGTGGCAGCATCATGCTGTGGGGATGTTTTTCAGCAGCAGGAACTGGGAGACTAGTCAGGATCGAGGGGAAGATGAATGCAGCAATGTACAGAGACATCCTTAATGAAAACCTGTTCCAGAGCGGTCTGGACCTCAGACTGGGGCAAAGGTTCATCTTCCAACAGGACAACGACCCTAAGCACACAGCCAAGATAACAAAGGAGTGGCTACAGGACAACCCTGAATGTCCTTGAGTGGCCCAGCCAGAGCCCAGACTTTCATGTTGTCATTATGGGGTATTGTTTGAAGAATTTTGAGGAAATTAATGAATTTAATCCATTGTGGAATGAGGCTGTAACATAACAAATTGCGGAAAAAGTGAAGCATTTTGAATACTTTACGGATGCACTGTATTATGGCAGAGTAAAGCAATGCACTTACAAATAAGTTACATTTTGTTAATAAGCACCCCCTCTCCCATCATGTCTGGGAGGACAAGGAGAGGCAGATGTTCCCATGGCACTGTGAGGGGGCCAGCAGCGGAGGTGTCCACAGGAAAAGGTGGATGTGGTCAGTCCTCAGGTAGTGATGTTGCCCATGCTATCCAGCTACAGCATGCAGAGAAGGTGGTGGACTGGCTTACTAAACAATCCTCATCCTCCGTCACCCAAGCAGAGACTAGTGCTCAGTCCACTACCTCCTTGTCCACAGCTATTCCAGCCATAGCCCCCGCATCAGGCATGGAGAAGTCAGCTGAGTTATTTGAACACAGCATCAGCCACTTGCTTCTTGACGATGCACATTATGCACATTACTTGATTGCTTGTTGGTTCTGAGGTTGAGGAAGGCAGGAACATGAGCCCACAGAGAGGTGGTAATGAGGATGGAGGAGATGATGATGATGATGATGATGAGGTCACTGACTTGGGTGCCGGATAGAGCAGAGGAGGAAAGTGAGGGTGAGGTACATCCCCAATGAGACAGCCATCACGGAAGAGTAAAGAGCAGCCAACCTATTCCATGACATTGTGGAGCTGTTATCTCCTGGCCCACTTCCCACAGCTCAGCTGTCTGGGCCTTTTTTTAGCACATATGCAGCTGATCACACTGTTGCAATTTGCAAACTTTGTCTCAAGCACATCAAGCGTGGCAAAAACACCAGCCATTTGGGTATCACATGCTTGACAAGGCATTTAACCTCCCACCAGTCAGCTCATTGGCAAGAGCACCTGAAAGCCACACAAAAGGGGTGCAATTCTGTTCCTCCTCCTTACTCACCTCAGTCTGCCCCTGTGATACCTCATGAACGCTCAGCAGCCTCCACTGACAGGGATGATGGTATAGCGCAGGGTGTCCCAGGTCCTTGCAGCACATCTGCCAGTAGCACGCCACCAGCTCTAGACTATAGCCAGCAAATTTCACTGCCCCATCTGCTGCAGCAAAAAAAAAAAAAAATACAGTCATTGCCACCCACATGCCCAGCATCTAAATGCAAGCTTATCAAAGCTGCTGGATCTACAACTTCTGTCTTTCTGTCTGGTGGATTCTGCCCCTTCTGTGAATTTGCAGATTGTGCTGTACCACAATGGCAGGTTCCCAGTCGCTATTTCTTTTCATGCAAGACCATTCCAGCTATGTACCATCATATGGAAGGCAATTTTTTAGAATTGTTGGGCAAGGCAGTCAGCCTCAATGTCCACGTTACTGCTAAGTGGTCCAGCAAGCATGGTCAGGGACGATATATTTTGTTCCCAGCACACTGGGTAACTCTGCTTGCAACTTGGAAGGATGCAGGACAGGGCTCAGTGCTGCAGCATGTTGTGCCCCCACGTCTCCATACAGCTAGTGGTGATGGTTAACTTGTCCTATGAACCACCAGTACCCCTAAGTGTTCAAGGGGCTATTTAATTAGTCAGGCTAAAAGGTGCCATGCAGTGCTTCAGCTGGTGTGTTTAGGGGGCAGGAACCACACTGGAGCAGATATTCTTGTAGCTCTGCAGGGGAAGGCCCAGGGGTGGTCTACGCCACTCCAGCTGGAGCCAGGAATGGTTGTGTGCGATAATGGCCAAACCTCCTGTCCACCCTTAATCAGGGAAAGTTGGCACGTTTCCTCAATTTTGTGGTGCAGCGTTTCCTAAATAGGTACCCAGGGTTGGAAGATCTGCTAATGCAGGCCAGAAGAGTCTGTAGCCATTTCAGGCGGTAATACGCAGCCAGTGCTTGGTTGGCTGAAATTCAGCGGGAACCCACCAGTTAGAACTCGACTTTGGCAATGCTGTAGCGGCTGCACATGCAGCAGAGGGCCGTCAACAAGTACCCGTGTGAGTATGGCACAAAGACCACTCTGCTTTTTTCCCCCCACGCCAAAGGCTGCTCATAAAGGATGCATGCACTGTACTGTCACCATTTGAGGAGGCCAACGAGGATGGTGAGCTGTGACAATGCATGCATCAGTGACACAATCCCTGTTGTGTTTCTGTTGGATCAGAGTCTGCATGGCATTATGGACAGGGCATTTGAGGGAGAGCAGCGGAAAGAAGAGGAAGACTTCCTTTCTTCTCAAGGTCCACTTTAGGCAGACACCATTGTTCCTACGCCACAGAGCACACGGGGAGGGAGATTCTGGCAGTTCTGGAGCAGAGGAAGACACACGTCAAACAGTAATGCCTTGTACACACGACCAGACTTTTTGACAGCAAAGGTCAGACGGAACGAATTACAGGGTCGTGAAAAAATTAAGTTTTGAGGCTTCTGTTGGTCAAGAGATGGGAGGTGGAGAAGGCGGCCGCCTAAGTGATGCATTTCACAATTGTTTTAGTCCTCGCCGCTCAGGGCTGTCAGCTTCCACATTCCATCAGCAGCATCTGCATCACATGGTGGACAATTATCTAGGGGCGAAAACAGAGATGGAGAGCTTTCCAGTCGACGATCCACTGGCTTACTGCGTCATGAGAATAGACCACCTGCCAGAACTTGCCCAGTATGCAACTGAGTTGCTGGGCTTCCCTGCACCCAGCGTGTTTTCCAAATGGGCATTCAGTGCTGCTGGAAATTTTGTCTGTCCACAGACTACGTGGACTGTTGGACATTTATCAAAATGAATCAGTCCTGGATTACCAGCAGCTATGAAGCCCCTAATGCTAATGTTGCCGATTACCATATATACTTGTGTATAAGCCGAGTTTTTCAGCACATTTTTTATGCTGAAAAAGCCCCCACAGCTTATACTCGAGTGAGGGTCCCATTTATCTGTTCTCCAGTCTCTCCCACTCATCTTCGGCGCCTGCAGCCTCTGTGGGTGGTCCATTGACTGCTGATATCACCGTTCTTTGTCTCTCCTGCACGCTGGCAGCCTCTGTGTTGTCCGTCGGGAGCACTACATCCTTGTCAGATGAATGTTGGATGTGGCAGCTCTTCTTCTACTGGGCTGTGACCAATGACATAGCCTTTACAGTCTTACCCATGCTTGGTCACACCCCCTTGCTCTGCCCAAGCATTGCTGAATACAAGTACCGGTATATCTCTGGTCTTGGATATACAGTACATTTATTTACAGTACTTAATCTGCTATATTTTATTTTTTGTTTTCTTATTAACCCCTATCTGGACAGCACTTTGTATGAGAACGACAGCAGCGATGGTGATCACTGCGAATTCAGTGATGATGACAATATCTATGCCGATAACCTCACACCAGCTAATGCTGAAGCTCTGTTTAGACATACAGATGATGAGCAGGAATCCAGTTTTGAAGGATTTTAACTCTTGTGTTTTAGCTTGGTTGCTGATTGAGCTAAGGTTTTTGTACTTTTAAAGTTATAAATGATACCATATTGTTTTAGTTGACCCTCCTTTCCAGTTACAGCGCTAGTTTACTGTTTTTCTTTGAAATACATATTCAAAAACATTTACCCTAATGATGCCTCAATTAATGTAAATTTTTTTTGACAGCAAGGCCAATTCTTGCTACCATCAAGAGTACCTTAATGGGGTTACAGTGTGAAGGCACCACCGACACCCAAAGACCAATTGTTTCACACCTTTTTGACAGGTGCATATCATTAAAATTTTTGACAGCAAGGTCAATTCTTGCTTTCATCAAGAGTTTCTCTAGGGTTACAGTGTGATGACACCACCAACACTCAAGGACCAAATTTGCGCACCTGTTACTTCTATCCACAGTCTGTGGAAGAGGCACCAGAATTTATGCAAAAAAATCTCTAAATCTTGTTTCCAGTGCACTACATTGTGGCCTCATATAGACTAGCTCCGCAAGCTTACAAAATAAAGAGAGCCTACAGGGAAAATTTAATTTTTTTACAAACTTTTTTTTTCAATTGATGCATGTCCCCAGGGCAGTACCTGGACCCCCATAACCATTGTATGCACAATTACTTGCATATAAGCCTTTAAAATGGCACCCTTTTGATTTTTCCAGTTCGGGTCCCAGAGATTTCAATGGGGTTCGTTATTTGGTTCCAAACTTTCACGTTGTTGGAAAGCTCTGGTGTAAACCAAACAGGGGTTCGTTCGGCCCAGCCCTAGTCTCCACATACTTTTTAGCCATATTGTGTATGTAGAGATATATATATATATATATATATATATACACACACAGGTTGAACTTGTAATACAGAGCATAAGGCTGCTTTCACACTGGGGCGGTATTCAGGCGTTACAGCGCTAAAAATAGCGCCTGTGTAACGCCTGAAAAAAACCGGCCCCTTTAACTCCAGTGTGAAAGCCGGAGGGCTTTCACACTGGAGCGATGCGCTGGCAGGACGGTGAAAAAAGTCCTGCTAGCCGCATCTTTGCAGCGGTGAAGGAGCGGTGTATTCACCACTCCTATACCGCTCCTACCCATTGAAATCAATGGGATACCGCCGGCAAAGCGGCGCTTTGCGGGCGGGTTTAACCCCTTTTCGGCCGCTAGCGGGGGTTAAAACCACCTCGCTAGCGCCCGCACACCGCCGCTAAAACGACGGTAAAGCGCCGCTAAAAATAGCGGCGCTTTACCGCCGACGCTGCTCCCGCCCCAGTGTGAAAGCAGCCTAAGCCCCAATAAACTTAGAATAAGCTAAGGGGAACATGGTATTTAGATACAGTGTGGAAGGGTCAGAAACCATGTCATTTTTACTGCTAAGCAGGGCTCCAGTAGAGAGATTTTTCACAGCATGGGAATATCTGCAACAGGGAGTCAAACAACTAGAAAACCATCAAATCCATCCAGCACCTTACCCAGTGACCCTGTTATACCCAGCACAACACCAATGTGCCTAAAAGATGGATTAATGGCAAACGCACACCACCAATGCACTTTATTGTTTAAAAAAAAAAAGAAAAAAAAAAAAAGTACTGGGGGGAATTGATGTAAAAAACTGCAAAAAGTGGTAACAAAAAATTAAGGCAGCACATAGCATCTATTGACATTTCTCAAGGTAATAAGGTGACAAGATATCCATCACCTTGAGAAAAGGGTCCCTTGCGACTCTTAAGGCCTGGTTCACACCTATGCATTTTTTTTAGTGCGTTTTCAGTTTTGCAGAAACACACTACAGTCCATTTAACATGGCTTTCCTATCGGACACGTTCACGTCTGTGCAAGGACCAGGGACCAGCGGGTTGTGTTTTTAGTTCCATAGACTTCAATGGATCAAAAATGTGAAAAATGCACCTGGAATATGCATCAACTGCAACTTGCATAGGTGCGAACCAGGCCTAAAACATCAGTAGATGCTTTATGCCTGATCTTATTTATTTTTTCTCTTTACAATAAAATATCCTTTAGAGTAAAAGAATTCTGTTGTCACAACAACAGACGTTGAGGGGAAAAATCTGTTTGCCTTTGGTCTTCTGGAGGTAAAGATGGAAAGCAGGGTATCTGCCAGCTGAGCACACATCACAGCAATTGACCATCCCTTAAAACCTTCAGACGGTATGAAGCACAGAGTACGTGGCCAAAGGGCAATGAAAAGAAAACCACAAGGCAGAAACCTGGCTATTGATAGGATACAAGGCTAATTTCTGATCAAAACTCCCTTGGAAGATAGGCCAAAATCCAAGCTGACTATAGCAGTGAGGAGGTTTAGCACTAGCTATGACTGCCCTTAGGCAGTGCGGTTTTTTTTTCCTGGCTAGTGTCATTTGCCTGAAGGTGGCAATATAAACCTATGATCAAGAATATGAAGAGCTGTGTCAGTCAATGGTTGAAAGAGAAATTGGTTTTCCTTTGGTCTTCTAGAGGTAAAGATGGGAGGCAGGCTAATTGCCAGCTGGACACAATTCACAGCAATCAACATCCCTTAACCACTTAAGGACCAAGCCTCTTTTTGAGATTTGGTGTTTACAAGTTAAAAACAGTTTTTGTGGCTTGAAAATTACTTGAAAAAATTATGTATAATGTTGGGAGGGTTCTAACACCCTAGAGAATAAAATGGCGGCCGTTGCAATACTTTGTCGCACCATATTTGCGCAGCAGTCTTACAAGCACACTTTTTTTTTTTTTTTATTAAAAAAATAAGAGAACAGTATAGTTAGCACAATTTTTTTTTATATTGTGAAAGATAATGTTACGCCAAGTAAATTGATACCCAACATGTCACACTTCAAAATTGTGCTTGCTCGTGGAATGGCAAAAAAAAAAACTTACCTTTAAAAATCTCCATAGGCGACGTTTAAAAAATTCTACAGGTTGCATGTTTTGAGTTAGAGGAGATCTAGGGCTAGAATTATTGCTCTCGCTCTGATCAAGCCAATACTTCACACATGTGGTTTGAACACCGTTTTCATATGCGTTCGCTTCTGTACGCGACCTCGGTGGGACAGGGAGCGTTGAAACATTTTTTTGTTCTTTATTTTACCTTTTATTTTTACACTGTTCTTTAAAGCGGGAGTCCGCCGGGACTCCGCGTTTAAAAAAAAAAACAAAAAAAAAACAGCAGCTACAAATACTGCAGCTGCTGACTTTTAAAATAGTGACAATTACCTGTCTAGCGCGCCCGCGATGTCGGCACCCGAAGCCGATCTCTAGATCGTCTGTCGGGTGCTGCCGCCGCCATCTTGGGTATGGGAATCAGGAAATGGAGCCTTTCGGCTTCATTTCCTGGTTCCCTACTGCGCATGCACGAGCCGCGCTGCGCAATAAGGACGGTCCCCGCTGCCTCTGGGATCTGTGTGTTTCCCAGCAGGCAGCGGGGCACTTGCGGAAAGGGGCGGGCACTTGCGGAAAGGGGCGTAATCTACGCCCCTTTCCGCAGAGAGCTATCCCGGAAGTGGGTGCAGAATACCTGTACTGTACAGGTATCTGCACCCCCCTCCCCCCCTGAAAGGTGCCAATTGTGGCGCCGGAGGGGGGGAGGGTTCCGATGAGCGGAAGGTCCACTTTAGGGTGGACCTCCGCTTTAAAGAAGAAGAAAAAAAAAAAAAAAAAAGAAGAAGTGTCACCTTATTCCTATAACATCCCTTGTAATAGAAACAAACTAAAAAAAAAAAAAAAAAAAAAAAAAAAGGATGAGAGGACCTCTTAAATATGAGATCTGGGGTCAAAAAGACCTCCAAAAAAATAAAATGGCTAAAAAAAATAATGTTGCTTTAAGAGCTATGGGCGGAAGTGCCGTTTTGACATCGCTTCCACCATGCAATTGTAGGCAGACAGGCGAGGGCCATCTTCCCCTCACTCGTCTCCATACCAAGCCAGGAAGAGGTGCCCTCTCCCGCTGCCGATTAAAGCGCTCTCGCGGCAAATCTGCTGCAGAGGCCACTTTTATCTGAAACCGGACTGCTCACTGAAGAAGAGGATACCGGGGTTATGGCAGTCAGCTGCTGCCATAACGATATCCCTATTCAAAGTGCTGACGTATATTGGCATGAGCCGGTCCAGAAGTAGTTAAACAAGGGTAGGCGGCAACCTCAGCCCTCCAGCTGGGGTGAAACTACAAATCCGATCTTGCCTCTGCCTCTAGGAGTCATACCTGTGATTGTCAGGGTCTTGCAAGGTCTCACGGGACTTGAAGTTTCAAAACAGCTGGGGGGGCCACGTTTGCCTATCCCTGCCTTAAAACCTTCATCCTGCCAATCTAATATAATTTTGGGAAGGGGATTAAGCCTATTGGTATCCTGCAATATCTTTTACCTAAAATATAATTTAACTTCAGACCGCCGGCTGTCAAATGACGGCTAGGCGGCGGACCTATTGTGGCCTCCCGTTTAAACAGGGAATGCGCACGATCGTACGTGTGCATCCCTGTTTCTTCGTGGCGGCGTATCACGGAGACACCGCTTGCCACCGAAGGGGGTGAACAGCCATTGCGCATGGCTGTTTACCACGTGATCGGCCGTGATGAAGTCAAAGATGGTCACACCCCCATTGTGCACGGCGCATGCACGTCGGTGGCGGCGTGTTCCTGGGAACACTGCTCGTCATCGACGCTGGTAAACAGCCATTGGCTGGCTGTTTACCCACATGATCGGGTGTGATCGTTTCACAGCCGATCACTAAAATGTAAACAAACCGCGGTAACGAGATGTTACCGGGTTCTCCTCCTCACACACTGATCGTGTGTCAGGAGGAGATTGCAGTAACATCTCGTTACCGCTTACAGTGTACACCAATCACACTGATTACCCCCCCCCCCCCTTCAATAAAGAGGACCTGTCACTACCCCTCATAGTACATGTCACTCACACTCCATCAGAGTACCTGTCATAGTCCATCACCTGTCACGGCCCATCAGAGTACCCGAGCACCTGTCACGGCCCATCAGAGTACCCGAGCACCTGTCACGGCCCATCAGAGTACCCGAGCACCTGTCACGGACCATCAGAGTACCCAAGCACCTGTCACGGACCATCAGAGTACCCAAGCACCTGTCACGGACCATCAAAGTATCTGAGTACCTGACATGGCCCATAAGAGTACCCGAGCACCTGTCACGGACCATCAGAGTATCTGAGTACCTGATATGGCCCATAAGAGTACCTGAGTACCAGTCTAGGGGAACTGCAACCTAAGAGGCATAGCAGACAAACTGCAGTGCCTAGACCAACAGGTCCGCCAATGCAGCAAAAGGCAGGGAGATTCTGCTCCCTCTCTAGATGTTAGCTGGATCTTTAGACGCCAGAGATTCCTCTACTGGAATCATGGTTTCCTTGAGCAGCCTAGAGATATGGGGGGGGGGGGTCTACTACTGGTGGAACAGTCCACTTCTGAAGGAGGGACTCCTTAAGGAGTTACCTACCGCTCAGCAAGGGATTTCGGAAGCACAAAGGGCACTTTGGACACTCCCAGTCTTCATGGACAAATTTGGCAGAATAAGAGGGAGAAGGGAATGCTTTCGCCAAGCAAGGGGAACCAGTCTGCCACCGCTGCATTCCCCATCTTGAAAGGTTCCCGCACAGATGTAATAAGTGTGACAACACTGCAGTTTGAGGAATCATTCTCACTCTGACAGGATAGGATCATTCCAGACAAGAGGAGGTAGGGGAGGGAAAAACTCAGGGGGGGGCAGGGGGTGGCACCAACTAAGAACCCCACTGAACGAGGCCCACACAGGGGGCCCAGGAGCACCCACACCGGGCCCACCTAAAAACCCCCAAAACGAAATTGCCCTCAGAGCCCCCCCTCTGGTAGGGGGGCAGCCGTGAAGGCTAGCAGGCAGCAAAAGCTGCAGCCTAAATTTTCAGCTGCCTGCCGCGTGTGCAGCCTGCGGGGGGGGGACTGGACCGATCCAAGCGGCTGAACGGAGGGCAGACACCCAAAAATGGAAAGCGGCGGCCTCCGCCACCACCCCGCCCAGCAGGCCACAAATCCACAGCCTAAATTACGTGAGGGGCCCCCGATCACGGATGTCCAGTCATCCACCTCCCAGGCCCAACCACTGCAGCAGATGGGCCCAAGAGCTACCCCCTAGTAGCAACCCTGAGAATGGGGGGGGGGGGGGGGGGCAGTGTGTCCCAAAAGTGCCTAGGCCAGAAGCCAGGGCCTCACCCGCGGGAAGGGAGGGGTAGAGAAACCCAGAGGGAGCAACCACCCCAGGTAGTACCCCCACACCATGTCCAGAAGGAGAGGAGGAGGCTCCGTGCTTACCTATCCAGCAGAGGTTGGAGGTAATGCTCCCAGAGAGATCCCCTTGCCACGAAGTGGCGGGGGCGGTCAGCCATGAGGAATGATGCGACTCAGGCCGAGATCCAGTCGTATGCGACCTCACGAGACATTCAACTCGCAGGGCCAACCCCTATCCAGTGGAGATATGTCGTGGCTGACCTAGCGTGTAGCTGCGGTCTGCACGAGCTCGCTGGATCTTAGTGTCCAGCAGTTGATTGTAGATCTCACCAGAGAAAAAGACAGGAAAAAAGAAAACAAAAAAAAAATTCCTAGGACTAGAGATCCCAGCAGGGAACTAGGTCCTTACTCCCGACTAGGCAGAACAAAAAAAAAAAATAAAAAAAAAAATTGAAGGCCTATAGCAGAGAGGGGGGTGTATACCATCTAGGACTGCCCATAGGCGTAGCCAAGTCTTTCTGCCTAGTGTCCTACTCCTGTAGGGGGCAGTATAACCCTATGGTTCTGAAAAATGGAGTGCTGTGTCTGTCAATGAGCGAAAGAGAATTCTTTTTTTTTTTTTTTTTTTTTTTTTTACTTGTCGCTCTTTTTTGTTTATAGCGCAAAAAAATAAAAACCGCAGAGGTGATCAAATGCAACCAAAAGAAAGCTCTATTTATGGGGGAAAAATGGGTACAGTGTTGCATGACCACACAATTCAAAATGTTACAGCGCTGAAAATTAGGCAGGCAGGAAGGGGGTTAAAATGCCCGGTTTTGAAGTGGTTAAAGACACAGGATCAATTTTTTTTTTTTTTTTAGGGTAACAAACACTTTAAGGTCTGGAGACTGGCTAGCCCACTCCAGACCTTCTTGAGCCACTCCTTTGCTGTCTTGGCGGTATGTTTTGGGTCATTGTCCCGCTGGAAGACCCATATACGACCATTTTAAGTTTTCAGGCTGAGGGAAGGTTCTCATCCAAGATTTTACAATAAACGGCCCCATCCATTGGCCCCTCAATGCGGCAAAGTCAGCCTTGTACCTTTAGCAGAGAAACAGCCCCAAAGCATCATGTTTTCACCCCCCACGCTTGACTATAGAGATGGGGTTCTTAGGGTCATAGTCAGCATTTTTCTTACTCCAAAACACAGTGTCGCATTAATGTCAAAAATTTGGTCTCATCTGACCACAGTACTTTCTCCCAATCATTCTCTGAATCATTTAGATGTTCACTGGCATGACTGTAGGTGCCTTCTTGAGGAGGGGGGACTCAGTGGAGGAAGAAAAATGCTGACTATGACCGTGAGAACACGATCCCTACATCCAAGCATGGATATGGAAACATTTTGGGGCTGTTTCTCTACTAAAGGTACAGACCGACGTTGCTGCATTGAGGGGCCAATGGATTGTAAAATCTTGGATGAGAACCCTCAGCCAGAACACTTTAGATGGGTCGTGGTCACTTCAGCCGTCCTGGATGCCAGGCCGCCTGCCCCACCTCTCCTGGCCCTGGGACAGCCCTGTCAGCGTAAAGTTAAGACAAAATCATTGCCAGACCCTTTTTATGGATCAGGGGTCTCAAACTGGCGGCCCTCCAGCTGTTGTAAAACTACAAGTCCCATCATGCCTCTGCCTGTGGTAACCATGATTGTAACTGTCAGCCTTGCAATGCCTCATGGAACTTGTAGTTTTGCAACAGCTGGAGGGCCACCAGTTTGAGATCCCCGTTATAGATCCTTCCTACATTGTGTCACTCATTGAAAAACAGTGCCTGCCAATACCTTATTAGCTCCGTTCTTTCTGGCCGCTCTCCTCCGAGTGAAGCTTTAGATTGGAGGAGAGCAGTCACATGACCAGCGATGAAACATCAGAGGAGAGATGTGAACGGCCATGAAAGAATGGAGCTAATAAGGTATTTAGAGGCATCAGTTTACAATGACAGCGACAATGTAGGAAGGATCTATGAAAAGGGGCTGGCAGTGATTTTTTTTTTTTTTTACTTCAGAGTGCACTGGCAGGGCTGTCCAAGGAGAATGGGGGTCTCCTGGGAGTGCAGAGGGGATGTGCAATGTAAAAGGGGCCGTATAATGAAGGAGGCAGCATACTGTGCAGGGGGAGGGGGCAGCGTACTGTGCATTAATATTACTTTATGTACTAAAGTGGTATAAATATTACATTTAAAAAAAGTTCTGACCTACCCTTATTTTGTTTCAAAGTTCTTTATTTAAAAAGTATTTTTTTTCCTGAAACTTCCCTCTTAAAATTAGGGTGAGTGTTATATGCTGATAAACACAGTACTTATTTTACTCGCCAAACTGCAACTTCATTTATAAAATTTTTATCAAAAATTATAGTCCCTTTATTTCTTTGGAAGTGGGCAAACTTACAAAATCTGTAGGGGATCAAATAATTATTTTCCCCACTGCATGTGTGCTGTTATGCCACGTACACACGATCGGAATTATGGTCGGAAAAAGGTCTCATGGTTTTCCCAATGGAATTCAGCTCAAGCTGTCTTGCCTACACACGGTCACACCAAATTCTGGCCGCCAAGAGCGTGGTGATGTACAACATGTTCGACGGGACTAGAAAAAGGAAGTTCACTAGCCAGTAGCCAATAGCGTCCATCTCGTAGTTGAACCTGAGCATGAGTGATTTGCATACACACAATCGGAAGTTTTTCCGTCTGGAAAATTAAGAACACGCTCTCAAAATTTTTCCTGGTGGGAATTCGGCCAGCTAAATTCCGATGGAGCACACAAATGGTCGCATTTTCCAATGAAAAGCTCTCATCTGTCTCTTGCTGGCCAAAATTCCGATTGTGTGTACGTGACGTTATGCGTTTTGTAGCTTTAAAAACCTTTCAATAGAACAATTGGGGAAAAAAATACCACCAAAAGAACGCAAATAGCAATTGCCATTTCATATGCATCTCCGATGTATATGCTTTTAAAATGGATAAAAACACAGGAAATAAAACCACGATATTTGTTTGAATTTATTAAATTTATTACAGCATGGAGGCGGAAAAAATTACCATATCATTCCAAGCTGTCCCATAGCAAGAGACAATAATTTAACTATCCCTTTTCGAATACACAAGGAATTTCTCTTTTAACAATGTCCTGAGAGGAGCTGCTATTGTTCCTTCCTTCCAGTCACTCCTGACAAATAAAAAAGGACAATAAAGAGAAAAAAAAAAAAAGAAAAAAAAAAAGGAACACCTGACAATATGATCAGAAACTCCAACATCCTACACAAACTGTCCCTTTTACTGAGCGAATGACCAGCGAAGTCAAGTGTAGGTGCTTTCCAAGTTGCCAATGTTCACTTACTCAGAAAAATAAAAATAAAATACAGTGTTGTGTTATCAGCTGAAGTTGTTCTGGGCCAACAATGGTGTGACAACAAACAGACCAGGCAGTTGTATCTGTAAGGTTGGTGGCAGCTGTGCAGTAGGAGTGTACACGGGAGGGTCTTTGTTTGGTGGCGCCAGAAGCTCCGAAGCACACTGAGCCGCCACACAAATGAGTATTTCCTTCCGTCCAGAGTCTGCAACCAGTTCATAAAAATGCAGCAAGTTGCAGGCCGCATAGTCCTATAAAATCCCTTTGTGCACCGAATGTGTCCTCTTGGTTCTGGGAGCTTGTGGTAATTTCTCTTGCAGAGGTAAAAAGAAAAAAAAAAAAATCATACATAGTCTTAGGTGTTTAAACAGGAGATCAAGTGTTTGTATGAGGTAAAGAGGTGCAGTTCTGACCGCTTCTGCACGGTGGGAAAATAAAAATAATAAAATATTTCCAGAGGTCCGGGTCTGCACTAAAATCTCTTTGGAGGGAAGTGGGCAACTGAAAACCTCAGTCCATTCAAAAAATAAAAAATAAAGCTAAAAACTAAAGACACATGAATTTTCCTATTTGAGCTATTCTCCTTGAATATCACGTCACAGACATAGAACAATGGGGGGTGGGGGGGGAATATAAAAAGTACACAGCAATCATATTCATAACTTGAAATTTCCTTCTCTTGCAAATTAAAAAAAAAAAAAAAAAAAAATGAAAAAAATAAAATAAAAGAAGTTTTTATGTACAGATATAAATCCTTTGAGAAGGATTTTCTTGTCTTGACAGTTTTTGAACTGTTTGATGGAATAAAAAGTTTTGGCTTTTTATTGCATGAAACCAAACTGAAGGAGCTGTTTGATCCTCTTCTGCAACTCCAGACAACGGTCTCCGGCAATCTCAGTAATCTTCCAAAGTAGCAGCTGAGTGAAGAGTTGTCTCTGGTGTCACACGCTCATAGTCATGCTGGGAGAGTACTATGAAAAGGAGACAGGGGGATTAGACATTGCAAATATGGATGCAGCAGCTAACAAAATATCTGAAGCGAAGGTAAAAGTTGTGTCTACAACAATTAGATGGTTTCATTTCCTCAACTTATGGAAGGCGATGCTCAATTGGTTACTATAAGCAATTGCTTCACTTTCAATACATTAGTCCATGTGAATCTGAATTCACAACACAGTCATCATAGATGTGCGCAAGGGGTGTACCAGGTGTGCCTGGGCACACCCTAATCACCTTGTGCAGCACCGATTTGCTGCCCAGGCCCCGTGTTGAATAAAATATGACCAAAACTAAAAACTTAGATGACTAAAACTAAAATGGCATTTTAGTCAAAAGACTAACAAAACCTAAATTAAAATTTGATGTCAAAATGAACCCTGATCACGATGCCCATCAACTCTAAAAAAATAAAAAAAATATAATCCCAATGAAGACTCCTGCCATTTGCCAGCTCAGAAACGAAGGGGCGTGGCCACCCGGCAATGTCACCAGGTGACCCTGCCCCCTTGTGATGGGCATGCTGGCAAAGCACTACCCCCCCCCCCCCACCCACCCATTTTAAGTGCATGGTTGATTTCCTCCCTGGCCTGCCAGGCTGCATGCTCAAATAAGGGTCGGGGGGGGATCAAGAATTTAGTTCATAGTCAGATGGTTGCCAAGTCGGTTGTAGACCAGTCTTTCAAAAGAAGGAGGAAGGAAGGAAGGGAGGGAGGAAGGAAGTAAGGGAGGGAGGGAGGGAGGAAGGAAGGACGGGAGGAAGGAAGGAAGGGGTTGGTGGGGTCCAGTGAGGGCTTTTTAAGGATAGGGGTGACTAGTGCATGTTTTAGAGAGCTGGGGAAGATGCCAGAAGAGCGGAAGAAATTGAAAATGTGAGTTAGAGTGTACAATAGAGTCAGAGGGTGAGCGTAGCATTCTGAGACTTCTAGTGTCATCTGTTTGCGAGGGTTGTAGCAGTCAGGCCTAATTCTTCATGTAGTTGGGGGGGGGGGGAGCTTGACTAGGGAGGATGACAGTGAGCTGTTGTAGATAAAAGTGGCTAGGTTGGGGCAGGACAGGGGTAAGATTGTCAGAGGTTGTCAGTAGCAAAGTAGAGAAGTAAAGGGTTTAGGTGGCAAAAGGTTTCTACGGGTAACTGTTAGGCGGTTGGGGGGAAAGGAAGTCGAAGACCTGGAGAGTGAAACTAAAAGTTGTGATCAGAGAGTGGGAGAGGATGCACATATAGGAAAAGACAAGGTCAAGGGTGTTGCCATTGCAGTAAGTAGGATCCTGTATACATTGCTTCAGGTCAAGAGATGAGGTTAGACTGAGAAGTTTAGACATAGTAGTAGTGTTAACAGGGATGTTGAAGTCACCAAGAATGATAGTGGGGATTTCAGAAGAGAAAAAGTAGGGTAGCCAGGCAGAGAAGTCATCCAGGAAGGTTGATACCGGTCCAGTGGGCTGGTAGATGACAGCAATTCTTAAAGAAAATAAATGTATACAATGTGTCTCAAAAGAGGAGATTATCCGGGGGAGGTGGGTGAAGTACTGGATTGATGCTGCATGGGGCTAGAAGGATTCCCACTCCACCTCTCTTCCATCCATTTGGTCTGGGGGAGCGAGTCCAGAGAAGGCCACCATTGGAGAGAAGCAGGAGAAGTCAGGTTTCGGTGATGGCAAGTAGGTTAAAGGAATTTGTGATCAAGAGGTCATGGAGGACGGTGAGTTTGTTACAGACAGAGCAGGCATCCCAGAGAGCACAAGAGAAGGAAAGGCTGGTTTTGAGAAGAAGAGGAAAAGAGACTAAGTTCTGAGGGTTCCAACTGCTGCCAGTGGAGGCTGCAGGGAGATGGAAGCATCAGGAAGAGACAGCTGATGGAGGCACATGGTTTGGGGATGTGCTTCCAGAGGTTAGGAAGGTAATGTGGGAATGTGATTTAGATGAACTGACAGTCCAGGAGGTTTTATCAGTATATGGATGTAAAATAAGCAAGAGTTGGTTGGAGCAGTAATAGGGAGAGGACAGAAAGCAGTGGGATATATATAAGTTGTGGGGTGGAAAAGGGTGAAGAGTTTGAGCAGGGAGGACAACTGTCAGAAAGCACAGGTTACAGAGTGGAAGGAGAGCTGAATGGAGAGACAGGGTCACCTGCAACCCGTTAGGTGCTTTCCAGTGCTGTTTGCAATGTATGTTCGCTTCATGCAATCACTGAAGTGCAGAGCTTGAAGTGCATATCACTTGTATAAAGAATAACTGAGAAAGAAGCCTTGAGGAAAGAAGCCCACCAACGTGCTGACCCCTTAAGGGTGTTCTAAATGTATACTGTTATAAGGGTCGAGGTGGAAGATCGTTAATCACAAGTAAATATAAGGATGCCCAACAATCAAAGCGGACTTTTCACTTCTAAAGTCAGACTAGCAAGGGGCTAGAGGAAAAGACAGGATCAGCACATAAACTTAGGCAAGATAGTCCAGAGCAACAAAAAACATCATGATAATGCACACAGGGCAACAGATAGAGAAGGCAACATACCAAAAGCATATACGCATAAATAGCAAGCAGATCCTAGTTTTATTGTTTGTTTAAAAACGTTTTTTATTATGGATAAGGTCATAGTACAAGATAACAGTGGTAGAAGATGTACAAGTGAGTAATTTTGATTATCCTAGTTTCATTTAAAGGTGGAAGATGCGGTCAAGATGATAGACAGAAATAGCAACCAGATCCCAGTTTCAGCCCAGGTCCACACTGCAGCGCTTTGACATACGATTTGACACGTCAAATCAGCAGCAATTGCCATCAATGGCACCGTCCTAATCGGTGTGACGCTGTACCGATTTCAAAATGCAGTTTCTGTACTACTTTTTCTGATTTCAGGCTGCGATTCACATTCACATCTGTGCAGAAATCTGCACAGAGGTCTTTGAAATCGTGGCAGAAAACAGGACTGACATGCGGGAGTAAATTCGTGCAAGTTCAGCTGAACTCGCACAGCTTCCTTCCCGCAGCTTAGTGTGAACCTGGGCTCATAGATAGGTCTACTTTGAATAATTTCTAGATTGTTAACCTTTGTATAAGCCTCATTATTAGTCGGTATGGGCATACTCATGGCCTTTTTGTTATTCAAGATAGACAATTTGTCTTGTTGCGTATGGCTTAAACATAATAATGGATATAATATAATGTTCGTACAGCCTTCACATGCTGCTACGTTACTCAGAGTTTCAAGTACCCTTTGTTAGATGTTACATCAGTAAATGGCTGAATAGAGCTTTCTATAGGCTAGGTGGCTGCCTTATAATTTTGTATGATGTATCATTGTGCAGCTGTATTTACAGCTTACAGTTTTTTTTCTTTCTTCTTTTCTATTTTGTTTTCTGGTATGTCTTTGCTCTTTGTGCGTTGTGTCTTGTTAACAAAATGTATGTCTACAAAAAAATAAAAAACAAAAATAAAAAAAAAAACAAAAAAAATAAAAAAAATAAATAGGTCTACTTTGTAAAAACAAAGGTGTATAGACTGTTCATTGAGAAAGGGAATTTTCACTTTGCATGGATTTTTAATCTTGCCTAATGAATAAGGCGTAGCTCTGCTGACTTCAATCCAATCATGTGCAAGCAAAAACCTTTCCCCACTCCTTTTCTTGCACAGGATTTTGCAAAATGAATTTTCACCACATTCTACTCCTTTAGAGAAACAACCAAATTCTGCGCCTTCAGGGAAGTGCAAAAAAATTCCCTACATTTCCCCCTAGATATGGCATAGCATATACTACGTACTTACATTTGACTGATCTAGATCAAAGATTGGCCCTGAGGTGGGCCAAGTCATTGTCTCCCCTGATCTCAGCTAGCAGCGCACACTGGCTTAATTCTGTCAGTGAAAAATTTATGTAACATCTTCAGTACACCAAAGCCAGTGCATACTGCTGCTTGTGTATTGGACACCAATGGTGTTACATTCTGCCTCAAAGTCAGCCAACATAAAAGTTTGTAAGCGCAGCCCCCACCCATGGCATAAGGGAAAACGGCACGTTTCTCAGGGCCCCCCCGAAGATAAAAGCAGTGGAATAGCTTTATCAAAACTATTAAAGAAAAAAAAATAATTCAAAAGTGCAGGCACAGACGTAGTGTCAGCCAGCATCCACTTTACAAATAGGTCCTTTGCAAGTGGGAGTTGTTTAAGCCTGGTTCACACCTATGCATTTTTTTTAGTGTGTTTTCAGTTTTGCAGACACGCACACACTACAGTCCATTTACACGTTTTCCTCTGGGTCACAGTCACATCTGTGCATTTTATGGAAAGGGCCAGGGACCAACAGGCTGTGTTTTTGGTTCCATAGACCTTCAATGGATCAAAAACGTGCATTGAAAAACACAAAATGCACCTGGAATATGCAACCTGCATAGGTGTGAACCAGGCCTTAAGCAATTAAAACACAGGATCACAAAAATTCAGCAAGGATGGCTCAATATCCTGATGGTGATGGAGGTACCATTTTCAGGACTCTTCCATTCACTACTTGAGCTAGTCACCGATCCAAAACAACATTAGTAACCTTTACACTTTATTGGCAGTATGTTTGCTATGGATCATCGACTCAAATACCCATACAAAGAGTCTGGCATCACTAGCACTCTAAAACACAAACTATGGCAGCTCAGATATATTTTCTCTGGTTTTGCTCAAATTTAGCAATTTCTCATGGATCGCACACTTGCAGAAGCATACAGATAGCGATGGGTAGGCTGTACCAGATTTCTTTTCAAAAAGGTTATGAAACCGAGACCTCCACCAGTGTATGACTTGACAGTTTTCAATTAATGTGCATCTAAAGCCAAAGCTTTTATTTATTCATTTTTTTGCCCTTTTGGATAGAGTAGCGAGAGGTTCAAACCTCTGGAAGATATCCCTCTATGCCCACTCTGGTGACCTCTGCTGGCAAAGGGGGAAGGATGCACACTCGTACTGTTGACAGATCATTCCCAATACAGCCCAACCACCTTTTTCACATTTTTACTAATAAGGTTTTAAAACAGAAAGAACTACATTTTATTAAATTAGAACTCTTCATACAAAGCCTTTTGCTAGAGAACAGTTATGTCAGCAGAACACTCACATTGTCATTCTGGAAGGAATGAAGGAAGTTTCCTCCTAACTCTCCATCATCTCGAGGTGTGCCTGGAGGGTTGCTAATGCCACTTATGTTGTTTGGGGAATTCTGCAAAACAAAAAAAATATTTTCAATACAACATGACCAGTTATTTCGATTTGAAAGATGTTTAGCTCTGTGATACTCCACTGCACCATATGATGGCTGGGAGGGCTGCATCTAGACTAATGCCCCGTACACACCATAAGAAAAAAAAAAAAAAAAAAAAAAAAAAAAAAAAAAATCGGGCAAACATTTTCCTCCAAGGAAAGATCGTACGATTTTATAATAGTGTGTACACAACTTTTGAAAGCCGATTCCAAAAGAACAAACACCAAAATGTTCTCGTACGAGAACAGAACGAGGTTTGTTTAATGTGTACCGTTTTCATACAAGCAATATCAGATATAAAAGACTGCATATGATCAGAAGCAACAGGTAACAAAACAAAAAAGCCTTATGAGAATTTTTGTACATTTCTATCCTCTTTTCCAACTTTCTTTGAAACATCGGGGAAAACCATTAGTCTACTTTAACACTGAGGGGCTTCACAGGCACTAGAACGCTAAAGATACGCCTGCAAGAGTCTCTCCTCTCACTCCAGTGTGAAAGCCCGAGGGCTTTTAGACTGAAGCGGTGCGCTGGCAGGACGGTAAAAAAATAAATAAAAAAAAAAAAAGTCCCACAAGCAACATCTTTACAATGCTGTAAGAGTGGTGTATACACTGCTCCTAAAGTGCCCCTGCCCACTGAAATCAATGGGCAGTGCAGAACCAAAGCGGTGCTTTGCGGGCGGTTTTAACACTTTTTCAGCCGCTAGCGGGTGTTAAAAGCGCCCGCTTGCGGCCTAAAACCTTGGCAAAAATTATGGTAAAGCGCCGCTAAAAATAGTGGCGATTTACTGCCGACGCCCCAGTGAGAAAGAAGCCTCAAGGAAAGCGATTGTTTGCCCGATTCTCTCAGTGTGTATGGGGCCTTACAGGGGTTGAACTGGAGAGTGCAAAATTTGGTTCAGCTGTGTATGGTAGCCAATCAGCTTCTAATTTCAGCTTGTTAAATTAGGCTTTGACCAAAAAAAGAACCCTGGAAGGCGATTGATCTACATGCACAGCTCCACCAGATTTTGCACTCTCCAGTTTTAGCAAATCGACCCCACTGTTCCTTGTCGAGGCACCACTCACCATTATGTCTGCAACCGACCTCACCCTCAATGTACTGTGATCACCAAGTGTCTGAAACCTCCCCACCACTGTGCCTTTACTCTGCCAACCCCGTGCAATTGTTCCCCTCTTATCCTCCTCCTCCTGCATCAACACCAGCATCCGTTCTTATTGGGAGAATCCCTTAGAGATATGAAACAGGCAACTCATCCTACTGGCATCTTCCCAGAAAACAAAGACTGCAGATGGTTTAAAAGAAAAAAAAAAAAATAGACCAAGATAAATCACTTTGCATTATTTCCACCACCTGACTTATTATCTGTGCAATTCAATAAAAACTAAGTGAAATGTTTATAGAGAGAAAAAATAAAAATCATACTAATAGAGATATATTATAGAGAGATGGAGATAGATATCGATCGCTCACTGATCATCTTCTGGTGAAGCCATTATTTTGTTGATTTGGGCCGCTGTCAAACGGCCCAAATTAGCAGAGGCCTGAAGACTTCAATTTGTTTTTAATCGAATTGCACAGGTCACAATAAGTTGAAAAAAATTCTGATTTGGTTTATCTTGGTCTGATTTTGTTACATCGCGAAAACCTGGCATTTTAAACAGGGGTGTGTAGACTTTTTATATCCACTGTATTCCATGTCACTACATGGCGATCCAATGACCAGAACATGTACATATCAGACAACATGTATCGAAGTAGAAAGACAAGACCCCCGCCCCCTCCCCCCCACAGGTATTTGCTCCCACCTCTGGCGAAAGAGCGACGCAGATTATGAACTACGCCATGTCCAGCCCCTCCTCCGCCCGCAGTCAGAGACACACAGGACCCAGAAGACAGCAGGGACCACTCAGAACGTGCAGTGCGAATCGTGCCTGCACAGTAGGGAACCAGGCTGTGAAGCTGCAAGGCTTCACTTCCAGATTCCCTTACCGAAGATGCCAGCGACTCCACCTGGACCTGAGGGACAAGTCGGCTTCCGATGAGGACATTGTGGTTGCCCTGGACAGGCAAGTTACCTTATTTTAAAAGTGAGCATCTGCAGTATTTGTATCTGCTGACTTTATTTTCTTCCCCCCCCCCCCCCCCCCAACTGAACTCAGCTTTAATCAGACACTAATAAAAGTTTTGCATTTGATAGTATACAAAAATATAAAATAAAAAAATGCAGCTCCTCACCTTAGGAAGTCCGTCCATGTCTCCAGACCCTTCAGAGAAACCAAAAAAAAATATAATCAGTATCATAAGTCACAGATCATGTCATTCATGTTGTAAACCAAACTAGAATTGAAAAATGTAAACATAAATGTGATAATAAATGACTCCGGTAGGTCACTTACCTAATGACCCGTTCATATGATGAGGTTCCATTCCACCCATTCCTCCCATAGGCCCATCAGAACCGGGTCCCATTGGGAACTAAAAGTAAAAAACACACAAACATTACCTCTCTCTCCAATTTCATGAGCTGCCCAATGACAACGTTACCCCTGGATTGCCAATGCCGGGATATGTACATCAGGAACAATGACCCCAACATGGCCACACACTGGACCCCCCCAGGAATTAGTCTATGCACTCACATTTGACCGGTTCCCTGTGGGTGGTCCTGGATTCATCATTGTGTAAATGTTGTCACTTGAATTTGTCGACTCTGTAAAAATATGAAAGAGCATCAGTGACTGCATGAAAGCCGAAACGTTCATATTTCAAGGCACTGATCAATTGCAAACAATGCTACACTTGTGACAGCTGAAAAAAGGCAGAAGATTCTCGTACAGGATACAAAAATCTATAAGGCCTGATTCACATCTGTATGGGGTGCTTTAGACGCGTTCCTATTGACTTTTATATAAAGTGCGTTTTGATGAAAGTAAGCAGGATTGTTTTCTTTTAACACATCACACCAAAAGCACGTGTGACCAGGTCATCGAAAAAGAACATTCCTTTCACTGCATGTGTATCACACGCCAGGATCCCCAACATGTTAGTCAAATCAGCACAAGCAATACTATTACTGTTAATCATCACTTGTTGTTATCAACTCAGACAATAGCACCGTCGTGTTTCTAGTCAATGCTGTTTTACCCCTATATAGGTTAACCGAAGACAATAGAGGGTGACCCCAAAAATGTCAAAGTCTGGCCCCCCTGGCTTGCACATACTAACAGTTCTTTTGGACACCTAATGTTGGGTAATTTGGGTAAGCCCCCTTCTTGACACTTTGCGTTACTGGATGCTATTCTTTGAGATCTGCCTGACAGCGGCCTTATTAACAGTACCAACTACATCCTGACACTTTGTCCACTCATTAATGGGCATTGTTCCCTGTGATCATGGCTGCTCCTTGCACCTTATCCAGGTTGTCCATCCATATCAACAAAACGAAACACACTCCTGCGTTTAGGTGGAACACCAGACCGGCTATGGAAAAATTCAACACTAGTCTTGCTGCCCTTAAGGGTGTAGGACCCTAGAAGTCAAAGAGAGAAAAAAAAAAAAAAAGAGGGCGCACCGGCCATGTGCATTATCCTTTAAATATGTATTTATTGAAGACATAAAAAAGAAAACTACTCAAACGATCGTATAAAATCTTGCGATAAGACAGTATCTTGCGACAGACTGTCTTATCGCAAGATTTTATACGATCGTTTGTGAGCAGTTTTCTTTTTTATGGATCCCATAAATACATATTTAAAGGATAATGCACAAGGCCGGTGCGCCCTCTTTGTCCATCCATATCCCCTGGCACCCAGTTAAAAAGCCGGAACTGTATTCCTCTGGACATCATGCATTGTTTAACCCTATGTCAGTGTGACGGTTTGTTAGTTGTCATTCTGTAGCACAACCCCCCGTCAGGGGGGAATACATTTTCTATGCAAACCGGTAATAGGGGAAAAAAATTTAAAAATTACATCTCTAGCTATACATCTTTATTTCAATAGCACCATCAACAAGAGTGTAATAGTAGAACCATATGACTAAGCCTGTTGCTTGACTGGCATCTGAAAAGGAAACTCATCGCAAGAAAAACATGGAGGCTGCCACTGCTGCTCACTGTTCCTGATCCAAGCACTTGCTCCAGGTTTAGGATTCATTAACCACTGAAACCAGAGAGTTAGATCAACTGCCAGGTAACTAGCATTTTGAAAAAGAGGCCAGCATCCACTGTATTTCACGTGCAGATGTACTTTATATTGCAAGGATAGACCAGCTATGTTACTGTGAGCGAAAAGGTTACAGTTCATTGTTAGGTGAAAAACAATTTCTAGGTAGCATAAATATACACACACCTGCAGGGCTGGGCATGATCGGTGTTCCTGGAGGTCCTCCACCACCAGGGGGCCCCTGTAAGTAGACAAAATAGATTCTGGTTTGAAAATGTTCCAAAAATTGACCAAAGAATAATTACGTGGCTAAGATTATTAAACACATACAGTCATTGTTGCATCTAGTGTGCTATACAAGCCACATAAAAAGATCTCCAGCAAGATCAGACTAAACATGTCGTTGGCCGAAACATGTAAGCTGTTTTCATCCATTATCACCTCAAAGCAAATAATTCAACACGGATGTTTCGAGTTGCCGGCTTCCTCAGTGTCTGAGGGGGGTGCTGAGGTATGCAGCCAGTGTATGCTCTAGAGACCGAGGATTCTGCAAGGGGAGAAAAGGCCTGTGCAGCAGCAGATAGTTGAGATGGAGTACTGATAGAATGAGCAAACCTGCTCCCCTCAGAAGCTGTGTCTCTGGTAACGCTGAGGCAGTGCTACTGCACCAGCCAGGATCTGCCTTCTGTTCCGCTTCCCTTGCTCAATTGAGAATTTGTTATGCCCCGGGTGAAGTGATTGGTGGGTACAGCTGATCTCCCTATATGTGCTGCTCTGTAGAGGGAGGTCAGTAGCTCCTCAGGGAAGGATGCTGGATGGATCTGCCGATTTCCAATATGGATGTCCAAACACACCCCCAGAGTTTCCGATTGTATTGCCCCCTCCTCCTGGCACCCTAAGGCAGTGACAGTGAGTGGAGCTGTCAAGTCCAACCTCTCAAGTCGGGGGATAGGCGGAGATTATATTCAGAGCTCCGCCCCTTCTGTCAGACAACACTGTATTGACAGTGTTTATATATTGGTGGGCGAGGAGAAAGGTGGCAGGGGCAGGACCAATTGAAACTAATGTATATGTACCAGCTGCGGTGAATAATAAACATGAATTATACACCGCTGCTGGTACACATACAGTAGTTACAATTGGTCCTGCCCTCTGCCACATTCCTCCCCTCCCACCAATGTATAAACGCCAGCTTTTTGTCTAGGCACAGGTGGTTTGACAAAGAGGCGGGGCTCCACATATCAGCCCCGCCCATCCAACATCAGAGCTCCGATTTGACAGCTTCACTCACTTGTGGCCATATACGCCCCCCAATCCCTGCTATGCTGCATAGGTATTCACATTGCTGCATGTCCTGCTAGGGCTAGGCTGTCAGCAATGTGTATAGGCACTGCCCCCGAATCCGGGAACTGCCCCCGGAAATTGGGGACGTCTAGTCACCCTACTATAAATCCCTAGTGATCTTTAATTGTGCGTCCCTAATTTCTGATCTCCTTAAGGAGGAAACCAGGAGCACCTCTGGTGGCAGGAGGAGGAGATCATTAAAAAAGGAGATATCCCATCAGCGTGTTTGGGTTCCAATCCTTCCTGCTAAGGAGTAACAATGACCACAGTAGTGGATGGCCAGGTACGGCAGAGCACCCCGGAAGTGTCAGTCAAGAGTAGACATATCTGATCACCCATCATTCTCGGGAAGACAACATGTACCTACAGACCACTTTAGAACTTCCCATTGAAGACTCAAAAATGGTATTTGCCTGCCAAGTAGACTCGCCAAGTGTGAAGAGGTAAGCTATGCTAGAGAAGGGAGGAGTGGAGGGGAGAGATGAGTCAGTGGGATCAGTTGGTTTACCAACTGCGTGCAACAGCCAAGGAGAAAGGGATTAAGTAAACCAAGTAATAATCCGAACAGTTTATCCAACTTACCACATATGTGCCAGGTGATGACGAAGAGTATGGAATCTGTAAACAAGGTATATGGATTAGATATATGTTATATTAGATATATTCAGAGACATCTACCTACTATCCTATGTCCCCAATACATTGATTATTATGAGAATTTAATGTGTGGGCAAAATTAAAATAACTAAAAAAAAAAAGCAAACGTTTGTTTTGGAGAGGGAGAGAGGGAGAGAGGGAGAGAGGGAGAGAGAGAGGGAGAGAGAGAGAGAGAGATATTACAGCTCCAGGCTTTATTGCTGTCTGTGTCCCGTTAAGGAGATCCACCCTCTCTATTGGTCCTTTTTACCATCATCATTGAAAGTAGAAAAAAAAAAAAATCCCAAATTTTGGGTTGTCCCCCAGAAGTAATAGATGGGAAATCTACCAATGGGGATACTAGTTCTGGTGACCTGGAGGTCCCCAAGAAATTCATTTGCAGGGACCTTGCTTTTCCTGTTTGGCTATGGGACAGGAAGTGAAGGGAAATCTCCACAATGGGAAAGGGATGACGAAAATAAAAAAACTGACAGGGGTTATAACCCTCCTCTACTGCATCCAAATGAAGGGGGAAAAAAAAAAGTTTTGCCCATAGTTCTAAACAAAAAACAAAGCATTCTGTACATTTCATGCATCTTATCCTAACAATGACTGTATAGAGAAAAAAACTCTACATCTTGGCAGAAATTATAATTTCCTTTGCTTGCTGCCTGTGATGGCTGTTATCAGCTAGATGTGCCATCTATTCTCTCTCAACTACAGAACACCTTCCCCCTGTTATGGAGTTAAGAAAAAAAAAAAGGGGGGGGGGGGGGGGTGTGGGGTTTTTCTGTATTACTAGTTTTTTCTGCCCTAGAGTGACAACAAACACTGCTCCTCCAATGTTATAGCACAGCGAATGATCTCTTAACAGATACTTGTATTGCTCCATCAATTTAAGCAGAGGTTTACATCTATATTTTCCAGACACATCAGTCCCTACCCTCCTGGAGCTTACAATCTAAGGTCCCTAAATCACATTTATACATACATATACTAGGGCCAATTTGGACAGGAGCCAATTAAGCTCCCAGCATGTCTTTGCCAGAGTACCCAGAGAAAACCCACACAGTCACAGGGAAAAAAAATGCAAACTCCATGCAGGTAGAGCCGTGGTTGGGACATGTGAAAAATATATAGGAGAATTTGTTACATCTGTGTATCATCTTAGGCTGTTCACTTCACTGGGTATAGGGGAGGGTTTACATCCACTAAGTAACTTCCCTCTGCTAGGATCACCTGTTTAACATGTGTGTGATTGACCTTATATGAGATGAAGACGATTCCTACCCAAGATTGGGGAAAATTCAAGTGTAAGTAATAATTCTGGTAAAAGTCACCTCTTTGCTTCTGCAGTTTAGAGGTTTGTGCTTACTCCGTCTAATGGTAAATCCGAGCCTGCCTCTGTAGGATGGTTTCCTCAGTATCTTGCTACAGCAACATTCCTCGATAACCATGACCTTCACTGCATTGCAGATTTTGGGCATTACAGCAAAATGCAAAGCCTTTAGACTGTTACTAAACCCAGGAACCTGCATTCATTATATCTGTTCTCCCATAATACATGGATATGCAATCAATTTAGTAAATATAAACTGCTAAATAACTTCTCATCAGCAGTATATAGCAGTCTTGTGACTTCTATCAGTGTCTGCTTAAAGCTTGTAGGAGTTTTCATTCTCCCCCGACTGCCCTATGAGGCTGCAGGACCCCTGATCCTCTGTCTGGACAGTGCTGATTGGCCCTGTGCTGATCACATGCACTCTCCCAAGAAAAAAACAAAAACCAAAAGCTTTCTAGCAATACACACCGAACTGAGCATGTTCAGCTTGTCCCCTGGCCTCTGTTCTATCAGGAGATATATTGGGGACTGTGGAAGAAGGGGAGGATCAGAGGAGACCGGATCAAATAGTCTTTTTTTACACAATGCAGAGGATAAACCCCTTAGGTTCCACATTGAGTATAACCAGCATGCTTTTCTGTATATACAGGCTGATTTTACTGTTGTGGGTTTAGTAAAACATTAGGTTTGCTTTAAACTGACACTTACTGAATTTGCATTATTTGGATTTGGCCATGGTCTGCCTGTTCCTGGACCCCTGAAAGACGAGACAAGAAAGTACATTAGAGCAAACTTCCTTAACACAGAAAACCAAAAAACCCAGAATTCCCTTGTGCCAGACTGCTTACATGTTCATGCCGGGACCTAATGAATTGGGTGGAGGCCGCATCCCGCTTCCATAATTCTGCAATGATAACCAAGGGTCAGACTACGGTAACGAGGGATCAACCGGAGAGAGGTGGGAGAGAAGAAAATGAGAGGGTTAGTGGTGCAGACTGAAAAGCCATCTAGTAACAGTACAATTATTGACTAATAATGCAAATGATGAAAAGAGCGGCGGGATCATTATCATAATTAGTCGGAGTCTAATATGATTAACGCTTGCATTGATCCACATTTCAGATGACAGGACACAGAGCATTAACTGCCTGACAGTCAGAATCAGCCATCCTCGCATCCCACAGAGGGATAAAAAACAGTCACCAGATTCGTGTTAGTTTAATTATACAAGTTTCTCCAGACATCTCTTTTGTCAATCAAGGTTAGAACAAAGCCTGCCCTGCTTAAGTAACCGGCTTCTTTCATTCAGTTTTTTCATGACAATGTTATGTCCCTCTTTTCTTTGTTGTCGAGGTGACATAAACTTTTAATATAGACTTTCCAGCGTAGTTTTACATTACCGCATTTTGTATTGGACCTTGTTCACAGACAAGCAAGTTTTCCTTATTATTTTGGCAAACATGCAGTGCATGGTAAATCAACAATAAGGCCTCATTAATGCAGACGTTTCAATCTGTACGACGGCGCTAAGGGTCATCTTCAGCCACCCAGCATACACAAGTGATCTATGCAGGCAGTCTGTTTAAATGGATGGCGGGCAGCTGGCTGTACGGACCTCCATGCGGGTCTAATGCATGGATCAGAATGCAGTCCGTCTTTGACCTTACCCATGAATCTGACCCAGGATGTCCATGGAGGTCTGTGCAGCTAGCCGCCTGCCATTAATTTAAACCGGCTGCCTGCACTCCCCTGCATCCCGCTTAGCTCATATGTATGATTGGAAGTGAACAAGGCCTTAGAAGTGTTTACCAATATGCTATGAATTTAGAAGACCTTCTAAAATGCATCTGAGAGCAGATGTAAAAAAATAAAAATAAAAATCTGTGTGCAGCCAAAATCACAGATTGGCTGCTCAGCTAGTGGTAGCCAAACCAATTATGGGCTCTCCCTCTACAAAGATTCTACCCGTCAAGGTTCTCTGCCAGTGCCAATACCCAGAAGTAACCTGGACCTGCTTTTGTGAAAGAGCCAGTACCCAGGAGGGAGTCCAGAGCTGTACAAAAAACACAAAATGGCTAAACTTTTCATAATTGTAGAAAAAGTATATTCAAAAAATTAAAACTGAAATTATACATATTCTATGTAAATAAAGTAGCACTTTTACATACAACTAGAAGAACTCGTTATCGTTATTAACCAGGTTAGGAGTATAACATCTTGTGTAGAAGCAACAAATGACTGACCGCCTATTCATTAACTTCATGGGTATCCTACAGGTGTAGTAAAAAATAAAAACACACACACGCATGATGAAAGCACCTGGTTGTGAACACACACTGTGCAACTGCGTCACCCTTTGGTTTGCTGGAATTGTGGTCTGCAGTGGTGATCACCACACAATAACACACAAGTCTCCAATTGAGACCTAAGCAGATTTTCACCCATTTGACTGACTTGGCTCTTCTGCATCCAGCCCATTCTCCGCTGCACATATATTAGGTTCTGTAAGTCCCACCCTCATGAGATATAGGACGTACATGTCCCAGGAGGCACTGGGAGCCCCACACGTCACCTCGATCACTAACGGAGGAGAGGGGCTGGCCTAGTAGCATGGCATTGGTATGCTACGTCAAAACCCGAAAGAGTCGGTGCAGCCTGCCAATGACAGATGAACACGGTGGCTGCAGAGAAGAGGATCATAGCAGGACAACACTGGATCCTCTGTTTGGGCGAGTATCTGAAGTGTGGTTATTAACTGTAAGCTCCGATCCAGCATGTCCCGTCAACAAACGCTGGTCAGACTCCTGTACATACTGGCCGGAAATGGGCCAGTTCCTGCTGAACCAGCCAATTTTCAGGCAGTCTGTACTCCGTAGGGGGTCAACTGATTATTGGTGCGGCCGATATTCACTTTTTTTGAAGCATCAATATCGGTCACAAAACTTACCAATACTGCTTCAAGTGGTTGTACCAGGGTGATGCCTGTATCTGCAGGCATCACGCTGGTAATGTTCTTTAAAGCGGATATTACAAGCAGCCAGAGGGGACGTCCCGTCCGACTCTCCCGTCCCACTGGGAGACCCGAGCCACCAGCAAGGACGTCTGCTGACTGGCCAAAGACCCGAACAAAGCCAATGAATGCTTTGTTAGTCTCTTATCTAGTAACCTGGAAACAATGTCATAACATTAGTTCTGGACTACTGGCACGTTAAAGGTGGCAGTCTTAAAAAATAGAAAGTATATAAAAACGCAGATCTTGACGTTTTGAATACTTTCACGTGCAAAAAATAAAAATAAAAAAATCGGTATCGTATCGGCCCTCAAAAAGCTTTATCGGTTCATCCCTAGTACTCGGCTTTAGAACACTAAAGATTTTTAATCAAGTGACTGAGGGATCAGTCTCAGAAAAATGTCCTGTCGCACTGTAAATGAACCATTTAAAGCATTAGTGCTTAACCTTCTCCAAAAACTCTAATGGGTTGACGATTTTGACTGCTCATTAATGAGACTGTTGGCAATATTTCCAATATTAAGACCTGCAGAGTTCATTTAAGGACTAATGTTACAAAAAGAGAACACTCACACGCCCAACAACCCCCTGCAATGGAAAAACTAGCAAATATTACAAAAAAAAAAAAAATAATGACTTGTCCAATCACAACAAAAATAACATGACCAGAAGCACACAAAGAGACCAGCTCTAGCACAAAGGCCCTGCTCACAGGTAAAAAGGGTCATGTTAATCTCCAAAATACAAGAGAAATAAAAAAGGTAAATTAAAGTCTGTATTCTCACCTGAGGTCCAGGACCCATGGGGCCCATCGGTCGGGGGGGATTCATCCTTTGCATGGGTCCTCCCATGCCAGGGTGTCCTTTAGGATAAAAAGACAAGCTAATGAGAAATTCCCGCAAAGTGGAAAAAGAACCAAATGCCAGCTTTGTGACAGGTTACCTTGTCGGGTCGGGTCCATAGAGTTTGGTAATAAGGGCTGTGATCCTGGAACTCCACCTGGTGGCTAAAAACAAAAGCACATGTTCTTGATATTACAATCATAGAAGGCACAACCATGGGTCAAAAAAGTAACCAAAAAAAAAAGCCACATAAGTGTGGAAGGTGTTAAAAATGTATATCCAAAAGGAGAACTTGCCTGATTTCCCATTCTTATGTGCGGCCTGGGTCCTCCACCATATCGAGGAGACATAAAAGGCTATAATATGGAAACAGCATATAATTCAGGATATGTTAACGTATATTACGTTTTAGAGTGAAAATGTACAATTAAAACATACATAAAGCAAAAATTGAATGTAAAGATTGTGACAGTATATCCAATATTTGGAGAGGTGCTTTGAAAAAGGAAGTTATGGACTTGCACAGCACATGCCACGTGCAAACAATGAGGGGTAATTTCCTTTTAACGAAAGGGATAGAACAGGTCCTGGTTGAGGTGAAAGGCAGAAACTCAAACTACCCTAGGCTAGAAGTCATGGGTCTCGACACTACCCTTGTCCTTATGCAATACCAAAAAAAGGTTATTGGCAAGATAAAGCAAACAAATTTGTATGCAATCAGGCAGACCTTTGCACTACAAGGTTTTGGTAAATCTGAAGACAAAAATCTGCAGAAAATCTAATAGTGTATATGGAGGTCTAAAAGCCTGCAGGGTACAAATGCTACATGCATCGTATTATTCTAAAACTGAAAAAAAAATCCCCATACTTGTCTTTGAATGCTACAGCCATCTACTTCAGGCATTAAATAAGCAAGGGATCAACTGCTGCAGTGATAAGATTTCTAACTCGCTCTAGATTTTAAAAAACTTAGAAGACATGGTTAAAACAAAGTAAAGTCACAGCCAAGATTGAGTGCAGAGCAGGACCCCCCTAGCAAGCTTTAAAACACAGCACTTTGAATGTAGAGAAGAAAGAGCTACAGGTAGACAGGTACAACTTATATAAGAAGGATTTGTTTCCCCTCTGTATCACTTGAGGCCTGTTACATCACTGGGTATGTAAGGGTTTACAACCACGTTAACGCATGTGCAGAAACGCACAGCCTTATAGCAACACCAATTAATGTATGTGCAGTAACGCACCGCAACAGTGTGAATCTGCCAACAGAATAATCCACATAATCCCTTCAGCTTTGTAAAGTTAAGCAGAGGGATTTAAACATAATCTGATGCAAGCCACCAGCCCCTGCACTTTCCACATTGTGGATTGCAACCTGGCACTGGAACTATGCCAAAGTAATAAAGACAGCCCAGTTTTTTCTGGTAGGTGGCAATCTCCATTTTCCAAAAGCCTGCCTGTACATCTGATTGTGTACAAAGTCTCACATCCCTTTAAAAGGAAAGCAGAAAGTAAGCAGTCTGCAGTAAGAGGCAGTTTTAGTATGGCAGTTCCAGAATTCCATTTACACCTAAAGAGTTTAGATCATATGTGGACCAAACAGAGGCACTACTGACTCCAGTAATATTTTATGCAAGATCCTAAAATGAGTCACTTACCTGACTGTGAGGACCCATCATGTTGGGGTTGTGAGGTGGTGGCTGTGCATGAGGAGATGGCTGAGATCCTGGGGGACCCTGCTGAAAAGAACAGAAAAATCTTAGTTACTATAAACCAAGGGCATATTTAGCCACGTTCTGTCATACTTCTGGCTACAGAGACTATACAGATATTTACATTATGTAATATTTTTATATATTGTATCGTTTTTCAGAGCGTTGCCTGTGGGCCAAGATGTACAACCACTTTTGAAGGCTTCTTCTGCATAACAAATAACTTCCTTATATTTGCAATATTTTGGTCAATTATGCCATTGAACGCTTTTTTTTGTTATATATTTTCAATAGCTGCAATCAAAAAACAAAACAAACAAACAAAAAAAAAAAAACACATTGTCGTCTGTGCAACATTCCTTTATCTCAAACACTTCGATTACCCCTCCACTTTCTTGGACTACAGTGGGAGAAATTCTGCTTAGCAAAAGATAGCAGGGTTGGGCTGATACCACTCTTTTTTTTTTTTTTAAGTCCAGAAAAAGGGCACAACAGGAAATTCTGAATCCAAGTACATTTCTGGCCCTGCAGAGTTTTTAAAGCATTAAAAATGTGGACAAACATGCATGTATTTTGCTTATGTTTTAAAAAGAGAAATTGTAATAGTTTTAGGTCATTAACTATATATTTTTTTAAAGCTGATAAAAGTTTATAAATGTAATCATTGACCCTCTAGCCTCATCACGTTGATGGAGGGGCCTTCAAAGACAGAGGGAGGCTCAGGAGGCTAGACGAGTCCTCTACACTACTTCTGGGTGGTGAGCTAGGCTAGCCTGTCTTCTGCAACCCCCTAGTTGTTTATGGAGGTCATCCATCAATGTGATGGGCCAATCAGGAGGAAAGGGGCAGCCTCCAATACTTCAGAAGTGTTGCAGTATTCATATTAGAACACTCCAGCTTTCAGTGGTACAAGAGGACTCCTAAGCGGACCATAGATGGATCGAAATCCAGCATATTTAGCATAAATGCATACAAAATGACTTTAAAGGCATCCTTTGACATGTTTACCTGCATTTAGCAGTTTTCAGTTTTTCTGCATTCATAGAAATCTGTGTGCCCAGGGTTCGAAAGTCTAAATGCATGTAAACATGTGGAAATGCTTCTCTCCATGTTAGATTGTAAGCTTGCAGGAACAGGGCCCTCCTAACCCTCTTGTATTGAAATTGTATTGTTGCTGTATTGTCTAACTTTATATTGTAAAGTGCTATGCAAGCTGATAGCGCTATATAAATCCTGTATAATAATAATAATAATAATCACACAAAACAGGGCAAAACCTTGGTAAAGGGTGGTACATCTGAAACACAGAAGAAAATGATCTCAGAAGCATAAACTTTGTTCATACTTCCCAGATCATTTTTCATGTGCCCTGCACTTATTCCATGTCCCTGCTTTCCACAACTCCGTGTCGGAATGAACACAGGGAACTGCAGCTTGGCTCAGGTGCCCCCCATAGCAAACTGCTTGATGTGGGGGCACACAACAGGAGGAAGGGGCCAGGAGCACCAAAAAAGAACCCAAGAAGAGGAGGATCCAGGCTGCTCTGTGCAAAACCCCTTCAACAGAGCAGTCAAGTATTACACGTTTGTTCTTGAACGAGAAAAATAAAATTAAACATGAGACTTTAGTATCACTTATTAATGCCAGTAGGGTATTTCTAAAATATGTTCATAGGTAACTGATAGTATGTACAAATTTGAATTGCTAAATTTGTATCCAAAGTAAATTCATATACAGGTGTTTTAACAGTGTATATGTTTTGTGAGCAGGTTTTTGACCCAGATTTGCTTCCAGTCCTTCTGAATGCTGGACTTTTTAAGACGAAAGCCCACCACTGGCTATTTTCCTGCAAACTTTGCTTAAACAGCACTTTTTCGTCTTTGCTAGCAGAGAAGGAACTATTTTTACTACTATAGCTGCCCTAATGGATAAGCCTAAAATGTTCACCTTTGAGAGCATGTTATGTTACACCCATATTTAGGGTGCAACAGGCTGCAGCAGTCCACCCTCATGCCAGCAGACAGGGATCATCTCCCCGCACCCACTGTCATAATTTAAAAATAGCAAACCCATGTGGGGCTCCGCCCAAACAGCCACGTCATTCATTCACAGCGATCTGCAAGTACCCGCTTCCCCTGTGACAGGCTGCTTGTAGTTCCCAATGAACTGTGAGGGCACCGGAGAGCACTCTCCCTGTTCATTGATCTTACTGCATTTCAGTAACTGTCTGCCTGTATGGGCTATACTGACAGGTCTGCAGGAGCCTCACATTGCACCTGTGATTGCACCTGTGATCTACTGATGAAAAAAGCCTATTTTTTTTTACCCCAAAAAAGGTGAACTTTGAAAAAAGAATTTAAAAAGAACTTTTTAAACTTTTTAAAAGAAAGTATTTGCACAGAGCTACACCTGCTGGTTGCAACTAATAGGATATCCATATTTTAATATTTCATATTTACTGCATAAGAAGATTGTATTCTTTAAATATAAAGAACTTAAAACCATAAAAGTTGAAAGCATAACCTTGCATTTGCAATGAGAGATTATGGCAGCCCTTAGGTATATACTTGTATGAACCAAACCACACGGTAAAGCATTTCTGAAACTGGATTTTGAATAGGGTTCTACTGGGACCCTTCCAGTTTTTCATACAAAGTTAAAGCGTATCTAAAGCATGCAGGGGGGCTGTGCCCACACTGCATGGGTTAAACTACCCCTTTTCGTGCTCCTCTGACCGGTTCGTGCCCCCTGCATGCTAGGACTCTTGTGCATGGAACGCCCATAGACCGGCTCTGAACGTGAGGATAACAGGAACAATACACCACTGGACGTAGGAGAGTGCTGTTTTTCAGAGGATTGGGCAAGTATAGCCTTTTTGCCCCTGGACAAAACAAACAGTTAACCCATGCATTGCGGGCACAGCCCCACTGCATGAGGAAAAAAAAAAAAAATTCAGAGTTTTGCTTTAATATTTTGCAGCCTACTAGTCCTTTGATATAGTGGCTGCATTTTTTCTGGCTTCGGGAACACACTTCTTACTGCTGAGGCATCCAGGTTGTCTGCCTTTGTTCATCACCATTATGTAGTGGATGATGGGATTAGTTAGTCTACACAAGAAAGGTTGTTTGTGAATCTATTAAGCTCACAGGAAGTGATAAGGTACTTGCTCTGCTCTTAGGTTGATGGAAAAAAAAATAAAAAAAAATAAATAAATAAAAATAAAAAAATGAATGCAGCCACATATTACAATTTCGCTTTTGGGTTTAGGGACCCTTTACCCATTTGCGTATTGGGCACTTTCACCCCCTTCCTGCCCAGGACAATTTTCAGCTTTCAGCACTTTGAATGACAATTGCACGGTCATGTAGAACTGTAAACATAAGAAATGTTTTATTTTTTTCCACACAAATTGAGCTCTTTTGGTGGCATTTAATCACCACTGGGGTTTTTATTTTTTGCTAAAATGGAAAAAGACCAAAAAGTCTGAACCCCAAAAAAAGCAGTTTGACATAAAATTTTGTAAGTCATTTTTCTCCTTCACTCATGGGTGCTGATGAAGCTGCACTGATTGGCGCTAACAATATTATTATTATTCAGGATTTATATAGCGCCAACAGTTTGTGCAGCGCTTTACAATATGAGGGCAGACAGTACACTTACAATACAAATCAATACATGAGGGATCATAGGGCCCTGCTCGTTAGAGTTTACAATCTAGAAATGGATGATCAGTGTAGATGACCCCTTTCACACTTGCCAGTTATCACCGGCTCTCTCCTCTCCCCATGCTGTGACAGGAAAGGAATGTCGATAACCGGCAAGCCTGTTTACATCGTGATCAGCTGTGATTGGAGACAGCTGATCACATGGTAAATAAATGCTGCGATTGCCTCTTTACCTCGATCTGTGATCAGCTGTGTACAAGGACACATTCACAGAGTGTGCCGCAGCGCGTGCACGGTTCTGGGAGGACCTTAACAGACGTCCTCCCATAAATGGACGACGGCGATGTAGCCTTCTTTTGGCTACAGCACAGTCAGCAAACAGTTAAACATTTTTTTTTTAAATCATTGCAGTACAACTTCTGGGATTTTAGCAATTGGAAAACGTCAGATACAACGTTCTATATTGGCTGGGATTTGCAAATCCTTAACCTTAGGGATGCAGGGACACATGGCCAAAGCTGGTAATGCGGCAAGCTTGGTTGGTTGCTGGGACTTGTAGTTCCTCAGGAGCTGACAGATCCTTGTTTAGCTGTAGCTGCTCACAAGGTACGGCTGCGTTTGTTTTTTCTTCTTTATTTTAGCAGCTGGAGGGCTTTAGGTTAGCAACAGCAGGTTTTAGAGCCATGGTTATAGTTGCATGCGGCTGGAGATGATAGCTGTTCAGCAGGTGGTGGACCCAATATCGGCATGCCGCTTGAGAAAACTGCATGGCTAGAATGCTTTACTGTTCATCAGGAAGAAATTTTTAATGTGACATTTACATGCCACCCCCATGAAATCATTCTCTGCAGCTTTTACCTTTTATACCACCACCCCCTCCCTTTAGAATGTAAGCTCTATGAGCAGGGCCCTCCTGTACCTTTTGTATTGTACTGCAATTGTGTTGCCCCCCCTTATACATCGTAAAGCGCTGTGTAAACTGTTGGCGCTATATAAATCGTGTATGATTATAATAATTATATAAGGACTACTGGTCTGTATTCCTTTATGCACTTTATAGATTTGAAGATTTTCGCTCTGATGAATATCTAGAAGTTAGGGAGTGACGTTATCAGCCAGCAGAAAAGGAAAAAAAAAAATTTAGAAAAAGGGACAACTGCTGAGCGACACCAATTATGAGAAAGTGCGTCTTTTTTTTTTTTTTTTTTAATTACAAGTATTTATATATTGCCATAAATTTTTGGAGCGCTTTACATACAGTACATTTACATCAGTCCCTACATCAAGGAGCTTACAATTGAAGGTTCCCATCTCACATACATATACACACATAGTAGGACCAACGTAGGCTGGTGCCAAATAGATTTGTTCATTTATAATGGGTGCATGTTCATCCTGAAAGGATATGCTCAATGTTCAGAACCTTTATCCTTTATGGCCATGCAGGGCAGCGAGGACAGAAGGGTGAGAAGCTGGTCTAAAAGGAATGGGCAGACAATGCAAGATAATATTTGGCTATAGTGATCTGCAGAGCAGGGGAACCACAATGCAAATTTAAAGGTGCAGCAATTAGAAACGACATGATGTGCACACTGGGATTTGTAGTTTGTGGACAGCCATGAGTTTTCACGTTTGCATCAAGCAGCATATTAGGCATGGATCTATGCTTGCTGGGGAATGTAGTTCCTTAGCAACTGCAGAGCCAGTCTAACCACAGCTGGCCTAAAGGCATGCTTCCACGCTATGCTCAGTGACAAATCACCTCTGCCTCCAGAGGTGAACGAAGACTGATGACTGCGCTCTCCGTAGACCAAACTCTGCTGCTGTAATGCATCTCCTTAACCCCGTGAGAAGAGGAGTGTCCCATGAACCCGCCGCTGGAGCGAAGACGGCTAGTTACTATGAGCAGTTTGCCTTAATTAACAGAAATTAATTAGCCATTTTGCAAGCACTTGTTTAACAGCTTTGCTAAACATTAATGCCACTGATAATTCCTGCTGATTAGCAGGTCCCATAATTAGCGGCGGAGGAACAGAGGGAGGACGGCACGGCACCTGTACGCCCACTAATCAGGGATCTGGCTGCTGTTCGAGCCAGCAACGCCGCTGCAAACCTGGCTGCTTACATGCTTTGGAAACGTCCCAGAACTCTTCTCTCCTGCAGAGACTAACTAGCTGGCACTGGTCATCCAGGACAGCCAAGGGCACATTCAAAAAAAAACAAAAAAAAAACAAAAAAAACAACGAGGGTCTTACCTGGAAGAAGCCGGGGGGAATGGGTCCTCCTGGCATCCCATCGCTGGGAGGAATGTTGCCAAGAACTGGGCTTGGGGCGGCTGCCGCACTCTGTGGAAAGAAAGACATTTTGTGATTAACAGACGCTGTACAGGGGCTATAGATCATCAGCTACCCCAACCATTGGCCTGCAATGTCCTTCAGCAACTGGGAGGGAATTTTCCAATGTATAATGAGGCCTGTCACAAAGCAAAATACATGTGTGAGAAGTATCAGATGGAAGCTGCAGTTTCCAAGGGTGCATGCACCATTTACTTCACCAGCACTAGGACACATCTTCAAAGTTGGGGGTGCAGTTTCCAGCTGAGGCTTCTCACACATTAGGTTTTCTTTAATGTTGAATTGTGAAGAAAATGTATAAATATATATATATATATATATATATATATATATATATATATATATATATATATATATATATATATACACATACACACATATATACACACACATACATACATTACATACACACTTTAATCCAGTTATCGATTTAATGAAAAATCATTAAATGCATTTCAAAATAAAAATCATATTACTATCTTGCTCCATTCTTATATTAGGTTTCCCTGCTCAGCAAGCCTAAGAGTAAAGCAGGAAGACTCAGTACTGCTAGCCAAGTCAGAAACTACAAACACTGAAAAGTGTGCTGCCAGTCTAACATTGGCAGTATGCTGGCAGGAGAGAATAAGCAGAGTGATGTCATTACCAGTCTGCTGTCCAACTGGGTCAGTGACCAAGCAGTATGGTCTAAATTATCTAGAACACATTCCCCAAGTTTTGGAATAGATTAGAAAAAAGGGTTAAACTCTCGTACACACTACTAGTTTTTTTTCCTGTTGAACCCAGAGGGCTGAACGAAAAAACAAAACAAAAAACAAACAAAAAAACAAACATACAGCTCAAGTCAGAGTCGCAGTACTAACAAACTAATGTTAGTACAGCGATCTTCCCCCCTCTGAACTATTGCGTTCTGATGGGGGAACACTCCGGTCCAATGGCGGAGATGGCTTATTGCGAGCCAATCAGCAGACCTTTTTTCATACATGCCCCTTTGTTTACTGTGCAGAGAGGAAAGCATGACTTCTTACATATGTGGGCTGAATGAGAGAAACCTATATGTGTATGGTTAGGCTAAAGCATAGTACACGTGATCAGACAAAAAAAAAATACTGACTGTTAGTATATGTATGGGACCTATGAGCAAATTTCTTCACTTTGTGGCTGCCAAGAGTTTGATGAACCCCAAATGTGTTAGTAGTGCCATCTACAAAAGTCTATCTCATTTAAAGCGGAGTTCCACCCAAAAATGGAACTTCCGCTTTAAGGGAAGGTGACCCCCTGACATGTCACATTTGGCATGTTATTTGTTTGGGGGGGGGGGGGGGGGGTGTGGAGACCCTCCAGTTCCAACTTCCTCCTGGGGCTCCGCAAAACCGGAAGTCAGTTCACCTCTCCCTCCTCCCTCTTGGAAGTCACCTGGGACACGTCACAGGTCCCAGATCATTTCCTGGCCAGAAACAGCGCAGCGCCTGGCTCACGCATGCACAGTGCGTGCCCGGCTGTGAAGGCAGTGTCAGGCACCCACAGTGACAATGCCCGGGGCCGCCGAGAGCAGGACTAGCGGCCCTGGGACAGGCAAGTGACCGATTATTAGAAGTCAGCACCTGCAGTATTTGTGGCTGCTGACTTTTTTTTTTTTTTTTTTTAAGCGGAACTCCACTTTAAAGGTCTTTTTGAAACATTTAATGGTTAAGAGCATCAGATACAGCCAACATGTTTTTTTTTGGGGGGGGGGGGGCGCCTTAGCAGGGCTTTAGCAGTCAGTATTAAATAACAGAATGCACAAATGGACCTGTGGTAGGGGTAGATTGCTGCTGCCATCTGACGGTACACAGCTGGCTGCCTACGGTGCCGTCAGAAGACGCTAGTATTCATCAAGCCTTAACACAGGTCCCTTTGTGCACTTTGGCGTGATTTTTATTAAGATCTCCTGCTCAAGCCTTGAAGAAGGGAGGAGGCTTTTTCCCCTGAAAGGCATTGGTTGTATCTGATGCCCTTAACCATTAAAATGTTTGAAAAAGCCATAAGTGAGATGAACTTTTGTAGCCGGCGCTCCTCTATACTCATCTGGTGATCTCCTTGTAAGAGGACAAGAACGGGGTCCACCTACATCAGGCTTCAACCACAGACTTTCTTCTGTTTAAAAGAGGAATCCCTTTACAAATAGATCGATCCATCAGAACCAGTTTTTATTTCTATTGGTCCAGTGCTATCACACACACCAAGAGTTTGAAGGGAACATTCCCACCCTGGCGACTTCATTTATTACATAAATGGTCATTTCATGACTATACTTAAAAGGGGCTCGTCAACTTCACCACTATGGGAAACCCTGAAGCCGCGTACACACGGGCGGACTGTCTGTCCAACTTAGTCCGCTGAAACACATTTCAGCGGACAGTCCGCTCGTGTGTGGGCTTCAGCGGACTTTTTCAGCGGACAGTCTGGCGGACTAAGTCTTTCGGAATTTCCGTAATACAGTCCGTCCAACTTTGGTTTCAGCGGACAGTCCGGTCGTGAGTAGGCTAGTTGGACGGACCAAGTATGGCGCATGCTCAGAAAGGATTTACACGGCGGAAGGTTGCATTGCTGAGCATCGGACGTTCCATTTCTAGTCCCGTCGTACGTGCTGTACACGTCATCGCGCAAGCTTTCAACGGACTGTCTGTTCATCGTGTGTGGTCAAGTCCGTTCATTCAAAAGTAGGCCGGACTGTCTGTCGGATTGTCTGACGGACTTAGTTGGCCAGACAGTCCGCCCGTGTGTACGCAGCTTGACAGATCGGCCTGGGCACTCTCCCCGATCCTTGAAGGCACTCAGAGGAGTTTGAGTTACTTTTGCTTTCTCTGGTGTGATGTAGCTCTGGCAAACAATATAATCATTTATTTCTTTTGGCTTCTGGAGGCTGGAGCTGAATCACAATACAAAGCAGTACAAATTACCAGAGCATGCAGTCTCATCTTGCACAGGAGCTCCAGTTATTTTGAATTACGCCAGTCATGAGAGAATTGTGGCGGCTCCCATTGCTGACCTTTAGAATATGCCAGTTGCCCGGATGTCTCTCTGGATTCTGCACAACAAGCATGCAGAAAATCCACAACAGAAGTGGCAAACATCTATTCTAGGCCAGCGACTCAAAGCCTGAAGCTAGCCATACATGGCTCAAACTTAGGTCAGTTTAGCGTTTTGGTCCTTATTTTTTTTTATATGTTCACATTAAGCAAAACACATTCACTTTTAGGCCACCAATTCTCTACAAAGGGTGGAAACACTCGGCGAGGGAGTCACAGCATTGCAAGCTCAGCTGACAAATCATTTACAGAAAACAGAAAGTCCAAAGGACAGCCTCATCCCACCAAGATCCACAGCAACGTCAAGTTCTGTATCACCACATTTGTTATGGGCAAAGGGCCAGACACTGGCTTTACCGGCGTCCATTTCTGTTCTGATGTGCTCATTTAATGTACGCAAACTGCTTATAGGGGACCCCATTGCACTGCTCACAAATTAGTATGATCCATACCAGCATCTCTAAATCATTTGTATTTTCATTAAAAAATACCCTCTAAATAATAGCCCTCCTATATAATAATGATAATAGCAAAGATATTGCTTCTGATCTCCCCACCTAAAGCCTAGGCAAACATAAAATTCTTTACCTACCAGGAGCACTTGTAAATGTATTACAGAACGCAGAGAAACCACAAATCTTAGGGAGGCCATACACGGTTTCTCCTGCTGAACTGGCCGAGATATGTACGAAGTTGATCGGTCAACTTGGGTACAATCAGCATGCCGTGTTTTACCTGAGATTATCGCCAGCGGCTGCTATAGCCACTAGCAATAATCACTGTCTTCTCCTGGTGGGGGCGGCACACAGTAGATGGGTACTTTGAGTGAATGGAGGTCTTAGAAACTTTTCTTGGTTTTATGATCCCCAGATGTTTCATTTGTTTGACAAAATCCTTCTCTGTATATATTTTAAAGATCAAATGTACTCAAGACACCAAATCAGCATGACAGTCAAACAGTTCTAATGTTTAGAAGTAATAAAGACAATGGCTACCTCCATAGTCTCTCAATTTAGTAAGAAAAAAAAAAAAAGTGATTAGAAACAACAATCTTGTGTACAGTTTAAATGTACTATATTGTCTTGGCATTGGAAAGAAAAATAAAAAATAAAAATAAAAATGGTCCCATCGACTTTCGTACCCTTTAATGGCCCGTACACACGATCTGAAAATCAGACGACAGATACTTTTTTTTGCATGCTAGTCGCATATCAAAAATGGAGATTTTACTACAGTTCCGAAAATTCTCATAAGACAGAATAAAAATAAAATCGGAAGTAATGTCATGTGTTGTAGCGCTTGTCGTGTGTTTACAGACAACAACTGAACTGATTGAATGAAAATCGCACGATCTGGTATCAAACAAGAAAAAATTTCCTGTCGTGATTGGCTCTCGAAAACGCTGTACGAACGATCCGATTATCGCACGAGCAGCATTTCTCGTCCGATTTTCAGATCGGGTGTACGGGCCATAAGTTACAGCGCACTTCAGTCCAAATGAGGACACGAGTCGGCTGTAACTGACAAAATGTAACAGTTGTAGACGAGTAGAATAATGAATGGGGTTTCATAAAGGTGATCTAACAAGGAAGACATGGACAGTTCAATATGTCCAGCCCCGAGGGGCAAAAAGAAGAGTGATGAGAGAGGGATCATTAAATATGTAGTGTTCAAATAAGGTTTCAGATGGAGATATTTTTTATATATTACATTGAGCTGCAAGACACTGAAGAGCTCAGACAACTAAAAGTGACAATGTTTTTTTTTCCAAAGAGTGGCACGTGCTGAATCCGCTACCAGCATCCGCCCACCAAGGGTGCGCAACAGCACTAGGCAATCCATACCATACCAGAGAACAGTGACCCGCCAAGTCCAGTTTGACCACTGTAGTCGTTCTGTACTGGGCTTGGGCACGATTCAGCATACAATGCCCTGGCCCCCTTGAAGAGGCGGCCTCAGAAACAGTACCCATCTGTGTGGGCATAGGCGATGTAAGCATGCTCAGGCTTGGCACGGTGTGAGCAGCAGGGCCATGGGGGAAGTGGGAACAATTGCTTACTTTGATATTTTGTGAAAATTTTAATTTAATTAAAATAAAACTGTCCATAGATTGGTGATGGATCACGTCACATCCTAAGTATTATTAGATTCATATCGCCAAAGTTGCAAAAAAAATGTACTTAACTTGTCAACTGTAAATAAGTCCTGGATATCCAATTTAAAAAATTTAAATTACTACAAAATCAAAAAAAATAAATAAATAAATAAATAAATAAATAAATAAATTTCTCCCAAAAAGGCACAATTGTTCAATATTAATGTACCGACAATCACATCCCTTCCCATGCATCTGCCCCTTTACTATCCATCAAAATTCCAGAATACTTGATAACGTGTATAGATAAGGAAGGAGCACAAGTTAGCCAGAGAATTGTAACTTCTAAAGTATGGTCCATAGTCTATTATTATAAAAGAGCAACGTGTAGATCAAGTCAATGCGTTTTGGGGGAATAAACTCCCCCCCCTTCTTCAGGGCCAGCAAACAAAAAAAGCCCTGAAAGGGGGAGTTAATTCCCTTGAAACACCTTGGTTTGATGTACATGTTGCTACTTAATAAATGTCTATGAACCATACTTTAGAAGTTGCAATTCTCTGGACACCGGGTGCTCCTTCCTTTTTATCCAAGTCTACATGTGGAAACAACTAAAGTAGCACAGAAAATGCAGCAACCCAAGAGGGCACATCACCACCATCATTTACTAGGCACTATTCACCAGTAGGCATTCCTCCATTTTTGCCCACATGAATACCCACCCAGAAACAGCGACCAATCCAGTCAGTCCAGCACGGTCTCCAACACAACTAGAATACTTTATAATACGTTGACAAAAAGGAGAGAGTGACAATGGCAAAATATTTGACACGTTTCTCAGAATCCAGTCTACTTCCTCAGGAAGTATAGAAAATATACATATAACATGTATGGTGCCATGCCTCAACCAAACCTGGGGATACCGTAGGGGATAAAATTTGCAGGCCACACAGTGCCAACACAACCTTGCTGATTCACTAAAAGCAGTTCTTAAAGTGCCCATGCACTGGTTCAGAAAATACAACCCTGCTGTTGATTCAGGGGAATTAAGCCCAAAGGATAGGCCACAACTTCATTACCACAACTATGTTAACTGCAAGTGTCCATGTCACCACCACCTCCCGTCATCACCGATTGCTCCATCAGCCACATTGGTGTCAACACCACAAGTGTCTAGATCAGAAGGAGACTTGGAAATTACACACCCACCATTAGAACAGATATAATGTTCTAATAAACCTACCGTGAACATGGTCACCTCTTCAGAGTCAATGCACATTAAAGTTGAACTTTAGTCAGAAAATTAGGTCCTACTAGATCACATCAGGCTGGCCCCTTTTGAAGGTATAGCTATGTAAAACATTAAAAATTAAGTTGATACTGTTGAAAATCCTGTAATATGCCATTTCTTCCTGCTCTGCACATGCCTAGTTGCTCTATATTTTTTTTAGGTACTGCCGAATTTGTAGAGGTCGATCTGTTGAGCCTAAATATTTACTGCTGCTTAGGGGCTTTGGGCTTCAGCAAAATGGCAGCCTTTGGCAAGAAGAAACAGGAACAATGCTGGAGGCAATTTACAGCAAATACTAATTTTGGTAGCATAACTATTAATATGAAATGCGTGTTCCTTGCTAACAGGGCATTATTTTTTATTAAGTTATGGATAAAGTTCCACTTTAAAACGAGAACAGAGTAGCCAGACCTCGCATCTGATGCCAGCACCGATCCCCAAATATTCCCATTTTTGTCTGGACAAAAGCTTTAATGAAACAGGCAGACAAGACGACCACACAATGAGAAAATCGTCCAAAAAAAAAAAAAAATTAAAAAATTCGGAACCATCATCCGATAATCGATTTGATCGTACACAGCTTACGAGAGCCAATCAGGACAGTTTGTGCGAAAATATCCAAAGGGACAAGCACGAGAAATTCTCCTGCACAACAAATTTTGTGCAATTACTGTAGCATTTGTACAAAAGAATTTAGTGACCAGGACTACGCATGCTCAGAAATTAAAGAATACATTTCATTACAACACTTCCGAAACTGTATTTCGTCTTATGAGAAGTTCTGTGATTTTAGTAACCTCTTGATTTTCAATAGGACACTAGCATGCAAAAAAAAAAAAAATGATGATCAATCGTTCGATATTCTCATCATGTGTATGGGGCTACTAACAATTAGAACCTTCACCAAAACCGCCAATTTAATAAAATGTTAGGACAGGTTTGGATGTAAAGCTGGTCATACACCAGAAAGAAAGATGACTTTTGGAACCTTCAATTCTCCAATAGTTAATACGATAAAAGTGATATGTTTTCTCAACTGTAGTGCCAAGGAAAATAAAATTTTAAGACAATGCGATTTTTGTCAGGAAAATTCATATGGGGTATGCCCATCCTGAAATGGATGCAAATCTTGAAACGCTGGCACGGCAAATATTTCTCATACTCTTTATACAAAATTTGCGTAGTCCGTAGTGCTACTGTATGCCCGACAACTGATTTTTCCTGGAGTTTCTGTACAAACACAAATATCGACTGGTGTATGTCCAGTTTACGTGATATCTTCTCCTTGGAAGGTATATCCAGTTTATAGTGCTGACACTCGATCATCAGGCCTTTGGTCTTTTTGTTGTCCTCGTGTTTTTAGAGTACGTACACAGCACTACAACAGTCAACCAGCAGGGGGAGCTCAGGCACCAAATCTGGAATACGAGCTCAGCTTGAGATCAGCAAGTCAGCAGCAGTGTCACAATGCCATCAAAGGCCACCAATCAGCATAACAAAATGGGTGCTACACTGGCCTGAGCAGTAAAAATAAATAAAATAAAAAAAAAAGGTAAAGATTGAGCCTCTCTCTCCAACTGTTTTGCATTACAAAAGATGATTAGCCATGGATGATAAACCTACTCTTTGTATATTTCCTGCTATTAAAAGTATAAATTCTGTATTTTCACAAGGACATCACATCCTGTCCTAAAACCATCAGAGCGAACGCCGTTATGACAGCAATGAGCACGCCGACATCCCAGGAATTCTACAGTACAGCTAAACAATGGAGAGATTACTGAAGAACGCAAGATTTTATCTCCCAAACAAGTAGGTTTCTGTCCAGGATGTCCGCACAAATACAGGGCCAAGCCAGGCAGAGCGAGACCAATGAGGACAAGGAGCAGAGACAAAATGGCCACCCTTTGGCCAAGTACATTCCAGTTTGAAGACTAAGGCAATTCTAAGCCCCACTTTGCTGAGGTCACACGTGAAATTTCGTGGCAGAGATTTCTAGTTACAAATCGCTAATGGCAGTACTTGACAATGATTTAATCGCTAGAGTCGCAGGCGCCTTGTCGCCAAGAAGAGATCTGCTGTTGCTACAAGATAAACCAATGCTACAGCATGGAAGTTGGTTTGCTCTGCTACAAATGGCTCTCCAGCAATTTGCAGCCAGGCCATAGTGGTGATCTTGTCGGCGACATGAAGTGTCGCTAAAACTCAAATTGCTGAAAAACTAGACAGGTAGCAATTATTAATTTCTTAGAAAATCGCTGAACTGACAACCCTAAATTATAACCAAATGCAACATTTTATCCGAGTAATATATATATATATATATATATATATATATATATATATATATATATATACATATACATATATATATATATATATATATACATACATATATATATATATATATACATACACATATATATATATATATATATACATACATATATATATATATATACATACATATATACACACACACATACATATACACACACACACACTTTTTTTATTTTTTTTTTATTTTTTTACACCTTTCATTTTTGTACAGCTTCTGGAATATACACGCTTACTGTACCAAAACTTTATACCGATATGTCATATATAGATTTAGGGATAATCCCTCTAGTGGCTATTTGTAGGGCAGGCCATACGGGGTTCATTTTCTTTTGTTTAATGAAAAAAAAAAAAAAACGGAATTGATTCCCCCATTCATATATTTGAAGGTGGATGGAGGAATCCTTCCTCTGGAGTTGCTGTATTCTTACAGCGGGGAAATGTCCCCACCATCAGAATACATTCATCAGCACCGCTGGCCATAACCAGCGGCACTGATCAAGTAAATACTTTCCAACAGGCTGGTGGTACAGAAGTTAAATCCGTCTCCATAGATCAGTGATGGCAAACCTTGGCACCCCAGATGTTTTGGAACTACATTTCCCATGATGCTCATACACTCTGCAGTGTAGTTGAGCCTCATGGGAAATGTAGTTCCAAAACATCTGAGGTGCCAAGGTTCACCATCACTGCCATAGATGGCTCCATGTACAGGCAGCGTATGTCAGACCGCACACATGGTGTCCTTCAAGAACAAAGTAATAAATCCGTAGAATACATTTTTATTCTGGGTTTTAGAGATACTTTGAAGGATGAGCCACTCAGAAATTGAAGTCTTATTTTAGCCGAATCACGTTTGCCATCTTGCTACACTTTACAGAATACTTCATTAATCCCAAAAGGGAAAATACTTCCCAAAGGACTGGTTAGTACAAAGCTTCAAGTGTGTTTAAGCAAAAAGAATAAAAATGCAATATTGCAGCTTACCAGACCTCAGATGTGGTGGCTGCATTTGTTTTGTTTTTTCCAGGCTTCTTCGCCAATGACATCTGCAGATCAAGCCATTAAAGTGGAGGTTCACATAAAAATGGAACCTCCGCTTTTCAAAAGCCCCCCCCAGTGTTACATTTGGCACCTTTCAACCTTTCAGGGGGAGGCGATGTAGATAGCTGTAATACAGGTATTTGCACCAACTTCTGGGTCTACACCTCCCCCCCCCCCCCCCAACCCCCCGCTGTGTGCTGGGAAACACACAGGTCCCAGAGACAGCAGGGACCATCCGGATTGCTCAGCGCGGCTCGAGCATGCGCAGTAGGGAATCGGGAAGTGAAGCCGCATCCCCGAAAATGGCGGTGGCTGTACCCGAGTGACAGATCGGCTTTGGGTACCGACATCGCGAGTGCCCTGTACAGGTAAGTGTCCATATTTTAAAAGTCAGCATCTGCAGTATTTGTAGCTGCTGACTTTAAAAAAGAAAAAAAAATTCGGCGAACCTCCGCTTTAAGATTTGCTGTGGTCAGGCGATAATGATTACTCTGTACAGTACCTATGCAGGAGCAGTGTTGTCACCATCCATAGAACAAAGTTGAAGTGGAATTCAAGCATAAAGCCCAGTACACACGGGCCGAACGTCGGCTGGTTCAATAGAAAGTGGCTGACATTCAGCCAGTGTGTATGGCAGTCGGTACGACAGAAGTCAGCCGTTTGGCCAACTTCTGTTGGAGGCTCATGACTGAAAAAGCTGAGCACACTGACCAGTGTTCTGGCAGGAGGCGGACTGTCAGAACACAATCGCTCAGCAGGGAAGATAGCTGAACTAACATCAGATTGTTAGTACAACAGCTCCAATCTAAGCTGCCTTTTTGTTTAACCCAGCAATTTGATCTAGTGGTGTGTATGAGGCTTTGCATCAACTAGTGCTAAAAATGTTCTTACCCCCTCCTGTTACCTATCCTGCCCATGTTAAAGATTGTATACTTTTTCTTAGTCTAGTCGTGTGATCCTGCAGTGTCAGCTCCCATGTGTAAGAGGACTTGACAATGGCTGGGAATTCCAGGAGCCATGTCGTCACCCATAGGCTCCCATGGCCAAGCTGTTATCAGCGCTCGTTCCTCTCCCCTGCAGCTGCCACTCACTGACACAGGAGCTGCAGGATCATGTGACCAGATCGAACTTAAAAAAAAAAAAAAAAAAAAAAAGCATACACCACTTAATTTGTCAGGTATTTTGGGCGCTTACCAAACAGATACATTAATAATGCTTCAATTATAAATTTAACAGACCAAAAATGGAGCAAATAAGAGACGTTCGTTGGTCGAGTTTACATATACTTTAACTCAATGCACATATTAATAAACACAAAATGACTGAAAAGATGGGAATGGCTTCTATTGTTTACCGGGACTGATTTACGAAGCACAAGGACTGTGCTTACTAAGCAGAAAGTACAGCATGCATATATAATTAGCAAATATATTGATGGATTCTTGCTCTCAAAATTAGGATACAAAACAAGGTTTAGAAGCCATTACAGAATTGGGCGTCGCGCATCGTCATGTAAATTAGGCGGATCACATGAAACGTCTCTCTACAATGCAGGCGGCAGGGGCCCACTAACAACCCGGCAAAGGCGGCACTTTCTCTGCCCTCACCGGCTTCAACCGGCCAAACAGAACGAAAGTGCCGCTGAGGAGTTCAGCCAGTGGTGCAGTCAGGTACATTTAATTGGAATCCAGCTAAGTCTCTTATCTAATTAAAGTAATCACATTAACTTCAGTCGGCGAGAACTGTCACACCTGCTGTTCTCAGAGCAGACGGGCGGACATGGCAAAGTCACCTGATATTAGGGCAGAAGACCAAAAACAATGAGAACGAGCAACCGGACACAAAAGATGCAAAACACGCTCTGAGCCGCTCTTCAGACGCATCCATGAACCAAGCAGAGCATGTAAAAGGCTGATCAGCACATATCGCTCCGGCTCAGATTGGATTCCCGGATTTACACTTTTGCAATCAAAGTTGAGAAGCCCCCACTATGATTGTTCTGTGCCACCATTCATGCTGCATACCGGAAAATAATATAAAAGCATCTCTTATGTTTCGAGTCGCTTCTTTGGAGCAGGTTTATAGGACTTTATAGAGCACTTTAAAAATTCTTCAGACTAGTTTTCAATTAGGGGATAGATTTTAAGGGTTACTAAACCCACAAAAGTAAAATCAGTCTGTATATTCAGTAAAGCACACTTGTAATACTCACTATGAAACCTAAGGGGTTAATCCTCTGCATTGTAAAAAGGCTGTTTGATCCTGTCTTCACTGATCCTCCCCTTCTTCCACAGTCCAATTAATCTCCTGATAATACAGAGGCTGGGGGGCAAGCTACAGCTCAGTTTACTGTGTATTGCTAGAGTAGTTTTTTTTTCTTGGGAGGGTGCATGTGATCAGCACAGGGCCAATCAGCACTGTCCAGACAGAGGGTCAGGGGTCCTGCAGCCTCAAAAGGACACTGGGAAGAATGAAAACTCCTATAAGCTTTAACCAGACACCGATAGAAGCCACAAGACTGCCAACTGCTCATGAGAAAGGGTATTTAGCAGTTTATATTTACCAAAACTATTGCATTTCTATGTTGTGTACTGTGGGAGACCAGATATAGTGAATGCAGGGTCCAGGATTTAGTAACACATTAAGAGCCGGTTCACACAGCGGGCGATGCGAGGCGACACGACTCGCCTCACCTCGCTCTTGCAAGTCGCCCCCGTTCTGTACAATGGAACCGTTCTGAGAGGAGCGCCTCGAGTCGACGAAAAAAGGTTCCTGTACTACTTTTGGGCGACCTCGGGGCGACTTGCATTGACTTCTATACAGAAGTCATCTGCAAGTTGCCGCTGAGGTCGCGGCAGGTCGCGGCAAGGCAAGTCGGAGTCGCCTCGCCTGCAGTGTGAACCGGCCCTAAGGAGAGTGTTTTTTTGCATTAACATATACAATGCACCCCTAAAGCCTTGAGATGTTGAAACCTGTTAGGATACTCCATATCAAGTTTACAACTGACAATGAAGATCTGCCAGCACAGTACAGACACTGTTAATTATGGTTAAGTTAAATAACCCCAGCCCCATACTATAAAGATGAAGTTTATGCATGCCAATTTTTACATAGTTAACATTGTTCCAAGCTGGACCAATTTAAGTATTTATGTGCCAGACTTGAGGGACCCCCTAGAAACTGGAAATCACTGCAGTACACACCGCTGCGCCAGGGATCTTCATTAGCTTCAGAGTCCCACGCTCAGCAACTGCCCTGCTGTATTGTGAAAGCAAGGAGTCACCCACCCTGCATGGGCACCATTCAGATAACACTTTGTATTTTCTCAATATAAAGTATTTTTATTGGACAAGGTGGAGTTTGTGACTTCACCACCCTGCCTCTCCACCACCTTCAGTCTGCTAGCCGCATCTTTGTAGCGGTGTGTATACCACTCCTCCGCCGCTGCTGCCCTTTTAAATCAATGGGGCAGCGTGGCTATACTGCCAGCAAAGCGCTGCAGTAGCAGCGCTTTGCGGGTGGTTTTAACCTTTTCAGCCACTAGTAGGAGGTAGTAGGTGGTAGCTAGCAGCCGAATACCTCCGCAAATACAACGGTAAAGCGCTGCTAAAAATAGCGGCACTTTATCGCCAACGCCGCCCCTGCTCCAGTATGAAAGGGGCCTAAGAAGATACAAATTATTCCCCGAATGGCACCTGTGCTGAGCAAGCGACCTCCTGTGTTCACAATGCAGCAGGGCAGCTGTTAATCACGGGATCAAGAAGCAAGTGAAAATCCATTTTAGCCCTGGTTCACACTTATGCACTGTGATTTCAATGCAAATTTAGTGCAAATTCGTGTGGGGAGTGGTCACATCTGATTTTATTTTCTATGAAAATTAGACAAAAAAAAAAATAGTGATGTGAAAATGTGTCAATCTGGACCCATAGGAGTCTATGGAGCTGAAATTCGCAACGCCCTAAACTCGTACAGGACTGTTTTTGTGAACCGGATTAAATTCTCCCCGCATATATGTCAACAGCCTTCACTGGAAATAATGCTTTTTTTAATTTATTTTTTTTTTTTTTTTTTTTTTAACATGGCATGCAAATCTGCGCTTTTTTTTAGATCACATCTGATCCACGTAGAATTTGCAGTGTGCACCAGGGCTTAAAGAGGAGGGTAACAAATATTCATATTCACATGGGACCAAAGATGTAAAAATTGCCATACCTGGAATCCAGCAAGAGGAACACACAGTGAAGTGAATACACAGAAGAGTAAAGCAAAAGAAAAAAAAAAAAGAAAAAAAAAAAAAAACACACACACACACACACACACACACACACACACACACACCTAAAAAGAAAAACCAAAGGCAAACAGCTATTTAAAAGTTTTAATGTTATGGTACGTTTTAGAGAAAAGAGCCTAAGCAGTCAGTGGGCCCCCAAGTCAAAAAAATTAAAATAAAGCACAACTAAAACTCCCATAGCTTATTGCGCCCCAATCCTGTCCTGCTGCTAGGACGCCCGCCCCCCCAACACCAGTCAACTGAGCATGCTTCCTCGCTGAAATCCCTGCACTTATGCAGTACACACTCTCCTGTCCCATCATCACTGAGCTCATTTATTACCTCCCAGGTCTACATAGGTCATTTCTTTAAGAGGTGTGTAGGAGGTGCACAGAATGGAAATTTTGGTGCTGAAACCGAAAGCGTTTAAAAAAATATATATTTTTTTTTAAATATGTAATTGTATTATATTCGACTTTTTAATCAATATCATAAATTTAAAACAAATACGAATATGTCGGTCATTGTTGTCACCTTTAGCACAAGAAAAGCCTCAAGAAAAAGGCATCCCTTTAAACTATGCATGTCTTCTCACTTCCGTTGTGGTGTTAGAAATCTTGATTTTTATTTTTTCCCTGACTAAAAACGCAGCAAGAACCTCCTTGCTGAAACGCATTGAAAACGCAGCAAGAACGTGTTACCTTTTTGATCCTTATGACCTACGAGAACGCACCATAGGCACAATAAAATCATGGTAAAATCTTATGCGTTTTTCGGTGCCATTATCGGCACCGTTTATCGGCAAAACTCCCAGAACATTTTTAGGCCGAAATTTCAGTGCATCTCTAGGCCCGAGCCTTCAAATATACATTTTTGTTGTGGTGCTTTTTACAACTTAAGTTTGACGGGTCTGTAAAACTGTCCCATGCTGCAGGTATTTGGGGCATTTACTGCAGATATTAAAAGCCTTAGGGCCTATTCACACCAGAAGCTGCATATAACTTCACCTTTTTGATTGCATGATTACAGCGCGTTTTAAGTGTGCTTGAACGCGTTTAGGAGTACATTTTTCTATACATTTTTGGGCTTTGCTTTCTTGGCCTAAAAATGGGGCACAGCGCATTTGAAGCTCGTTCCCTGCATTTTTGGTGCGGAAAATACAGAATGATTTTTATCTGCACCGAACGGCAAAGATGTGAACTATGTCTATAGGATTACCTTGATTTTGGGCTGTCTATGAAGTTAGAGTGCAGTTTAAAACGCACCCAACTGCTTTCGTTGTGAGAGGGCTCCTATGAAGATGTTCTACCTGTGAGCAAACTTTTTGTAGAATAGATCTGGTCATCCCTAAAAATGTTAAAACCATTTAAAATGAGCTTAATACGGCTGGTAGACAAATGTGCAACAATTGTGTGAAATGAACAGAAGATTCCAAAATGACGGTAGAATAGCGGGGAGTGACATTTCCAACACACCTTCCACTTCCTCTACATTCACTGCCTACCATCATTCTCTTCAGAACTACATGGCAAAAACCGAATAAGGATTCTACACAGATATAAGAAAAATCCTTTGCTTTTATTGGTTAGTCGTCTTTTCAGGACATATTAGGCAGGCAAAAATGGCCACCTTCAGATCCAATCACAGCTTACAGCCGCTGACCTCTCGCAGTTCCAGCTCACCTTGCTAATTACGCAGCAGACACAATCCTCACACGGACAAGTAGTTTATGTAGGCATCATTAAACACAACAACAGCGTGGCATGACAGACTGAAATAACACGGCCTCGCTTACATCGCTTCTCAACGGCTGAGCTAGGGTTGGAAATGAACTGTATATATGGGACTTGAATTGTTCACCTTACTTTCCACCATGTTGCTTAGCATACAACATGGATTACAGAGTAAATTTAACACATTCCTATACAGTACCAAAAATAGACATATGTTATATACAAATAACAAAAAATTTCCTTGGGCCTAGAGAAGCCTCTCAGCTAGGGGTTCCACCTGAAGATACCCAAGACTCCTTGAGCAGATTGATGTACCACCTACCCTGACCACCAATGTAAGCGGTCACTTCTACCCTGACCACCAACTTCAGGACACAATATGTTTTTTTACCCCATTAATAATTTTTAAGATTATTTAAATTTTTTGTTGTATAGAGCAGGAGATGGAGATATATATATATATATATATACACACACACACACACACATACATGGAAGAGATTATATTTTGTGTTGAATGACTACTTGCTTTGTAATCTTTAAAGATTTGATAGAATAAAGCACATTTTTAAGTGCAGCAACTTTTGGAAAAATTATATTATATATATATATATATATATATATATATATATATATATATATATATATACACACACACACACACACACATACACACAGTCGGGGGGAGGACCTGTATGCTGGCACTAAATTGTATAATATATATATATTTATATTATACAATTTAGTGCCAGCATACAGGTCTCCCCCCCCCCCCCGACTGTGAAAATAAATAACATACACACACACATATAATATATATATATATATATATATATATACCCTGGATGTCTAATACTCTAGGTATCACACATTACATTATTCGTTTATTTAAAGTGGAAGTTCACTTTCTCAATCAACTCGCTATTTTTAATCTTTATGCTACTAGCAATAGTAAATAGATATAACAAATACAATATACTTTCCTAACCTTTTTTCCTTACGTTTCTTCAGTTACTTCCTGGTCTCCATGCATGTTATACGCCCTTAGTCAAGATGGCCACCGCCAGAAATGCTAGAGGGGTGTGTTTATCAAAGTGATTTCCCAAGAAAATAAAGCATGGATGGTTTCCCTTGAATACCAAAAATGAATTAAATAGCATTTTTTGTTTGTGGTGCTCAGATGCAGAGTAGTTCCACTTTAAAACCTTCTACAACCTATTGATCATACTAGTGTACAGGGTAAATTCCTGTGTATGACAAAGTCCTGTCTAAAGAACAAGCTGGTCATTACACACTAGAAATCCATCTCTAGCAGAATAAATTTCTACCAATTTGGCCATATTTGCTAAGGTAAAAATAACCAATGTAATCAACAACAATCATTTATAACAGGGGTTCCCCAAGACATTTCTAGGGTGCCTCCAAAGTGAAAACAAAAATTATGATGCCTGCATATGACAATGTCCTGTTCCATAGAACAAACTAGTCATTACGCATTAGCATATTGAACGGGAATTTTCCCACCAATTGTTACCATTTTCTCCTATGGTAACAATAATCAAAAGTAATCAATAACATGGGCACCTGGCCAGGTCTTTGGCCAAACCACTTTAGTTGGCTGATGTAAATGTGTTTGCCCTTGCAACCCCATCATTTTACACACCTTTACATATCTGCAGTAATGACCCAAATACCTGCAGCATGGACCAGTTTGCAGACCCATCAAACTCCCCAACTTTGCCCAGGGTTAGGAGAAAAAAAAATTCAATACATTCTGAATATGAATATAGGCCACCAATCTATAAAGCCTTTACACAGAGCTTATGTCATACTGAACTGGTGTACATGTTTTTCAATGGAGGAGCCTGGGAAGGAGTTATGCTGTAGGAGGCTTTTTTTGGCCTTTCTGCATTTCAACCTTTTCCTTTTTGCAATCTGTCGTAAAAAAAAGTGCAGAGGTGTGAAAAGCGCTTCCAATGTCAGTATATATAAACAGGGCCTTTATATTGCGTTTGCATGCTGCTCGTTTTTGATTGAGTTGGGGAGATTTCACTTTTTCCACAGAGACATGGACCTGGAATGTAGTGGAATTCCCACCTTCATGATTCGCTACTCAACAGATGGCCTCAAACGATAGAGAAAATGTATAGATATAGATATTAGATATATTCTACTACTGCAAAATTTTGGCTTTCCTCCCACTTCCTGTTCCATTGACAATGGCCATCATGACAGTGAGGGTGAATCTCCCACACAGGGACAGAAGTTCTATATCCACATTATCCATAAGTACAGGAACAAAGAAGACACTTAAATTTTCAGGTGGACCAAGAAATTATGTCCGTCTATAGCAGAGATTCCCAACCAGTGTTCCGTGGAACCCTAGGGTTCCTCCAAAAGGTTGCTAGGGGTTCCTTCAGCATTGGGCAATTTCTGCCTCTCAGATAAGTTTCCACTGACACCATTGATCTTTTTAGCTATCTGTAAGGAGGCAATTCTTCCCAATGACGACAAGTGTAAGGACCATTCTTCCAACTGATCATCACACTATTGTATCATGAGTTGTAGATTTCAAATTTTTAGTAGGGGTTCCCGAGACCGGAGAACTTTTTCAAGGGTTCCTCTGTGTTGAAAAGGTTGAGAAAGGCTGGTCTGCTGGTCTATAGCTTCCAATGGATATATAGGCAGTCCTCGAGTTACGAACATCTACTTACAAAAACGGAGGTGGCATGATGCACTGGTCCTGGATACTGCCGAGCAGCCATCTTTCAGCGCACGTAAAAGCGCCCAGAACATCCCACATCACAGGCTGGAGTTGCACTTTTAAAAAAAAGTACCGTTCCAACTTACAAATACTACTGAACAAACCTACAGTCCCTATCTTGTTTGTAACCCAGGGACCGCCTGTACTTGGTCAATTCTTGTAGATCATTTGGCCATTTCAATTTTTGACCAATTGCTATTGGCGTGCTATATGCGTTCATGCAACAGAATACAACAAACGTAATTAATTCCCTGGCAGTCACATCATTGCCCTCATCTCCAACTACACAATTGTGCAGCTAACTTGGTAAGCCGTCAGGGTAGAAATATGGAAGCTGCAAACTCCAAGATGGTCATTATTCGTGTAATTTATTTTAAAAGACAATACAGTCAAAAAATTGACAAAAGTCCAGAGATGGGAGCCCAGGCTACCTTGTCAGAATTTAGATTTTTCATCAGTCACTGCTGCAGTGAACCAGTTCACCCCAGTTTTTTTTTTATTATTTTTGTTAATCAATAATTCAGGAATCCTGCTTGTGATGCAGGATCGTTACTCCCAATGTAGGATGTTTGCCATTTCTTAGATACAGAAGGCCAGTTAGTGCTAAGAAGATTTTTCCTGTTATCCACAAGATTCAACCTGCATGGGAAGCTTAACTAAAACTAGTGACGGCATGAGATAAGAGGAGGTTACATAGTCCATGCTGCAGGAAGTACATTTCAAGTGACCCTGCAAGGTAGTAAAAGCATAGAATGTTGATAGTCTGAAATATCTGACGGATGGTCATACATCGATCTCGGGACACAAGCGGTATTTGCAGTCCATAAAATGTAATAAAGGAAAACAAACAGCAATTAAAGAATATGAAAGCTTTGGTTGGAGGCCTTCTTACCAGTCTTGACAACCCTCCAAACAATGACACTGCGGGGATCCCACTGGGACACACACCAGTCACTGCATTACAATGCAGTGGCCAGAGTGAATTAGTGCCAATACAGGGGTGTCCAAACTTTCTTAACAAAGGGCCAAGTTTACTGTACTACGTACTGACTTTAGGGGGTGGGACGAAGTGTGACCGGACATCAGTGGGAATAAACAATGCCCCATCTTTGGTATTAGGGGTAATTGTGCCCCATCGTTTGTGTCCATGGGAGGAATCGTACCCCATCATTGGTGTCATTGGGAGGAATTGTGACCCATTGTTGGTGCCAGGTGGAGGAATAGTGTCCCATTGTTGGCATCAGTGCCTCATTCTTGGTTTGAGCAGGAGGAATAGTGCCCCAGGTACTGGATAAAGGCAAGCAAAGGGCCACATCCAGCCCTGGGCCACAGTTTGGAGACCACTGCTCCAATAGTACAGTAAAACTAACAATATAGCCAAGGATGCTATAATCCATGGACCAGGTTGTCCGTAATTTGGCTTCAAGTTCTGTACAGATGCCTGGATGAGCACATAAACCAATTAAAAAGGACAGAAGGATTTTAATAAATTCTGTCTACACCCTTGGCAAGAGTATGCAGTTTGTAAAGGAGAAATGTGATTTTTGGCAGGTTTATAGAACCATAGCTGGCTGCAGAACACTAAAAGGTCATTCTAATTGTATTTTTTGAAAAAGTGTTAAATAAATTTTTAATGAAACCAAAGTTCCTCTAACACTTCTATCTGTTGCCGACCTGTATGCGTTTGGTACATGGAACCCTCATCACCTACCGAAAAGGAACTTGTTCCCAAGTAGTAGTAGTAGTAGTAGTAGTAGTAGTAGTAGTAGTAGTAGTACACCACCACCTTCTACTGAGGGACAAGGGATATAAACCTGATTTGCAATGTAGAAGGCTTACTAGAGAAAAGTAAACAAACATGGCAGGTGTGAAGAGAATAGGCCAAAGACTAACAGGCCGGCCCATGTCTTTGTTCAGACGGCCCCTATTATTTTGGGCTGCAGGGTGTCTTGGAGTGAGGGGACATCTGTTCCTGCCAGCTAAGGTTGACAGCCATCAATCAAACCACAGAATTCAGCCTAGCTCTTACCAAGACGGAGCATTATTAAGAGTCATATCAGAGACAAGCGCACAGCATTGCGTTGTGTCATTTACTGGAAAGGAAATAAAAACTAAATCCAAATCCTAAATAAATTTGCCACTGTGTAACAAAATTCTACCCCCCCCCCCCCCAACAGAAAATACGATTTTCTCTTTTCCTTTCCTGCATCTCAATCATTCTGATCTTCTGCCTCTAACAAAAAAGGTGACAAAGCCGGGCGACAACTACAGAGGAACTACACTGTATCCGAGCGCCACAAGTGCGATTCACTTCATTTTTAATATTCAAAGCAAACTCAACCTATCCATCCATCTCTCCTTTATTTTGCAGAGAAATTGTTTGGAAAACATTCCCTAGCATTTTTGGTTGTGACCATCTTAAGAGCAGATGATTTTCGTAGCATGTACTTCCTAGAATCTATCGGCTCTTAGCTCAGGCATGCAGATAAGAGGGTTTGGCTCAGCTGCAGCAAAAAAAAAAAAAAATAAATAAAAAAAAACTCCTGGGAAGTAGGACATTACTTGTCTACCCTGAAAACCAGGAAGTAACTGAAGAAATGTTAAAAAAAAAAAAAAAAAAAAAAAAAAGTAAATATACTAAAAAATACTTTCCTATCCATTTACTAAAGATCGCAACATGAGGATTGAAAACGGTGAATATCGATTGAGAGTGTGAAGTTTACTTTAAGAATTAGTTGACACCCATAACAGGAAGTGCTTAAATAAGGACCTTCAAGGCAGGGTCAATCTATTTACTTTTGGAATAACTTAATATGTAAAAGCATACAGGAGACATAACACGCCAGGGAATGTAGTTTCCCCATCAACTACATGCAATGCCCAATTTAAAATCAAAATTTGTCAACCCGTTTTTTTTTTCCCCCACTGTACTACATTTCAAAAAGATCTTAAAAGGTTGTTCAGATGGCTACGATTCCTGCAGGAAGAGAAACTAGCCCCCATGCACATGCTGTGTATGAACAGCCATGCCCCGATTTGCCCCCTGAACAAATCAAAGGCCGGTGCCACCGCTCATACAATCTGTTACATGCGTATAGGTCATCTCAACAAGCCTTGAAAACTGTGTGCATCAAGAGCTGGTGGTTTTGGCCTTACAAAAAACAGGACACCGCTAAATCGACCAGTTTGTATGCCGCTATATAGCGCATCAGTCACCAACAAACTGGTGTCATGCCTGATGAAGGACCCCTGTCCAGGCCACAAATGGTAATCATGCAATAAAAAGGGCTTTGCACCTTCTCTCACAAGCTTGTTGATGTTCTGGTGCATGATTTGGATAAGATATGTCACCAGGACTCAAATCATGCACCATGACTAGATGGGAATAGTTGCAGAACTCTAAACCACATGGTCAATTCCAGTATGGTGAGAGAAAAGAATGTACTCCACTGATCTTAGCTATCCTAACACAGAAGCCATTGCCCTGTCTGAATATGCCCTTTATCTGGCTGAAAAACTGCATTTAAAGTGGAGGTCCACCCTAAAGTGGACCTTCCGCTCATCGGAACCCCTTCCCCCCTCCGGCGCCACAATTGGCACCTTTCAGGGGGGAGGGGGGGTGCAGATACCTGTAGAGTACAGGTATCTGCACCCACTTCCGGGATGGCTCTCTGCAGAAAGGGGCGTAGATTACGCCCCTTTCCGCAAGTGCCCCGCTGCCTGCTGGGAAACACACAGATCCCAGAGGCAGCGGGGACCGTCCTTATTGCGCAGCGCAACTCGCGCATGCGCAGTAGGGAACCGGGAAATGAAGCCGAAAGGCTCCATTTCCTGATTCCCATACCCCAGATGGCGGCTGCAGGACCCGAGAGACGATCTAGAGATCGGCTTCGGGTGCCGACATCGTGGGCGCGCTGGACAGGTAAGTGTCACTATTTTAAAAGTCAGCAGCTGCAGTATTTGTAGCTGCTGGCTTTTAAAAAAAAAAACGCGGAGTCCCGGCGGACTCCCGCTTTAAGACAACATGATTAAAATGCATTGATAAGCAAGTCAAAGTAAAAAATTATAGACAATAAAAGCTATATAAACTATTGGGACACTTTTTTATATACACACACACTTTAACGGCATCCTCATCTTAGTCTGTAGGGTTCAATATGGAGTTGGCCCACCCTTTGTAGCTGTAACAGCTTCAAATCTTCTGGGAAGGTTGTCCACAAGGTTTAGGAGCGTGTCTATGGGAATGTTTGACCATTCTTCCAAAAGTGCATTTGTAAGGTCAGGCACGGGTGCTGGACGAGAAGGCCTGGTTCGCAGTCTCCACTCTATGGGTTGAGGTCAGGACTCTGTGCAGGCAAGTCAAGTTCCTCCACCCCAAACTCGCTCATCCATATCTTTATGGACCTTTTTTTTGTGCACTGGTGCGCAGTCATCCCCAGACTGTTCCCACAAAGTTGGGAGAAAGATATATTACAAAAGGTCTTGGTATGCCGACACCTTACGAGTTCCCTACACTGGAACTAAAGGGCCAAGCCCAACCTCCAAAAAGCAACCTCACACCATAATCCCCCTCCATCAAGTGGTTTGGACCAGTGCACAAAGCAAGATCCATAAAGATATGGATGAGCAAGCTTGGGGTTGAGGAACTTGACTGGCCTGCACAAGTCCTGGCAGCAACCTGATAGAACACCTTGCGGATAATCACATGGACTGCAAACACATAAGAGAGGCTAGCTGCTCTTTAGCAGACGTAGAGGAGTGTCATTATCTCTGAATGGCACCCCGATAAAATTGGCAAAGTTCTTGTGTTTTCTATGCAGTTCAAAATAAACGGGGGGGGGGACTCCTTTCCCTGCGTTTCTGTGGGTAGGGCAGCCCCACACAGAATGAGCCTTGCACATGTGTGATTGAAGCCTAAATGTACTGTGTGCTTAAAAAGAAAAAAGTATGGCTTTCAGGAATCTCAATTAACATGAAGCAACCAATAGAACTAGAAAAGGTCACCCGGACACACAAAAAGTAAAGCACTTGATGTGAGGTTACAGTGGAACGGGCCTCAAATCTCTGCCCAGGAGTCACAGGTACAACCCAATGCCAGCAAAATCTATGGCGGGCTGAAATACGCTCCAAACAGCTGAATTTATAAGTCAAACCCCCGCCGTGGGTCATCTACTTTTTGAGGATACAACTTCATGGTCCATTTTTCAGAATTCTCAAAAAAAAAAAAAAAAAAAAAAAGGAAGATTTTATCCAAGCTAGTCTCGTTTGGCATTAGGCCTCATCAAAAATTTTTCTTCTTCCAAATGCAAATATTCAATCCCAGGCGAATCACTATTCAATCGTCACTGAACTACAATCTTTATCTTGTCTGGCAAGTCAGAGAAGAGTAGAAAGTTGTGAACGCAGGGCGATCAGGAGAAGCCGGATACACTATAAGAGAAGGGGATTCAGAGGTCCCTTTTCTTTACACCCAGAATACTTGGCATGCCAGAAATTCTATAGGATAAGGAGAGGGAGGGAAAACCAAGTCGGCCAGGACAGAAAATTCAGGAAGTGGGGAGCCTCCTCCTGTAGCCTTGGGGTCACCTGTGTACTGCACATCCGTTGCCAAGGAAACCACCGCCATCAAGAAAGCCAGTGTTAACCCCCTCATGTCCAGCAACGTAAACCATCGCCAGTGCAAGTCCTACATGCAAGCACAAGGCAAAATTTGAGCAACCACTCTTTGGTAGAAGCTGCATCCTCCAAAGCGGATACTGTGGCTCGCCAGTCGGGAGCTGCACGAGATTCGCAGTATACACATCTAATTTTTTTTTTCGCAAGAAAGGATTAACTAAAAAAAGAACTACTCTCCCAAAATCAGGCCTGGGAGAAAGGCCCTACAACAAGGGGGCATTCTAGGGGAATGCTGAGAATCTGCATCCTTTGTAACATCCATTGTGCTATCACCAACACTCCCAACCCCCCTTTGCCTGTAATCCCCCCCTCAGGGCCTTAATCAGTTATGCAAATACTGCCCTCCCCCCTCCCCTCCCCACTGCATCTGCTCCAGTCCCTCTGTGGAGCCGCATGCCCTATTCTGAACCACAGGGCGTTAACCCCTGCACTCCTGCGCTGACACAAATACACAGCGGCAGCCCAGACAGACAAAGCTAGAGCTTAATCTCACACAGCCCTCTCCCTGCTATACACTCACAAAGCTAAAAATCCTGGACACCATTCAAATGCTGCAATACTTTCATAAAAATGGGCTCTTGTGCAGCCGAGCTACAGAAAACAATTGCTGGCGTCGTATTTACAAAACTGCCATGTGGCTCTGTACATACAAAGGCTGATAAGCAGGCACTGAACGCGTGTTCCATACGTGCACCGAGCAGCTATAGCAGCATCAATGGCCAATATGAGTGACTAGGCCTAGACATGAACACTCAAAAGCATTCAGGCAACTCAAGATATTATAATAAAAACTTCTAGATTGTAAGATTTAACGAGCAGGGCCCTCCGATTCCTCCTGTATAGGATTGTATGGTAACGGTACTGTTTGTAAAGTGCTGCGCTATATAAACCCTGTATAATAAATCGAACATATGTAGTGCTCATAAATATGAAACTCTTCAAGTGACCCTGACTGGAAAAGCCACCGATTCCCAGCCATTGCAAGCATTCCCCACCTCCCAGTACTTGCTCCCCTGCTGAACGGTGTGATCTCTCCCGCTTCTTCATACATGGACTACAGGACATGTGAGCTGATGGGAGAAACCACATTGTGCAACGGGGAAAACTAGTCTAAAATCAATGGAATACTTGCAGTGGCCACCGAGTAGCCAAGAAGTAGCTTTTAAAGACCCGGGCAACGGGAAAGGCAAGTATATTCACTTTTTAAACCAGTGACCTTGTATTGCGACAGGGTCACTAAAAAAAACAAAAAAAACAAACACACCAAAAGGCTTAAAAAACTAAACACTCAGGCTCGGTTCACACAGGGGTGACTTGTCCAGGCGACTTCGCCGCCTGACAAGTCGCTCCCCGTTCTGTACTACGGAACCGTTCTAATAGGAGCGACTCAAGTCGCTCCGACTTAGAAAAATTTTTCCTGTACTACTTTTGCAGAGACTTCGGGCGACTTGCATTGACTTCTATACAGAAGTCGTTTTGCAAGTCGCCGCTGAGGTCGCGGCAGGTCGCGGCGCTGCAAGTCGTGCCGCGTACTGTGTGAACTGAGCCTCATGGAGATGGTCATTGCTATCCTTTAGAAATCCTAGTTCTTGGCTGTCTCTGGCTACTGTAGTATTTTGCAGATTCAGAACTTATGTTGATATCAGAACTCCAGACCAGCATACTTGCTCTGTCATTAACACAAAATGCCAAACCCACCAAATCACTGACAGCCAGAGAGCTATTTTCAAGATAGGTCAGTAATGCCAACCTCCATACTTATAAGCTACAAGCTTCCCTTTAAAGTAGTAGTAGTAGTAACCCTACCTTTTCATCTTTTACCTTTAGGTAAGCCTGTAATAAGGCTTACCTGTAGGTACTGTGAATACCTCCTAAAAGTGATGCGTGAAGGAAGGAAGGAAGGTCCAGCATACCGCGCCGGGCCTTCAAGAGGTAGTAAACCATGATGGGTTTTACTTCTGCTTTATTTCCCTGCAAGGGTAAAGCATAACAGGCTACTATTATTAGACCTTTAGAAGCGGCACGATCTGTTTTTTCTAAAGTGCGCATGCGCCGTAGACATCGGCGCACAGCTTTACTGTAAATATCTCTTAAACCGTGGAAGTTTAGTAGATATTTCCAGCACCTACAGGTAAGCCTTAATATAGGCTTGCCTGTAGGTAAAAGTGGTTGTACAACCACTTTCAGAGCCCTTGCCGTAAACTGTGGCTACTGCACGCCTGTGCATAAATGACGTCATTGCGCCCCTGGCAACTCATGTGACCCGAGGCTGCAAGCCTGGAAGGAAGACCAGGTGAAGATTGAAGCCCTCTTAACGGTGACAGCTCAATACTAGAGGGCTTTGTTTTAAGGAAAGCCTCTCATAATATGCTAGTATGCAATGTACACTAGCACATTATGACATTGCCTTGCAGGAGATGTTTTTTTTTTTAACTGCGGTATACTACTGCTTAAGGAAGGCCCCATTTGATCATTGCGGGTGCGCTCGCTGCAGGACTGACAAGTGTTTAATAATGCCGAGTACACATGATGAGAAAAATCGGACAAAAAAAAAAAAAAGTCGCTTTCAGTGCGATTGTCCGATATGATCTTTAGTGCACAGCTTTCGAGAGCGCATCACGACTGTTCGTGCAAAAATATCCGAAGCAAGAAAAATGTCTTGTACGATAGCAGAACTAACAATTTTCGTGTAATTAGTATAGTATTTGTAGGGAATAAAATAGTGTGACCAGGACCACGCGTGCTCAGAAATAAAAGAATACATTACAAAACATTAAAATTACTTCCAAAGTTCTATTCTGTCATACGAGAATTTTCGTAACCTCTTGGTTTTTCGATATGAGACTAGCATGCAAAAACAAAAATGGACGCTCATTCGCCCAATATTTTTATTGTCTGTACGAGGCTTAAGGTTCAATGGTCATATATGCCTACATTGCCCTAAAACATCAGAATCAGCCAACAGGTCCATAAAAAGGAACGCTCTGCTCAATGTTCTCGGTTACATGAAGGCAGAGGGGGAAGGAGATTAGCAGAGCTCATGTATTTCAATAGACAAGAACAGCGATCAAGTCAAGTGTCCAAGCAACTGATCTCCAAGACAGAGGTCAACTGGGTTGAGCTGGATGACTGTCATCTGATGTTCATTGCTATGCTAAGCATTTAGGCTTGATGCAAACACAAGATTTAGGCTGGAGGGGGTGGATTGCACTCTAGCAACTCGTATAAAATTGGAGGTATACGTCGTAGCGCTTGATCACGCAAATGTAATTCTCTTCATTTAATTCAATAAAGCTACTTGATGCCCTTGAAAAGCTTGCTGCATGCCATGCTAGAAAAGATGCACCTTCCTATTCCACACAGGTGACTTCTGCTTCCTATACAAATCCAGCAGACACGGGGCAATGGCTGCAATCAAAATATGCCTTACCAAGGTAGCTTGAGAAGAATAGGTTTATAACATTCCAATTAAAGTTTTTGTAAAAGATACAAGTTCTGTACACGTTATAAAACCTGGCCAATTCAAATTGAGCAGGAGCATAAAAAAACACTTTAAAAAAATAAAATAAAAAAAATACATGCACATTTCTCTTGTGTTCTTTATCCCTTAATCAAGCTGTGAGCACAGGAAATAAAAAAAACTAACACAAACCGTTGATGTGCCAGAAATATAGTGTTCTGCTACCTTCTTCTTGGATATGAGAACACAGCATGTTTTCAGCTCTGAATTCCTAAACATGTGGTGTCAGCCCTGCCACCTTCATTTCTGATATATTACAAAGAACTGAGCCCTTTCCAAACCTCCTCCCTCGTTTCATCTCTAGAATCCCTTATTGTGTGCAGGCAGAGAGCACAGAAAGTTATCAACTCATAAGATTTCCGGCAACATTAAAAAGGAGAAGTATGGCTGAAAGAGCTTTAGCCATACTTATCCTGTAGGGTCATAGGATTGCATAGTTCAGCACTCCCGTGACAAAAATTACGCCAACAGCGAGCTAAAGTCTATTGTTGGCCGACGTCACAGAGCTGGTCCAGGCCCTGCAGGGACCGACAATGTTGAGATCTACCCAGATGCCAGACTGCCAACTGGCTTAGGCTCTCACTGCAACACTGAGAGCCTGACATTTCCACCATCCCTCCACAGCCCAGTGCTCCATTGAGTGCTGCAGGTTCAGAGCAATGACAGTCACCACGCCGTACTCAGAGCGGACAAGAGAATTGAGCAATCAGCAGCCTTTGATCACTCAGTTTGCAGTGTAGAGCTAGTGGGGGGGGGGGGGCAGCTGCAGCATCGGATCAACCACGACTATGGAACGCGCTACCCACGAACATCAGCTTTGAAGGAAACCATCGCACCTTCAGGAAAAAAAACTCAAGAACCACCTCTTAAGTCAACGCAGGTCGGATCAAGCTCCTTGAGGCGATTCAGTTCGCATTTGCAGCGCTATACAAGTCGTTCATTCATTCAATGCTGCAGCCATCTAGCAGAGTATGTATTTTTTTTTACAATCCCATACATCTCTCAACAGGCATTTTATGAATTTAGAAAACAGATGCAATAAAACTAAGTGGAATATTAAGCAGCCCAAAAGGGAGCGAGAGGAAAGTTCGTTTTTGGGGTTTACATACCCTTTAAACTATTATGTGGCTTCTCTGACCACAAGAGGATATGGCAAGCTTGACAGGTAAGATCAAGATTTTCATGCAAATTCCCTTCCATAATTTTGTGCTGTGCAGCCTCCCTACACTATGGTGTTTGAGTTAGGCCATAAAGAACTTGTGAGATGCCAGTGAACATAGAAGCTTGTGGCCAGAAGATGGGCAACTAAGGTCTGTAGGCCGGCAGCCAGAACACAACAGAATGAAAGTTTGAGCCACTTTTACAGAATAGTCATCTGGCCAAGAACTTCATGCGCCACTGACAAAATTCACAAATTTAAAAAAAACAGCGTTACAAATCCTAAGAACCATTTTACCACTATGCCAATAAATCGGCAGTTGGCACCAGTGAAATCATAAGACTTCTGACTTTAAAGTTTAATTAAAAATATATATTACTGCAGCTCTGTATTAATATTTGTATTCACATATCTAGACTGAAGACAGTCTAAACACATGAAATTGACAGGGTATCATCATCTTCTTGCACAGCAGAGCTCAGACTAGGAGAGGCAAAAGCAGTATTAGGAGCCAATCTGTTGTGCTGCAGTGCTCATGTGTTAACTGATAGGCATAGAGCACAGCAGGAGAGGAGCTCATCATTTATCTGCTGCCACATCTTTCACAGCCTGACTAAAGCCTGGGGAGGGACACAACCAGTAAGGGTTAGGTTAACTGCAAAGAAAAAAAATCATCATCTGGTCTCCTGCCATACCAGACAGGGCTAAACTGTGTGGCAGAGCCACGCAAATCCCAGGACTGGATGGACAGAAACAAATACTTTGGCAGATAAAAAAAAAAAAAACTTCCTTGTGTGTATTTAGCAACTTGTCAGGAATTCAGCTTTAAAGCCACACAAACAATGCCCCATCCCAAGAGACCGGTAATTAACATTGTAGCACAGAACTAAGAATGCACACCTGTGTGTGCTCCTAGTTCCCAAACTACACTTTCAAAGTGCCAACTTATGCAGGCCATACATGGGTCGAATTCCTAAGAAATTTTCTTTAGAAAGTCAGGAATTTCATGTGTTTTTTTTTTTAATTCAGATGGTGCACCATTGATTTCAAAACTCGACCAACCAAGCCTTTAATTTCACCTCATGTTGCTATAGAAAAGAATTTGTGGCCGGGAAACGTTTTTTCCCCGGGAATTTTCTTTCCGCTCATGCGCATTTCTCTTTAGATTATATTTCTCGCACGATTCTCCAATATGCCCGATTGCCAAAATTCAAAGGCCACACGAAAATCGCCTGTTGCTGCGGCCCATTAACCACTAAATATACGGCGGCAGATCATCTCTCCTGGGCAAACCGACGTACCCGTCGCACCAACTAAGGATGGTGCTGCACATGTGATTAGTTATGACACCAGTCATTTGAAGGCTTGATGGTTTGCTTTAGAATAAACGCACTTTTGACTGTTTACATTCAAGGCATGCCTTGAAATATAGTTTTAGGAAACAGTTAAATCGATGGGTTTAGTTCCACCTTGAAATGAACATGCCAAGGTAAGAACATAGGAGCTCTCATTGCTGGCTTGTTTCTAAAAAGGTTCCAACTCCAGGGCTTTGCTCCAGCTCAAGATGTATTTAGTAGTGAAAGATGGAGAACTACGTGACCCCCCGCGTACCTCATTTAAAGTCCCGCTTCCTCATTCTCTGTATGGATGAGAGCTATAGCCCTGGATATGGTCAGCTCCTATTTTCTATCACGACGAGGGTCTCTTTAAGAACATGTTCCTCGACAGAGCAGCTCCTCCATTCTGTGGAGATGTCCACCTCCAATCATTATCCTTCATATAAATCATCTTTAATAGGCTACTTTCTTATACTTAGTATTCCAGTGAAGTGGCTTCATTTACATTTCCAAAGTCATTTTGACACATTCCGATTACAGGTTTTAACCTTTACCTTTGCACGGTGGAAAAGCGGTGATGTACAATATAAAAAAATATGTTCCCGATTAGAGCAGTTTTTTTTTTTCTAAACCAGACAGACATGCCATGTAGTGCTGTGACTAGACAATCCATAGCAGGAATGAGGACACCACATGCAGTGACAAAGATGGATTCCCAGGCCGCCATCTCCTCTGTGATGTGACATTGCATGAACTCAGCTGCCCTGCCCTCAGCCATATGCTCAGCGAGATCGCCCGAGTAACCAAAACTTGCTGAAGCTGTGCAGGCCAGAAGCTATGGATATTACCGACCGATATGAAAGAGGTTTAGCCAGGACCTCCAACTGTCACACAGTTCAAAGGGCAGTCCCTATTTTCTGGCTGCGTTTGCATGGCCCTATCATCCTGAGTTCTAAAGAAAAAAAAAAGTGTAGAACAATTTATGGAATGGAACAGATTGGTGTCCAGTTCTGTTATAGGCCAACGCCAATCAAACATGAGCAATTTGTGTTTACCTTAATTTGGTTGTCAGACTCCGTTTGTGCCTGCTTGGGTTAGCAATACCCCTATATCATCTCAGTGGACCTCAATCTCGAAAGAGAGGATACTAAAGTTATGAAAATTCTCATACGACAGAATACAACTTCGGAAGTGATGTAATGTGTTGAATTCTTTAGTTTCCAAGCATGCCTGATCTTGTGCTTCTGAATGTTTTTGGACGAATACAGTGCTGATTAAAATGAAAATCGCACGGTCTTCGAGAAAATGTTCACGTTTGTCACCTTTGGAAAATTTCGAATGAACGGTCGTGAAATTATGAACTGTCATGATCACCTCTCTAAAAGCTGTGTACCAACAAAATTATCTTACCATTCCGTCAAAAGTGGTATTTTTCATCCAATTTTCTTACCATGTATAGTAGGTATAAGTAGATGAAAAATTCCGCGTTCAGAACTGATTTTCTTATTACGTGTACACTACTTTCAATAGCCAATTCGACTGTTCGGATGAACAAACTACAAAATAACTGATTTTTGTTCAATGTGTAAATGTTTTCGTAGTCTAAAATTCATAAAGTAAACCCCATGCATGATTGGAAACAAAAATTACAACCTGAAAGAATATTCAAATGGAAAGATAATTCGAAAGCATAAGAGCTATTCAAAAGAAAATTTCTGTAAAAAAAACATTTCTGAAGTTGGTTCTGTATAGCCAATACTTTAAATACTACTATTGGAATTGCTGGAGTTTGCAAGCGATCTGCAATAGAAGCCATCGGTCAAATCAGAGCGCATCTACCGGCAGGAACATTTTGCAACGCTCCCAACATATAGTGTAGAAAGGCATCACACTGGGGGCACACATACATTACATATACACAATAGAACTTGGTACTAACATTTATAGGTAAAGTTGATCCAGGGAAAATCTGCTTGCCTCTCGGGGGATCCGGAAGGCATTTTTCCCCTGCTGTAGCAAATTGGATTATGCTTTTCTGGGGTTTTTCGCCTTCCTCTGGATCAACTGAAGGATTGTGTATATGGGATTTTATTTTTTTGGTTGAATTAGATGGACTTTTCAATCTGACCAACTATGTAACTATATTACATTACATCACTTCCTACCCATGCAACACCTGTGTTATTTGAGAATTTTCATACCATTCTTGGTGGTGCACTGCCAACATTCGAGAACAAATGGACAATTGCTAGTCTGATTTTCATATAGCGTGTACCGATCTTTATGCTAGCCATACACGGCCACAGATTCCTTTGTCCACACTAAATAGTGTAGATAGAGGAACCTCCAGTAATCGGCTACTGTATTCAGGCTGCCACAGCAGGCTGAATTCCCAAGCAGTAAATACATCCGATACGACGCAATCACATGTTGACCAATAACTTTTCACCAGGCTCAGTCAATTTTTTTAAAATGGACTTCTTTAGACAAGTGGTACAGACCAAGGCCACCCATTGCTTGAATTTTGGCAGATTCATCAGGAATCAAGAAATTTTAATAGTCTTCAATTCATAGGACTATTTTACGATGCAGAATAAAGCTGATCTCCTGGCATTCTTTTTTTTTTTTAAACTAGTTCAGTATTTTTTTTGTATTACAAAGAATGACCCCCAAGTAACTATTTGGCTTTCCTGCACCACACTTTGGTAGAGCAGGACTTATACTAGTAGAGATGAGGCAGTGATGGCAAACCTTGGCACGCCAGATGTTTTGTAACTACATTAATCATGATGCTCAACTACACTGCAGAATGCATGAGCATTGTGGGAAATCTAGTTCCAAAACATTTGGGGTGCCAAGGTTTGCCATCACTGAGATAGGGTCAACACAATACTGATTTGCGCAGTGCTGTCTTATCTATGCTTCCAGAGGGGAAAGCAATGAGCGCAAAGTGAGCTGCTGATCCTTCACCACCCATTTACAGACTAGGGTGGGTCCTGGACCAGGATGTAGTGGTTAACTGCAATGTAGTCTGGAATATTTTGCCCAAAGAAGAATCCTAAGCAAACCAAGTTTCCTTAGGACCTTCACTTAACTTACCTAGTATGCAGGAATCTGTTGGAAACCAATAGATCCAATTTTCACCCATCACGGGTCAAAAGACCTTCAGGGACTGGGTTCCTTAAAAGGGATTTCTGCTTCCCTGGACCTGTATAGCACCCTGCCAAAAAGGCTTTGGCATTTTAGAAAAAATAACCAAAGAATTGGGTCCCAGGGTCCAACACTCCATGAGAGGCATTACAGGCAAAACCTTGGTTCTTCAGCGACGAGACCCGGGGACCATTCACCTTAGCCTTTAAATGGCACTTTGAACGGATCCAGCTTGTTAGCTTGCTCGTCCAGCAAGGATTGCTCCAGTGGAGCTCTTTATAAAACATCTTTAAACTGTGACCAACATCTTAGACACTGGCAAAAAAACAAAAACATGGAGGCGCTCCCAGTGTGGGAGGGGTTATATAGGGAGGCAACTTCTTGTCTTGGGCGTGCCAGTGTCCTAAAGGTGGCTATATACCCATATAGTTATCACTATGGCTCTGTGTCCTGTGATGTACAATAAAGAAATACCTGTATTTAGTTTGATGGGAGGGGTGTACAGAACTACAAGTGCAATCAGACCTCTGCCTTTGGGAGTCGTGCTTGTAACTGTCAGTGGTTTGCAATGTCATGGCACTTGTAGTTCTGCAACAGCTGAAGGGCCATGGGTTGAGCACCTATGGTGGCCTAAACAAATGCATGCCAATCCGTATCAAGCGCAGGTAGACCACCCCCTCCACCCCCTCCTTTCCCATGCCTTTTCGCATGGGAAAGTGGTTAATGGCCATGAAAGATTTGTTCATCCAAATGCTTCAGACTTCCCAAGGATTAGATCAACCCCCACCTCCCTATATATAAACATGTATGCCCAGGTGATTTGAGCATCAAAGTTTATAGAAAGATTCATTTAAAAAAAAAAAATCTTTTGGCAGTCAGATTGTGCCTGCAAGTCTAATGTCTGTGGCCTCCTTTACAACTAGAGTATATAAGAGGGTTGGAGGATGGAAGGTCAGAGTCTACAGCCCTAATCTCTTGGATTCCTTTCTTTGCAGATGCATGCTGGGGGATGGGGGAGGGGAGACATGCATTCATTTTATCCACAATGCACTAAAGAATTTTCAGCCCTACCATTGTTCTAACACACCACACATCCGGAGACACGAGTAAGAAACTTTACTTAAAATGTGTATCAAAACATCAGTGTACAGGCCTTCGTTTTACTCAGTGCCTTCATGTAATACATAATGACCTACTTTACTGGCTATTGGTGTAACTGGGCTTCATATTAGGCTGAGCAATGAACAAAATACAGTAGCAACTGGCAAAAAAAATAAAAAAATCAGCATTTGCCGATAGGTTGTTACCGATTATGGCGATGTGCCCTACCTTACTGCTCATGTATGCAGAATCAAAACTAAGACCAGACTCCTCTGATCCACTTGATCCTTGATGGTATTTAACCAAGAAGATGGCCAAATAAAAAACAGGTATAACCAGTTTGATCCCGGGCTGCATAGCTGGATTGTACTAAGCCCCATTAGCTGAGCTGGTAAGCAGAAGCACACAGACTAAAGTCAATGCCCTAGAATACGGCCTCCAGCCAAATTGATTAACATCTGACTATCCCTTATCAGATGTTACCACAAAATGTTCAATAAATGAGAAAATCAGGGAAAAATGGAAGGAGGTTGCTAAAATGTTACAGAACCCCTTTCATGCTATGAAATGCCCAGTAACGAACACTATATTGTCGAAAGTATTGCAACGCCTGCCTTTACACGCACATGAAGTTTAATGGCATTCCAGTCTTACTCCGTAGGGTTTAATATTGAGTTGGCCCACCCTTTGACGCTATAACAGCTTCAACTCTTCCGGGATGGCTGTCCACAAGGTTTAGGAGTGTGTCTATGGGAATACGTGACCAGTCGTATAGAAGCACATTTGTGAGGTCAGGCACCAATGTTGGAAGAGAAGGCATGGCTCACAGTCTCCAATTCATCCCAGAGGTGTTCTATCGGGTTGAGGCCAGTCTAATTCCTCCACCCTCAACTGACTCATCCATGTCTTTATGGACCTTGCTTTGTGCACTGGTGCGCAGTCATGTTGGAACAGGAAGGGGTCATCCCCAAACTGTTCCAAGGTTGGCAGAATGAAATTATCCAAAATGGAGAGCTGATGCCTTACAAGTTCCCTTTACTGGAACCAAGGGGCCAAGCCCAACCCCTGAAAAAACAACCACACACCATAAACCCCCCCCCAACAAATGATTTTGATGGGTACACAAATCAAGGTCCATAAAAGACAGAGGAGAGGGTTTGGGGTAGAGAAACTGCACAGAGTCCCAACCTCAACCCGGCAGAACACCTTTGCGACGAATTCGAGCCCGGCCTGCTCATCCAACATCCAAATGTAATATATTGCAGCTAGACAATCATCAGATGTGGCATCTGCATTTGTTTTCTTTAAAAGGAGAAGTGCGGCCTGTGCTCGTTTGGCTGGGCTTCTCCTCTGGGTCACAGGAGTGCAATTCATTTTGCACTCCTGTTCTCCGTTTTCAGCACAGAGCGGTCTGAAGTCTGCTCTGTTGACATCACTGGAATCAGTCCAGGCACGTCATCCCGACAAAGTCTGGATCCGCCAGGTGCCTGGACTGATGCCTGTCTCCACCTCTCAGTGAGCCGCTGAGATCCTGAGATAGGTGCACCCCGCCCCTCCGCAGCACTCCACTCGGGGAGCTGAGAGAACCGAGCCATCGGCGATCTTCAATGGTTCGGGTCTCAGTGCAGAGACACCGGCGGACAGATGCAGCATCCATCTAGGCAAGTATGAGGAGTAAAAACACACAAACACACACAAACACACACTTCTTTTAAGGCTTTTTCCTCTCATCGGCAATACACCTTCTGTATTAGAGTACATTCTGGCATTCGGCCATCTTTGGACAGTCACAGTGTCAGTCGGGGGGGTCCGGGGTGAGTGTAAGGCCTCTTTCACATGGCCGATCCATTCAGGTCCGCCTGTCAGTTTTTCAGGCGGACCTGAATGGATACTCCATAGAGATCTATTGAGTGTTGAATGTCAGCGGTGACATATCTGCCGACACCCGACCCGAAAAAGTGTGACGGAGGAAAAACCTACTTTTTCCATCTGTTACCGGATGACGACAGACTCTGCGGTCCGTCGTTATTCCGATCTCCCACAGTGTGCAGAGACTGACCTGTCATCTTCCTGATTCCCACTGAGTAAGCGGATAGCCACGGGGCGAATCAGCACTGATCCGCCCCGTATGAAAGAACCCTTAGTGTATTTAAATCTCCCAGTACATCTAACAAACTAAAGCCAAACCTCACACTTTATAAAACGAACTTAAAGCAACAGTCTTTCCCTTTTGGGGATAAAGGTTTTACATTATAAAAAATAAAAGCTGATCATTGTAAGCACCCATGACCATGTTGAATGGCTTGTCTCATCCCTGTAACCGCAGGAGAGCTTGTTCCTTTGAAAGTCGTGCAATTTGTGTTGTGATCTGACAGTTCAAAATCGCATGACAAGTCGCACCCCATTGTTGGCAATTGAAGCGTTCAAATTGTTGTGACTAAAGTCACAGCAAAATTAACAAAAAGGTTCTGCAATACTTTTTGGGGATTTCACCGCAACTTTCATATACTTCTGTTAAAGTGGTAGTAAAACACATTTTTCTTTATTTTTATTTTTTTTAAACTCTAGAACAAAATACCTTAGAATGAAGTCCTCCAGTGGTATGCTGTCACTGCTGAAGGTGCTTTATAATAATAATAATAATTTTTTTAGATGGATATACAGTAGATATATCTATATCCCCATCTCTCTATAGAAAAGATAGATAGATAGAAATGGGGGGGGGGGGGGGGGGAATACCAACTATTAAGGTGTTAGTAAAAACTGTTTAATCACTTATACCAATAGGTAAGCCTATATAGTAAGGCTTGCCTGTAGGTACTGTGGATATCTCCTTAACTTGCACAGTTTTTGAGATATTCAGAGAGCATGCAGCCGGTGACGTGACCGCGCATGCACTCTGAAGGGGCGGCATACCATGCCAGACATTCAGAGCCCATGCTGTAGACTGCAGCTCACACGCAGGAGTGACGTCATCGCACCCGGGCCACTTGTGTAGCCGGAGGGCACTTACCCGGAAAGAAGAAAAGGTGAAGATGGAAGGCCTTTTAAGGCAAGTCTCTCATAATGTGCTAGTACGCAATGCATACTAGCACATTATGACATTGCCTTGCAGGGGAATTTTTATTTATTTTTTTTCTCTTCAGTTGTGGTTTACTACCGCTTTAAACCTAACAATGGATTCTTTAGCTGGCCAAAGGCAGTTCAAGTACCAGCCAGTTCAGGCCGGCTGAGACTTGAACCATATATAGGCAAGCTGAAAGAATCCAAGTTGATTGAGCAACTTGGGTACAACCAGCCTGTCAGATTTTACATGCGATTATTGCTAGCGATTATAGCCACTAGAAGTAAAATCACTGTGTTCTGTGATCCCCATCAACACTGATTGCAACCCGTGGTTGCAGGAAAAAAAATAAAAATTGCTCCATCTATGGCCGGGCTTTAGATACTCCGCACAGAGAAACGCACACATATTTAATGACCTTTTCAACCCAAATTACATCAGACCGATGACTTGGTGCTAGAACAATGAAAAGGCACCAAGTGGATTGTTACTGTAAGAAGTGAACGTTAGGACTCCAAGGACGCCCAGCAAACACCACTTTCCCGTCAGTAGATATAGCTTGTTTGGTTTATAAGTCGGGGAGGATTAGTGCAAAAGTACACACCAAGCTGTCCTACAGGTCCGGTGGGAATGATCCGAGGAGCTTCCCCGAGCATTTATGGGTCATGTGACTCAGTCCTGCGCCGTGCACATCCTGTCCAAGCTATTTAGGGAGTAAATACTATTATTGTAATTGCAACTCTGCTCGTTTCAGCATGCTGGGGCCCTGGACAAGTCAAACTACATATTCCTAAAGTGCAAGTTTTAACATAATGGATGACATGGAAGAAATAGATTAGAATGTTCCCACGGGGAAAAGTATGCTGCGTTCAATAACCACAACAAAAAGGATGAAAACAGAAAAAAAAAATAAAAAAATAATCAGCTCTATGCTACAACATAAAAAAAATAAAAAAATAAAAAATAAATATCTATAAAAAATAAAGGCCAGATTTGGCCCACAATCCACTAATCAACAGCTAAGCAATGTGTTCCTTTATAAAGAAGCATTATAATATATTGGGGATAAACCAATTATCTGGCTGTGAGCTATAATTACTTATGTTTTAATTAAGCCATACATTGTACATATGCAGCCATTAACTGGGAGAACAAAAAAAGAAAAAGAAAAAAAAAAAAGTCAGAAAACATCAACAGCATCAGTAAGGCTCAGTTCACACTTATGCGTTTTTTCATTGCTTTTTGCAGAAATGCACTACAGTCCATTTAACATGGTTTCCTATGGGACACATTCACATCTATGCTTTTTCAGCTGCTGCATTTTTTGGAAATGGTCAGGGAACTTTAAAAGCAAACCGGTGCTTTTTTGGTTCAATAAACTTCAGTGGAAAGCTGAAGAAAAGCATGTAGTGTGTTTTTGCTACGATTTGCATTTATAATCCACCCAACAAATTGGCAAAACAATTAAAATCTAAAAAAAAAAAAAAAAAAAAAAAAAAAAAAAAAAGAAGCATAAAAAAAGTGAAAATGCGTCAAAAACGTGTGTGCAAAAACGCACTGCATAGGTATAAAACCAGGCCTAAGGGCTGGTTCACACTGCTGCGTGGCACGAGATCACATGCAATTCGCACCGCACTGTAAATCACATGCAATGTCCATTTAGCCACACAGATAGTATGGTTGAAGTCGCATCATTCGGCCAAAACTTGCACAGGACCCTTTTTTGGTCTGTAGCAGAATCGGATGTCAGGGGTGTGAACACCGATGCGATCCGATTCCTGTCCGAATTTGCAGATTGGACGGTGATATGCAAACGGATTTGGGGGTGTCATTGACTTTTGAGACTCCCAGCAGGTCGCATAGGGCAGTGTGAACTGCCACCGGGAGACATGCGATGTGGGAATTCGCAGGGCAGTATGAACCGAGCCTTAAGGCTCAACAAAACAAGCCTGCGGCTCCTATATACTGCTATGAACAATATTTTATAAAAACATAAAATGACACAGATGTTTGTTATTTATTATATATGCTGGTTATTTTATTTTTGGGAGGGGAAAAAAAAAAAAAAAAAAAACACTTTACACCCACGTAGAAACTGAACCCTCCTCTGCTACCCTCTGTTAAATAGGAAATTGCTTTCAGCTTCTGACAACACCCACCAAGTACTGTTGAAGCGTGTCATCAGGGAAAAGAGTTGTATATAATACAAAAATAAAGAAACTTGCCAAGTTTACTGCTTACTTTTATTCCGATTAATTCTCCTTTAAATAATATCTGACAGTTGAAGTGTTGCACATTGTTCTCATGCAAGATTATCTGCACCAAACAGGATGAATTCCACCAATAAGCAAACAGTGTACATGGTTCTAACATTTATGTTACAGGTTGATATCCTGCATGTACCTATACAGTGGATATAAAAAAAATCTACACACCCCTGTTAAAAATGTCAGGTTTCTGTGATGTAAAAAAATAAAAAAAAATAAAAAAAACACACTTGACAAAAATAAATTTCAGAGCTTTTTCCACCTCTAAGCACCTCAGCCCCAGAAAGTTTTACCCACTTAATGGCCAGGCCATTTTTTGCGATACAGCACCGTATTAATTTTGACAATTGCGAGGTTGTGGGTCGCTGTACCCAAATAAAATTGGTGTCCTCCCCCCCCCCCCACAAATAGATTTATTTTACTGGTATTTGACCACCTCTGGGTTCTTTTTTTCTGCTATAAAAGAAAAAAGAAATCCCAAATGTAAACAAAAATCTAAATTTCTTCATCAGTTTAGGCAAATATGTATTCTGCTACATATGTTTGGTAATAAAAAAAAAAAAAAAAAAAAAAAAACAACACACACACACACACACACAATCCCAATAAGTGTATATTGATTGGTTTGCACAACTACAAACTTTTTTTTTTTCACTAGTAATTGCGGCGATCAGTGATTTTTAGCGAGATTGCGCCAGACAAAAAAATCTGATACTTGAAACCTTTTTTGGGACCAGTGGCATTATTTCAGTGAACAGTGCTAAACGGGTGAAGACTGATTGATGTTCCTGCTTAACAGGAACACAAGATCTCCATCTTATCCCTGGTCAGAAAGGTGATCTGCCTGGTTTACATAGGCGGAACGGCGGTCTGTGCCTCTCTCAGGAACAAAGGGGGCTGATTGGCTCCCCCTCTGGCCAATGCGCTTGTGATCGTGCCGCCAGCAGCGCACGCCCACCCCCCACTGTCTAGTGCACAAAACGACATACAGGTACATGATTTGAAGCAATAGAGCGGATCTGCCACAGTACATGTATGACAGGTCAGTCGGCAAGTGGTTAATGTGACCTATAAAAAGCTGTACAACTCAATTGAAAATAAAAATTCTTTTGAGTAAAAATAAACTAAAATATTGTGGTTGCACAAGTGTGCACACCCTCTTATAACTGGGGGATGTAGCTGTGTTCAGAATTAACCAATCACATTCAAACTCATGTTAAATAGGAGTCAGTATACACCTGCCGTCATTTAACGTGCCTCTGATTAACTCCAAATAAAGCCAAGCTGTTCTAGTAGGTCTTTCCTGACATCCTTAGTCACATCCTACAGCAAAAGCCATGGTCCACAGAGAGCTTGCAAAGCATCAGGGGGATCTCATTGTTAAAAGAGATCAGTCAGGAGAAGGGTACAAAAGAATTTCCAAGGCATTAGATATACCATGGAACACAGTGAAGACAGTCATCAACGGTGACATTACCAAGAACTGGATATCCCTCCAAAATATTGATAAAGATGAGAAGAAAACTGGTCAGGGAGGCTGCCAAGAGGCCTACAGCAACATTAAAGGAGCTGCAGGAATATCTGTCAAGTACTGGTTGTGTGGTACATGTGACAACAATCTCCCGTATTCTTGATATGTCTGGGCTATGGGGTAGAGTGGCAAGACGTATCTGAAGTCTCCCAAAAGAATTTGGGTAAATGTGTTACGGTCTGATGAAACCAAAGGTTGAACTTTTTGGCCAGAATTCCAAAACATATGTTTGGTGCAAATATAACACTACACATCACAAAAAAAAAAAAAAAAAAAAAACACCATACCCACCGTGAAGTATGGTGGTGGCAGCATCATGCTTTGGGGCTGTTTTTCTTCAGCTGGAACGGGGTTTTTGTCAAGGTAGAGGGAATTATAAAAACAGTTCCAAATACCAGTCAAAATTGGCACAAAACCTTCAGGCTTTTGCTAGAAAGCTGAACATGAAGAGGAACTTCATCTTTCAGCATGACGACCCAAAGCATGCATCCAAATCAACAAAGGAATGGCCCCACCAGAAGACGATTAAAATTTTGGAATGGCTCAGCCATAGCCCAGACCTGAATCTGATTGAAAATCTGTGGGGTGATTTGAAGAGTGCTATGCACAGTAGATGCCCTCACAATCTGACAGGTTTGGAGTGCTTTTGCAAAGAAGAGTGGGCAAATATTGCCAAGTCAAGAGGTGCCACGCTGATAGACTTATACCCCAAAAAAATGAGTGCTGTAATAGAATCAAAAGTCGATTCAACAAAAGTATTAGTTTAAAGTGGTTGTTAAGCCACTATAATATATTCATGCCATCCCCATTTATATTAGAGTCTCCCGGTGCTCATGCAACTCCTCGGCTCTCTCCTCTCCCTGGCGTCAGCTATAGCGGGCGAGGCCTGAGCACTCCCGCTGATGTCAGGTGGGGAGCTGCATATTTTTTGTTTTTATATATATATATATATATATATATATATATATATATATATATATATATATATATATATATATATATATATATATATATATATATATATCAGACACTGGGACACATATTGTTAGATAACAGAGGGGATGTCATGAATATATTGTAGTTCTTAAAGCAGGAGGGCAAGGGGCGGGCACTGTCATGAGCAAATAGGCAGAGGAGGACAGAGCAGGGCTGCAGCTGATGGACGCGCGTAAACTTAGCACCGTGTCAGGGCTCAGCAGCCATGATAAACCGTGGTCAGTTTACAGGGGGATGTGGGAGAAGCAGGCAGGATCAGCCAGGTTTATTAGGCGATACAGAGGGCAAAATTACATAGCACAAGCACTGTGCTATGCAATATGCTTTAAGGGAACAGGATCCATTATGTTTTTTTTTTTTTATGGTAACAAACACTTCAAGGGTGTGCACATGTATGGGACCATATTTTAGTTTTTTTTTTTTTTTTTAGTTTTATTCTCCCCACCTAAAAGATTTCCGTTTGTTGTTCAGTTTATAAGCCACATTAAAAAAGGAGAAAAAAGTTCTGAAATGTCTTTTTTAAAATCACAGAAACCTGACATTTTAACAGGGGTGTGTAGACTTTGTATATCCAATGTACATGCCTCTTGTTAATCTTAAAATGGAACTAAACCCAGGACCCTGTATTCACTATATCCGGTCTCCCACAGTACATGAAAATGCAATTATTTTAGTAAACAAACTGCCAAATAACTTTTCTCAGCAGTATATAGCAGTCTTATTACTTCTATCAGTGTCTGGTTCAAACTTATAGGAGTTTTCATTCTACTCTGTACTAAGAGGCTGCAGGATCCCTGACTACATATCTGGACAGAGCCAATTGTTCCTGTGCTGGTCACATGCACCCTCCCAAGAAGTGGGGGGAACAAACCAGCAATAAACACCAAACTGAGCATGTGCAGAGTCCCCCCAAGGCTCTCTATCAGGAAATGGATTGGGGACTGTGAAAAAAGGGAGGAGGATCAGAAGACAGGATCAGCCTTTTTACACATTGGAAGCAATGGGGCCCCAGAACAGCAGACTTAAGAGGCGCTGGGACTTTTCAAACTTGTATGTGCAGTCCAATGAAGAAAAAAAAAAACTTCAAACAAGCTCTGTAGCACTGGCAAGCGAGGCTTCCCTTAATGTGCACCCAACAGTAGCTCAATCAGAAATACAGAAAAAGAGCATTAGACCAAAAATGGTCAAAAAAAAGCAACGGTTACATTGCTGCTCAATGAGGAGAATTTAGTACTGGTTATAATAGAACTCGGGGAGATCACTATCCATCCAAGTTTTGTCCAATGTTGACCCCCGATGAACAGGAAGTGGTGTTGCCCCCAATACTTTACAAGCAATTAAAAGTATCTTAGACTCATTTGTTTTTGGTCTGGGGCTTCATTCCAATTTGAAAAGGCAACTCAAAGTTGAAGGAGCCAAGCAAAAAAAATAAAAAATAAACCCAAAAAGCAGCTGCATCCAATCAGATGCAGCCACTGTTCAGGTGTTTCAACAGCCAAATGGTGCCAGCTGTCAGAACACAATAGCCCAATAGCAGATTCCTCCATGCACATTGTTTACCATGGGTGGGAGGAAATTGATAGAATCGTGCACTACATAGGATTGTAAACTGTGCGGCAATACAAAGGGTAATGTTTTACAAGATAATAGGCCCAAGGATAGGAATCTTTATCCCAGCCATGTAATTATACATTTTGATCATTGTTCTTGGACTCCTTCAAATAACTCACTTTTTTTGGGGGATATTCTAGTGTGTGAGCTTTGTAAAATTGAACTTCACGTTCAATTGCAACCATTGTAATACTAGAGGTTTATTCTGGGAACATTTTATGTACCTACAATTTTAGTGTGGCCGGTTGCCTGCATTTTAAACAATGGTAGATACTATCATTCAGACTAAACAGCCCAGTATTCTTGATTGTTTGTTCAGACAATTGTCTGAGGAGCAATTTTAAATTTTAAAGTCCATGTATATAGCCAAAATGTTTTATTTTTTTATTTTTTACGTTAGAGGAAAATCACAAAGTTGACAGGTTGTCTTAAGCTGGCCATACACCTATAGATTATCTGCAGATTTTCTATGGTTAGATGGAAAAAGTGGGAGATTCCTCCATCCACACAGTTTAGCGAACATGGAAAACCTGTTGCGCTTTCTCCCCCCCCCCCCATCTAACCATAGAAAATCTGCAGATAATCTATAGGTGTATGGCCAGCTTTAGATGTTCCTGGAACAGGTGTCTCCATTAGAAGATTTCCTTACCTCTTGTTCTGGGAACGACTCTAAAATGTTGGGATTATCCCTCACTTTCTCATTGTCACCAAGATAAAGAGGGGCGATTCCCCCCAAAAGGGGACACAGACAGCATTAAAAAGTATGGAGAATCTAAACCCGGCCTACCCAAAATCAAATGATCTATTCTCCTGGAGTTGCACTGAAAAACTAGAACCTCTGACTGGTCAGCATTTGAATGTTACTGCAACTGTCCTTTAGGTTGTACTTTTTTTTTTTTTAATTTTCAAGCATAAAAAAAAAAAAAAAAAAAATAATATATATATATAAATATATATATATATATATATATATATATATATATATATATATATATATATATATATATATATATATATATATATATAAAATTTCAAGCACAAAGAAGCGCATCATCTTTCGATTTTACAAATATGATCGCGGCTCAGAGTCAGGCCGAGTTCACGACAAGATCTGGGAGTGGGGCATGCTGGGAAGGCGAGCCCTTCTGACAACACAAAGCTGTTAATTAGCAGCCGGCCTGCCCCCCCCTGTGAAAGGAGGATGATATCGGGGCAGGGGTGTTCCAGTCTGCTTCCCTGATTTATTGCTGTCCGTTACCTCCCATGTAAAGAGGCTTTTTGTTCTCGGCAGTGTGGAGCCTCAGAATTGCAAATGTAAAGAGCTTTGTGTTCCTTTTGTTTCCTTGACCAAGAACAATAAAAGCAGATAACTTTGAGTTTACAAGCCCCCCATCCCCCCCCCCCCCCCTGGCCCCAAATCTACAACCTTTGCTCACTAGGGCATATGGGGGAAAAAGGAAGAAAGAAAAAAAAAAAAAAAAACACAACCATTTCTGAACCGAGCAACAGAAGGTGGAGGGATACACAAGCCTGATCCAGCCTAAGAAGACCATTAAAACAAAAACCAAAAAACTAACTGGACCGACATGTAGATCAATAAAAAGGACTGTATAAAATAAACGGCCTTTTGTTCACCTTTTTTGCATCTCAGGACTGCGGATCTTCATCTTCTTGCAACCACTTCCTGTCTACATGCACTCACCAACACCGGGTGCAAATCATTGCTCAACTCCGGCTTCCTGACCGTAGCCGTGAACCACGCCTGCACAATCTGCGTCTTCCCCACGGGTTATGTGACAGAGTGACAATACAGAACCATATTTGTGAGGCAGTTGTCACCAAAAAACAGAAGTGATAAAGGTGCGGCTTTAGAGCCCATCCACACCATGCCAACATGCGTTAACGCACAATGGGTTGGCGAACGCACCAAAAATGATAAATGTACCATACTCCGGCAGCACACCACACGCAGGTCAATGAGCTGCTTACCATCACAAGTCTGATGAGGTGCATTGGGGGCCACTCAGAATGAACTGCAAATACCTGGTAAACATTACATAAGATTTTAGTAACTGGTTTATTACCCGTTCCTCTGACAATTAGCAGTTCTGCCTGCCAGTCATGGAACTAATCACTGCCCAGTCCCAACAACACTGCGCTGTTAATTTTGGCAGCAAATTTCGATTTAGTTTTAGTCTTAGTCTTAAACCAAAATGCCATTTTTTAGTCCTTCGTCCCATTTTAGTCTTCCTCTATTGTTTTAGTCGTATTTAGTCGACTAAATCGCCGGGACTCCGCGTTTTTTTTTTTTTTTTTTTTTTTTAAAAGCCAGCAGCTACAAATACTGCAGCTGCTAACTTTTAAAATAGTGACACTTACCTGTCCAGCGCGCCCGCGATGTCGGCACCCGAAGCCGATCTCTAGATCGTCTCTCAGGTCCTGCCGCCGCCATCTTGGGTATGGGAATCAGGAAATGGAGCCTTTCGGCTTCATTTCCCGGTTCCCTACTGCGCATGCGCGAGTTGCGCTGCGCAATGAGGACGGTCCCTGATGCCTCTGGGATCTGTGTGTTTCCCAGCAGGCAGCGGGGCACTTGCGGAAAGGGGCGGGCACTTGCGGAAAGGGGCGTAATCTACGCCCCTTTCCGCAGAGAGCTATCCCGGAAGTGGGTGCAGATACCTGTACTGTACAGGTATCTGCACCCCCCCTCCCCCCTGAAAGGTGCCAATTGTGGCGCCGGAGGGGGGGAGGGTTCCGATGAGCGAAAGGTCCACTTTAGGGTGGACATCCACTTTAAGGTATTGAGGTATGAACATGCACTAAAGACCAGTGTTAAATTTTGAAGTCAAATTTCAATTTAGTCTTAACTAAAATGCCATAGTAATTTCAATTGTTTTAGTCAACTAAAATAGTAATCATTTAGTCGACTAAAATTTTCCAACAACAAAATCCGATCAGACTTTTTCCGACCGTGTGTAGAGAATTCCGATGCACAAAGTGTCACGCATGCTCAGAAAAAATTTGGACACAAAAGCTATTGGCCTCTACGTAGTCGTACGTGTATAATGTCACTTAGTTCCAAATGATCAGATTTTCCGACAACTTTGTGCGACTGTGTATGCAACACAAATTTCAGCCAAAATCCGTCGGGAAAAAAATCTGACGGATTTTGTGGTCAGAATGTCTGTGTGTACAGGGCATTAATGTGCCTAAGCACAGCATACAGAAACATCAAGTGTTTAAGCGTAATCATTTTTCTAGCCTTTTGGGGGAAAACCATTTATAAATGCAAACACACCTAAACTCATAGGCACGTTTCTTATTCTGCTTTTTTCTGCCATCATTTCTGGCATTTTTTTTTTTCTTGGTCCTAGTGTGCATAGACTCTTAAGGGCCATACACCTGAGCCAAATATCAGGCAGCAGACAGTTCAATAGAAATCAGCCGAAATTCAGCTGGCTGCCCCCCTTTGAGAATGCAATAGCTCAGCAGGGGAGATGGCTGTACTAACATTCAATAGTTAGTACAGGGGTTCCGAGCGCTGGGTTGAAGACAAATGGTGCGTATCAGGCTTTAAATGTGACCAGGTACAATTGCAGACAGCTTTTCTATGGCATCAGTCAAGAAATCTGAACTGCAAAACACCAAGATTTTCTATTCAGCTCTTAAGAGACAGCAGGATCAAGGTAAATGTTAGATTTGTAAATTTGCCTGAATTGTCAACACAAAGCATGTTAAGTGCACAAAGATTACTCTAAGGCCCCTTTCACATGGGACGGATCAGTAATGATCCGCCCTGTGATGATCCGCTTGCTCAGCTGGGATCGCTCAGTTGTCCCCGTTGAGCCGGCGGTGGACAGGGCGGTCTCTGCACACTGTGGGGGGGATCGGATGAGCACGGACCGTCTGTCCATGTTCATCCGATCCGCTCTGCATACGGATAGAAAAATAGGATTTTCCTCCGTCTGCAGACGGACGATAGCGGGTGTCTGCGGATGTTTATCTGCAGACACCCGCTATCCCATAGGAATGCATGTATGTCCGTATTTTATCCGCAAACGGATGGATGAAATACGGACATAATGTCCGTATGTGTGAAAGGGGCCTATGTCCCTGACCTGTATTCTGCACTGCTCACAACCCTGTGACTGCCCCGAGCTTTGATACCCCTTTGGACAGAGAAAATGTATGTATGTATGTATGTATGTATGTATGTATGTATGTATGTATGTATGTATGTATGTATGTATGTATGTATGTATGTATGTATGTATGTATGTATGTATGTATGTATGTATGTATGTATGTATGTATGTATGTATGTATATATATATATATATATATATATATATATATATATATATATATATATATATATATATACACACACACACACATATACATACACACACACACACACACACACACACACACACACACACACACCCCCCAGACAAGGCTGACAGTGCGCCGCCGCCCCCCCCCCCAAACAGAACATGAGTTACAGAAATGCATTACTTTTTGGAGCTTCAATTGCAAACAAAAAAAAAATGCATGCAAAACCTAATGATCAATATAAACCGTTTGCTGTACTATAATAAATAGAAGTGTGAAATGCAATATATACTGTATAATAGTATCATTGCGCAAACTGTCAAAGAATCTGATGTAGAATTTGCCACAAATATTCATTTGTCAAACTGTATGGTAATCTTACATCAGTTGGTGATCACCACGGTGTTCTAGAAAGGAAGTTGCCACATATCTTGCAGGGCATCAAGGCACTGACATGCCCTCACCACAAGTCCATATTCCTAGGTCACAATCAGAGGGAAAATCTGAATTGGTGTGTCACTACTGGCCTAGAGGCGATTCAGTTCGCATTGTGCGCTATATAAGTATTTCATTCATTCATAATAGTACAGGTCATTGGGGGAAACCAGCTCGGACTTCATCATCTACTTTAAGTGATCAAACAAAACCCATTGTCCAATTTATTTATTTTTTTGGAGCAACTTCTCACTTTTAAACCGTACAAAGTTCGGATTTAGATGTTCCAAGTTTAGACATTTACAGCCCCCCCCCCCCCCCCCCCCAAGCTGGCCACCCATTAGAATTTTGTTTGAAAATTTCCATTTTAATAAGGCTGATTTTCCATTAGTGGGGTCAAATCTATGTTCATTTTCAACTGTAGTGACAAGAAAATTCTAAGGAGCAGGATGAAAAACATCTTAAAAACAACCACATTTTGTAACCATGAATGTTGTTTTCGTTCAGGAAAGTCCATTTTACTTGGACTTCAAATGTTCAAGCAAACAAAAAATTTTTGTAATACTTTTGAACAAAATTAGGCAGGTTGTGGAAAGTACTGATGAGACTTTTGCTACAAACGTTTGTTCAAAAATCTACTAGTGTAGCCAGCTTTATCCAGGACAGGAACATTTTAAGAACATGTATAGAAAAGTTTTATTGAAGAAAAACCAGTAATCATGCACTCAAAACGGCCATTTCCATTTTATGCCCACCAGGGCGAAACACTCATTACACTAAACATGCCAAGGTTTGAAGTGCCTGCTACTCTCTGCTCAGTAGGCCACAGAGGCTCAGATTATTGTGCTGTGGTTTTATGCCTCTACGGCAAAGACCACAAGTCAGCCACTGCCCAAAAGGCTGAGAGAATGTGGTTCGTTCTTCATTTGTGTACAATACTACCAAGGACCAATGGTTATACCAAGCAGGTTTTAAAGGAATTCCAATCCAGGGAGTATACAACCCCCCCCCCCCCCCCCAAAAAAAAAAAAAAAAAAAAAAACCCACACAAAACAAACCTAAAATGGACCTAGTTAAGATATTTTTTAATGGTATAACAAATGTAGAAAAATAAATAAAAATTGAAATCCCAACCACAACGCTACCTGCCTGGAGTTTGCATGTTCTCCCTGTGCCTGTGTGGGTTTCCTCTGGGTACTCTGGTTTCCTCCCACACTCCAAAGACATGCAGGTAGGTTAATTGGCTTCTGTCCAAAATTGGCCCTAGTATATGAATGGGGACCTAGGATTGTGGGCTCCTTGAGGGTAGGGACCAATGTGAGTGTGTGATGTACAATGTACAGGGGGATAGGGACAATTGTAGACACTCACTCAGGTTGAACTGGATGGAGTGGTGTCTTTATTCATCCTTACTATCTATGTAACTATCTTAGCTAGGTCCATTTAGGTTTGTGTGTTGTGTGTGTTATTTTTTAATGGTATAACAAAAGTCAGAACAAAAAAAAAAAAAAAACAACACTTTAAAAAGCGGAGTTCCACCCAAAAATGGAACTTTAAGTGCAGGTGGCCCCCTGACATGCCACATCTGGCATTTTTTTTTTGGGGGGGGGGGGGGGAAGAGCGGGTACCCTGTTTAGGAGGCACCCAGCTTCCACTTCCTCCCCTGGCTCCGGAAGGAAGATCACCTCTTCCACCCCCTGCAATCTTCTGGGACATGCCACAGGTTCCCAGAAGGTTGCCCTGCCATTCACAGCACAGTTCATGCATGCGCAGTGTGCGCCCATAAATAGAATGCCAGCACCTCTCAGAGGAGGGTGAGAGGAGCGAGGCTTCCTGCACCGACATCTCTGGATGTGGGACAGGCGAGTGTTTGAGGATTAAAAGTCAGCAGCTACACTTTTTGTAGCTGCTGACTTTTAAATGGGTGAAACTCCGCTTTAAGACCCCTTTCACACCACACCGCCCTTTGCATCGGCGGTAAAACGCTGCCATTTTCAGCGGCGTTTTACCGCCAGATTTATGGCGCATTTCGGCCGCTAGCGGGGCGCTTTTACCCCCGCTAGCGGCCGCGAAAGGGTTAAAACCGCCGACAATACGCCGCAATAGCAGCGTTTTGCCGGCGGCGTTACAGCGCTGCCCCATTGATTTCAATGGGGAGCAGCGGTGGAGGAGCGGTAAACACACTTTTTTCTGACGTCCTGACAGCGCACCGCTGTAGTGTGAAAGCCCTGTGGGCTTTCACACTACAAACAATGGTGCAGCTTCTTTAGGGCGGATTGCAGGCACTATTTCTAATGCTATAGCGCCTGCAAAACGCCCTGGTGTGAAAGGGGTGTAAGAAAAGGAGAAAGAATCAAGTATACAAGATTTATTCTTAACATTTTTTCAGGAGGTATCAAATGGAGGTTGAACTTCAGGCAGCTTTAGAGAAGACACCAATAAATGAAAAATAAACCTAATTTTAAAATACAACTAATAATGTATTTCAGGCAAAAAAAATACACAAAAATGTATGCAGTTATAAATCGATTGTGGGCTCATAATAGTGAACATTTTTTTTTCCCTAAATGGTGTCAGCCCTGCCCAGGTATCTTTCACTAAACTACTGAATCCCTCCCCCTTTCCACTATTCTGTAGTTGAAAACAAGAATCTGAAAGGCTGATTGGACCGGAGATAATACTGCAGAATGCACAGGACAGCTCTGAATTACTGACATAATCAATAGGTGTACTTTTCCACTTCTGAAACACAGATTATAATACATTATACACACACCATAACTTTAGGACAACCCACCTAATATTGAGCAAGTCCCCCTGTAATTAATAAAATAGCCTCTTATGCTGCCAAAACAGCCATGACCCAATTGAGACATGGATGTTGTGAGTGGGGTCTCCAAGCAGACTTGTTTTTCCAGCACATCCCACAGAAGCTCAATTCAATTGTGATCTGGAGAATCTTAAGGCCAGGTCAACACTTAAGGCCAAGAAAACTTGTTGTGTTCCTAAAGCCATTCTTGAATCATTTTTGCAGAGCACATTATCCTGCTGAAAGAGGCCGCTGCCATCAGGGAATGCAATTTTCCATGAAGGGGTATACTTGGTCAGCAACAATGTTTATGTAGGTGGTAATTAATATCCACATAAATGGCAGGATCCAAAGTTTCCCAGCAGAACGTTGCCCAAAGCATCACACTGCTTCCGATAGGCTTTCCTTTTTCCCCCATACTGTATAATGGCGCCATCTCTTCACATAATCAACGTACACACACTCGGCCATCCATATGATGTAAAAAAAGTAATTCAGACCAGGCCACCTGCTTCAAGTGCTCAGTAGTCCAGTTCTTTTGCCCATTGTAGGTGCCGCTTGTGGACATGGGTCAGCATGGGCACATGGACCGATGCCCATTTCATCTGATTTCAACGTGTCAACTTCAGGGGCAACATGTTCACTTGCTGCTTAACATTTGCACCAGTGCACAAAGCAAGGTCCATAAAGAGATGGATAAGTGGTTGGGGTGGAGGAACTTGACCTCAACCCAACAGAACACCAAATGCGTTTCTGGAATAAATGGTCAAACATTCCCATAGACACTCCTAAACCTTGTGGACAGCCTTCCCAGTAGAGTTGAAGCTGTTATGGCTGCAAAGGGTGGGCCAATTCAATATTGAACCCTACAGACTAAGACTGGGACATCATTAAAGTTCAGTATTATATTATATTTTTTTATTATTATAATATAACTTAAATGCTAAAAAATATATAATAATAATAATAATAATAATAATAATAATAATAATAATAATAATAATATTACACATACATATGCAGACACAAAATTTGAATATATAATATTTATATACACATACATACCGAATATAAAGGCATATGTAAATAAAGAATAAGTTTTAAAATTAATGTTACAATCAATTACCCACCCCCAAGTTATAGAGATGCAGATAAACCTTCCAGCAAATAATCACAAAAGAAAAAGAACAAGAATTTCCAGTATGAGGACATCTTTGCTTGCAGGTCACACACATTGGAAACAAAATATAAGGTGCCCTAAACTGAACTCTGTAGTCATTCAGTAATACAGTAGTATAGCAGCCAAGACCAACAACTGGACTGTAGTCAACTAAGCCAACTCGGGATCTCCGCTCTCCTAAAACTGAAATACACGCGTGACCAGCCTCACCTGTCCACAAATTTGTTTTTCCTTTCAACAAGTCCTATGACACAACACCCCTGCCACTGAATATCCAGGTCCTGCACTCTTCACACTATATCCATTGAGCCGTGTTTTTCTGCACACCACTGCATGTGTATGGTGTGAACGAGCCCTTCGAGTTCTCTGAAGACAATACTGCAGATAAACAATGCAGCTTTGTCTACGACAATTGACCTAGCAGTGACGGGATAATGAAGCATGTGCAGCACACCAATGAGACCACTTTGTTTCCCCCCCTTAGAAAGCTCCCAGCATTAGATGGAGAGCACCATGCAATAGGGGTGAAGCTCAGCTAGCTTTAATGCTGCCCATCCTTCTCCCAGTGCTGCTGTGCATAGAGATAATATCTGTCCAAAAGGTGCATCAAAAGCTCAAGGCAATGACAGTGTTGTGAGGAGTGCAGAATCCAGGTCAGGACACACATATACATACACAGTGCCTTGGAAAAAGTATTCAGATCCCTTGAAATTTTCCACATTTGGTCGTGTTACAACCAAAAACGTAAAAATGTATTATGTGATAGACCAACACAAACTGGCACAGAATTGTGAAGTGGAAGGAAAAATTATAAATGTTTTTTTGCTTTTTTTATTTTATTTTTTTAAATAAATATCTGAAAAGTGTGGGTGCATTTGTATTCAGCCCCCCTGAATCAATATTTGTAGAACCCCCTTTCACCGCAATTAGAGCTGCAAGTCTTCTTGGGGATGTTAGATTGGATGGAGAGCGTCTGAACAGCAATTTCAAAGTCTTGCTACAGATTTTCAAATGGATTTAGGTCTGGACTTTGACTGGGCCATTCTAACACAGGAATATGCTTTGATCTAAACCATTCCATTGTAGCTCTGGTTGTATGTTTGGGGTCGTTGTCCTGCTGGAAGGTGAACCTCCACCCCAGTCTCAAGTCTTTTGCAGACTAACAGGTTTTCTTCTAAGATTGCCCTGTATTTAGCTCCATCCATCTTCCCATAAACTGAGCAGCTAGCTTCCCTGTCCCTGCTGAAAAAAAGCATTTCCACAACACGATGCTACCACCACGTTTCACGGTGGGGATGGTGTGTTCAGGGTGATGTGCAGCGTTAGTTTTTCGCCACACAGTTTAGTTTTTAGGCCAAAAAGTTGGCACACATACTGCAGCTGCTGGCTTTTAATAGGACACTTAACTGTCCTGGAGTCCAGCAATGTTGGCACCGCCATCAGCTTGCGGGTGCTGCGCTGCCATTGTGGGTAAGGTAGCCTGGCAGTGTAGCCTTACGGCTTCACACCGGGAATCCTACTGCTCATGGTTCCGCTCCTCTCTTACTGGCCTGGCGGCGGGGGAGGGTGGAAAGAGCTGAGCTGCTGGCGCACCTCGCTGGGGCCCGGACTCCCGGAAGTGGGAACAGGATACCTGTAAGAGACTTGTAGCTGCTTTCCCCCTCCCCCCGAAAGGTGCCAAATGTGGCACCAGAGGGGCAAAGGAGACAAAGGAGTGGAAGTTCCATATACTGTATATTAATCTAGATGCTCGCAAAACACTCCATCTGGAGATGCTAAAGTCTTAATTTTTACAATGGCTTCAGGTGCCGTGTGTAGGAAGTTACACTTGCCAAACCGTTTTGGTAGGACTGACCCTACCTAGTTACTACCAGACAGCTACCGTCAGGACACACAAGAGATTTTGGTTGTCAAAACTACCAGCAGAACCTACTAGAACTTTTAGGCCTGGTTCACACCTATGCATTTTTTTAGTGCACTTTTGTAGAAACACACTACAGTCCATTGACATGGTTTCCTATGGGTCATGTTCACATCTATGCATTCCATGGAAAGGGTCACAGACTTTTTCCACCCCTTCTGGTTTTTGGACCAATAATGTGTATTGAAATAACACAAAATGCACCTGGAATATGCATATACAAACTGCAACCTGCATTAGGTGTGAACCAGGCCTTAGGCTGCATTCACACCCGAGTAGACCAGGATTTTAGGAGGTTTTTATAGGAGAGTTTTTAGAAGTTTATTACAAGCGGTTTACAGCATTAGGCATTTTTGTTTAGCCAACAGAAAGCACTATGGGGCGGAGAGGTGAAGATTAGAGGTGGAGAGCTGCTTTTTGGAGCAGGAAACGTGACAAAATGCTCATGTTGCACATTTTCAGGAGTTCCCATTGCAGCCTATGGGGCTCAATTTGACAAAAAGAAGCTTGTACTTTGCGTTACAGGTGTTTTGATTCAGACGATCGAACACTCGGGGACCATTGAAATTAATGGGATTTGGCTTGTTGAATATTTTAGAGCTTCAAGACCAATGTGAATGTTGCATTCATACTATATATACATACACACACACACACTTTACAGCTGTAGGTTTAGTGACACTTTAAGATGAGTGTCGTTGGTTGCGTTTATACTTTGAGCATTTGTATGGGTATTTTTGCCCTTTTATTAAAAATTTCAGGTCAATGGAAAGCTGGTTGTTGGGTTAAAAAAAAATAAAAATAAAAAACACACACACACACACACACCCACCCCATGTTATGTGCATTTTTAGGGCCTCCCATTTTAGTCTATGGGGTTAAAATACACAACTGCCTGAAAATAAGTTTATGTACTTTTGATGAGCTTCAAGCTACATACACTATGTTCACATGTAAACAAGCATCATTGAATATAAAAGGAAATCCTAATGTTGAGCGTTAGAAGAGCTTCTAGTGAAGCTTTAAATCTGCTTCAAAATGGATTCAAATGATAAAGAAGCAGCTTTATTAGCATCAACCAATCCTCAAGTTCACCTTTTGGGTTACAGACATCTCTAATGCAAATCTGTGTTGCAGTCACAAAATACAAAAGTACATAAAACTGAGGAACATTTTATTTAAAACTTGGTCTGAGCTACTTTCTACCAGGAAACATTGTTTATGTCATACAACAGACTGTATCTCATCATGAAAATAAAGTAGAAAAGTTTTGTGCTGCATATCCCCCAAGGGACAGCGCACCTTTTTTTTAGTTTAGATAAGTTATTGGCCCAATGTCTGGGTTGCACGAGTTGCATCAGTCCACTATATAAATTTGGTTTTGGGCTGATCATAAGAATTGTATTTGCTTGGTGACAATTGCACCTTATGAAATGCAAATCTGCAGAACTCAGAAAAACTAAAGCTAGGAGTTCAAACAAGGTACACATCAATGGAGGACTAAACTACATGGGCAATTTTACTCATGCTATTGAACGGTGTAACCTTTTGTTAGTGATCCGCTAATCAGCAAAATACTGAAATCAATATGCTGCAAATTAAGGGATTGGCAACAAAACAGTAAAAGGGAGCTAAAAATTGCCCGTGTAGCTTACTTCACTCTAAAGCCCCTTTCACATGAGCGGACCGATCGGGTCGGCCTGTCCATTTTTTAGGTGGACCCGATTGGACCAGCCATTGCTCTTTATGGGGAGGCGGATGTAAACAGACATGTGTCCGTTTACACCAGCCTGCATCTGATCCACCAAAAACAGGCGGATGGGGGATCCAACTAACGGATCGAATGACAGTTGGATGGGAATGGACAGGCAGTCAATTTCCATCTCACCACCCCACAAAGAATAGCAAGCCGTGTCCGTATCATCCTCTTGCTCAGCGGGGATAAGCGGTCCCGTTGTCCTTATGGCACATATGTACCCATCTAATAAACTGATATCGGGAATTAGACTAGGGGATGGTGTACACAGGCAGTAAAAAATAAAAATAAAATTATGCAGCAATTTTTAATGGGTGTGAATGTAAGTTGTTTTTTTACAGGCCCATGCACCTACCTGCTTAAAGCAGACCTCCCCCTAAAATGGGAAGCTTCGTTTGCACCTTCCATTGCCACTTTTTTTTACCCACTCCCACTTCCGGGTTAGATCGCCAATCAGCGTTCTACGATATTTCCACCCCTCCTCCTTCCCTCTGCTGGCTTCTGGGATAATTTAAAAAGCGCAGTGCCACTTGCAATAGGAAACCAGCTGTGAAGCCTGATAGCCAGTTTCCCACACTTGCGATGATGGCACCTCCACCTGAAGCCGAGTGACAAATCAGGGATCCCTGGACAGGCAAGTGTCCAGGGATCCCTACAAATACTGTAGCTGCTGACTTATTTTATTTTCTTCCCCAGACTGGAGCCCTACTTTAAAAAAAGGGAAGTAAACCTGAGCAGCAAGCAGATCCATAACATCAAAATGGAAAATCTGACCATCATTTAGACTACTTGTGTAAAAGGTTTGCATTACAGCGCAAATGTAGTCTATTGGCCTGCTCAGGAGTGATGTGTTTAAAAAAAAAAAAAAAAAAAAAAGTGTAACGTGCTGATTACACATAATTTCAGGGGCCCCCAACCTGTCGCCCAAGATGGCTATGAATGCGGACCAAACACAAAACTGTAAAAACTTACTTGAAAATGTTGATTTTTTGGGGGAGGGAATTTATTTTTTTTCTTTTAAATGCGTTTACATTTAACAGACGTGGCCGAAGAAAACAATTTGACAGCATCTCTTTATTGGACTTTTAGAAGTTATCTTCCAAAGAAAAATCTTCAACTTTTCAAAATAACGCCTCTATGTCATCAGTGCCTAGATTTCTGAGCAACTATTTTCAAAGATTAAGCACCCCAAGGGCAAAATTCTAACCAAAATAGCCGATGAGCTTGAGAATTTAATGAGAATGGTTGCTACATTCATCCAACCAGATATGGATGCGTTCGTTTATCAAATATCCAGTTTAATGGTGCCCTTTTTTGTAATACTTTTTATTGTAAAATGTATTACTCAGATAGGTACATTACCTATATCAGTGATCATTAACTTGTTATCTGCCCAACTTTTCCCGCTAATCAGCTATCCTTAATGGTGGTATATTTTATGTGTGGCCCAAGAACATTCCTTCTTTCAATTTGGCCCAGGAAGGCCAAAAAAAATTGGACACCCCTGCACTATTGAGTTGACATAATGGCCCTCAATGGTCAGTCCTAGCAACCAAAGCTGCAAGGGTCCACTAGCGTCCTAGCAATCAAGGCCACTGGTCAGCGGGATCACCTAGCATCCCAACAGGGTACATTAGCAGTTTGACAAGTTTTTACATAGGATCATACAGTCTGCCAAGACCCTGCATAAAATACGGCCATGTGCACGAGTCCTAATACGGGAAGAGGAAATTGGGACCACTAGGCAGAAAAAAGGGTTTGCTAGTTTCAGCCAATTACAGTTATGTCTAGATTTTTTATTTATTTTTTAAACACATGTAAATCCATTCAGCAAATCCGTGCACAGGATCACACAGGTGTTATAAAGAAGGGGGGGGGGGGAATCACTGCAATACAATTTAATAAGTTCACATCACACGTGTTGTACGCACGGTAACATGCTGCGTGACGTGAGCAAGCTCTTTTCAGGCGACAATAGCTTCACTTTTAGACCTCGCCACTTCCAGAATTGGAATATCCGTACAGCAGATCATATCTGTTCTCCAGTCTGTGCAGGCTTTAGCAAGTATCAGAATACAACGTCTCAGGGAAATGGATGTTGCAGCTTCACGAGTTACAAATATAAGCCAGCGTGTGGCTCCTTACTGTGCGACACAGGTTCAATCTACTCTATGTTAAAGTTGAACTTCTCTCCTACAATCAACTTTGACTATTTTTAATCCCGCTGTCTTCTATGGGGCGGTCAGATGGAAATGGACAGCCTGTTTCTATCCAACAGTCAACCGATCCAATCCAGGCGTAAGGGGAATGGATCCCCCATCTATCTGCTTTTAGTGGACATGATCTGATTGGATGTGGCAGGTGTCAGCAGACACATGTCCGCTAACATCCACCGCTCCAAAGAGAGCAATGGATGGGCCAATCCACTCCGCCTGATAAAGGGGCCTAAAAGTACAAGACCCTTCCATTTATAGTGTGGTCTTGTTCTTGCAGGTGAGTAGACTCAAAGATCGACACACACACACAAATCATGTAGTCAAAAGCACTTTTGTTCCCCATCATTACATTTGAATATCAACTTTTAAAAAGGAGCCCGGGAACAAAAACATGTCTTATTTAGTTGGCCCGTTTGGCAATTAGACTAACCAGTCATCTATGTGAAAGACATGGTTTTACCAGCAGCTTAGAATATGCAGCATTTACCAGGATTTGCTCTGCACCGTATGTTGTTCCTCCACAACATCTTGCAAGATCTACGATTTAGGCTTTCTACAAGCAGCACAAGAGCCCTTATTGAAGTGTGGAGTGGGCTATACCAGTTTGCTTTAAAAGATTTAAGGCAAGCTCAACTTTAAAGCCTTCAGAGTCTTCCAGGGACTGTGAGGATGGGGTTCAAAATCCCTTAAAGTCCACATGCTGGAAGACAGACATTCCTCTCCAGGTCTGGACACCATAACCATAAGGAGCTGCTGGCCAATTTGAACCCAATACATTGGGACCTTAGCTATCCTACTTAAAGATTAGCTGCTCAGTACCCTACCTGAGACTACTAGAAAAGATGTGATAATGGTACCCAACCACACTCTAGAGGCATTTTTTTGCTTTAGTTACCAGCTTGAGTAAAAAAAAAAAAAAAAATAGTGCAAAGTATATAAAGTGCTGGAACACTTATCACTGACCTTAACCGAATCCATACTTTTGTACAATGAATTCTAACAGGCTGCTCAAGTTTGTACCTCTACTGAAGAAGCCTGAATCCGTCAGATCTAGACCCAAATTCAACAAAAACACCAGACAGGCAATGATTGTTTTCAGCAGTTCCAAGGGCAACCAAAAGCACTGGAAATATTTCCCTACAAGGAAATATGTAGGCTGCCATTGTCGATGTCTTGAGAAGGTTAGCTTCTTGGCCTTCTCTAATGTCAAGAGAAGTCAGAACACCCAATCCACAGCAGTGATTCAAAGCAAGGAAAGGGTTGGATCACAGACTGCCAGGCAACTAGCATTTGCAGAGAAAGATCAGCTATAGCCCTAATATTTCCTTCACTACGAGTTTCCTTTAACACTTTTCTCCCACCCCAGGAACTTAATATCCCTCTAGCAAAAGCTCAGATTGTCTAGTCAGCATTTTATTTGACAAATTCAGAGAAAAGCAGATGTTTATTGCAGATAGTAGCGACTGTACAAAAATTAAATTCCCAAGGTGGGACATCAAAACGCTACCAAGTAAAATCAAACAGCATACTACTCATGTTATCCAGCATCTGTACTAAAATCAATGTACATTTACCCCAAGTTTCATGACTGACTACAGCCAGATTGAGTGTTTTCACTGTGCCGCTAGTAGGACTGCAGTATCTTGTCAAATGATTCTGTGCAGTACAATCCTTTGCCAAAAGTATCAGAAAGAACTAGCTGCAGTAGGGGTTACTAAGGGGCTGTTGTATAAGAAAAAATAAACTAAGTTGCAGAGCATTTAAACATTATTATTGAAATTCCAATACCATCCACAAGTGCATAAATAGGAAGTTTGTATGCCTTATCACTTAGAAGCATGGAGGATAGCCCATGCCACAAAAGAAGAATGTGGCACTGCATACCAACAATATAAAACAGGAAATATTTTTGCAGAGGAAGGTTTTCATTTGCTGAAGTCATACTGGTGGTACTCCAGTTGTTTGCTTTACACAAACCATGCTCATTGGAGTTGCGCTTTAAGCAGCTAACACTGCAGGCCATTTGCAAATTATAACAAAACATTTGGCTACAACAGTACGAATAAGAACATTGCAGTCATTAAACCACCCTGCCCCACCCAGAATTCCCAAGTTCTAAAATTCAAAGACCTTAATGTATAGCTAAGGCCAACTCCCATCCCCCATTTTTGAGACAATGGGGAAAATTAGAACCTTTTGTGTGTCTCCCAGTGACATTTACAGTCCCATTAGATACAACAGCAAGTTAAAGGAACCTCTTCAAGGTGAGGAACGACCCTTAGACAAGTGTCACTGGAACAAGTGTCCACACTGGAAGATTTTTCCTTTAGACACAACTTCAAAACCTCTTCACCAAGTTACAAGATAAGGGAAGGTGTATATACACAACTTCATCAAACACATTAGTCCCACTACCCAGCCTGGCCACGTGAAGTGACCGCACTGTACTCACATAGTCGTGGAAAGCTTTTGCTTCACTTGAATGTTCACAGGTATCCCTCCTTTCTGGAGCAGCACAATATAAGTCCCAGAACACACTGCAACAGACAAATTATTAACATTAAATGCAAAGGATATCCATTATGAGATGTAGATGAGAGGTGCTTAATGCCATTTTACATGCAGGGCTGGAGTATGAAGATCCAATAACATCAGTGATTGGCCCAAATAAGTTAAGATTCTGGATGGAAATATAAATGTGCTAGGAGGAGAACAAGAGGACAGAGCCTTTCTGCTGCAATGCTTTGCCAAGCATATACCACCAAGGGACTCATACAGATGATACTTGGCGAGGATCAGGATTCACATCCAAGACCCTATGTGAGATGATATCTAACTCTAGGAGTATACCAACAGTGGAAGCATGCCAACTTCACATGATGTGAAAGTATCTCGTGGTCTTCACTAGCCATTTTGGAGAAGGCCGCCTCCTGATTATATGAGCTTGTGGATTCTTTACAGAATGAATATGAACTGTGCATGACTGCCGAGAAGCATAGGCTCATTTATGACCAACTAATAAATCAATACCTTGCCCCCTCAAAAGACACAGAAGCTGATTAAGTTGGAAATAGGGCAAGGCCACAGCTTTATTGAACTTTGGTACATTTGCAAACAATGCCAGTCACAGCTATAATGACAGCAGCACCCATAAAACAAACTCACAGTGTAAGAGGACCGTCTTTACCATCAATGGAAGACAGGCATTAGACTGACCCCAGAATTTAACTTGAGGGCATAGCACATAAAGCAACAGCAACTACTGGCAAGGTCAAAACCACCAATAATGCTGTGACAAAATATCACAATCCAACTCCTATGACAGCTGAAGCTCCTTAGCGCAGTTGGAGGTACCCCAGGAGTAGCCTTTTCTTAGAGTTCAGGTTCCACCCAGTCACCTTATGTCTTTGAAGCCAATTAACTTCCGTTTTAGGTTTACGCCCACAGTGATGCCATGCTTCCAGCAGTCAAGGCTCCCTTTCTGTAAAAAGGTGGTTCAAGGGGCCTTCAATATAACCAAAGCTATGTGGGAGCTATTTAGATAGATGGTATGTGTCTAACAAGCCACGCTCAGACAGGGATATTAGCAGATAAGAGTGTAGTAACTGTGGTCTACAACATTCCACTTGAATCCAACATTTTGCTTGTTAGGCTGATGGCAATGAATCTGCTGACTTGAGTCCTCTCCAAACTTTTTCATTACAAAAAAATATAAATAAATTCTATGCAATCTCCAACTTTTAATGTTACATGTGACCGCCCTTTAGGGTTTTTAACATTTCTGAAATTCGCTGAATTTTTTAGAACAAATGTAAATGAACTGAATTGGCAATATGGAATATCTGTATATAGAAAACCATGTTTGACAGATAAAAGTTTAACTTACCACCACCAAGAGTGTAAAAAGCCTGGAGGTTCCCCCAATGTAATATTCTTCTCCCACCTTATCTGTGAACACAAAATGAGATAAAACTTCTCTTTACAATGGAGCTTGAAAAAGGGAAGAAATCTCAAACACTATTGATTGAATTATCCTAACACTGTGTGTATCGCGTATATTGTGTCTAAAGTGGCCTTTCTCTACCTTTTCAACACAGATGCACCCTTGAACTTTCCAGTCTACAACTCATGATGATAACTTAGTGAAATGGTGAGTGAGAAGATGACTCCTTACACTTACACTCTGAGCAATCCTCCTATGGTTCAGTGAGATAAATCTTGACAGACAGAAAAACTTTGCCAAATCCTCCCCCTTGCTCTGAGTGACAGGTGATTTACATATCTCGTGCACTAGCCTAAGAGACGTGCATTCTTTTTTTTAATTCCCTCCCACTCCTTTCTTCTGCTGCTCTGCAAGGATTGGCTGTTCCACCCCTCAGCATGATTTGGCATGCTGAAGTCATGTGGGGACATGTCTGGGTTTTGACTGGATGTTAGTGATCATAGCAGAAGTTCAGTGTAAGAAATACACAGGAGAAAATGCATGTTGATAAGGAGAGTGTAGAGGTGAGTTTGGAGTCCGACATCACGACTCCACCCACTGAGCCCCGGAAAACAGACCCACCCACAAAATCTGCAGTTTTTGGGTCTCATATCAGACATTTGACATATAAGGATACATGCAGGATGCATGTATATCCTTCTAGATAACCAATATTGCAGTAGTTTAGAAAGGATGAGAGTGGGTTTACATTACCAGTTCCCGACCGGCACACAACGATGTACGTCGGCAGAATGGCACGGGCAGGTAAACTGGTGTACAGGTACGTCCAGTTGAATTTGCCACCCTGCCATCGCACGCACGCCCCGGTCGGGACCCCCGCGAGTCTGGTACCCGCGATAGTCTCACGAGGGAAATGCCGTTGTAAACAGCATCTTCCCGTTCTGCCTAGCAACAAGCGACACTGATCTCTGCTTCCTGTGATTGGAGCACAGATCAGTGTTCACTAACACACAGCCCAGCCTCCCCACAGTTAGTAACACTCCCCTAGGACACACTTAACCCCTACACTGCCACCCCTTGGTTAACCCCTTCACTGCCAGTGTCATTTACACAGGAATCAGTGCATTTGTATAGCACCGATTGCTGTATAAATGACAATGGTCCCAAAAATGTCCGACCATAATGTCGCAGTCACAATAAGAATCGCTGATCGCCGCCATTACTAGTAAAAAAATAATAATAAAAATGCCATAAAACTATCCCCTATTTTGTAAACGCTATAAATTTTGCGCAAACCAATCGCTTTTTGCGATGTCTCTTTGCCAAAAATATGTAGAATACGTATCGGCCTAAACTGAGGGGGAAAAAAAAAATGTTTTTTTTAATAACCGCGCAATTATCAGTTAAAGCGACGCAGTGTCGAATCGCAAAAAGTGGTCTGGTCATTGGCCTGCAAAATGGTCCGGTCTGAAAGTGGTTAAGGAACACATAGCAACCTCTCCAGGAACCCTAGTATAAAAAGATAGTCACAAAAAAATAAACTCCATATCTCAAAATTGTATGTATTCTACAGTAAAATCTTTGATTTATAGTACTTTAAATATTTTTTACAGGTGACTATTAGACACAATATACCCAATTTAGAGTATATAGGATGCTACGCTAAAATCTGTTTAACGTTAGTAATTTTTCATGATGGGCTTTAGGAATAAACTTCATTGCTAAAAGCGGCCAATATAAAAATAATGCAACCTTCTGAATATTCTGCTTGGAGGTAAAGAATAGATAGCCTTCAAAAAGGATACAGTGAAAGGTAGGAAAATGTTTTAAAAGTGTCGAGCAAGAGGACCTCCTGACCACTTGCTGCTGCTACCTGACAAAGATGCAATTTAAAACAAATAAAAAGCTCAAAGTCCAGGTCTCACCTCAGACAGGAACGTCTGTGCAGATTTCTGGGCACCAACATGTAGCAAGTATTCATATACATAAAGGGCAAGCCTGCAAAAAAATAAAAATAATAATCAAATAAAACACAAAGTAAGTTTAAAGCAAACATACATTTATTTTTTTTAGTAGAACAGGTCCCAAAAAAAAAAAAAAAAAAAGTACCCAATAAAAAAAATTTTTTTTTTTAAATTCATGTTTCTCTTATTTAACACACAATTTTTTTTTTTTTTTATTAGAGAGAGAATGAAAGGGTATAGATACAAAACATTGCCTTTGGGCATTCCCCAGCTAGCAGGCATATAAAACATTACCAACTGCCATCTTATAGAACAAAACCACAACATTCCATACACCTAACTTAGTTGTTCACGTACAAATTCAATGCAAGGGATTAATGGAATATAAAGGAGATGCCTGTTCCCTCTCAACCTTCAGGATGATATGGCAGAACAGGATAGTTGGATTCATATCTGAACAAACGTAAGTCACTGCAAAAGAGTAAAGCCTATGGACTCATGATCATCAGCTGTATATTCTGTGTCTGTCCACAAGTGCCAGACCTTCACAAATTTTTTAGGGCAACCTCGGGACAAATATATAACTTTGTACAGATGTACAACCCCATTGATTAGACGCTTAAAAAAAAAAAAAAAAAAAAAAAAAAAAAAAAAGGGCAAATTAGGGGCTGTGGCCGACTTCCACTTGAGTACTATGGCCTTCCTGGCACAAAATAGGAGACCCAGTAGAGTGCACATCGCCCTATTATACGGCCAAAGGGTCAACTAATCCCAGAAGACAAAAACGCCAACCTTTACAGGGACAAGCATAGTGGTCAGTAGAAATAAACTGGGTCACGTCCTGCCAATAGCCACGAATCTGGGGTCACTCCCAAAGATATGGGCAAATCCTGCAGGGTCACTAGGGCACCTCCAACAAGAGGAACTAGGGTAGATACGATGTAGTCTTTGTGGAGTAAAAGAAATTCTGTGTACCATTTTAAATTGGATAAAACGGTCTTTAATCAATATTAATGCCTAAAATGGTCTATCCCAGACTTCGGAGGAGCAGGACCTGGACAACTAACACCACACAGTAAGCAGGGAATCCAGACCCTCATGAACGGAGGGGCAGTAGGGACTTTTAGATCACAGATAGAGGTGTTTTTTTTTTGTTTTTGTTTTTTAAGAGCGTCATCCCGAAGGAGAACCTCCAAATCAATACAAAAAAAAAAAAAAAAAAAAAAAAAACACTACAGCGCTGACACTGTGCCCACCCTATAGTGATCAAATGTCATATACCAGGTTAAAAAAGAGCTACTGAAAAGATACTTATTCCCGGAGGTATAGGAATAAAAATGTAAAATTAGTGAGAAAAATGGCCGACACTGTGGTGCTGGCAAGAGGCTGCTTTCATTTGTGGGCTAGAAATCCACAATCTGTAAAATAGGACAGGAAGGGAGGTATGCGCCAAACCGGTACAATAGTGTAGCTCAATTTAAGTAAAATACCACATAAAACAGAACTCACAAGCGGGTGAGGGGGGAAGAGAGGAAGACAGTCCACCGTGGATTGTAATGAGTTGGGAGCTGTGTGGTAGTCCTTGGTGGAGAAGAAAGTCTGCTGTGCTCGGGGAGCAAGATGAGGCTGATGAAGGAGGCATGGTTAAGCTTCCGAAACACGTCCCGATTGGCTCACACAGTGGTTGGACTGACAGCTCCTCTCACTACTCCAGCTGAACACATCGACTTTGGGTGGACATCAGATTTCTGGATATACCATCACGGTCACACAGGGCAGCCTGACGCCAGTCTCCTTGCAGAGACTTCAGGCTCATCTTCATCTTGCTCCCCACAACAGCCGGCTTTCTTCTCCACCAAGGACTACCACGGTGCTCCCAGTTCATTGCAATCCACTGCAGACTGTCATCCTCCCTCTCCCCTCACCCGCTTGTGAGTTCTATTTGTTTTATATGGTATTTACTTTACAAATTGTGCTACACTATGCCAGTTTGGCACCTTCTTCCCTTTCAAACCTCCAAATCATCCTGCTCTGATCTAAAATGGAGAGGATTCAAACTGAAATGCATAGGCGTGTGGGAGTTGTAGTAAATCGGAAAAAGAACGTTTCTCTTCTCATAATCCACCATTATGAAAGACCTCATATTCTGCCGCATTCTTAGATAGTAGTACGAACCTCAGAAGCAGATTGAATTAAGGTTTTGAATGTTAGGTGTGCCCAGGTATGAAGTGTTTTGTCCTTATGAGCCAGGCCTAGCCATAGAGAATAAAGACCTCTCCCAAGCTTAGTGCACACAACCAAGGAGAACTTTTCCCCATGGTCAGGCACCATATGCAAGAAACCCTTTGAAATTATCAGCTCACCCAAAATTTGTCTAGCCAAACCTTAACTTTTACATTTATTTTTGTTTTATTAAATTCATCCAGTTTCTTTTTTTTTGGGGGGGGGGGGGGGGACACACCATGAGCAAGTGCAGTTTTTTTTCATTAATTTAAAAGGATATTTACAATAATTAAAGACAACTAAATACAACACTAAAGCATATGCTGGAATATTTTTACTCTAGAAGTGGTTTTAGCTAGTTTAATGCTGCCCAGCAGAGACGGCACAGCCAGATATCGACTGCTACTTCAGCAAAGCTTAGTCAGGAAGACCCCTTCAGCGTGCTGATTGGACAGAGGAAGCAGCAGAACAGAAAAGTCATCCGTTTGCTCATTTCAGCATTGCCGCACACCCAACTGACTTGACTAAGCACTAGTTTCTTTCACCTCTAATCTGGTAGAAGAACCTCAGTAATTGAAGTCCCAGGTCTCCATAGCTGCCGAAGCCATCAGAAGTAGTCTCACCCTTTTGTTATATTTTATTTAAAGCGGGATCCGCCGGGACTCCGCGTTTTTTTTTGTTTTTTTTTTAAAGTCAGCAGCTACAAATACTGCAGCTACTGACTTTTAAAATAGTGACACTTAGCTGTCCAGCGCGCCCGCGATGTCGGCACCCGAAGCCGATCTCTAGATCGACACTCGAGTGCTGCCGCCGCCATCTTGGGTATGGGAATCAGGAAATGGAGCCTTTCGGCTTCATTTCCCGGTTCCCTACTGCGCATGCGCGAGCCGTGCAATGAGGACGGTCCCCGCTGCCTCTGGGATCTGTGTGTTTCCCAGCAGGCAGCGGGGCACTTGCGGAAGGGGGCGGGCACTTGCGGAAAGGGGCGTAATGTACGCCCCTTTCCGCAGAGAGCTAGCCCGGAAGTGGGTGCAGTTACCTGGATTATCCAGGTAACTGCACCCCCCTCCCCCCTGAAAGGTGCCAATCGTGGCGCCGGAGGGGGGGAGGAATCCGATGAGCGGAAGGTCCATTTTAGGGTGGACCTCCGCTTTAAAATTATTGCGGATGTCAGTAGGTGGAGTTGTGGCCAACTCACTAGAGATCTCACCACCACCCAGGGTGGATATAAAATCAATGATTAAAAAAAAAAAAAAAAAAAAAAAAAAATATATATATATATATATATATATATATATATATATATATATATATATATATATATATATATATATATATATATATATATATATATATATATATAATATAATATAATATAAATCAGATTTCTATCAAATTTTAATAGATGGATTTTTACTCCAATAACATTTTATCTATAGTTTTCTATTTACGATACATTCATAATTTAGTTTATTCAGCATGAAATGGAGCCTAATTGTGTAGCATGAGGCTGCATGTTCTGCAATATTTACATTTTTGGTAAACTCAATGAATCCAAGCTCTGTAAGCTGAGATAACATGCACTGCATTGATGCTTTCACACAATTTCACAGTATCCATGAGAAAAACCAAAGTTCAGGAATATTCCTTTATCCCATTGTTTTGCAAATATATGTACACTAAAAAACGATATGATTGAATCGGTTTTGCTATCGCTGTTTTACTAACCTGAGAGCTTATCATTCTAAACAGGAAACCTTCATTTTTGTTTGCAAACGTTAAAGAGGTTAACTACCAGAAAGAATAAGTCCTTACATTTAGGGCCAGTTCACACCAGACGCAGGTCTGTTCAGTTCCATGCGCTTTTTTTCTGTACAAAATGCATGCAGTGTTTTCAATGTATTTTAATGGCTCTAGTTCACACCATGCAGTCAGTCTCCGGTTAGTTTCTGCACCGGAAACTGACTGCATGGTGTGAACTAGAGCCATTGAAATCCATGGAAAACACTGTGCATGCATTTTTAGTGCAGAAAAAAAAAAAAAAAAAAAAAAAAAAAAAGCACACGGAACTGAACACAACTGCATCTGGTGTGAACTAGCACTTAAAGAGCACCTGTCATTTCAGATCCATCATGGCAACGTCGGTTAGCGGGCACTCACTCACCTCGTTGTGTCAATGCCGCATCACCAGCCGCCCCATTAAAGTGAATAGGACTGTCGCTGAGTCAACAGCGGGTCAGAGGAGGAGCCCCTGTGGGTCAGAGATGACAGTTGCTCTTTAAAAACTACAATTTAAAAATCAAGCCTTTTAACTAGTAATTTAAATCGACTTGAGTCGATTAGGCTCACAAAAAAGTAATAGGAAACCTGTACCAAGAAACATGGAGGCAGTCATTGCTGGCCTCCTGGCTCCCTTGATTCAATGCTTTTAGTCACTGAGCGTAAAGAGACAGCCAGAGATGTCAGAATTAATTCAGAACTAAAAAAATATATATTTCCCAGTCACTTATCAAGGGCATTGGATCAATTTTATAATGCAGCAACTTTAAAATTTCTGAAGTTAGGAATTGCAACTTCGCTTTTCTCTCACTCAGATTCCTCTTAAAAAAAGAACAAACTGTCACATTGCCCGCTATGATTAGCCATGTTAACTACGACTGAAGCTTACATAAAGTGGCAACGTCAACCCTACTGTCAAAACTGGCCACTAGGTCTGAGCATGCATCATGGGAGGTGGCATTTTACAGCGCCGACCAGAGGGAAAGAAGCAGCAGTGGAGTACTGCAGAGGCAAGTATAAAATGATTGGGGGGGGGGGGGGGGGGGGGTGCCTCACTTTAAATTAAATAAAACTTTGAGGCAGACTGACCTTCTATATGGTTACAAGGTTAAATCGGTAGAACATGACGGCAACCCCCCCCCCCCCCCCCCCCCCAAATCTACTCAACTGCTGCAGCTTTGATCCAGAGTAAGGCAGAACAAATCACCCTGTGCGACTATTGCCAGTTCACCATACAGGCAAAAAAAGAAGAAAAAAAAAAAAAAATCACCCGGTTTTCTTAGTTTCACAGCAGACAAACTAAATTGTACAAAAATTCTCGTCGTTCGTTTCTGATCATGCGCAGTCTTTCGTTTCCAATTTTTATTTGTATGAAAACAGCACCAATTAAATGGAAAAAACAGTTCTGTTCACATACGAGAAAAACGTTTGAGTTTGTCCCTTCGGACATTTGTTACAAAGTCTGAATCGGGTGTTGAAAGTGGTGTACGAAAATATAACGACCGTGCCTTGTATGGAGTTTTTCTTCTGATTTTCTCAGCGTGTACCCCACTTTAGGCTTAGTTTTACACATGCGGCCATCATTGACACTTCTAAAAAGCGTTCTGCAGTCAAATCGCTTTTCAGTCATTGGACAGGTGGCTTCCTGTTTTAACCCCATAAATGCCACACCACAGTGCTGCAACCTCATGCATTGAATGTCGTTGTGGGGAGGTTGCAGTGTGGCCTCATTCACTGGTTGCCTTCCTCTGGATCAACTGTGGGTATTGGATAATGTATATGGAGGTTTTCTGATTGAGTGCGTTTGTTGAACTGGATGGACTTTTTTCAAACCAGATTAACTATGCAACTTGAAGGGGTAGAGCCGGCCAAATGCGACAGAGGGTTCCTTTTTTGCCGTAACTGCAACAAAGCATTGCAGCATGTGTACACCCCGGTCTGCTGCCTTTGAGGCTTAATAGGGAGCAGTAAAATGTGGCTCTGCCACAACTTTATACAAGTTCTGTGGAAAGTTCTCAGCATTTTCCACCACTTTGCTGGTATTGGGGTGCTTCTGTTCACAATCTCGTTTGACATTTTGTGAACGGCAGAGGATAAAAACTCCAAGCAATGGATCAGAAACTGTAGCGAGAGACAAAATTACACCATAGTAATCCCAGCAAAGGACAAAAGTGATCAAAGCATACTTTACAGTGACAGCTCCCCAGGGCCGTCGACCCTCCTGTTACAGAACATGAACGTTTTTCACTTACACAGGTACTGTGGCTGTGTGAAGGAGTGGTTTGTTCACACGTCTGGAATCACCCGTTACTCTATGAGGGTGCAGCAGTTGTATGCACACAGCTGCAGGTTCTAATTTGCTAGGTATGCAGGCGTGGGTAAATGGCTCTAAATGCACACGGTCTGACCTGCACCCACATGCATGTGAAAATAAGGACCGCGAGGAGTCACAGCTTGCATCCCCCCTTAGTAAACATGCTGATCCAAGGAGATCTGAAGACTGGCGAAGAACCAGCCTGGGTCAGGATGGCGCTGGATCCTTGGTCAGAGAAAAAAAAAAAAAAAAAAAAAAAAAAAAACACACGGGGCTGTCAGTGTACGGACTCCGCTTGCTCAGCGGGAGATCGATCCGTTGATCCCCGCTGAAGCCAACGGATGACAGCAAAGAGATACTGTCACTAGGCCATTTATTTCAATAATGTTCTCATAGGATATGTGCATTTCAAGTATGTTATGCACATGATGTACATAAAAGCTTCCCTTGTGAAGACATCCAAAAGCCCCGTCGCCATCTTGGAAGTGATGTCAGCTGCCCCAGACTCAGGTCTGTCCCTTTCTCAAGTGAAGTATTCCATCTTTCCTCCTCTGACTGCTACATAAAAAGGTCATGTAGAGAGGGAGGAGGAGGTGCTGGACCAGCACAGACATTCCCAAAAGGGGAGAGGGCTATGATGTGCAAGAAGAGAGACAGGGCTGTGCTAGGGAACTGACTTTTCCAGACAAAGACAAAGCTAAAAAGGCACATTGCAAGTGAATAAAATATCTTTAAGGAAAAAAAAAAATGCTGCAAGCATTTACAGTAGGGATGAGCTCAGGCGTGTTCGCAAGTCTGCGCGCCCGCCAGGAAGCTGACACTCCGCAGTGCTAATCACAGGCAGTGAGACATTTCCTGATCTGCGGCTGCACAGATCAGGAAAAGTCTCATTGCCTGCAGTTAGCGATGTGAAGCGCCAGCGTCCTGGCGAGCACGCAGACTTGCGAACACGCCTGAGCTCATCCCTAATTTGCAGCACAAATTTTTGCTTTTACCTGTACTGGATTTTGTTGGTGAGAGGGTCTCTTTAAATATGAAGCTTTTCAAAATACCATAACTGAAGAATAGAGTACAGCATCCTTCATGAAATTACATACAACGAAACAGGAGTGCTTAATGTTCAGAAATAGTGCAATTTATAGATACTGACATGTAGGATGGAAAGATTAATCTGACTGCCCCATGGCTAGAAGTCCTGACACTAAAATGTACGCATCATTGCAAGCAGTACATGGTGTACAAGCTGTTCTAGTTCTGCAGAGCCAGGCATTGTTCTCTCTGGGCCTACGGTCAGTCCAGTCCCATGAATATGCATCTATGCTAACGCTGAGGGGGAAGAAAACTGGATGGAAAAATTGTTTGCTTTTGAGAACAATTTCTACTAAATATTAGACGCTTTTCTTCCCCTTTCTCCTGCTGACAAACTAAATGGATTCAAAAATCACCTCAAAGAGACCAGTCCACCTTTTGCAAAAAAAAAAATAAAAAATGTAATAAAAGTTTAATTTCTGCATGGAAGCCTGAACAACTTTCGTCAGTGCGCAGTGGGGGCATTGTCTACATCCCAGCCCCATGTCCGTATGGCACTATGGACCTCTGTTCTGGAGCTGTAGGAAGTAAACAAGAGCACAATTGTAGCATCATCACCACACTTGTGTCAGTGCGATCTGGAAGTCTCTGCCACGGTGGCAGATGGAGCTCGTAGTCCTCCCATTCACAGATCTCTGCAAAAGTCACATACAGCCATGCTAGGTTTAAAAAAAACAGCAGGATGTTCCATCCATGGAACCCCGTGATTCAGGCAATGGGGGGGGGGGGGGGTTACGAAACGCGACCTTGTTTTATGGTACACGCAATAGCTGTTTGCATGAGGCCTAACAACTGCGCACGAGATGTAAAATCCACAGGGCAGAACTGATGGAAAATATGACTGCTACCATTCAGGATATTTCTGAGGAACTTAAGACCAGGTGGTTTCACTGGGACCTTTTCCGCTTCTCAGACGAATACCTCCACAATACATAGCTGAGCTTTAATGAGCGCCAAAGGCTTTAGCTTTAAACCTGATGCTTACATTGCTTGATGTTAACAGACGCTCCTTACCCCCATGTGGAACTTTAATCTTCGCTATACCCCCCCCCCCTTTTTTTCCCCCTCTCTCTCTTTCCTATTATAGTTCCAAAAAATTGGTATGTCTTGACCCTAATGGGAAGCCCCGCATTAAACTTCCCTCATGTGCTAACAAATGTTCTTCAAAAACAAAAGGGATCCCTCCCTATTGCAGTGCAGGAGATCACTTGCCTAGGAGGATCCCTAGACTGTTATCATAGGTACCCGGGCTGCCTGAATATTTATGGCTTTATCCTCTGGTAACTACATGGTGTGACCCCATTGTAGATATCATAGGTTATTCTGTGAACTTATCTTTTCATTGTATATGTCAAATACCACTAAATAAAAAAAATTCCCAGGAATCAGCACATGCTTCTTATAGCCACCAATACAAGTGAATGGCTGTACACAGTCACGCTCTGGGAAATGCCCTAATACCCACACTCCTCCCCAAATGAGAAAGTGGTACATTGAGGGAGAAGCACCATACGCACATGTGCAGGTAAACATAAATGCAGAAGCAATTGGCATTTACTTGACAAAGGCCGCAAACGGCCATTCATTTGTACTGGCATGTTTACGCAGCACTTGCAGCTCTCCAGGCACCACAAAGCGCCGGGGATTTTATGCCTCAGCACACAATCTGGTAAGCGACCATGAGGCCTGATTAACCACCTCGCGCCCGCCCTATAGCCGAATGACAGCCGTAGAGCAGGCGCTTTCGTCCGGGTGGCCGTCCCTGGACGCCCTGTTTACTTCCGCAATGCGCGCCGCCACGGGCGCGCATCGCGAAAGTTCTGTGTTCGCCCTGTCCCCCGGGGACAGGCAAACACAGATCGCTGTAAACGGCCAATCACAGCGGCCGTTTACAGCGCGATCGGCGTGTCCAATGGGAGATGATCTCATATGTAAACATATGAGATCATCTCTCAGCGCCTCTCTCCCTCCTCACACAGACAGAGTGTGAGAGGGGAGAGATGAACGGCTGCAGCGGCAGCCGTTCTGCTTTGCTTCGAGTAAAAAAAAAAAAATAAAAAAAAAAAAAAGTGCCATCCTCCCCCAGCAGTGCCACCTGCCCCAGCAGTGCCACATAGTGCCATCTGTCATCGGTGGCACGTATTAGTGCCACGTATTAGTGCCACGTGTCATTGTCCTGGTGCTTCAAAAGTGTAATAAATAGTCAACAAGTTAGATGTGTAATTTATGTTCCTAGAACACATGATGGCGCTACCTGCATGTTGAGTCTCTCTATGTGGCCAGGCTGTGAAAAAGTCCCACACATGTGGTATTGTAATACTCAGGAGGAGGAGCAGAATTTTTTTTGGGGGGGGGGGTGTAATTTGTGGTATACACATACCATCTGAGAGAAATAACCTATTACAATGACAATTTTGTGGAGAAAAAAAAATGAAAAATCTTAATTTTGCAAAGAATTGTGGGGAAAAAAATGACAACATCAAAAAGCTCACCATGCCTCTTACTAAATACCTTGGAATGTCTACTTTCCAAAAAGGGTCATTTGGGGGGTATTTGTACTTTCCTGACTTGTTCGGGTCACAAGAAGCGAGATAGTCCACCAGTACATCAGATGTGATCAATTTTGTGCGATTCGCACCACAGCTTGTAGACTCTCTAACTTTCACAAAGACCAAATAATATCCACTAATTTGGGTTATTTTTACCAAAGATATGTAGCAGTATAAATTGTGGCCAAAATTTATGAAGAAAAATTAATAATTTGCATAATTCTGTCACAGAAACAAAGAAATATGCGTTTTTTTTCTCAAAATTTTCAGTATTTTTTCATTTATAGCGCAAAAAATAAAAACCCCAGAGGTGATCAAATACCACCAAAAGAAAGCTCTATTTGTGGGAGAAAAAGGACAAAAAATTCATTTGGGTACAGTGTTGCATGACTGAGTAATTGTCATTCAAAGTGTGAGAGCACCGAAAGCTGAAAATTCTGGGTCTGGGCAGAAGGGTGTTTAAGTGCCCAGTAAGCAAGTGGTTAAGGACGAAAGTGATGAAATGTCAGCACATCAAGGATTCCTCAGAAGGGTCCACCAAAGCTTTATCCACATGCCCTGCGTGGCTCCAAAACGTTGCTATACATGTACCGTGTGACCATGTGGATAAAGCTTTGGACCCTTCTGAGGAATCCTGTGTGTGCCGGTGACATCTTCTTCAGATTGTCCGTGGTTTCCAGCCGGTGGTCATTACAGCACCCCGAATTATTACAGCCATTTTCATGAATGTGTGCATGGGGAATATTGGATTTGGACCCAATAAGGATGCAACACGAAACATGGTCACAGGTTGTTTTTTTGTTTTTCTGATGTTCCCTCACTTCCTGTTTCACTGACATTTTACCAGACAGGAAGTGAGGAACTCGCCAACAGCAACAAAAGACAAAAACTTTTTTTAGTAGAGAAAAAAATAAAAAAAAAGATAAAAAGGGAGCTTAGCACCTGTTGTATTATTTTATTGTTGTCTGTGTCCCTGTTGAAGGCTCCCCCTCACTTCCTGTCTAGGAAAACTGTTGTCAGAGGGACAGGAAGTGAGGGGAACTCTAATGGGAGACCTGGATAGCAGTAAAAACTCATAAAAAAAAAAAAAAAAGTTTTGACATATGCTTTTAACCTGACTAACCAATGACTTTCTGGACAGTATGCAAAATAAAATATGGTAGTTATTTGTCCCTTCCTAACAGCAACATCCCTGTGGGTCATTCATTGACAACCTTACTGTCCAGCAGGAATGCTCATGACATGAGGGGGTGTTAAAAAGCTTGACTTTTTACAAGAAAAGTCAAGATCTGCATACATATCTACACATTGTCTATACCTCTGATTCAATGCATTTTGACGTTTTCACTGAAGTAACCTCTACTCATGCATTTTCCTTTATATATTCAGTTTCAAGTGTCAGGTTTACAGCTGAACTCCAGCCAAATATAAAGACACAAATTACCATAGTCCTGTATTCATGAATACATCACTAAATGTAGTTTTATTTGTTAATGTCTGACATACAAGTACCTGAATTTGACTTAGCCTCTAAAGATCTCCGCACAGCAGAGCTTAGACCGGAGGATGGAGAATCAGCACAAGGGGCAAAACACTTGTGCTGCATTGCAAGCACGGTGATAGGAGATGACAGAGTCACAGATGAGCTCACTAGGTCTGCTGCTTCCCCTCTTACTGTCCAATCACAAGGTGGGGAGAAGATGTGCAAGTATTACTGAGCTTTAGCAGGAAATAATGCGGTCTCCTCCCCTGCTAGAGGAAAGTTGCCCTGTGTGGAAGAGCAGTGTATATCCCAGGACTGGATGGACAAATACAAATTCTTAACGTGGTTCTAAAGTCACTTTTTTTTTGTTTTTATACCTTAATTTCCCGCATTAAAGCGATGGTAAAGCTGGTGAAAAAATAAAAAAAATAAAGAATTCCCTGCAAGGTAATGTCATAATGTGCTAGTATGCACCACATACTAGCAATTTACAAGAAACTCTCCTTAGAATGAAGCTCTCCAGCATTGCGCTGTCACGGCTGAGAGGGCTTTTCCCCCTGGGTCTTCCTTCTGGTTCCACGGCCCCCAGATACATGTGCCAGAGATGGAACTTCAGATGGTACGCGGCAGTGACATCACTGGCTGCATCCACTCTCAATATTTCCTAAACAGTGCAAGTTTAGGAGATATTCACTGTACCTACAGGTAAGCCTTATTATAGACTTACCTGTAGGTATAAGTGGTGTAACTGAGTTTACTACCACTTTGAGGTAAAAAAAAAAAAATTAATAATAATAATAAGACAAAACACTTGCACCGTTTGCTCCTAAATACATACCTGAGACCTGTATTGATCCAGTGCTGTGCACATTTGCAGCACCAGTGCTATTCTTTCTTCCTGGTCTCACAGGACAGATTTATAGCATTGGGAGCCATTGGCTCCTGCCATTGTCAATCAAATCCAGTGAGGAGATGGGGCTGAGTCATACTGTGTGGGCGCGCGTGCCTATAGATGCACACCGCCCAGCTCAGGACCAAGCAGCTTTTGGTGTGGGCAGACAGTGCCTGCCCGCAGGACCCGCAGACTCGATGTCCGCGGGAATATCTGCGATAGTGTCACAGAGCTGAAGAACGGAGAGATGCCAATGTAAACACTATTTTTTTTTTTTTTAGTAGACGCCCTAGAGAATAAAATGGTGGATGTTGCAATATTTTAAGTCACACTGTATTTGCACAGCAGTCTTTTAAATGCTTTTTTTTTTTTTTTTTTTTATTACTTTAATGAAAAAAATAAATAAATAAAAACAGTAAAGTTAACCCATTTTTTGTATAATGTGAAAGATTTTACGTCAGGAGAATGGTGATTTTTTTTTTTTTTTTTTTTGCGTAGAATAAAAAGAAGTTTTTGTTTTTTTTAATCTACATTTTACAACAGCATGCACGACGCACCTTATGCGTACCATAACAAGCGAATGACCCCCCCTAAATATGTATGTAAATAACGAGAGTAGGAATGCTATTTCGTGAGCGGCAGAGTGTAGAAAGGAAACCGGGGGAAGGGAAGCTTGTGTTACTATGAAGCAGACAGAGGGGAAGCAGGAAAACCAAACTTAAGAGACAGGATGTAAAAGAACTAGACAGAGAAGCGGAATGTCTGCCCATCTCAGACAGAATGGTGGCAGCCATGTTACCAGGGAGAGAAGCCAATCAAACCACAAGGTCCAAGTGACATCACTGAAGCGTTGCATGTCAAAAGCCACCAAAGGTCTACATTGCTCAGCCCACTATGTGCTACCAGTTAAATCAGACCCGTCACCTGCACAAGCTAAAGACATTCAATAATCTGGATGATGTGGGTGCGTTTTCTTGTATTTGCATCTTTGTACATCACGAGTATGGCAGAACACCACATAATAGTTAAATGCCTTCAGGTCGTCACATGCAGTTTAGTGTAATGGCTCTTGTCGTGACGTAATATGAACATGATATATGGACAATGTAGCAGCACTTTTAAAGTGGAACTTCACTCTCTGAAATATTGACAGTTTTTAATCCCTATAATGCCAACATTGGTAAATAGATAAAGAAATGTAAATATGGTATACTTTCCTATTGACTTCCCGGTTTCCACGCCTAGGCAAACGAGGTCATACATCCCAGGAGTCTTCAGGAGGGGAGGATGGGTTTTCTCAGCCAAGAACAACCTCCTACATGCATCCCTGAACTAAGGGCAAATTAATTCCAGGAAGTAAATGCTACATGAATCACCTGCCCTTACTCAAGATGGCCAAGGCCAGAAAAGTGATTTTTCAGCCACATAAAGTATGGAGAGATGGATGGATGCGTTTGCTTTCAATATTAAACATTAAATAGCATTTTTTGGTGCTCAGATGCAGTGTATTTCCACTTTAACCACTAGCCGCAAATCGCCATAGCTGTAGGCGGCTTGGGCAGACTATGTCTGCCGGCAACCCACCATCACCTAGTACAGAGGCAGAAACGGGGCTCTGCCAGTGTAAACAAGCAGATCCCTGTTGCGATAGGGAACATGTCAGATCTTCTTTTCCCAGTGATTGGGGACAGTGATCTCATGTCCCAGCCAGCCCATCCCCCCTACAGTTACAAACACACCCAGGGAACACATTCACTGCCAGTGTCGTTTTTACATTGATCAGTGCATTTTTTTTTTTAAGCACTGATCAATGTAATAATGTTAATGGTCCCCAAAAAGTGTAATTTGGGGTCAGATTTGTCCGCCACAATTTCGCAGTCCCGAAAAAAGAATTTTATTGCAGATCGCCGCCATTACCAGAAAAAAAATAAAAATAAAAAAAAAAAGTCCCCAAATCTATCCCATAGTTTGTATACGCAATATGTTTTGCGCAAAACCTAACAATATGTGATACATGTAGATAGCAATTTTTTTTAACCAAAAATACATAGAGAAATAAATAGAGAGCTATAGATATATCCATCTAAACTGATGAATAAATGTGTTTTTATATTTATTTTGGATTATAGCAAAAAAATAAAAAAAAATTCTTCTTCAAAATTGTCGCTAAAATAAAAAAAACTGCAATAATAAAAAATACCACCAAAAGAAAGCTCTATTTGTTGGAAAAAAAACTACATCAATTTTGTTTGGGTACAACATCGCATAACCGTGCAAATGTCAGTTAAAGAAAAACAGTGCCATATCGCAAAAAATGGCCTGGTCATTAAGGGGGTAAATCCTTACAAGGCTGAAGTGGTTAAAGATGACCTTCTTAATTATAATTCTTATAATTACGTATACCTGTATAGAAGAACTAAATGCCTAACTCTCCTGCCACCTCCACTGCCCAAGCTCCTCTGTTGCAAAAAAAACAGATCCCCCAACTGGGTTCCTGGTAGGAAACAGACACTTCCCAGGAGTGTCAATCACAGATTCCCTGCACCACCCTTGGCTCCTCCTCCTGACCTCCACCATCAGCAATGGCTAAGCAGTCAGCTAGAGGAACCAATGAGTACTGTAGAGATTCACACTCCTGGAAGGGTTGGTGGACTTCGGGAGACCATTTATGAGAGGCTTGGGTGTCAAGAAATGTTTTAACGTGACAGGGTCTCTTACATAAGTTCGGCACGATTGTGAATCCATAAAAAAGTTAAAAGTAGAACTACACTGTCTGAGAACCAAAAAGTTAACTACATTTTTAATACTCAAAAGCAAACACACCCATCCACGTCTCCATTAGTGATACACCGAAATTTAGGGTTTTCAGCGCTGTGCTAAAAAAAGGTGCCGAAAATGGCTGCCAAAAACGTCCAAGATTCTGCCTTGCTTATGGTGTGTTTTTCATGCGACTCAAAAAATGCATCAAAATTGCAACACTGGTGCATTTTTTATGCGTTCTTGTGCCTTTTCAGTGCATTTCAATAGAGAGGTGCGTTTGTGGCGCGGTTTGCCAAAGATGCACCAAAAATACAGCAAGCAGGATTTTTAACACCGCTTCAAAAAGGTGCCAATAATGGCTGATCAATTCAGATTATATTAAAAATTTATTAGAATGGCAAATTATATATATTTTTAAGCATCAATTTTCAGTTCCAGCCAAGTGCATCCAGAATTTTTTTGGCACCAAATTTTCATTTTGGAGCATCACTAGTCTCCATACGCTATTTTGCTGAGAAATCACTTTGAAATACACCCTGTGGCCATCTTGAGTAAGGGCAGATGATTCATGCAACATTTACTTCCTGGAATCCATCTGCCCTTGGCTCAGGCATGCAGGCAGGAGGGTGTGCTTAGCTGGAAAAACTCTTCCTGAAGACTCCTGGGATGTATGACATAATTTGCCTAGGCATGGAAACCAGGAAGTAACTGAAAAAGTAAAAAATAAATAAAACAAAAAATAAAAAATAAAAAAAAGGCAAATATATAATTTTTCCATTTACTAATGCTAATGATTAAAAATAGTCAATGTTCATTGAGAGAGAGTGAAGTTACACTTTAAAGAGGCAAAAAATACTGTCAAATATAAGTGCCAGAAATCCTACAATATGGTTTTCTCCTTTTTAAACCAAAGAACCACCATAGTAGACAAACTCACAAGGCTTATATAAAACAAAAAGTTTCTTCGACGCGGGATAGACGCGGGATAGACGCGGGATAGACGCGGGATAGACGCGGGATAGACATACAAGGCCCCCCGGGGACTATGAATGGAATGGATACTTCTAGGCCAAATTACAAAAACTAGGCAAGTAGAAAAACTTCCAATAGTGGACCAAATCCTGGTGCCCCTTCTCGAGCGCAGGCTACAATCTGCAAGTAAATATCTGATTGGCTCCTGAACACCCAAACTTTATATTCTCTTCTGTTCTGAATCTCAAAGCTTTTGAAGATGCAAAATATATGGAAAAATGAAAACTGGGGGAGATAAATGCTGTGCGAGGTTCTAGTTCCCAGTGAGAGTGTAGGAGGAAGAACAACCACACGTCACACAGCACAGATGGAGCTTAACACGTCATGTCAAACGCCACACAGCCATACGGAATGTCCTTATCATAAGTAAAGGAACAGACTCCACACATCTACGCCAGATCTAACACTAGAGGAGAGTTTATGGGGAAGCAGCATGACAGCTAAGAGGCTGGAGGTGTACACTTGAAGATAAAGCACAGGTTAAGAAAGGGATTTCGACAGAAGTAAATGTTCAAGACGGAAGAGCCCTAAGTAGGTAACCGTATTTAACTGGTGAACACCAAAAGAGCACGTTGGTGCAACTGTAGAACGTCAAAAGCGCATGTTGGTGGAATAGTAAACAGGTCATCAAAGATTATTCCGAGGTTGTGCAGTGAATGAGTAGGAAGGCTGAAGACCTCAATTGAGGAGGACCCACTTTGGAGGAACACCAGACATAAACTAGATGGGTAAAGAGAAGTGGGGTCATCAGACATGACAAGGGTGATTGGTCATGGCTAATGGTTAGAGTCGACACACTAGACATGAATTTCAGGGATGAGCCTTTATTGGGGATAGTAGAGACACGACTAGATGACACAATAGTAGAGACATGACCACCTGAGAAAAAATGGCTGTACAGGTCACCGGACATTGCCGGTGTGTCTTGAATGACAGACGTCATTGATAACCATACAGATGACATGGCTGGGGTGAGTGCCTGACAAGGGACACTGGACTTCTATAGAGGGATGAATATTTTGGAGACATCAGAAATAAAGAGGAGAGTCAATGACCAGAAATAGTACCCCAGGGACCACATAGGGGTAAACGGATCTGGGTTACATAGAGGAGCACCAGACATCTGAAAGCATTATATGGTTAAAGGGGCAGCACATGCCTCGACACAGCATTTGTTGACTGAAGGGGCACCAGAAATGCCCACTAGGGGGATAGTTTACGGGAGGGGGGAAGATAAAAAGGAACTAGAATCCACCACATAGGAGCATAGCTAGAGGAACACCAGAAACATCTACGAGGGGTAAATAGTTATAAACACCAGAAATCATCAGAAGAATTGTTAAAATAAGAACGACCACTATAGTGGGTACATATACACCCCGGGGCTAAATAATTAAAGAGGAAGCATACTTCACTATAGGACTAAAAAGACAGAGGGACTGTAGACATCATCTGAAGGAAGAACAGTTAAAGGAACAGTACACAACTAAGGGGGTAGATGTTATTGGACATCACAGGCTGCTACAGAGGAGAAGCAATCCTCACTGTATGCCTTCATGGATAAAGAGACACATGACAATACCATAGGGATCAATGGAAGGACTCCCGAGATCAGGACAGTGGTGATATGTAAAAGTAACTCGCACATCACAATAGAAGAGAATGGAAGAGGGGCAGCACTCAGAACTATGGAGAGGTCGAGAGTCAGAAGTATAGCCGGCCTTATAATAGGACAAGCCAGTAATAGGGGGTTAGTAAACAGCCGCCTTAACATTTTATACTGGCTGACCATTGAGAAGGGCAACACACATAGCTATTGGGGGACCACTGATTAAAGGGGCAATGCACATCACTATGGGGTGCCACCGGGTTAAAGGGGGGGCAAGCGCACATCACTATGGGGGGACCACCGCTTAAAAGGGCAAGCGCACATAACTATAGGGGGAGTACCGCTTAAAAGGGCAAGCGCACATCGCTATAGGGGGAGTACCGCTTAAAAGGGCAAGCGCACATCGCTATAGGGGGAGTACCGCTTAAAAGGGCAAGCCCACATCGCTATAGGGGGGAGTACCGCTTAAAAAGGGCAAGCGCACATCACTATAGGGGGGGGGGTACCACTTAAAAAGGGCAAGCGCACATCACTATAGGGGGGGGGGTACCGCTTAAAAGGGCAAGCGCACATCACTATAGGGGGGAGTACCGCTTAAAAGGGCAAGCGCACATCACTATAGGGGGGAGTACCGCTTAAAAAGGGCAAGCGCACATCGCTATAGGGGGGAGTACCGCTTAAAAAGGGCAAGCGCACATCGCTATAGGGGGAGTACCGCTTAAAGGGGCAAGCGCACATCGCTATAGGGGGAGTACCGCTTAAAGGGGCAAGCGCACATCGCTATAGGGGGAGTACCGCTTAAAGGGGCAAGCGCACATCGCTATAGGGGGAGTACCGCTTAAAGGGGCAAGCGCACATCGCTATAGGGGGAGTACCGCTTAAAGGGGCAAGCGCACATCGCTATAGGGGGACCACCGCTTAAAGGGGCAAGCGCACATCGCTATAGGGGGACCACCGCTTAAAGGGGCAAGCGCACATCGCTATAGGGGGACCACCGCTTAAAGGGGCAAGCGCACATCGCTATAGGGGGACCACCGCTTAAAGGGGCAAGCGCACATCGCTATAGGGGGACCACCGCTTAAAGGGGCAAGCGCACATCGCTATAGGGGGACCACCGCTTAAAAGGGCAAGCGCACATCGCTATAGGGGGACCACCGCTTAAAAGGGCAAGCGCACATCGCTATAGGGGGACCACCGCTTAAAAGGGCAAGCGCACATCACTATAGGGGGACCACCGCTTAAAAGGGCAAGCACACATCACTATAGGGGGACCACCAGTTAAAGGGGCAAGCACACATCACTACAGGGGGACCACCAGTTAAAGGGGGAAGCACACATCACTATAGGGGGACCACCAGTTAAAGGGGGAAGCACACATCACTATAGGGGGACCACCAGTTAAAGGGGGAAGCACACATCACTATAGGGGGACCACCAGTTAAAGGGGGAAGCACACATCACTATAGGGGTGCCAGCAGTTAAAGGGGAAGCACACATCACTATAGGGGGACCACACACAGCCATCAGGGGACACCAGTTAAAGCAGAAGGCCACATTACAATAGGGGCCTCCATTTAAAGGGGCCGCACACATGACAATGGAGGTCTCCTAGTTAAAGGAGCAGCACACCTCTTCCTCCTGCTGGGAGGACGCCATTTAAAGCGGTATGACCCCGATGAACACAGCCTCCCCTCCCCCTCCCCGCTTACTTCTCCCGGGCCTGGCCGTCGGACGGCACCGCCGATCCTTTCCCCTTGGCGAACATGTCGATGTGATTTGCCGATCCCGGGCCGCAGACAGGCGGGGAGGAGGAGTTGTAGGACGCCGGTGCTGTGCTCGGTGTTGTCGGTAGGTGGGTGGGGGGTTGGGTTTCGGGTACGCTCGGCTCAGTCCCTGCACGGCCCCATCTCCCGCTGTGCTCGGCCCATGTCTCCCAGCCCTGTGCATGCACTGTGTGTATGTGATGAGAACGTGTCCTGGAGGGGGCGGAGCCTGGACCTTCCGCTGCCCCTCACCCACCCGGCCGGCCAATGGGAGGGGGACTGTGTATACGGTGTGTGTCACCCATTGTGCTGCCTGCCAGCCATTGTGTACAGCGGAGAGAGGGAGAGGGAGAGCTGCATGCTGTGTGCCCGGGGAGCAGACACCCCCGATCACCCCCGACTGATCCCTCATGGGGGAGGGGAGCGCTTATTGATCCATAATAACCCTGTGTGTGTGTGTGTGAGCAGAACCATCACCTGATGGGGGAGGGGAGGGTGTGCTGTGGGGGGCTCTGAGTCTGAGATCATCTAATAATATAAATAAAACTGCAGCAGCAATGCAGATCTATATCCGATCTATATCCTATAAATCAATGTGATCGATCGTTCCCAATCTACACAGATCGCCGCAGAAAGTTGGCGATTGCTCCAATATCTGTGCGTGAGTGCTGGAGATCTAACTCAAATGCTGATCAATACAACTCGTTTCAGTCGATCGCAACTGCGAACAATGGGACGTATTTATATGTCAGCGAATCTAACATTCACTGCCGGTGAATCCTCCCAATGTGTCCTCCGGATGAGCTTGCGCATGCTGATGGGCAATGGTGGACAACCCGCAGCGCTGTTCATTTTTGGGGGGAATTGTCTGGGTGTGTGTGTTATAAATGACAGCAAATAATTCCCCACCAGCGAATGTTTGGTGAAAATCACATCTGCCACTTTATAAGGCCACGTTCACACTGGCAAATCCGATTAAATTCCCAGCAAGAGGAAGCCTCATCGAAAGATATGGAAGGCTGTCGGCTCCCGCAGCTAAACGTGGCCGCTCATATGTAATTGCTGTCTGCGTCCAGGGCCGATCGCTCATCGCTGCCTCTGTCTGCGTCCAGGGCCAATCGTTCGCCGCTGGGGTTCTCCCATGTAATCGCTTTCTGCGTCCAGGGCTGATCGCTCGTCGCTGCCTCTGTCTGCGTCCAGGGGCGATTAATTGCTGCTGGGGTTCTCCCATGTAATCGCTTTCTGCGTCCAGGGTTGATTGCTCACCGCTGCCTCTGTCTGCGTCCAGGGCCGATCATTCTCTGCTGGGGTTCTCCCATGTAATTGCTGTCTGCGTCCAGGGCCGATCGCTCATCGCTGCCTCTGTCTGCGTCCAGGGCCAATCGTTCGCCGCTGGGGTTCTCCCATGTAATCGCTTTCTGCGTCCAGGGCCGATCGCTCGTCGCTGCCTCTGTCTGCCTCCAGGGGCGATTAATTGCCGCTGGGGTTCTCCCATGTAATCGCTTTCTGCGTCCAGGGTTGATTGCTCACCGCTGCCTCTGTCTGCGTCCAGGGTCGATCGCTCATCGCTGCCTCTCTCTGCGTCCAGGGCCGATCGTTCTCTGCTGGGGTTCTCCCATGTAATTGCTGTCTGTGTCCAGGGCCAATCGCTTGTCGCTGGGGTTTCATAGTTACATAGTAAGTGAGATTGAAAAAAATACATAAGTCCATCAAGTCCAACCTATGTGTGTGATTATATGTCGTTATTACTTTGTATATCCATGTATGTTTCGGTCGTTCAGGTGCTTATCTAATAGTTTCTTGAAACTATCAATGCCCCCCGCTGAGACCACCATCTGTGGAAGGGAATTCCACATCCTTTCCGCTCTTACAGTAAAGAACCCTCTACGTAGTTTAAGGTTAAACTTCTTTTCTTCTAATTTTAATGAGTGGCCACAAGTCTTGTTAAACTCCCTTCCACGAAAAAGTTTGATCCCTATTGTATATTGTAATCATATTCCCTCTCAAGCGTCTTTTCTCCAGAGAGAATAAGTTCAGTGCTCACAACCTTTCCTCATAACTAATATCCTCCAGACCCTTTATTAGCTTTGTTGCCCTTCTCTGTACTCGCTCCATTTCCAGTACATCCTTCCTGAGGACTGGTGCCCAGAACTGGACAGCATATTCCAGGTGCGGCCGGACCAGAGTCTTGTAGAGAGGGAGAATTATCATTTTATCTCTGGAGTTGATCCCCTCTTTAGTGCATGCCAATGTTAGGTTTGCTTTGTTAGCAGCAGCTTGGCATTGCATGGCATTGCTGAGCCTATCATCTACTAGGACCCCCAGGTCCTTTTCCATCCTAGATTCCCCCAGAGGTTCTCCCCCCAGTGTATAGATTGCATTTGTATTTTTGCCACCCAAATGCATTATTTTACATTTTTTCTGCATTAAACCTCATTTGTCATGTAGTTTCCCACCCCATTAATTTGTTCAGATCTTCTTGCAAGGTTTGCACATCCTGCGGAGAAGTTATTGCCCTGCTTAGCTTAGTATTGTCTGCAAATACAGAGATTGAACTGTTTATCCCATCGTACAGGTCGTTTATGAATATATTAAACAGGACTGGTCCCAGCACAGAACCCTGTTCTCACATGTATTTGGTGTGGGGCCCATTCACAGGTGTGAATGTGGCCTAAAGATCCCCCACCGTCCAATAATATTATAACTGCTGGTGAGCTTCTGACTGATTTCCTACTGATAAGAGGAGCAAAGAAAAGGAACATGAATTCCAAGGGATAACAATACTAATCGTGTGTACACCACACCGCCAATGAGCGCACGCCCATTTACACCCATCTTTCCATAGGGATGAATGGACCTCCTGATCAAGTCTGCCCGAAAAAATGACAGGTGGACCTGACTGGACCGGCCACGAAAAAGGGACTTTAGGTGTAGAGATGAGCATGGGCATTCTTCAAACTCATCTCTATCCCAACTTCCACTTTGCGTTCTTTTTAAGTCCAATCAGCTGCAGGCCGGGTCATTTAAACAAAGGGGGCGAGATGCTGGTGACATCATTGCCCTAATAATGGGCTAAATATAGGCATGTGTCCATATAAGGGAAATTATGTCACCAGCACCCCGCCCCTTCTATTTACATGTGCTGCAGGGCAGAGACTGACCCTACTCACAGGTGATTGGATTGGAAGAGCCCAAAGTGAAAGTTCGGAGAGAGATACATTCGGAGCAGAGAGCTCATCTATAGTTAGAAGCAGCTTCATTAAGGCTCCATTCACACATGTGCGACTTTTCATGCATCTTTGGACACAAAAAGTCGCATGACAAGTGGCAGCCCATTGCAATGGCAACTGTTCAGATCAGTGCCACTTAAAGCCCTTGTACACATGGTCGGACATTCCGATGGAAAATGTTGTCGGATAATCCGACCGTGTGTGGGCTACATCGGACTGTTTCCTTCGGAATATCCGACCGACAAAGTTTTAGAGCTGAGCAATAAAATTTTCAGACAACATGGTTTGTACAGAATTCCAATCGGACAAAGTGCCACGCATGCTCAGATCAAATTCCTAGACCAAAGCTATTGGCTACTAGCCTGAACGTAGTCCTGTTGTAATGAAATAACGTCATCACGTTACGAACGATCGGATTTTCCGACAACTTTGTCCGACCGTGTGTATGCAACACCAGTTTCGGACAAAATCCGACGGATTTTGTTGTCGGAAATGTCCGACCGTGTGTACAAGGGCAAAGAGTTGCAAAGTCTCAAGTTTTTCCACCTTAATGCATTCTATGCATTAAGGTGAAAAATCTGTGTGGCAGCTGCCCCCAGAGCCCTTCTTTTTCTAACCTGAACCTGTTCGTTCCAGCGTCGAGGACAAGCCCAGAAGCTCCAGCCACTGTCTCAGGGTCCTCATTGGATAGATTGATAGAAGAAGGAGCCATTGGCTCCCACTGCTGTCAGTTAAATCCAGTGACGCAGGGGCCAAGTGCCACTGTCTGTGTCAATGGACACAGCAGCAGGACTCGGGAGCGTGCCTGCATGGGTGCCCCCATGAAATGCAGCTCTCTGTGGGGGCTCCCGATGAAGAGAAGGAGCCAGGAGCACCGCCGGGGGGCCCCAGAAAAGGAGGATCGGGGCCACTCTGTGCAAAACCCTGGCACAGAGCAAGTAAGTATGACATGTTTGTTATTTTACAAAAAAAAAAACATTTACAATCACTTTAAAGTGGTTGTAAAGGCACAAGGTTTTTTTTTACCTTCTTGCATTCTTTGCATGAAGGTAAAAACCTTCTGTTTGCCCTAATACTTACCTGAGCCCCCTCTGAATCCAGTATTGTCCACAAGTGCCTTGGCTCTTTGGGGACTTGCATTCCTGATTGGATTTTGGCGGCAGCGGGAGCCAGTGAGTTAATCGGGAGATGGAGGGGGCAGGGCCGAGCCATGGCTCCATGTGTGAATGGACACAGAGCTGTGGCTCAGGAGTGCGCCTGCTTGGGTACTTGCTGTGGGGGGTACTGGCAGAAGGGAGGGGCCAAGAGCGTCGGCGAGGGGCCCGAGAAGAGGAGGAGCTGGGCTCTTCTGTGCAAAACCAACTGCACAGAAGAGGTAAGTATACAAGGGCTTAGTAAAGCCTTGTAAAAACGATCCGAAAAGCGGAAGACAGATTGTCAGTTTTTTTGTTTTTTTTTTGCATGCTAGTCATATATCAAACATGAAAAGTTTACTAAATGCTCCTACGACAGAATAAAAAAAACGGAAGTGATATCATGTTTTGTAATGCATTTTCGAACAACAATTGTATCGATTAAATGAAAATCGTAGGATCTGTTATTGTACAAGAAAATTTTTTGTGCATGTCTGATCAGATAAAATCGGATGAACTGTCATGATCGGCTCTCAAAACCTCTAATAACGATCAGAATTTTTGTACAGTCACTTCAAAGGCGGTATTTTTCGTACAATTTTCAGATCGTGTCTTTGAAAAGGTGTCTGCACCACTTTGTTGCTACTTTTGATCTAACTTGTGTGAGTGTAAAGCCGGATCAAAGTCACACTGGAAATCATGCGACTTTGGAGTTGCACAAGTGTGAATGGAGTCTAATACTCAGGAGTCATCAAAGCCCATTGTACCCTTTCAGTCTGGGTTCACACTGCTGTACGGAGCGCACAGCAGGGGGTCCGGTGCGCCCCTGTTCACCTCTTCAGGCCCGATTTCAGTCCAAATTTTAGAAAAAGGAAGTTCAATAGCCATTAGCCAATAGCTGCCCATGCGTCGTTTTTACGTTGGAACAGCATACAGACGAATGGTTTTCCCGATAGGAATTGATTCCGTCAGAAAGATTTAAAACATGTTCTATTTCTAGGTCCGTCAGAATTTTCGAAAAAAAAAAAAAAGTCAGATAAAGCCCACACACGATCGGAACATCCAATGAAATGATTCCGTCTGACTTGTTCTGCCGGAAAGTCCGACTATGTACACGGCATTAGTTTCACTCATTGTGCTGCTTAGATGACTTTTGCTTTATATATATATATATATATATATATATATATATATATATATATATATATTATTTTTTTTATTTATTTTTTGGTGTATTTTATTTACTGTTATTTTTTTCATCTTTGAATTTGTTGATCATTTGTTTACATTTTTTTTGTTGTTGTCCATTTTTTCTTTGTAAGAAAAACATAAATAAACAAAGCTAAGGAAAGGATATTTTTTGGCACAGGACCAGGTCCGGGATATTTAGACCCACAGTGGCCATTTAAAGCACACTGCACCCTTAAAAGCCACCAGATGCATTTGGACACATTTTTAAACATAGTATGAACACATATGCAAGAAATTCGTCATTTTCAGTGAGCCCAGTTTACATCACTCTGGTGCTTTAAAAAAAAAAATGTAGAGCATGATGCATTTTTGCCTAAACATACTGGAATGCACGTGAACTCACAGCAAATGCATGAAAATGCAACTTAGTTTAAAAAACAAAACATAAATAATGCTAATAAAAAGCATTGCGAATGTGCTCCAAACGCGCCAGTTACAAATGCATGTAAATGCTTATGTGGACCTGCACAGTGAACTTGGGGATAGCAATGTATACAAACCCTTATGCCCCATACACACGATTGGAAATTCCGCCAACAAAAGTCAGATGACAGCTTTTGGTCGGAAAATGCGATCGTGTGTATGCTCCATCGGACTTTTGCTGGCGGAATTTCGGCCAGCAAAAGATTGAGAGCGGGTTCTCAATTTTTCGGTCGGAAAAAGTTCTGATCGGAAATTCCGATCGTCTGTACAAATTCCAATGCAAAAATATTCCTACGCATGCTCGGAAACAATTTGACGCATGCTTGGAAGCATGAACTTCATTTTCTCGGCTCGTCGTAGTGTTGTACATCACCGCGTTCTTGGCGGTTGAAAGTTCCGCGAACTTTTGTGTGACCCTGTGTATGCAAGCCAAGCTTGAGTGGAATCCCATCGGAAAAACCACCCAAGTTTTTTTTCCGATGGAAAATATGCTTGTGTATACGGGGCATTAATTTCACCTCCCCCATTACCTTTTTTGCATTTTGCCAAAATGATGAAATATACAGAAATCGTATTTTTTCTGAAATTTCAGGGAAGGGAAATTTCTCATCCACAGTGAGCTGTACTTTGTGATCTACATTGTAACAAGGGATGGACAATGATACTATTCCCTGATATAAATGATACAATTGTATACAATAACATCCTCTCTGGGCACAGCATGTTCTCCCCCACTACATCTCATCCTCTGTCAGGCTAGGTTCACACTAATGTGCGGCGGGAATGCATGCGGCTCCAAGCCGCACATGGGCAGACACAGGGCAGTGCCATTTATTCTTACGCAATGCCAATGCGTTTGGATGTAGTAAGATTTAAAAAAAAAGGACCAGGGGACTTCTTTCCTTGCATTTTTGGTGAGTACATCAGCCCATTCACATGAAAAAGCTACTGTACATGTGACAAGCATGCGCAAACTTGCCCCACATATGTGAATCAGCGCTCAGTCTTATGGTGGCCATAACTGGAATGCATTTATATAAGGTTGTATTGAAAAGGACTGATGCCGTGTACACACAACCGGACTTTCCATCAGACTAGGTTCGACGGTCTTCCCAACGGACTTTCGGCAGAGTTCTAATAGACTTGGCCACACACGAACGGACTAAGTTCGTTCGGAAGTCCGTTCGTTTTGAATGTGATGATGTAAGACGGGACTAAACAAGGAAGTTCAATAGCCAGTAGCCAATAGCTTCCCTTGCGTCGTATTTGGTCCGTCGGACCAGCACACAGACGAACGGTTTTCCCGATTTTTAGTCTGTCGGAATTGAGTCTGTCGCATAGATTTGAAACATGTTCTATTTCTAGGTCCGTCACATTTTTTTTTTTAAACGATAGAACTAGCCCACACACGATCGGATTGTCCGACGGACTAATCCCTTCGGACCTAGTCTGCCAGAGAGTCCGGTCGTGTGTACGCCGCATTACTGTCCAACCAGAAGGAAAAGATTGTTCAATGTATTGTGCCAGCACGCAGGTAAAGTCACCTGGTTGTATCCAGGATGGGAAATATGTGTGCCCTAGATTCAGGCTTTATGTAGACTTTTACAATTAGAGGGGAAGAGTTAATGAGCCCAGCTGAAGTAAGTGGGCTCATTAAGACCTCTACAAAAAACCCCAGCATGCTTAGGGAGATGCTCCATCCTGGAATCAGTTTTGTGTTTGTATAGACTGGGGAGTGTGATATCTGTTCTGTGCGGTGAGTTAACGCCTGTGTGGCAAACCTCTACAACAAAGACAGGGACTGGTGCAGCACAAGGCTGCACTCAGTTGTTAGACAGGGAATCTAAGTGTGTAGTTAGAGGTCAAGCTGACCAGGATTTATTTTCATGTTTTATTTTTGTTTGGCTGTTATATGTATCACTGCATGTAGCATAAATAAACTGCATCTTTTGTTTTTGCACCTACAACGCTGTCTGCTGTGCCTGATTTTGTGTTGTGAACCCATCCAGGGGGTCACACACACCCGCTGCCGAGCTAACCCCTCACAGTATCATATACCTTATGGTGGTCATACACGCTAAAGCCCCATACACACTATCAATTTTTCTGCTGAGTTTTTCCTTCAGATTGACCAAAACCATATAATATGAGGTCAAACCTTAGGAGTTTCAATGTGTATGCAATCAGGCAGGCCCTTGCACTACATGGTTTTGGTAAACCTCAAGGAAAAAATCTGCAGAAAATCTGATAGTGTGTATGGGGCATTAGAGTTCTTTTTTCAGTCAATCTCTCCCGATAGGAATAACTGATCTATAGTTAACAATTCAATCAACTGATACACCACACACATTCATTCAATAGTTGGAACAGGGGTCTCCAAACTCACTAAACAAAGGGCCAGTTTACTGTTCTTCAGACTATTGGCTATTGGGAGTAAAAAAGGTCCCAACATCAGTGGGAACAGACAATGCCCCATCGTTGGTGTCATTGGGAGGAATAATGCCCAATCGTTGGTGTCATTGGGAAAAATAGTGCCCCATCGTTGGTGTCATTAGGAGGAATAGTGCCTCATCATTGGTGTCATTGGGAGGAATAGCGTCCCATCCTTGGTGTCATTGGGAGGAATAGTGCCTCATCATTGGTGTCATTGGGAGGAATAGCGTCCCATCCTTGGTGTCATTGGGAGGAATAGCGCCCCATTTTTGGTTTCATTGGGAGAAACCGCACCCCATTGTTGGTGTTATTGAGAAGACCAATGCCCTGTTGTTGGTGTCATTGGGAGGAACAGTGCCCCATCGTTGGTGTCATTGAGAGGACCAGTGCCACCCCTTGTCCTGGCAATGCCACTCAGGGCTGGGACAAGGGGTGGGCATTAGGGGAGGTTGCCCTGGGCTCTGTGGTATTATGTAAGGTGGGGGGCACCGCAAAGGCATTGGGGGGGGGGGATTTGTGTTGGGAGAGGCAATTCAAGGGTCGGCAGGGCTTAAAGCGGAGGTCTGCCCACCGCTCCAAAAAATGAAAAGCCAGCAGCTACACATACTGCAGCTGTTGACTTTTATTAATCGGACACTTACCTGTCCTGGAGTCCAGCTATGTCGGTGCCACAGCTGATGTTTCAATCAGCTGTCGGGAACATGCTGCCTCCATTGTGAGTAAAGGAACCCGGCAGTGTAGCCTTTCAGCTTCACGCCGCAAACCCTACTGCGCATGCGCGAGGCCCCTGCTTCTCTCTCCTACTGGCCTGGCGACAAGGGAGGAGGAGGGATCCCCAGCCGAGACGACAATACCTGCGGCTGAGGCTCCCGGAAGTGGGGAAAGCATACCTGTGAAAGACAGGTATGCTGTCGTCTGTCCATCCCTCCTCCTCCCGAAAGGTGCCAAATGTGGAGGGGGGAGGAGTACAATGAGCAGAAGTTCCACTTTTGGGTGGCACTACGCTTTAAGATTTATTCTAATAGGGAAAATTGGAAGTATATGTTAAATATTAGTGTATGTAACAGTGATGATTTGGAGGGATTTGTTTTCGGATGGGGAAGCAGAATTGTGTTAGGAGGGGAATTCGGGGGGTTTGTGCTGCAATATGTGAAATGGTAAAGGGGGAGGGTATGTGTACTAAGAGGGGACATTTTTATGGAGGGGGAGGGGAATTGTGCTAGTAGGGATAACTTGAAGATATTTATGCTAGGAGGGGGCATGATTTGTGCTAGGAGGGGGGTGGAGGGGAGTTGGAATGGGGGGGAGAATGTGTACTGGGGGGCAGATTTGTGCTAGGAGGGGTATGGAGGGGAGTTTGCCCTGGGAGGGGGGACTTGGAATGGGGGGGAGAGAGAGAATGTGTACTGGGGGGGATTTGTGCTAGGAGGGGGATAGAGGAGAGTTTGTGCTGGGAGGGGGGACTTGGAATAGGGCGGGATGTGCACTGGGGGGGATTTGTGCTAGGAGGGGGATGGAGGGGAGTTTGTGCTGGGGAGATGGCAGGATTTGTGCTAGGAGGGGGATGGAGGGGAGTTTGTGCTGGGAGGGGGGACCTGAAATGGAGGGGAGAGAATTTGTACTGGGGGGGGTTGTGCTGGGAGGGATTTGAGGAGAGAGAGAGAGAGAGAGGATTAGAGCTGGGAGGGGGGATAAATTATGCTTGAGAGGTAAGCACGGCAGCTAAGTGCTAATTTTTTTTTTGGGGGGGGGATTTTTGCTGACACATATTGCTCATACATCTTAGTGGGGTGCAGTTTGGCATGTTGGCCCTGGGCTCTAGATGACCTTATCCTGGCACTGATGTCACTTGTCAAACTCTGCACCCGAGTTAAAAAATGCTGCGTCATGTGTACACGTCATACACCCCTGCCCGGCTGTGTTGTTACAATTCAGTTGGTGTGCTTGGGGGGGCTCTGTTTTTACCGCTCCCCCTTGCCGACCATCTGAAAGCACCATTATGGCTATTTGAATTTTTTTGTCGATTTGATCGCTTTGATCTAACCACACATCGATCATATGATAAAATCAAAGCATTTAGGACCATAGTGATCAGTAGGGATGAGCTCAGGCGTGTTTGCATGGTCCATGTGCAGAGCCCGCCAGAAAGTCGGCGCAGCGCTGCGCTAATCACAGGCAGTGAGACATTGCCCGATCTCTGCAGCCGCACATCGGGGCAATGTCTCACTGCCTGTGATTAGCGCAGCGCTGCACTGACTTCCTGGCGGGCTCTGCACATGGACCATGTGAACACTCCTGAGCTCATCCCTAGTGATCAGGTTGAAGGGTCTACACTCCTACGATCGCGCTTTTCCACCCAGACTGATCACAATTGGAATTAGTACTGCTGGGACCCTGATGAAGGGGACATTACCTTTAAATCTTGTCCTGAACAATTGTATGTTAGTGCAAATCAGAAAAGTACCATGGACTATACTTAATAATTTAAATTAAATGAATTAATAATTCAGAGATCCGATCATTCTATCCCAACCAGCAAGGAATTGTGCGATCGGATTGTTCCGTGTATGACCGCCATTATGTAATCCAGATTCCTCCTCTGATTTAATCCTAGACTTGTGTATCAGTTTAGGAGCACAGCGGCCTGTACAGTGCAGCTAAAGGGTTAATGGGGGCAGGGCACTGATCTAATAATGGGGGGGAGGGGAGGGGGGGCACCTATGGAAATGCCTGCTGCATGACTCCTTGTGTCTGGCAGCTCTGCAGATCATTCACCCTCTAATCTGAGATCCAAACAGGAGCTGAGCCATTATTTGTTCCTGATTATTGAGTGGAGCTCAGATCTGCCTCTTGGGGTTACTCAGAGCTCACTGCTAATTCTCCTCTCCCCTTTAATCGTATAACATTCCCCTCCTCGGAGGCTCCGCTCCCCCCTCTCTCTTTAATTACTGGTGTACTGCCCCTTTAAGAGAAGCGAGCTGGAGCTTCCTGTCTCTTTAAACTGGCTGCGGATCAAAACGCTCTGATTGGCTGATTTCCTAGGGGGAACTTGAAACTGCTCGCCCGGCCCGACTATGAGTGCCGCTGTTCCAAGAAGAGACCCCCCCCCCCCCCCCCACCGTGCTCCGGCACTGTCCGGGGAGGAGAGGGGGAGGGAGAGACTGGCAGAGCAGAGACATCATCACCCTGTCCTGGAGACTGACAGCGACTGCACCACAATGTCACACTGCTGGGGGTGGAACTACAAGTCCCAGCATGGCACCAGAGCAAGAAAAGAGTGGAAGAAGAGGACCTGATATATAAAATGTGAAATGTATCCTCCAAACAATGTTACATAGAGCAGATGACATCCTATGGAGGTGCTGGCTGCGCTCGTTTTTTCATTTGGATGCGTTTTCAAACCGCATCCGATTCGCACGACATGTGAAATAACATCGCTTTCCAATGTAATCGCAGATACTTGCATGTGATTCCCGCGCACCTCACACGCCATGTCTGTGCGATGCAAATTCAGGCTGAAATCGCATCACATTTGCACCAAAATGGTGCAGGAGCTTTTTTTTTTTTTTTTTTTTTTTGTCCGCACTGGATTTGGATCGCATAAGTGTTCAGACCTATGTGATCTGATTCCACAGTTTGCATTGCATTCTGCAAACCGAGGAGTCATTAACATTATATTGGGTGAACTGCCTGCGATTCTGAATACGCACAGGAATTGAATACGCACAGGAATTGCTGTGGTTCCTGCAAAACAAATTCAGCCATACAGTTTGTATGGCTGAAATCGCATGGTGCAGGATCTTTTTTTTTTAATGTTTAGACCCATGTGATCCGATTCCACAGTTCACACTGCGTTCTGCGAATTTAGTGCTGTCATTAACATCATATTGACACCCTCCGGTTCACAGAAGACAGTGTGAACCAGTGTGCCATTCTGATGTGGTGCAGGAACCTACACAGGAATCGCTGTGGTTCCTGTATCTCCCTAGTGAGAACCTAGCCGGCTGGGTTCACACTTGTGTGATATGGGAAATGCTGCGATTTACTGCCGGTTCCCACATCGCACCTGAATCACACACTGCCCTCTACAAACCGCTAGGGGTGTCAATGTAAAGTTAATGACACCCCCACATCAGTTGGCAGATCACAGTGCAAACTGTCAAATGTGCAGGAATGGGATCACATGGCTGTGAACACTCATGTGATCACATTTCAGTGCCGACTGCTGGTGGGCAGTCCACAAGTGATTACGGTGGGCATACAGATATCAATTAGAGATAAATCTGGGTATAAGAAACCCAACCTTGACCCCCAAAGACCCTAACTACCGCAGACTGGTAACAAGCCTGAACACCATCTCCAAAATTTTGGAGAAAGCAGTAGTACAACAGCTACAACTCCATCTGGACTCAGACAAACTCTTGAACCCACTTCAATCAGACTTCTGCCCAGGCCATGGCACAGAAATGGCACTCAAAATATGGGACGACTCCCTGGAAGCAGCAGATGACGGAGAATCATGTCTCCTGGTACTTCTGGACCTCAGTGCAGCATTCGACACAGTGGACCACAATACTCTGCTCATATGCCTCAAAGAAGTAGCAGGAGTCACAGATTACAATCTACCATGGTTTGCATCCTTCTTAAGCCTCATACACACGATCGGACTTTGTACAAACTTTCCCGTGGACTTTTGTACAAAGGGCGTAGTCCACAAGTTTGTATTGCATACACACGATCGGACTTTTTGACAACAAACACGAATGTAGTGACGTCACAACGTACTGACGACAATTCAAAAGAGGACGTTCAATGACTCCAGCGCCACCTTTGGTCAACTTCTGTATTGTAGTCTAATCTTTTGCATTGGTTCTGAGCATGCGTGTTTGTACCTTGTACAAAAGTCCGATGCTTTTGCGTACACACGATCGGACTTTGCTCCATCGGACTTATGTTGTCAAAAAGTTTGTCCGATCGCACAGCCAATAAAAGTCAGATGAAAACAGAAAAAGTTTGTCCGATGGAGCATACACACGGACGGATGTTGCTCCAAAACAGCTAATTTGCATGTTTGTTGTCAAAAAGTCCGACCATGTGTACGAGCCTTTAGGTAACTGAACACAGACCCTGAAACTAGGAGCCTTCATCTCTGAAACTCAGGAAATTTCGTATGGAGTCCCTCAAGGATCACCCCTGTCTCCCGTTCTCTTCAACATCTACATCCGTCCTCTCCTCAAAATCATCAGGAAAACTGACCTATGCTTCCACTCATGACACGCAACTCTACTATCGCATCACCGGACAAAATGACCAATACCAGAAACTAGAAAAATGCCTCACATTGATAGACGACTAGATGACCGTGAGCTCCCTCAAACTTAATGGATCCAAAAAAGAGCTTCTTCTCCTCAACGCAAACAGAAATACAAAAACGAAGACCCCTTGGACACCACCCACCATCCATGGACAGACCATCTCCCCAAGCACCAAAGTCAAAAGTCATCTTTGACTCAGAAATGTCGATGGATGCACAAATAGGATCAGTAGTCAGTGGATCTCACCATCTTCTCCGCCTGCTACGTAGACTTATCTCCTTCATTCCAGAAAAAGAGAAAGCAGTAGTAGTTGGAACAATCATTAATTCCCGACTCGACTGCGCAGACTCCTTCTACATAGGACTACCCAAATACCAGATTGCATGCTTAAAAGTCGTTCAAAATGCGGCAGCAAGACTAGTCACAGGAAAAAAAACCCTGGCAATCAATCTCCCATCCCTTAGGACCCTACACTGGCTAACTGTAAAGGATCGGATCACTTTCAAGACCCTCAGCTCACCCACAAATGCACACAAGGAAACGCTCCATAATGCCTATGCGATAAAATAAAACACTACACACCAAATCGCAACCTCCGATCAACTAACCAAAACCTCCTCCTCAACCCCAAATCCCGCTACAAAACAAAGGGAGAATGAAGATTCGCAGTCCAAGGACCACGGCTATGGAACGCTCTACCCACTAACATCCGCATGGAAGAAAACCATCGGGCCTTCAAAAAAACTCAAGACCCACCTCTTCTAAGGAACAGGAAGCACAGGACGGATCAAGCGCCTTGAGGCGATTCAGTTCGCAGTTACAGCGCTATAAAAAATCATTCATTCATATAAGGGCCCATTCACACCTGAGTGTTTTCAGCTCGTAAAATGCTCATCTCAAAAGTCCCAAAACACCCAACAAGCACAATCCTATTCATTTAAGTGGCCCCTGTTCACATCTGAGCGTTCTGTCACCTAAAGCAAAACGCTTGAGCCTGGGTTCACACTAGCGCGATCTCAGAGATCGCATGTGATTCGCACCTGCGGTGCAGGTGCCGATCACATGCGATCTCTGAGCAATGCGAGTTCTGCCATACAGTTGTATGGCTGAACTCGCATTGGATTCACACAGAAAATAGTGCAGGGACCTGTTTTTCCCCGCACTAGAATCGGATCGTATGGGTGTTCTCACCTATGCGCTCTGATTCCTGTGCAAGTTCAGTTTGCACTGCGATCTGTGAACCAATCCGGTTTGCAGAAGGCAGTGCGAACTGACTGCGGGAGAGGAGCCATGCAGGAACCGGAGCTGTAATCACGCTGGTTCCCGCATCGCATCAGTGTGAACCTAGGCTGAATGCAAAATTTTCATAGCTGAGCAAACCTTAAATGCTTCTAGACTGCCCTACGTACATTTACTGCAGCGGTGCGGCCTGTCTGGGCGAAGTTCTGTACCTGTACACAATTTCGCTCTTTCTGGTCAAGGGAGCACAGGCGCACCGTCGGCGATTGGACACAGCAGGAGCCAATCAGAAAATCTGGCAGACCCAATGTCCGCCGGGATCTGCCGTTCATTCCCGAGGCAGACAGAACAGAGGTCTGCCTATGTAAACAAGGCTGATCACCATTCTGTGACAGGAGACGACAGAGATCTTGTGTTCCTGCTAAGCAGGGGCACAGATAGATCTCTGTCTTCTTACAGTGAAAGCACATCCCCCACAGTTATAAAGCATTCCTTAGGGACACATTGCCCCAAAATTAACCCCTGTCTTGCATACACACGGCCACACAAAAGTTCTCTGAACTTTAGACCGTCAGGAACGCAGAGAAAATAAGAAAATGAACTTCAATACTTACGAGCATGCGTAGGAATTTTGCACGTTGGAATTGCTACAGACGATCGGAATTTCCGATCGGAACTTTTTCAGTCGGAAATATAGAGAACCTGCTCTTAATCTTTTGCTGGCAGAAATTCCGCCAGAAAAAATCCGATGGAGCATTCACACGGTCGGAATTTCCGACCAAAAGCTATCATTGAACTTTTGCTGGTGGAATTTCCGATCGTGTGTACGGGGGCTTAAGTGTCCGCCGCAATGTCGCAGTCCCGCTATAAATAGCTGATCGCCGCCATTAATAATAATTTTTTTTTTTATAATAATTCTATAAAAATATCCCATAGTTTGTAGACGCTATAACTTTTGTGGAAACCAATCAATATACGCTCTTTGGGATATTTTTTTTTACTAGAAATATGTAGCAGAATACATATTGGCCTAAATTCATGAAGAAATTCGATTTTTTTATTTTTATTTATTGGATGCATTTTATAGCAGAAAGTAAAGAATATTAGATTTTATTCAAAATTGGCGGCCTTTTTTGTTTATAGGGCAAAAAATAATAACCGTGCAGAGGTGAAAAAATGCCACCAAAAGAAAACTCTATTTGTGGTGAAAAAATTACATCCATTTTATTTGGGTACAGCGTCGAGCGACCGCGCAATTGTCATTTATAGGGTAAGTTTACCGTTACAAAAAAATCTGTAAGGTGAACTTATACAGGACCCCCACCTCGCCCCCCCCCCCCCAGTCCCGCTGACCCGCATGGAGGCAATTCTGAGCCCTGGTATAGCCGCTTAACGGAAATCCCCGCAGCTTAATCTCCTAAACGTACCCTGTCAGGAGGTATGTTTAGGAGCATTATAATTGGTCGGTGCCATCACATGGGCAGCGCAGACCAATCAGAAGCCACGTAGCCTGTCCTCTCAGCGGGGAAGAAGAAGAGTGTAAGCTGAGAGGATTTCTAAGTGCCGGAGCCCTGAGGCAACTATACCGGGGCTCAAAACGGGCGATTGCCACCATGCAGGTCAGCGGGAATGGAGGGAGGGGGGTGGTGAGGTGGGGGTCCTATGTTAGTTCACCTTACAGATTTTTCTATAAATGTGAACTTACACTTTAAAGTAACGTGGTGCCGTATCCCAAAAAATGGCCTGATCAGCAAGGGATAAAGTGTAAACCTTAATCTTGTACTCGCGCCTATAATAAGGCTTACCTAAAAGTACTGTAAATATCTCCTGAACGTGCACCGTGTAGGACAGGGGTGCTCAACCCTTTGAGGAGCGAGGGCCACTTTAGCGTCTTGGTAACCGGTCGCGGGCCACAATGAGCGTAGCGGGAGGATGGCAGGTCTGTGTCCACTCTGCATATGCAGAGCAGACACGGATGCAGCCCGCTCTACCCTAAGGGCCCTCTGATCTGCTCAAACAGAAGGGGACAGATCCCCTTCTGTTTTTTAAGCAGATCGGATTGCAGATAGGCGGGTGTAAGCAGACACGAGTCTGTTTACTTCTGCCACTATAGAGGTGAATGGAGGGTCCGCCTGAAAAACAGACAGGCAGACCTGATCGGACCGATCGTGTGAAAGGGGCCTAATGCTGCTTTCACATTGATGCACAGCAGTTTACCTGCATGTCAACTGACCTTGATCTTCACTTCTTCCTCAGGATTCCTGCAGCTGGTTGCTGCTGTCCCCCAAGTTGTTATAACTGGTGGCTGCTGGCTGTCCTCCAAGGCTGGTAGTGCTGTTGGGTACTGCCTGCTGGTACTGCTGGTAGATTCCGCTGGCTGGTACTGCTGGCGGGTACTGGTACTGCTGTTGGGTACTGCCTGCTGGTACTGCTGGCAGATACCATTGGCTGGTACTGCTGGTGGATATTGGTACTGCTTGCTGGTACTGGTGCTACTGGCTGGTACTGCTGGCGGGTACTGGTTCTGCTTGCGGGTGCTGGTGGGTACTGGTGCTGCTGGCTGGTACTTGTACTGGTGGCTGGTACTGCTGGTGGGTACCGGTCCACAATACATAGGGTTGAGGTGCAGTACTGCTGACCGCTGCCCTATACTGCAGCAGTCCTTCATCGGTATAGGGACTGACGTACAGTCTGCTAATCACTCACACACAACCTACTTGGTCCACAAAAGTCCTTATAAGGACTGGTAAGGTATATAGGGTGCTACAATACATAGAGTTGAGTGAGGTACAGTCTGCTATTCTATAAGGACTGGTATCGGTCCACAATACATAGGGTTGAGGTGCACTACTGCTGACCGCTGCCCTATACTGCAGCAGTCCTTCATCGGTATAGGGACTGACGTACAGTCTGCTAATCACTCACACACAACCTACTTGGTCCACAAAAGTCCTTATAAGGACTGGTAAGGTATATAGGGTGCTACAGTACATAGGGTTGAGTGAGGTACAGTCTGCTATTCTATAAGGACTGGTATCGGTCCACAATACATAGGGTTGAGGTGCACTACTGCTGACCGCTGCCCTATACTGCAGCAGTCCTTCATCGGTATAGGGACTGACGTACAGTCTGCTAATCACTCACACACAACCTGCTTGGTTCACAAAAGTCCTTATAAGGACTGGTAAGGTATATAGGGTGCTACAGTACATAGGGTTGAGTGAGGTACAGTCTGCTATTCTATAAGGACTGGTATCGGTCCACAATACATAGGGTTGAGGTGCACTACTGCTGACCGCTGCCCTATACTGCAGCAGTCCTTCATTGGTATAGGGACTGAGAGTTTTGTCACAGGGTCATTTAAAAAATGACAGGCAGAGGAAGAGGCAGGCCCTTCCGCAGGGGTGGTAGGGGTAGGGCAGGAGCAACAGGCTTGAGCCAAAGTGGGAAGTTGCAGAAGGTGCGTTCAATTACTCTAAAGGATGCACCAGACTTGGTTGAATGGCTCGCTCAGCCTTACTCTTCTGCACCCTCCTCATCCTCTCAATCTGCACCCTCTTCTTCACTCTCTGCTATGTGCACCCCCAAAGACACTACCACCAACAACACCACCACCACATACCTTCCGCTTGAGTCACAGGAATTATTTTCCGATCCATATCAAGAGGACATTTCTGATGCGCAGCCACTCTTGGTATTGGATCAGGAAGAGGAGGTAGCAACAACCGCTACTCAGCAGTGTGATGGCAGTACCCAGATCAGCCCAAGGAGGAGGTTGGTCCCCGGTGTTGCTGCCTACTCCGAGATCTCTACTTATAGCGGTGGGGAAGGTGACGTTGATGATGACGTGTCTAGTGATGTCACGTGGGTGCCCACAAGAGAGGAAGAGGAGGGGAGTTCAGAGGGAGATATGGACCAGCAGATAGGGAGGAGAAGCAGGAATAACTTACATTGCACAGGAGGGACAAAGCAGACTGCAAATGTATCAGGAGCGAGTCATCGACCATGTACGGTCACATCTGGCGCTCCCAGGACACCGGCACATGGCTCCGCAGTGTGGGCTTTTTTTAACGTGTCCGCTGCTGACAATAGCGTTGCCATCTGCAAGCTTTGCAGTCAACGCATTAGTCGCGGTAAGCCCAACACTCACCTAGGGACGACCGCCTTAAGAAGGCACATGAGCAGCCATCACCGAGCCAAGTGGGAGCAACGGAACACACAAAGCCACACTGCAGGCTCTCACCGTCCAGCCTCGTCTTCTACTTCTCCTTCTCCTCTCTCCTCACAGTTGTCCTCCACTCCACCTTCCATCACGCCAAGCTCACGTTTTTCTGCAAAAAGGCAGGCTTCCGTGGGCCTAATGTTCGAGCGTAAAAAAATGATGACGCCGGATAACCCTCTTGCCCAACGGTTGACGGCTGGGTTGTCAGAACTCATAGCCCGCCAACTACTGCCATATAAACTGGTGGACTCGGAGGCCTTTCGCAAATTTGTGGCCATTGGAACACCACAATGGAAGGTCCCAGGAAGGAAGTATTTCTCACAGAAGGGCATCCCAGAGCTATATGGCCATGTTCAGCGGCAAGTGAATGTATCTCTGGCACACAGTGTCGGTGCCAAGATACATCTGACCACAGACACGTGGTCTAGCAAACACAGGCAGGAAAGGTATATCACTTTTACTGCCCACTGGGTGAACCTTCTGACGGCCGTCAAGCATGTAACCCGTGGCACCCGTGTAGATTTGGTTTTACCGCCACGGATTGCATGCAGGCCTTACTCTTCTTCTCCTCCTCCTCCTACTCCATCCTCCTCCCTCTCCTCCTCAGCTGACTCCTTCTTTTCCGCTGCTAGCGTCTCTTCCGCTGCATCGCCCAAGCTCCCCAGAACCTATTCCACATGCCAGATGAGACGTTGCCATGCCGTGCTGCGTCTGTTGTGCCTGAAAGCCAAGAGCCACACTGGCCCGGCACTCCTTTCAGCTTTGCGTTCACAGGCAGATCAGTGGCTGACACCGCTCAATTTGACAGTTGGTAAAGTGGTGTGTGACAACGGTGCCAATCTGCTTAGCGCATTGAAACAGGGCAAAATCACGCACGTGCCATGCATGGCACACGTCTTAAACTTGGTCGTGCAGCGATTCGTTGTCAAATACCCTGGGGTCCAGGACATCTTGCGGCAGGCAAGGAAAATCTCGGCCCATTTCAGAAGATCTTACACGGCCATGGCTCGCCTTGCTGACATTCAGCAGCGACACAATCTGCCGGTCAGACGTCTTATTTGCGATTGCCCGACGCGATGGAACTCAACCTTCTATATGCTTGATAGGCTGCTCCAGCAGAAACGTGCAGTTACGTCTACCTGTATGAACTCTGCGGCAGAACCGGTTCTGGGGAGCTGGGTTTTTTTTCACCGCGCCAGTGGCTGCTCATGCGCGACGCATGCAGACTTCTGCGGCCATTTGAGGAGATCACCAAACTGGTCAGTCGCAGCCATGGCGCCATCAGTGACATGGTACCTTATGCCTTCTTTATGGAGCGTGCATTGCGTCGTGTCATTGATCAAGCTGTGGAGAAGCAGGAGCGGGAAGATGAGGAAGTCGCAATGCTGGATGAATTCCCAGGGGGGGCTACTCTATCTGAGACAAGTGAACAACAGGAGTCTGAAGAGGAGTCAGAGGAGGATGGTGCCGGGCGGATGAGGAGGAGCAAGAAGAGCATGCTTTAAACCTTTCTGGGACCCCTGTTGTTGTGCTTGGATGGGGAGAGGAGAACGAAGAGGACGACATTATCCTGGATGATGAGCAGGAGCCAGGCCACCACACCGCTTCCACTTTAGTGCAAATGGGGGCCTTCATGCTCCAGTGTTTTAATAGGGACCCCCGTATAAAAAGCATAAGGGCCAAGGACCAGTACTGGGTGGCAAGGTACTTAGACCCCCGGTACAAACACAAAATGGCGGAAATGTTACCGCCGTCGCAGAGGGCTGTCAGAATGCAGCACTTCCAGGCCTTGCTTCGAGAAATGCTGCATTCTGCTTTTGCGTGCGCTGGCAGAGGAGCAATTCCCACTCCCAGAGAAGGAGTTGCGGGTACCAATCCAACAGCGCCTGCAAGAAGAGGCCGGTTTGAAGATGTGTTGGTGACTTCGGATATGAGGTCATTCTTTCAGCCGACCCATCGACAGGTGTCATCCGGATCCAGCATCAGGGAACGCCTAGACCGCCAGGTGTCCGACTACATCGGGTTAACGGCCGATGTGGACGCTCTGAGGAGTGATGAACCCCTGGACTACTGGGTGGGCAGGCTTGACCTCTGGCCAGAGCTTGCCCAATTTGCAATGGAACTGTTGGCTTGCCCCTCGTCCAGTGTCCTGTCCGAAAGGACGTTCAGCGCAGCAGGGGGGATCGTGACCGATAAGCGTACTCGCCTAGCTCACAACAGTGTTAACTACCTCACATTTCTAAAAATGAATGAGGCATGGATCTCGGAGGAATTCAACACATGTGACCAGTAGACCATGTATATGTCTATAAACAATTTTTTTAATCAAGCACACAGACCTTCTTTCTTCATTTGGCTCACTTCCTTGTCCAAAAAAAGCACACCGTACTATATGCCCGTACCCTCCTCTTTGAAGAGGTTGAGCGGTGTCATATTTCTACTGGGGCTGCTTATTATGAGGGGCTCCCACCATCCCTGTGCTGTGCTGACATCCTCCTGGGGCTGTACCTCTGCTGTGCATATTATGAGGGGCTCCCACCATCCCTGTGCTGTGCTGACTTCCTCCTGGGGCTGTACCTCTGCTGTGCATATTTTGAGGTGCTCCCACCATCCCTGTGCTATGCTCATTATGAGGGGCTCCCACCATCCCTGTGCTGTGCTGACTTCCTCCTGGGGCTGTACCTCTGCTGTGCATATTTTAAGGTGCTCCCACCATCCCTGTGCTATGCTCATTATGAGGGGCTCCCACCATCCCTGTGCTATGCTGACATCCTCCTGGGGCTGCTTATTATGAGGGGCTCCCACCATCCCTGTGCTATGCTCATTATGAGGGGCTCCCACCATCCCTGTGCTATGCTGACTTTCTCCTGGGGCTGCTTACGGTGCAGGTGTCAGTGCTGTATATCACGGTGCTGATGTCAGTGCTCTCTATCACGGTGCTGCTGTCAGTGCTGTATATCACGGTGCTGGTGTCATTGCTGTATGTCACGCTGCTGATGTCAGTGCTCTCTATCACGGTGCTGCTGTCAGTGCTGTATATCACGGTGCTGGTGTGAGTGCTTTATGTCACGCTGCTGATGTCAGTGCTCTCTATCACGGTGCTGTTGTCAGATGACTCTATCACGGTGCAGGTGTCATTGCTGTATGTCACGGTGCTGATGTCAGTGCTCTGTATCACGGTGCTGTTGTCAGATGACTCTATCACGGTGCAGGTGTCATTGCTGTATGTCACACTGCTGGTGATCATCTCCTGCACCCTCTTCTTTGCTTACCCTGGTCCCTGACCTTCCCTCTCCTCCATTGCCTTCATGCGCTCCACAGTCCTGAATTGTCACAACAATTTCCCATATAAAAAAAGAATGCTTGTAGTTGTCGATCCCAGATTCACCTCATACATGTGTTATGTCATTGGCCATGTGGTGGGACTATGTTTGCACAGCTAATAATTATTTTGTGGCTGCAAATTTGACCTATAGGTTTGCGAAGTTCGCCTCCCATTGAAGTCAATGGGGCCCGCCGCGAACGTTCCGGTTCGCGAACTATCGGCCGCGTTCGCGGTCCGCGTTCGCGAAACGTCCCGTCGGAAGTTCGTCCATCACTACTGATGACTGGTACTGGCACTGCTGGCTGCTGTCTGATATCACAGGAAGCATGCAGCTGCAGTAGAGAGCAGAGCCGATGCTTCCTGTCACAGGTGGAGTACATTTGGTATCACTCCGCCTGTGAAGGAGCTGGCGCTATACAGGAAGCATCGGCTCTGCTTCCTTTAGCAGCAGTTCCATTGTTTTTGCTCTGATGCTCGGAGATGGCGGGTCGGGAACCCCCGATCTGGGCTTGCTGACCGGCCATCTCAGAGCAAGATGGGGCGGGCCACCGGTTGGGCACCCCTGGTGTAGGAAATATTTACTATATATGCAGCTGATGACATTGGCGCATGCGCTCTGAAGGAACGGTCACCTAGCCCTTTCCTTCAGAATCCTATGCCGTATGGCTCACCCATGCATACGTGGGTGTGACATCATCGCAGCTCTGGCCAGTCACAATGCCAGAGTCCTCGGACTCAGAAGGAAGACGGGTGAAGATGGAAGTGGCCTCCAGTGATGTCAAGTCAATGCTTTTTCAGGTATGTTTCATATAATGTGCTAGTATGTGATGTATACTAGCATGTTATGCCTTTACCTTTTAGGTCTAAAAAAAAAAAAAAAAACACCCAGCGGTTTACAACCACTTAAAAAATATGATCTATTGAAAGTGATAATTGAATTTAACTTTAACCACTTAAGGACCGCCGCATGTAATTATACGTCGGCAGAATGGCACGGACGGGCACAAGCACGTACCCGTACGTGCCTGCCTTCCAGCGGGTGGGGGGTCCGATCGGACCCCCTCCCGCTGGCTGCGGCGGTCCGTTTCGCTTCAGGAGTGATCCGGGATGAGGGGATGGCCGTTGGCCATCCCCTCTCGATCGCTCCTGGCGAATGAGAAGCTTCCCCTACCTGTGTAGTGTAAACACAGGCAGGAGGAAGTGATGTCACTCTCCTCGGGCGGTCTTTTTGACCGGACTGCGAGGAGAGAAGACATAGTAAGTGTGCACCAACACTACACTGACATGTAGGTACACATAGGCACACTGTGACCCCTCCGCCCCCCCCCCCCCCCGTCACAGTGTCACTGATTGCAGTGATCATTTATTTACTGATCAATGCATTTAGTGTCAGTTGTAACTCTAAAAACTGTCAGGGCAGTTAGTGTTAGGTCCAAGGTAGCCCACTAGCCCCCCCCCAATAAAGGTTTAACCCCCTGATTGCCCCTAGTTAACCCTTTCACCCCCTTTTGCCAGTGTCACTAAGCGATCGTTTTTCTGATCGCTGCATTAGTGTCACTAGTGCCGCTAGGTAGCTAGTTATTTTTTAGGTTCACCGCCAGGTTTTTATAGCATTAGGTACCCCCATATACTACCCAATAAAGGTTTTAACCCCCTTATTGCCCCTAAAGTTAACCCTTTCACCAGCGATCACCGTATAAGTGTCACTGGTGATGCTGGTTAGTTATTTAGGTTCCCCGTCAGGTTTTTATATAGCGTCAGGGACCCCCATATACTACCTAATAAAGGTTTTAACCCCCTGATTGCCCCCAGGTAACCCTTTCACCCCCTTTTGCCAGTGTCACTAAGCGATCGTTTTTCTGATCGCTGCATTAGTGTCACTGGTGCCGCTAGGTAGCTAGTTATTTTTTAGGTTCACCGCCAGGTTTTTATAGCGTTAGGTACCACTATATACTACCTAATAAAGATTTTAACCCCCTGATTGCCCCTAGAGTTAACCCTTTCACCAGCGATCACCGTATAAGTGTCACTGGTGACGCTGGATAGCCAGTTAGTTATTTAGGTTCCCCGTCGGGTTTTTATATAGCGTCAGGGACCCCCATATACTACCTAATAAAGGTTTTAAACCCCTGATTGCCCCTAGTTAACCCTTTCACCAGTGATCACCGTATAAGTGTTACGGGTGACTCTGGTTAGTTTGCTTTTTATAGCATCAGGGCACCCACCACTTATTACTCAATAAAGGTTTAACCCCCTGATCACCCAGTGGGTGATATCAATTAGGTTTTAGGGTCAGATAGGGTCTGCTTCGCCCCAGGCAGCGCTAGGTTAGTGCCAGTACCGCTAACACCCACGTGCAAAGCATACACCTCCCGTAGTGGTATAGTATCTGAACAGATCAATATCTGATCAGATCTATACTAGCGTCCCCAGCAGTTTAGGGTTCCAAAAAAACGCATTGTTAGCGGGATCAGCCCAGATACCTGCTAGCACCTGCATTTTGCCCCTCTGCAGCCCACCCAAGTGCAGTATCGATCGATCACTGTCACTTACAAAACACTAAACACATAACTGCAGCGTTTGCAGAGTCAGGCCTGATCCCTGCGATCGCTAACAGTTTTTTTTGGTAGCGTTTTATATTTAAATCCTGCAGTGCTTGGTTTTCGGGGTCCCGTACGCGGCTAGGCTCCCAAAAAGTCCCCCACATGTGGTATCCCTGTACTCAGGAGAAGCAGCAGAATTTATTTTGGGGTATAATTTCACTTATGCCCATAGCATGTGTGAGCAATATATCATTTAGTGACAACTTTGTGCAAAAAAAAGAAAAAAAAAGTTTGTAATATTCCCGCAACATGTGGCAAAATATAAAATATTCCATGGACTCAACATTCCTCTCAGTAAATAGCTTGGGGTGTCTACTTTCCAAAATGAGGTCATTTGGGGGGGTTTGTGCTATTTTGGCATTTTATGGCCTTCGAAACTGTGATAGGTAGTGAGGAGTGAAATCAAAAATTTGCACCCTTAGAAATACTGAAGGCAGTGAATGGTTTTCGGGGTGCCGTACGTGACTAGACTCCCAAAAAGTCCCACACATGTGGTATGCCCGTACTCAGGAGAAGCAGCAGAATATATTTTGGGGAGCAATTCCACATATAACTATGGCATGTGTGAGCAATATATCATTTAGTGACAACTTTTTGTAAACTTTTTTTTTTTTTTTTGTCATTATTTAATCACTTGGGACAAAAAAAATAAAAATATTCAATGGGTTCAACATGCCCCTCAGCAATTTCCTTGGGGTGTCTACTTGGGGGGGGGGGGGGTTTGTACTGCCCTGCCATTTCAGCACCTCAAGAAATGAGATAGGCAGTCATAAATTAAAAGCTGTGTAAATTCCAGAAAATGTACTCTAGTTTTGTAGACGCTATAACTTTTGCGCAAACCAATAAATATACGCGTATTGACATTTTTTTTTACTAAAGACATGTGGCTGAATACATTTTGGCCTAAATGTATGACTAAAATTGAGTTTATTCAATTTTTCTTATAACAAAATTTTCAGTCTTTTTCCTTTTATATCGTAAAAAATAAAAATCGCAGAGGCAATCAAATACCATCAAAAGAAAGCTCTATTTGTGGGAAGAAAAGGACGCAAATTTCGTTTGGGTACAACATTGCATGACCGCGCAATTACCAGTTAAAGCAGTGCAGTGCGAAAATGTAAAAAGACCTCTGGTCCTTAGGCTGACAATTGGTCCGGGGCTTAAGTGGTTAAAGGAAGCCTGCACTGAGGTAAACATGTGGGCGGCCATTGCTGGCCTTGTCTTGAAAATGTTGCCTGGCTGCCTCTGGCTTTGGGTACTCTCTGAGTCACTGACCTGGAACAAGTGTGCAGCAGCTACATTTGCTTGACGTCAGAAGTGCGGATTTGCATACTTATTTCAGGTCATGACTCAGAAAGAATTAAAGATGGGGGACCAGCATGACAAGCAGACAAAAGGAGAGGCCAGCCCTGGGAGCCTGCATATTTATGTCAAAACGGGTTTCCTTTAATGGCTCAGTCTCAGCTTCCACATGTGAGGAGACAGGCAGCACTGAGCCACTCCAAACAAGTGTGTGTTCTTCCATGTGTGCTGCTGTCTGCATTGGGCCCCATTCACATTATGACGCTTACTGGTAGGGGTCACATTTTGTCATTCTACACACCTAAGCAAACGCATTCATTTCAATGGGATGCCCTATGTGTGACTAGTGCAGCAAAGTAACTCATGCACCTTCTTAAGCATCAGGCTGGGATCAAACCTATGCGAATTGGATGTGGATTTCTTCTCACCCAATTCACATGACAGGAAATTGTGACCGTCTCTCTGTGGAGCCGGTTCGCATATCTTCGTTGCGGCTGCGGAGTAGCTTGCACAGGAACGCTGTGTGTCTTTGGTTTTGTTTCAGGGGCGTTTTCAGGCAAAAATGCGGCCCCGATTAGTCCCTGAAATGGAGAACAGGGACGCACCGGACCCCTGCTGCAAGCCGCATCCGTCAGAGGTGTGAACCCAGCCTCAAGGTTCATGCTTCTGCTTGTCACGTGTAGGGTGCAAAAACCGTTTTGCAAGGGTGACATTTTTTTTGTGTATTACGTAAATGCATGTAAATTGTGATTCCACATTCATGAAACTCTATAGTGCAAATGTATCCTAGGCCCCATGCACATTGCATTCTGGGCATTTATCCCTGGGCACATACTGACCTAAACATTAGTACCATAGTGGAGGACCCCCCCCCCCCCCAGCCATATGAACATTTAGGGCCCATTCACACCTGTGTGACTTGTCATGCGTATTTGACATGACAAGTCACAACCCATTGTTTGCAATGGCACCCATTTGGTGCAACTTAAAGTTGCAGCAATTTTAAAAGGGGCTTGCACTACTTCGGTGTGATTTTTGATGCGACTTTGGTCCAGAGAATTTATAGTTGGATAAAAGCCGCACTAATCCAGCAACTTTGGAAATGCGCTAATGTGAATGGAGCTTTAAAGAGAAACTCCAGTCTTAATTTAAAAAAAATTTAAAGTCAGCAACTACATTAAGACCCCTTTCACCTTAATGCATAGAATGCATTAAGGTGAAAAAACTTTTACCTTTACAACCCCTTTTAACATATGTTGCATTAAGGCAGCCCATCAATTTTGAATGTGTTGACAAAAACAGACATGCACATTTGTCTGTGCACCAGAATGCACATGCTGGGAGTTGTAGTGTGCTGCAGTGCAGGAATGTTTTCTTTTGCTCCATTCACACCTGGGCATTTTGGGATTGCGGCAGAATCAAAACACACTACAAATCGCAAAAAACGCAGGTTCGGGTGCCATTGTTTTCAATAGCACCTAAAACGTGGTGTGGTTTTGCCACGATTGTCGCGCAGCAAATCACATCATGTCAAGCTTGTCACCCAAAAAGGAGCAGGAGCTGCTTCTGGGCGACAAGCTTCATGCAATGCCATTTGCCACACAATAAACTGCACAACAATCACAGCAAAGCAGCACTGCGTTTTTATTTTCAATGGCACCTGAATCTGCATTCTGGGACTGTAGTGTGTTTTGAGATTGCAGTGATTCTGCCATGATTTCAGAATGCCCAGGTGTGAATGGAGCCTTACTGTATTAGTGTGCCACTAAAAATATAACCGGTAATAGTCTATTGCTTTTTGTAAACATATGGGTCCATTGCAGTGATATGCCACAATGTGCAAGTATGCACCACATACTAGCACTTTATGGCAGAGTTACTATTAAAATGGAGCCATCCAGTGGCATGCTGTCACCGCTGCTGACGCTCCCATCTTCATCCGGTCTTCTTTCTAGGTTTACGATCTCCAGCCGTTTGAATGGCCAGGCTATGATGATGTCATTCCCACGCATGCACATGGATGTCACCATCACAGCACTTTGGATACACGCCACACACTGAATGCAGAGCTTTGTCAGAAACCATGAACCAGACCGAGACAGAAGTACAATTAAATAACACTTGTTTATTAATAAAAAATAAAAAGGTAAATAGAGTAAGCGTAGTCAAAGCGTAGCCAGAGTCCAGTACCCGGATCATGTAGTCAGCCAGGCCAGAGTTCAGTAACCAGATCAGGTAATCAGCCAGGCCAGAAGTCAGGGATCCAAGTGGAGGAACAGCAAGCAGGATAAGGAGCCAGAAGGGATGTCAGAAAGCCAGTCTTTAAACAGGAATGCAGGAGATGGTTTCTTGTGATGTGACCAAGGCAAAGGCAGAGATGAAGTGAGCTGGACAGCTTTAAGTAGGCAGGTCAGAAGAGCAGGATTAGGAACAGCCGGTTAACTGTGGAGAGAGATGAGAGCTGGCAATTAGCCGACAGCTGAGCAGCCAGCCCAGAGAAGGAAGGGCTAAGCCAGCCCTGACAAGCATTACTGTGAATGTTTAGTGACATCATTGGCCATTGCCGATGTGATTATCTTCTAGACAGTGCACATTTAGGAGATTTTCATTGTCCTTACAGGCAGTGGCGGCCCGTCCATAGGGGGCGCCGCCCCCCCCTCAGTCTAAAAAAAAATAAAAAGTAAAAAAAAAAAAAAAAAAAACGGGCCCTTTAAGACATTTAAAACATTTTTAAAAAAATGTCATTTAACAATTTAACATAGTGTACTGTGGCACCGGTCGTAGTGCACTATGAGAAGCGCCACGTCGATGCAATCACAAGATTGCATCCATGGCGCTTCATTTGCGGGTTAAAAACCCGCCTTGCGGCGCACTGTAGAACGCCGACTAGCTTCCGCCCGTAAAAATCACTGTGATTCTACAGGCGGGAGCATTGTCATTCAAAGACAGGCAGATCACGTCCGGCTTCCGGCTGCTTCACGAAACCCGGAAGTGACGTCGGCAGCTCCGTTCCTCAGCCCGAGCGGAGCTGCAAGACGGTGAGTGGCATAATTGACTCTCTGACTGTGAAAAAAATGAAATAATGAAGTAAATAATAATTAATTACCAAATGCACCTAAGCCTTTACTAGACCACTCTCTGTGTGCTGTGCACTTGTGCAGGAATTATTATATTAGACAATAAGCAATTTGTAAAAGAAACAAATAATTTCATGCTTCTTGCAGGAGGATCACATCATGCCATGTGGTATTCTTATTCAGCAAGTGCAAAGTAATGGTCTGCTCTGTTGCTTGTTACTCACAGTTAATTTGCTGGCAAAGACATTTTATAAACCTTTTTTGTATTTTAGTGTAAATATGAGATCTGAGGACTCTTTGACCCAGATCTCATATTTAAGAGGACCTGTCATGCTTTTTTCTATTACAAGGAATGTTTACATTCCTTGTAATAGGAATAAAAGTGACACCATTTTTTTTTAAAACTGTGAAAAAAAATGTTTTTTAAAGCACCTAGTCCCGACGATCTCGCGTGCATAAGCGAACGCATACGTGAGTACTGCGCCCGGCCGCCCGCATATGAAAACGGCGGTCAAATCACACATGTGAGGTATCACCACGATCGTTAGACTGAGCTCAATAATTCTAGCCCTAGACCTCCTCTATAACTTAAAAGATGCAACCTGTAGAATTTTTTAAACATTGCCTATGGAGATTGTTGAGGGTAAAAGTTTGACGCCATTCCATGAGCGGGCGCAATTTAGAAGCGTGACATGTTGGGTATCAATTTACTCGGCGTAACATTATCTTTCGGAATATATCTAAAAATTGGGGTACCTTTACTGTTATCTTATTTTTTTTATTTAAACCAATGAATTTTTTTCCAAATAAAGTGCGCTTGTAAGACCATTGTGCAAATACAGTATGAAAATAAGTATTGCAATGACCGCAATTTTATTTACTTGCAAACTATCTTAGTTTAAATTCCCTTGTCCCTTGTCCCTTGAGGTTTTAGTCCTGTGCTATCTCCCAATATCTCAGTGTGAAGTTATGTTACTAAAGCTGCCCAGCCCTATTGTTGTGTACAGATAACTCACTATGACATTATGGGTTGAAGGAAGTGGAATACAGGGGATGGATTAGGTAGATTACATAAGGGGCTTGGTTTATAAAAAAGTGGGATGGGCCAAAAATTATGGGCGGGGTCATAATGGGCGGGGTCTGGCGCCCCCCCATCCAAAAACATCACCAGCCGCCACTGCTTACAGGTAAGCTATATTATGAGCTACATAGGAATACCTTTTAAATAAATATGACCAGAAATATCAATCATGTCTTAACAGCTTCTTAAAATTAAGAACTCCGTTCAAATGTCACATCTGAAAGTTATTAGTTCAAAAGACCTTTCACATACACAAAATTACAGTTATATACTTTTAGGACCAAATTAAAATATAGATATTAAGAATATAACAGTAAGCTATATTATAAAATTACCTGTAGGTAAGATTCAGAAATGAGAGTATACTACCACGTTATTGGTACTACACTACACTATTGAGATTGCTGTGCCTTGTTGCAGTAATATACAGTGGGGGGGGAAACAATTATATGATCCCCTGCAGATTTTGGACATTTTCCCACTTACAATGAAATGAAAAGTCTATACTTTTTATCATAGATGTCTTTTAAATGATAGAGACAGACTATCAACCAAAAATCCTGAAAAAACGCATAAAACAGTTATACATTAAGCTGCAGTTCAATGAGTAAAATAAGTATTTGATCCCCAAACAAAACATGACTTAGTACTTGGAGTAACCCTTGTTGGCAAGCACAGAGGTAAGACGTTTCTTGTAGTTGGTGACCAGGTTTACACACATCTTAGGAGGGATTTTGGTCCAATCTTCTTTACAGTTTTTCTCTAAACCCTTAAGGTTTCTTGGCTGTCTCTTGGCAACTCAAAGTTTAAGCTCCCTTCATACATTTTCTATAGGATTAAAGTTTGGAGACTGACTAGGCCACTGCTTCTTCTTGAGCCACTCCTTTGTTGCCTTGGCGGTTTTGGGTCATTGTCATCCTGGAGGACCAAGCCACAACCCACCTTCAGTGTTCTGGCTGATTGAAGAAGGTTCTTGTCCAAGATTTTACAATACATAGCCCCGTCCAATTGCCCCCTTGATGCGGCAAAATTGGCCTGTACCTTTAGCAGAGAAACAGCCCTAAGGGCCGGTTCACACTGCAGGCGAGGCGAGGCGACTCCGACTTGCCTCGCCGCGACCTGCCGCGACCTCAGCGGCAACTTGCAGATGACTTCTGTATAGAAGTCAATGCAAGTCGCCCCGAGGTCGCCCAAAAGTAGTACAGGAACCTTTTTTCTGAGTCGGAGCGACTCGAGTCGCTCCTCTCAGAACGGTTCCATTGTACAGAACGGGGGCGACTTGCGAGAGCGAGGCGAGGCGAGTCGTGTCGCCTCGCATCGCCCGCTGTGTGAACCGGCTCTTAAGCATAATGTTTCCACCTCCGTGCTTGATTATAGGGATGGTGTTCATAGGGTCCTAGTCAGCATTTTTCTTCCCCCAAACATGGCGAGTTGAGTTAACGCTAAAGAGCTCAATTTTGGTCTCCTCTGACCACAGCACTTTCTCCCAATACTTCTCTGAATAATTTAGATGTTCATTGGCATGGCTGTACATGTGCCTTCCTGGAGGAGGAGGACTCGTCGTGTTTAGAGGACGAAAAATGCTGACTATGACCCTAAGAAAACCATCCCTACAGTCAAGCATGGAGGTGGAAACATTATACTTTGGGGCTGTTTCTTTTCTAAAGGTACAGACCAACTTGCCGCATTGAGGGGCCAATTGACGGGGGCATGTATTGTAAAATCTTGGATGAGTAGCTTCTTCCCTCAGCCAGGACACTGAAGCTGGGTCACGGATGGGTCCTCCAGCATGACAATGACCCAAAACGTACCACCAAGGCAACAAAGAGGTGGCTCAAGAAGAAGCACATTAAGGTCTCCAGGCCTTAATCCTATAGAAAATTTATGGAGGGAGCTGAAACTTCGAGTTGCCAAGCGACAGCCAAGAAACCTTAACCACTTCAGCCCCGGAAGATTTTCCTACTTAATGACCGGGCCATTTTTTGCCATACGGCACTGCGTCATTTTAACTGAAAATTGCACGGTCATGCGACATTCTACCCAAACAAATTGACGTCCTTTGTTTTTCACAAATAGTGCTTTCTTTTGGTAGAATTTGATCACCTCTGCGTTTTTTATTTTTTGCGCTATAAACAAATTTTTGAACAATTTGTTTTTACGGTTTGCTATAATAAATATCCTAATTTAAAAAAATAAATAAAAATTTCTTCCTCAGTTTAGGCCGATAATCTTCTACATATTTTTGGTAAAAAAAACACAATAAGCGTTTTTATTATTTTTATTTTATTTTAACTAGTAATGGCGGTGATCTGTGTTATTTTTGGGACTGCAACATTTTGGCAGACACATCGAACACTTTTTTGGGACCAGTGACCTTTATACAGCGATCAGTGCTAAAAATGCACTGATTACTGTAGAAATGTCATTGGCAGTGAAGGGGTTAACACTATGGGGCGATCAGGGGGTTAACTGTGTTACCTATGTGTGTTCTAACTGTGAGGGGGAATGTGCCTGACTAGAGGAGAAGAGACATTGTTGTTCCTACTTAGTAGGAACACACAATCTGTCTCCTCTCCCCGACAGAACTGGGATTTACACACACAAATCCTGGTTCTTGCTCTGTAATGAGTGACCGCGGGTGCCCAGCGGTCATCGCACCCGCCGGGCACTTGCATAGGTTTCGGGGACAGGCTTCGCGCATGCGCGCTGCCAGAGGAGCCTTAAAGAGCCGACATATACAGCTACGAAGGCCCACGCAGGGGAGCCAACCTGCTGCAGTATAACTGCGGTGGCTGGTCCGGAAGCGGTTAAAGAGGAACTGCAGTCTGCTCACATAATTTGTATTAAAAACATCTTTGCCATTCTGAAGCTTCCCTCCAACCACTTTGCATATTATTTTATATATACTGTGATCCTGTACTTACCAAATATGCTGCAGATATCTTCCTCCACTAAGGCTGGATTCACACCTATGCATTTTTTTGTGCTTTTTGCATTTTGCAGGTTTGCACTACAGTCCATTTAACATGGTTTCCTATGGAACAAGTTCTATAGTGGAAATCTGCAAAATGCAAAAAGCACTAAAAATGCATAGGTGTGAATCCAGGCTTAGTCTGGCTGCATCTATTTTAACTGTGGGCAGCTGAAGTTGCTGCCTGTTCACTTCCTTGATTTACGCAGAGGCACACCTCCAGCTCTGCAGCTCTCATTGGCCCTCTTATGACTCACCCCCCCTTCCTTCCTGGCAAAATCTCAAGAGAGTGAGAGAGAGCTGTGTATGATGTCATAAGCCTAGGCTAATAACCAGACAAGAAACAGGAAGTGGGCTGTATAAGGTATTTACTGGCAGAAAAAAATGTTTTACTATCCAAAGTTAAAACAACAAGGGCAGAAGATTTAATAGATGGAAAGATGAAAAAATTACTGCTGGTCCGCTGAAGATCTATAATGCCGTGTACACTCGGTCGGACTTTCCGGCAGAAAAAGTCAGTCGGAATCATTTCATCGTATATTCCGATCGTGTGTGGGCTTCATCTGACTTTTTTTTTTTTTTCAAAAATTCTGACGGACCTAGAAATAGAAATTTTTTTAAATCTTTCCGACGGAATCAATTCCTATCGGGAAAACCATTCGTCTGTATGCTATTCCAATGGACCAAAAATTACGCAAAGGCAGCTATTGGCTACTGGCTATTGAACTTCCTTTTTCTAGTCCCGTTGTACGTCATCGCGTTCTAAATTAACGGGCTTTTCTGTGATCGTGTGTAGGCAGGGCTGGTGCAATGATTTTTGGCACCCTAGGCAAAACCTCATTTTGCCGCCCCTCCCCCTGGCTTCACCCCTGACTCCGCCTCATTTCCCCTGCCCATGTACACCCCACCTTTTTAATAAAGCCTCACCAGCGCCCATCAATGCAGCTGACAAGCACCCATCAATGCAGTCTACCAGTGCCCATCAATGAATGTTTGCTTGCTTTAATTCATTCGGGAGTCAGGCCACAGACACAGTCCTCCACTGCCGCTGCACCTCTGACACTATGAGTGAAGGCGGCTGCCTGCTGATGCTGAGACTTAGTTGCTTGCTGCAGAGAGAAGAGAGTAGGAACACCAGTGGCCCGGCGCCCCCAGGCAGAAGTGTGCCCTAGGTGGCTGCCTAGTTTGCCTAGTGGTAGCACTGGCCCTGTGTGTAGGCAAGTCCGTTTCAGCGGAACTCCGTCGGAAAGACCGTCAGAGTTTATTCTGACGGAAAAAAACAGTCGTGTGTACGTGGCATAAGGAAGAGTGAACCAAAATCCCTCCTGAGAGGTGTGGAAACCTGGTCACCAACTACAAGAAACATCTCACTTCTGTGCCAACAATGGTTTCTCCAACATGTATGTTTTGCTTGGGGATCAAATACCTTTTTTACTCACTGAATTGCAATTCAATTCATAACATTTGTATCGTGTTTTTTTTTTTTTTTGGATTTGTGGTTGATATTTTGACTCTACCATTAAAAATACACCTATGATAAAAATTCGAAACCCTTAATTTCTTTGTAAGTGGGCAAACTTACAAAATCTGCAAGGGATCAAATAATTATTTTCCCCACTGTATGCATTTTACCTTGCGTTACCGCAGAGCAGAAGTGTGGTTGGGCCCTTAATCAGAGCGTCGGCAGGCGAGGGAGCGCGGTGTTTGTATTGTCCTCCCCTCCTGCTAATTAAATTTGGGTTATATTATATAAACAATTTAGAGTGCCAATAGTGGAATTCTTCTTTAAGAATCCGGCCCTGACAGTGACCTACAATGTAAGAGAAGGTGAAGAATCTTCTCCAGCCTTCATTTGATCCTATTAGAGAGGGGGCTCTCACACGGTTGATGTGACAGTTGCTTTTGCCTCAGTATGGATTTTAGAGCACAGTTTGTGCTGGAATAGAAACAAATATTTTATCGAATCCGCTGGGCTTCCAGGAAAATCCTTCTCAATAGAGAGCATTTATAAAGCGTGCCCAACATAAGACTTTCTAGGAGAAGTGGCATCTTGGCTGCTGGAGCGGAGTTATTTAATCCTTCCATCATGTGACAACTGACCTTATCAAAATGTTGCGTCAGCAGATTGTTGGGTCTTCTCAATTGTAAAGCCGAATTCCAGGATTGTCTTTTGTAGCCACTTTCTTTCTATATTCTTGCACCCCGGTGATGTATGGCATTTCTCAGGGTAAGCTTCCTGGTGGTGACTATGATGGACCATGCCTGTGTAAAGTGTGTTGAAATGTCCACTTATAATGCATTATCACCCTGTGTGACATGGTGACAAGACAGTATTCATTTATTAAAAGCCTCAGCTTAAAAATAATAAATCGAAAATAATAAAATGACCTTTAAAGTGATTGTAAACCCTTACAACACACTTTGACCCACAGGTAAGCCTAGATTAAGGCTTACCTGTAGGTCCAAGAAATATCTCCTAAACCTATACGGTTTAGGAGATATTTGCCCGAAGACAGGCACCGCTGTCTACGGCGCATGCGCCGTAGACAGCGGCGCACAGGCGCACTGAGCGCGACATTTCCAGCGACGGGGCTGCCGCGCGTCGGCTCCCGTGCGCATGTGCGGGAGTGACGTCGTCGCGGCTTCGCCGAATGACAGCGGCAGAGCTGCGAGACCCCACCGAGAAAATGGATGCGCCGGACTACAGGGGACAGCGGTGACTTCGCTGGCTCCTGTGTCAGGTAAGTGACACATAATGGACTACTATGCGATGCATAGTAGTCCATTATGCTTTGCCTTTGCAGGGAATGAAAGAGGAGGTAAACTCATCAGGGTTTACTTCCTCTTTAAATGACAATATGTCAAAACTTACAGAAGATCGTAGTGATTGGATTCACATATATTTAAAGTGATTGTAAAGCTATAATTTTTTTTTTTTCATTTAAAATAATAAACATGTTATACTTACCTGCTCTGTGCAGTGATTTTACACAGAGCAGCCCAGATCCTCCTCTTCTTGCGTCCCACACCGGCGCACCTAGCTCCTCCCTCCTGTCAGGTGACCCCCCATCAAGTATGGGGGCACCCGAGCTGAGCTTCTGCTCTGTGTGTCCATTCACACACACAACCGCGGTTCAGATCCGCCCCCTCTGTCTCCTGATTGGCTCACTGGCTGTAATTGACAACAGCGGGAGCCAAAGAAAATTACCCAAAAAAATTGTCCTAAAAAATTGGGTATTATATTGTGATTGTTTGCATTAAAATGCTTTGCTGCTGCACAAATACCATGTGACATAATTAGTTTTTTTTTTTTTTTATGTGCTCATTGGGGTATGTTAATGGATAACACATGTTGTGCCATACATTAACATGTGCTACATTAGACATGCAAACAGACATGCACATTTGTCTGACATGGTGCACCAGAATGCACATGCTGGGAGTTGTAGTGTGCTGCAGTGCAGGAATGTTCTCCTTTGCTCCATTCACACCTAGGCATTTTGGGATTGCAACAGAATCAAAACACGCAGGTTCAGGTGCCATTATTTTCAATAGCACCTAAAACGTGGTGCAGCTTTGCCACGATTGTTGCGTGGCAAATCGTATGACGTGAAGCTTGGTGCCCAAAAAGGAGCAGTAGCTGCTTCTGGGCAAAAAGCTTAATGCAATGTGATTTGCCACGCGATAAATTGTACAACAACCATGGCAAAACAGCACCGCGATTTTAGGTGCCATTGAAAGTAATGCCACCTGAATCTGCATTTTGGGACTGTATATATATAGATAGATAGATAGATAGATAGATAGATAGATAGATAGATAGATATAAATGTTTGGGGGTTCTAAGTCATTTTCTGGCAACAATACCAATTTTTACATGTAACAAAAAGTGTCAGAAAAGGCCTGATCTTAAAGCAGAAGTGCCAGCCAGCAGCTACAAATACTACAACTGCTGACTTTTAAAATAAGGACACTTACCAGTCCAGAGCGCCCACCTGCCATCTTCAGTAAGGGAATCAGGAAATGAAGCCTTGTGGCTTCACTTCCCGGGTTCCCTACCGCGCATGCGCGAGTCGCGCTGCGCAATCCGAATGGTCCCTGCTATCTCTGGGACCCGTTTTTGTCCCAGCACAGTGGGACGGGAAGAGGCGTAGTCTTAGACAGGTATTTGCACCCCCTTCCCCCCTGAAAGGTGCCAAATGTGACACTGGAGGGGGGGAGGGTTCCGAAAAGCAGAGATGCAATTTTTGTGTGATCCTCCACTTTAAAGTCATACCTCCCAACTTTCTGAGATGGCAACAAGGGACACCTATTAGCAAAAGTATGCAGGCATAGGTCACACTCCCTTAAAGGAGAATCATACAATAAAAATGATTAGTTAACCACTTCAGCCCTGGAAGATTTGGCTGCTGAATGACCGGGCCACTTTTTGCGATTTGGCACTGCGTCGTTTTAACTGACAATTGTGTGGTCGTGCGACGCTGTACCCAAACAAAATTGACGTCCTTTTTTTTTCCCACAAATAGAGCTTTCTTTTGGTGGTATTTGATCATCTCTGCTATAATCAAAAAAAGCGTGTCAATTTTGAAAAAAAACACAATATTTTGTTTTTTGCTATAATAAATATCCACATTTTTTCTCAATTTAGATCGATATGTATTCTTCTACATATTTTTGGTAAAAAAAATAAAATAAATCATAATAAGCGTACATTGATTGGTTTGCACAAAAGTTATAGCGTCTACAAAATAGGGGATAGATTTATAGCATTATTATTATTTTTTTTTTTACTAGTAATGGCGGTGATCTGCGATTCTTAATCGGGACTGCGACATTGTGGAGGACACATCGGACACTTTTGACACATTTTTAGGACCATTGGCATTGATACAGAGATCAGTGCTATAAAAATGCACTGATTACTGTAAAAATGTCAGCGGCAGGGAAGGGGTTAACACTAGGGGGCGATCCGGGGGTTAAGTGTTCCCTGTGTGTGTTTCTAACTGTAGGGGGAGGGGACTGACCTAGAGGAAATGACAGATAATGGTTCCTAGCTATTAGGAACTCACAATCTGTCTCTCTTCACAGAACAGGACAGGGATTTGTGCGTTTACACACACATGTCCCTGTTCTGCCTTTTGTGCCCGCGGCCGCTTATGGTTGGCGGTCATCACGGCCATCAGCCACAAGCATCAGCACCTCCGTAATGCAGCAGGCGTGCGCACGCCTGCTAACCCGCTAAAAAGAGCCAACATATAGCTACGGCGGCTCACAGGATTGTGCCGACCTGCCGCAGTATAATGATGGTGGCTGGTCCGCAAGCTGTAAATCCCACAAGTGCTTTTTTTTTTACCACTACTATTCCTTTATATTGGGTTTTGAAATGTACAAATGCAGCAATTTTGAAATTGGATAAAAGGTTTAGCACTGGGAAACACTGTTTGAAAGATAAAAAGTGCATTTTATATACAACTATATAGATCAGACCAAAATGAGGGACAAATGAAGAGAAAAGAGGGACAGGGGGACATTGCTCCAGATTGGGGATATTCCCTCTAAGTCAGGGAGGTTAAGAGATATGTTAACCACTTCCTGACCGGCGCACGCCGATGTACATTGGTAGAATGACACGGACAGACAAATGGGTGTACCTGTACGTCCCTTTAAATTTGCCGCCGTGCCATTGCCTGCTAGCCACCGGCGGCATGCGCGTGCCGGCATGGGTCCAGCAAACTCGATCACCGCGGGGATACCCGCGATCGCCTCACAGAGAGGAAGAAAGGTGAGATGCTAATGTAAACAAGCATCTCCCCATTCTGCCTAGTGACAGTGTCACTGATCTCTGCTCCCTGTCATCGGGAGCAGAGATTAGTGACGTGTCGCACACAGCCACGCCCCCCGCCCCCCCCGCAGTTAGAAACACGCCCCAGGACAGACTTAACCCTTACACTGCTCCTAGTGGTTAACCCCTTCTCTGCCAGTGTCATTTACACAGGAATCGGTGCATTTGTACAGCACTGATTGCTGAATAAATGACAATGGTCCCAAAAATGGCTCAAAAACGTGTCCACCATAATGTTGCAGTCACAATAAAAAAAAAACGTTGATTGCCACCATTACTAGTAAAAAAAAATTATTTATAAAAATGCCATAAAACTATCCCCTATTTTGTAAACGCTATAACTTTTGTGCAAACCAATCAATAAATGCTTATTGTGATTTTTTTTTATTTTTTTTACCAAAAATATGTATAGGCCTAAACTGAGGATTTTTTTTAATATATATATATATATATATATATATATATATATATATATATATATATATATATATATATTTATTTTTTTGGGGATATTTATTATAGCAAAATGTAAAAAAATAATGCGGTTTTTTTTTTCAAAATTGTCGCTTTTTTTCTTTTATAGCGCAAAAAATAAAAACCGCAGGGGTGGTCAAATACCACCAAAAGAAAGCTCTATTTGTGGGAAAAAAAGGACGTCAATTTTGTTTGGGAGCCACATCGCACGACCGTGCAATTGTCAGTTAAATCGACGCAGTGCCGAATTGCAAAAAGTGGTCTGGTCTTTGGCCAGCCAAATGGTCCGGGGCTTAAGTGGTTACTGTGCATTGTAGTAAAGCATAGGTCTCAATGGGTCCTAAGCCACCTCTCATTTCTCTTGTCTATTGGTCAGTATTGGTGAACATAAGGCCTCATTGACACAGGCATATCTATGTGTACAGCTGTGCAAACGGTCGTTTTTGCCTGCATGGGATGCACAAATGTTCCATGCATCTGCACGCAGGAATCCCATTCATATCTATTGGGATGCAACGGCTACATGAACATTGCACATTGTCTGCGTTCGAGGACAGGCACCTGCACGGTTGTTAAATTCAGACCAATGGCTGGGTCCATACAGTCGCAGTGTCCCAACAGACATGAATGGGACTGTGCATGGGCCTGTGCACATCTTGTGTGGGTGAAGACGGCCCTTTGCACGGTTATATGTGTAGCGCCGGCCCCTGAAGAGCATGCGCTATATGTTTTCACAACTTAATGTTACCCTTAAACCACAGTTTGGTTTGGGTTTAGTTGTTCTAAATTTTTGATCACAGCATCAATCTGACTGGACTACAGGGTGTTCTGCCTGGCCATAGGGGGCGCTGTCACTTTTGGCAGGCAAGGAAACAGTCTAGTTGGGTGAATTAAGGTTACTTTCTCTCGGAGCCAGCCCAGTGGGAGTGGCGCTCTTGCTGTGCCTTCTGGGAGAGGGTACTTAATGTGCGGATGTCACGTGTTTCGGGGGTTCCGGTCCAGAAGTATGTTCTGACTGCATGGTCCTGGTCCTCCTGACCAGCTCCCAGGACTTCCATGGCCTGGGGTGCGGATCCACCCAACTTTACGTCTCGGGGCTGGCTAGCCCGAGGCGAGGAAACTGAAAGAAGGATTCGGAGGTGGTCCGGTGCCATCTCGGTTAGTGGAGAGGCCCAGCAGCTGTGAAGTTATCAAGGGGAGAACTCTTCGGGAGAAGGCCACACAAGGGTTCAGCTGGAAAAGTTGAAGGACCTAAGTGAATCCAATCTCGTGCGGTATCGCCGGAAAGGCTGCAAGATACTAGTACCATACGAGTGTTCTACAAGTTTTCAAGTTTCCTTCACGTGTTCTATAGCAAAGTCTGTGGCAGAGACCTGTTCCTGACACAAGCACCCTGTTGGCTGCTAGGCCTGGTGAGAGAAGGACTATCCAATTAGGTTGAGGATCCAGCTGTGAATGGCTATTCTCTTGATTTATTCAAAGTGCGAGATTTTTTTCATACTGAATCTAACATTAAGAGTACCTGGATTTTTCACCTAAACCCTCTGATCCTATACCGAGAGACTGTGTTGTTTACCTTTTTGCAAATAAAAATCCCTTTAAGTGGATCGGTCGTCAGTCTCTACAGTTCTTAGGCCATCTACCTTGGGAAACCCCTAGACACATACGAGGTGAAGAAGGTAACGGTAGCCCAATAATTTCAGCCGCTCCTTCGGGAGTCAGTGCAACATATGCATACCCTGTTTCCCCGAAAATAAGACCTAGCGTGATTGTCGGTGAGGGCTGCAATATAAGCCCTACCCCCCAAATAAGCCCTAGTTATTTGGGGGGTAGGGCTTATATTGCAGCCCTCACTAGAACTTTAACTAGAAGTCCTTGTGGGTCTTCTTTTCAGGGTAGGGCTTATTTTCGGGGAAACAGGGAAGGGCTTATTTGGGGGGTAATGCTTATATTGCAGCCATCACCGACAATCACACTAGGTCTTATTTTGGGGGAAACAGGGTAGATATACCTGTGTGAATGAGGCCTAATGCTGCATACACACGATCGGAATTGCGGCCAGAAAAAGACAGATGAGAGCTTTTCATCGGAAAATTCGACCGTGTGTATGCTCCATCAGAATTTAGCTGTCCGAATTCCCGCCATCCAAAAATTGATAGCATGTTTTCAATTTTCCAGACGGAAAAACTTTCTATCAGTAATTCCAATCGTGTGTATGCAATTACGTCACGCAAAAACTCACACATGCTCAGATTCAACTACAAGACGGAAGCTATTGGCTACTGGCTATTGAACTTCCTTTTTCTAGTCCCATAGTACGTGGTGGACGTCACCACGTTCTTGGTGGTCGTAATTTGGTGTGACCGTGTGTAGGCAAGACAGCTTGAGTGGAATTCCATCTTCTGACGAGAATTACGATCGCGTGTACGCGGCATTAGACAGCATGCCTCCTCCAACAGCAAATCTCTACACTACTGTTACCTTAAATAATGGCAGGAGGGACAAAGCTTGTAGAAAATGGTGTCATTATTCAGGAGTGATGTCTGAACGCAGCCCTGCCTGTAGCCAAAACACCACTTGTGGGTGGAAAGTAAAGAGATGGACTCCTAAAGCAATGTGTTGACTTTTCTATGGCGCTGATACTGAGTGACGACGAGTGGTGACCCTCCACTTGTCACCTCTCATGTCACCCCTCAGGAGATTTGTGTACAATGTCCCCTCCACTGCACTCCCCTCCTGAGACTACACTGTGAAAACGCTGAGTCAACAGCTGATAAGATGTCTGCAGAGGGTGACATCATTCGCTGGGAGACGATCTGCTATTTTATTTTAATTAATTTCTGGGGACAATTCCTTAGCAGTGACAGTGTGGGGGTCATTGTGGGGTCACGGCACAGCAGCCTTCCGCTATTTATGGCACCGGGGGAAGATATCACATAGGGGGAATGACTTTCATGTCACACTCTGGCCAAGGTTCTTTCTTTCTGCAACAGGGTACATCCTGATGGACTGTCTAGCCATATGGCCTAGGCTAGTCCCTTAAAAAAAAAAAATGCATCCCTTGTCCCCTCAGGGACAGTTTAGGATCGCCCAGAATTTCATTACAAGAGCTGCTGCATTCTTTGTGGTGGATCTGCGTACCAGTTCTGTGAGTCTGACCTACGCGCCCGCTTCCTACCGAGCTTTTCAACATATGTAAATTGTTAGCATAATTGTGATTGGAACCGTTTTTTTTTTTTTCCCTTGTAGTTTTTCCTTAGGCTAATTTCATCAAAGGATGGGCGCAACATTGTGTGTGCACGCCACCTCTCTTCAGTTTCTGACAATATTTGTAAAGTTTATGGAGAACATTGGGCCTGTGTGCCATGGCCGTCAGGTTCCATTTTAAAGCGGACTTTCACCCAAAAGTGAAAATGGCGCTTTTTTTACTTTTTTGACAAGTACCCGCTCCCACTTCCTTAACCTCTTTTGGACCGCCCTGCGCAGATATACCATGGCAGGGTGGCCCTCCTGTGCAAAATCAGGTACCTGTATGCGATTTAATGCACAGAGTCTGGGGCGCGCGTGCAGTCGGTGATCCACTCCCGCTGTGGTTGGACTCAGCGGGAGCCAATCAATGGGTCCGGCGGACCCGATGTTCGCCAGCACCCCACGATCGTTCTCAGGAGAGGCCATTCTGTAAGAGGGGAAGATGGAGATCTTGTGTTTCTGCTAAGCAGGAACACAGATCTCAAAGCACCTCCCCACAGTTAGAAAGCACTCCCTAGGAGCCCTTTGATTGACCCTGATGTTAACCCCTTCCTGTCAATGTCATTAGTACAGTGAAAGTGCATTTTTTTTTAGCACTGATCACTGTATTGGTGTCAATGATCCCCAAAAAGTATCACTTATGCTGCGTACATACGACTGGACTTTTTGACAGCAAAGGTCCGACGGAACAAGTCTGTCGGACAATTCGATCTTGTGTGGGCTCAATTGGACCTTTGCTTGCCAAAAATCTGGCGGACTTTAGAAATAGAACATGTTTTAACTCCGCTGGACCGAGAAATACGTTTGTGTGTATGCTAATCCAACGGACAAAAACTGACGCTAGGGCAGCTATTGGCTACTGGCTATGAACTTCCTTATTCTAGTCCGGTCGTATGTCATCACGTTCGAATTCATCAGACTTTGGTGTGATTGTGTGTGTCCAAGTCCGTTTATTCAGAAAGTCCGCCGGAACTCCACCGAAAGTCCGTCAGGAAGACTGTCGGACCTAGTCCGTCAAAGTCCGGTCATGTGTACACAGCATTAGTGTCAGATTTGTCTGCCGCAATGTCGCAGTCCCACTAAAAATCACTGATCGCCACCATTACTAGTTAAAACAATAAAAAAAAAATTAAATTCCATAAATATATCCCATAGTTTGTAGACACTATAAATTTTGTGCAAACCAATCAGTATATGCTTATTGTGAATACATATTGGCCTAAATTGATGAATACATTTGATTTTAAAGTAAAAAATATTGTTTGTTTTTTTCAAAATTGTCAGTGTTTTTTGTTTATAGCACATAAATTAAAAGCCGCAGAGGTGATCAAATACCACCAAAAGAAAGCTCTATTTGTGGGAAAAAGGACATCAATTTTATTTGGGTACAGCATCGCACGACCGCGCAACTGTCAGTTAAAGTATCGCAGTGACGTATCACAAAAAATTGCCGGGTCATAAAACTTGGAAGAAGGTGCTCTGGTAAGTGGAACTTTTTGCCCTAAAAACCAAAATGCTGTGTGTGGCGGAAAACTAACACTACACATCACACTAAACACACCATCCCAACCATGAAACATAGTGGTGACAGCATCATGTTGTGGGGATGCTTTTCTTCAGCAAGGACAGGGAAGCTGGTCAGAGTTACTGGGAAGATGGATGGAGCCAAATACAGGGCAATCTTAGAAGAAAACCTGTTAAGCCCCATACACACTATCAGATTTTCTGCTGATTTTTTCCTTCACATTTACCAAAACCATGTAGTGCAAGGGCCTGCCTGATTGTATACAAATTGAAATGTTATGTCATATTATATGGTTTTGGTAAATCTGAAGGAAAAAATCAGCAGAAAATCTGATAGTGTGTATGGGGCTTTACAGTCTGCAAAATACTTGAGACTGGGGCGGAGGTTCACCTTCCAGCAGAACAACCCTAAACATACAGCCAGAGCTACAATGGAATGGTTTATATCAAAGCATATTCATGCGTTAGAATGGCCCAGTCAAAGTACAGACCTAAATCCAATTGAGAATCTGTGGCAAGACTTGAAAACTTGCTGCTCACAGACACTCTCCATCCAATCTGACAGAGCCTGAGCTATTTTGCAAACAAGAATGGGCAAAAATGTCACTCTCTAGATGTGCAAAGCTGTATTGACTCAGGGGTGCTGAATACAAATGCACGTCACATTTTTCACATATTTATTTGTAAAAAAATTTGAAAAGCATTTATCATTTTCTTTCTACTTCACAATTATGTGCAACTTTGTAAAAAAATATATAAGAAAAGAGTATCTTGGCACTCCCTATATAGTGAGAAACGACAGTCCTATCAATTAAATATAGTAAATAGTGTTGTGGCTAAACCAAATAAATGTGATAGACAAAAAGTCTGAAAAGCGACAAAGAAAATACTAAGTTGCCTTACAGAGTGCAGTTTAGCACTCTGTAAGGCAACTTAGTATTTTCTTTGTCGCTTTTCAGACTTTTTGTCTATCACATTTATTTGGTTTAGCCACAACACTATTTACTATATTTAATTGATAGGACTGTCGTTTCTCACTATATAGGGAGCGCCGGATTACTCTTTTTTTTAATATATATATTTTTTTGCATTCTAGTCCCTTTTGGGGGACCTAGCAGGGTAGGCATACCTATTGCCCTTTTTTGCCTAAGCGCGGTTGTTTTTATATATTCTTATGTGCAACTTTGTGTTGGTCTATCACATAAAATCCCAATAAAATACATTTAAGTTTTTGGTGTGTGGATCAGTTCTCTTTACATACGGAAATGATTCCAGACGGCTGCACTTCCTAAATCCTTTTATTGAAGCTTCATATGATCAGTGGTTGACAAATGGAGCAGAGGACAAAGGTAGACGCGTTTTGCGCAAATGTTAGCACTTAGTCATATCCAGTGGTAATGACTAAGCGCTAACATTTGCATGAAACGCATCTACCTCTATGTCCCCTGCTCCATCTGTTAATCACTGGTCATATGAGGCTTCAATAAAAGGATTTTTGGAAGTGGAACCGTCTGGAATCATTTCCTTATGTTTCACTTTGTGGGCGTTCTTTATCTATTCCCCATGGTTATTGGATGGCGCGATCCTCGCCAGAAGCCATGATATTGTTCTCATCACCATGACAGGGGAGAAAGATTTTTTCTCTTGGGCTTGTGAACAGCGCTTTTAGACTCTTATGCCCTGTACATACGGTCAGACGTTCCGATGACAAAATCCGTCTGATTTTTTCAGACGGATTTTAGCCCAAACTTGTCTTGCATACACACGGTTGCACAAAGTTGTCGGAAAATCTGATCGCTCAGAATGAGGTGGCGTACAAGACATACTGTATGATGGGACTATAAAGAGGCCAGTAGCCAATAGCTTTTGTTTCCGAATTTATTCTGATCATGCATGGCACTTTGTTTGTTGGAACTGTCTACACACGATCGGAATTTAAACAATCGGATTTTGTTGTCGGGAAATTTTAGATCCAGATCTCAAACTTTGTGTGTTGGAAATTCCGACGGAAAAAGTCCAATGGAGCCCACACACAATCGGATTTTCCGATAACACGATCCAATCGCACTTTTTGCGTTGGAAAGTTCGACCGTGTGTACAGGCATAATAATTTGGAGGTCTAAGATTTCCGGTAAGGAGGCAATCTATATAAATTCCAGTGGAGGTTCACCTGGGTGATTGTTATATTCATTTGGCATATGCACTCATATTGGATATATATCACAAGAATTTGTGATTTTGGATCACTGTTTTGTCACCATGAAGAATTGCGTGATAGTTGGAGTTTGTAGCCAACAATCCCAAATTTTATTGTACTTGGTGGGACAACCCCTGTTAATGTACATGAACTGTTTGTATGGGAGTGTAGTTTTAATTTCACGGATCCATGAGGATAAAGTAGGAGGCGTTGGTCGCATCAAGTTGCGAGCGATCAATTTTCTGGCAATAAAGAGGGTCTGGTACAAAAAAAAACGTTAGTAAATTTATCAAGAGTTACGTCGGGGAGCAGCCCCAATAAACTACTTGGGAGTTTATAGTTTAGCCCCATACACACGATCCAAAAATCGGACATGCTATGCGAAACGCATATCGACATGAAGAGTTTACTAAAGTTAGGAAAATTCTCGTACTACAGAATAAAAAAAATCGGTGATGACGTGTTATAATGTATTTCTATTGTATTTTCGGACGACAACTATACTGATTAAAAGAAAATCATACGATATGGTATCATACGAGAATCATTTTCGTGCTTGTCCGATCGGATAATATCGGATGAACTGTTGCGATTGGCTCTCGAAAGCTCTGTACTTATGATGCGAGTATTGTACGATTGATGCGAAAGCAATATTTTTTGTACGTTTTTTAGATCGTGTGTACGGACCTTTACAGGGATCCCATGGTATCGTGAAGAAATTTGACTACCTGAGGCCAAAATTCCTGAATATTTAAGCAAGCCCATATTAAGGGATAAAAAGTGCCTGGATGAAGATGACACATAAAGCACAGAATCCCTGCGATTTCTTGCTAGCCAAATCGGGATCAGATATGTGTGATGAAGGATATACAGCTGGCTGAGTCGATCGGATAATTTAAGAAATGCTGTCTTGTAAGCATCCAAAACTTCCACCCTATCTTCATCCCAAGCCCAAGGGGGATTTTACATTGAAGTACCACTGCCCAACCGCCTTAGCCCCCTTTCACAGAGACAGTGGACTTTACCACCGCTCTGATTAGCAATCACTTTTCAGAAGTGGTTTAGCAGGTGTTCAGGAGGCGATATTGCCACCCACTCAATGCCTGTTTTTTTGTCACATGCTACAAATGCTTGGCACACAGCTATGGTGCGTTCCCATTGACTTCAGTGGGTACCTGCCAAACAGGACATGCCAAGTTAAATTTGTTGCACCATGAAGCATCGCAGCAATGTGAACAGACCTGAGCAGCTGTCAAGTTAATCTGTAGGTAGGTGGTTGGGCTACTGTTAAAATATGGATCAGCCGCCTATTTTCACCACCCCTAACCCTAATGTTGGCCATTTTTAGTGAATTTCAGCTACTTTTGATCCAGCAGCCCAAAACCAAGCAAACCACTACCCAAGAGTCAACCTAAGCAATAAATTGACAACTTAAGAAACATGCAATCGAATTGAAATGGACTGGAATGTCAGGCCCTGTGGCTATACAATCAGAAAAGCTATATCTCTAAGCAGGGGGTGTTCTGGACCTCTGCAAAGAGACCACTGCTTTTAACTTTTAACAGGTTCTGAGTCACTGAAGAAACTTTTGTGCTATGCCTGCCTGTTTGATAGGAACAGTAGCCATTTAGGGTGAAGCTCTCCTTTAAGGGGGGGGGGGTAAAAAGTGACTAAACCACTTTTTTTTTACTGCCTTTCCCAAACACAATGGTAAATGAGGTCTTAACGATCCGCAATGAGGTTGGAGTGTCAGGTAAGGACACTCTGGTCTCAGTGATGCCCAACCAAAGAAAGGTAGCTTGTGTATTTTCATGATAGCAAAGTATGGGGAAACAAATTCTAGAAGTGCAGGTATTCTTTTTCTGGTAAATTAAAAAAAAAAACCTTCAGAAATATTACGATATTACGAAATATAAAAACATATTCTTTCATAAGTTTTAGCACAAATGGTCTTTCTCATATATATTTAATTTGTAAGTGTTGTGTCTTCCTAATTGATCACATCTAAGAAATGTTTTCATAATTTATTAAGAATACTTTTAAAAAGTTGAGAAAAGCAAAGTACAAATAATAAGCACAATAAACACGAATCAAATAATGTCAGCTTTAACAGGAAATTAATTAATAATGCAAACTTTTTCTTCTATATACTGGTTAAAAAAAGTGAACTTTTGTGTACTTGTAGCAATAAAATAAGTATTTGAAGGGTTCTAAGGACCAAAGAGAAAATCTGGGACGAAAAAAATATACAATTTAGTACTTATCTGGATTAAAAGATTTTTAACATCTGCCTGGACTATAAAGTATAACCACAGGCAACACATTTTTTTCTTTTAGTTTTGGACAGAGTGGAGAGGGATTAGAACACCTGTCAGGTTTTTTTTTTTTACCTCTCTAAGCCCTTGTACACACGGTCGGAGATTCCGACAACCAAATCCGACGGATTTTGTCCGAAACTGTTGTATACACACGGTCGGACGAAGTTGTTGGAAAATCCGATGTGATGACGTTATTTCGTTACGACGGGACTATGTTCAGGCTAGTAGCCAATAGCTTTGATGTAGGAATTTGATCTGAGCATGCGTGGCACTTTGTCCGATCGGAATTCTCTACACATGATCGGAGTATGTCCGATCGGAGCATTTTGTTGGAAAATTTTACCAACAAATTGGAAAACTTGGTCCGTCGGATATTCCGACGGAAACAGTCCGATGGAGACCACACACAGTTGGATTATCTGACAAAACGGTCCGATCGGACACATTCCGTCGGAATCTCCGACCGTGTGTACAAGGGCTTAGAGGGATTCACCCTCTATTTGTCCTGTTTACTCACAATAAAAGTGCAAAAAATCCCCAAATTTTGGGTTGTCACCAGAACTGGTATAGAAGATAAATCTTCCAATGGGGACACTAGCTGACAACCAGGGTTCCCTCACTCGCGAGGAATATCCTCTTACTTTCTGTTTTTGCTATGGTACAAGAAGTGAATGGAAATTTTCCCAATGGGACACAGATAACAAAAAAACTGACAGGAGTCACAATCCTTCCTTACGCTCTAAAATGACAAAAAGCCATTACACCCCAAATGCGAGGCAATTGTGGCCAGGGCCCCCATCAGGGGGAACAGCCCATACACATGTAGGGGCATCCCTAGAGGGCCAGCTGCCCGGGCTTCAACCAATGAAACTGAGTTGTTAATGCTATAGTAACTAGCAATTGCTAAAGCAGGGCGGTCGCGGATTGAGTCTCTGTCTCTGCAGATGTATATGCTCTTTGCTGGATTGGGCTGTCTCTTTGCTGAATATATGAGAATGTCTCTTTGCTGAATATATGAGGATGTCACTTTGCTGGATTGGGATGTCTCTTTGCTGAATATATGGGGATGTCTCTATGCTGGATTGGGATGTCTCTTTGCTGGTCTGGGCCACTCTTTGCTGAACATATGGGGATGTCTCTTTGCTGGGTTGGAATGTCTCTTTGCTGGTCTGGACTACTCTTTGCTGAACATATGGGGAAGTCTCTTTGCTGGATTGAATTCATTTTCATATATTACATTTTAAGAGTGTTAAAATAAAAGTGGGTGCACTGAAGGACTCAGTGGGATGACCAGTAGATAGATTGTGTATGATAGTGAGTGGGCCCTCCGCGGGGGGGGGGGGGGGGGGGGGTGTCAGGCCTAAAGTTGTATATGGGCCCCAAAAATTTCTGATGGCTGTCCTGATTGTGGCGTGCAAAGTTACAAAACTTTCAGGAAGTGATAAAACTTGCCCGGTCCCCCGCCTTCTATGTGTTCCTATTGGCCCATCACAATGATGGCCTACCTCTATGGCCAATGGGGATGTATAGGAGGTGAAACAGTCTGGTAAACTGCAACACTACCAGGAAGTGCTGGAACTTTAAGCGTCAGAACAACTTATCCTTCAGTTGTTATGCCATGTATGTATGTACCTGCACTTTTCAGCTTTTTTTTTTTTTTTTTTTTATGTAACGTATTTTATTTTAAAGGCTTACATTTTTTAAATCTATGGAGTTCTACACCCCACATCAAGCATTCTGACTTCTTTTTTTTTTTTTTTTGTCTGGACGCCAGAAGACACAAATTGCTGCTCCTCCCACCCACAATGATTGATAGTCCTTTCTAAGTAATCCGTTATTCCTCTTGCTGTCAGCAACAACATCCTCTCCAGGGTCCACAGAGAGCACAGCGGGGAAGAAGGAGGTAATCGCTTAAATGATTCAGGCAAATAAACGCTTTGATTTTTTTTCTTTCGATTTATTCCTTTACATGTTTTATCAATTGTTTTTTGGGAGTTTATATGTAGAACAGGTACAAAAATGAATTATAATTTAAACAAAAATGTTACACACCATAGAAATGATACATAACACTGTGATTGTAAACATTGCTGGGAAATACTAGGCGGTGCAAAAAAAGTCATGCTTCAAGTATAATTCAAGTAGTAGTAGAACCCTCAGTGAAAAATCCTGTTTTTGTCAGCAATTTTTTTTCCATCATTTGGACAAAGCACTTACGTTTCCTTTTTAGAAGATCTCTGCCCTGTGCCCCCACAACCTCAAACGTCTGGTTGAGGAGGGTTGGATCCGAAGAATCGGGTCTACATGTCATATGACAGCTGGTGTGCTAAACATGCCCATAAGCACATCACTGGAGAACCTGAACACAACATGGAGAAGCACATGATAAGCCCCAGCTGGGAATAGTCACATCAGGGTGGCTACACTGGGCCTCAAGGGAGTCCTTGCAAGGCAGCGTAGCCACCCAACAGGCAGAAATAAAATACACCATCTCATTATACTACAAAGAACAGCAAGAACCTTAACGTATGCTGTTACGCTTATATACATAATAGACACTATATTTTCAAAAGTATTGGTACATCTGCCTTTACACGCAAATGAACTGTAATGGCATCCCAGTCTTAGTCTGTAGGGTTCAGTATTGAGTTGGCCCACCCGTTGCAGCTATAACAGCTTCAACTCTTCTGGGAAGGCTGTCCACAAGGTTTAGGAGTGTGTCTATGGGAATGTTTGACTATTCTTCCAAAAGCGCATTTGTGAGGTCAGGTATTGATGTTGGACCAGAAGGCCTGGCTCTCTACTCGAATTCATCCCAAAGATGTTCTATCCGATTGAGGTCAGGACACTGTGAAGGCCAGTCAAGTTCCTCCACCCCAAACTTGATCATCCACGTCTTTATGAACCTTGCTTTTTGCACTGGTGTGCAGTCATGTTGGAACAGGAAGGGGCCATCCCCAAACTGTTCCCACAAAGTTGGGAGCATGAAGTTGTCCGAAATGTATTGAAATGCAGACACCTTAAGAGTTCCCTTTACTGGAACTAGGGGGCCAAGCCCAACCCCTGAAAAACAACCAAACACCACAATCCCCCCACCACCAAATGATTTGGACCCGTGCACAAAGCAAGGTCCATAAAGACATGGATAAGCAAGATTGGGGTGGAGGAACTTTACTGACCTGCGCAGAGTCATAACCTCAACCTGATAGAACACCTTTGGAATAAATTAAAGCGGAGACTGCGAGCCAGGTCTTCTCGTCCAACATCAGTGCCTGACCCTCACAAATGCACTTCTGCAAAAATGGTCAAACATTCCCATAGACACACTCCTAAACCTTGTGGACAGCCTTCCCAGAAGAGTTGAAGCTGTTATAGCTGGAAAAGGTGGGCCAACTCAATAGCAAACTCTACGGACTAAGACAGGGATGCCATTAAAGTTCACGTGTGCGTAAAGGCAGACGTACCAATACTTTTGAAAATATAAAGATCCTAGTATAGTCTTCATCCTATTGTGGAATTTCATATCCCAGCATGCCAGAATGTGTTCTGGCTGGATAGATACAAGTCTTGTAAGTATGTGTACCACCGCAGCTAATAAAGGTCTAACAGTCTAACAATAAAAGCATGTGTATATGTTATGATACTCATTAGACCCAATTCACTGAGCTGCAACGCATGTGTTACGTGCCATGTTACATATACCACTCACTGGCTGTCATTGTTGAAAATAACTTTTTTTTTTGGAAAATAATAAATTAAGTGGCCTGTTTATAAGCAAACAGTGCTTAGAGAGTTTTTCTTTAATGTGTATCATTGTGAAAGCATTTTTTTATATCTGTTTAAGGAATGCAAAGAAAACCTGTTGATGTCAGAAATCTCATGAGCTGATTCCTCTGCACAAGAGGGTAATGGAAATGGGGGGGGGGGGGGGGGGGGGGGGTCTATATTCTTTATAATCCATCAGAAATAAAGAAGGCAGGGCTGACACCACATCCTTAGGAATTCAGAGATGTGTTGTCACGTTTAAGAGAAAGGTAATGGAATACTGTATTATTGGTACATCAACAGTTATTTTCTGTACTTACAGCATGCTTAAATGGATAAAACATGAGGAAATCTGTGTGTATCCTAGGGATGTACTAACTTATTTTTTAATTTTGCCTTGACATATGCATTATTTATCACCTTGATAGTTCTCACTTTAAAAGGAAGCTATACTAAATTTCAATTTTTTTTTACAGTTATACTGCAAGTTTTTTTTTTCTACATTAAGTTCCACTGTCTGTTGTCATCCTGATTCAATCAAATACTTCACTGGTCCTGGGTGGAGTATGAGATTTCCAATGTGATTCATTGAAATTGTGGCACAAGTGCACAGGAGGAACAGAGGCTGTGCAGCACTGAGTAGGCCACACAGTGAAGAATCCCAGCAGAGTTAGAGCTGGTAAGTGTGTGACTTGTAAGGGGTGACGGCAGGGCTTTAGGGCCCACTAAGTGTATATCCATTAAAAGTGGATTTACATTTTAGTACAGGTTCACTCCTTGGGAGTGTGGTGTCAAAGATCACTATGGGAGAACACAACAGAATATGTTTGCCTTCACACTGTCTCTCTCTAATGATTGAGGGCCCCTTCAGACCTTTGTGGTTGAGTGCTTTTATCTAAAATACATTTCTGGCATAACTGACATTTTTGCATGCTTGCTCTCCTATATTTTTGGGCAGTTTTCCTATTAAAGACCAACGCTAGGCTCTGCGGTCCCCCCAAGGGCACCACAAGGAGATTGGGAAAAGGGGATTTGTGTTGGGAGGGGGAATTTGGGAGGCAGCAGGGGGTAAGGATTTTTTTAGGAAGGGAAATTTGTTGGAAGGGGGTGCTTTTGGGGAAAGAAGATTTGTGCTAGGAGGGGGGGGGGGTGTTTGTGCTAGAAGAGGTGATATGGTAGAGGGATTTGTGCGCAAAGGGGAACATTTATTTTTTTTTGGGTGGGAGAGGGTTTATGCTAGCAGGGATAATTTGGTGGGGGGTGTATTCAGAGGGGAAATTTCAGGGGTATAGGATTTGTATTAGGAAAGGCTATTATTCTTTTTTGGGGGGCAAGGGGAGGGGAGGGTCTGTGCTGTGAGGAGTCGAGGAGAAAATAGATGTGAGGGGGGGATTCAAGCAGGGAGCAGATTTATCCTGGTAGGAGGGAACATTTATGCTTAGAGGGTAAGCATGTAGATAAGTGCTCAATTTTTATTTTGGGGGGGAATCTTGCTGACACATAATGGTAATACATCTTCTGTGTGTGTGTGTGGGGGGGGGGGGGGCAGTTTGGTATGTTTGCCCTGGGCTCTAGATGACCTTATCCCGGCACTGATATGTATTTGGTTCACTAAGCTGGTGGGCCTATTTAATTTTAATAATTAGCCAGAGTTATTCCTGAGAATTCTCAATTATAGATAAACCTAGAGGCAAGGTAGGTGAGCCACTACAGTGCATTTACAAAAGAGTAATTTCTTATTTGGCATAGTCTACCTTTTGAAAAATGTACCTACATTAAGGCTACTTATAAACGTGTGCATCTGCCTGTGCAGTGTGAACAGGCTGTGTATTTTTGGTGCCTAAGATGTCCTAAAGCTGTGTGGAGCCCCCCTAGACTTCAATGGGTGAAGGCGGTTGTAAGTCGCGTATCTTAAATTGTAAAGTAGCGTATGCGTGCAGATGTAACATCCTTACACCAAGTTAATATCTGAGATAGATATCCCAGGAGGCTGCAGGAGCAGGGTGACATAATTCTCGCCTAGACAAAAATGGAGACAGGTGGTGGGGTGGAACAAAGATCCAAAAAAACAAAAACAAAAAAAAAACATATACCCAAAAAAAGAGTTGGCTTTTTTAGATTAAAGCAGAAATTCACCTATTTGAATAACTTCCTCTTTCCTGCCTCATCCTCTCTCTCACATCATCCTCGCCTAGGTGACATCTCCAGCCCCCTGTTGCCTCCTGGGGTGTCTATGTCAAACACCCCAGGAGGAAGTTTGTGAGATCTTGTACATGGGCAGAGACCCGAAACGTATCTGCGCTTGCGCAAGGGAGGATGTGGTCTATGCGCAGCCATGACCTGGGTCCTGTTGCCATGTCTGCGCATGCGTTGGATCTTATTTCAAAATGGCAGTGCAGGAGCAGAGCAATGGATGGAGGCTGTATGAACTAGTAAGTCTGCTTTTTTTTTGTTTTTTGATTTTTTTATACAGGGTGTTTTTAAGTGTCAAAGCGTTTGTTACGTCATCACTTCATATTCCTGATATGTGCCTGCTGTACCATGTACTTGTATGGTAAAGTATCCTGTTCTCGTTGCATTGCTTTCTTTGTGTGAAATCCCTGGTGTTCCTGCCAGTCCCTCTGCTTTAGATATATAAAGTTAATATCTTGTGCTTAACCTAAACACAAAATGTGAAAAATAAAATAAAATAAATAAAAAGGTGTAGGTGCTGCTACTTTAAATCGAAATACTCAATTTAACACATATATATACAAAAAGTGCGCAATCCTAAAGTTTAAATTTCAAGGGTAAAAATTGATAAAAAATAGAAATTATAAAATCGAAACAGATTCTCTACATGTGTAAAGTCCACATTAATAATCAAAGTTTGTCCATTAGTGTTCTTAGTGTAGAATCATGATAATCCGTGCTGTTCTACGGTGTGTTCTCTTACAACAAATGGAAATTAAAGCCTCTTACCAGAAAGGATGGATCCCAGGTTATGGGGATCATACACGCTTAGTTGTTAATGAAACCAACTGTGATATTCCACTCTTTTCGGCTCCAACGAGAGACCCTCCTCCTGTTGTGATGGCAACTTCACCGGAGTATGGGAATAATTTCCAATAATTCCAGCTCCAATTCTGCTGAGTGCTCTCCAGCATATAACAATATTATGAAGGGAGAAACTTCATGGTGTAGTATGAAACCCTCTGCTTTCCTATTAAAAACTGGCCACACTAATGCCCCATACACACGGTCGGAAATTCGAAAGGAAAAAGTCAGATCGGTTTATGTTGTCGGAAAATCCGATCGTGCGTGGGCTCTATCGGACTTTTTCCATCGGAAATTTCCGATGGAAAAAGTTTGAGAGCTGGATCCAAAATTTTCCGACAACAAAATCCGCACGGACTTTTTCTGATCGTGTGAGGAGAATTCCGACAGACAAAGTGCCACGCATGCTCAGAATAAATTACGAGACTAAAGCTATTGGCTACTGGCCTCTTTATAGTCCCGTCGTACGTGGTTTACATCACCTCGTTCTGAACGATTGGATTTTCCGACAACTTTGTCCGACCCTGTGTATGCAACCCAAGTTTCGGCCAAAATCCGTCGTAAAAAATCCAATGAATTTTGTGGTCGGAATGTCCGAACATGTGTACAGGGCTTAAGCAGGGCAGCACAACATGGTCAGTTCTCCAGCTATGCTGGGAACACAGGCTGCTCTCCTCCAATGATCAGACTTGTCCGGACACGACCTCCCCTACACAGCAATTCACTGGGAAGCTCAGTGTACTGCTGCTTCTCCTCCCCGCAGCTCTTATGCAGCTGAGAACAGAGGGAATGAGATCACTTATAAAAAAGGGGAAAAATATATTTAGAATGACTATACAAAGATGTTTTGCCTTTCATTTCTATTTTAAACTGAATAGGTTGTTTTACAAGGTGATCGTGTACAATCACTTTAAGGATATTACATTTTATTTTAGCTAAGTAAGGAGGAGAAATAAAATGGGGCAAAAGGGTATTTTGTAATGAAGGTAAGTGCTGCAGAAAAGTTTGAATAAAGAGAAAAATTAATAAACATTGTTAGCAACGTATTTTTACTGTTCACTCCACTCTAAAGTGCTATGGAATATGATAGTGCCGTATAAATAAAATATAATAATTATAAGCTCGTCTCCAAATGCTCTATCCCTCAGGCTACTCCGATGTATGTGATTTGATCATAATATCTTTAAATTGATACCCACAGAAAAATCCTGTATAATACTATCTGGGCATCAACTGCAGAAGCAGCACTTGAAACCATAGCCAGTGGCAGCGACTGCATTATTCCTTATGCCGTATGGCTTGGGGGGGGGGTCATTCTCTAGAGAGAAGACTAGCAGGGGGGAAAGTCCGTTTATCACCGCACCAAAGTCCCATCTGTTACATGCAAAATCTCTCCTTTCTCTAGTGTCTTCCCATAAGATGCAATGCTACCATGTGACCTTTGGCTATCTGGCTGGTAGGGGAATGAAGCACTAGTCTATTAGAGGATTCTGGGAGCCCATATACATGGATATATGGGGCTTAAGTAATCAATGCCAACAAACAATCATTATCACCACTGAAAGCTCTTCAATATAGAGAACAATTGAAACAAAAAAATAACAATAAATAATAAATAATGTCGAAACGCAAATTATGGAGCGAATAATGCCACATTTTGTTGGTTTAAATCAACGGCGCTCAAACTTAATTATTTTACATGAGGACACCGTAGGATGAGAGAACGATTATTAGGAGACTCTCAAATAATGTAGGTAGCAGATTAAGAGGTAACATCCAGTTGTCACTTCTGCAGCGTGGAGTATTACCTTTGTAGTATCAAAAAATAGCAAAATGAGCCAATTAAAATATTAAAAAACAAGCATTTGCTGCAATATTTATCCTAAAATTTAGAGCTTTACAGTACTTATATTCCACCACTAGATGTGCTCAGTATGATGGCCAGCATCATTCAACCCACTTCCAATGAGCCCAGGTTGTCCTGGAGCCACTCCCATCCTGTGGTTGGACAGTGAAGGGAGAAGCAGAAGAGTGAAATGCTCAGCCCTCTGTCACTCTGCTTTCTCCTCCTATCAGCATGCTCCTTGTCAGCACATAAAATGATTGGCTCCTTGTGCTGTTTCTTCCTCTCACACTAGCTTTGCTGTACAGGGACAGCAGGGTTGATACCAGTTCAAATTCTGGTACATACATTGCTTATATTAAAAATACTTTTAAACACTTGACCTCCGGAGGATTTTCCCTCCGTCATCACCAGGCCATTTTTTGTGATATGGCACTGCGTTACTTTAAAGTGATACCAAGGTTTTTGTTTTTTCTTTAACCACTTGCCGACCAGCGCACGCCGATTTACGTCGGCAGAATGGCGCTGGTGGGCAAAAGGGCATACAGGTATGTCCCCTTTAAGAAGTGTTGCTGCGGGTGTGACCGCGGGTCCCGCAGGCTTAATGTCTGCCGGGTACCCGCCATTGTGTCACGGGAGGTAGAATGGGGAGATGCTTTTGTAAACAAAGCATTTCCCCATTCTGCCTAGTAACAGGACAGTGATCACTGCTCTCTGTCATCGGGAGCAGTGATCGCTGTCATATGAGTTGTAGCCCCTCCCCCCCCACAGTTAGAATCACTCCCTAGGACACACTTAACCCCTTCACCGCCCCCTAGTGGTTAACCCCTTCATTGCCAGTGTCATTTACACAGTAATCAATACATTTCTATAGCACTGATCGCTGTATAAATGACAAAGGTCCCAAAATACTGTCAAAAGTGTCCGATCTGTCCACCATAATGTTGCAGTCCCGATAAAAATCGCAGATCGCCGCCATTACTAATAAAAAAAATTAAAATAAAAATGCCATAAAACTATCCCCTATTTTGTAGATGCTGTAAATTTTGTGAAAACCAATCAATATACGCTTATTGCTAATTTTTTTTTTTACCAAAAATATGTATAAGAATACATATCGGCCTAAACTGAGGGAAAATTTTTTTTTTTAATATATTTTTGGGGGATATTTATTATAGCAAAAAGTAAAAATATTGAATTTTTTTCAAAATTGACGCTTTTTTTTGTTTATAGCGTAAAAAATAAAAACCGTAGAGGTGATCAAATACCACCAAAAGAAAACTATTTGTGCGGAAAAAAGGACGTCAATTTTGTTTGGGTACAACTATGCACAACCGCGCAATGTTCAGTTAAAGGGCCACAGTGGCGAATCACAAAAAGTGCTCTTGTCAGGAAATTCTTCTGGGGCTAATGTGGTTAAAAATAACAAACATGTTAAACTTACCTGCTCTGTGAAATGGTTTTGCACAGAGCAGCCTGGATCCTCCTCTTCTCGGGACCCTCTTTGATGCTCTGGCCCCTCCCTCCTGTTGAGTGCCACCACAGCAAGCAGCTTGCTATGGTTGTACCCAAGCTGAGCCACAGCTCTGTGTCCATTCAGACATGGAACTCCGGTTTAGCCCCTCCCTCTCTCTCCTGATTGGCTAACTGACTTTGATTGACAGTACAGGGAGCCTATGGCACTCAGGAGGGAGAGTCCCAGACAGCCGAGGCACTCGTGCACATAGCTGGATCGAGATGGGGCTCAGATAAGTATTAGAGGGGCTGAGGGGGGCTCCTGCACACAGAAGTTTGTTTATCTTAATGAACAGAATGCATTAAAATAAAAAACCTTCTGCCTTTACAACCACTTTAACTGACATTTTCGCGGTCGTGCGGCGCTGTACACAAATAAAATGTATGTCCTTTTTTTCCCACAAATAGAGCTTTCGTTTGGTGGTATTTGATCACATCTGCGTTTTTTTTTTCAATTAATATACGCTTATTGGGATTTTTTTACCAAAAATATGTAGCGCAATACATTTTGGCCTAAATTGATGAAGAAATTTGATTTTTACATATTTATTTTGTGGATATGTTTTATAGCAGAAAGTAAAAAAATATTGTTTTCTTTTTCAAAATTGACAGTAATTTTTTTGTTTACAAATAAATCCCGCAGAGGTAATCAAATACCACCAAAAGAAAGCTCTATTTGTGGGTAGAAAAAGGATGTCAGTTTTGTTTGGGTACAGCATCGCACAACAGCGCAATGGTCAGTTAAAGCAACGCAGTGCCGTATCGCAAAAAATGGCCTGGTCATTAAGGGGGAAAATCCTTCTGGGGCTAAAGTGGTTAAAAACTAATATTGCACAAACATTGGAGCTATATAAATTTTGCATAATAAAAACAAGGATTCTGATTTGTTGATGGGGGGCAAAAGGACATTATCCACTTTCTGGAATTTTTTTTTTTTTTTTTTACAAAACGTTTTATTCATATGCAATCCAACATATAAGAACAAGGACTAGAAGGTTACAGCACATAATAAGCCACACTTTCCGGCTTTAAGGCTGGGTTCACACCGCTGCGGGGGGAGAACCGGATGTGATTCGCACAGCAAATCACATCCGATCTCCGTAGCACTGCGAGTTCAGCCATACAGATAGTATGGCTGAACTCGCAGCTGTCCCGCAGCAAACTCGCACAGGACCCTTTTTTGGGTCCGCAACGGAATCGGATCGCATGGGGGTTCACACCATGCGATCCGATTCCTGTGCGAGTCGGCAGATCGCACTGCGATATGCCGACGGATCTGGGGGTGTCATTAACATAACATTGACACCCCCAGCCGTCCGCATAGGGCAGTGTGAACTGCCGGCGGGAGGTGAGCGATGCGGGAAAACGCCGCGGATTCGCGGCGTTCCCGCATCGCAATAGTGTGAACCTAGCCTTAAGGCTAGGTTCACACTATTGCGATGCGGGAACGCCGCGAATCCGCGGCGTTTTCCCGCATCGCATACCTCCCGCCGGCAGTTCACACTGCCCTATGCGGACGGCTGGGGGTGTCAATGTTATGTTAATGACACCCCCAGATCCGTCGGCATATCGCAGTGCGATCTGCCGACTCGCACAGGAATCGGATCGCATGGTGTGAACCCCCATGCGATCCGATTCCGTTGCGGACCCAAAAAAGGGTCCTGTGCGAGTTTGCTGCGGGACAGCTGCGAGTTCAGCCATACTATCTGTATGGCTGAACTCGCAGTGCTACGGAGATCGGATGTGATTTGCTGTGCGAATCACATCCGGATCTCCCCCCGCAGCAGTGTGAACCCAGCCTTAAGTAGAAAGGTCGATGAATACACCTCCTAATGTTTAGCTTCTGTAATAAACAGTACTATGGTGAGATTCTTGGTGTAGGACTCACATTGTTCTCTCTGCTGCTTTTGTTATTCTGATTTAAAGGAACCGTGTATTAAACAACCCGTGCAATTACCCAACCCCCTCCCCCACCCCACCGATGGTGGAAACATGGCTCCCTACAGTGGCTTTACATACTTTCCCTGTTACTGTCCACTGACCTGATTCACTGTGCAGTCCCATGAAAATCTTTCTTGGTATGGTCATACATTTGGGTATGCTATATAAGTGGCCTTACATGGAGTGCTAATCTTTGAGTATGGTTGGTATCTGCACAGGAACTTTGCATGGAGTGGTAAGTAAAGAAGACCTTCTATAAAGTCTTCTGTATAGGCCAATCCTGACATTTATCTCATACATGTAAAAATCAAAAAAATTTTATTAGAAAATTGTTTAGAACCTCCCAAACATTATATATTTTTCAGTCAGAGATCCTAGAGAATAAAATGATGGGTGTTGCAATTTTTTATGTCACATGATATTTGTGAGCGGTTTTTCAAACACAAATTTTTCAGAAAAAATATACTTTCATGAATTTTAGTACACACAAACGCAATATAATTCTTCCAAATTTTTGGGTAAAATATAAAAGATGATGCTATGCCGAGTAACTAGATACCAAACATGTCACGCCCTGTGGAATGGTGACAAATTATGGTATAATAATGGTAATTATTATTATACAAATTATATTACATTATATATTATATTATATATTATATTATTATACAAATGATGCTATAATAAAATATCTATAGGTGACGCTTTAAAAGCCTTTACAAGTTACCAGTTTAGAGTTACACAGGAGGTCTAGCACTAGAATTATCGCTCTCACTATGACGTAAGCATTTACAAGTAACCACGGCAGGAGTGGGGCACTTAAAAAATAGTTTTATACATTTTATTATTTGTCTTATTTACATTTTTCTATTTCCACTGCATCCTTCTTTTTTTTTTTCTTATATATATATATATATATATATATATATATATATATATATATACATAAAACTTTATTGCTTTCACAAGGGATAAACTACATCCCCTGCGATAGCAAGGGCCATGACAGATCTTCTTGGAGAAATCTTGATCTTTTAGACCCCAGATCTCTCCTCTGCTCCACAGCATCTGATTAAACCGAGATTAGTTTGATCAGCTGCTGCATAGCTCCCAACTGTCCCTGATTTCGAGGGACTGTCCCTGATTTGGAAAAAAGTCCATCTGTCCCTCCTTCCTCCTCATTTGTCTCTAATTTTTGGTCTGATCTATATAGTTGTATATAAAATGCACCTTTTATCTTTCAAAAAGTGTTTCCCAGTGCTAAACCTTTCATACAATTTCTAAATGATTGCATTTGTACATTTTAAAATCCAATATAAAAGAATAGTAGTGTTAAAAAAAAAAGCACTTTTGGGTTTAACTAATCATTTTTTTTTGTATAATTTTCCTTTAAGGGGGCGTGGCAGGGGGTGTGTCCTATGCCTGCATACTTTTGCTACTAGGTGTCCCTCGTTCCCTCTCAAAAAGTTGGGAGGTATGGATGCTGTACAAGCCAGAAACGGCTTGTCAACAAACAAACCAAAACCGGAATTGATGAACTCCTCGTTGCTTTCAGTTTTTGAAATCATAGAAGAGCGACAGTCTTGTCAGTGAATGCAACCAAACCAATCACATCGTTATCAGGCTCCTTGATGGGACAGGAGAGCCTTGGAAAGGCGGTGGTGGCGGGATAGGGGGACCTGTGATCCAGCAGCTGTATAGAGAGAATCCCCTCCTCTAAAAAACGTAGCCTCAACCATGATCCCCATATAACCACTTCACTACAATGCCGTATAAATAAATACGACGGTATTGAAGTGAATAATACAGGTTCACATCAAGCTAGGACTACAAGTTTGCAGAAAAAAATTAGCAGGTACAATTGTGGTACCAGACTTTCTTATATTGCATACCACCTAACCATAATTTTCTCAAATGGCAAAGGGGGACATATTATAGCATTAAGTATGTAAGCCAAGAATACACCCTTGTCATACCTCCAGGTACAGGATCTCACAAAAGTGAGTACACCCCTCACATTTTTGTAAATGTTTTATTATATCTTTTCATGTGACAACATTGAAGAAATGACACTTTGCTTCAATGTAAAGTAGTGAGTGTACAGCTTGTATAACAGTGTAAATTTGCCGTCCCCTCAAAATAACTCAACACACAGCCATTAATTTCTAAACCGCTGGCAACAAACGTGAGTACACCCCTAAGTGAAAATGTCCAAATTGGGCCCAATTATCAATTTTCCCTCCCCGGTGTCATGTGACTCATTAGTGTTACAAGGTCCCAGGTGTGAATGGGGAGCAGGTGTGTTTAAATTTGGTGTTTTCGATCTCACTCTCTCATACTGGTCACTGGAAGTTCAACATGGCACCTCATGGCAAAGAACTTTCTGTGGATCTAAAAAAAAAAAAAATGTTTCTCTACATAAAGATGGCCTAGGCTATAAGAAGATTGCCAGGACCCTGAAACTGAGCTGCAGTACGGTGGCCAACACTATACAGCCGTTTCACAGGACAGGTTCCACTCAGAACAGGCCTCGCCATGATCGACCAAAGAAGTTGAGTGCATGTGCTCAGCATCATATCCAAAGGTTGTCTTTGGGAAATAGACATATGAGTGCTGCCAGCATTGCTGCAGAGGTTGAAGGGGTGGGGGGACAGCCTGTCAGTTCTCAGACCATACACCTCACACTGCATCAAATTGGTCTGCATGGCTGTCATCCCAGGAAGAAGTCTCTTCTAAAGATGATGCACAAGAAAGCCTGCAAACAGTTTGCTGAAGACATGCAGACTAACAAAATGGATTACTGGAACCATGTCCTGTGGTCTGATGAGACCAAGATAAACCTATTTGGTTGCGATGGTGTCAAGCGTGTGTGGCAGCAACCAGGTGAGGCGTACAAAGCCCCTGTACACACGGTCGGAGATTCTGCCAACCAAATCCGTCGTGTGTCCGAAACTGTTGCATACACACAGTCGGACCAAGTTGTCGGAAAATCCGATCATTCAGAACGTGATGACGTTATTTAGTTACGATGGGACTACGTTCAGGCTAGTAGCCAATAGCTTTGGTCTAGGAATTTGATCTGAGCATGCGGGGCACTTGGTCCGATCAAAATTCTCTACACATGATCGGAGTATTTCCGATCGAACCAGCTGGTCGGAAAATATTTCCAACATGTTGGAAAATTGGGTCCGACGGATATTCCGACGGAATCAGTCCGATGCATACCACACACAGTCGGATTATCCGACAACACGGTCCGATAGGACATATTCCAACGGATTCTCTGACCGTGTGTACAAGGGCAAAGACAAGTGTGTCTTGCCTACAGTCAAGCATGGTGGTGGGAGTGTCATGGTCTGGGGCTGCCGCCACTGGGAAGCTACAGTTCATTGAGGGAACCATGAATGCCAACATGTACTGTGACATACTGAAGCAGAGCATGATCCCCTCCCCTCAGAGACTGGGCAGTATTCCAACATGATAACGACCCCAAACACACCTCCAAGACAACCAATGCGTTGCTAAAGAAGCCAAGGGTAAAGGTGATGGACTGGCCAAGCATGTCTTCAGACCTAAACCCTATTGAGCATTTGTGGGGCATCCTCAAACAGAAAGTGGAGGAACACAAGTTCTCTCACATCCACCAGCTCCATGATGTCGCCATGGAGAAGTAGAAGAGGACTCCAGCGGCAACTTGTGAAGCTCTGATGCACTCCATGCCCAAGAGGATTAAGGAAGTGCTGGAAAATAATGGTGGCCACACAAAATTTTTACACTTTGTGCCCAATTTGGATGTTTTCACTTATGGGTTTACTCAATTTTTATTTAATTTTATAACAGAAACTAAGAAAAAGGTTTTTTTTTGTTCAAAATTTTTGGTCTTTTTGCATTTTTAGTGCAGAAAAAAAAACAACAAAAAAACCCCAGTGGTGATTAAAGTGGTGTTCCATGGAAAAAAAAAACAATTAAAATTGCTAAAAGAAAAACATTTGGAATTTTTTTTTAACTCACCTCTAAATGCCTGTTGCTAGGGGGTCCCTCGTAGTCTGCCTCTTTCAGTACCTAGCTGGTGACATCACTTCCCCATTGGCGCAGGAAGGGCTCAGCTCTGCCCCCTCCCTCCTGTCAGTCATCTGGGAAACGTGACAGGTCCCAGATGACTGCGTGGCCAATCGCGCCGCCGAGCGGAGGGGGGAATGAGCGGGGCTTCATTCCCCCGCATCGCTGGGCCCTGGGACAGGTAAGTGTCCGATTATTAAATGGCAGCAGCTGCAGTATTTGTAGCTGCTTTAATTTTTTATTTTTTTTTAAGGGAAACACCTCTTTAAATACCTCCAAAGGAAAGCTCTATTTGTGTGAACAAAATGATTTAAATTTCATATGGATACAGTGTTACATGACCGCGCAATTGTCATTCTGCCTGGGCAGAAAGGGGGTGGAAGTGCCCGGTAGGCAAGTGGTTAAAAGTCGAGCATCAAAAATGAACCTCCCATTTGAAATGAATGGAAAAAACGCATAAAAAATTCACTCGCCGTGCATTTTTGGTTCATCTTTTGAGTCACATGTTTTACAGGAGCATGATTGGAGTCCAGAAAACACAGCAAAAATGCATATTCATTTTTACCACATTTTTTTTTTTTCAACAGAGTAGTGTGAAAGGGCCATTTTTTTTTATAAATCTTCCTGGAGTTCCGCTTTATTCTGGGACATGGCAGCATAACTGCACACAATTTCACGTTCGTTTTTGCTGATTAGATCCTGAAGGATGATGCACCGATGTAGAACTTGGTTGGGAAGATAACAAGACTCAGCAGTTCTGGACTGGCAATAATATCAAAATGGTCTGACTTGTCATGTCACAGTCTATTGATCTGTGATTGTTAACAAATATGACGTATGACCACAGCATTTCGGGAAAGCAGACCAGCTATGCAAGTTTTTCGTCTAATAATACAGGCTGATGTTGGGAAAGGGCTACATTTACTGAAGAATGAGCCGTGAGTCAGTCATTCCTAGGAGCAGCAGTTACAATCATTTACTGACAGTAGCACAGTAAACTTGCAGGATGCTCCAGATTGGCGTCCTGCCTTACAACTTTTCTGAGTCATAATAATGGCTGCAGTATTTGGAAATCTTCTAAAAAGATTTAAAAAATTTGCTGCAGGGACACTTTGGTTAATGAGGGACATTGAGATTCCAGTTATATCTATCAAATATACTGGTATTTCTCCAGGTGTTCAGCAAACATATTCCCATAGCATTCAAAAATCAATATGTAAATGTACATGTAGCAAAGTCTTTAGCCTCTTCCAGTCTATTGAGGACCTCTAAGACCAAAGATAGCTGACATCCTTCCATATGTATTGGGTTGTGAGGCATAGTGGATGCAAAGATGGTGAGAGTCATTGGGTGCCAGACACTTCTTGGATGTAAAAGAGGTTTTATTTCTCTTAACAGTCCCTTTTGTATTTTTGAGGGAAATAAGGTTAGGGCAAGGACACCCTTAAGTAGTTGTAGATTTAATTGGTAGACTGTGAGACTTCAATAGGAGGACAGCTGTGCAGAGAAAGGCCCCAGCAAGGTGCCACATCTGCACATGCAGGAATGCTGCCTCCTATGGCAACAGTCTTTAAATTGGTTGTAAACCCTTTACAACCACTTTTTACTACTGGCAAGCCTATAATTAGGATTACCTGTAGCTAAACTAGATATCTCCTAAATCTGCACGGTTTAGGAGATATCCCTGTATTTGCATGTGCCAAAGTCATTGGCACATGTGCACTTAAAGCGGGAGTCCGCCGGGACTCCACGTTTTTTTTTTTTTTTTTAAAGTCAGCAGCTACAAATACTGCAGCTGCTGACTTTTAAAATAGTGACACTTACCTGTCCAGCGCGCCCGCGATGTCGGCACCCAAAGCCGATCTCTAGATCGACACTCGAGTGCTGCCGCAGCCATCTTGGGTATGGGAATCAGGAAATGGAGCCTTTCGGCTTCATTTCCCCGTTCCCTACTGCGCATGCGCGAGCCGCGCTGCGCAATGAGGACGGTCCCCGCTGCCTCTGGGATCTGTGTGTTTCCCAGCAGGCAGCGGGGCACTTGCGGAAGGGGGCGGGCACTTGCGGAAAGGGGCGTAATGTACGCCCCTTTCCGCAGAGAGCTAGCCCGGAAGTGGGTGCATTTACCTGGATTATCCAGGTAACTGCACCCCCCTCCCCCCTGAAAGGTGCCAATTGTGGCGCCGGAGGGGGGGAGGAATCCGATGAGCGGAAGGTCCATTTTAGGGTGGACCTCCGCTTTAAGCCGTGCCGTTACATACATACATGCCGTTGCTTCAGTTAGACTGGGCCGCTACCGGCGTCATCGCGGCTCCGGATAATCACAGCGCCAGAGCCGCTATACCTGGAAATAAGCCCTGGGAGAGATGTCGGCTGCCAGAGTGGTGAACGAGGACCGCTGCGGGGGCTTCAATCTCGGGTAAGTAATTCATAATGAGCTAGTATGCATAGCATACTAGCTCATTATGCCTTTGTCTTGCAGGTTTTTTTTTGTTTTTTGTTTTTTAGGGTTTACAACCACTTTAACAGTTCCTAACTTAAACATAACAGTTCTTTCAGCTTCACTACAACTGTTTCTTGTAGTTCTTCAACACTGAGCTCTCGGTCTCTCGACAGACCCTCCATTTCACTGACTCTGAATCCCTTGAGCTCCTCCAATATTTGCGGTGGTATCTCCCTCAAGCATCACCCACGCTTCCCTGCTGGGTCCCTAGCTTGGCACTCCAGATGCTTCTCAAGCTTGAACCCTACTGACCAGCTCGATCCCTGGCTTGACACACAAGGCTGCTCTGCACCTCCTGGTTGGGTCCCCAACTTTATCACCACCTGAAGTTTCCCGATTCTCCACCATGCCCAATCAGTCAGCATACTACTCTGGTACTTGCTTCAGTTACTCACTGTGGTCCTTGGTAAAGGTGGTTGGTCCCTTAGTGGTGACAGCTCCCCTTCTACCTCTGACCACGACAGGTTCTGTGGCTAACAGAACTGGCACTTTTGGTTGGACTGCAAGCTACAATCCCAAACCTGCTGTGCCCTCTTACTTTTGGATAGGCCCTCACACAGCCTGGCAGCAAGATGCCCCTGGGATAGGCCCAATCTCTGGCCTAGCAGCCCGGGGCGTACAACACACGTCAGCCCAGTCAGCCATCCAGGTGGCACAGAACATGGATCATCTGACTCCACCCAAATATATAGGTGCTCCCAGCAGGCCAAGGGATTTAAGAAAACCCCTGGCCATTGGCTGAGATACTCCATACACCCATAATCTGACCTTGGGTTGCCCTTCTCATAACTAGTACCACCAAGTACTCGGTCACCTAGTGGTAGAAGAGAAAAGTGCAACAAGGCCAAACAGGGAGAAATCAAAGGATCTCTATCAATCAACCAGGATAACTACTGCTGGCAAAAAAATCTGTGTCTAAACTACAGGGTGCTACATACAGTATACTTAAGAAACATACAGTTTGTGGGAGCAAGACTGTGGGTAGTAGGAAGTTGTTTATTTTATATTTAAAGTGAACCTTTCCCCCTTTTCACTAAAAATCACATCAGTGAGCAGCTCTGCATACTGATATAAAATCATCTTATAATTCATTAGTTAGACAAAGATTTTTGCTTTTATTTCCAATAACTCTTTTTATGTTTCCTGGTTGAGCAAGGTACTGGTGATGCAACCTCACAGATGCATCCTGGGATGTTTCTGTCACAAGTTCCAGGATCTTTCCTCCTTTTCACTAAAAATCCCATCAGTGGGCAGCTCTGCGTGCTAATACAAAATAGTTTTACAATTCATTCCTTAAACAAAGTTTTTCTCTATTTCCTGGTTGAGCGAGGTACTGGTGATGAAACGCTGACCTCACAGATGCATCCTGAGAAGTTCCTGTCACAGGTTCCAGGACCCTCCCTCCTTTTCCCTAAAAATCACATCAATTGGAAGCTCTGCCTGCTGATATGAAATCATCTTACAATTCATTAGATAAACAGAGATTTTTTTGCTTTTACTTAGAATTACTTTTTTTCTATTTCCTGGTTGAGCAAGGTACTGGTGATGTAACACTGACCTCACAGATGCATCCTGGGAAGTTCCTGTCACATGTTCCAGGACCTTCCCCCTTTTCACAAAAAAAACACATCAGTGGGCAGCTCTGTATGCTGATATGAAATCATTTTACAATTCGTTAGTTAAAGATGTTTTTTCTTTTACTTACAATAACTGTTTTGCTATTTTCTGGTTGAGCAAGGTGCCGGTGATGTAACGCTGACCTCACAGATCCTGGGAAGTTCCTGTCACATGTTCAAGGACCCCCCCCCCCCCTTTCCCCCTTTTCACAAAAAATCACATCAGTGGGCAGCTTTGCATGCTGACACAAAGTCATTTTACAATTCATTAGTTAAAGATTTTTTGCTTTTACTTACAATTACTTTTTTTTCTATTTCCTGGTTGATCGAGGTACTGGTGATGTAACGTTGACATCACAGATGCATCCTGGGAAGTTCCTGTCATGTATTCCAGGACCTTTCCCCCTTTTCGCTAAAAATCACATCAGAGGGAAGCTCTGCATGGTGATTTGAAATCATCTTACAATTCATTAGTAAAACAAAGATTTTTAGTTTTTTCTTATGTAGCACTGACCCCGAAGGAGCGGCTGTTGGGCTTACCGTTACCTTCTTAACCTCGTGTATATCTAGGGGTTTCCCAAGGTAGATGGCCCAAAGAACTGCAGAAACTTACACTGGATCCACTTTTGGGATTTTTATTTGCAAATAAGAGTAGCTAAAACACAGTCTCTCAATGGGGGCTAGAGGGTTTAGGTAGAAAGTTCAGGTACTCTTGGAACTGCTCAAAATAGAAAGTCTCTCACTATAGAAATCCAGAGAATAGTCAATCACAACTGGATTCTCACAGCTACCGGATAGACCTCCTCTCACTAGGCCTAACAGCCGATAGAGTGTTCAGATAAAGCAAAGTCTCTGCCACAGACTTGCATATAGAACGTTTGAATAAAGTCTCTGCCACAGACTTGTTGTAGAACACTTGTTGAATAAAGTCCCTGCCACAAACTTGTTGTAGAACACTTGTAGTAACTGAAGGATGTAGACAAATTTAGAGAATTCACTTGGTGTCTTTCAACTAAGCCTCCAGGCTCTTTCTGAGAAGCCAGCCTTCAGCCGCCGGCTGTATCACGGGAGCGCGCACGCAGGTGCTTCTCAGCCGAGACAGCCGCCGAGGGACCCCAGAAGAGCAGGTTCGGGGCCACTCTGTGCAAAACGAGCTGCACAGTGGAGGTAAGTATGACATGTTTGTTATTTTAAAAAAAATAATAATTTACTTTACAACCCCTTTAAGGTACCTTTATTGTAATTTTTATGATAAGGGTGAAGTTTCTCTTTCAAGCAACAATGTATCCCTCGATACTACTAAACTGCAGATACCCTTTAAAAGAAGCTGATAAATACTCTGTAGGTGGGAAGGCAGATCCTCAATTTCTTCATTGCCTCCACTATCTGACACTTCTGGGTGTGATGGATAACATTACCCCACTCAGTGCCGTGGTTCCTTCTCCACTGTGTCTTTACAGAATAAAGCAAACAGCCAGTGGGTGACACGCTATCTGACATTAATGAAAGGCACAAATACCTTATAGAGTGAGGAAGTATTAAAACCAATTTTATATTTTTATTGCCATAGGTGTCCCAGATGGGGGAGATTCACCCTTGTGAAGATAGTGAGGTCTGACAAACTTGAGCTCTGTGGAGAGAATTGTGGAGAGTTGTAGTAATGCCACCTTTCTTTTTAATATCATGTCTTGCTAGGCATTTATGGAAGGTGACACATTTTATGAACCACAGTTCAGCTTGGATAGAAAACAGAGCATCATAGACCTTAGAAGGGTCTTCAGATGATTTATAATCAGGCCCCGTTATAAATGTTCAAGTCACAAACAATCAATAAAGCAGTTTGAGGAATACATGTGTGAGTCTGGTATATTGATCTAGAGCAAAACTTTAATACATCTCAAACTCTATTCTAATTAATATTCTATAACTGTGTGGTAGTAGTGTTGCTTTGCGAAAAAATGGCTTTGGTAATGTATAAGAAGATACCAATCAGTTAAACAACAAACATGCCCATTTTACAAGATCAGATGGATAAGAGAACACACTAGATCACCTAAGAAAACTATACATCGGACCTGTATCATATTTGGTATCTAACTAATCATAATTTCATTCCACAAAATAAATTGTTGGTTGTGGGATTGTAAAACCTTGTCATATGGAGATACAGATGTTCCCAGGATAGTTGGCATTAAAGTGGTTACAAAACCTAAACATTTTTTATCTTAATGCATTCCTTGCATTAAGGTAAAAAATGTTTAAGCATCAGCATCCCCCCTCAACCCCCCGCCCCTTCTACCTACCTGAGCCCTCATTTGATCCAGCGCCATGCACGTCTGCAGCTCTTTGCTCCCTGGCCTCTGGGTCTCACTGGCTTTGCTGAGGCACCAGGAGCCATTGGCTCCTTGTGCTGTCAATCAAAGCCAGTGATGAGGGAGTGGGGGCGAGTCGCACTGTTTGTGTCAATGAATGCAGCAGCGGGGATCGGGAGTGAGCATGCACGAGTGCCCCCATGGGAAGGGGGGACTGGACAGAGAGGAGGGGCCAGAAGCGCCGAAGTGGGAGCCAAGAAGAGGAGGATCTGGGCTGCTCTGTGCAAAATCACTGCACAAAGCAGGTAAGTATAACATGTTGGTTATTTAAAAAAAAGTCTTCAATATCTCTTTAAGGGTGTGTCCGCTGAGCATACTAAAATACTGCTCAGCCCAGCTACAACACATCCCTTGGACCTTTTGCTTTGGTAGAATTACATCTTACTTATGTATGTTTTGTAACAGAAACTAAGAAAAAACATTTTTTTTCAAAATTTTCTGTCTTTTTTTATTTGTAACGCAAAAAATAAAAACCCCAGTAGTGATCAAATACCACCAAAAGAAAGCTCTATTTGTGGGGAAAAAAATTATGAAAATTTTGTTTTGGTACAGCATCGCATGACCGCGCAATTGTCATTCACAATGTGATAGCGCTGAAAGCTGAAAAATTGTACTGGGCAGGAAGGGGGGGGGGGGTGTGCCCGGGATTGAAGTGGTTAAATAATTTACCCTGGAGTAAACTTTTTGCAAGGTGTGGCAACCAGTCATACAGACATTATTAAAAGGTCAAAACTGCAATAACAGATGCTGTGAACTTGCGTGTCTCCTGTGTGTGTGCCTACCCCGGTGATATTCATTCTCAGTCCACTGGTGCTTAGATTATTGTCCTGCAAGCTGGTGCTATCATTACAACTTTCTCTTCATACCCTGGTACCCTTGTAATGGAGAAATATATTGATGGGCAATCCAAAATGTTACTGCTGTCACTGGAAAAGAAATTGAGGGGAAATCTTCCATATAAGGACTACTGTGGCAGTGACAGCTGGCTTCCTCTCAGTTCCTGTTGTGTCTCTGGGACAGGAAGTGTAAATAGAAATCACCCCAACAGGACGAATAAAATAAAAACAGATAAAAAAAAAAAAGTAATTTTTTATTTTATGACGGAATGCTGGAGAAAAGTATGCTTTTCACTGACGCCACACAAAACCCAAGAGCCTATCTCTACAGCATGATGGCAAAGGACAGGCTTTCTGTGGCTCCTTTCTAAGGAAATGGATCTATAATGCTTTGCACATCTTTTTGTTTTAAATGCACCTGGAAGTAGTTCAATACCCAAGAACAAACATTGATTGTATTGCAACTTGCCTGTCATTAGATGTGGTGGCTGCATTAGTTTTCCTATTTTCGCTCTATTTTTCTGTCCTGCAGTGGTGTGCGCTGAAAAAAAGTAGGCCATGCTCCATTTTTTTCTCAGTGCAGCATGTTGCATTGCAGAGCATGTAGAATAAAATGTATCATTACAAAGCATTGGCACCTCTTCACAGTGTACACCAGTGGCATAAAATATGTCTCCTCCTTCTATGTCCAAATTGAAGAAGGAACAGTTACATATTACTATTATACAAGAATTATGTAGCGCTGACAGTTTACGCAGTGCTTTACAACAGAAGGGTAGACAGTACAAATACAGTACAGTTTAATACAGGAGGAATTAGAGAGCCCTTCTTGTTAGAGCTTCTAAGTATAAGTCTAAGCCCTTGTACACACGGTCGGACATTCTGACAACAAAATCTGTAGGATTTTGTCCGAAACTGGTGTTGCATACACACGGTTGGACAAAGTTGTCCGAAAATCCAATCGTTCGTAACGTGATGACGTAATTTCGTTACGATGGGACTACGTTCAGGCTAGTAGCCAATAGCTTTGGTCTAGGAATTTGATCTGAGCATGCGTGGCACTTTGTCTGATCAGAATTCTCTACACACAATCGGACAAAGTCCGATCGGATCATGTTGTCGGAAAATTGTATAGCCCAGCTCTAAAACTTTGTCGGTCGGATATTCCGTCATAATCAGTCCGATGGAGCCCACACACAGTCGGATTATCCGACAACACGGTCCGATCGGACATTTTGCATCAAAATGTCCAACCGTGTGTACAAGGGCAAAGAGGGGTCAACAAATATAAAGATAAAAACTGTGGGGGGTGGGCTGATGTTGAAAACAAATGTACAGTTGTTAGGTGGGGGGCTGGATAGACCTCTCTGAAGAGATGAGTTTTCAGGGATCGTCTGAAAGTGGACAGATTAGGAGATACAGTAGTTGGACAGACCGGTGTAGGGAGTTCTGAAGGATGGGAGAGGCTTGGGAGAAGTCCTGGAGGCGACCATGGGAGGAGATGACACAGGAACTAGAGAGCAGGAGTTCCTTGGAGGGACGAAGAGAACGATTTGGTTGGTATTTTGAGACTAGGTTAGCGATGTAGCTGGGGGCAGAGCTGTGGATGGCTTTGTAAGTTGTTAGTATTTTGAATTTAATTTGTTGGGTGAGAGGAAGCCAGCGGAGGGATTGGCAGAGCGGGGTAGCAGACACTGAGCGGTCGGTAAGGTGGATGGGCCTGGCAGCAGCATTCATGACAAACTGAAGCGGAGGTATCTTACATAAGGGTAAGCCAATGAGGAGGGAGTTGCAGTAGTTGAGGTGGGAGATGACCAGGGAGCCAATTCAAAGATTTGTGGTGTAATTGGTAAGAAGGGGCGTTTCTTGGAGATGTTGCAGAGGTTGAGACGTCAGGCTTTGGACAGTGAATGGATGAGGGACTGAAAGGAGAGTTCAGAGTCCAGGATTACACCTAGAACCTTGGCGTGAAGGGATGGGTTGATAGTTAAGTCATTGATTTTGAAATTGAGAAATCATACATACTATACATTTTATGGTTATATCTAATGTGCATATATCCTCTGGATATAACAATGTTTGAAAGTTTTTTTTAATCAATGTCTGATAGATTTATTTTATCTTTGATACTGAAACCTGTTCCTTTCAACTACCCCCAAGTGTGTCCTGACAAAGCAAAACAGGGAAACGCGTTGACGCACAGGGGCTCACTGTCGTTTATTTGGTGTCAACTCTCTTGTATACACTAGATACTCATTACTATCATATGCCTATCGTATGTTTTTAATTCTTTTTTACTTGACCTGTTTGATATGACTCATTGTTAATAAAATATATTATTGCACTATATCATTGTCCATGTTGCCTGTAAAGTCCAAATTAAGGCCCTGTGGCCCTTTAGCTCTTCTCTCTTCCAATCAAGTTGATACAGATGTGGCTTTAGGAGGGTTATTTCAATCTTTGTGGTTATGGCCACTGTATTCTGACAGCCAGAGCCTCCATCTCTCAAAATACCCAAACAGTGCCTGCATCTGGCTGTAGGTGCTGTTCGGCCATTGTTTTTCTTCCCAGCGCCTTCAATCGAATGACGTCGGGTGGGAGGGTGCCAACAGGGCCAACCGCAGAGCAATTTCAAGGTCCATCAGCTTTAGGGTCCGCTGCCAACTGTCAGAATACCAGACAGCCGGCCACTGCATCTGTTTGGAGGCAGCCACTGTTCTGCTAACAATTTTCCGCCTGGCCCCTTCGATCAATCAAAGGAAGTCAGGCAGGAGAGCGCAGACAGGGCCACCCACTAAGAAATTTTATCTGGTTCACCAGGAACTGGATAAAATTTGCTCAGTGTAAAGTCAGGTTATCTCTACAACATAGATCTTGCTTTAAATTTACTATGCTTTTGTCTTCTGTTTAGGATAGTCTCTGTGTTCTCTTACTAAAAAGTGCCACATTGCAGCAGTTAGAAGATATAGGGAAGCATGAGATCTCATCAAAAGCCAATTATGCCTATGGAATGTAAAACATTTAATTTACGCAATGTCTTCTAGTGCGGGTTAGAAAAGTAAGGGGAAGCGGCAATTGATTGCTGTGTGCAGTCTTCCTCTTTGACCAGTGAGGCCAGGCAGGGAAGGGTGAATATCCCTCACACAGCAGGCCTCCTGACTATTCTGCGCCTCCTTGGGTTTTGCTAGCTGGGGGAGGGGAGCTTCAGGAGAAAGAATATTTAGCAGTCTTTTCACTAGTTTATCAAGCAAGCAAAGGCTGAAAATACAGAGGCAATGAGTGCGATCAGCTTCAAGGTATGGAAGCTCCCAGCAATGTTCCCTGTAAATAATTAAACACGGGACTTCCTTGATGATCCTCGATTTATCCCCAGCCACTCCAACCTCACCATATGTACATGCGGAGGGGGATATTTACAGAATCTTTATTACCTCTGATACTGCCAATGTCTTTCCCAGCACCTGTGACTACCGTCATAAAGTACACTTTTAGGTCTGAATTATCCTAATATTTAAAGCAGACTCATCAGCATATAAAAAGTCCATCATTTAATTCTGTTATATAACCCAGAATTTAATCCAATCATGTGATTTTTATCCTTGACAACTATGCTTTAAAGTGGTATTTTTTTTGTAGAGTAGGGCCCCTTATATCCAGGGTGCTTCTGAAATTAGCATCCTGCCCCTTGCTATTGGTCATTGAGGGCCCCCTTTGCATTGAGTGGCCAACAGAAGTTAGAGTGGGTGTGGCTAGAAACTGACTTAAAATAGAAGTTTGGATTTGGGTTTTTTTCCTAGGTGGATGCAGCATCGGAACACTGAGAACCAAGCAATTGAACACCGCCAATGGCTCGGTTCTTACAGCTCCTCGAGCAGAGAGCTGCTGACTGTCAATCAGCATCTCTCCACTCTGCTCCTCCACGCTCATTGGAGCTCTGAGCTGTGGAGGGGTCGGGTGCGGCCGTCTCAGGCTGTCAGTGGCTCGCTGAGAGGTTGAGACGGGTATCAGTACCAGGCACCTGGTGGATGCAGACCTCCATTGTCGCATTGACGCGGTGCCTGGACTCATTCCTGTGACGTCAGCAGAGAGCAGACTGAAGTCCGCTTTCTGCTGAAAACGGGTTACAGGAGTGCAAAACGGATTGTGACCAGGGTACCCCAGGCAGCCTGAAGAAAGCAAAATTATGTGTAGGCACCTCTGTGTGTCTATATTAAATTGCTATTATTATTATTATTATACAAGATTTATAAAGCACCAACAGTTTGCACAGCACTTTACAATATAACGGGGGATAGTACAATTACAATACAGTTCAATACAGAAGAAATAGCAGGGCCCTGTTTATGGAGCTTACAATCTAAAGGAAGGGGGAGGTTCTACAAAAGGTAATAGCTGCAGGGGATGCTCTGAGGTGGCCTTAGTACAGTTTTCAGGTGAAGGTGGAGTAGGCTTCCCTGAATAAATAATTATTTGGAGGATCGCCTAATGGAGGACAGGGTAGGAGCTAACCGGACATACTGGGGTAAGGAGTTCCAGAGGATGAGAGAGGTTCTTTGAGAAGTCATGAGGGCGAGCATGGGAGGAGGTAATGAGGGAGCTAGAGAGCAGGAGGTCCTGGGAGGAGCGGATTGGGCAATGTCTGCAGATGAAGTTGGTGATGGGGCATGGATGGCTTTATATGTTGTGGATAGCATTATGATTTTTTTTATGTTGCTGGTGGAAGCCAGTGAAGGGATTGGCAGAGAGGGACCATGGTCAGTTTAGGTTTTTAGGTTGGATTGTTAATAACAGTAAAAAAAATATTTTTTTCCTGTGTGCAGAATCCAGCTTAGTTGCCTCTAATATACATCTGGAGGTTGCTGGGGATGCATACAACCCAAATACTACTGTTGGCTTTGATCTTTTGGCTCAGCTGCTGTGAGTTCTGATGCTCCTACGGTGATGATAGGGGGTTGCTCACTTCTCAATGCCTCATTTAAAAAATGTCTTGTATTATTTTTCATGCAAAAGAAAGTTCTCTCTGAATGGTCAATGGATGAACATCAGGTTGTCCATTCAGAGAAAGCCTTGTATTCTGCAATGAAAATTACAAGACATTTTCTGACTAGAAGAGCTGAAGAGTAAGCGACCCCCTATCATCGCTGTAGAAGTGGAAGCTGAGCTGACCTGGAAGCTCAAGGCCAACAGTGGTATATAGCATAATAAGATTTTTTGTAACCCTCAAGACATTGGGGTTGATTTACTAAAACTGATGAGTATAAAATCTGGCGCAGCTCTGCATGGTATCCAATCAGCTTTTAGGTTGTCTTTTGTGAAAGTTTTATTGAACGAGTTGAATTTGGAAGCTGTTTGGCTACCATGCACAGCTGCACCAGATTGTCTACTCGCCAGTTTTAGTAAATCAACCCCATACTATACCAAGAATTAGAGGTAACTAAGTTGGACCCAGCACTTGGTAAAAATTAGTTAGAAGGTAGAAGGCACCAAAACTGGTGATTTTCTTGATAACTTTGCAATCCTGGAAAGTAAAAGCAAAGAATCCAGTAGTGCACAATTTGTATATAAACTGTCCACAATACAGGAGTCTATTTATACATTACAAAAAAAACTATACCCCTCCCAAGGAAAAGAAAATACAGACTTTTTATAGTGTTTCTTGGGCCCCAAAAATGAGCCAGTCGCTCCAGCAGGAAATTTAATCCCCCACCCCCCCTCCCCCGGACCATTAAATAATTAAAACCAAGAGGCATAAACTCTGTGTGTTGGTTTCGATGGCCCATCCGTCACAAAGCACCAGCAAATTTACTATTTCACTCGAAAGACTGCAAAGTGCAGCGCTATTCAATCCCCTGTGGGAAAAGAACACCCTCAAAGAAACACAATTTGTGAATTGTCCCCAAAGGAATGGTATTTCACAAATCTTGTTCTGCACATTATACACAGTCCAATATTGGCCACTAATCACTGGAACAGTAACTCTAAACCACTCCTGCTAGAGGCAAGGTTGCAAGGTACCTATAGACATGACACAAGATTATCAGGAATTGAAACATTGGATTTTGGCGCTAAAGCCGGCCATAGATGGAGTGATTTTTCTTTCCTATAACCACATAGTTGCAGCAAAGAAAATTACTAGATCCCCCCAGCAACTCAGGGTCCCATGCAGTTGTTAGGATGAGATAAGGCCTCGTTCACACAGGTGGCACCCCTTTCAGTTGGCAGGTGGCTGGGGGGCAATATGTCATCTCCTCATTGCCTGGTTTAACTTTAAAAAAGGCTGTACCACTGGGCCACAACCTTTGTGCGCTGTTGCGGGATGGTTGCGACTAGTTGGTGGTGGTAAAACTGCGGCTGTTTTTCTTCCCACCAGCTTCCCATGTGAGCGAGGTCCAAGGTAGAAAACATGAAGCAAACTGCCCTCTTGTTTGCCTCTTTGTCCCACACTTAACTGATGCCCTAATCACTACCCAACAATGGTGCACCCATCAGACCTCACCCTCCTCCTCCAAAGATGTATACTTACTGAGATTAGACTGCCATGGCCTCTGCTTTTTTCTTTTTGCATCCCATTCCATAATTCTGCTCTCGCCTGCCCAGGCAGGAGCATTATAGTCTTATAAAAGTCTATGGGGATTGTCCACCTTGGTCTCTCTACTGGGAAATGAAGGTAGAAGAGCCCCATGGAAGTCCATGGACTGTAATGTGGCTGCACAGCCAAGAGAAAGAGGACTTGCAGTGTACTGGGGGGCAGGGGGGCAGAAGGTGGGTGAAATTGGTTGGCTCAGAGCAAAGTCCCCCTATCCTTTAAGGGATGTGCCCCAAGCACATGCTTATTTGGCTTAATGGTTAATCAAACCCTGATATAACCCAACCTCCACCTATGCTGGCATCATTGGTTCTTCAATCTAATTTATTGAGACAGCAGTCTGTAGGACACTGGGCTTGCACATAGACCCTAACAGAGGAGCAGTCTATTGTCAAGTCTGGAAAGAGGACAGCTTCTCCTTTACAGACTATAGAGAAGGCCATGCATGCCCACCAACAGACCCCCCACCCTTGGCCTTCTCAGGAGAAAAAAATGAAGTTTGTGTTAGGTACAAAAATGTGCAGGGCCTGTCAGTATGAGCATACATGTTTATGCTCCAATCTTTCTCAAGAATACCATTTTAGTGGCCAGCTCTTTGGACTGCTGTCTAATGTGTAGGAGATACAAAGAGATGGCAGACTGTGGAGGGATTTATAGAGAGGGCTTGTGCCCTGTATATTATGGACAGCCAGAGTAGAAAGAAGACTAATTAATGGAACAGGAGGAGAATTATATTAGCCAAGCTGCAGTATTCATAAAATATGAGAGTACGGCTATTAACAACAAGACCACAGAGAAGGGTGTTACAGTAGTGAAGCTGGGATATGGTTAGATCATGCACTGGTATTTAAAGGAAAACTGCTATGATTTATGGTTGATTTCAATTTTTGAACATTTAAGAGTTTATTAATGGATGTTTTATACTTTTTTTTTATTGTTTGTATAAAATCTTTATTTTGCAACCATCTCATAAGAGATTCTTTGGTGCCTCGCTGGGCTTCCTTGTAAAAAGAAAAGCCCAACACTTGCTTTGCATTTTTTGACCTCTGCAGATTAACACTCCAAACCGGTCTTTTATTTGGCAGCAGGAAAGCGAGGGGACCCTCCATTGCCTTATTTAGCCATGTGGGTTTTAATCCAATATGCTGCTATTTGAGTGTATTTACAGCACCATAGTAAAGCATCTTTCTAATGTGCTAGTTTTGCACTTGCTACCTGCTGACTAAACTGGTAAACAAGATAAGTTCATAAGCAAATATTTCATTTTTACTTAACTAAAAAGAAAAAAAAATGTAGTCTTGAATATCAATAAGGCCTCATGTGCATGGGCCCCTTTGCCCAAAGAACATAAAAACTGGGCACCCATGAGATCTAGCGTGGTTTGTTATTCTTTATAAAAAAAACATGCCAGAACTCTTAGGCCGCGTACACACGGGCGGACTGTCCGCCCAACTAGGTTCGTCAAACAGTTTGACAAACAGTCCGTTCAAAATTTGCATGAGCGGACTTGACCACACACGACGAACGAACAGTCCGCTGAAAACTTGCGCGATGACGTGAACGGCACGTACGACGGTACGAGAGATTCGAAGTCCTATACACTGCAATGCAACCTTCGGCGTGTAAATCCTTTCTGAGCATGCGCGGAACTTAGTTTGACGAACAAGCCTACACATGAGCGGACTGTCCGCTCAAACCAAGTTTCAGCGGACAGTCTTACGGAAATTCCGAAAAACTTTGTTCGTCAGACTGTCCGCTGAAACTGTCCGCTGAAGCCCACACACGAGCGGACTGTCCGCTGAAACACTGTTCAGCGGACAAAGTTGGACGAACAGTCCGCCCGTGTGTACGCGGCCTTAGGCCGCGTACACACGGGCGGATTGTCTGGCCAACTAAGTTCGTCAGACAATCCGACAGACAGTCCGTCCTACTTTTGAATGAACGGACTTGACCACATACGATGAACAGACAGTCCGCTGAAAGCTTGCGCGATGACGTGTACAGCACGTACGACGGGACTAGAAATACGACGTCCAATACACTGCAATGCAACCTTCGGCCGTGTAAATCCTTTCTGAGCATGCGCCATACTTAGTCCGTCCAACTTGCCTACTCACGAGCGGACTGTCCGCTGAAACCAAGTTTGGACGGACTGTATTACGGAAATTCCGAAAGACTTAGTCCGCCAGACTGTCCGCTGAAAAAGTCAGCTGAAGCCCACACACGAGCGGATTGTGACTAAGTTGGACAGACAGTCCGCCCGTGTATACGCGGCCTTATATTGCACTGGTGGCATAGCCCTGGTCCCACAGTTTCCCCCTATGAAGGCTATGTCACCAGTACCTTACAGGGAGATTTCACCTGATTCCATGCATGCAATGCACAAGTTCTAGAATTATTTCTTATGAACAAAAGCCGTGCCGGATTTCATTTGGCACACTGGTGACATACAGTGGGGAAAATAATTATTTGAGCCCTTGCACATTTTGTAAGTTTGCCCACTTACAAAGAAATTAAGGAGCTATAATTTTTATCATAGGTGTATTTTAAATGATAGAGACAGAATATCAACCAAAAATCCAGAAAAAACAAATGCTATAAATTAAGTTGCAGTTCAGTCAGTAAAATAAGTATTTGATCCCCAAGCAAAACATGACTTAGTACTTGGTGGAGAAACCCTTGTTGGCAAGCACAGAGGTAAGATGTTTCTTGTAGTTAGTGATCAGGTTTATACACATCTCAGGAGGGATTTTGGTCCACTCTTCTTTACAGATCTTCTCTAAATCCTTATGGTTTTGTGGCTGTCTTTTGGCCACTCCATGACCTTAATGTGGTTCTTCTTGAGCCACTTCTTAGCGGTATGTTTTGGGTCATTATCATTCAGGAAGAACCACCCATGACCCACCTTTAGTAGGGATGGGCCGAATTTTTGCTTTTTGGACGTTCGATAAACAGCCGCCGCCCGAACCAACCATAATGCATTGCGACCCTGAATGGTGCATTGCAAGCCCTGATTGGCTGAAGCAGTGAAAGCTTCAGCCAATTAGGGCACAGAGCACTGTCAGAGTCATGATTTGGACACTGTCGACATTACTTTATCCAATCATGGCTCATTCGTGCCCCACAGTATAAAAGTATTCTTTCAATGGCAGCCATTTTCAGTGTGATTTCGGCATGGAGAGATATAGTTAGTGTGCTATACTGTGCTATTTTGCTTCAATTGTCAGTGTAGAATATTAGTTTAGTGTCAGTCTAGGGATAGTGTGAATGTAGTGAGGAGGACCATCATTCAGCTTTGCATAGTGTGCAGCTAGACACAGCTCATATATTTTCACTGTAGTGTAGTGAGACTGTGTCATTCATACATACTGTACATTAGTGTAGAGTAGGGACAGCTCACATAGTTTCAGTGTAGTGTAGTGAGACTGTGTCAGTAATCTTTACATTAGTGTATAGCTAGAGTAGGGACAGTTCAGATAGCGTCAGTGTAGTGACGGTTGAACACTGTCTATTTGATTGCTTTACTGCCAGTTTAACGCCATATAGTTCTGTGTGCATTACTGCCAGTTTAACACTATATAGTTCTGTGTCCGTTACTGCCAGTTTAACGCCATATAGTTTTGTGCGTTACTGCCAGTTTAACGCCATATAATTCTGTGTGCTTTACTGCCAGTTTAACGCCACATAGTTTTTGTGCGTTATTGCTCGTTTAACGCCATATAGTTTTGGGTGCGTTACTGCCAGTTTAATGCAATATAGTTCTGTGCGTCAATGTATGTTTGGCGCATTATATTGCATATTATAGTGTATCCATGGATTGTGTCTGTGTAGTGTGAGTACTCAAATTAAAGTTTGCCGAACACCTCTTTACATTGATTAAAGTGCATCTACGCACAGATTTCAACTTCTTCTTTACATTTGCTTATAAGCACCGACCCCTCCCTCCCAATAATGTCTGGGAGGACAACAAGGAGAGGTAAATGTTCTCTTGGCACTGTAAGGGGGCCCGCAACAAATGTGTCCACAGGCAAAGGTGGACGTGGTGGTCAGTCGTCAGGCAGGGCATCATTTCCTCTGTTTAGTGAGTTTGCCATGCTATCCAGCTACAGCATGCAGAGGAGGTGGTGGATGATGATGAGGTTACTGATACGACTTGGGTGCCAGATAGAGCAGAGGGGGAAACTGAAGGTGAGGCAGCACAACCCCAAGAAGGCCGACATCAAGAAAGAGTAGAGAACAGCCACCCTGTTCCATCACATTCTTCCGCTGTTATCTCCCGACCCACTCCCCAAAGCTCAGCTGTCTGGGCCTTTTTCAGCGCATCTGTAGCAGATCGCACTGTTGCTATCTGCAAACTGTGTCTCAGGCACATCAAACGTGGAAAAAACATGAACCATTTGGGTACCACGTGCTTAACAAGGCATTTGACGTCCAACCACTGAAGCCCCTTGGCAAGAGCAGCTAAAAGCCACACAAGAGCAGCACAAATCTGTCCCTCCTCCTCCTCCTCTACTTCAGCCTGCCCCTGAGTCATTACCTCTCAGTAGCCTTCACTGACAGGGATGAAGGTATAGCACAGGGTGTCCCAGGTCCCAGCAGCACACCACCAGCTGTAGACTGTAGCTGGCAAATTTCTCTGCCCCATCTGCTGCAGTGAAAAAAAAAATACAATCCCTGCCACCCACATGCCCAGTGTCTAAATGCAAGCTTGCCAAAGCTGTTGGCTCGCCAACTTCTGCATTTCAGCCTGGTGGATTGTGCCAATGCCATGAATTTGCACAATGTGCTGTAGCACAATGGCAGGTTCTCAGTCGCTACTACTTTTCACGTAAGGCCGTTCCATCTCTCTACCATCACATGGAAGGGAATGTTCTGGCATCGTTGGGCAAGGCAGTCAGCCGTAAAATCCACCTTATTGGTGACACATGCTCCAGCAAGCATGGACAGGGATGATATAATTCCTTCACAGCACACTGGTTAACGCTGCTTGCAACTCAAAAGGAAGCAGGACAGGGCACGGTGCTGCAGGTTGTTGTGCCCCCACGTCTCCATACAGCTGGTGGTGATGATGCCAGACCTGTGAACTCTACCCCCTCCTCCTCCTCCTCTACCATCTCTATGCCCTCCTCTGCAGAATTTTCCTATGAACATCAGGTACCCCCTAAGTGTTCAAAGGGCTATTCCCAGAGTAAGGCTAAAAGGTGCCATGCAGTGCTTCAGCTGGTGTTTTTCCTGACTCCAGTAGGTTACAGTGTGGAAAACGTCATTTTGAGTCTTCTGTTGGTCAAGAGAGGAGCGTTGGAGAAGGCGTCCGCCTAAGTGAGGCATTTCGGATTTTTTTTAGTCCTCACCGCCCAGGGCTGTCAGCTTCCACATGCCATCAGCAGCGTCTGCATCACATGGTGGACGATTACCTCAGGGCCAAAACAGAGATGGAGAGCTTTCCAGCTGACGTTCCACTGACTTACTGGGTCATGAGAATAGACCACTGGCCAGAACTTGCCCAGTATGGTATTGAGTTGTTGGGCTGCCCTGCATTCAGCGTGCTTTCAGAATGGGCATTCGGTGCTGCAGGAGGTTTCGTTACTGATCATAGAATGCATCTGTCCACAGACTCTGTGGACGGTTTGACTTTTATAAAAATGAATCAGTCCTGGATTACCAGCTATGAAGCCCCTGATGCCGATGTCACTAATTAAGTCTTTTTGGGATGTGGAATCTTTGCAGGACTTTGAGGCTGCCTAGCTTGGTGTTCAATCATTTCATCTGGAAGAATGTTCTTGGTATAGGTTTCATGGGCACAATTAACACCCAAAGACCAATTTTTCAGCACCTGTTTGACAGGTGCATATCATTGCAATTTTTTTTGCCTTCATCAAGAGCAGCTCTATAGGGTTACAGTGGGGTGGCACCACCGCCCCCCAAGACCAATTTTTTTGTACCTGTTTGACAGGTGCATATCATTGCAATTTTTTTACAGCAAGGCAAATTCTTGCTCTCATCAAGATTACCTTTATAGGGTTACGGTGGGAATGCGCCACCGACACCCAAAGACCAATTTTTACGCACCCATTACTTCTATACAAAGTCAAAGTGCCTCATCATACACACTCGCTCCCCAGCTGTTGCTGAGCAAAATAAAGGCAGCGTGCAGGGAATCTATTTATTTTTTTGGCTTTATAAATGCAATTATTGCTGCAGCAGATTCTGGACATGGTACAGATCTGCCACTTTACAGGTAGACTAATGGGACGCTCCAGGCACTACATTGGAAGGAATTTTTAATTTTTAGGCTTTCACTTTAAAAAAATAAAAATAAAATCACTGCTCATATAAAAATTTTATTTTTTACAAACTTTTTTTTTTTATTGATGCATGTCCCTCAGGGCAGGGCCTTGGACCCCTATAACCATTGTATGCCCAATTACTTGCATATAAGCCTTCAAAATGGGCACTTTTGATTTTTGACTTTAATGGGGTTCGTCATTCGGGTCCGAATTTTCATGGTGTTCGGAAGTTCTGAACCCGAACAGGGGTCCGTTTGGCCCATCCCTAATCTTCAGTGTTCTGGCTGAGGGAAGAAGGTTCTCATCCAAGATTTTACAATACATGGCCTTGTCAATTGGCACTAGTGCGGCAAAGTCAGTCTGTACTTCAGAGAAACAGCCCCAAAGGAACTTGTTTTGCTTGGAGACCAAATACTTATTTTAGTCACTGAACTGCTTAACTTAATTTATAGCATTTGTTTTTTTCTGGATTTTTTATTGATATTCTGTAAATAAAATACACTTATGATAGGTTATTATATAATTGTGATGGCAAACCTTGGCACCCCAGATTTTTGGATCCACATTTCCCATGACGCCTAACTACACTGCAGAGTGTATGAGCATCATGGGAAATGTAGTTCTAAAACAGGGATCCTGTTATGGCCCTCCAACTGTTGCGAACCTACACATCCCATGAGGCATTGTAAAACTCTTACATTCACAGACATGACTAGGCATGATGGGAATTGTAGTTCCTGAACAAAAGGAGGGCCATAGTTTGAAGACCCATGTTCTAAAACATCTGGGGTGCCAAGGTTCACCATCACTGTTATAGACCCTTCATTTCTTTGTAAGTGGGCACACTTACAAAATCTGCAGGGGATCAAATAATTATTTTCCCCACTGTAGCCCTGGTCTCTCAGTTGCCCCCTGGGAAGGCTACATCACCAGTACCTTCCAGGAAGATCTCGCCTGATCTTTGGCTTGCGTTGCTTAGAGATCTGGTGAGATTTGCTGTTCTTCCACAACAAACTGTGGCAGATTTTACGCGGTGGATGCTTGGGACCAGGCGAAGACATCATCGGTGGAAGAATGAGCTGGCCGCTGATAACATTTCTTTAACAAAGGGCAGTGCGAGTTTCACATTCTGTGGGGGGAGAACAGACTACAGAGGCTGCACGAGAGATAAAAGAGAATTGCAAGTAACTATTGCTAATTTATTGATCTTAGAATGTAACATTGCGTTGCTGGTGTCATTTTTATTAAAGGGGGGAGGGGGTCCACTTTAATGTATGACCAGTATTTCCTTTTTTATGATCACGAGAGTTCTTCTTTAATAAAAAAAAGAATGGTTTATGGCATGAAGAATGTATAACGCCATGCGGCGAGGGTTCAGCCCTGGCTGTATACACAGGGAAGTGTCCCCTGGCTGTCAGTATATACAGAGCTCCTCGCACACTGTCACTGTGACGCCAGCTGTTACTTTGTCACACACTTGTCTCACTAGTGACTCCAGAGCAGGGAAAGGGCGCCTTGAAACTGCTGGCGGCGGCCAGTGATTGGTGGAGGAGGGAGTGTGACGCTGCGAGCTCCCCCATCACCAGGAAGGAGATTGAGAGCAGGATCCCAGGAGGACACATCTCCCCCTCCCCCCTCCTCCTCCTCCTGTAACATTAGATGGCTTGTATTCTCCCCCTACCCCCTGTGTGTGCTCCACGTGTGGCTGGACTAACAGTCCCTGCCCTATTCTCTGCTCACACAGCCTCTGAAAACACAAACCTTTTTTTTTTTTGAAGGTGCTTGCCTAAGACCTGCACATGTTACACCTTATCTGGCCTGCAAGGACCATGTGCATGGTGGAGGGGGGAGGGGAGAGGCATGGTGGGGGTGATGCATGCTAAGTAGCCCATTTAGAAAGATTTGAAGACAGATCTCTGGCTGAGATTTATTTCCCGTTAAAGTGACCGTACATCACCAGGCGCGCTCAGCTCACGGCGCGCAAAGAACAGCAACCCCGTGGCTCGGTTCACAAAGCCGTGATGCAGGTGTTGTCTGCCGCAAAGGATCGCCATTATCATCCACGTGATTACGTTCAGCTTTTTGTTGCTGGACATAATCACTGTCATGGCAAACAAAAATGATATCACACCCTCTAACTTTCCAAGATGAGAAAAACTTTTTTTCCCCATTTTGGTTATAACTGATTTTCTCAATTTGTTTTTGTTTTTGTGTGCCTTATATGTCTCCGATCCGGGAGAATTTGCTTCACTTCCTGTCCCATAGCCACAACAGGAAGTGAAGGTAATTCTCCCCGATAGGAGACATACATGGCAATTAAATAAATACAGTAAAACCTTGGATTGCGAGCATAAGGCCCCTTTCACACGGGACGGATCAGTAATGATCCGCCCCGTGATGATCCGCTCGCTCAGCGGGATCGCTCCGTTGTCCCCGCTGAGCCGGCGGCGGACAGGGCGATCTCCGCACACTGTGCAGGGACCGCCCTGTCAGCTCTCCGCTCGCCTCTATGGGGATCGGATGAGCACGGACCGTCTGCCCGTGTTCATCCGATCCGCTCTGCAGACGGATAGAAAAATAGGATTTTCCTCCATCTGCAGAAACGGACAGTAGCGGAGGCGGACGATATCGGGTGTCTGCGGATGTTCATCCGCAGACACCCGCTATCCCATAGGGATGAATGTATGCCCGTATTTCATCGGCAAACGGATGGATGAAATACGGACATATTGTCCGCATGTGTGAAAGGGGCCTTATGCATTCCGGAAACATGGTTGTAATCCAAAGCACTTGTATATCAAAGCGAATTTCCCCATAAGAAATAATGGAAACTCAGGTAATTCGTTCCACAACCATTTCTTCATAGGTCAACATGGGGAAAAGGTTCTTTATGGTGGGGGGGGGGGGGGGGGGGGCTGAGCCCTCCCTGCATGTCAATGGCATGCGGCCTGGTATGTTTCAGGAAGGGGCGGGGGTAGGGTTGCCACCTGTCCAGGATTCACCCGGACAGTTCGGTATTGGAATCATGTGTCCAGGTTTTGGACTGTCTGAAACCCGGACACATTATTTAGATTGGACTATGGCTAGGGTTACTGACTGCAGTTGTCTCAGCTGAGAGTGTCTGTTACATTCTTTCACACTGCCCAAAGCCAACACTAACAAACCCCCCCCCCCCCCAACACATACAGAGGGCAGAGGAGAGAGGGCTTCGAACTGCACCTCTTCCCCCCACCTCTCTTTGTCTGCCCACACTCCAATCCCTGGCACTGTGCCTCAGAAAAGGAAAGTGGCTGGAAATTTGAAGTCCAGTAGCCTCAGATCCATCTGGATGAGAGGTGTTGACTGCCAAGGGGTGAGTGAGCTCATCATCCATTCATCCGTCTGTGACTGAAGTCTTCCCCTTCTCTCTCTTGCCTCTGAGTAAGTACATTAAGGCAAATCAGGGTTCTCAGAGCACCCCTTACATCAGAGTTCCCCTTTATACCAGAGGCCACAGTGTTTCCGCTTACATTAGAATCTTCTCCGTACATCGGTGTTCTCAGTGTACACCCTCAGTATTCCCAGAGCATCCCTTATGAGTCCCCAGAGTTCTCCCTTACATCAGAATCTGCATAGTCCCCCCTCACAGTGAAAGGGAACTCTGCAAGTTCAGCTGTAAAAGGGGAAATCTGTGGACTCTGATGTAAAGGGGGACCCTTGTTATTAACTTCATATGATTAGAAATGTTATTTAGCAGCAAAATATATGTATAGTTTATACTATAGAAAAAAAAATTGCTGTGCCATGCAAAAGTGTTCGGGTTTGACTTGAAGAAAAGGTGGCAACCCTAGGCGGGGGGGGGGGGGGGGTTCGGGGCGGCTCACTCGTCCGCTCCCTTTCCTGACCTGCCAGGCTGCATGCTTGGATAATGGTCTGGTATGGATTTGGAGGAGGGGTTAGGCACGCCATTTTAAAAATATATTTTGGCATGGGGTTCCTCTCCAAATCCTTACCAGACCCAAAGGGCCTGGTATGGATTGCGGGAGGGGGACCCCACACTGATTTCTTCACAAATTTTTTAGCTGCCAATTTTTTTTTTTTACATTCAGCTGTCAGCGGGAATTCTGCTGACAGCTGATGACTCATCGTTAGTTAAGGACGCGGTGGACGGCTTCCGGGCCCACTCCTTAGCAACCAGCTATATACAGTGTTTTTAAAGGGGTAAAATAAAAAAAAACACAAAACGCATCAAAAATGGGACACTTTTATTTCTGGTATGACTCCATTGAAGTCTATTACATAAAAAATGCAATGTGCTGCGGGAAAAAAAGCACCTGACCCTTTCCAAAAACGCATAGATGTGGACGTGTACCATAGGAAACCATGTTAAATGGACTGTAGTGCGTTTCTCCAAATTGCCAAACGCATCAAAAAGCGCATAGGTGGGAATGTAGGGTTATCGTTTTTCCAGATCTCTGCAACATGATGCAACCTGTACAGACACTATTAATATATTACCTACTAAAGGGTTACTTTTAAAGTGTTGCTGCCAATAATTACAGCATGTACATTGTGGTCAGTGCAGTGATGTTCTGATGCCGTGTGAAAAGCATTGAGCTGCTTGTGATTTTTTTTTTCGGGCAGTTGGCCATACATTTTAGCTTGGCAATGCTCCCCCCCCCCCCCCCCCCTTCCCCGTCCAGGCCTCCTGCTGGTAGAGCATTAAAGTCAGAGCCAACACTGGGATTATATACACATAAATATGTTGTGTGTATGAGCCTCACGCTAGCTATACGTGGCTCCAATTTTTCGCCGATTCTTGCTTTACAGGTTAAAATTAAAGGTGCAGGTGGCCTTGTCAGTACCACCCCACTTGCCAAACTAAGGTGCAAAAATCAAAGTAGTCCGCAGTAAAACCTCGGCCAAAACTGCAGCCAATCAGATACAGATTTGTGTATATTGACAACTGTGGGAATATCTGATTGGTGGAAACATTTCCAACACATCCCTTCAACAGAAATCTATTAACCACTTGCCTACTGGGCACTTTTACCCCCTTCCTGCCCAGGCCAATTTTCAGCTTTAAAGAGGAAGTAAACCCTAATGGGTTTACTTCCTCTTTCATTCCCTGCAAAGGTAAAGCATAATGGACTACTATGCATCGGATAGTAGTCCATTATGTGTCACTTACCTGACACAGGAGCCAGTGATGTCACCCCTGTCCCCTGTAGTACGGCGCATCCATCTTCTCGGTGGGTCTCGCCGCTCCGCCGCTGTCATTCGGCAAAGCCGCGATGACGTCACTCCGGCGCATGCGCACGGGAGCCGCCACTCGCGGCATATCGCCGTTGACCGCGGCGCGCTCAGTGCGCCTACGCGCCGCTGTCTATGGCGCATGCGCCATAGACAGCGGTGCCTGTCTTTCTGCAAATATCTCCTAAACTGTGTAGGTTTAGGAGATATTTATTGGACCTACAAGTAAGCCTTAATCTAGGCTTTCCTATAGGTCAAAGTTGGTTGTAAGGGTGTACAACCACTTTCAGAGCTGTCACACTTTGAATAACAATTGGGCGATCATGCAACACTGTACCCAGATTCAATTTTTATCATGTTTCTTTTTGTGGTATTTAATAACCCCTGTGTTTTTTATCTTTTGCTAAACAAACGAAAAAAGACCAGAAATGTTGAAAAAAAAAACAAACAAACATTTTTCAACGTTTATTATAAAATTTAGCAAACAGGTAATTTTTTTCCTTCCCAGATGTGCGCTCATGAGGCTGCACTGATGGCCACAGATGAGGCGGCAGGCACTGATGGCCACAGAGGAGGCTGCACTGATGACCACAGATGAGGCAGCAGGCACTGATGACCACAGATGAGGCGGCAGGCACTGGTGACCACAGATGAGGCGGCAGGCACTGATGACCACAGATGAGGCGGCAGGCACTGATGACCACAGATGAGGCGGCAGGCACTGGTGACCACAGATGAGGCGGCAGGCACTGGTGACCACAGATGAGGCGGCAGGCACTGGTGACCACAGATGAGGCGGCAGGCACTGATGACCACAGATGAGGCGGCAGGCACTGATGGCCACAGATGAGGCGGCAGGCACTGATGGCCACAGATGAGGCGGCAGGCACTGATGGCCACAGATGAGGCGGCAGGCACTGATGGCCACAGATGAGGCGGCAGGCACTGATGGCCACAGATGAGGCGGCAGGCACTGATTGCCACAGATGAGGCGGCAGGCACTGATGGCCACAGATGAGGCGGCAGGCACTGATGGCCACAGATGAGGCGGCAGGCACTGATGGCCACAGATGAGGCGGCAGGCACTGATGGCCACAGATGAGGCGGCAGGCACTGATGGCAACAGATGAGGCGGCAGGCACTGATGGCAACAGATGAGGCGGCAGGCACTGATGACCACAGATGAGGCGGCAGGCACCGATGGGCACTGGTGAGGCTGCACTGATAGGCAGCACTGAAGGGCACTGATAGGTGGCACTGATAGGTGACACTGATGAGGAGGCACTGATTGGTAGCACTGGTGGGCACTGACTGGCAGCACTGGTATGTACTGATAGGACTAGACTGATAATCAGTAGAAAAAAAAAAAAAAAAAGAGTGAACCGCAAATCTGTTGTCCATATAGCAATTTTAATAGTTGGTTACAAAAAGCAACAAGCAAAACATCTGACGTGTTTCAGCAACAGCCTTGGTCGTAGTTGTGTGCGCTGCCTCTCCTCAAACTTAACTGATAATCAGTACCCTGTCGGCTCTCTTTTTCTCTCCTCACGCTGTCAGCGTGAGGAAAGAAAATCCGATAACCAGCTTGTGTTTACATCTATGATCAGCTGTCATTGGACACAGCTGCTCATGCAGTAATTGGCCACTGTGCTTGGCCTTTTACCCCGATCTGTGATCAGAGTCTGAAGGTGTCAGGGCTGGGCTCAGCCCGTCCTTCTCTGAGCTGGCTGCTCAGCTGTCAGCTAATTGCCAGCTCCTATCTCTCCACAGTTACTCAGCTGTTGATGATATCCTGCTCGTCAGTCCTGCCTACTTAAGCCGTCCAGTCCAGAGGAGCTCTGCCTTTGGCTTGGTCAACATCACAGAAACGGAGAGGCTCGTCTGCGATCCCGTTCAAGACTTGCTTTGCTGTCCTCCCTTCTGGATCCTGATCCTGATCCTGATCCTGCTTGCTGTTCCACTATATTGATCCCTGACTTCTGGCTTGGCTGACTATCTGTTCCGGTTACTGAACTTTGGCTATGTTTTGACTACGTTTGTTCTTTTTACTTTTATTATTAAACAAGCGTGATTTAACTGTACTGTCTCGGCCCAATTTCATGGTTTGTGACAGAAGGACTGCGTGCCGCAGCGGGGAGCATGATGACGGTAGGACATTAATAGACACCCTCTTGTTAAAGTAAGCCCCGTCATTCGGCTATTGTGTGGGCGGGAAGGGATTAAACAGTCGACTTCTGTTGAGCAGGGAGTGTCACACACTGACTGAAATTTGGCCTGTCCCTGCTGGACCAGTGTATGGCAGAAAAAAACTTCCCATACCTGGCAAGTGGTAAGATAAATCATCACCCCCGGGTGTGTCAGATGGCATGTCCCTTCTGGGCATGTGGTTCTCCCCCCAAACCTCCATGTCACACCACAGGACACAGTGGTGGTCTCTAGGAGGAACTCCAGTCTCAAGTGGGAAACATGCTATCTGACCCACCCGACACTGTTACATTCATGACATCATGTCGTACACTAATGCACATATAATCGTTGATGCAGAGAAGCATTATCGGTTACACAAGTACAGGGTCATACATCCATTCACTTCTACCATTGTCTGTACACCCCATCTGCAAGTAAGCCTAAGGAAATCTACATGTTTTCTCTAAGGCTAATGCAGCTAGAACAATATTACCAAATACACTATATTGTCAAAAGTATTGGGACACCTGCCTTTACACACACATGAACTTTAATGGCATTCCAGGCTTAGATCCCATATACACTATTAGATTTTATGCAGATTTTTGGCTTCAGATTTACCAAAACCATATAATATGAGGTCAAACCTTAAGAGTTTAAATTTATAAGCAATCAGGCAGGCCCTTGCACTACATGGTTTTGGTAAATCTGAAGACAAAAATCTGCAGAAAATCTAATAGTGTGTATGGGACTTTAGTCCGTAGGGTTCAATATTGAGTTGGCCCACCCTTTGCAGCTATAACAATGTCAACTCTTCTGGGAAGACTGTCCAATAACTCAGTATTGAACCCTACGGACTAAGACTGGGATGCCATTAAAGTTCTTGTGCCCCAATACTTTTGGTAATATAATGTGTGTATATTAAACTTTCTGAAGCTGAACTGCAGGGACGATCTGTATTCTACAGTTACATTGGTCGATATTGGAACACTGTAAGTTAGTACATCTCATATTTGGGTGATCGCTGGGGAAGCTGATAATCTCTGTAGTAGTTGGTGCTACTACAGCAATAGCTGTGATCTTCCGGGCCTTGCTCCGGTTTTGTGTGATTGGCTTCCCATTTTCATGTTTATCACAGGGCACCAACAGCATGCGTAGAACACCATGTACGTATTTCAAAGAATATAAGGTATTCTCTGATTGGACTAGAGTTGCCACTTTTATTTTCAAGCCAAACCCAAACACTTTAGAGGCACACAGTAATTTTAGTATACAATATAGGATTGTAACAGACCTGGGACACCTTTGGGCACTCCAAAGAGTATTGTAATGTGGCGCAGGTGGATTGAAACCCATGATTCAAAACCCGGACTGCCCGGGTGAGCCTGTATACCAAAAACCAGTGCTGCACTACTAAAGTCACTCAAGACATCTAAAACACAAATGTATTCATAATAAATATATATAATTAGTTCACTGAATGTGAAAAAATATCTTGCGTGTCGGGGGCAGGGCCTGCATACCGACGCCAACTGTAGCCATCTCGATACTGGGATGCTTTGAATGACTTTGCAGCTAGCACAAGCTGATTGTGCCTTATTTGTGAGTTTATTTACTACTTTTTTATACGATTAAATTATTCCAATATTGGCCTTTTCTTGCATATAATTTCCAACGGGTAAGATCGGGGTAACAGGAGAACCTAAAAAAAGGAGCCTTTCTTCAAAGGAGGTCTTTGCATCCATATTACGCCAGGTGTCTTCATTATCCCCAGAGGGGAAAACTGCGATTTTCTCTTGTATTGTCGGCACTTTGGTGAATTGATGTTCCGTTGGATTTTCTACCCCAGATATCTCCTAAACCTGAACGGTTTAGGAGATATCCCCTGTATTTGCATGTGCCGACGTCATTGGCACATGCGCACTGAAGCAACGGCACATATGTGCCGTTGCTTCGGCTAGACTGTTCTGTTACTGGTGGCTCCCACGCGCATGCTCGGCCAATCACAGCGCCGGAGCCTCGATACCCAGAAGTAACTCCGGGGAGAAATGTCGCTGGCTGGAGCAGTGAACGAGGACCGCTCCTGGGTCTTCGATCTAAGGTAAGTAATACATAATGAGCTAGTATGCTATGCATACTAGCTCATTATGCCTTTGTCTTGCATGTTTTTTTTTTGGGGGGGGGGGGGGTTTACAACCACTTTAAGTGATAGCAGCTACTATTTATTAGTGATTATACACATTTTTTTAATTATGCCGATAGATTTTTGCACATTTGTTTCTAGTTTGTCAGGTTGAATCACTGGACAAGGTGGAGAAGAGGGGTGGTGTTGTCTCGATCTCCACCTTGTCCAATCTCAAATACCTTGCATTCATTGAAAAAAAAATGATAAATTCAAATCTGCAAAATGCACTAAAAATGCATAAGTGTGAATCCAGCCTTAAAACCGAACACATATTAATTACACAGGTTCTGTGGCTGATTAAGGTGGTAATTAAACTCACTTGGTGCCCTTATCTGCATATAATTAGCCTCAGAACCTGTGTAATTCAAAGGTGTTCAGGTTTAAAGGGATGAGGTGGCAACTCTACCAGGAAGATTGCAGCTATCACTGTAGTAGCACTGACTACTATTGTACAGTGATGGCAGCTTCCCCAGTGGCCCATCGGGTATGAGATAGGCATACTTTGCGCCAAGCTGGACCAATGTAACTATGCACTACAGATCATTCCTGGAGATCAGCTTTAACAATAATTGAATTGAAAAGTTGGATCGCCGTCTGCCAGGAAAATGGAAATGAAGCACTGGGTGTCCCATTGTTGATGGTGGCGGTGTTGATGATGGTAGTGTCGATGGTGGCAGTGTTGATGATGGTGGTGTCGATGGTGGCAGTGTTGATGATGGTGGTGTCGATGGTGGCAGTGTTGATGATGGTGGTGTAGATGGTGGCGGTGTTGATGATGGTGGTGTCGATGGTGGCGGTGTCGATGGTGGCGGTGTTGATGATGGTGGTGTAGATGGTGGCGGTGTTGATGATGGTGGTGTAGATGGTGGCGGTGTTGATGATGGTGGTGTAGATGGTGGCGGTGTTGATGATGGTGGTGTTGATGGTGGCGGTGTTGATGATGGTGGTGTCGATGGTGGCGGTGTTGATGATGGTGGTGTAGATGGTGGCGGTGTTGATGATGGTGGTGTAGATGGTGGCGGTGTTGATGATGGTGGTGTAGATGGTGGCGGTGTTGATGATGGTGGTGTAGATGGTGGCGGTGTTGATGATGGTGGTGTCGATGGTGATGATGATGGTGGTGTAGATGGTGGCGGTGTTGATGATGGTGGTGTAGATGGTGGCGGTGTTGATGATGGTGGTGTCGATGGTGATGATGATGGTGGTGTTGATGATGGTGGTGTAGATGGTGGCGGTGTTGATGATGGTGGTGTCGATGGTGGCGGTGTTGATGATGGTGGTGTCGATGGTGGCGGTGTTGATGATGGTGGTATCGATGGTGGCGGTGCTGTATTATATCCTCAGATCTCAGAAGAAGCTCTGACTTTTAATAACATAGTCCAGTGATGGCGAACCTTGGCACTCCAGATGTTTTTTAACTACATTTCCCATGATGCTAATGCACTCTGCAGTATAGTGGAGCATTATGGGAAATGTAGTTCCAAAACATCTGGGGTGCCAAGGTTTGCCATCACTGACATAGTCCATGAAAATAGACATGTGCATGCCTCCAAGTCTAGCGAGAACATGTGCTACAAGCCTGTAGAGTGAATCTAGATTGCTTATCCATTTAAACCTATGATCTACTCAGGAAGGAATGCACACTATCCAGATATTTATATTATGAATTAAAAAGGTACCTAAATTGGAATCTCACTAAATGAATACAGCTGGTTGAAATAGTTCCAGAGTAGAGGTTCCTTTGTCAGGCAGCCCTAATCTTCATTTGCATTGCTATGGAATACAGAGAGGGAATCTGCATGAGTTTGAAGTGGAGACTCATACTGCCATCTGCTGGCTGCAGTGTTCATGACACCAGGTGCTCAGGGCACCCAGACAATCAATAAGGAATAGTAATGCAGACAATTGGTTTGGAACAAATAATGACCTGCCATAGTCTGTGTAATTGGAGTCTTATAAGATTCTCTTTTTTGGCATCGTCATCGCACACTTGTCCCTCGTATATTTATGCCTAATACATCCAGCAGCATCATGCTTGGATTTTAACAGCTTGTTGTAAAGTAACAAAAGAAATAAGAAATTAAAATAAGCTAATTTGTAATAAAAGTGTAAATGATCCCATAGTTTAATAGGGTATCTGTGAAGATAGAAATATAGTAGATGCCAATGTTGGCCTGATTTGTGGAGCTGTCATTTTCACCCTTTTTGAGTCACTGACCCTCAACAAGCATGCAGGCAGTGAAGGCTAAGGCTGGATTCACACCTATGCAGCTTTAGTGCTTTTTGCATTTTGCAGATTTGCACTACTGTCCATTTAACATGGTTTCCTATGGAACACGTTCTGTAGTGCAAATCTGCAAAATGCAATAAGCACTAAAACTGCATAGGTGTGAATCCAGCCTTAGATTCCATGCCCAGCTCTCCTAAACATCTTTCCTCCTAGCAGAAAAAACACTTGACACATGTAGCTATGTCTAGTCATGTTTAAGCGCTCCAAGTGCTTGGGCATAATGAATTTCATAATAATATATTCTGGGCATTGGAATGGATTAATGGGCAAGCGCTTGGCGTGTCTAAATGGGCCTAAGTGCATCAATTGTTTTTTCTGCCAAAATGCTGCTGCTGGATGCGCTGGCAGTGGGTTTTTTATTCTGCCTCCAAACAACTATGTGTGCATGGACACAGACTAACATGAAGTGGTATTTACTCGTTCACACCTATGCCTTTTCTGGTGCATTTTGCAGAAATGCACTACAGTCCATTTAACATGGTTTCCTATGGATGTAGTTCACATCTCTGTGTTTAGCGGTACTGCATTATTTTTATTTTTTTAAAAGGTCAGGGACTTTTTACCCTGCAGCAAATTGCATTTTGCATGTAATAGACTTCAATGGAGTCACATTTTTGGTACTTTATGTTTTTTTTTTTTCTTTAAACACACTGCATATTGCTGATTGGGAGCTGAGGAGCTGGGAAGCAGGCTGCTGTGTCCTTAACAACTGATAAATCATCAGCTGTCAGAAGGGGTTCCCTGTTAACAGCTGAATGTGAAAAAAAAAAAAAAAAGAATTACCAGCAAGAAATAAATTAGGAAAAAAACAGTGTGGGGTCCCCCCCAAATCCATACCAGGCCCTTTGGAGGGGAACCTCATACCAATTTTTTTTTTTTAAATGGCACGGGGTCCCCCTCCAAATCCATACCAGACCCTTTCAAGCATGCATCCCAGCAGGTCAGGAACGGGAGGGGATGAGCAAGCGCCCCCCCTCCTGAACCATACTAGACTGCATGCTCTCAACATGGGGGGGTGCTTTGGGGCAGGGGGGCTCTGCCCATGCTGATGGGGACAAGGGCCTCTTCCCTACAACCCTGGGTGGTGGTTGTGGGGGTCTGCGGGTGGGGGGGTTATCAGAATCTGGAAGCCCCTTTTAACAAGTAGGCCCCCACATCCTGGCGCTCCCCCATGTAAATGAGTATGGGGTACTATTTTAATTTATGAAAAAAAGTGTCAAAGAAAAAAAAACACAATTCCTTTAACCCCCCCCCCCCAAAAACAAAACAAAACAATGTCCCCCGATGTAGATCCCTCCTCAATTACGCTGCCTGCCATACCACCTGTGCCGGGGAAAAAAAACTTGATGAAGGGTAACCACCAACCGCCCACACCTCTGTCCTACAGTTCTTAAATAGGTAAGGGGTGGGGTCACCAGGTGATGTCATTGTGAAGGCCTGGTATGGTTAGGGGGGGGGTGCTCACTTGTCCCCTTCCTTTCCTGACCTGCTGGGCTAAATGCAAGTGCTTGGGTAAAGGTCTGGTATGGATTTTGGGTGGACCTCATGCCATTAAAAATAAATTTAAAAAATTGACGTGGGGTTCCCCTCCAAATCCATACCAAACCCAAACTGCCTGGTATGGATTTGGGGGGCACACCATTTTTTTTCTTCAATTTTTTTTTTTTTACATTCAGATGTCAGTGGGGATTCTACTGACAGTTGAGAACTCACGGGTTTAAAAGCGCAAAACACGCCTGAAAACCACAACCGCATAGATGTGAACCTAGACTCAGAGGCAGAAAAAAAATGCCATATGAGTGTTTTTAACACTCACTGTGCATGAGGCCTAAAAAGCCTGAACTGCCATCCTGCATACTTATTCCAGATTAGCAACTTACCTTGTATAAGGGAACACAGGATGACAGCCATGGAGCCTGCAAAGAGTTGTGTAATAGAGAGCGCCCTCTGCCCCTACATGCCACATATGTGTTTTAATCAAGGCCAGTCCAGAGAGGTCACAGTCCTTTCTTTTCTCCTGTGAAGGTGGTAGGTTCTATCACTGTCCTGAATTGGGCTCACATAATGACACTTGAGCACTGTTAATGTCACAGTATTCTGAATGGAGGCTCAGGGGGCGGGTCCATGACGGCCTAGGCTCAGAGGAAGTGGGTTAAATGATGCTGACCTTTGGTGTCATCTTGTGGTGAAAAATAATTACTGCAGGGGACAGCTTCTGGATTAAAGATGATATTTGTAGAAAGATTGAACTGGGTTACTGATGTATTTAGTTGTATGTGTAATTCTGTTTTTAAGATGCAAAATAGATTGTGTATAGTGGGGAAGATAATTATTTCATCCCCTGCAGATTTTGTAAGTTTTCTCACTTACAAAGAAATTAAGGGTCTATAATTTTTATCATAGGTATATTTTAACTGATAGAGATAATAAAAAGAAAGGGTTACCCAGCGCATGACAATGAGAGCCTGTATTGTAGTTCAGCTTAATATTGTCCTTTGTATAATTGGAATTTGTCCATATATGCTTTAAAAAAAAGTTGAGGTGCAAGCCATCCCCAGAGCGTATCCAAGGTACTCTGTGAGGAATGCAAGAAAGAGAAGGAGGAAGCCGCACCTAAATGCACTATTATAAGGTTATTTTAATAGCGCAAAAATAAATGCACTTAGAGGAACTAAGACATCACAGGCATATCTGTCATGTATGGAGTCCTCCTTGAGGGGTTGATGACAGTACGGTTTTCCCATCGTTCGACTGTGTTTTCTCATGCAAAGGACGCCGTTTCCAAAGCAGGAAGTGAGGGAGATCCTGGCTGCCTGGCATGAACCTCGCGCAGGAAATGACGTCACCTGGTGGGCGGACCTCTATGTCAGAAGGACAGGAAAGAAACAAGGCTACGCGTTCGGATCATACAGCTGGCCAGTAGAAGGAGCTGTATGCTCTCAGCGCGTAGCCTTGTCACATTTGTGAGGTCAGGCCCTGCTGTTGGACAAGAAGGCCTGGTTCCCATTCTCTGCTCTAATTAATCCCAAAGGTGCTCTATCGGTTTGAGGTCAGGACTCTGGGCAGGCCAGTCAAGTTCCTCCACCCCAAACTCGCTCATCCATGTCTTTATGGACCTTGCTCAACCTGATAGAACACCTTTGGGATAAATTAGAGCGAAGACTGCAAGCCAGGCCTTCTCATCCAACTTGTGTAGATGGGCACATGCAAATTGTTTTCAGGTGCACTCTGTCTGCATTTGACATGCACTTAAGATACTTATATAGGGGGTAGACATTTGCACTGGCAAAAGATTTGTTCGTTTTTGTCTTTTTTTATTATTTTATTTTTTATCAATTTTTGGGGTCATTTAGTTATGATCGAAATTCATAAATCCGGAAATTAAAAAATTTGTACATTCCTAAATTTGAAAATCCGGCAATTCAAAATCTGGAAATTAGAAATAATAACTAAAAATAACTATTAAATTATAGGTATTGGAATTTACTTTCAAATTTGGCTATTGGTGAACGTAACGAATGCAAATTTATCCGCAGTTACAAATGACCTGAAATAATGAATGTATCTAAACAAATGGAACAGAGCGAATTATTAATAATAATAATAATAAGTTTTTATTATTATTGTTTATTATTATTAATTGATTATGTTCCATGCATTTAGATAAGGCATTTTTTCGTAAAATTCAAACTACGGATAAATTCGTATTCATTACATTCACTAACAGATAAATTTGAAAGGAAATTCCAATACCTATAAATTTAATAGTAAAGTTATTATTAGTTAGTTATTTCAGATTTTCTAATTTTCAGATTTTCGTTCTTCTTTTGAATTTCGGTTTATCTTCTGAAATTTCAGATTTTCGAGTTACGAATTTCGGAAATTTGAATATTCGAAATTCTGTAATTTTTGAATATTCGTTTCGTATTTTGTTAAACGGGTTTTCGTTAATTAGGATATTTACGAATTTGTCAAAATTCATTAAACTAATTTGGAACTAAATAAATTGCACATGTCTAATAAGGGCGGGGGAAGCAGTTCTAACAACACCAAAAAGCTTGTCCACACGTGTCCTTCAAGGATTTTACCCTGTTTTGGTTCTGTCAATAATCTGACAGAGGGTGGGAATCTACCTGCCATTATTCTCAGCACTGTAACCAGGGCTGGACTGGGACAAAAATTTGGCCCTGGACTTCATCCAGACCGGCCCACTCCAATTTTGCAAACACGCACAAAAACAGTATGCTGCGCACTTGCACGAGAGTGACGCCATCATGGCCCGGCTAGACACATAGCAGGAGTATGCAAACTCAGAAGCCGACAGCACACTGCTGGTGATCTTTTATTTTCCCCCCTCCTCTACCCCCTGGTGTCCCCCTGTCACCTGCCCTGAAGTCTGGCTCTGCATTATATATTTTAAAATAAACAAATAATGCGCACACCAATTTCTGATCAACCGCAGTAATGAGAAGCTGCCAACATCAAACAGGTTTAGGCCCCTTTCACACGGGGCGGATCAGTAATGATCCACCCCGTGATGATCCGCTCGCTCAGCGGGGATCGCTCTGTTGTCCCCGCTGAGCCGGCTGCGGACAGGGCGGTCTCCGCTCTCCTCTATGGGGATCGGATGCGTACGGACCGTCTGTCCGTGTTCATCCGATCCGCTCTGCAGACGGATAGAAAAATAGGATTTTCCTCCATCTGCAGAATCGGACTGTTGCGGAGGCGGAGGAAATCGGGTGTCTGCGGATGTTCATGCTATCCCATAGGGATGAATGTATGCCCGTATTTCATCCGCAAACGGATGGATGAAATACGGACATATCATCCGCATGTGTGAAAGGGGCCTAACACAAACCCACAGATAAATTGAATATATAGCAAAGGATGTGATGCTAACCAAAATAACATTAAAAAAATCAATTTTGTGCAAATAATGATTCAAATAATACAAAAAATCCAACATAGCTAAAAGTACATCAAACGTGTCAATTAATATTGAAATGTGCATAAAAAAATTTTCAGCAAAAAATTCATATATAAACCATGCTTATAATTAAAACCATTTTATCCAAACTATGTCCTTGGTATTAAAGTGCAAAAAAAAGGGGGGTTTTTAATTATAAGCATTTTTTATATATGATTTTTTTGCTGAAAATATTTTTATGCACATTTTAATATTAATTGACAGTTTTGGTGAACTTTTAGCTATGTTGGATTTTGCATATTATTTTAACCATTATTTTTACCAAATGGATTTTTTATGTTATTTTATTTAGCACCACATCCTTTGCTATATATATATCTACACACACACATACACAGCATATATTATATATATATATATATATATATATATATATATATATATATACAGCAATGTGCTATATACAGTATTCAATGGGCCGGCCGGTTACCTGGATGGGTTCCTGCAGCACTGCCATCCTCCAGGCTCCCTCGTCTGCTCCGGGGACTTCTCTGCCTGTCGGCTGCTTTCACGGCGGCCCCCGGCTCGTTACCGCGGGGGCCGCTGGAGATAGCCGAGTTTTGTTCGCTGAAGCGCTGTCGGAGAGGAGCAGGGCGGGGGAAGCCGAGCGGTGGCGGAAAAGGACGACTGTGGGCCGGAGGTGGCCGAAGATGTGTGCAATACTAGTATTATGAGAGTGCCGAGTGGGGGCGGAAAGAGCCGAAGTGTGCCGCGCTGCGCTCGGAAGTACAGCGGTGCTCAAATGAATGGCTGTGCAAGTAGCGCAGCCATTCATTTGGCTAGGCTGTCACTGAAATCGGCCCACTGAGCCATCGGCCCACCGGGAATCTCCCGGTAGTCCCGATGGCCAGTACATGCCTGACTGTAACCGGAGAAATAACCCATCTCCTGCACTTGTATAGATACAGTACAGAACCAAAGAAGAGACTCGCTGCAGTAAACGTAAGGACAGAGCAGGGGATGTCTGAAATATCACCTCAAACTCTGTGCAGATGTCTGAATAAGGCCCTGTTCACACGTGTGCTTTTTATGTGCACTTTAGGGACCTAAAACACATGTAAATCACCCCTTATGCACACTGCACAGAATGTGACCCAGCCCTTAAACAATCAGCCAATCACAATCAAAAAAATGATATTTCAGGGATTCATTCAATACTGACAGTCTGCAGAATACCCCAAAAATTCTGTTGCAGTGACTGCAAGGAAGTTTTAGAAAATCATAGCTGCCTGTAGATATAGAAAGGTCATTTTTAATAACATTAAACTTCCAAATGGCTTGTCCAGCAGTTTTATTAACTTTTTAAACAAACAGTTGAGTTTTAATTTTAAAGTCTTATTATTTACATTTCACAGTGCACTAGTTAGAAGAGTTCTCACTTGGACCCCCTCCACTGTACACAGTGCTGTACAATTACAATACCTGTTTGCAGACACACCTTGTCGGGTGCTCCTGAAAACAAAGCACAGGAGTTTTTATATAGGGTGGACTGACCTCCCAAAACTTTACTTTGTATAAACCTCTTGGCTTTCGGATCTGCCCTGTAAAAGGTATATAGTCTTTGTAGTATTGTAAAATCTCATTGCTGGAACCCTACATCTAAATGGTCAGTTGTTGGTGGAGTGTTTTCCTTTTTTCATTTATTAGAATACTTTATAGAGTAGTAGAAATAGTTTTCTGTGATGCACATAGAATTTAGCTGCAATAGGTTGCTACTGAACAAATAACATCTCTATTATGAAAAAAAAGGTATTTTGAAAGTCGGCACTGGTGGGATTTTGCAATAAAACAAAGGATAAGGACTTGACAATGTGCAAAGTACAGTAACCAGTAATATCATTAGTTGGCAGCTGCTCTGTCCCAATACTATGTATTTTTCTGTTGTACTGAACTGTGTCAGGTTGCTATTGTTAAGTACTGTATGTTAACATCTAGTGGTGGTTTGGGAACAGTAAAGCTTGTTCACTTATGTGTAGCTCTCTCTGTACTTCTCTCCTGTTTAGTACTAGTTAGTTCAGGCTCTGCTTGTTTCTTCCATGTTCCATCAGCGTTTTTTTGCAGAGACTGGGCTTATGAAGTCATTGTCTACTTACACTTCAAACGATTGGAAAAAGATCCTCTGAAGTAAAAAATAGTCAGATTCAACTTCTGTGTCTTAATGACGATTTATAGGTGATCTCCAGCTTTCATTTAAAGGGGTTGTAAACCCTTGTGGTTTTTCACCTTAATGCATTCTATGTATTAAGGTGAAAAACCTTCTCTAGTCCTGCAGCCCCCCAGACTCCCCGTTTTTACTTACCTGAGCCCTGTCCATCTCGCCCCGGGGAAGAGCACACCAGCTATGGCTGGTGTCTCGTGTCCTACACCCCTTTTGTAAATATTTTATTATATTTTTCCATTTGACAACACTGAAGAAATTACATTTTGCTACAATGTAAAGTAGTAAGTATACAGCTTGTATAACAGTGTAAATTTGCTGACCCCTCAAAATAACTCAACACACAGCCATTAATGTCTTAACTGATGGCAATAAAAGTGAGTACACCCCTGAAATGTAAAGTGTCCAAGTGAAAATGTCCAAATTGGGCCCAGAGTGTCAATTTGTGTGCCCACCAATATTTTTCAGCACTGCCTTAACCCACTTGTGTACGGAGTTCAGCAGAGCTTCACAGGTTGCCACTGGAGTCGTCTTCCACTCCTCCATGATGACATCATGGAGCTGGTGGATGTTAGAGAACTTGCGCTCCTCCATCTTCCATTTGAGGATGTACCACAGATGCTCAATAGGGTTTACATCTGGAGACATGTTTGGCCAGTCCATAGAATACTGCCCTGAATCTCAGTCTCCAAAGGAAGGGGATCATGCTCTGCTTCAGTATGTCACAGTACATGTTGGCATTCATGGTTCCCTCAATGAACTGTAGCTCTCAAGTCCCGGAAGCACTCATGCAGCCCCAGACCATGACACTCCCACCACAATGCTTGACTGTAGGCAAGACACACTTGTCTTTGTACTCCTCACCTGGTTGCCGCCACATACGCTTGACACCATCTGAACTAATACGTTTATCTTGGTCTTATCAGACCACAGGACATGGTTCCAGTAATCCATGCCCTTGCTTGTCTTCAGCAAACAGTTTACAAACTTTCGTGTGCATCAGCTTCCTTCTGGGATGACAGCCATGCAGACCAATTTGATGCAGTATGCGGCATATGGTCTGAGCCATATACCGCATACAGATGGTCTGAGCACTGACAGGCTGACCCCCCCCCACACACACACACACACACTCTTTCAACCTGGCAGCACTCATACCTCTATTTCCCAAAGACAACCTCTGGATATGACGCTGAGCATGTGAATTCAACTTCTTTGGTCGACCATGGTGAGGCTTGTTCTGAGTGGAACCTGTCCTGTTAAACCACTGTATGGTCTTGCCACCATGCTGCAGCTCAGTTTCAGGGTCTTGGCAATCTTCTTATAGCCTAGGCCATCTTTATGTAGAGCAACAGTTCTTTTTTCAGAGAGTTCTTTGCCATGAGGTGCCGTGTTGAGAGTGAGAGCAATAACCCCAAATTTAACACGCCTGCCCCCCATTCACACCTGAGACCTTGTAACAATAATGAGTCACATGACACTGGAGAGGGAAAATAGCTAATTGGGCCCAATTTGGACATTTTCACTTAGGGGTGTACTCACTTTTGTTGCCAGCGGTTTAGACATCAATGGCTGTGTGTTGAGTTATTTTGAGGGGACAGCAAATGTACACTGTTATAAAAGCTGTACACTCACTACTTTATATTGTAGCAAAGTGTCATTTCTTCAGTGTTGTCACAGGGAAAGGTATAATAAAATATTTACAAAAATGGGAGGGGTGTACTCACTTTTGTGAGATACTGTATCTCTAACAAACCAAATATATAAAGTGCGCTAGTGACAATTAATTATCAAAAAATTATATGATTGCACCGATACCACTTTTTTTAAGACCGAGTACAAGTACCGATACTTTTTTTCAAGTATTCGCCATTACCGATACTTTTGTTAATGTCAAGTGACAGTTTTCAAAGTACTGACTGATGGCCACTGATTTGCGGCTCTGATGGCTAGCACTTACTGATGGGCACTGATATGCAGCCCTTGTGGGCACTGATAGCTAGCACTGACTTATGGGCAATGATAGGTGGAACTGTTTGGTAGGCAGTGGCACTGAAAATAATGCAGCACTAATTGTTGGCAGCATGGCATGATAAAATAAAATCGATGATATGTGATGACTGAGTATACAAGAGCCCATCTTGATACACCCTGCACTCGGCGTCAGTAAGCCCAGTCAGAATGCAGCAGCGGACATCTTGTTGTGGGCTGGGTTTAACAAGATGTCCGCTGCTGCCTTGTGACTGCAGGCTACTGAGGCCGAGTTCAGGGTGTAGCAAGAGGGGTGTTGCCGTGTACAGCCTCTGACGGACACTCAGGCCGTCACTTCAGTTAACGATTCTGATGGCCCGGTCACAGATTCTGATGGATGCACGCGACTGCGACCCACAACCCTGCCCCATAAGCTTATGTAGCGGATGACATTTTGGACAAAGTGTCATTCATGTGTAAATTTAGTTTTTGCCTCAGAACAGTAGTGGGGTTCTGAGGGTTAATTGTGTAGGTTAACTTTGACATAAGTTTGGCTGGGCTGTGTTAGAGTTCTGCTTGGTCATGTGTACAGTGAGGTGCACATGACAAGCCAGAACCAGGCTTTTTTTTGGGTATCAGCTTTCTTGGAACCAATCAGTGGGTGTGCCGGGCCCCACTGAGGAGTCTGGGAAGGAGTACTTAAAATGTTGAGGTCACGTGTTCAGTAGGAGTTTGTGAGGCCCAAGCGGTCTGTTCTTGTTTTCCTGGACCGGGATAGCCCCGTGAGGGGTCCTGGTCACGGGTTGTTCGACATCCCGCAACAAGCTTCTGTTGGTTACCCCCAATAGACCCGTTTAGTTCTGGGGTAGTGATCCATCTGTTCCCGAGTCTAGGAACCAGCTGGTCCGAGGCGCAGAAACTGAGGGAGGTTTCAAGGTGTCCGGGGGTGCTCTCGACTTGGAGGGGCACTGCAGCTCGTGAAGGTGACCGGGGTAGGACTCTTCGGAGGAGGGCCAACAAGCTGGCATCCTGAGAAGTGTCTGGTTACTGAGTTGGGAAGGACATTGACGAATCCACGCTTTTTCCAGTACTATCAAGGAGACAGAGAATGTTCCAGGTACTGAGGAAAAAGGTTCCTGTTCACTTTCAGTTACAACTTGTTCAAGGTCAGAGATTTTACAAGTTCTGAATCAAAGTGCTGACTGCCATAATCTCTGGCTAGATTCAGCCTTTAAGCGCCCAGCTGCGAGTGGCTACTCTCTGGGTGGTACTAGAGACTTTGTTATGTCTGCAGTTCAAGGTGCCTGAGTTCTTCACCCTTGCCCTCTGTTCCTATACGAGACTGTGTTGTTGGATGTTACCTCTGCAAATAAAAACCTTTCAAAAGGACTTTATTGGTGTCAGCGTCCAAGTTGTTGGGTATCAACCCTGGGAACCCCTAGACGTGGAAGAACAAGCCAAGCAGAAGTAACCGGTAAGCCCATAAAGTTAAGGCCGCCCTACAAAGTATTATGGCTGCTACACTTACTTTCCTCCGCTGCAAGGACTCTCACTGTGCCAGGACCAGCGCTCCGCCTTCTCCCACCCACTCCGCCCACTGGCTTCTAGGATCCAAGGTATCGGGTGAAGCATCGGGAGCATTTGCCTGAGTACAAGTACTCGGGCAAATACTCGGTATCGGTACCGATACTAGTATCCGTATTGGTGCAACCCTATCATAATATCATCATCTGTCATAAAAGAAAGTCCATTGTTAAAGTGCTGAAATTGTCTACACAAACGTGTTCCAGTGCACTAAAAGTGCTATGTGCAAAATTCTATGTTGACAAGTTCATGTGAAGACATGCATTGATATAAACTTATATATATTCAAAAAATCTAATTCATAAAAAAAACTGGTGATAGCAAGCGTGTCCTTGTGTCCACTCAGGTGCTCCCCCCTTCTGTATATGCGCTCACCTTAGCGCATGTGACCTTCCAATTAAGCTTGGTCTAAACACGCATATGAACCACCTCTGGGTTCAGTGTTTGTACTGGGATCCTGGGCTGGTTGCTAGCACGTTTTTCACATGTATATATAATAAGAGAGACTAGATAGTGTGATATTGTTTTAACTCTATTTATTAACCACTTCAGCCCCGGAAGATTTTACCCTCTTCCTGACCAGAGCACTTTTTGCGATTCGGCACTGCGTCGCTTTAACTGGCAATTGCGCGGTTGTGCGACGTGGCTCCCAAACAAAATTGACGTCCTTTTTTGCCCCGCAAATAGAGATTTTCGTGGTATTTGATGACCTCCTGCAGTTTTTATTTTTTGCGCTTTAACCCCAAAAAAGCGACAATTTTGAAAAAAAACACAGTTTTTACTTTTTTGCTATAATAAATATCCCCAAAAAAATATTTTAAATTTTTTTTTCTCAGTTTAGGCTGATATGTATTCTTCTACATATTTTTGGTTAAAAAAATAAAAATAAAAAATCACAATAAGCGTGTATTGATTGGTTTGCGTAAAAGTTATAGCGTTTACAAAATAGGGGATAGTTTTATGGCATTTTTTATTGATATTTTTTTTTACTAGTAATGGTGGCAATCAGTGATTTTTATCGTGACTGCAAAATTATGGCGGACACAGACAATTTCGACACATTTTGGGACCATTGGCATTAATACAGCAATCAATGCTAAAAAATTGTATTGATTACTGTAAAAATGTCACTGGCAGTGAAGTGGTTAACCACTAGGTGGCGCTGTAAGGGTTATGTGTGTCCTAGGGAGTGATTCTAACTGGGGGGGGAGGGGGCTGTGTGTGGCACCTCACTGATCACCACTCCCGATTACAGGGAGAGCTGATCAGTGACAGTGTCACTAGGCAGAACGGGGAGATGCTTGTTTACATTAGCATCTCCCCATTCTTCCTCACCGTGAGACGATCGCGGGTATCCCCGCGGACATTGGGTCCATGGGACCCGCATTTACAGAGCTCCTTGCGGGCGCGAGTCGCCTCTTAAAGGGCAACGTACAGGTACATTAATCTGCCTGTATGTGCCCTTCTGCCACAGTATATCTGTGTGAGGCGGTCAGGAAGCGGTTAATAAACATTAACCCCTTCTTTAGGGTACTCACATTTCATGGGTGCTACAGTGCACCACTCTTTACAAGAGCAAAGGGAACGCTGAATCCACTAAACGAATGTGTCCTTTCCTTGCCGAGACCGATCCACTGCCTTATGCACCATCCTGTCCCCTGCTCAATATGTTTATGGTAGCTCGCAAGATTCTCAGTGCTTAGAATACCAACATGTATAATAACAGTTATAAAAAAAAAATACACTTTTAAAGGTTACACTATATATATATATATATATATATATATATATATATATATATATATATATATATCTTGGATCAACTGTAGGTGTGATATATGGGATTGTATGATTTTTTTTTTGTTGCACAGGGGTGGATGTGGAACAACTATAGCCCTAAATAAAGATATAAAATCAAAAGTTAAAGTGAGGTAGGGTGGGACTTTGTGTGTACTTTTTGTAGGGTTTGAATAAAGATACATGCCACAAATTTAAAAGAAAGGTGTTTAAACTTTATTTTTCCATCTGTTAGTTAAAAGCATATTACAGTTGTACAAACACAGTTATTGTTAATTGGGTCCAGGACGTGCTTATCCTGGTATGACGAATCAAAAAGTATGGCCTATGCATTTCATGGGACACCCCACTTCATCAGGGCCTTAGTTTACAAGATATTCACAGTTGCCCAAATATTCTTCTATCAATTCCATTATAACAATTCAAACAAAAAATTTGAGCCTCCTTGGCTTGCCACTAGTCTGTGAGATACCACTGGACATCAAATAAGCTATACATAATTCTATATCGATAGAAAATGAATTGTTGCAGGGCCGATCCTGAGCGGGTGCCTGGGGTGCACCGCACAGCAGCTGGGAGCATTGTCTCTCTCCTGTGCGCTCCCCTGCATGCTGCTGCAGCCTAGTGTGCACAGCAAAGGAAACAGACACAACACAGGCGGGCAGAGAGAACAGAGCGGAGGGAGGACCCGCCCATCGCCCTGCAGACCTAGGCTCTGATGATTGTTCAGAGCTGTGCTCCCTCAGGGGCTGTGCCCGGATCCAGGGTCCTGCTGCCACCTCAGGGCAGAAGATGATGCCGTTCTCGGGGTCCCCTGCCAGTGCCACTAGGCCTGTGTTGAGCCAGGGCCTAACAGAAGGAGAGGACTTGGGAGGCGGAAGATCAGGCCACCAGCTGCCAGGAGGAGAGGTAAGTGAGCCGTTACACTGAGTCTGAGCAAAGTCCTTAGTGGGGTGACTGGGGTTGAAATTTGTGAAGTGTTGTAAGTGTTGGGGGGGGTGGGTGGGTTGAGCTATTTGTGAAGTGTAAGGTTAATAGTGCGTCCGCTGACACCAGTGCTGGGGATTAATAGTGCGTCCGCTGACACCAGTGCTGATTGTGTTAATAGTGTGTCTGCTGACGCAAGTGCTGGAGGTCAATAATGCGCCTCCTGACACCGGTGCTGTTCTTGAAGTTTGAAAGTTTGCATGAGGCCTCCATGGGATATCGAAACTGGTCTTGTGGCCCTCAGGTAATTTGAGTTTGGGACCCCTGATTTAGGAAGACAAAGACTTCTGGCTATTCCTGCAGATGAAAACAAGGGTGAACCAGATGTCTACTCTACAATGGTATCCTCATGGATCATAGAAAACATTCTCAACTACTACAACTAATTCAAAAAACAAATTGTTTCTGTCCATAGCAACCAACTCCTATCAAGTTTCTGCAGTAGGTAAACGGAAATGAAGATACAAGCAGCTATAATTGACGCCATCAGTACCATCCTACTCTAGTGTTTTCAGATAAGCAACACAATCATTTGGAGTGTAAAATCAATGTAGTAAAATAGTACATTTGTATATACAGATCATTATCCTACCTAAGAAAGCGTCAGTTGTGGAGGAAAGAGGGAAGGGGGGATTGGGGTATATCTATTGGACTGACCATCATCTCATTCAGGATATCCAGGGTTCCTCTGAATGTTCTATGGGTTCTTTAGAGGGGAGCAGTGGTGGATTGACCTCCCCTCTGAAGGTGCCTACATAGATCTGTGCTGATGTAACTTTACAGAGTCAATAGTGTTGGAGTCATCAAGTGGAACCTCTTCTCTTCTGACAGGTAGGAACTTTTTATTGTTTATAAAAAACTTTTTTCCCAATGACCCCCAGTGTAAGAGGGCACTATACTTCATCCAAATATAAGATGGCACTTAACTAAATCCCAATGTATGGGGGCAGTACACTGACCCCAGTGCAAAGGGACACTACAACCACCAATATAAGAGGGCACTACACTCACCCCCAATGTAATAGTGCATTATAAGGACCACCAATGTAAGACAGCACTACACTCACCCCAGTATAAGAAGGCACTACACTGACCCCATTGTAATGGGGCATTATACTAACCAGCACTGTAATAGGGTACTACACTCACTTACAATAAAAGAGGGCACTACATAGACCCCCAATTTAAGAAGACGCTACACTGATCACTAGTGTAATGGGGCACTACAATCACTGCCAATATAAGAGGGCACTGCACAGACCCCCAATGTAATGGGGCACTATATTAACCGCCAATGTAAAAGGGTACTATACCCCCCCAATAAAAGAAGGTGTTACACTGACCCCAATATAATGTGGCACTATACAGACCACCAATATAAGAGGGCACTACACTCACCCCCAATATAAGAGGGCACTACACTGACCACCAATGTAAGGAATCATTCTTCCCAGTGACCACTAATGTAAGGGGGTATTTCTCAACTGCCTACTAATGCATGGGTGCATTTCCTCACTGCAGACTATGCTGTCAAGCAAAATGAGTGTGACAGGGGTTGGGACAAGCTATATAACTACCAGGATTGCTTGCTTGAGTTGTTGTGGCAATAGTTTTCACTGGTATGAGGCCAATCAGACCTATGCAGGTTGGTGTAATGCTTTACCCATGCACATACTGTATGTTAATATGTGGTATGCTGCACATTAAAATGTATTGCATTACATAGTTAGTCGGGTTGAAAAAAGACACAAGTCCATCTAGTTAAAAAAAAATAAAAAAATACAATCCCATATACACAATCCTTCACCCACAATTGATCCAGAGGAATGAAAAAAACCCCAGCAAAGCCTGCTCCAATTTGCTACAGCGGGGGGGGTTGTTGTTTGAGGATTTGCATCATTTCATTTACAGAACATGCCCACAACTTTTGATTCTTTTTTTTAAATTTTTTAATTTTTTTTATTGTGAAGCAACAATAAATGGGTCAAAATAACAGAAAAGTCAATGTGCATAACTATTCACCCCCTAAAGTAAATACTTTGTAGAGCCACCTTTTGCAGCTATCACAGACCCAAGTCGCTCTTGATAAATCTCTACGCGCTTGCCATATCTTACCACTGGGATTTTTGCCCATTCCTCCTTGCAAAACTGTTCCAAGTTGGTCTTCGTGTTTGGTTAGTGGTGCCTCTTGCTTAGGTGTTGCAGCCTCTGGGGCCTTTCAAAAAGGTGTGTATATGTAATGACAGATCATTGACACTTAGATTGCACACAGGTGGACATCATTTCACTAATTATGTGACTTCTGAAGGTAATTGGTGGCACCAGAGATTTTTATGGGCTTCATAACAAAGGAGGTGAATACATACACACATGGCAATTATCAGTTTTTATTTCTGAAAAATAGTTTTATGTATATAATTTTTCTAATTTTACTTCACCAACTTAGACTATTGTGTTCTGATCTATCACATATAATTCAGATTAAAAAAACATTGAACTAAAGGCTGTAATGTAACAAAATAGGTAAAAAGCCAAGGGGGTGTGAATACTTTTGCAAGGCACTGTAAATGAATGATTTTTTTTTTTTTAAGGGAATGAGAACACTATCGTTACATTAATCAGATATGACGATCACTGTACAATAATTTTTTTTTGAGATAATGGACCTTTAATTCATCCAGGTCTGGTGGATGTCAGTGACTCCAGCAGACAAGCATTCAATGAGTAATCAGAATGTGACCCATAGTAAACTTTTGTGATGTGGGATCCTACATAAAGAGGAACACAGACTAGACACATGAACATGTGCCCCGGCGCTGCAACACTTCACATCACATAGATCTATGTCAGCGCTGACCTCCTCCTCTCTGCCACCCCTACAGCGGACAGCCAAAGCAAACTGCAAGCAGCTGAGACTGACCTACCCATAATTCCACAGCCAGTGAAACGAGAAGCTCCAATGGAGACAATTTAAAGGGGCAATATTGTGAGTACAAAGGCTGGCGAGAAATCCAGTCTCTCTCTTTAAGGCTTGATTCACACCTATGCAGGTTGCATTTTGCATATTCCAGGTGCATTTTGCATTTTTCAATACACATCTTTAAACCATTGAAGTCTATGGAACCAAAAAACTGCAAAAAAAAATGCAGGCAGTGTGAAAGGGGTCTAAGGGGGCGGCCAGCAGAGGCTGCGTGACTTTTTTTTTTTAAGATTTTTTTTTTTTTTTTGCCGTTACCATAAATCACAACAGGACAATGAGTATCAAAAGCATACAATATACATTGCCATTGTAACACTGGATAGTAGAAGACATGTAGAGTACAGGAACAATTGAAATGTTTAGCAATCAACAACAGTGTATGTATTACAGCAAGCTCATTTCTGGATCATGTTACCTGTGTGACAGGTTTAACCAGGGCCATTATTTTGCTAAAATCTGAACAAGTATTATCTTGCCTTGGTGTTTGTGTCATAGGAACTCGGTCTGTAAATGTCTCAGCCAATGTAGAATGTACAGACTAATGTATAGAGCAGGGGTCTCCAAACTACGGCCCACAGATCAAATCCGGCATGCTGCAAGATTTTACCTGGCCCTCTAATGTAAGGGGACTCTCAAGTAAAGGGGGACTTTGATGAGGACTTTCTTGTAAGGGGGATTTTGATGAGGGCTCTCATGTAATTGGGGACTCTCATGTAAGGGGGGACCTTAATGGGGACTCTCATGTAATTGGGGACTCTCAATTAAGGGGGACTCTGATGGGGACTATCATCTAAGTGGGGATGCTGATGAGGACTCTCTTGTAAGGGGGGATTTTGATGTGGGCTCTCATGTAAGGGTGGACCTTGATGGGGACTCTAATGTAAGGGGGGATTCTGATGGGGACTGTCATATAAGGGAAGGTTCCGATAGGGACTCTCATGTAACCCCCATGGGACCCCCATCAAATCATTAACTCTCAATTAAGGGGAACTCTGATGTGGACTATCATGCAAGTGGGGATTCTGATAGGGACTCTCATGTAAGGGAAGTTTCTGATGGGAACTCTCATGTAGGGGGGAAGTTTAATGGGGACTCTCAATTAAGGGGGCTCTGATGGGGACTATCATCTAAGTGGGGACTCTGATGGAGACTCTCTTGTAAGGGGGGATTTTGATGCGGGCTCTCATGTAAGGGTGGACCTTGATGGGGACTCTAATGTAAGTAGGGACTCTAATGAGGACTCTCATACAAGGGGAGACCTTAATGAGGACTCTCATATAAGGAGAGACCTTGATGGGCACTCTCATGTAAAGGAAGACCTTGATGGGGACTGTTATGTAATTGGGGACTCTCATATAGGGGGGATTCTGATGGGGACTGTCATATAAGGGAAGGTTCCGATAGGGACTCTCATGTAACCCCCATGGGATCCCTATTAAATCATTCCCTGCATCTATTAACTCTCAATTAAGGGGGACTCTGATGTGGACTATCATGCAAGTGGGGATTCTGATAGGGACTCTCATGTAAGGGAAGTTTCTGATGGGGACTCTCATGTAATTGGGGACTCTGATGGGAAGTTTAATGGGGACTCTCAATTAAGGGGGGCTCTAATGGGGACTATCATCTAAGTGGGGACTCTGATGGGGACTATCATGTAAATGGGGATGCTGATGGGGACTCTCTTGTAAGGGGGGATTTTGATGAGGGCTCTTATGTAAGGGTGGACCTTGATGGGGACTCTCATGTAAGTGGGGACTCTAATGAGGACTCTCCTACAAGGGGAGACCTTGATGGGGACTCTGTTGAGGACTCTCATATAAGGGGAGACCTTGATGGGGACTGTTATGAAATTGGGGACTCTGATGGGGACTCTCATATAGGGAAGGTTCTGATGGGGACTCTCATGCAACCCCCATGCATCTATTACCTTTTGTACCACCACCCCCTCCCTTTAGAATGTAAGCTATATGAGCAGGGCCCTCCTGTACCTTCTGTATTGAACTGTACTGTAATTGTGCTGTATAAACTGTTGGCGCTATATAAATCATGTATAATAATATAATAATGTAAGGGGGGGGACTCTCGTATAAGCGGGGAGTTTAATGGGGGCTCTCAATTAAGGGGGACTCTGATGGGGACTATCATGTAAGGGGGGATTCTGTTAGAACAGGGATATGCAATTAGCGGACCTCCAGCTGTTGCAAAACTATAAGTCCCATCATGCCTCTGCCTCTGGGTGTCATTCCTGTGGCTGTCAGAGTCTTGCAATGCCTCATGGGACTTGTAGTTCTGCAACAGCTGGAGGTCCGCTAATTGCATATCCCTGTGTTAGAAGTATGTAAGAAGAACTCTGATTGGGCTCAAGTTTATTTGGATTCTCTTTGTTTTTGTTTTTTATTTACTGACATACAAAAAAACATCCATGTAAAATGTATTCATTAATTTAAATTTGATTAGTTCATTTATCAAACAGATTTTATTTATTTTTTTATTGCGGTCCATAAGGCTGGATTCACACCTATGCAGTTTTAGCACTTTTTGCATTTTGCAGATTTGCACTGCAGGCCATTTAACACGGTTTCCTATGGAACACGTTCTATAGTGCAAATCTGCAAAATGCAAAAAGCACTAAAAAAGCATAGGTGTGAATCCAGCCTAAATACTTGCAAAATATGCAATGTGACCCTTGTGTTGAAAAGTTTGCAGACCCCTGGTGATGGTGTAGAGGAGGGTGACGTTGCCCCTTTAAGGCTGTTGTGCTGGAATAAGGAAGTCTTGGCTGAGCGGAGTGAGAAGGAGGGACAATGAAAGTGCTTTGCTCTGGGGACACCCGGCAGGTGGAGGGCCACCGACTGATGTGATAGTAAAGTTGTCTTTTTACTCTATAAATATCAAACTTTACTATGTGAGATCTCTTCAGCTGTCCTCTCTATTTAGAACCCCTGCATGCTGTTTATATAACATCTTCTGGTTGTATTACATAACCACTGACAGCTGTGTGATCCTGTGTCCTGCCTATCATGAATCTCAAAGTTGATTTCTGCATTGAACTAATGGTGGCCATTTCAATTGTTTCTGATTGATCTCTCCCCATAGGAATTATTGATCTGTAGCCGACTGCTCATTTGATCGACATGACACGGGGAAAGTGAATAACGATAGTTGAAAAAGGTACAATTGTAAGTTATCAATCACATCTCTCTTTTTTGCTATGCAATCTCATAATTGGTTTAATAAAAATATGATATGCAGCCAACCGAGGCAAAACGATCAATAATTTTCCTTCTTGGTTGATTGAATCTGATCTAAACTGAGCCTAAATCGATTAGTAAGGAAGGTGTCTATTCAATCGTTTGCTGTTTTGTTCACTTTGATCTATTCACACGTCAATCCGATATTAAAATGAAAGTGTGTATGGCCACCGTAAGATTGTACATGGTCACCATCTAAACTGACCAAGTCCTATACGTTTTATAGTTTGAGCTGATGACTCTCATGGATTCCAAAGACAAGTCCCAAGTTTTGGTGATTTCTTTCCAACAATGTTAATGACTTTAAATTCCCTATTTATCAAATGTAACATTTGGTTTGGTTATATTGTGTCTTTATGATATTGTTAAGCTGACCATGCACTATACAATCTGATTGTACAATCTTTTTTAGATCTACCCATCAATTTTTATGTAACGTAAGGGCTGGCACATTAAATACAAACTGAATGGATTGTTGGTTTACATAGATTTGGCAGGTAAAAGAAGATTGAACAATCAGATGGCTGGCCATACACTTTACATTCTGATTGTAAAATCTCCTTTAGCCTGGGTTCACACTGACAGCTGAACTCGCACGATTTCATACCCGCAGTTCGACTTCGGGGGGTGCTTTCAGAGACATCTATGCGGGTTCCTGCACAGATGTCTATTAAAATCGCACTCGAAGTTGCCAAAAGTAGTACAGAAAGAATCAGTGTGTTGCCGCAAAGTCGACGTTGCAATGATTCAGGCGGTGCTATTTCTGGCAATAGCCACTGATTTGCCATGCGATCTCACATGTCAAATCGCATCAATGTGAACCTAGGCTTACCCTGGGTTCACACTGAGGGGGGGGGGGGGTTGAAATCATGAGATTTCAGTCCAACTTCGGGAGCGATTTTTCAGAGACATCTGGGTTCATGCACAGATGTCTATTCAATTCGCTCCCAAGGTCGCCAAAAGTAGTGCAGGAACTACTTTTGGAAATCTGTGCAGCGCCGCACTGTTTCGGATGGTGCCGTTGCCGGCAATAGGTGGTGAAAACATGCGATTTCACATGTATAATTGGGCCAATGTGAAAGGGGGTGTAGTCTGTTTACACTTGCAGGTGGGGAATGGAAAAAATTGGTGGCTGAGCTGCATTTTAGACCACCCCCCCCCCCCTTAATCACTTGCCTACTGGGTACTTTTACCCCCTTCCTGCCAGGCCAATTTTCAGCTTTCAGTGCTGTCACACTTTGACAATTGCGCAGTCATGCAACACTGTACCCAAACAGTTTTTTTTTTACTTTTTTTTTTCACACAAATCGAGATTTTTTTTTGCTGCTATTTAATAACCATTGGGTGTTCTATTTTTTGCTAAATACATGAAAAAAGACTGAAAAAACAAAAACACTTTTTCATATCTTGTTATAAAACAAATAATTTTTTTTCTTTACTGATGTGCGCTGATGAGGCACTGGTAGGTGTGAGGAAAAGAAAGCCGATAACCGTCTTTTGTTTACATCGTGATCAGCTGTGATTGGACACAGCTGATCCCATGGTAAAGAGCTGCTGATTGGCTCTTTACCTCAATCTGTTATGACAGCCTCCCAGAACTAGTCCCCACACTGTCATAGCTCCCAACTGTCTCTGATGTGGTGCAATGTACCTCTGTCCCCTTTATTTGACCTTCATTTTGGTCTGATCTATATAGTTGTATATAAAATGCCTATTTATCTTTTAAAAAGTGTTCCCCAGTGCTAAACCTTTCATCCGTATTCTAAATTGCTGCATTTCTAAATTTCGAAAGGAATAGTAGTGGTAAAAAAAAAAAAAAAAAACATTTGTGGGCTTACCTATTATTATTTTTTTTTTTTTTTTTTTTTGTAGCAGGGTGGAGGTTAATTCTCCTTTTTAAAGAGCTGTGGTGCGGAGCTGTGGTACATACTTTTGCTAGCAGGTGTCCCTCATTCAAAAAGTTGGGAGGTTTGCACTGTAGCCATCATTCAGCTATAGCGTGGTTGGCAAAGGGTTAAAGGATAAGGTCTCTTTTAGTAACAACTTACATGTTACACCCATATTTAGGATGTAACATACTATTAACTGAGCAGCCCCTGCACCCCTGTGAGTCCCCATTGTGACAGTGGGCCAGGGATCTTCTCCCTGCATTCGCTGTCACAATTAAAAAAAAAAAAGTGGGGCGCGTCATTCATTAACAATTACTGTAAGTGGGAGAACTACAACTACCATCAACTATTGCTGCTGACGGCTTGTAGTTCTCTATGAACTACCAGGGTGCTAATAAGCATTCTTGGTAGTTCATTGCATCTTCTGTCATATGTAATTGCCTGCCCGTATAAGGTACTGTATAAACTACACTGACAGTCTGAAGGAGCCTTGCATTCTGCGAGTACAATGCTTTATGGGCTCCTAATAAAAAAAATATATAATGCACTTTTTTTTTTACCTGCAAAAAAATGGCCATTTATTTTAATTATTTTTTTAAAAAAGGTAAACTTTTCCTTTAAGCTGCTAAGGCAGTCAGACAAGGATGTACCACGTGCCACAATAATCAGCTTTTCAGCACAACTAAAATGATCCCTCCCTGTCATGTTCAGCAGGCAGTAGTGCCAACAAACACACATACTCATGTGAATGGAGCCACGGCATAAAAATGCCAGTATGAATGAGGCCCAAGTCCTCAGTCTCACAGATGGATGTTTTCTTTTACAGCTCTGAATACCAATTTGTGGTTGAAAGTTTTTTAAAGCCAGTTGACAGGAGCTTCAGAAGCATTATGCCGCCTCCTGGGCGCTTGTTATATTGGAGTAATCTGACCAAATGCACTGCAGTTGTATACATTAGATGGGGTTCCAACACGGTCTCATTCACTTGTGTGGAGTGCGTTTGCCACATTTGGTACATTATGTCACGTTCCTAGAACAAAATCAAGCCAGGTGAGTGCTGCTCAGTCATTCACAAGAAGCTTTGTATTCTATAAATAAATGCATGCCTTTCTCTGATTGGCTGGGGTAGAAAGACGGGCAGATGACATCACAAACTTCACCTCCAGTGGAAGCCTTGTATTCATTCATAAAATGCAAAATTAATGGCCCCAATCGGTTTTGTTCCAGGAGCGGGACAAAAAGTCCCTGAACAAATTCTGGAACACTGTGTTGTACACTGTACAGTGTCCCTGGAGAGATTTTTGCCTCTGGAAAGTTTTTTTTTTTTGTATGTAAATGGAACTTGGTGGGGCCCTCCTGGAAGCCATGTAGTCTTCAAAGCAAGTGACGTTCCCCTGCTGGGAAACACCTGGGGTCCAGGTTCCCTTCGGTTCCATTCACACTTTTACGACTTTGGAGTGCATCTTTGATGCAACTTTGGATGGGAGCGACTTGGATACGACTTTGGCTTTGACCAGTGATCATGGACTGTTTCACAACTGTTGCATTGTATAACATTCAGTTACGACTTTCATGCAAATTTGAGGGTTAACATTGAAGTCTATGGCCCTCAAGTTGCATGAAAGTTGGACCAAAGTAGTGCATACTTTTGAAGTCGTTGCAACTTTAAGTCGCACATATATGAATGATTATCATTGGAAAACATGGGGAATGACTTGTCACGTCACAACTTCCAACGCACTAATCCCAACGAACACATTCCTGTAGAAATGGCTGTGCAAAAAAACAGGTGCTGTAGCGCCCAACAGCTGGAACCATGTCAAGTCAAGGAAAAACAAATATTACCAGCACACCAAGGATCTCCAGAGTGGGTCCAGAGTCTTAATCAGCGATCATATTGTTACAGCAGATTGCAATGTTTCGGATCCACACAGGACCCCTTCATCAGGTATGTGACCTGCCTGATGTAGGGGTCCTGCGTGGCTCTGAAATGTTGCAGTCTGCTGTAACAATGTGATCACTGATTTTAAAGCTCTGGACCCACTCTGGTGATCCTTTGGTGTGGTGGTAATATTTGTTTGCTTTGTGATTTCACAAGTCACACAAGTGGGAATGGAGCCTTAGTTGGGCTTAGCACTAGGGACAGGACAAAAGCTGCCTGTTACAGGGGAAAATGCTGACAGCCACCTCTGGAATTTGACAGGAACTGCCGTTATCAGTAGAGTGTTGAAAAGCAAGTTAGACTCGTCTCTTATTTTTATGGGTGGCCTTTTCCGAGCGGGGAGCCGGGCGATGTGTCATGCCAAGGTGCTAGTGCATGTTATCATGGACAGAATACTTTATTGTTCCCTCAGGAAGTGGACCCTACACTAACAAGAATGAAGGCAGGTGGTACCAAAGATGCAATGTATGAGCAACATTATCTTGGCCCCACCACCTACATGAGGATTGAGTGTTTTTCAGTTCTTTTTAGCCAATGAAAAGCTAGTTACTAGGGAATAGAAATGCACAATATGTACGATTTTTGCACTATTTTTTATGCACAAGTTTGTGCATTTTGAGGCACTTCCTTTGAAGACTATTGTTTTCAAATAATCTTAAAGGGGTTGTAAACCCTCCGGGGTTTTTCACCTTAGTGCATTCTACGCATTGAGGTAAAAAACCTCATGTAGTGCACCAGCCCCCCAGAGCCCCCCTTTTACTCACCTATTTTAGACGCACAAATGTCAATGGATGCGCAAATAGGAGCAGTAGTCAGTGGATCACACCATCTGCTGCGCATGCTTCGCAGACTCATCCCTTTTATCCCAAAGAATGACAAAGCAGTGGTAGTTGGAACAATCATCAATTCGTGACTGGACTACGCAAACTCGCTTTACATAGGATTACCACAATATCAACTTGTGCGATTACAACTTATCCAAAACACGGCGGCAAGGCTGATAACAGGGAAAAAACCCTGGGAATCCATCTCTCCTTCGCTGAGGAGCTTACATTGGCTAACTGTAAAAAATCGGATCACGTTCAAGACCCTTTGCCTCACCCACAAATGCGTGCATAGAGAAGCTCCGCAATACCTTATGGAGAAAATAAATCATTACACACCAAACCACACTCTTCGATCAGCCAACAAAAACCTCCTCCTCGTGCCCAAAGCCCGGTATAAATCCAAGGGGGAGCGGAGATTCGCTGTCCAAGGGCCCCGGCTATGGAATGCTCTACCAATCGACATCCGTCTGGAAGAAAATCACCTGGCTTTTAGGAAAAAACTTAAGACCTTCCTCTTTTAGCAGATGATCAAGGCTCGCCAGAGCGCGTAGAGGCGATTCAGTTCGCATTGTGCGCTATACAAGTATTTCATTCATTCATTCATTCATTCATTCACCTGAGCCAGATCGTTCCTGCATCAAGGACGAGCACAGCCACTCCAGCCGTTGTCTCGGGGGCTGATTGGATAGATTGATAGCAGTGCAGCCATTGGCTCCTGCTGCTGTCAATCAAATCCAATGACAAGGTAGCTGGGGATGGAGCCGAGTCCTGCCGTCTGTCTCAATGGACGCAGCAGCAGGACACGAGAGCGTGCACGCACGGGTGCCCCGAGGGAGAGCGCTTCTCCAACAGGGCACTCGAGATGAGGAGGAGCCAGGAGCGCCGCTGAGGGACCCCAGAAGAGGAGGATCGGGGCTACTCTGTGCAAAATTAACTAGAGGCCTAGAGGCGATTCAGTTCGCATTGTGCGCTATATAAGTATTTCATTCATTCATTCATTCACAGAGGAGGTAAGTATGATGTGATTTTTTTATTTTTTTTTTTAAATCCAAGGTTTACATCCTTTTAAAGCTTTTAACTCAGAAGAAGCGCATGTACTTTTTAGAGCTACAAGCTTCAAGTGAACAGGCACAACTGAAATATGCGGAGACGGGGTTTTGAATGTTGAGTTTTGTGGAACAAAATGGGGCATTCGATGAAAACACGATTTTTGACCCTGGATACGTTTTGAAAACGTTCCAGTTATATGTATGCATAACTGACTTCTTTTCTGTAATTTCACTTATTTATATTGCTTCAACATAGTCTTAAGCTATTTATGCAGAACAATGAATGATTCTCTCAAGTACCTGCACCTGTAGTAGTTTACAATCTAATTTTCCTACCACCATCATGCAAAAACACTATAGGGCTAGCTTGGGCAGAGGTCCATTAACCTTCCAGTATATTCTTTGGCTGAGGGATCAAAGTCCAGGAACTGCACCCAGAACCTAATGCTGCAGGGCGGAGATTTTACCACCATCCTCCCCTGTCCTCTCTAAAGTGTTGCATTAAAACACACATGTATAAATGGGCTGCCAATACACCACCAGAGTAGGCATATAAACATACCTGACCTTTTTATTTTCGATGGTGGGGGCAGCTGGGATGTTGCAGTGGCAAAGACGTATTCTGAATCACTCATACAGCAGCTGGCTATCATTGTCTATGGCTATATATCCAATGGGCCCCCTACTGGGAAATTGGTCCACCTCAAGTAAAATTCTTCATAAACACACACTGAATTTGATTCCCTTGTGTAAATAATGCAGTGTAAAGGACAACTTTTAGCTCTTTGCTTTCCTTGTGTTGCAAAGGAAATGTATCTCTATTGCCTATACCAGTGGTCTCCAAATTGAGGCCCGTTGCTTGCTTTTATCCTGTCCTTTGGGCGCTGTTCCCTTCACTTATGCAAAGCATTATTCCTCCTACTGACACCAATAATGAGGCACTTTTCCTTCAACTGACACCAAGGATGGGGCGCAATTCCTTCCTCTGACACCAACAGTGGGGCAGTATTCTTCCCACTGTTATAAATAATTGAACACCATTCCTCCCACTGACACCAGTAATAGGGCACGATTCCTCCCATTGACACCAATGACCACATCTAATTTTTCCATTAGGTAAATCCTGATATATTACTATGAAGCAACTGCCCCATATATGCTTAAATATTAGCAGATGTGCTAAACCTGGCTTTTTTCACAGGTTCCAGCCTGCCGTGCCATGGCAAGCAACGATGGAGACAGGCGAAACCCAACAGAGGTGCGCATGAGCCAGATGGTGCTACCATGTCACGCCAACCACCGAGGGCAACTCAGTACCGGACAACTGCTCAAATGGATAGATACTGCGGCCTGCCTGTCAGGTGAGGCTTGTTATAAAGTAGGTTTTTGCTTATAGGGCCTTCTCTTCTGAACTTAAAATAACTAACTAAGGCAAAACTTTCTTCTTTTTTTTTTTAATAGTGCGGAAAGGGCTTAGAACACCTATAAGGTTTTTATTGCCGTCCATGTTCCTGTTAAACCTGGGGTTTTAAAACCTCTAAAATTTTAAAAAATATAATGGATTTTTGGTTTACATGTAAAATCATTTTATTGAAGTTCATCATTAGGACACAAGGCATCTTCATATTTATTGCTATAGTTAGGTATGGCTTCAATTTTTGTAGTAAGCCATGAACCAAAAAGGAAGAGGAGCGGGATCTCTGTGTCCCGTGATGTAATCCAAGAAGAGGATTTTACAGGTAAACATCAACATCAAAAACGCCAACCTAAATAAGTAAGAACCTTATGCAGCAACCTGTAAAACACACTGACCAAAGGTAGCATCTTCAGCAGCATTCACATTTACTTGGTACAACTTGGTAAAAGTGTGCACTGAAGACCAGGTAGCAGCTTTACAAAGCTACCAAATCCTAATGATTGTTAGCCCAGGAGGCACTAACACTCCTAGTAGAATGGGCTTTCAATATGTTAAGAGTTTTCCAGAAAATATACAAATTGTAGGTAAACTGATATCAAGGAGTAAGAAAGGCCCACAATGCAGGTGGGGCATATTACTACATCAATGACAGAAGTAAAGAGATCTGAATATTATGCCAAGACATCTTCTACAGTCACTAATCGCAATTGAAAATACAATCTCAACGTAGCAAAAAAGTACTCTGTGAAGAGCTGCAAAAAAAGGGGCCCCAAAAAGGGAAATAGAATCTCGACATCTCCACAACCCACCCGCCATCCGACATGGGTCATGAGTATGCAGAATGCTCTACAAGAGTGCAATCAAAGTAGCTAGGTAGCATCAAGGAAGAAAAAGGCTGGCATGCGGCTCTCCGTGGGGGCATTTTGAGAAGAGGAGGAGCCAGGAGCGCCATGGGAGGACCCCAGAAGAGGAGGATCAGGCCACTCTGTGCAAAACTCTTGCACAGAGGAGGTAAGTATAACATGTTTGTTATTTTTAAAGGCCCTTTTTCTGTATTGCTGTCTGCCTAGTTCTATTTTTGTCTGCGAGTCTGCCTATTTGCTATTGCATTTGCCTAAGGGTGTCCAGTGCCCTACGCCTCTCTCCCCTGTTCCTGTTAAGAGAAATAAAACTCTTTGTTCCTTTTTAAAAGTGACTGGCACCCATCTTTCCACCTTGCACAACACCCACCATGCCTAGTAACCTGCACCCTGAGGAGGCATGTCAGCTCTCCCTGACTCTAGAGGTCGGGGAGATCGATACATGGGTTTAAATGCAGCTTTCTGCAAAACAGTACCAGGTTGATGTCCCACATTATTGGAGTCTTAACTGGTGCAACAGTGTGCATATACAGTAATGCCTTGTAGAGTTTGAGGCAATCTGTCTCTGTAAAAGGGCTGCTAAAACCGAAATTTGACCTTTTGATCATACTCCAGTATAGTTTCTGGTCAACTCCCAACTGAAGGAAAGCAAAAATAAGGCAACCACATACTTGCTGCGAAACCCCTGAGCCTCAAACCAGGAAAAGTAAACCAATCAAGTCTTGTTGTAAATCTTCCTGAAAGTTGTCTTTGTAGCCTTAAGAAGGGTAGGAGTGACCGAATTTGAGATACTATTGTCCCTTAGGACCTTTGGCTTCAACAGCCATCCCTTCAAAGCCAGCAACTGTAAGAAAGATGACAGATCAGACTTTGCAACAGTAGGTCAGGAGGGTCTAGAAGAGTTCATCCGATGACATGTTCACCATGTTGGAATACCAAGTCCTCTTGGACCAGTCCAGGGAAATCAAAATTGCAGGAATTCCTTCCTATTGAATCCTGCAAAGTAGGTAAAAGCTGCAATGGTGGGCTGACCTAGATTAGGGAGAACTGGTCCCACGGTCTAACCATGGCATCAAACCATGACTGCTCAAGGATCTCCAGTCCTGGATACAAACCTGCCCAGCTTGACATTAAAACTGGATGCCAGAAGATCCAAATCTGAAATATTTGGATCGATGCTACATCCACCTAGGTGAGTATAAATGTATAAAGTCCATACTACTTTTTTTAAATAAAGATCTTAAAGCATTTCCTAGAAACCTGGAAACCCAAATAAATTGTCTCTATCCAACTTTTGCTTGCGTTACTTCTCAGAGCCTAAGTCTGACCGTTGTAATATAATATCTCCTATAGAGAAGCAGTTTTGTGTACTGCACTACCAAATTTCACCATAAGGTGGCACTTCAATCAAATTAATCTGTAATCGATGCTGTTTTGATACATACATTGCTGAAATTGAGAGCAACTATCCTAGCACAACTGTTGTGTTCTGGTCTTTCAGCTGAACGACATGCTGGCTGTCCCTGTGTCACTGCCTCTATGGATGACATCTACTTTGAGCACACCATCAGGTAATAACATTTTTTTTATTTTTTTTTCATTAATCAAACTAAAGGAAATGGCTGACTCTTCTGCATACCCCTTAACCCAGCTCTGGCTGAGACAAAGTTGTTTTTTATTTATTTTTTAATAAAAAAAAGACATAACGCCTGCTCTGTGCAACAATATTGCACAGAAAGTCATTTCCTCTTCTTACAGTCCCCGCCAGCACCCTCCTTCCTGTGCCTACTATAGCTCCCATTGGGTCCTGTGCTGAACTGTGTGACGCACACACCGACTGGCAACTGCAAGGGTCCATGGCTCTGCTACCCTTAGTTTAACCTGTGAAATTAGGAAGTGATGCTGGAGTTGGATACGCTGTTGGAGAAGTGACATGGAGCCAGATAAGTGTTTAAGGATTGAGGGGGGTGGTGGAGCTAGGGATTTCGGACGGCTAGTGGATTTTATATTTTTTAACTGACTGCAGAGAATGCATTAAAGGGGTTGTAAACCCTTACAGACCACTTTGTGCTACAGGTAAGCCTATATTAAGGCTTTCCTGTAGCTACCCAGGATATCTCCTAAACAGTTTAGGAAATATACCCTGTATTTGCATGTGCCAATGTCATCGGCGCATGCGCACTGACACAAACTGAAGCAATGGAACGTATGTGCTGTTGCTTCAGTGAGTGTGCCGTTAATGCACGCATGCGTGGGAGTGACATAATCGTGGCTCCGGCCAATCGCAGCGCCGGAGCCGCGATACCCGGAAGTAACCCCTGGGAGTGATGCCGCCGGCCAGTGCTGTATACGGGCACCACAGCAAGGGCTTCGATCTCAAATGAGTATTACGTAATGAGCTAGTATGCTATGCATACTAGCTCATTATGCCTTTGTCTTGCAGGTATTAGTAGTGTGTTTTTTTTTTATTTTTTTTTTTTTTTTAAGTGGGTTTATACCCACTTCAAGTAAAAAAAAAAAAAAACATTTTGGACTTAAGCACTACTTTAAGGCCTGGTTTACACCTATGCAGGTTTCAGGTGATGCATCTTCCAGGTGCATTTTGTGTTTTTCAATAAATGTTTTTTGATCCATTGAAGTCTATGGAACCAAAAACAACCTGCTGGTCCTTGGACCTTTCCATAAAATGCACAGATGTGAATGTGATACATAGGAAGCCATGTTAAATGGATTGCAGTGAGTTTCTGCAAAACTGAAAACTTACTAAAAAAATGCATAGGTGTGAACCAGGCCTAAATCTGTTATCTGCTCATTGGTGGTACAGTAGTTAGGTGACTCCAATGCCTGCTCACTACGAGATTGAGTGACCACCAAGAGCTCTGCAATGACCATGAATATTTATGTACCTACCTGCTTCCCCATACCTGTGCATCAGTGAGAGTTGGCACCTGGATAACTGATGGGGCCTTGCATGGGAAGCAAAACAAGTGAGTGAGAGGGATGACATTGTTGACAGTTCACTAATCTTACGGCAATAGGCTCATTTCACAAAACTAATACAGCATGTTTTATAGTCTCACATGGCTGAATATGGAGTTTCATAGGCTGTTGTTAACCTTTTTGATTTGATCCTAAAGTAACTAACCAATCTGAGCTGGTGGTAGTGGCATCAGGAAAATGTCAGCTGTAAAGCTGGCCATATTCCAGTAGAATTTCGTTTGTGCAGTACAATTCTGAAAAATCGTTCAATAACTCACTTCATCTTGCCATTGAGGCAACTCATTTTGTTTGAAAGGCATTAAAACTTCATCCAGACCTTTTACTTGAATGGAATCTCATATGCATTAAACAGGTTCTTTTTGTGTCTAGCACTTGTGCAATACAATATGTACAATTTTCCAAATGAAAACCACATTCGTAGTTAGAATTTGATGCCTTTAAAAAAAAAAAAAAAAAATTCATCCTGTTCCTTTTTAATTTTTATCATCGTTACTGTCAAAAAACACTGTTGGTTTGACTCTTTTAACAATTTAAAAAAATAAAATAAACATTTTGAAAATGTTAAATCTTTGAACAAAATTCTACTGGTGTATACATATTGATAAGTCTGCTTTAGCCATTTTATAGGATAAGCCCATCAATGAGCATATTTCTTCCTAATTTATAGTTTTTCTCTTTTATTTTTTTTTTGTAGCGTGGGACAAGTTGTTAACTTAAAGACAAAAGTGAACCGAGCTTTTAATTCTAGTATGGAGGTGTGTGCTATTTTTATTTATTTTATTATATTCATTTTAAATATATATATATATTTTATAGGTGGATCTACCACACATTACATTTTAATAGCTGACATGTCACCATAGTTGAATTAATGATGCAGCATAGCAAGAATTGAGGTAGATGGGAAAGATGGAGATGAAATAAAATACAGCGCATAGTGTGGTGTCAGTAGTTTTTACAATGTCCCAGCAAATAAGTGCCACTTTGTTTCCCTAAATAGCATGTCGCCTTGCCCCAGTAGGTACTGGGTTTTTTCACGGAGAATATGTCCATACCAATATTCAATCTCTTATCTTGCAAAGTGAACACACAAACTAAAAACAATAAATGTTAGTGTAAATCAGGATTTCACTAATGTGTTCCCATCTTATTTTAGTTCACAGAAGGTTAGGTCAGCTTTTTTTTTTTTTTTTTGCATGATTTTTTTCCATCAATTTTTACTGAAACAGTTCACATAGATTTAAAAAGAACCTATAATGCCCTGTACACATGATAGGATTTTCCAACAGCAAATGTTGGATGTGAACTTGTTGTCGGAAAGTCCGACCGTGTGTATGCTTCATAGAACATTTGTTGTCGGAATTTCCGCCAACAAATGTTTGAGAGCAGGCAGGTTATCAAATTTTCCAACAACAAAACTTGTTGTCATATCCAGAGGTTGTCTTTGGGAAATGGATGCATGAGTGCTGCCAGCATTGCTGCAGAGGTTGAAGGGGTGGGGGGTCAGCCTGTCAGTGCTCAGACCATGTGCCACACACTGCATCAAAGTAGTCTGCATGGCTGTCTTCCCAGAAGGAAGCTTCTTCTAAAGATGATGCACAAGAAAGCCCGCAAACAGTTTGCTCTACTTAATTGTTTTGAACGTTTTAAGTATTCTGTAGCAATAGAGGAATTATCTTTGAGAAGGAGATGAGAGATCCAGTGTGCCCTTAATGATTTTGCTGAAGGGCCCATCACACATAGATTTGTGCATGTTTAATTTGCATAGATATATCACTCTTTAAACAGAAACTATAATAGTTTGTGTATATAAATGTCAACTTGAGCTATGGAGTTCAGTAAACACCAGGATTTTATTCAAAAAAAGCAAGGATTGATAGTGCTCAATGCCCCCGATACCCATGTGTACCTATCTCCTACATGTAAACACACCACCAGACTGCTATGGGGCCTAAAAGTGTAGGGGTCTTGCTATACAGAGATTTTATATGGGTAGCAATGGCATTAGGCAATACATTTGAAAAAAAAAACTGATGTGTATATGGTCCATGAAGCTCTGCTGTGTGAGTAGTAAATATTCTGTAGCACTAGAGATGTACCATCTATAAGAGTTTTTTCAGTGTGTTGCACATAGGGCAGTTGAATGGGCTGCCCAATGCACATTTGTTGCATCAAAGAAGGAGAACATTTTGGCCCTGAGCCAAGTGTGTTTTTACATGCGCAGTTTGCAGCGATTTTTGCTTGCACATACCGCTTTTTCCTGTCATTTTTAGAGCTCTTAAGAATCACGCTGCCTACATTTGCAAAACATTAAGGCAGGCAATTTTTTTTTTATTTTTTTATTTTTTATTTTAAAATGATTACATTTCCCTATCAACACAGAATTTCTCCCATGAAGCTATTGTATTCTGACAGCAGGGAGAGTTCCTGGGTGTCACGATACAACGATCAGTGTTACTGGCTATAATCGGTGGCACTGATTGAGCGAAAAAAAAAAAACCCTGACAGGCTGGTTGCATAGAAGTCGATCAAGAGTGTGGCTGATTGTATCCACATTTTCTACCTGCTGCACAAATGTGCTCACTTTTGGTGGTGTATGGTCTAAAGTTGAGCTAAACTCAAAAAAAAAAAAACATTTCCTGTGTTAGAGAGAGCCTGAAAATGGGCCTTTTTTTCTTTATTGTACATCATGGGACACAGAGCAGCTATAGTAATTACTATCTGGGTTATACGCCACCTATAGGTGAATGGACACTGGCACACTCAAAAGACAGGAAGTCCCCCCTCTATATAACCCCTCCTATACAGGAAGTACCTCAGTTTTTTTCGCCAGTGTCTGTAAGGTAGTGGTCAATGATCTGATACCTGTGCTCTTGGAGCATACTTGGAGGTCTGGACGGTTCAATGAAGAATCATGGACTTCAATCGGATCCATTCGAAAAAGCTGTCAGCCAAAATGGATGGTACCCAAGCCTTGTTGGAAGGAGAGAAGATTCCTCAAGGTTTGCCTGTAATGCAGCCTTACGGCACTGGACCCTGCGTAATGGAACCCTGTGCAGTGTTTGTTCTGCTTTTCCTGCAGGGTGCTATACAGGTCCAGGGGAGTGGATCCCAGATTAAGGGGGGGGGACCCAGTCTCTGAGAGTCTTTTATGACAAAGCTCACCGTGATGGTGAAGATTGGACTCCTGTTATGTTCAGAGTCCTGCAGCAGGAATGGTAAGTCTGCATTTGTTTTGCAGTTTCTCTTTTTTTCTTTTCTCTTGAAAAAGAAAAAAAAAAGAGTTCTGACTGTCTTTTCTCTCGGTGGCCACTGGGAGCAGGGTGCTGTTTAATCATGCTGTGTACTCTTACTCATGCGGGCTGCTGTTTCTCCTCCAGCCACTAGAGGGCACAGGCTTGCTCAGTATGGCCTATTTTTTATATAGGCAGGAAGGGTGGCCATGCCATGTGGCAACAGGTTCAGTAGGCTTCTGGAGACATAGCAGCAGTCCATGGATACTAACAAAGTGTGAGTACTTACTATGGGAGAACTGTTTGAAGACAAGTCATGATTATATGCTGCATATTTACTGCTTATCCAGGTGGACTGTACAACTGTAAGTTGATACACCCATGGATGGTTAGCAGTTCACTTTAAAGTGTTGTTGATGGCTCTGTAGGCAGGTACAGCGTAGTATACATGCTTGCAAACTTGTTGCTTAAATGCATGTTTAAATATACATGTTTGGAAAAAAAAAAGGAGCATGGGTGAATTTTAAGGAGTTGCTTTTCCAGTATAGTGCATATGTGCTTGGCTAAATCCTGCAGGACTAGTATGGGGCCAACTGCAGTTAAGCAGGTGCTTGCTTGCAAACTAGTTGAAACGCACGGTTGCCGAAGATGTATGTTTTTACATATTCGAATAAATATACATGATTATACATGTTTGCATAAAGCTACATGATCGTGGTTGCATAAAGATACATGGTTGTACAACGATGCATGTTTAGACATGTTTGTATAGATATACATGGTTTTACATGGTTGCATAAAGATGCATGTTTGCTTAAATATACATGGTGCTACATGGTTGCATAAAGATATATGGTTGCATAAAGATGCATGTTTATACATGTCTGCATAGATACGTGTTGCATAAACACATGCTTGCTTATTTCGAAAATGCTTGTTTCCATGGGCACATGTTGCATGAATGCATGTGTACAGCGCACGCTTTCATATTTTGGCTAAATGCATAGTTGCATAAGCACATGCTTCCATAAATACATGCTTCCATAGATGCATATTGCTTAAACACATGCTGGTGTGTTTTCATTTGTACTGCATATGTATGTTTATTTACTATAAGCTGTATACATATGCACTTGTTTTCCTGGGACTACATACATATGTGCTTATTTGCATAGGACTACATGCATATGGGATTATTTGCCTGGGTGCTTATTTGCACGTTCTCTACATACAGCCCTACTCCAGGTCTTGGTAGAGGTTCTTTCTCTGTCTGGAACTTGAAGATCCAGGCATTGCATTGCCGGAATGCTCTATTCCTGGGGTGTTGCAGAGCAAAAATTGGTGCTTTGATATTCTTCCTTTTCAGGAATTTGGAAAATAACCACTGATGCCAGTCTCTCTAAGTTGACTTGAGGCTGGCTACAGTTCAGTGGGCTTAGTCTCCACAGGAGAGAATACTGTCCAATAGCTTGGAATTTCTGGCCAGTATGCCTTGCTCTGGATTATAGGACAAACCTGTAGTAGGTTCAATCTGGAAATGCCTCTACAGGCATGTATATATCAACCACCAGGGCGGCACCAGAGGTCATACGACTCAGGGAGGTGTACCACATTCTGTCTGGGACAGTACAGGTGCTGTCTCTATCGCCAATACATATTCCAGGTATAGGATAGTGGCAAGGGGAACTCTGCAGGGGAATCTACTAGATTCCAATTTCTACAACATTTTGGGACAGGTGTGTCCGGGACAAGTGTCACTGCCAATAAGGGTGCATGTACTGGTAACACCATAACAACACCATAACACTGTTTCTCCTTTATTTGATGTTTTGGGAGGGGGGAGGGGGATATAATAAATACATAAGAATATAATATAATTTTTTTTTGCCTGGGGTGAAGCCAGGAAATGGCACCCGCAGAAATATGCAAGTGGGAGATTTTCTTTTATTTTCTCCAATCGGTAGAGGAAAGGAGTTTGGCCTTAAGTACCGTTAAGGGCTAGAATTTTGTCCCTATCCGTTTTTTTTTTTTCCAGGGGCAGTTGTTTCTCAATCCTTGTTTCACACCTCATACAGCAAGTAACTTGGGCAGTGCCGCCTCTCAGGCCATTCTTGTGTGCTTGGGACTTGAATTGATCTTGGCTGTCCTTGCAGAGGCCACTTTTTGAACCAATCTGGGGATTCTGTTGGTCCTTTTATCTCAGAAGGTGGCTTCTTCAGTTGCTATCACTTCAAAAAGTGGAGTGTCAGAGTTGGCAGCTTTTTCATGCAAGGAGCCATTCTTAGGCCGCGTACACACGGGCGGACTGTCTGTCCAACTTAGTCCGCTGAAACACATTTCAGCGGACAGTCCGCTCGTGTGTGGGCTTCAGCGGACAGTCTGGCGGACTAAGTCTTTCGGAATTTCCGTAATACAGTCCGTCCAACTTTGGTTTCAGCGGACAATCCGCTCGTGAGTAGGCTAGTTCGACGGACTAAGTATGGCGCATGCTCAGAAAGGATTTACACGGCGAAAGGTTGCATTGCAGTGTATTGGACGTCGTATTTTTAGTCCCGTCGTACGTGCTGTACACGTCATCGCGCAAGCTTTCGACGGACTGTCTGTTCATCGTGTGTGGTCAAGTCCGTTCATTCAAAAGTAGGACGGACTGTCCGTCGGATTGTCTGACGGACTTAGTTGGCCAGACAGTCCGCCCGTGTGTACGCGGCTATAGTCTCGCATTATAAGGTGATGTTGCGTCCTCATTCTTGTCTTTTATTTTTCTCCTAATCTACAGTCGGCAGAAGAAACATTGCTACCTACTCTAGAGGTAGTTCGGACACTCAGGATCTACTTGAGTTGTCGGCACAAGTCAGGAATCCTGATTTGTGCTGCCAGAAAAGCCCAGGAATGGCAAGCGGCATCCAGGTTGAATATTTAGCAGTGAATCTGCCAGTTTATCAATAATGGTTTAAACGGTAAAAAAACATTTTTTTTTTCTGGGGAGAGATTCTCTACCAGGTATGGAAATATCTTGGACCATCCATCATCGGGTGGCAGTGGCCCGGGGGTACAAGACCAATATTTAGTCTTTTATTTTATACTGTACATCTACAGGATTTTTACCAGGTCGATGTCAATCACATAGAAGATACTGCCTTTGGCCTCAGCATATTACAAATGGCAGAGTAGGTCCCTCTTTGGTGGCAGTTTCTATGATGGTGTCTCCCTCCCCTGAGGGGCATTGCTTTGGGACATCCCAGATAGTAATTGCTATAGCTGCGCTGTGTCCTGTGATGTACTCCAAGAAAATGATTTTACAGGTAAGCTGTAGGAAAAATCCTATTTGTTTTTGTTTATAGTCCTGAAACATAGCGGTGCACTTCCTGGTATGTGAGGTACCTCATAGCTGTATAACAACAGGGGTTGGACAAAATGATGAAAACACTACATTAATGCCAAGACGATTAATGGTCCAATTTACACAGCTAGTGTTGTCAAATCGTGGTTTGATGAGCATGCAGATGAAGTATCGCACCTTCCCTGGGCGCTGCAGTCTCTGTAATATCATAGAGTCACTATGGTCAATTTTGAAGAACACGGTTCGGGCTCATTTTCCATCTCTGCGTGAACTGGAAGAATTTTGCATGAAGAGTGGTATCAGATTCCATTACCCACCATCCAAGACTTACTGTATGTTTGCCAATTCCCAATGGAATCCAAAGGTGGTCCAACACCATATTCGGTACAATTTTGTTCTTTTACCTGGTGTTTCCATTAGTTTGTCCAACCCCTGTTCATTGTGAACCTAGGTACTGCTGTGTGTGACTTCTAGTCTCAGGCAGATCAGCAGTAAGATCTGGTGATGTCACTATTGCACTGCTCACTGTTCTCTTTGCTGGAGGCACTGACATTATGAAGCAATCCCTTCCTCTACCAAGATGGCCACCTCCACTCAGACACCGTACACAATAAGGCCTGGTAAGTGATTAATAGGGGAAGAACAGCTGCTTTGAGTTCAGACAATACTGGAGCCTTCTGGCTGCCTTTTTTTTGGGCGGAGCTTGCAAAGTTGGGTTCCTCTTTAACTTTTCTGTAATTGTGTCTCTGCAGGTTGGGATCCAAGTTACCTCAGAAGATCTGTGTAGTGGCAAAGAGTGGAAAGTGTGTCAGGCCTTCGCCACATTTGTAGCACAACCACAAGGCAATGAAAAAGTGAGCAAATGTTATATCACAATCTCACCAGTGCGAACTTAGATCTCAATGATTTGCATGAATAAATTCCATTACATTTATGGTAGATTTAGAAGGACATGCGTCTGAATTTTTCTTTCCCCTGAAGCCTGATTCGCATTTGAATGAGACTTCAGAGGCTAGTTACAGGCGGTGAGAAAGCGATGTGCGGCCTCTTCACTGCCTGTTTAAACTCGCTGCAACCACAGTGTCCCATGGTCACACCAGGGATCCCCCCTCTCCCTTAAAATGGAGGTCCCATTTCCCCCCCCCCCCTTTCACATGGTAGTTCGTTCCTCCCCCCTCCTTTCACATGGTAGTCCCCTTCCTCCCCCCTCCTTTCACCTGGTAGTCCCCTTCCTCCCCCCTCCTTTCACCTGGTAGTCCCGTTCCTCCCCCCTCCTTTCACCTGGTAGTCCCGTTCCTCCCCCCTCCTTTCACATGGTAGTCCCGTTCCTCCCCCCTCCTTTCACATGATAGTCCCGTTCCTCCCCCCCTCCTTTCACATGGTAGTCCCGTCCTCCCCCCCCCCCCCTCCTTTCACATGGTAGTCCCGTCCTCCCCCCCCCTCCTTTCACATGGTAGTCCCGTCCTCCCCCCCCCCTCCTTTCACATGGTAGTCCCGTCCTCCCCCCCCCCTCCTTTCACATGGTAGTCCCGTCCTCCCCCCCCCTCCTTTCACATGGTAGTCCCGTCCTCCCCCCCCTCCTTTCACATGGTAGTCCCGTCCTCCCCCCCCCTCCTTTCACATGGTAGTCCCCCCTCCCCCCCCTCCTTTCACATGGTAGTCCCGTCATCCCCCCCTCCTTTCACATGGTAGTCCCCCCCCCCCCCCCCCCCCTCCTTTCACATGGTAGTCCCGTCCCCCCCCCCCCCCTCCTTTCACATGGTAGTCCCGTCCTCCCCCCCCCTCCTTTCACATGGTAGTCCCGTCCTCCCCCCTCCTTTCACATGGGAGTCCCGGCCATGGCAGTGGTATCATGGCAGAAGGCTGGAGGAATGATCCTGGGTGTCTTGGTCGGTACCCCTGAAAAGAATGATGTAGTGTGGTGAATAGGGGTGAGGTCAAGTCGGCACGGCTGCACAATGCATCTGCGCCCCCCCCCCCCCCCCACCCGAACTTTTCACTTCCCAATATCAATGTCACTGTTTCCGGAGGAGGAGGGTGCAACTAAAATCTGTGGGGAGGTTTAGAGTAGTGATGGACGAACTTCCGACGGGACGTTTCGCGAACGCGAAACGCGAACGGACACAAACGTTCGCGAAAACGACCGTTCGCCGCGGGCTCCATTGACTTCAATGGGAGGCGAATTTCGCAAACCTTTAGGTCGAATTTGCGGCCACGGGGTAATTATTAGGGGGTAGCACGTAGTCCCACCACCTGGACAATAGCATAATACATGTATGAGGTGAATTTGGGATCGATAACTACAAGCATTTTTTTTTTATTTGGGAAATTGTTCTGACAATTCAGGACTATGGAGCTAATGAAGGCAATGGAGGAGAGGGAAGGTCAGGGACCAGGGTAGGCAAACAAGAGGGTGCAGGAGATACAGAGCACTGACAGCAGCACCGTAATACAGAGCACTGACATCAGCACCGTGACATACAGCGCTGACAGCAGCTCCGTGACATACAGCGCTGACAGCAGCTCCGTGACATACAGCGCTGACAGCAGCTCCGTGACATACAGCGCTGACAGCAGCTCCGTGACATACAGCGCTGACAGCAGCTCCGTGACATACAGCGCTGACAGCAGCACCGTGACATACAGCGCTGACAGCAGCTCCGTGACATACAGCGCTGACAGCAGCTCCGTGACATACAGCGCTGACAGCAGCTCCGTGACATACAGCACTGACAGCAGCTCCGTGACATACAGCGCTGACAGCAGCTCCGTGACATACAGCGCTGACAGCAGCACCGTGACATACAGCGCTGACAGCAGCTCCGTGACATACAGCGCTGACAGCAGCTCCGTGACATACAGCGCTGACAGCAGCTCCGTGACATACAGCGCTGACAGCAGCTCCGTGACATACAGCGCTGACAGCAGCTCCGTGACATACAGCGCTGACAGCAGCACCGTGACATACAGCGCTGACAGCAGCTCCGTGACATACAGCGCTGACAGCAGCTCCGTGACATACAGCGCTGACAGCAGCTCCGTGACATACAGCACTGACAGCAGCTCCGTGACATACAGCGCTGACAGCAGCTCCGTGACATACAGCGCTGACAGCAGCACCGTGACATACAGCGCTGACAGCAGCTCCGTGACATACAGCGCTGACAGCAGCTCCGTGACATACAGCGCTGACAGCAGCTCCGTGACATACAGCGCTGACAGCAGCTCCGTGACATACAGCGCTGACAGCAGCTCCGTGACATACAGCGCTGACAGCAGCTCCGTGACATACAGCGCTGACAGCAGCTCCGTGACATACAGCGCTGACAGCAGCTCCGTGACATACAGCGCTGACAGCAGCTCCGTGACATACAGCGCTGACAGCAGCTCCGTGACATACAGCGCTGACAGCAGCTCCGTGACATACAGCGCTGACAGCAGCTCCGTGACATACAGCGCTGACAGCAGCACCGTAAGCAGCCCCAGGAGGAAGTCAGCACAGCACAGGGATGGTGTGATCCCCTCATAATAAGAACCCCCAGGAGGAAGTCAGCACAGCACAGGGATGGTGGGAGCCCCTCATAATAAGAACACCCAGGAGGAAGTCAGCACAGCACAGGGATGGTGGGAACCCCTCATAATAAGCAGCCCCAGTAGAAATATGACACCGCTCAACCTCTTCAAAGAGGAGGGTAGGGGCATATAGTACGGTGTGCTTTTTTGGGTCAGGGAAGTGAGCCAAATGAATTAAGAAGGTCTGTGTGCTTGATTCCAAAAATTGTTTATAGACATATACATGGTCTACTGATCACATGTGTTGAATTCCTCCGAGATCCATGCCTCATTCATTTTTAGAAATGTGAGGTAGTTAACACTGTGGTGAGCTAGGCGAGTACGCTTATCGGTCACAATCCCCCCTGCTGCGCTGAACGTCCTTTCGGACAGGACACTGGATGAGGGGCAAGCCAACAGTTCGATTGCAAATTGGGCAAGCTCTGGCCAGAGGTCAAGCCTGCCCACCCAGTAGTCTAGGGGTTCATCACTCCTCAGAGCGTCCACATCGGCCGTTAACCCAATGTAGTCGGACACCTGACGGTCTAGGCGTTCCCTGATGCTGGATCCGGATGACACCTGTCGATGGGTCGGCTGAAAGAATGACCTCATATCCGAAGTCACCAACACATCTTCAAACCGGCCTCTTCTTGCAGGCGCTGTTGGATTGGTACCCGCAAATCCTTCTCTGGGAGTGGGAATTGCTCCTCTGCCAGCGCACGCAAAAGCAGAATGCAGCATTTCTCGAAGCAAGGCCTGGAAGTGCTGCATTCTGACAGCCCTCTGCGACGGCGGTAACATTTCCGCCATTTTGTGTTTGTACCGGGGGTCTAAGTACGTTGCCACCCAGTACTGGTCCTTGACCCTCATGCTTTTTATACGGGGGTCCCTATTAAAACACTGGAGCATGAAGGCCCCCATTTGCACTAAAGTGGAAGCGGTGTGGTGGCCTGGCTCCTGCTCATCATCCAGGATAATGTCGTCCTCTTCATTCTCCTCTCCCCATCCTCGCACAACAGGGATCCCAGAAAGGTTTAAAGCATGCTCTTCTTGCTCCTGCTCATCCGCCCCGGCACCATCCTCCTCTGACTCCTCATCAGACTCCTGTTGTTGACTTGTCTCAGATAGAGTAGCCCCCCCTGGGAATTCATCCAGCATTGCGACTTCCTCATCTTCCCGCTCCTGCTCCTCCACAGCCTGATCAATGACACGACGCAATGCACGCTCCAGAAAGAAGGCATAAGGTACCATGTCACTGATGGCGCCATGGCTGCGACTGACCAGTTTGGTGATCTCCTCAAATGGCCGCAGAAGTCTGCATGTGTCGCGCATGAGCAGCCACTGGCGCGGTGAAAAAAAACCCAGCTCCCCAGAACCGTTTCTTTCGCAGAGTTCATACAGGTAGACGTTAACTGCACGTTTCTGCTGGAGCAGCCTATCAAGCATATAGAAGGTTGAGTTCCATCGCGTCGGGCAATCGCAAATAAGACGTCTGACCGGCAGATGGTGTCGCCGCTGAATGTCAGCAAGGCGAGCCATGGCCGTGTAAGATCTTCTGAAATGGGCCGAGATTTTCCTTGCCTGCCGCAAGATGTCCTGGACCCCAGGGTATTTGACAAGGAATCGCTGCACGACCAAGTTTAAGACGTGTGCCATGCACGGCACGTGCGTGATTTTGCCCTGTTTCAATGCGCTAAGCAGATTGGCACCGTTGTCACACACCACTTTACCAACTGTCAAATTGAGCGGTGTTAGCCACTCATCTGCCTGTGAACGCAAAGCTGAAAGGAGTGCCGGGCCAGTGTGGCTCTTTGCTTCCAGGCACAACAGACGCAGCACGGCATGGCAACGTCTCACCTGGCATGTGGAATAGGTTCTGGGGAGCTTGGGCGGTGCAGTGGAAGAGACGCTAGCAGCGGAAAAGGAGGAGGCAGCTGAGGAGGAGAGGGAGGAGGATGGAGTAGGAGGAGGAGAAGAAGAGTCAGGCCTGCATGCAATCCGTGGCGGTAAAACCAAATCTACACGGGTGCCACGGGTTACATGCTTGACGGCCGTCAGAAGGTTCACCCAGTGGGCAGTAAAACTGATATACCTTCCCTGCCCGTGTTTGCTAGACCACGTGTCTGTGGTCAGATGTATCTTGGCACCGACACTGTGTGCCAGAGATACATTCACTTGCCGCTGAACATGGCCATATAGCTCTGGGATGCCCTTCTCTGAGAAATACTTCCTTCCTGGGACCTTCCATTGTGGTGTTCCAATGGCCACAAATTTGCGAAAGGCCTCCGAGTCCACCAGTTTATATGGCAGTAGTTGGCGGGCTATGAGTTCTGACAAGCCAGCCGCCAACCGTTGGGCAAGAGGGTTATCCGGCGTCATCATTTTTTTACGCTCAAACATTAGGCCCACGGAAGCCTGCCTTTTTGCAGAAAAATGTGAGCTTGGCGTGATGGAAGGTGGAGTGGAGGACAATTGTGAGGAGAGAGGAGAAGGAGAAGTAGAAGACGAGGCTGGACGGTGAGAGCCTGCAGTGTGGCTTTGTGTGTTCCGTTGCTCCCACTGGGCTCGGTGATGGCTGCTCATGTGCCTTCTTAAGGCGGTCGTCCCTAGGTGAGTATTGGGCTTACCGCGACTAACGCGTTGACTGCAAAGATTGCAGATGGCAACGCTATTGTCAGCAGCGGACACGTTAAAAAAAGCCCACACTGCGGAGCCATGTGCCGGTGTCCTGGGAGCGCCAGATGTGACCGTACATGGTCGATGACTCGCTCCTGATACATTTGCAGTCTGCTTTGTCCCTGCTGTGCAATGTAAGTCATTGCTGCTTCTCCTCCCTATCTGCTGGTCCATATCTCCCTCTGAACTCCCCTCCTCTTCCTCTCTTGTGGGCACCCACGTGACATCACTAGACACGTCATCATCAACGTCACCTTCCCCACCGCTATAAGTAGAGTAGGCAGCAACACCGGGGACCAACCTCCTCCTTGGGCTGATCTGGGTACTGGCGTCAGACTGCTGAGTAGCGCTTGTTGCTACCTCCTCTTCCTGATCCAATACCAAGAGTGGCTGCGCATCAGAAATGTCCTCTTGATATGGATCGGAAAATAATTCCAGTGACTCAAGCGGAAGGTATGTGGTGGTGGTGGTGGTGGTCGTGTTGTTGGTGGTAGTGTCTTTGGGGGTGCACATAGCAGAGAGTGAAGAAGAGGGTGCAGATCGAGAGGATGAGGAGGGTGCAGAAGAGTAAGGCTGAGCGAGCCACTCAACCAAGTCTGGTGCATCCTTTAAAGTAATTGAACGCACCTTCTGCAACTTCCCACTTTGGCTCAAGCCTGTTGCTCCTGCCCTACCCCTACCACCCCTGCGGAAGGGCCTGCCTCTTCCTCTGCATGTCATTTTTTAAATGACCCTGTGACAAAACTCTTAGTCCCTATACCGCTGAAGGACTGCTGCAGTATAGGTGAGCGGTCAGCAGTGGTGCACGTCAACCCTATCTATTGTGGACCTATAGCGGTCCTTACAGAACAGCAGACTGTACCGCACTCAAGCCTATGTACCGTAGCACCCTATACCAAGTTACCAGTCCTTATAAGAACTTTTGTGGACCAAGCAGGTTGTGTATTAGTGTTTAGCAGACTGTACGTCAGTCCCTATACCGCTGAAGGACTGCTGCAGTATAGGGCAGCGGTCAGCAGTGGTGCACGTCAACCCTATCTATTGTGGACCGATAGCGGTCCTTACAGAACAGCAGACTGTACCGCACTCAAGCCTATGTACCGTAGCACCCTATACCAAGTTACCAGTCCTTATAAGAACTTTTGTGGACCAAGCAGGTTGTGTATTAGTGTTTAGCAGACTGTACGTCAGTCCCTATACCGCTGAAGGACTGCTGCAGTATAGGGCAGCGGTCAGCAGTGGTGCACGTCAACCCTATCTATTGTGGACCGATAGCGGTCCTTACAGAACAGCAGACTGTACCGCACTCAAGCCTATGTACCGTAGCACCCTATACCAAGTTACCAGTCCTTATAAGAACTTTTGTGGACCAAGCAGGTTGTGTATTAGTGTTTAGCAGACTGTACGTCAGTCCCTATACCGCTGAAGGACTGCTGCAGTATAGGGCAGCGGTCAGCAGTGGTGCACGTCAACCCTATCTATTGTGGACCGATAGCGGTCCTTACAGAACAGCAGACTGTACCGCACTCAAGCCTATGTACCGTAGCACCCTATACCAAGTTACCAGTCCTTATAAGAACTTTTGTGGAACAAGCAGGTTGTGTGTTAGTGATTAGCAGACTGTACGTCAGTCCCTATACCAATGAAGGACTGCTGCAGTATAGGGCAGCGGTCAGCAGTAGTGCACGGCAACCCTATGTATTGTGGACCGATAGCGGTCCTTACAGAACAGCAGACTGTACCGCACTCAAGCCTATGTACCGTAGCACCCTATACCAAGTTACCAGTCCTTATAAGAACTTTTGTGGACCAAGCAGGTTGTGTATTAGTGTTTAGCAGACTGTACGTCAGTCCCTATACCGCTGAAGGACTGCTGCAGTATAGGGCAGCGGTCAGCAGTGGTGCACGTCAACCCTATGTATTGTGGACCGATAGCGGTCCTTACAGAACAGCAGACTGTAACGCACTCAGGCCTATGTACCGTAGCACCCTATACCAAGTTACCAGTCCTTATAAGAACTTTTGTGGACCAAGCAGGTTGTGTGTTAGTGATTAGCAGACTGTACGTCAGTCCCTATACCAATGAAGGACTGCTGCAGTATAGGGCAGCGGTCAGCAGTAGTGCACGGCAACCCTATGTATTGTGGACCGATAGCGGTCCTTACAGAACAGCAGACTGTAACGCACTCAGGCCTATGTACCGTAGCACCCTATACCAAGTTACCAGTCCTTATAAAAACTTTTGTGGACCAAGCAGGTTGTGTGTTAGTGTTTAGCAGACTGTGCGTCAGTCCCTATACCGCTGAAGGACTGCTGCAGTATAGGGCAGCGGTCAGCAGTGGTGCACGTCAACCCTATCTATTGTGGACCGATAGCGGTCCTTACAGAACAGCAGACTGTACCGCACTCAAGCCTATGTACCGTAGCACCCTATACCAAGTTACCAGTCCTTATAAGAACTTTTGTGGACCAAGCAGGTTGTGTATTAGTGTTTAGCAGACTGTACGTCAGTCCCTATACCGCTGAAGGACTGCTGCAGTATAGGGCAGCGGTCAGCAGTGGTGCACGTCAACCCTATGTATTGTGGACCGATAGCGGTCCTTACAGAACAGCAGACTGTAACGCACTCAGGCCTATGTACCGTAGCACCCTATACCAAGTTACCAGTCCTTATAAGAACTTTTGTGGACCAAGCAGGTTGTGTGTTAGTGATTAGCAGACTGTACGTCAGTCCCTATACCAATGAAGGACTGCTGCAGTATAGGGCAGCGGTCAGCAGTAGTGCACGGCAACCCTATGTATTGTGGACCGATAGCGGTCCTTACAGAACAGCAGACTGTACTGCACTCAGGCCTATGTACCGTAGCACCCTATACCAAGTTACCAGTCCTTATAAAAACTTTTGTGGACCAAGCAGGTTGTGTGTTAGTGTTTAGCAGACTGTGCGTCAGTCCCTATACCGCTGAAGGACTGCTGCAGTATAGGGCAGCGGTCAGCAGTAGTGCACGGCAACCCTATGTATTGTGGACCGATAGCGGTCCTTACAGAACAGCAGACTGTAACGCACTCAGGCCTATGTACCGTAGCACCCTATACCAAGTTACCAGTCCTTATAAGAACTTTTGTGGACCAAGCAGGTTGTGTGTTAGTGATTAGCAGACTGTACGTCAGTCCCTATACCAATGAAGGACTGCTGCAGTATAGGGCAGCGGTCAGCAGTAGTGCACGGCAACCCTATGTATTGTGGACCGATAGCGGTCCTTACAGAACAGCAGACTGTACCGCACCCAAGCCTATGTACCGTAGCACCCTAGACAGACCAAGTTACCAGTCCTGATAAAGAGCTTTGTGGAACAAGTGAGTTGTGAATGATTAGCAGACTGCAGCAGAAGGGCAGCAGTCAAGTATAATATTCTTTCTATATTTGGAAGAAAGAATATTATACGTGTACAAGCCTATTACCGTACCACTGATACCAGTCCTGAAAAGAACCTTTGTGGAACTAATAGTAACAGCAAGTCTTTAAAATTATCCTCACTGCCTGACACACTGCTTCCTGCCTGTCCCTATACAAATTGGCAAAAAAGAGTAGGCTGGAACGATTAGCTGGAACAGCTCTTTTGTGGACCTGATAGTAACAGCTAATGATGATGATGATGATGATGATGAAGAAAGACTAATCTGGCTGAGCTGTCCCTAAAATAGCAGCATACAGCGCTCTGTCCCTTTATCTAAACTGACAAAAGAAACTCAGGCTGCTGACCTAACACCTATACCAGTCCTGAAAAGAACTTTTGTGTACCAAATAGCTAGCGTTTTCTCTGTCCCTACTCCACACAGGATCCTTTCCCTACAGTGACAGAAGAAAGAATGTAAAATGGCCACCGGATCGGGTGTATTTATAGGTTAGGGGGAATGTCCAAGTGTCCATGAGCTGTCATGTCTCAATTGGTTGTCCTGTAACACATGATAAACGTGTCACGAAAGGTTAAAGTTCTTGTATACATTAAACACGTAAGTCCGCCGGGGCGAACGACGGAAAAAGGCGTTCGAACCCGCGGACGGCGAAAGTCGGAAATTCGCCGCGAAACGACCGCCGGGCGAACCGTTCGGCCATCACTAGTTTAGAGTCCCCACAATACTTCCCTAGATTTGGCCACATAATACCCAATACCTTCTATTGGACAAACTGTAAATGTTTTTTTACTGAGTGGAACATTTTTGTTACATGTTTTGTATGTTTATGTTGGGTTTAAATGCACCACATCAAGAGTATCACTGAAAATTGTCCACTCTAGGATGGAGACTGTGAGGTTTTTCCACATAATATTTAGACCTGGTCACCTAACACCTTCAAACCATTTTGCGTATTTAATCTTCCTTTGAACCTGTTACCAGAAACGTTTGTGGGGATGTTCACGAACACGCAGTATGTTATCTTTCAATTGTAGTTGGTAAAGCAAGGTCTAAAGTGCATGGCACAAGCGACTTCACAATCTACTGTAATGTATACCATGAGGGAGAATAAATACATCAAGTAAGAAATTGTTTGTTTAGTATTTTTCTTAATAATTTTAAGCTTTTAGTATGCGGATTTCAGTGCTGGTACTCTTCGGCCTTAAGCCCCCTTGCACTAAACCCCTGGAATTCCATCCTGTACACTGAGGGCCCATCCAGACTATGGTCATGCACTGTGATGTGTTCTCACTTCTATGGGTGGGAATATATTTTAATGGACATGCGCCATTTTTTTCCTTTTTTACGGTGAAGCATAGACGACTTACGTCATATGTGTTGTCTAGCTGTGTTGGGGAACCATATAAAAAGGTTATATTAATGGCACGGCCATTGCATTGCATCATGTCGTGCGAATCGTGCATATGTGTTATGTGCAGTATAGATGCACAAATTCTACCACATGCTACTTCAATGCATAGTGGGAATGGGCCCTGAGTCATGCATCGGTAGGCCCGCAGGAGCAAATGAAGCCTGTTACAGTGACAACATACTTGTGTGGGTTCTGTGAAACGCCTAGTCATTGTACTGTGTCCGGTCCAAGATTAGTCACTTCCAATTGTTTTCCTTCTCTTGGATTAGAAGCAGTTTTCAGCTGCTGGGAAGAAATTGATTATGCACACAGATACTGCTGCAGCTCTCATGCAAAACAATAGAAATATGAAGAGCAAACTATCACAAATCACATAGATTGGTCAAGTACAGAAAATTATGCTTTGCTTTGTATGGGTTACTTGAGCTTGGTCCCTCGCCACTTATTTACTTGATAACCGCATCATATTTAATGCCAAACAGGGAATAAAATTATGGCTGCACAATCCTTAAAGTAGAACTCCAGCCAAAAATAACAGGATGAAAAGGCAAAGTCCATTAAAAGATAAAATAACGAAGCCAGCTTTTGCTACAATATTCATTTTCAGTCACGCGATTTCCCCTGCAGTGCTTCCTTTCTGACACTAGATACCCTCATATTCTGATGGCCAGCATCATTCAACCTCCTTCCTCTGAGCCTAGGTCCTCTTGGACACACCCCCAGCCTCTGACAGAACAGTGAATAGAGAAGCGGCACTGTAATGAGCTAATCTCTGTCACTCTGCTCTATCCTCCTTTTTAGCAATCGATTAAATGATTGGCTGCTTGTGCTTCTTCTTACTCTCAGACTCCAGGGAGGGAAGTAAAGGAACAGAGAAATTGGAATCTTGGTCCTTAATTCTAATGACTTGAATTTTTAAAGCACAAGTTCAGTATACGAGTACTATATAGGTAACCCATTACAACCAAACATAATTCATCTTGGGTTTTCTGATATTGTGCACAGGTGAAGCTGAAGCCTTTGACCCCGCTCACCGAAGAGGAACAGCTAGAACACAGTATTGCTGCTGAGAGACGCCGCATGAGATTGATCCATACTGACAACATCAAGGATCTGCTGACCAGGAGCACCCTCCAAGACGGTACAGTTAAGCAAACTACTAGTGTAACCAGTCTACCATACAGAATTGCCTGGTGGTATATTGCCATACAGGTGTTACGCATGACGTCACCCACGGCCATCTTTTTGGTTAGAATGCTGTGATACTGTGATATGTTGATACACCAGCACTCGGCTTGGAGTGTGGCAGAATGTGAGTACATTTCTGTGTAATTTTAAATGTGATTAAAGCTTTTATACAGTGAGCATTAGATCGCTTTCTTCCCTTTTTTGTCTGTGTGAGGAGCATTGTTTACCTGCATCTGTGGATGATGATATAAGAAGGTGTATTACCCGGGGATCTGCTTATCTGCTTACTGCTTTATGACCTGTTGCAGGTCGATGCTCTGAGGTGAGAGGCAAATTTTACCTGTAGTGGAGGGATCAATCATCACCAGATCTGCCATTCGTTTTGTGTTCTCATCACAGCATGCAATGGGATTGTTGCTATTATCCACGTGCACTTATTTGGGATCTCCTTTGCATTAGAGGACTTTTCACTATCTAGGGATTTCCTTTGCAATCCGTTATAGAACTGTTTATTGCGCTGCACTATTTTATTATATATTTATTTTGGGGATTGTTGAATTTACCTGGAGTGCTAGCTTGCAGTGTGTTTGTATATCAGTGCTGAATATTCCTACATTTATTATATTACCATACAAATCAAATTATCATCGGAGCACACATTTCTCCCACTGACACCAAGGATTGGGCACAATTTCTCCCACTACAAAATCTGGATTGACCCTCTGCACACTGCTACACTACTACTTCCCAGCAAACTATGCAATAAAAAACAAGGATATTTAGTTCCCATATATTGTAATGCATGTTTAAGCCAGCCGACTTTAGCACCTGGCAGTTTAAACACATGTACAAGCTATTGGGATCTGAGCATGGTTATATCTTTTCTCTATTTCTCCCACTGACACCAAGGATGGGGCACTATTCCTCCCAGTGACACCAAGGATGGGGCCTTGTTTACTCCCACTCACCATGGTTCAGCCCCACTAAAGCCTGAAATACAGTAAACTGGCCCTTTGTTTAGAAAGTTTGGAGACCCCTGCTTTAAAAGTATACAAAATCTCAAGGTACCCCAGTCTAAAATGTAAAAAAAACATTACTTATGTTATGTATCAATGGGAAACCTGAGCCTGGGACAATGCACACATCCACCTTGATGAAATAACTTAAAATAAGTCCCCATCACATCAGAGCCCCTATCATATCGAAGGCCCCCCTAGACGTGAGTCCCTTGGATCTCCTTCACAGTCCCCTCCTCCCATCACCTTTTGGCTCCAGCAGTGCGGCAGAAGGTAACGGGTCAATGCTGCTTGCCCTGGATCAGAGTCGTGCATTACCGTGGTGTGAACAAGCTAACAACCATAACCTTGGCAATGAATAATGCTGTGTGTTCTGGCCTTTGAGTATCCTTTGTTGTTATGGTGCTGAGGATACAGGAAGCAGACAAAAAGGCAGCACAGGATTCAGGAAGTCAACTCCCAGGGACCCTGTAAGCCACTCTCTGGATTCTAGCTGTAAAAACTACACAGAACTCAGATTAGGGTCAGTTGAGTGGACACAGCTTCAGCGTTTGCTGGATAGAATTAGTAGGCCACTGATCACCTGGAATTTCTTTTGAAGCCTAATTTGGTAAAGGTCAGTGCATGTGTACCTGTCTTACAGAACACAGCCAAGAACAAGAAAAGAATGGAGAGTTCCTGGCTCAGAAAACCCGTGTGGAGAGTGTGGAACTGGTGCTGCCTCCTCATGCCAACCATCAGGGGAACACATTTGGTGGGCAGATAATGGCCTGGATGGAGAATATTGCCACAATAGCTGCCAGGTACAATATACTGTATATACAGAGCAAATTTCTGGCATTGTTCTAAATCTTATGTTTAAGGTGAATAGTTGCCTATAGAGGAGTACTCCAGAACATTGTCAACATTTCTAACACTAAGGCCTCCCACACTGTTTGATACTTGTAAACATGAATTACTTTTTTTGATACCTGATTAGTAAACCCTAAGGTGTGTATTTATAAAAACTTTGCATAGCTGTTTGTCCATTGATACAGCGTGTCAATTTGTTCTGTGTGAATGGGGCAAAATCGAATGTTCTCAGGCTATGTTTTCTGCAGATTAAATATTATTCATTGGTAAAGAATATTGAAAAATTTGTTAAAAAAAACTGCATTATGGCCACTAGATGGCGCAGGGTATAATTAGAAATAAGTATGCTAGTCCCCTCCATCTAGTGGCCATAATGATGTATTTTACCCATTTACACCTAACTCAATGAATAACCTTTGATGTGCAGAGAATATAGCCTGAGGACATTTGATTTTGCCCCATTTGCACGAAATAAAATGGCATGCAGTTTCCATGGACAAACCGCTATGCACATTTTTTTTTAAATACACCCCATGGAGGTAGCTGTGAATATAATAATTTTTGGCAATTTCGAATTCCATTTCTAGATTCCTTTTACACACATTGATTTACATATTGCCTTTACTGATTCATGTCGTAAAGTATTCCACAGCTAACTACTCTTACTACAAAGAACCCCTTTCTATAAAGATTGTAGAATTTCCATTTCTTCAGCTGTTGTCCTGATGTAAGTTTATACTGTATGTAAGGGCAAAAAAATAAAATACAGTTCATACACATTTCCGGATGTTTTATCACTAAAAACAAGGCAGGTACAGAAAAATGCCCGTTAACCAGATATCCAGCAAGCTCCTAACTTCTTGTATAAACCTGACTGATATCCTGAGCAGTGTTATCAACACTGCTTAGTTCTTCCCTGTGGACTACATATCACTATATATCACTTCCACCTATCTTAAGGAGATTAGGGTAAAAAAAAAACTGGTAGGGGCTGATGTTTGGGAGATTTTAAAGGGAATTCTATTGTCCGCTCAAGCAGGAAGTTAGGAGCGCATTGGATTTCTGGCAGAACTGCAGGTATTCTTTTTTTTCTCTTTTGCCCAAACACTTTAACTGCTGAATCTTTGTACACAATACATTTTGTATAACAATACTTTTTTTTTTGACTTGCACAGCCGGCTTTGTCATGCTCATCCGACTCTGAAGGTAATTGAGATGTTCCATTTTCGGGGACCCTCTCAGGTTGGTGACCGGCTGATTCTAAAGGCTATTGTGAACAATGCCTTCAAAGACAGGTCAGTATTTGGATGGAGGCAAGTGGGAAGTTGTGTCTGACATTCAGATCAACTTACAGACAAACCTGTTAAAGGCCGTTTAATTTTGTACATTAAAAAAAAATGTTAAAAGGCGGTAATAATATTAACTAACGGAGAATAATCAATTTAATGGGATCCTGACACTAACTTAAAAAATGACAGGTAGAAGCACAGAAAAGCATTTTAACCTCTCGGCACAGACAGCACGCAAATTTGCAGCCTTGGCGCCTCCAGGACGTATATTTGGCACCTCCTGGCCGAATATTTGCGTGCAGTATTGCAAAAACAGCCATGCCAAGAGAATACGCTGTGCGCACTCTCCATAGTAGGGTTTCATAGTAAGCCAATGTTTCAGCTACATACCACCATGAAACCCTTTGCAGTTTTTGAATACTGCTTGTACTATGAACAGGTCTTATGCATACCATTTCCTACACTACTACAGCTTCATTGCAGCAGTTTTGTATGTTCTCTGCCATCTTCTCCAGAAACTAGCACACAAATTTCCATTTTTTTTTTTTTTACGGATTACAGGGATACCAGATGTCCATCCTCTAAGCAAACCAACATTGGTTCTAAACCATAGCCAAAACCTCTTTCAAAGTTGGCTCAAGTACAAAAACATTAATAAAAACCCAAGCTAAGCATATACAGGTGCATCTCAAAAAAATTAGAATATCATCCAAAAGTTAATTTTATTTCAGTAATTCAAAAAGGGGAAACTCGTATTACGTTTACACACAGAGTGATATATTTCAAGCATTTCTTATTTTTTTTTAATTTTGATGATTATGACTTAGCATAGCTAGTGAAAACCTAAGATTCAGTATCTTAGAAAATGAGAATATTACACAAGACCAGTAAAAAGAAAAAAGGAAAAAAAGGGGGCTTTTTTAATACAGAAATGTTGACTTGCTGAAAAGTATGTCCATGTACAGTATAGTATGCACTCAACACTTGGTTGGGGCTCCTTTTGCATAAATTACTGCATCAGTGCAGCATGGCATGGAGGCGATCAGCCTGTGGCATGGCTGAGGTGTTATTGAAAGCCCAGGTTGCTTTGATAGCAGCCTTTGGCTCGTCTACATTGTTGGGTCTGGTATCTCTCATCTTCCTCTTGACAATACCCCACAGATTCTCTATGGGATTTAGGTCAGACGAGATTGTTGGCCAATCAAGCACAGTAATACCATGATCATTAAACCAGGTATTGGTACTTTTGGCAGTGTAGGCAGGTGGCAAGTCCTGCTGGAAAATTAAATCAGCATCTCCATAAAGCTGGTCAGCAGAGGGAAGCATGAAGTGCTCTAGAATTTCCTGGTAGAGGGCTGTACTGACTTTGGACTTGATAAAACACAGTGGACCAATAACAGTAGGTAACATGGCTCCCCAAATCATTACTTAATCCAGTAGAATAAGAATAGTTAGTGAGCCAGAATCGGAAGCTAACAGAAGGTCATTGGTGACTTTGATCAAGGTAGTTTCTGTGCTGTGCAGTTCCAGAAAACCGGATTGGAGGGGTTCAAATTGATTATTTAAAAGGATGAGAGCACCACAATAGTTTTGCGCAGTTCATAAGATGTTTTGTTGCACAAGATTTGTGGATTAAAATGTCTTCTAGCCTGCACAGACTAGTATGGCAATCCCATCCTTTTAACTTTCAAAGTACATTTATATTGCTGTCTGTGTCTCCACTGAGATTTACCCTCCCATGTGCCCTAGTGACCTTTATCACTAATGAAGAAAGTGAAAGGAAATTCAAAATTTTACAGTTCAGATTTTTCCCTTCACTTCCTATTGTGTCTCCGGGGCAGAAAGTAAATGGAAATTTAATGGGACACATATAGGAAAAAAAATAGATCAATAAATACCTCCTTTTGTTTTTTTTAGACCAGCCTTTCTTAACCTTTTCAACACAGAGGAACCATTGAAATAACTTTCCAGTTTCAGGGAACCCCATGCTTAAAATTACTATCCTACAACTCTTGATATTAGTGTGATGATCAGTGAGAAGAATGCTTCTTACACTTGTTGTCATCGGGAAGAATTTCCCCCCTACAGACACCTTAAAAGATCAATGGTGTCAGTGGTAACTTATCTGAAAAGCAGAAGTTACTAATTGCTCAAGGAACACCTAGCAACCTCTGGAGAAACCCGAGGGTTCCACATGACCTTGGTTGAAAAACCCTGCTTTAGATTTATTTTAGGGGAAAATAAAAAAGTAACAGCTTTTTAAAACAGATTTGTTTATCTGCAACTTGGCCAACTGCCATGCTGAGCTGAGGCGTGTTTGAATTCTAATCCAAATCTAGCACTGCGGCGCACCAGTCATAAGCAATTGGGGCATTCCTTGCCCTGCAGACACACATATACAGGCCCCTTGACTGTGGGGTAGGAAATGCTTCAACCATTTATGATTGGCAGAGTGCAGTGACAGTTTCCTTGCAGGATAGCTCAGGTGGGTTCAGACTCGGCTCCGAACATGCCTGAGCTCACCCCTACTGATGATGAGTTTCATGCTTTCCCTTCATTTCCATCTGAAATTCGTAAATTTCTGACCCTTTGAAAGAGAAAGAAACCCCATAGGCAGATGTCCTCTCCACAATGTCCAGTAGATCCCCTAAGGTAAATCAATATGTTTCCTCAGGTTTTTGCACAAGGCTTATGGTATTTTATTTGTAGGTTTATTTTGGACACCAGTGTTGCTAGTTCCACATTTTGAAAAACACTTCACTATCCCATAGCAAATACTTTACTATCCACTCTAAAGTAAACTGATTTATAGCACCCAGTTAGAAGTTTAGCATTTAACAGTGCCTTCTATTCAGACCTAAAGCACATTTCGTAAGTTGGGTTGTTGTGCACCATTTCTTTGCCTCATCTTCATTGCACTCCTATATATTGGTTTCCCTGACATCACCACTGCAGTTGCGTGATAGTTAGCACATTGTAACCCATCCTCATTGTTGTGCTTTTATCTGGCTCTTACCAGTTTGTAGAAAGTATAATAATGCTGAGTATTCTGATTCAGAACATGAAAAACTGCTGTATTGTCTGCACAAGACCAACACAAAGGACAGGACTTTGGAACCTGATCTGAGGAAGTTTAAATTGCTTTAGAAAGCAAAGAGTTCAACATGAACCTGCACAGGTGTGAGTTTCTGTCCAGGTTGTGTAACCTATCATTTTTCAAATTCAGAGACTGCAAAACAGTGTTTTATAAGACCTACTGTAATGGAAGACGCCTTTGTAGAACTTAAAGGACAAGCTATTCTAAAGATGCCTTTGCAGTGATTGTAAAGGGGTTTTTGTTTTTAGTTCAGACTTATTTGATTGAAGAGTATGTAGTAAACAAGCGTTTAGAAATATACGTACAGAAACAAGCAGTATTGCATGTAAAGGAATTGACTGTAGACCTCTGAGACGGGATTATATCGAGGCACAGATCTGGGGAAAGGTACAGAAAAACTTCTGCAGCATTGAAGGCCCCAATAAGCACAGTGGGCTCCATCATAAATAGAAGAAGTTTGGAACCACCAGGACTTCTAGAGAAGGCCGTCAGGCCAAACTGAGTGATAGGATGAGAAGGGCCTTATTCAGGGAGGTGACCAAGAATCCGATGGTCACTTTTACAGATCTCCAGCATTTCTCAGTTGAGAGAGCAGAACCTTCCAGAAGACTAACCATCTCTGCAGCACTCTACCAATCAGGCCTGTATAGTAGAGTGGCCAGACGGAAGCCACTCCTCAGTAAATGGCAAATGACAGCCTGCCTGGAGTTTGCCAAAAGGCACCTGAAGGACTCAAGGAAACAAAATTCCCTGATCTGATGAAACAAAGATTGAACTCTTTCTTCTGAATGGTAAGTGTCATGTCTGGAGGAAACTGGCACTGCTCATCACCTGGCCAATACCATCCCTACTGTGAAGCATGGTGGTGGCAGCATCATGCTGTGGGGATTTTTTTCAGCAGCAGGAACTGGGAGACTATCCAGGATCGAGGGAAAGATGAATCTAGCAATGTACAGTGACATCCTTGGTGTCCTAGAGTGCTCTGGACCTCAGACTGGGGCAAAGGTTCATCTTCCAACGGACAAGAACCCTAATGCACATGTTTTCTTTCACTTAAATTTCATTAGAAACAATAAAAAAAAGGGGACAGTTACATAATGCAAAGATACAATGCAATAACATGAACAACTGAGAACAAATTCAAAAGGAGTTTCTCTCTGCAAATATTAATCATTAAAGTGGTTGTTAAGCCACTCTAACCTGTACACACCATCAGCACTGCCTCCTATTGTAGTAATCCCCTCTGTGTGTGATTTATAAAAATAAATGCTGCAAATACCTAATTTCCCTGCCGCGATTGTGATCGCATGACTGGCCAGCTTTGGTCTTTCCTCCTCTGAGAGATGCAGTGGGCGGGGCTGAGATTCCTCTGATGTCAGTCTGGTGGGGAGGAGGAGAGAGCTGGCTGGTCATGTGATCTCAATCTTGGCTCTTAAATTGGGTATTTACAGGATTTATATTTATATAACATTCACAGAGGGGGCACTGCAATAGGAGGCAGTGCTGATGATGTATACAGGTTAGTGTTATAAGAGCAGCAGGAGGGGGGGGAGAGGTGGCTACATACAGACAGAGAGGGGAGGGGGAGGAGAACACAGGAGCAGAGAGGACAGCAGATAGCAGGCTTCTGTTGACAGAGGCACATAAACTGACTGGTCTCAGCAGCCATGATACACCGTGGTCAGTTTACATAGGGGTGGGGAGAAACTGGCAGGATCAGGCAGGTTTTTTAGGTGTTACAGGGGGCCAAATGACACAGGACAAGCACTGTGTCATATAACATGCTTTAAAGGAGCAGGATCCATTTTTTTTTCTTTGGGTTAACAAACGCTTTAAGCAGTTGTGCCATAAATGCACATCTTTTTGTAAAACATGTGCCTTTAACTATTTTTAAAAAACAGAGCCTGGGTGTAATGTCGGGCTCCTGCACACACTGCTTGCAGCTCTGCAGTCCGTACATGTGTAAGGGCTGTCATGCGGATTTGTAGGCAGTGTGACTGAACTACAGGTGTGCTGATCAGCGTGCTTGCAGTTCATTCAAACTACAAGTACATCTGCCACAGTGACTGATGGTACTTGTAGTTTTATTCACAGGAAACAGGATGCTCCACCCACACAGCCATGCTACTTTTAAAAAGTGACAGCGGGTGCGGGGAGAGTAACATTTACCATCAAATGAAAGCCTACTTTGTCCTGGAAAAAAAAATCCAGGTTTATTTCACCTAGATACCATAACTACCACATTTATTGGCGTATAACACGCACCCCAAGTTTAGGAGGGAATTTTAAGGAAAACAACTTTTAGGAGGGAAGTTTAAGGAAAAAAACTTACATTTAAATGCCCATCAATGCAGCCTTATCAGTGTCCATTGGCAGCCTTGTCCAGTGTCATTTGCAGCCTTGTCAGTGTATTTTTCAGCTTTGCCATTTAAAAATGGCATCGAAAGCCACCGAGAACAGCCGAAGGCGGGGGATCAGTGTATAACACACACCCACAATTTCCCCCTGATTTTAAGGGGAAAAAAGTGTGTGTTATACGCTGATAAATACGGTAGTTGTGATGGAATGTTCAGTTTAATGAACACATCAAAGTTGCATAATTGCGCTCAGGCATTAGGATTTGTTTTACCCTCTGTCATGAAGGGGTTAAACGGCAGAGTTTTTCTGCTTTCTCTTGCCTGCTGTCAATAATTACCTTTCATAGTATTAGTAGTAAGGAGAGATGTGAACTTTACCTGTCCTGTACTCCTGACATTTGGGCAAAGGCCAAAAAAAACCTGTGGGTTAAAGCATGCAAAAAGGCCATGTTTATGACGCTCATTAGTCTATTGCCTCGGTTTAGAAGACCCTGCAGATAAACATATCAGTGTATGTATGTTACGTTTGAAAGGTCTAGCATAGTTAATAATACTAGGCGGCTGAATAAATCAATAAGCAAGATTATCGATTATGCTTTTTTTTTCTGTAATCGGCTTTGATAAACTTTTATGAGTCTGGGGCACTTGCTATACCACACATTTCTTAAGTGGTGAGCACTTCTGACAGCATTGGGGTAAACTCTGTTCCTGTTCTGGTCAGGGCACCATCGACATGGAGTTTACACGATCTCCATGTGCTTGCATGGGTTTCCTCCAGGTACCCCAGTATCCTCCCACACTCCAAAGACAGGTCTGAATATGTAATCTGTACAAAAAAGGATATTCTAAGTGCACAAAAGATGGCTGCCTCTCCATCTGTCCCAACAACAGATAAAGCAATTTGAGTCCCCAGAGAGAAGTGCTTCATAGATTATTAGATTAAAAATAATTTAGATTGTAAGTTTCAAGTAATTTTGGAACTTGAAAAAGTAACTGTGCAGCCGGTTCTAATCATTACAAAAAAGCAACTCTGTTAAGCATTAGTCAGCTTGTTGCAGTGAAGAGCGTTGCAAATGACAAAGAAGTTGGAATGTCAGATCTTGGATATCATAATAGATGTTTTCATGTTCCTTCCTCATTCAATGACTAGTATCATGTTCCAGCTTGACTATTACAACACCTTCCTTTGTGGCCTACCAACAAACAGACCAGCACAACTTCAACCAATCCTGAGTTTTTTTGCTTCGCTCATCTATATCTCTTGATGCTCCCTCAAGTCTTCTCTATATTTGCTCTTCCTCAGGTCCCCAGTTATGCAGAGAATACAGTTGAAGTGCTACCTCCTTAGGAGCCGGTACATTTTTGGGTCTTCCCTCATACACAGCCAGGCAACAGGAATTTCCCAGCACTCCCACTGTAGTCAAGAAGAACCAGTCCATGGTGGTTGGTTTTGTTTTTGTTTTTTAGGGGATGAACTTGGATTGGTAGGGGTAGATGTAGGATTCACAGATTTTAACTTGAATGCAAACTGAGGACTTTAAATTTTGTTTTAATGCTACTAAAGATCTTCTCGTAAGATATATGGATCAGCTCGACTAATAGCAACATTTCTCTCTCTCTCTCCTGCCCTCCCCCCTCCCCTTAGATTCCCCAAACAAGAGGTGTAGCCTAGCTGTACTAGCTTTAAGTGGCTCTAACCCTAATCTGTGCGACTCTGCATTTGCAGCACCGCACAGATTAATTCCCCTAGCTAAGTGTGAACCTGGGTTTAAGTGGTTCTTGAAGCTCAAGGGACTGCTGAACAGGTCCTGACCTTGGGTAACAGTATGCATAGCTCCAAACTGTCCGTGATTTCGAGGGACTGTCCCTGATTTGGAGCAATGTCCCTTTGTCCCTCTTTCCTACCCATTTGTCCCTCATTTTGGTCTGATCTATATAGTTGTATATAAAATGCACTTTTTAGCTTTCAAAAAGTGTTTCCCAGCGCTAAACCTTTCATGCAAAAGCTACATTTCTGCATTTGTAAATTTCAAAGCCAATATAAAGGAATAGTAGTGGTAAAAGGAGCCCTTGTGTTTTTTTTTTTTTTTTTGGTTTCTCCTTTTACGGGGGTGTGGCAGGGGGTGTATCCTATTCATACATGCTTTTGTTAGTAGGTATGCCTCATTCCCATCTCAAAAAGTTGGGAGGTATGAGTATGGCTTCTGCTAAGAATAGCTGAGGCTGAAAAGGTGTGGCTTCATCTGCTCCTAGTGTGTCTCCTTTTTCTCTCCCTTGACCCTGAGCTCTGCTCCCACATTTCCAGGCTCCAGAATATTTATGGTCCAGCTCTCCACCTTCTGGGTTTCCCCCACCTAGGGATTGGAGAAGATTCTGCCCCCCAAATCTAACTTTTCAAGCTATAAAACTCCATTCTGGCCCCTACGTACATTTCCTCGCTTACTTCCAGATACTACCCTAAGCACAACATTGTCTTTGTTTAGTCACTATGGCTGAATTTATACCTGTAGGTTGTGGTAACATTTTTTTTTTTAGTTTTTTTTTCCCCAAATAGTCGATGTATTTTCATTAAAAACGCCTGTAAACGAAACGTGGCTAAACACGAACTACCACGTTTTACAAGCTGTTAAAGGCATTTGGCGTTTCAAATGCCTCTGAACATCCGTCCTTAATGCATTTTTTTTTTTTTGCTGTCTAAAAAATGCATCTAAACTCAACTGCCTAGAAACAACTATAAATGACCCTGTGTACATGTACTGATAAGATAACATAGAGGAGAATTTAGGGGCAGCTGAAAAGAACCAGCAGCAGTGTACATGAAGCCTTAGTGTTTTTGGGTAATATTATTATTATTTCCTTTCTTGTTATAATCCATAAAGTGTTTTTTTTTTTTCTTGTTTCTATACAATCCTTATTATACAAATAAACATTTGTTACAGGGTGTATAAAACACTGGGGTTGATTTTCCAATACTGGAGAGTGCAAAATCTGGTGCAGCTGTGCATGGTAGCCATTCAGTTTCTACCTTCAGCTTGTTCAATTAAGCTTTGAAAACAAAAACCTGGAAGCTGATTGGTTTATATGCAGAGCTGCATCAGATTTTGCACTCTTCAGTTTTAGTAAATCAACCCCACTGTGTTTGGAAAACATCTACTTAAAGTCCCCATTCACATTTCTGTGTTTTGGGAATCTAGACTTTTCTGAAAGATGCAACACTGCATAGTGCTTCCTTTGGTGTTATGTGGTGCTATTATTTCTGAAGCCAGAGTTGCACTACAGAGCAATGCGTGGCAACACACTAACATGCGTTGTGGTGTGGTGCACTGCCACAAAAGGAGCAGGTATAATTTGTAGGCTAATTGAGCTGTATTGCCAGCCCGCTCATTTATATTGGGATGCCTAGCAGAGTGCACGTTAATGAGCAAAAAATATGCACATGCAATTGATACCTTTTTTATATTGCTGTTACCTTTTGGCGCCATAAATATACTGATAAATGAACACAGATTTTAAATTGGTAGTTAACACAAAATTAAAAGATCAATTTTATTGGATTTTAATTTGCTTATTGTACCTTTTCAATCAAAATAATAGTTTTTATTGATCAAACGTCCAGTTTCTTGCAAACCATTTCTAAAAAACATTATTCATAATATGCTCATATTGCTGTATACATGTATGAACAAAAAAAGATCTGCTTGGACAGAATGCTGATTGGTTATTGTAGGTCACTGTACTTTTTTTTTTTTTTTTTTTTTTAACTCCTTTTGCGCCTTAATTCATGGAATTAAGCTGATAGATAATAGAAGATATGGGTATACCACCTTCGCCAGTTATGATTCACAGTGTGAACCTGCTTGTGTTACAGTATGGAGGTGGGCGTCTGTGTGGAGGCATTTTGCCATGATGTCACTGTTCCTAGAAGACACATAAACAGCGCTTTTATGACTTTTATGGTTCTGGATGAAAATAACCATCACTGTATTCTACCTCGCATCAAACCGGAACCTGGGGTAGGCAAATTTTTAACTTCTGTTTTCTTAGATTATGCTATTTTATCTCTTATGTAAAAATAATCAGACATCTACATCTTGTCATATTATCTTATAACACTTTATGGATTCAAATATGATGAATATCTATATGATGATCGATTCAGATATGAACCGCTTAGGAGAACTGTCCTAGAAAAACTGCCAACAAAGCTTTTGAGACATGCAGTGCCTCCTATGTTCAATTCCTTTTACCCTGTCCCACCGCATCCCCACAGCATCCCTACCATTCCCCTATTATTACCAATTATGTCAGAATGCAGCCGATCCTGTGTAAAAGGGCACTTGCACATTGTCTGTAAATGTGATTGAGTAAATACGATGTAACAAAGTATGGTTTATTGTATTAACTATTTTATACATTTAAAAAAAAATGCATCTTGATCTATCTTTTTGAACCCCCTATTAATCTTTAGTTAACCCTAATCAGCCCTTTTTAACTAATTTCTCCCTTTTTCCCCCCTTAGGCCAGTTTCACGCTGCTGTTTTTCCCGCAGAGCGGTTGTATCTGCAGGTTTCGTGCAGTTACCCACGGTTTTCCATAGACTATTAGGCCACGCATTTTTAGAATGTTTTCTGAAAGCGTACCAAAGATGCAGCATGCAGGACTTTCAGAAAATGGGGTTCCCCAAAATCCATACTAGACCCTTATCTAAGCACGCAGCCCGGCAGGTCAGCAAAGGGGATTAGAGAGTGCCCCCGACCTCCTGGACCATACCAAACCACATGCTTTCAACATGGGGGGGGGGGATACTCATATTGATGGAGACAAGGGCCTCTTCCCGACAACCCTGGGCGATGGTTGTGGTGGGGTCTGCTGGCAGGGGGCTTATCGGAATCTGGAACCCCCCCCCCACCTATGCGAATGAGTATGGGGTACATTGTACCACTACTCATTCACCCAAAAAATTGCCAAACATAAAAACAGTTTTTTTAAGTCCTTTTTATTAAAAATTAAGAATGTCCTTCATCGTAGCTCCAACAGGTCTTCTCCCTCCTGGGTCTTCTCCCTCTGCTGATTTCTTTTTCCTCTGGTTCTTCTCCCTCCACTGATGACTTCTCCCAACGCTGGCTGGCCATCCAGTGATGTTAGCCAGAGATCCCGTCTCTTGTGATGTCACCACCCAGGGCATGATGGGGCAGTGATGTCACAAGAGGGTGGGGTCTCCAGATGACTTCACCGGATGCCCACACCCCATGGTTATGTAAAAAATGGCAGACAGCGGGAGCCAACACAACGGCGGGAGCCAGCGTCGGGAGAAGTCCTCAGAGGAGGGAGAAGAACAGGCAGAAGGACCAGAGGAAGAAGACATCAATAGAGGGAGAAGAACCGGAAGGAGAAGACACGTTGCAGCTGAGATGGGGGACATTCTTCATTTTTAATAAGGGACTTTGTCAAAAACCTGTGTACTTTTTTAGGTGAATGAGTAGGGGCCCATGCTCGTTCACATTCTAATGGCTAAAATATTTTAAAAAAAGTAACTTTTTTTGTATTTGTATTGATTTACGTAAAGAATACATTTTTTGCAAGACCGTATTGCCAAACGAAGCCCTATTTTATTCCCACAAAAACATTATGGGGGTTATTTACAAAAGGAAGTGCAGTTGCTCTCAGTCTAAGCGGTACATCTGAAATGAGTGGAAGCTCTGCTGATTTTATCATCCAATCATGTGCAGACTAAAATGCCGCTTTTTTATTTTACTTGCATGTCCCCCTCGGATCTACAGCGACTTTACTTCCAAGTGCACTTTCAGTGCAAAGTAGATTTTCCTTTAGTAAATAACCCCCTATGTGTTGCTTCATTATCTTAACTAATGACACAGTTCTTGACGAATAAACAGGCACATAGTAGAAATGTAAAAATTGCTTTGGTCTATAAGGTGTATAACTACTATAAGAATTGACATGAAATTACTGCTGTTTAGCGATTTTTCCCTCACTTCCTGTTCTGATGACATCCTGTGTGACAAGGTGTCACCGGGATGGTTCAGGCATATCTCTCCAATGAAGACAGTTGGCAATAATCAACTGGAAAAAAAAAATGTTTTTAGGCTGGAATTTTGGCTTTAACCTTCTTTTAGAAAGAAATCAATAAATCCACCTTATATTAGAAACATGTCATCCATGAGAAGACAAATCTAAAGTTTATTGGTGCATTTTGTTTGTCTACTACGGAACATTTGAAATTAACATTTAGAACACATATTTCTTCCCTTTTTTTTTTTTGCAGGATGGGGAAAGACGTTACCGGGAGGCATATGCACGCAGGAAGATCAGACTAGATCGGTAAGTATAAAAAGAATTGCAGAAAACAGAGTATACCAATGACAGTCCTAGGAGATCGTTGCACTGATAACTTCCTAAGGCTATACAATTCAAGTGTATAACAATAGCCATATTAGTCTGTATGATAGAGCCCAGTAGCATGGGGAGTTTTTTAGAAAGCATGCTTGATGATTGTTCTTTTAAAGCTCAATTAAGTCACCAAAATAGATACTGTATGTACTCGGATAATCTTTCTGTCCAAGTGAACCTAGTAGTTTTAAACTCAGGAATAAGACAGCACATAGAAATTTCTTGCTCAGCTTGCTTTTACTATAAACCCCCAATCTTTTTTATCTTCATCCTGCAATCATATGATGCCAAAGCCTCCTTGTCCTCCATCCCCATAGCAGGAGGCCTGTCTACAGCAATCTGGCGGGCATAGTGTGATGTCACACACAGCAAGTCCACACAAACACCCGCTGCAGCCGCAACACAGCAGGGCTAGGCAGGGGAAGTCGTAGCCACCCAACTAACTACAGGAGATACTGTCCACTGTGTGGAGCCACAGCATGCCTGTATCTCCTAGCTGTGACCCCAAACTGACCACGCTAGCATGGATCTGCTTCTGTGCTTGGTGTATTCCATGTGATAGTAAAGCCAAGTGGAATCGGCAGGATCACCAGGTATATAACAAGAAAAGATTGTAACGAAACGTCCCACAGTCCACTTGAGTGGCTTCGTCATATACTGCTTCCTCCCAGTATGAATATAGATATCAGCAAATATCAAATATCAGCAAAAACACTAGCAACCACAATCAAGACAAGACTCGTTTGGTTGCTGAACACGGACTGTTTATTAGAACAAGAATACAGTCTTGTATACAGTTGAAGAGGAGGTTCCCCCCTCCTGCTCATATTACCCCTGTAACCAGAAACCTAATTAACATGAGCTAGTTATCTATCTAATCATTTACCTAGATTTGGTGACTCAGAGATATGACCTTTCAGGGTAGACTTGCCATCTCCTCACTTACAACTTACAATACACATAAGTATAAGCACGCCCCCAAGAGTTTGCCAGGAGACAAAGGTGTGTTAATGAGCACAATAAACTATTCAGTGAAAGACCCAGGCTTTCCAGATCTCATTAATCAGCATTCCTTTCACTGATATCTGTCCACTGAGTCCCAAGCTGGCAGAGAACATCATGGCCTCCTTAATAATGTCCTTTTGCATTACATAACAGAATATCTTCCTAAATGCTTGTAGCTCCCTCAAATGCCAGGGCCCATATTCGGCTAGCATTCAGTACCCTTCAAAAGCCTCTGTCCCGGGTGATTCTGTCACAAAGATGTCATAGAATTTTTACATATATTTCAATAACAAAACATTTAAGAAATCCTTAATTTTTTGGGGATAGCATACACTTTAAAGTGATTATAAAGCCTAGACATTTTTTGCCTTAATTTATTCTCTGCTCGAAGGTAAAATATGTCCCAGAGTTTGTATCGCCCCCCCCCCCCCCATCCCCCTTTATATTTACCTGAGTCCTTTCTCAATCCGGCGCTCTGCCTGTCTGCAGTGGGTCTCGCCTTTCTCTCTCCTCACAAGGACAGCAGGAAGAGCTGTTATCTCTCGCTGCTGCCAATCAAATCTTGTCCGAGAGGAGGCAGGGCCGAGCGGCTCTGTGTGTGTCAGAAGTCGCACACAGCCAAGCTCAAAATCGAGCCTGCAGGTGTGCCCCCGTAGGGAGTGGCTTCCCATGGTGGCAGATTGAGATAAGGAGGAGCCTGGAGCACCAGCTGGGGACCAGAGAAGTGGAGGTTCAAGGCTGCTCTGTGAAAAACCATTGCACAGAACAGGTAATTATAACATCTTTGTTGTTTTAATTTAAAAAAGTGTACCTTTTACAAATGCTTATATGTGACTGTGCAATTCAAAAGGCAGAAGAGTTAGACATTCAGTAATGTAACATTGCTGATGAGAAAAGCCTCCTCCTCATCTTTACTATTGAAGACTATGAGGACACTTTTGTATAAAGGAGTGTGGCTGTTACTCGGCTCTGCCAGGACAGGACACTGGAATGGAAGGGCAGGGGGCAACATTTCCGTAGAAAGTAAAAAAAAAATTTGAGGCATTTCCCAGTAAAGTCAGTTATAAATTATAACATGTTTGTGTGATTTCAAGCTGGAGTTTAAATTAGAAGCATGGCCAAAACATTTCTGGCCATGCTACTATGGATCACAGAAGTACAATTTGTTCAGCACTCCTGTGACCTGTTTTCAGCCAGTCATTCAGTCATACCAGGCTTGGGAAACATCCCAACGATATGGTCGGTATCCTCCCAGAAGCCTGGACTGGCACCTGGCTCAGCCTCTCAGCAACCCATTGAGAGCCTGAGCCAGCCCCTCCCATCCCCTCCACAGCCCTGCATGCCAATGAGCCCTGGAGGGGAGAGCAGAGAGCCACTGACTGACAGTCATGGCTCTCTGCTCTGAGCGGAGAGGAGAACTGAGTGATCAAAGATCTTTAATCACTCAGTTTTCAATGCAGAGCCGGCAGGAGACAGATGCACCATCCACCTAGGTGAGTATAAATGTTTATTTTTTTTGAATCCAGAACTTCTCCTTTTAAGATAAAAAAAAAATTTGGGTCATGGTCGAGCACTTTTATTAGGTTGATAATGATTAAAGTGCATGTTGCAGTATTGAGATATAGCCATAGAAATGAAGATCTCTCCCAAAAACCTTGCAAAAGACTCTTATGCCCATCCTTTGTAGTGTTAGGACTTTTCTCCTGCAGCTCAAATGGTAGACTGAAGCAAAACAAGTGCAATTGACACCTTCCTAGCCTCTTTTTTTATCATAAGCACTCATAAGCACGGGCCTTTTGTCCAATCCTCTACTCATGCACAATATTTTTTTTTTTCTACCTACAGTAAATATGTTATATCCTGTAAGCAATCAGAGGTGCCCCTGTCTGTTCCATGGGACCCAAGCAATCAAGTAGGTTCACTAGGGAATTGCAATTATTTGTTGTGGAGTGGTGTTCCTCAACCAGATTACATTTGTACACTGCATTGTACCATTTTACACCTACCCTATTGCTTTTGAATGTGTCTTGAGCACCATTTCTTGTGTACCCGTACAGTGCCTTGAAAAAGTATTTATACCCCTTGAAATTTTCCACATTTTGTTACACCCAAAAACATAAATGTATTTTATTGGGATTTTATGTGATAGACCAACACAACGTGATAAATTGTTTACCAAATAAATATGTGAAAAGTGCGGCGTGCATTTGTATTCAGCCCCCCTGAGTCAATACTTTGTCGAACCGCCTTTCACCGCAATTACAGCTACAAGTCTTTTTGGGGATGTCTCTACCAGCTTTGTACATTTAGAGAGTGACATTTTTACCCATTCTTCTTTGTAATATAGCTCAAGCTCCTTCAGATTGGATGGAGAGCGTCTGTGAACAGCAATTTTCAAGTCTTGCCACAGATTCTAGCCTTTCTAACACATGAATATGCTTTTGATCTAAACTATTCCATTGTAGCTCTGGCTGTATGTTTAGGGTCGTTGTCCTGCTGGAAGGTGAACCTCCACCCCAGTCTCAAGTCTTTTGCAGACTCTAACGGGTTTTCTAAGATTGCCCTGTATTTGGCTCCAGCCATCTTTCCATCAACTCTGAAAGCTTCTCTGTCCATGCTGAAGAAAAGCATCCCCACAAGATGGTGTGTTCAGGATGATGTGCAGTGTTAATTTTGCACCATACATAACGTTTTGATTTTAGGTCAAAAAGTACAATTTTGGTCTAATCTGACCGAAGCACCTTCTTCAACATGTTTTCTGTGTCCCCCACATGGCTTCTCGCAAACTGTAAAAGGGACTTTTTATGGCTTTCTTTCAACATTGGCTTTCTTCTTGCCACTCTTCCATAAAGGCCAGATTTGTGGAGAGCACGACTAATGGGTGTCCTGTGGACAGATTCTCTCACCTGAGCTGTGGATCTCTGCAGCTCCTCCAGAGTTACCATGGGCCTCTTGGCTGCTTCTCTGATTAATGCTCTCCTTGCCCGGCTTGACAGTTTAGATGGACGGCCATGTCTTGGTAGGTTTGCAGTTGTGCCATACTCTTTCCATTTTCGGATGCTGGATTGAACAGAGTGCCATGAGATGTTCACTCTCAAAAGAAACCGACCATTAAATTTATAAACTGCTAATTTTTTGTCAGTGGGCAAATATACAAAATCAGCAGGGGATCAAATACTTTTTTTCCCTCACTGTATACTGAGATTAAATTACACACCGGTGGATGCTATTTACTAATTGGGTGACTTCTGAAGGCAATTGGTTCCACTAGATTTTAGTTAGGGGTATCGGAGTAAAGGAGGCTGAATACGAATGCACGCCATACTTTTCAGATATTTATTTGTCAAAAAATTTGAAAACCATGTATAATTTTCCTTCCACATCACAATTATGTGCCACTTTGTGTTGGTCTATTACATAAAATCCCAATTAAAATACATTTATATTTTTGGTTGTAACATGACAAATAGTCGAAAATTTCAAGGGGTATGAATACTTTTTCAAGGTCCTGTATGTGTATAAAAGGTAAGCTTTTGCATGATTGTATGTCTCTAAAATGTAATGTGCCTTTTGTTATTTGCAAGAACTTTAGAGTTTAATTTTAACAATCAAACTGTCAACACCTAGAATTGTTAAAGGAGAAGTCCAGCCTAAGCTCATTTGGCTGGGCTTCTCCAATAAGTCAGAGGAGGGCAATTAGTTTTGCACTCCTATGACTCATTTTCAGCAGAGAGCGGTCTGAAGTCCGCTCTCTGCTGACGTCACACAGATCTGTCCAGGCATCGCGTCATCGCAACGGCAGGTGCTTGAACCTGTCTCAGCTTCCCAGCGAGCCTCTGAAAGCCTGAGATGGCCGCTCCCCGTCCCTCCACACCTCAGCGCTCCCTTGAGTGTTCCACCTAGGTAAGTATAAAAGGGGGGAAAAAAAACTTCTCTTTTTTTAATGAAAATCTGTGATCACAGCATACACTTTCATTTTATAACCTCAGCATTCTAATATAAATACAAACCATAGTTGTTTGCAATAGTCTGATAGAAGCTGCATGCCTGCTGGTCATCTTCCCACAATTTCCTGGATTCCCTGCATAAATTGCAGCTACTCCGCTACTGTTTACTTTCAGTTTCTAAGGACTACATATCCCATGGTACCTTGCCTACAAGCAGAGGTTCCTGTACTAACTCCGCCTCCTGAAACTTCTCTACTCAGCACCTCTGTAGACCAGATGGCAGGCTGTGTGAATTCTGTGACACAGCAGCGCCTACTCACAGGGCATAGTGCCTACGTGTCACAGTTTTCACATAAAAAGGAAGTAAATATGCAGGAATGTTCACAAGTATGTTTACGAACTCCAAGATCATTTTCAGGCCCATACACACGATCTGACTTTTTGACAACAAACATGCAAATTAGCTGTATTAAGGCACCATCCGACCGCGTGTACGATCCATCGGACAAACTTTTTCGGTTTTCATCAGACTTTTGTTGGCTGTGCAAACAGACACTTGGAGCAAAGTCCGATCGTGTGCACAGAAAACCATAGGACTTTTGTACAAAGTACAAACACGCATGCTCAGAACAACATGCAACATACAAAAGATCAGACAACAATACAGAAGTTGACCAAAGGTGGCGGTAAAGAGCAGAAAAACCACGTGGTTTGGTGAAAGTTGGCTGAAAAATTCCTTCAGTGTGTATGCAATACAAGTTCACGGCCGATGCCCTTTGTACAAAAATCCACGGGAAAGTTTCTACAAAGTCCGATCGTGTGTATGAGGCTTTAGATTAATAGGAGTAGGCTGGAAAGAATTGAAATCGAATGTGAAAATAAATATGATTTTACATTTTTACCACAGATACACTTTAGCAATCAAACCTCTTAGCACTTACAGTTGGTATTGTGTTTTTTTGTATCATTGTAGCATATTAAAAATATACATTTTCAATTGCAGTCCTAGACTGCAAGCAGCATTGTAATTATAACAACGCTAAAATATCATCTTTAGTTTAGATGGCTAAATTTTTTTTTTCTTCATTTCTTCTTTTATTGCTGGGTTATATGAGTTAAAAGAAGTATGGATTTAGAAAAAAAAAAAAAAAACATTTATAATCACCTAGGTGGATGCAGCATCAATCCAATGCTGCATCTTTCCCCGCCGTGACTGTCCTCATGGCTGTCAGTCAGTGGCGCTCTGCTCTGCCCCTCCAGCTCTCACTGGAGCGCTGGGCTGTGGAGGGGGCTGGTGGGGCATCTGGGAGGATCCCGACCATATGCTTGCTCTCTGCTCTGCCCCTCCAGCTCTCACTGAATCGCTGAGCCAGGTGCCTGTTTAGGCATCTGGGTGGATCCCGACTATATGGTCAGGATCTTTCCAGAGCCTGGTCTGGCTGAGCAATTGACTTTAGCCTGCTGTCGGCTGAAAATGGGGCACAGGAGTGCTGAACGAACTTTGGCTATATTTCCCCTTTAACTAATTTTAAGGTCTGATATGGTAATTGTGATTTAATTGCAATTCATCAAAGTCATTAACTTCTCAAATAGTCTCTGAAGGCTTTGTTTTCCTAAATGGTAATAATTTGACTTGATTTTAATGACTTTTTCTTAAATCTTCAGGTTTACCTTAGTTACAACAATGTTTCCGCTCTGAAAATGTTGGTGTCTAAAACTGACTGGGTCCTAGCTGCAGAAATAAATAAGGTACTTGAGGCTACTTTGTGCTCAATTATTCTTTTCTACTTAAGCCTAGTACACACACACACACACACACACACACACACACACACACACACACACACACGATCAGAAAATCTGATGAAAAATACCACTTTCCAAGTGATTGTATAATAATCTGATCGTTGGTACACAGTTTTCGAGAGTCCATCACAACAGTTCATGCAAAATTATCTGAAGGGCCAAGAGCGAACATTTTTTGTGTACGATATCAGATTGTACGATTTTGTTTCATTTAATCAGTACAATTTTCACCCGAAAATACAATGTTACATCACGTACAAATTTTTTGTCTGTCGAACGAGAATTTTCATAACTATGGTAGCCTGCAATAAAAAAAAACGGACGCTCATTGGTCCAATAATCCCATCGTGTGTAACAACAGGGTTTAGTCTTATTTATTGCTGCTTTTCTTGTTTTTTCTTTTTTTCTTTTTTTCTTTTTTTTGGGCAAATCCTCCAAAATTCACTTCCCTTTTTTTTCATAATAAAATATTTTATTGAAAAGAAAGAAAACTAAACGTACAAAGTTTTACACAGACACATAGAAACCAACCTCATGATAATAGCTTTACAGTAAGTGAAACATATTGAAGTTAGTATCAGCAGGCCAACACAAAAATGTCTGTGGAGTTCAGCCCCAAATGGCCCAACAAGCAACATTATCATTCTTATGCAAAAAAACAAGCAAACAAAAACAGCACATGCACATTCGGTACAGTAAAACCTTGGTTTGAGAGCGTTTTGCAAGACCAGCAAAATTTTTAAATACATTTTGTCTTGATATACAAGCAATGAGTTTGATATACAAGTAGCGTCATATCACAACTGAGTATAAAAGAGAAGAGAGAACCCTCTAAGTGTAGCAATATGGTTACTTTTAATGAAGGTACAACATTTAGCAACTCACATGGTTGAAGATTAAAAGAAGCACATCTAAGTATGCAGGCATCCGGGGTAATGCTGTCCACATAAACCATCCTCCTCACTGCCATCAACATCATCCTTTCCACTCTGCACTCCACGAGCGGTTCAAGCCTCACTTTCAGATTGCTCTACTGTAGGGTAGTGTTCCCATTCACAATTGCAGACTGACAGCAATGAGAGCCGGCGGTGCGGGGGTTGGTCTATGTGGAAAACTTTACCCCGGTTGCCTGAATACTTAGATGTGCCTCTTTTAATCATCAACCATGTGAGTTGCTAAATGTTGTACCTTCATTAAATGTAACCATATTACTACACTTAGAGGCACCTCTTTCCTCTTTTATACTCAGCTGTGACATGACGCTACTTGTATATTTTATACTCTGTAGCTCCTGCTGGATTTCCTCTTGTGGAGGCTTCCATTTTTGGATGGACATTTAATGGTTACACAACCTGGTCACATTGCTATAATCTTTTTAAATGGACTCTAAACTGAAGCACTTATGAATAAATGGTTGTGGAACGAATCATCTGAGTTTCCATTATTTCTTATGGGGAAATTTGCTTTGATATACAAGTGCTTTGGATTACAGGCATGTTTCTGGAACGAATTATGCTCGCAATCCAAGGTTTTACTGTATGCACTTTAATCTGAAGGGCTCAGGTGGATTGGCCTAACACCTACTGTGGAACAATATCTATATATCTCCCTATAATCCTCATCACCAAACCCACCCTTGACAATTCAGTTCATTTTTAAGAATGGGAAGGTCTAAAACTCATCAACTGTAACCTGTAATTGCTGACTTGTCTTCGAAGTTGCAAACTCCAGCGCTGTTCATCCTCGCTTCGCCGTGTATTATGTCATTCGCTTCTGACAAGTGTGCAGGTCAAGCATATTGATGTCACTGGCTAAACACTTGTTCCAAGTAGTGAAGTAAGGATGAATAGGAAAGCCCTCGAGATAAGTTAGTAATTGCAACTCCCATATTTTTTTTCTTAGCAGGCTCTCTGTAATTCTATACATCTTTACATTATTCTAGAGATGAATAGCTCAGAAAATAGTTTTTTGTGCTTTTATCTAAGGTAAGCATTGGCAGGTTATTGTAAACTAAAAATAAATCCTACACACTGTGCCACTTTGCGTTGACGCTTTGTTATCTGACACACCTGCCGTGAGCAATCGAACAGCTTGAAAACTGCAGGAATCCAGCAGCAGATCCCCAACATTTAGTTCAGGACATTAAAGTGTATAAGCCAAAATTAATTTTCAATTTGGATGGAGCAAAAAATGGTTAAAATTTTTTGTGCCATCCATATCCTATTGGGTAGATGTGCCTATACTTCCAACCCTGTGATGCAACAGGACGTGAGAGGAAATCTTAAGTGAAGGAATTTCCTTCACAGTTGTCTTCAGTTGTCCTCAATGGAGGATTCCCCATCTAATTTCTATTCCTGTTCTTGATGGTAACTCAAACTTTTTGGATTTGCATCACTCTCTAAAATGGTCACCAGCACAAATAAAGAGGGTAAATCTCCCTAACAGGGTCACAAACAAACTTGATAGGGGTTCTAATCCTTCCTCCTTTTTGCTTTAGATTCAATTTAATCATATTGTGAAAGGTTTGGAGAATTCAACACAAGAAATGATTTGTGTGCTTGTGTGTGTGTGTGTGTGTGTTTTTTTTTTTTTGATTTATTATTTTTTTTTTTTTATCAGGTTCAGCTGTACACCCTGGAAGAGGACACATTTCTGTCCTTCAAGTTGGATATAATGGTGACTGTCCATGCCAAACAAACCTTCAACCTGCTTTCTGACCTGTGCCGCAGGAAACAGTGGGACCCCTTCTATAAGTGAGCATGGAGAGATCAGATAAGCCAGTGTCTGCTATTTTTTCCTGCATTATAACTATCATGTAGCCTATCCCACACCCACCTAACTGTCCCCGAGCCACCCCCATCAAATCATTCTCTGCAGCTATTTCCTTTTGTACCACCACCCCCTCCCTTTAGAATTTAAGCTTTACGAGCAGGGCCCTCCTGTACCTTTTGTATTGTACTGTAATTGTGTTGTTCCCCCCTATACATTGTAAAGCGCTGCGTAAACTGTTGGTATGAGGCTATATAAATTAATAATAATAATAATAATAATAATGTATTCTCTACAGAGAGTGCCAGCTGGTGCAGCAAGTGAATGAGGATGACGCTATTTATCATGTAATCAGTACAGTACCCAGTGCAGAAGGGAAGCCACAAGATTACATCCTCCTGGCCTCACGGCGGCTGCCCTGTACTACTGGGTGAGTGACGGCGCACTTGTCTAAAAGTGACATCTATCATTGTGTGTACCATGCTGGGTGTTTGTATGTGTGATGCATGCTGACCTTATGGCCAAAAGTTTGTCGAAACCCGCCCATCCCATGTATATCAGCTTGTTGGACACCCCATGCTAAAACTATGGGCATATTTGGAGTTCTGCCAATTCTTTACCTTTATAACAGCCTCCACTCTTCTGAGAAGGCCCATTCAGCCAAAAGAGAATTTGTACAGTCAGGTACTAATTCTGAACAGGAAAATCTGGCTCTATTAGCATTCCAATCCACCCAAGTGGTGTTTAATAGGATTGAGGTCAGGGCTCTGTGTAGGCCACTTACAGCATTTGTAAAGACAGAAGTTTTTTTATCTTAATGCATTACCCACTTAAGCCCCAGACCATTTTGCAGGCCAAAGACCAGAGCACTTTTTGCGATGCGGCACTGCGTCGCTTTAACTGACAATTGCGCGGTTGTGCGACGTGACTCCCAAACAAAATTGATGTCCTTTTTTTTTCCCCACAAATGGAGCTTTCTTTTGGTGGTATTTTATCACCTCTGCGGACTTTATTTTTTGCGCTATAAACAAAGCGCGACAATTTTGAAAAAAAAATGCATTATTTTTAAAATTTTGCTATAATATCCCCCAAAAATATATATCAAAATATATTTTTTCCTCAGTTTAGGCTGATACATATTCTTCTACATATTTTTGGTAAAAAAAATCGCAATAGGCGATTATTGCACAAAGGTTATAGCGTTTACAAAATGGGGGTTTTATGGTGTGTGTGTGTGTGTGTGTGTATGTATATGTGTGTGTGTATATATATATATATATATATATATATATATATATATATATATATATATATATATATATATATATATATATATATATATATATATAAAATTTTTATTTTATTTTTTACTAGTAATGGCGGACACATCAGACATTTTTGACACATTTTTGGGACCATTGTTATTTATACAGCAATCAGTGCTATACAAATGCACTGATTCCTGTGTAAATGACACTGTCAGTGAAGGGGTTAACCACTAGGTGACAGTGTAGGGGTTAAATGTGTCCCAGGGGCATGTTTCTAACTGTGGGGGACGTGGCTGTGTGTGACACGTCTCTGATCTCTGCTCCAAACACAGGGAGCAGAGATCAGTGACACTGTCACTAAGCAGAACGGGGAGATGCTTGTTTACATTAGCATTTCCCCATTCTTCTTCCCCGTGAGACGATTGCGGGTAACCCCGCAATGATCAAGTCCGTGGGACCTGCGATCGGACTCACGGAGGTCCTGACCGGGCGCACACGATGGCACGCCGGCAAATTTTAAGGGACGTACCTGTACACCCATTTGCCTGTCCATGCCATTCTGCCAACATACATCAGCACGCGCTGGTCGGCAACTGGTTAAGATAAAAAGCCTTCTGTGTGGAGCAGCCTCCCCAGCACCCCCTAATACTTACCTGAGCCTATCTCGATCCAGCGATGTTGCATGAGAGACTCGGCTGTCTAGGACTCTCCCTCATTGGCTGAGACAGCAGTGAAGCGCCATTGGCTCCCGTTGCTGTCAATCAAAGTCAGTGAGCCAATAAGGAGAGACAGGGCGGGGTTGGTTCACGGCTCTCTGTGTCTGAATGGACACACGCCACTGGGCTCAGGTGCCCCCATAGCAACGGCAGGGAGGGGCCAGGAGCGCCAAAGAGGGGCCCGAGAAGAGGATATTTGGGGCTGCTCTGTGCAAACCCACTACACAGAGCAAGTAAGTATAACATGTTTGTTTTTGTTAGTTTTTTTTTTGTTAAAAAAAACAGAGACTTTTAGTATCACTTTAAAGTAACATTAAACCTTTGAGTTTTTTTCCCTTAAAATAATAAACATGTTATACTTGCTGCTCTGTACAATGGTGTTGCACAGAGCCGCCCCAATCCTTCTATTCTGGGGTTTCCCATCAGCTCTCCTGGTGCCCCCATAGGAAGCCGCTGCCAATGGAGACACTTGCTCGCTCCCAGGCCTCCTTGTCTGTGTCCATTGGCACAGGGCATCTCGGCCCGCTTGCTCGTCCTAGAATTTCATTAACAGCAGCGGGAACCAATGGCACCAGCTGCTATCCATCTGTGAAGTGAGGCGGGACAGAGCAGGAAGAGCCTCAGGTCAGTATAAAGATCAACAAAAAAGCAAAAAGATCAACATTTTTAAGTAATTTAGCGATTTTGTGTTGGGCCGCATTCATAGCCATCTTGGGCCGCAGGTTGGACGCCCCTTGTTCTACAGTGTCTTTGTATGTTGTAGCATTAACAATATCCTTCACTCCTTTAACTGGATCGAGTATAGGAAATCTGAGAGATAGAAATCGTGATTGCTTATTTGTGGTTGTGGTTTGGTTATTCGGCAGTAGATTTTATTTATTTCTGGTGTTCTAATGTAACAAATTTGTGCAACAATTATACAGTAAATAAGAATAAACAATACTTTCTTTACAGGGACCCGTATGTTGTGGCCTTTCGATCTGTTTCTCTCCCTACACATCCACCCATTAATGAATACTCCCGGGGTGAGAGCCTTTGCTCTGGATTCTGTATATGGTCACAAGGAGACAAGACAAAGGTATAGTCTTCAGGATATCACATGTTAACATCTTATGCCGCGTACACACGACCGGACTTTTCGAGGGATTAGGTCCGACCGTCTTTCCAATGGACTTTCGGCGGAGTTCCGACGGACTTTCCGAATGAACGGACTTGGCCACACACAATCACACCAAAGTCCGACGGATTCGAACGTGATGATGTACGACTGGACTAGAATAAGGAAGTTCATAGCCAGAAGCTAATAGCTGCCCTAGCGTCGGTTTTTGTCTGTCGGACTAGCATATACACAAACTAATTTCTCGGCCTGGCGGAGTTCCGGTGGAAAAATGTAAAACCTGTTCTATTTCTAAAGTCCGCCGGATTTTTGGCAAGCAAAGGTCCGATGGAGCCCAAACACGATCGAATTGTCCGAAGGACTCGTTCCGTTGGACCTTTGCTGTCCAAAAGTCCGATCGTGTGTACGCGGCATTAGAGATAGCTGGCATTATCATGTATGGTGCCATATTATAAAACAGGCAAGTTCTGTAATGGGCAGGGTTGCAGAGGTTGTGGCTGTGCACAGCCATTGCTTCTGGAACTGTCCTTCATGCATCAAATATTTGTGATGCAATTACAAATAGATGATGTGATATCACTTTATATGTAGTTTCTTTTGTTGCATTTAAGGTTAGTGTCTTTACTGTACATTGTTTACTGCCTTATAGGAAACGTGTCTATTGCATGGGAGGAGTGTTTTAGATTGAAGGTGTAGGGAATAAGGGCATTGTTGGGCAGTTGGTATTTGAGGGAAGGAGAGTTATTATACGGCTTGGGAAGTTATGGGGAACAGATATGGGGAACATTGCTTCTGTTACTATGATGTGATTGCTGAATAAAGCTTTGGACCAGGGGTCTCCAAACTTTGTAAACAAAGGGCCAGTTTACTGTACTTTAGATTTAAAGAGGGCTGGACTGTGGCCATTGGGAGTACAAATTGTCCTGGAGACAATGGGCGTAAACAATGCATCTTTGCCATTAGAGGGAGGAAATAGTGCCCCATCATTGGTGTCAGTGGGAGGAATAGTGTCCCATCATCTCTGTAAGTGGGAGGAATAGTGCCTTGTTGTTGATGTTAGTAACAGGAATTACACCCCATCGTTGGTGTCAGTGGGAGGAATACCGTTTTGCATCAGTGGGAGGAAAAGTGCCCCAAGGCATGGATAAAGGCAAGCAAAGAGCTGCAGTTTGGAGACCACTGCTTTAGAACTATTCTGGTGATCCTTGGTGTGCAGGTGACATATTTTCCATTATGGGGAAAAAGGACCCTTTATTCTCTGCCTCAATATAGGAAATAGAAGCGGTGGAAAGTGGAGGTTTAGTTAGATTGGAAACTGACATTTAAATCAAACATCTCGTTATGCCTTCGATATATGCTACCTGAAGGAAAAACAGATCTTGGATCTCTTTTTGCGCTACATACAAAATACCTGAATAAAGAACAGATTTTGATACCACGGCAACCAAATTCCTCAATTTTACTTCTGGCATTGTATGGGAGAGTGAAAGGAATGATTAGTTTCTTTTATGCTTCAGACATTGTTTTGTTAGAAGTAGAACTAAAGGCAAAACATTATTTTCATTCTGGATAGATCACGAGAAGGTTATAACCCCTGTCCATTTTTTGCCATCCACAGTATGTTCCATTGTGGAGATTGCCCTTCACTTCCAGTTCTATAGCCAAAACAGGAAGTGAGAGGAAATCCATGCAAAGTGAGGGAAATCCCTGGTCACCAGAAATGGTGCCCTGTTGGAAGATTTCCCCTCTATTCCTTTTCTGGCGACAACCCAAACTTTGGGATTTTTCTTTCATTTTAACTTTCTGTGACGAATAGAGAGGTTGAATCTCCTTTAAAGGGGTCACAAACATCAGAAAAAATCTGGCAGGTGTTAAAACTCCCTCCATCCTACATGTTTTGCATTTAGTTATATTTTAAATGGAGGTCAGCCAAAAATTTTTTTTTTTACTTTTTGAATAGAGTGGAGAAGAATTGGAATCCCTTGCTGATGTTTAATGCTATCCAGTGCTCTGTTGGAGAGATTTGGTAGAGAGGTCCTGCCAATGATGGATTCAACAGACAGAAAGTAAATAAAAATCTGCAACGGGGACACAGACCGCAATAAAAATCTGAAAGGGGTTGTAGTCATCCCCTACTCTGCTAGAGTGTGTGTTAATGTTACTGTTTGAGTGTTCCCCTCGCTTGTTACCTGGCCAAACATTGTCAACTGGACAGGAAGTGAAGGTAACTCTCTCTTACAAAGCCCTGCATGGCTCTACAAACCTGTCAGAGGTCCTAATCATACCCTACTCTATATAAAAGGAAAAAAGTTTTTGGCTTGACATACCCTTTAAAGTTTTATACATGAGATCCAATACCAGAGCCAGAGCACATAAACGTTTGAAACGGTTCTTCACTGATGAGGACATTCTGGAATAAGTGAGAATATAATTGGGCTATCAGCCATAGTTTTTAGTATCTCCTAAACCCGCTATCTCAGAATTTATTGTATAATACATTGACCATGATAAATAATACTCTTTATGTAATTCACTCAACAGGTGTCTTACTATAACCAGTTTACACCCGGCCTCGTCTCACAAGTAACAACCAACATTGCTGGACTGTCCTCTGATTTTGCCAGAACGTACCAAGCCTGCGAGAGGTTTCTGGTTGAGAACACGAAGGACTCTGCAGGAGATGTCAACACACCAGAACCATAGGAACCAGATTTTATATTACTGTAACTGTACAGAAATATATATAAACTTTATAAAGTACTGACAACTTCCATCTCGTTACCTTGATGGAATATGGGAAGGGTAGTTGATGGAGAACATAATTGTGTCACCTTTTTTGCAGGAGCATGTAGATGACGTGAATGTATAGTATGCAAAGCACTGCGTAAATTGTCAGAGCTATATAAATACATGTAGTAATAATATAGTCGCTTGGTGATTAAAATATATATAAATCCAGTCACTAAGATCTCTTTAACTTTAACGTGTTTATGACTTTTCAAAGTAATTTTCAATGTTTTAAATTTTAATCTTAAATTAAAATAATTCCTGGTAATCCTGCCATGAAGATCAGTGTTCAGACACTTCCTGTTACAGGTTGAAAGCGCTCTGTTCAAGTCTTCTGAAGGCTACTACAGGTAACCATGCTAACGTACATTACACAAGCATGGGGTCCATCCTCCTGAGAACTGACGTACAGCCTATCTGTGCAGAAAGGAAGAGCCTGCCAAAGAACAGCAGCAGTGAGATGCAACAAGGAATAGAAAAAATTATAAAAACTTGGCAATGGTTTCTGATACGCAGTGCTTTAGCATTCTGAATGCCATTCAGTCAGGGTTTACATCTACTTAATTCATAAAGAATAGCTATTGATTGCTACACAGAGCATGAATGGCTCCCTATAAGTAACACACAGTAGTTCTTTGATCAGTTATGATCTAATTTGTAACATTTTTATGATTATTCACTACTATATACTACTTCTGTAACTCAAACCATAGGGAGCCATTTGTTCCATGTGTAGTGATCGATTGCTGCTTTTAGCAGTGATCGCCGGCTCCTATGTGCTCCTGCATTATTTGATAATAAAGATTTGGTCTTTATTCTTGAAACTCTAATATCTTTTGCACAGACGGCACTTTCTTTTGGTACGAGTGGAAGGGCTTTAATGTTAGTGTGCTTTTGCATGAGATACAGATATTGTCAGTGTGTACAGTGTAAATTGTTTAATACAGAACAATATTAAACTCATTCTGTAACCATCTAACCGTTTTGCTTTTGTATTATTCATTTGCCTGCAATACACTCAAAACAAAATGCAGCAAGACTTTAACCATGAATTGTGGGTAGAAAACCTTTTTATTAAAATATATTCCTTAAAGCGGAACGAAAGTCATTTTTCATCTTTCCATCTACTAAATCTTCTGTCCTTGTTGCTTTAAAGTGATTGTAAAGATTTGATTATTAAAAAAAAAAAAATAACAAACATGTTATACTTACCTCCACTGTACAGCTCATTATGCACAGAGTCGCCCCAAACACCATCTTCTGGGGTCCCTCAGCAGCCCTCGCGGCTCCTCCCACATCAGATAACCTCCTAGGAGAAGCGTTTTCCCAGGGGTTACCTTGCGGGCGCGCTCCCAAGTCCATCATTTGGCGTCCATAGCTGCCGAATGTATAACTCGGCCCCACCCTCCGGTGCCCACGTCATTGGATTTGATTGACAGCAGCAGGAGCCAATGGCTGTGCTTCTATCAATCTATCCAATCAAGAGCCAGGAACCCCGGGAAAGAGGGAAGGCGCATCCCCAGTGGGTGAATTCCAGACCTCAGGTAAGTAAAATCGTGGGGCCGTCACTGCCAGGTGTTTTTTAGGATGCCTTCAGGTGAAAAAACACAAGGGTTTACAACCCCTTTAACTTTGGATAGTAAATTTTTTTTTTTTTCTGCCAGTAATTACAAAGCCCACGTCCTATTTCTTGTCTGGTAAAAAGCCTAGGCTTATGACATCATGCACAGCTCTCTCTCTCACTCTCGTGAGAGTTTGCCAGGAAGGGAGAGGGGAGGAGTCATAAGAGGGGCAATGAGAGCTGCAGAGCTGGAGGTGTGCCTCTGTGTAAATCCAGGAAGTGAACAGGCTGCTTCAGCTGCCCACAGTTAAAATGGCTGCAGCCAGACTCAGTGGAGGGAGATTTCTGCAGCAAATTTGGCAAGTACAGAATCACGGTATATATAAAATAATATGCAAAGTGATTGGAGGGAAGCTTCAGAATGGTAAAGATGTTTTTATTACAAATTATGTGAGCAGACTGCAGTTTCTCTTTTTAATAGCAATAAAGGATATAAATCTCCAACAAAATGAATTTTGCAAACCCAGTTATTATGTTGTAGATGTATTAATGACATCATTATTGTGCTGTACATCACCAGTGAGGAGAGCAGAGCTGTTGGGGGTGCCCAGCAGGTCCTCCCACTACAAGCTGCTGGCAGAAAACCACAGGAGTGGGTGGGAACTTGACCAGTCACCCTGCACAAGGAGAGAGAGCAGCAGTGACCTGTAATAAGGATTACATGAAGTTTCTGCACAGAGGTTAAAGTTTCACACTGGACTACTGCCCAGGACAAGATCATCTAGTGCCCAGGGCAAAGATGCTAAGCTGCACCCCCCTACCGGTTCATGATGCCTAGCAGTCTCTCGCGTCCCAAAATCACTGTCGCTGTCACTACTCCTGTTAGCCTTGTAACAGAAGGAAGGTGCCCCCCATCCCTACGGTAGACCATTATGCCCAGGACAGCCACCCCTTCCGCCCACGCCTTGTCCCAGCCCTGCTGCCCAGATCTGGGAGAAATACACAAAGCAAGTAAGAGAATACTTGCCTCTTGTATTCAGACAATATTTGCTTAGACTGGAGTTCATCTTTAAAATTGCTGATCCTGAGTCTTGGCAACAGAGGCAAGTCATATTTTTATAGATTAATGTTATTTTTAACCCCTTTCCACCGACCATGCACATATGAGGCCTCTTGCAAGTGGATCTTTATCTGTGGGGCAGCTTATAAGCATACCTGTGTTTTTTGCTGGAAGCGTTCTGCACAGCACAGGGATTGGGCTCTCGAGTCTCATACTGACAATCAGGAACTAGAAGGTCCAGTTCCCGATCACCTGATTGTAATGCTACCTTCTGACTATTACAGTGATTAGTCACTGAGCAACTCTCCCTTTTTTTTTTTTTTTTTTTTTTTTTTTTTTTTCCTTGCTATTAGAAGATAAGCCATAAGAAGTATGTGTAAAAAAAAAAAAAAAAAAAATTACTGGATCAGGGTTTAATCCTAGGTGAGGGTCAGGTTTAGGGTCAAGGTTAAAGTCAAAGGTCAGGGTCAGTGTATTTTAGGTAAGATTAAAAAAGCATTTTTTTAAAATAGTGTTTGTATCAGTGTGTTTTTAGGTAGCATGAAAAAGGCAAAATGTGCACTATTGCTTCTGGGTCTTACTACGGGTACACACAACAAACAACGTACACATGTATGTGGTATCACTGCAATTATCGGGAGCAAGAGAATTTATTTTGGGTTGTTGTCTGGTGGTAGATTATGGTTTATAGCAAGAAATATACAGCATGATATTTTTTACTATTTTGTGGCAGTTTTCCCTCTGATAACCAAAAAAAAAACAAAAAACAGGAGATAACCATTACCATGTACCACCAAATGAAAGCCCAATTGTTCCTTAAAATATATGTAAATTCACCTGGATACTCTAAGTAGTTGTGGTGATACGCACAGTTTTACTAACATATGTCAAAGTTGCAAAACTGTGTTCAGGATTTGTTTTACTCTCTGTCATGAAGGGGGTTGACACTTGTCAAATACACATCTCCAAATTTTAATTTTAATTTAGAATTTTAGGTAGTGTGTATGACTCTTCCTCAGGGTTGAACCAGGAAAAAATGGTTCAACTTCATCAGGACAGTATAACTTGGCACAGAGTTTCTGCAAGTTTTTCCACTAAGCTCTTTGTGCATATCACAAATAACACTGGGGCCTTGTCTATCACACACATTAAAATCCATAGGAATCGGTGGTTTTAAATGTCATTGTTACATTCTACATTCCATTGCCGTATACAAAACGGAGCGCATCCAATTTGAATAAAAAATAAATAAATCATAGGTTGTGATATAAAAACCCCATGTTTCTGTGCGTTAGTAACCCTATTACTATAATTGGGTTCCGTTTTAGCCTTTAGTGCAGCTAAGCCCTAAACTGGCTATACCTTGGTAGAATTTCCCAAAATTATTTAGCGAGGGCATTCAATCTCACCATTATTGAGCTAACTAATTTTGTTTAAATATCAAGTATTGTTCCCCACATACATTCATAAAAGTGAATAAGTAAGTCGATAAGTGAATAATTATATGGATTAAATAAAGTGCATAAAATAAATAGATTAATATTGTGAATAAATTGATGAATTAATTTTGTGAATAAATGAAATAATACAAAACACACTCAAACTGATTGTGTGAAAAAGATCGAACCACTTATGACAAATGGTACAGATTAACACCACCAGGTGTACTACCTCAAAAATCAATAAATAAATAAATTAAAATAATTGTTTAATGACCTAAAAATTAATATAAATACATAAACATGAAAATAAATAGATTTGGCACAATGCAAAATTTATTCAGTGTGTAAAAAGAAAAGAAAATAATCCATATAAGTCCCATAGATAATAACAAGCAAAAATGATGAATAGTCCACTGGGAAGTGAAAACTGACACCAACAAAAAATTTAGTGTAGAAAGAAATCCGCTGAAGCACCTCCACCAATGGATAATTAAGGCTGCTTACCAGAGCGTAAGATCTCAGTGTTAAGTGAGATCTAAAAATCGTATTTCTAGATGGTCTAGATAGACTGTCCTGGGGAACCACACCGGACCTCTCTCTCTCCAAGTATTCCAAACGGTTAAACGTTAATGCCCCAATCCATGTAAAAAGACAAGGGGACATACGCATAGCATAAAACCATTTTTAATTAATTTGTACAGATAAAAGCAAGTACACTCACATGTTCTATGAACGTAACCGCAATTTTCAAAATTTCAAAAATGAGAGGAACGGCGTGCTGACATCACCGCGTTCTACGTCAGACCCGGAAGTGCGTGCAGTAGCGGCCGGCTCGATTTTGAAAATTGCTGTTACGTTCATAGAACATGTGAGTGTACTTGCTTTTATCTATACAAATTAATTAAAAAGGGTTTTATGCTATGCGTATGTCCAACTTGTCTTTTTACATGGATTGGGGCATTAACGTTTAACCGTTTGGAATACTTGGAGAGAGAGGTCCGGTGTGGTTCCCCAGGACAGTATCTAGACCATCTAGAAATACGATTTTTAGATCTCGCTTAACACTGAGATCTTACGCTCTGGTAAGCGGCCTTAATTATCCATTGGTGGAGGTGCTTCAGCTGATTTCTTTCTACACTAAATTTTTTGTTGGTGTCAGTTTTCACTTCACAGTGGACTATTCATCGTTTCTGCTTATTATTATCTATGGGACTTATATGGATTATTTTCTTTTCTTTTTACACACGGAATGAATTTTGCATTGTGCCAAATCTATTTATTTTCATGTTTATGTATTTATATTAATTTTTAGGTCATTTAACAATTTTAATTTATTTATTTATTGATTTTTGAGGTAGTACACCTGGTGGTGTTAATCTGTACCATTTGTCATAAGTGGTTCGGTCTTTTTCACACATAATCAGTTTGGATTGTGTTTTGTATTTCATTTATTCACAAAATTAATTGATCAATTTATTCACAATATTAATCTATTTATTTGATGCACTTTATTTAATCCATATATATATATTCACTTGTTATCGACTTACCCACATACATTCATAAAAGTGAATAAGTAACAATACTTGCTATTTAGCATATTTGTTTTTTGTTTTAAGTTTTTTTGGTCACAGAAAAACTTTTCTCATTTTATCTAGCGCAGCTCCCCATTGCATATTATTTAGAGTGTCGTAGTATAACGATTAGAGCTGCTGCTTATAGGGGGTGTATTTGAATAGCGCAGTTTCTTTTTTTGTACTAATTTTGTTTAAAAGCCCTTAAAATTTCATCCAGACCTGCTATTTATATTTCAATATTTTTATTGAAAAGATCTGGTAATGACAGTTCTCGGGTTGTCATCTTATCAAAGACAAAGTAAATGCATGAATGGACAAAATGGAAAAAAATCCAGCATCAGAAGAAAAAAACATGCAGTAGTCATGGAATGTTCTCAGGTAAGCATTCAGAAATGAGTTGTACTATCTTTCATTGTCAGGAAACAAAAAAAAACACAAACCTGATCTACAAGGGATCAGAGATTGAACATTTTCAGCAGTAGCCAGGAAACTATCCCTGAGAAAATCATCGAGAATATAACTGTATAAGGCCCTAAAGACAACCAAATATATGTTAAATGTAAACAACTGATGAAAAGGGGAAGAAAGAAAAGTAGGGATGAAACCGAAAGAAGAAAAAAGGACAGCCCGGAGCTGATTGGGGAGCCGAGATATAATGGATCCACAGGTCTCATATTTTCTCAAACTTTTAGAGTTGTTATGAGGTATATGACCATCTTAATGTAATCAAGGTGAATGACTGCTTCCAATGCCTAGTAATAGTGACCCTTGCCGCTAACAGTATGTATGTGATCAAGGTCACTGATTTCCTGAGCACTTCATCAGGTAGTTTATGAAAAAGGCCTGCCTCTGGTGATCTGCGGATGTTCACCCCCATCACCGAATTTATAAGACTAATTATCCAAATCCAGAACCCAGTCACAAGGGGGCATTGCCACCAGATATATGAAGCATCGTTCCCAATTGACCACAATGTCAAAAACAGTTTGGCGATGTGGAAGGATGCATTTTAGCTACCCGGGTAGGAACCAGGTACCAGTGCAGGAGTGTTTTATATCAATTAGAGTCGTATTGATGGAGACTTCAAACAAAGGGTAAGCAATCTCCTGCCACCTAGTCAGATAAAATGTAAGAATCAGGACCTTTTCCCATTGGTTCATATAGGAAAGTTTTCAATTTGTCTCAGTGAGGTAGGTATACACCGCAGATATACGTCCCCTCAAAAGACCCCTTGTCATAAGTGTAAGGGGAAAAGATAGGAGGTAACGTTGTGTAACGGGACGATAGGGATTTGAGGTGATGTACTCTATCCCAGACCGCTAATGAATGTTATAAAGGGGGACATAATACAGGAGGGAGTAGATGACTAGGTAGCCACATTAATGATCTTATTATGGTAAAGGAATGGCAGGAAAGTGCCTCAATAGGAACCCAAAGGGGTCTTTAACAGTTATGACTGGAGTCATTTTGGGCATGGTGCCTGTGGAACTCAGTTTCCTTTGGTTGGGAAACCCTTGTTTCAGCTCCCCTGGTCCCTCTTATGTCCAAGTTACCCTGTGTCTATTGGGGGCATAGGGTGACCGAGAAAGTGATGGACAACTACTTAATGGACACTGAGAATGTGGCTTGGGATACTTCAAATGGGACATTGTATGAACTTTGCCGCATAACCTGTAGTAGACTGTTGCCATCCCGTCTGCAATTGATGAATGATCAAAGCATTTTTTAGATATGGATTCAATGGTTAATTGCTAATTAACACACCTATTGTCTCCTAGCAAACTATATTGGGGGATGTGTTTACCCTTGTAATAATGTGTATTGTAAGTTGTGAGCTCAATGCTGGACAGTCTGTTGCTGGGGGTCTCCTGCTATTGTCTGTTTGTTATGTGTTTTCTCCTAACCATGTCTGTCCCATTATTAGTTGTTAATTGGGTCACATATTGTCTGGGTGGGCATTGAATCACCTAGGCTGGTTAAATGACTAGTTAATAATGTTTCTGGTTACAGTTTGTATTGTTAAGGTAATATGAGCAGGAGGTGGGATGTCCTCTTGGGGGATATGTGAGTTTAAAGTATATTTTTCCAGTTTTATAACTGAGCTAGTCTTGCCTGGTTCTTGGTTGCAATATGTGTCTGTAATATCGGATATCTGAAGGTCCAGACTGGAGGAAGCAGTATATGACGGAAGCACTTAAGTAGAGTGCGACGGGTTGCGTTACAACAGTAGTGCAGGCTAGTTGGGCAATTTGAGCTGTTTGAAAATAAGCCTGTAGATTGGGAAGACCAAGCCCACCCCTTGGTTCATAATGTCTGTTTCTGCATCTGAGGTATTCTATTACCCCATACGAATCAAAGAACTTCAGCTTGTAGGTGCCACCACCGGTAAAGATCTAAAGTAGTAAAGTATCGTGGGTAAGGACATCATTTTGACAGAGTTGATTTTGCCAAACCATGATGGAGAATAATACGCCCAACGGGGAAGGTCCTCCCTACAATTTTTTTAAACAATGGGGGATAATTTGCCATATAAAGAGTCTCAATAGAAGAGGTTAATTAAACCCCTAACTATGGAAGGCCCTGTACCATTGTAGGGGGTAACAAAACATAGGGCGAGTTCACACCACATGCAGTCCAGTGCATTTTTGTTCTGCATCAAAAACGCATGGAAAGTAGGTTATATGGTTTCCAATGGCATAGTTCACACCAGTGCAGTCAGTTCCAGGCCTTTTCAGTTTCAGAAAAAAAGTAGAACACGCTGAATTTTTCCTGCACTGACTGTACTGGAACGCAGTAAAACGCATCAAAAGCACACCGAAACCCACTTAAACGCATCAAAAACATACTGGACCCTAGTATAGTGAAAAACAAAACCCTTTTTTTTGCCACAGCTAGTTCTATTGCTGATGGAAATCTTAGCCAACGGGGAACTATATAAAGTTTTTAATAAGGAAAGAAAGGTAGGGCCAAAACCCAGGCCTGCTGTTTAAATGTATTCCCAGACATACTAAACAGGTTCCCTTTGTGCCCAGAACATTTTCCCAAATGTAGATCACTATCACAGTTAGTTTCTTAAGGAGATTTCCCCCCCCCCCCCACTTTCACTTAAAGTTTTCAGCCAAGGGAGCTACCATATTAGGCTCTACAGTGGAACTTTGGTTAATGAGTAACGCGGTTAACAAACATTTTGAAAGGTGAGCAACTTTTTTATTTTTTTTATTTTGACTCGGTTTGCGAGTATTGTCTTGCAACACAAGCACAATTCAAGCTAATGTGGTGGGCAGTACCGCATTTGGCCAGAGGTGCGGGGGGTGCTGTTGACACTCGGAACAGTTTTGAGCCGCAAAAGTTATAGCGACCACAAACTAGGGTACATTTTCTGGAATATACATGACTTTTAGTTTGACTGCCTATCTTATTTCTTGAGGTGCTAAAATGGCAGGGCAGTACAACCCCTCCCCCCATGACCCCATTTTGGAAAGTAGACACCCCAAAGAAATTGATAAGAGGCATGTTGAGTACATTAAAAAAAAATTGTCACAACTGATTAAAAAATTACAAAATAAAATTTACAAAAAGTTGTCACTGAAATTATATATTGCTCACATATGTCATGGGTATATGTGAAATTACACCCCAAAATACATTCTGCTGCTTCTCCTGAGTATAGGGATACTACATGTGTGAGACTTTTCAGGAGCCTAGCCGTGAACATGGCCCCAAAAACCAATCAGCGCCTTCTGGTGATTTTACTCCACACTGTCTATCACAGTTTATATTTTTAGTTTATTTTTTAATTATTTATTTTGCGTTTTGCTTTTTTATTTTATTTTTACACTGTTTCTTTCATTGTTTTTTTTTGCATTTTTATTGTTATCACAGGGAATGTAAATATCCCCTATGAAAGCAAGGGGTAGTGACAGTTACTCTTTTTTGAAAAAATTGGGGTCTATTAGACTCTAGATCTCTCCTCTGCCTTCAAAGCATCTGACCACACCAAGATCGGTATGATGAGATGCTTTCCCAATTTCCCAATGGTGCTGTTTATATCCAGCGAAACCAAAGTAATGAAATGCTTGTAACTTCCGTTTTCTCAGGCCATAGAGATGATTGGAGCCATTCTAGTCAACAATCAGCTCTATGGTCAGCTGATGGAACCACCGGCTGAATTCTCAGGTTCCGCTGTGGGACAGGAGAGCCCAAGAAAACCATGGAAGATAGTGGGGGGGCAGAGGCGGCTCTAGACTTTGTGAGGCCTTAGGCAAAACTTAGACATGAGGCCCCATTCACGCCCATAATTATAAAAACGATAAAAATTAACTGTATAAATGTGCATATATTAACTTAAATCCTATGAACTATGAATTCACAGTTTCTATAAATTTATCTAACCAATTATTCTTTAATCAAATATTAAACATATGGTGGGTTGGTATATATATATATATATATATATATATATATATATATGTTACACGCACACAGATATAGATCAAATTGTGCAGCTGCCTGCTTATTATGCTCTGTGCTGTCTCGTAAATGTGAATTCATGCAGGAGATGGTCATAGACTGCGGAAAGTGATACAGGAGATGGTCAGAGCCTGCGTGCGGACAATGATATAGGAGATGGTCAGAGACTGTGTGCGGCCATAATACAGGAGACGGTTAGAGACTGTGTGTGGCCATGATACAGGAGACGGTCAGAGACTGTGCAGCCGTGATACAGGAGACAGTCAGAGACTGTGCAGCCGTGATACAGGAGACAGTCAGAGACTGTGCAGCCATGATACAGGAGATGGTCAGAGACTGTGCAGCCATGATACAGGAGATGGTCAGAGACTGTGCAGCCATGATACAGGAGACGGTTAGACTGTGCCGACAGTGATACAGGAGACATTTAGAGACTGTGCAGACAATGATACAGGAGACGGTTTTATGGTAATGACAAGCAAACCCTTACCTGGCTAACACGGTAAGAAAAGTTGAAGACACAGACAGGGTGCTGACAGACAATCACACCAGAAAGATGCAGGAGATGGTCAGAGACTGTGCAGAAAATGATACAGGAGATGGTCAGAAACTGCGCAGCCAATGATACAGGAGACGTTCAGAGACTGTGCAGACAATGATACAGGAGACGGTTTTATGGTAATGACAAGCAAACCCTTACCTGGCTAACACGGTAAGAAAAGTTGAAGCCACAGGGTGCTGACAGACAATCACACCAGAAAGATGCAGGAGATGGTCAGAGACTGTGCGGAAAATGATACAGGAGATGGTCAGAAACTGCGCAGCCAATGATACAGGAGATGGTCAGAGACTGCACAGACAATGATACAGGAGACGGTCAGAGACTGTGCAGCCAATGATACAGGAGACGGTCAGAGACTGTGTGGCCACGATATAGGAGATGGTCAGAGACTGTGCGGCCATGATAGAGGAGACGGTCAGAGACTGTACAGCCATGATACAGGAGACGGTCAGAGACTGTGTGGCCATGATACATGAGACGGTCAGAGATTATGCGGCCATGATACCGGAGACGATCAGAGACTGTGCGGCCATGATACAGGAGACGATCAGAGACTGTGTGGCCATGATACAGGAGACGGTCAGAGATTATGCGGCCATGATACCGGAGACGATCAGAGAATGTGCGGCCATGATACAGGAGACGGTCAGAGACTGTGCGGCCATGATACAGGAGACAGTCAGAGACTGTGCCGACAGTGATACAGGAGACGGTCAGAGACTGTGCGGAAAATGATACAGGATATGGTCAGAGACTGTGCAGACAATGATACAGGAGACGGTCAGAGACTGTGCAGCCATGATACAGGAGACGGTCAGAGACTGTGCCGACAGTGATACAGGAGACGGTCAGAGACTGTGTCAACAGTGATACAGGAGTTTTATTATGGTAATGACAAGCAAACTCTTACCTGGCTAACACGGTATGAAAAGTTGGAGCCACAGACAGGGTGCTGAAAGACAATCAAACCACAAAGATGCAGGTGATGGTCAGAGACTGTGCGGAAAATGATACAGGATATGGTCAGAGACTGTGCAGACAATGGTACAGGAGACGGTCAGACTGTACGATCAATGATACAGGAGACGAACAGAGACTCTGCGGACAATGATACAGGAGACGATCAGAGACTGTGCGGACAATGATACAGGAGACGGTCAGAGACTGTGCGGCCATGATACAGGAGACGGTCAGAGACTGTGTGCCCATGATACAGGAGACGGTCAGAGATTATGCGGCCATGATACCGGAGATGATCAGAGACTGTGCGGCCATGATACAGGAGACGATCAGAGACTGTGCGGCCATGATACAGGAGACGGTCAGAGACTGTGCAGCCATGATACAGGAGACAGTCAGAGACTGTGCCGACAGTGATACAGGAGACGGTCAGAGACTGTGAAGAAAATGATACAGGATATGGTCAGAGACTGTGCAGCCAATGATACAGGAGACGGTCAGAGACTGTGCGGACAATGGTACAGGAGATGGTCAGAGACTGTGCGGCCATGATACAGGAGACGGTCAGAGACTGTGCAGCCATGATACAGGAGACGGTCAGAGACTGTGCCGACAGTGATACAGGAGACGGTCAGAGACTGTGCCGACAGTGATACAGGAGTTTTATTATGGTAATGACTAGCAAACTCTTACCTGGCTAACACGGTATGAAAAGTTGGAGCCACAGACAGGGTGCTGAAAGACAATCACACCACAAAGATGCAGGTGATGGTCAGAGACTGTGCAGAAAATGATACAGGATATGGTCAGAGACTGTGCAGACAATGGTACAGGAGACGGTCAGACTGTGCGATCAATGATACAGGAGACGATCAGAGACTGTGCGGACAATGATACAGGAGACGGTCAGAGACTGTGCGGCCATGATATAGGAGATGGTCAAAGACTGTGCAGACAATGATACAGGCGATGGTCAGAGACTGCGCAGCCATGATAACAACAGAATTAGCATAATTGATAACTTAACTGTCTAATGCTTCTTCATCGTCAGCAGGTTTATGGAGAGGGTAACACTGCTGTATTACTTAACTGTAATAGAGAAGGTGGTACTGTCACACCATTTTGGGTGTACTGTCTGGCAGAGGAATATGAATCACAAAAATATCTGCACAGAATTATAAATCTTTTGGTAGAGGAAACATTTCACATATGTGTGTGAATAGATGTTTGCCTGACGTTAATTTTGAAAGCAGAATGAGCAAGATAAGCAGCAAGATAAATAATTAAAATAATTAAAATTAAAAATAAAATAAGCCCTCCAGTTTGAACAACAGCCAGCCTCATTAAATGACATTCAACTGGAATGTACATGCCCTCAGCCTGTCATTCAACAAGTAAGGAGAAGGGCACAATGATGATCCCATCCAGTGGTGGCTGGCGCTCAAAATTTTTGGGGGGGTGCAAACAAACTGTGCCATCAAACGCAGCCACTGTGCCCATCAAACGCAGCCACTGTGTCATCAAACGCAGCCACTGTGCCATCAAACGCAGCCACTGTGCCCATCAAACGCAGCCACTGTGCCCATCAAACGCAGCCACTGTGCCATCAAATGCAGCCACTGTGCCAATCAAACGCAGCCACTGTGCCCATCAAACAAAGCCACTGTGCCATCAAAAGCTACTAAGGTCCAAAGAGAATAAGAGAACCAACCTTCAGTATGGTGGAACTATTTTAATCCTATTGATCCAGGCAAACCAAAACCTCAGTAAAGCAGATGACAAGTTATTTTTACAATATGGGAAAATAAAACTGTACATGATACATGAACTATTATTAATTTGAGAAAAGAAGCACTTTGCCATGAATGAAGAAGCTACTCCAAGAATTGATAGTATGACCTAAAGCCCATGCAGAGATAATATAGTCTTTGACTTGGGGGTGCATTGTTGTAGTTATATATATATATATATATATATATATATATATATATATATATATATATATATATATAGATATGTGTGTGTATGTATGCACTATATTATATATATATATATATATATATATATATATATATATATATATATATATGCACTATATTTTTTATATATATATATATATATGCACTATATTTTATATATATATATATATATATATATATATATATATGCACTATATTATATATATATATATATATATATATGCACTATAATATATATATATATATATATATATATATATATATAAAATATTGTGCTTTCGGCTAAGTCAATGCTGTATTCTAACTTGACATTACATTGGAGCAAGTACAATTTACATTATATATATATATATATATTTTACAGTTATAGACACCTGCTCCTCGCCTTGGTGACTAAAGGTAGCAGGATTTAGAGAAGCAACACACAATGTTCTCTCTCTGCCCTGCAGTGCAATCTGGGAGTTCTAGTCTCTGCAGAGCACAGGCACCAGACGGCCATGTTGAAGTCTGTGTGCCTGTGCTCTGTGGGAGAACTACAATTCCCGCCATGCATTGGGGCCGCCGTTGCCGACTTTAGGGGAAGGGCTAGGACACGGAGGACGGCGCTGCAGCAGTGGAGCCTGCTATTGGACGCAGGCAGACTGACCATGCCCACACCATCCAGCACCATGTCGAGTGACTGTGAACATTACTGTTATCCCCCCCCCTCATCCACCACCGCGGAGCACGGCGATGGATCAGCTCACTTTGCACCACAGCTGTGTGCAGCGTGCCCGCCGCCCACTCCCCCTGCCGCTTGCGAGTCCCAGTCCCAGTGTCCCACACTGTAGTCTGTACACAACAGCAGCACAACACCTGAAAGGCAAATTAGGCAATTGCGCGACGGCGAGGCCCTTTCTGTAGGCGAGGCCTAAGGCAATCGCCTAATTTGCCTAATTAAAGAGCCGCCTCTGGGGAGGGGACGTTCCATCCCACTGCTTGTAAAAGAACAATACCAAGATTATACCTAAACCTGCACTCATCATTCCGTTATAACCACTCATTGCTACTCAATACCAGTATGTTGCTGGTCCTTGATGGGCATATATTGTAATGTTCTTTTTTTTATGAAGCCTATGGGCTGAACAAAAAAAGAGATTGAACGGTGGGTATGCCCACCATGAGAATACCACCTTGCATTCACCCACTTCTAAACTTCTAATGATGGGCATACATGCACCGTTTTTTTTTTTATAGCTGTGGTAGTGAAATTGGCTCCTACAGTGCTGGAGTCGCTGATTTACGTATCTTGACAGCAAATGCTGTTGCTGTCAAGATAAATAAATCAGTGTTGCAGCTGAATGGCATACCTGAAAAGCACACAATGGTAACAATAAAATATTAACTCAATAAAACAACAACAATCTCTGCCAAAAAAAGATTTAAAAATATATGCCGAAGCATGGGGCAATCCGCCCCTAATATTAGGGGCAAATCGCCCCTCCACCCCTGCCCCCATGTTTGGCATGTATGCTCTTTTTTTAACTGTGGTGGTGAAATCACTTCCTACAGCGCTGGAGTCGCTGATTTACGTATCTTGACAGCAAATGTCAAGATAAATAAATCAGGGCTGCAGCTGAATGGCGTATCTGAGAAGAAAATAATGGTTAACAATACACAGTAAACAGTAAAGTATAAATTAATTACATACCTGAAAAGCAAACATGATCATATAGTAACAATAAAACTTTGCAGTTAAGCATAAAATACAGTAAAAAAGAGCAAAACAATAGAGAGAGAATAGAGTGAGAAGAAGAAGAAAACGACAACTATTTTTGACATTTTTATTTTATATATTTTTTTAACACTTTTATCTGTAACTGTAACGGTTCCAGGTTCAGGTCTCTTAAAATGTGATGGCATCTTTGGAAACCCTTTGAAAGAGTGCCCTAGACTGTGCCGTGCAGTACCCTACGCTAATACTCCACTAGTGTGTGGTAGCGATGGAAACACTCACCAATGCAGAGACCAGGTTGGCCAGGGCAGGAGGGACAACAATAGCGGGTGTCACGCCTATATCCGCATTTCCTACAGATACAACATTTTCTTTGGGGGGGTTCGTTGGGTAGGGTACCAGGGATGACATACAATGCCTCTCATGCAGCCGGCTCACTGCATTTGCGTTGGGAAGGTGGGGCACAGCATCGTCTGGAAACAGAAGGGCTGTTACGATCTCTTCCTGGAATTTAAGGAAGGATCCAGTTTGGCCTGACACTTTGTATGGCACATAAGCGTTCAGCAGAGCCAATTGAAATAGGTATACAGACACTTTTTTGTATCAGCGTCTGGCCTTACAGGTAATTCAGTATGGTGCCATCAACTAGTCGTTGAAGTTCACCCCTCCCATGTTAAGGTTGTATTCGTGGACACAGAGAGGCTACTCAACAACACCGGGAGGACAGAACAAAAACATTCCACTTATCCCTCCACTTATCTGATTATTACTTCTCAAGCAGGAACTTTCCCCTGTCTAAGTCGGGATTCTACAAACAGTTGGGGGAAGCCCTGGCAATTAGATCGCCCAGTGCCACATACGCGAATTCCATGATCAAACAAGTGATTAAAAAGTGGCACTTGTGTAATAATTGTCCAAGTACAAGTGGGGATTAGCGGCGATGAACCAGCATACAAATTGCTTTGGTCCACAGTAGATCTATAGCTCTCTTCCATGAAAAACAGTGAATAAAAATCAAGTGACGTAAAATCAACTGTTTCCACCTGAATTCTAGGTTGGCCAGTGAATGGGGGAAGTATGGGTGCTGCAGAAGTGGTGGGCTCCCAATTAGGATTTGCATAGGCAGCGGGAAGGGCATTATGGGCTCTACGGGCCTGTGTTTGCCTTCTTGGTGGTTGCGGGGCACTACTTGTGCTAGCCACCGCACCAGCTTGAACTGCACTTATGGGACTCACCATGTCACTACATGTTACTGCAGTGCTGGTTTGACTAAGACCAGGGTGTACTAGGCTGCTAGTGCTTGCCAGTTCACCAGGATGAGCGGCACTAGTATTGGCTCTCTGCTCCATACGAGAGCCCTGCAGTTCTTGCACCTCAACAACAGAAGAATGGGGTCCGGTACAACTGACCTTAGCAGGCATCACTACTCCGTCATCAGAGCTCTCTGACAGGGTACTGCTGCTGTCTACTGGTTCCTATACTAAGCCTAAATCTGCCAGTAAGGCTCCCCCTTCGCTCTCATCTGTCATGCTCAGCAACATGTAGGCCTCTTCACTAGTGTACCTCTGTTTTTATGTTTTGGCCTCTAAATGTACAGTTACAGGTAGTGTGACTCACAGGCAAAAGAGCACCTGGTTGTCAACGACTGCTTCAATTGCTACCAAAATAATTAGCATTTGCGGGGATCAAGCCTGACTCTGCTAACAGCGAAGTTTTGTGTGTTGTGTTTTGTAAGTGACAGTGATCAAATGATGCTAGCAGGTGTCTGGGCTGATCCCGCTAATGCCGCATTTTTGGGAACACTAAACTATTGGGGATGCTAGTATAGATCTGATTAGATCAAAGATATTAGCACTACTGGCACTAATCTGATGCTACCTGGGATTGACGCTGACCCTAACTGACACTAAAACCTTTACTGGGGGGGGGGCTATCAGGGGGTTAAACCTTTATTCAGTAATATATGGCTGGTACCCTGACGCTATAAAAACCTGACGGCGAAAAATCTGCAAACTACACTTGGTGACACAGTGAAAGGGAGTGAAAGGGTTAACTGGGGGAGGGGGGGGGCGATCGGAGGGTGAAAAGTGTGCCTATGTGGGACAAGGTCATCTAGAGCCCAGGGCAAACCTACTGTGCCCATTCTCTCCCCACAAGATGCATGAGCATTATGTGTCAGCAAAAACGCCGCCCCCCCCCCGCAAAAAAATTGAGCACTAATCTAAATTCTCCCTCTTCTCGGTAGAAATCTGCCCCCCTGCTGAAATTTGCCCACCCATCCCTCCTCCACGTTCAAATCCTCCACTCTCTCCCCAAATCCCCCCAGCACAAATCCCCCCTCCCAGAAAATAACCCCTCCTTGCACAAATCCTTTACCCTTCATATTTCTCCTCTGAGCAATATTTTATTTAAGTGAAAAATAGCCAATTATTCAATGTTGATAAGGGCTAGCATGATCCAGAGGAAGGGGAAAAACCTTTAGCTACAAGGATAAAATTCCTTCCTGACCCCCCGCAGGCGATCGGATACTCCCTGGATTTTATGATTTTAAGGTGCTAACCCTGATAAAAATGAACAGCCAGTTATATACAAGATTGAGATGGCTTTTAGTGTATGAAAGCACAATTCATGAAAGGATGAGTTTACCTTTCTAAAAATGCTACATGTTACACCTGTTCTTGAGCATTTTTGTGCATTTTTGAGCATTTTTCTAAAAATACTACCTCTCTACTACTACTACCAATAATAAATAAATAATAATGAATTAATTAATAAATACATGCACACATAAACACACAATAAGTAAATATTAAATACTGGATAAATATTAATGAATAAATGCACACATAAACACACACAATAAATAAATATTAAATACTACATAAATATTAATAAATACTGGAAAATGCCCCAAAACGCGCATTAAAAATGCCTTAAAAAACACAGAAAATGCAACACACAGAAAGGCAACACGTGTCATTGTACAGCGTTGTAATGCACTGCACTGCTTTGTGGCGACATGAATGAAGTGTCACTTTGTGTAATATATGAATAGGAGGAGTCTGGAGGAGGAGCCTGGTTTTTCCAGGCTGTGGATAAGACCAGGCGTTTGTTGGGTGATGATCCCTGATCCTCATCCAGACTTTGTGAAAATGAATCGCCACGTAATGAAGAAGCCGAGGTTACATTCTCCATGATGACACTTGGGTCTCCCAGTCTCTAGCTTTCAAAGGAAAATCCAGAAAAGATCTCTTGCTCCTTTGATAGAATTGATGGACTTGGTTCAGAAGGCTTGATATCTTCCCATTTAAAATGATAATTTCCAGTCTCCAGACGCTGTAAGAAGAAAAAGACATACATCAAACACACCGATCAATACAGAGAATGCTCACAAATCTTGGAGAATTCTACATACCCAATAATGAAAGTGTATCTAAACCCCGGAACAAAATGCTATTATATTTCCAGCTTACAAGCCTTAGCAGTGGCTGTATTTATTTTCTTCAGGCAAGTGGTACGAATCTGGTCTTATGGCCCGTACACACGATCCGAATATCGTACGAAAATGGTCGCCCGAGGAAGGATCGTATGATTTTCGGATCGTGTGTACACTACTTTCGACAGCCAATCACAACCGTTCATCCGATATTATTCGATCGGACATGCACGGAAATTTTCCTCGTACGATTCCAGATCGTACGATTTTCGTTTAGTCAGTATAGTTGTCGTCCGAAAATACAATACAAATACATTACAACACATGACATCACGTTCAATTTTTTTTTTTATCGTATGAGAATTTCCGTGACTTTATTTAGCTATTCAATTTCTACTTGCGATTATTAACCGAAAACGGTCCTACGATCGGTCGTACGATATTCGGATCGTGTGTATGGGGCATTAGGGTGACAACGCTCACTCACTGTACTGTATCTATGGAGCAGCAGCATTGTCACCTGGAACTACAGAATGTCTCCCCATCTCCTCACCATCATAACATAACAGGGAGGGGGCTCTGTAGTACATAGGGAATGAGAACTGGGGACAATGTTCTCTACTACACTTTTACTAGGTTTTCTGCACTTTAAACAGATATAACAAATGGTTTCAATGGGATGTTTAACAGACCAAAAAGGAACAAATAAAAGGGGTTTGTTGTAAGGTTTTAAATACACTTTAAAGAAAATGAACGTAGATAGTACAAATTCTATAGAAAATGAATTGCTCTGCTTTTGCCTCCTTAAATCCTCTACCACCCTAAATGTGCCAGAGCTCTGGTATTCCTATACCGTATTTATCGGCGTATAACACACACTTTTTCCCCCTGAAAATAGAGGGAAAACAGTGTGTGAGTGTTATACGCTGATATTTTTTTTACCAAGGGGGGAGGCGGGTATCGGGCAGTCTGCCCTGGGTGCCACACATTGGGTGGGGGGGGGGCACCCCGCCTCTCCTGGCCCTGGGACAGCTCTGCAGGCGTACTCTAAAGAAACAAAATCAGTGCCAACCCCTTCACATAGATCCTTTGTACACTGTTTAAAGCGGTAGTAAACCCGCACATTTTTTTTTTTTAAACCTGTAAAGCAAAAGGCATAATGAGCTAGTATGCACCGCATACTAGCTCATTATGAAATACTTACCTTAGAACGAGGCCCCGACATCTGGCCCGATCCACGTCGAGGGAGCTGACATGCTCCCTCTGCGTTTCTTCCGGGTATCGCGGCTCCGGCGCTGTGAGTGGCCGGAGCCGCGATATCGTCACTCCCGCACATGCGCGCGGGAGATTTCATTCCGGCCGGCCGGCCAGTGATGGATTTTCAGGCCGAGAATCCCCTTGTGCGCATGCGCCGCTGCAGTCAGCGGCGCATACCGAGGGGAATATCTCCTAAACCGTATAGGTTTAGGAGATATTTTTTTTACCTACAGGTAAGCCTTATTATAGGCTTTCCTGTAGGTAAAAGTTTAAAAATTGGGTATACAACCACTTTAAGTGTCATTGTAAACTGAAACCTGCAAATACCTCATTAGCGCTGTTCTTTCTGGGCGCTCTCCTCCTCCCACTCCTCCTCCTCTGAGTGTAGCTTTAGATTGGAGGAGGAGAGCGGTCACGTGAAACATCAGATGAGAGCGATCATGTGATCGGCCAGAAAGAACAGAGCTAATGAGGTATTTGCAGGCTTTGGTTTACAATGACACTTATCTATGACAAGGGACTTGCACTGATTTTTTTTAACTTTAGAGTACGCCAGTAGGGCTGTCTCAAGAGACTGGGGGTCTTCTGGAAGTGCAGGGGGGCTGTATAATGAAAGGGGCTGTGTACTGTGCAGGAGGAGGTGGCTGTGCAGGGGTCTGTGTATTGTGAAAGGGGTCTGTGTAATGTGCAGGGGTCTGTGTATTGTGAAAGGGGTCTGTGTAATGTGCAGGGTTCTGTGTATTGTGAAAGGGGTCTGTGTAATGTAAAGGGATATGTGTAATGTGCAGGGGGTCTGTATAATGTAAAGGGGTCTGTGTAATGTGCAGGGGGTCTGTAAAATGTAAAGGGGTCTGTGTAATGTGCAGGGGGTCTGTAAAATGTAAAGGGGTCTGTGTAATGTGCAGGGGGGTCTTTGTAAAGTAAACTGTAAACTGGACTGCACTGATTTTTTTAAAAACTTTAGAGTACGCCACTAGGGCTGTCTCAAGAGACTGGGGGTCTCCTGGAAGTGCAGGGGGGCTGTATACTGAAAGAGTCTGTGTACTGTGCAGGAGGAGGAGGCGGCTGTGCAGGGGTCTGTGTAATGTGCAGGGGTCTGTGTAATGTTAAGGGATCTGTGTAATGTACAGGGGGTTTGTGTAATGTGCAGGGGTCTGTAAAATGTAAAGGGGGCTATGTAATATGCAGGGGTAATGTGAAATATAAAGGGGGCTGTGTAATGTGCAGGGGGGCTGTGAAAAGTTTTTTTTCCTGAAACTTCCCTTTTAAAATTAAGGTGCATGTTATACGCCTGTGCATGTTATACTATGATAAATACGGTACTTATTGATCTTGTATAATCCAGTGGTTTGACCCTTCCACATTCTATGTCTTTCCAGTTGACGTCTCTGAAAAATGGATGGTCTCTAACGTCACAGACGAGCTCCCATCTCCATCCTGGGTCAATTTCCAGAAGCTGTAACAAAGAAACATAAATCATGAGCACCGTAGGCACTGTGATTGGACAATACAATCCCACATTTTTAGCAGTTGCATATTTTCATCCTCCCTGTTCATGCGGATAACCTAATTACCCCAAGTTGCTCTCAGTTGAAGCACAACTGAGAAAACGGGCGTAAAATCTTTATTTGACCAGTCCATTATGCAAAATGTGTTTGCACCCAAAATGTACATTACTAGAAATGCAATTGCCTTAAACCCCCCCCCCCCCAACCCCACATTGTTTATCCATAAGACCTGGAGTGTCACATATGTAAATCCTGGCCGGCCCTGCCAACATTTCCCATAATGCTTTCTTTCACCTCTGTGTGCGGTTTCTCTCCCCAATGTTAAGTTTGGTGCTACTTACCCTCATGATGAGACCCTGGAGGTCAGGATCTATGTTGTGTGGATATTCGGACAGAGGTTCCATTATCACCCTTTTCACCTGGAATTTGGAAATTTTTGAAGTACAATATGGGTGACGATGAACTGCCATTTCATAAATCATGACTCAGAGGGAAAAATAATCAGCATGTATCCCATACGGCTTAGAAACATAAGAGAAGAAAGGTTAGAGTACATTGTCCAGAAAAGCAGAGGATAGAGATGACACAATACTAGCATATACAATGTACAATGATTTTTTAAATTCTGAAAAAGTGGCATTATTCATCAAAATTGTTTTGCGCATAAAACATCAAATTAGGAAGGAGTTGGCGGTATAGTGTAAAGTTAAAGTTGAGTATTTTTTTAGTTTTACTGGAATAGGGAAGGAGACATGGGGCTTTTTTTTCTCTTTGTGTCATTTCCCTTCATTTCCTGCTCCAGAGACACAACGGGAAGTAAGAGGAGAACTTTGAAAGCAAGAGGATATCTCCTTTAGGACAGGTGAATAGGTGTATCAACAATTGGAAGATTTCTTTTTATCCCCCTTTAAAAAGCTCAGACCATCATCAGGCAGAGCAAATAATAATGGAGTCAATATCTGGATTGTGATGCTGGATGCAGGTCTCCATGTATATGCAGCCTTAATGCCCCCCAAGCAGATAAAGGCAACACTTCTGTAGGACTGAGAACTTCCCACCTCTTGTTGGTGATTTAAACAGGCCATACATTAAGGCTACTTTCACACTGGGGCGGGGGGGCATTAGCGATAAAGCTCCACAAGTTTTAGCGACGCTTTACCATTGTTTTAGCAATGCTTTTCAGTTAAAAGCGCCCTGCTAGCGGCCAGAAAAAGGGTTAAAAGCTCCTGCAAAGCGCTGCTGCAGGCAGGAGCGGTTTAGGAGCAGTGTATTCACCACTTCCGCAACGCCCCAAAGATGCTGCTTGCAGTACCTTTTTTCCTGTCCTGCAAGCGCACCGCCCCAGTGTGAAAGCACTCGGGCTCTCACACTGGGGCTGCAGGGGACGCTATTTTCAGGTGCTATTTTTAGCCCAAAAGTGCCTGAAAAACACCCCAGTGTGAAAGTGGCCTAAACAATTTTCTTTCCTGCAACACGTGATTGCTGGATTCCTCGATCAACACAGTCATCTTTTGTATTCTGACAGTGGGAAGTTTCCCAGCCATCTGAATTCATTGATCACTTCTGGCACAGATCAAATTAAAAAACCTGAATGGCTGGTTATACTGAAGTCAATCGATGGATTGGAATGGAAGTGCTTTGTATCTAGATGAACACTACAATGAAATCAGCAGAAGGTTACTTACTTCTGGAGCCATATATTTTAGGGTTCCTGCAGTTCCTGTGGTCTTCTTTGGAGGAAACATGTCTGTCACTGCCATGCCGAAATCTGCAATTTTAGGATGGCCAAAAGCACATTGCCCGGCTTGATGTTCCTATGAGGAGGAAAACATACAGTAAGCTTGGTTGTTAGGAGAAATTATGCAAATATATATTATTTCAATTCAAAGAAGAATTGTAGTTATGGGTGGATCTCAGCTTCTATCATTCCTCCAGTGAGACCTGTATAGCTGAGTTTCCAGCTTCTCTCATCTGCTGCCATCAATATTGGGAAGTCTTAGCCCTTGTACACACGGTCGGACATTCCGAAAACAAAATCCGTCGGATTTTGTCCAACGGATTTTGTCCGAAACTTGTGTTGCATACACACGGTCGGACAAAGTTGTCGGAAAATCCGATCGTTCGGAATGTGATGACGTTATTTCGTTACGACGGGACTACGTTCAGGCTAGTAGCCAATAGCTTTGGTCTAGGAATCTGATCTGAGCATGCGTAGCACTTTGTCCGATCGGAATTCTCTACAAACGATCGGAAAAAGTCAGATCGGATCATGTTGTCGGAAAATTTTATAGCCCAGCTCTAAAACTTTGTCGGTCGGATATTCCGATAGAAACAGTCCGATGGAGCCCACACATGGTCGGATTATCCGACAACATGGTCCGATCGGACATTTTCCGTCAGAATGTCCGACCGTGTGTACAAGGGCTAACCCTACCTGTTGAAGTTTTATTCATCCAGAATTTTAAACAAATATGGGAGAAGCACTTTGATGACTGCAGCAGAAGGAATGAGACTTTACAGGGCATATAGCTGGGAAGTACTGCCACTATGCTATAAGGAATTAGAAGCGGAGGAGCAGAGAATTTTCTACCCATAACTGAAAATAACAATTTTGGTGGTGATTCTTTAGATAATCCAGATGTTCTGATACTTACCTGTGCATGATTCTTTTGCTATGAAGGTACTGGAGGCCGCAAATGATTTCCGGTGCCAGCATTCTGATAGAAAAGAAAGAAGAAAATATAAGAGTTATTATAAGAGTTAAAATTTACAGACCATCCAAAGCTAAAGATGAGCATATAGTATATAGGTAAATGTGGGGCTGGTCTCAGCTGAATGGACCTAGCTATGGCACTGCCAGTCCTCAGTGCTCAGCCAACCCCAGCTCCAGCATAACCATCATTGATCTTACCTTATCAAAACTGGAGAAAGTGGGGCTTCAGCCATTATAAGATGGTGGATGCTCCCTCCTCTGAGATACTCCATGACGTATAGAAGGTATTCCTGTGTAAAAATGAGAAAGAGGGATATCGGTTACACCAGAGACATTCAAGATTCATGGGGAAATTTACAGACACAGACAAGCGCAGTGTGGTGTTTTCTCAGAAGAGTTGGAGTAAATGTACCTCTTAGCTCTCTGCTAAGATCCAACACACCTCCCAGGTACAGTTCTCCAATCAGCGAAGCTTGTGTTGCCTGCTGATTGGGCAGCTCAAAGAGAGGCATGATGGACCTCTACAGAGAGACTACTACTCACACACAAGAAACAAAAGTCCTTCTCTGCAGCATGCTGGCTGGGGACAGGCTTTTTTTTATTAAAAAATGTATGTAATGTAATTTGAAGATTTAAAATGAAAGTTAATTTGGATTTTAAAGCATATCCAAGCCTGAGAACAAAAATGTATTTTATAGCTTACTGTTCATTAGATGTGGTGGTTCCAAAGAATGTATGGAGAAAAACCGTTCTCGCCCTAATACAGGACAACAGAAAACCTCCCCTCTCCTCTGCTCTCCTGAGTCGGACTACAGCCTCCTCTTGTCATCTCCATTAAGTGAGGGGGTGGAGGAATTTGTATTTTATAAGAAATAGCTTGGAAAGACAAGAACATTGTTTGATATATAAGTTCAGCTCATAGGAAAACGGCATTTCTGATAAGGTCAACAGGTATTCTTATCATGGAAAAAAAAGAATGCTAATGCAGGCACCACATCTTAGGGCTGTTGAGCTGCAATATATAACATTTTTGTTTTATGCTTTACATATATTTGTGTAAATGCACTGGGTACAATAGTAGTGTGTTACATGTTACCTATCTGATCTGGAAAATAAGGATACTGAGTCCTTCAGATCAGGGGATGCACCTGTGGTGGTGAGTCTTGGTTTACCAAGTATGGCCAATGTACAGGTAGAGTTTATAGAGATCAGGGCGGGGGTTGTTAAGTCTTTAACATGCTTGGCCAGCCCATCACCTTGGCCCTCAGCTTCTTTAGCAAGGCAGTGGTCACCTTGGAGGTGTGTTTGGGGTCGTTATCATGTTGGGATACTGCTCTGCGGCCCAATCTCCAAAGGGAGGGGATCATGCTCTGCTTCAGTATGTCACAGTACATGTTGGCATTCATGGCCTCAATGAACTGTAGCTCCCCAGTGCTGGCAGCACTCATGCAGCCCCAGACCATGACACTCCCACCACCATGCTTGACTGTAGGCAAGACACACTTGTCTTTGTATTATTCACCTGGTTGCCGCCACACACGCTCGACACCATCTGAACCAAATACGTTTATCTTGGTCTCATCAGACCACAGGACATGGTTTCAGTAATCCATGTCCTTAGTCTGCTTGTCTTGCAACAAACTGTTTGCGGGCTTTCTTGTGCATTATCCTTAGAAGAGGCTTCCTTCTGGGATGACAGCCATGCAGACCAATTTCATACATGACTGGCTGACTCCCCCCCCCCCCCCCCCACAACCTCTGCAGCAATGCTGGCAGCACTCATACATCTATTTCCCAAAGACAGTCTCTGGATATGACGCTGAGCACGTGTAGTTGACGCTGAGCACGTGAATTTGAAACACTCAACTTCTTTGGTCAACCATGACGAGGCCCGTTCTGGAACCTGTCCTGTTAAATCGCTGTATGGTCTTGGCCACAGTGCTGCATCTCAGTTTCAGGGTCTTGGCAATCTTCTTATAGCCTAGGCCATCTTTATGTAGTGCAACAATTCTTTTTTTTCAGACTCTCAGAAAGTTCTTTGCCATGAGGTGCCATGATGAACTTCCAGTGACTAGTATGAGAGAGTGAGAGCGATAAAACCAAATTTAACACACCTGCTCCCCATTCACACCTGAGACCTTGCAACACTAACAAGTGTGTGTGGGGGGGGGGGGGGGGGGTATTGCTAATTGGGTCCAATTTGGACATTTCCACTCAGGGGTGTACTCACGTTTGTTGCCAGCGGTTTAGACATTAACGGCTGTGTGTTGAGGTGAGGGGACAGCAAATTTACACTGTTATACAAGCTGTACACTCACTATTTTACATTGTAGCAAAGTGTAATTTCTCCAGTGTTGTCACATGAAAAGATATAACAACAGATGAAAAGATATAACAACATATTTAGAAAAATGTGAGGGGTGTACTCATTTTTGTGAGATACTGTATATAGCATATTCACCCCGAGGGACACTGTAGAAGTCGAGACAGTACCAATTTCATGGGACTTAGTCCAGGAGTGTCCAGCCAACATGACCATAACCTTTTACTGTTCTGGTATTCTGATGGTCAGCTGTCAGGATACAATAGCCCATCAGGAGTGATTTGTCCTTCTAGAGAAATCTGTTAAATTTCATTTATTCAGCCCAAAAGCTATATGTGTATGACCCACTGTAGTCACATTAATAGAGTGAAAGTAAAAGGCTACTAGTAGTTAGACCTCAGTTTGATAGCGCTTACTTTAGGTAGATACTGTAGGTAAAAGTGATCCTAGACCATACATAGTAGAGCTCCAGGCATACAGCTGTAATACGTAAAGAAGAAGTGTTGCGCTAAAGTGAAAAACATATTATGTGTAAATATCACATGCGTGATAAATATATTGTACCTAATATATATGGTGACAAAACAATTGTGAAAACAAAAATGAACAATTTAAACGTTTTTAAACAATTCCAATGTGAACATATATATATAGAAAAAATAAAATGTCTCTTAGTGAAAAGAAAAGGAGAAGCAATCACAGTCCCAGTAGAAACATCTAGATGTCGTCCAGTCCACAAGGATATTGAATATGAACACCCTGGTGCCAATACCACCACCCTGTGCAGGTGCAAGCTTACCGACTCTCTTGGACCCAAGTGAACATACGCTCCAAGGGTCAATTTTGCTTTAATCTGAGACGACTGTAGGGCACTAAGGACAACCAACATTGGAACTTAAGACTCAACACCAGAAATCACTTCCAAAGCCAGGCTGTACATGAAACCAGTATCGACCGATCACAGAACAGGTCACACTCCCCAAGAAGACCATACAGAATAAAAGAATGGGGCCAAAAATAGCGTAATTCCGTAAAACCAATCAATTTATTAAAAGGTTATCAAACTTACATTTCAGCAATTGATATAAGCGCTTATCACATAAAAAATGGCAGCAGTGGAGTCCTCCCTCGCTGTAATACAAATGTTTTAGCCAGTCCCATAATTTGCATACATGCAATGCCAGGATGGTAATCAAGCTATTAACTAGATGGTCTACTGTATGACCATCCAGCTTATTGGCCAACAAAATATTGATAGTCGCCTGCCTGGGCATGTAGAATGGAATCATGACGACGTAGAAAGCTGCAACAGTGATGTCACCTACTTGGACTTGTAGCATGCAATATATAAGAACCGAAGTACCACACCACTGCTTTTTAGTTCAGATACAGTTTTTTTTCCAGTAAAGGTCAGATGAACAATCAAAAGGGTAGCAAATGCATTTTGTGGGTCCTTCATCAGGGCTAAAAGGATGTTTTTTGCATCCCCAAAATGCGTTGGAATCCATTTTGATTGTTCATCTTACCTTTACTGTTATAAAACTGTATCTGGACTATTGAGCAGTCGCGTGGCACTTCAGTTCACATTTATATGGTAATACTTTACAAACCAAGGAAACTGGAGATCCTCTGTGATGCAGACACTGCCTATCCAGTAACCAAGTCACCTACACCAACATCATTACAGTACAGTACAGTGGGATAGCAATGACACTTTATTTGTTTATTTCTACTTTCTTAATGGATTGTAGCATTCAAGAAATGTGTAAATCACAATGACATAAGAAGCTCGGTTTTGGGAATCATTATTCAGGCTGAACAGAAACGCACACACTTTGGCTGGTAAAACAGTTCACTTAGGTATGGTAACCAGGGCCATCTTTAATAGTGATTGGACCCTGGGCAAACGTTTTCTTGGGGCCCCCCATACAGTTTCGCTCTCCACCTGCTCTGAGACATACAATAAATAGCAGCTAGACTTAAAAGCAGTTTACTGTATCAGATCAGGAAGCGATTGGTTGCCAGAGGTTACAATGTATCATTACCTTTACTAACTGGTTGCTAGAGGTTACATCACACATTACGGCTCACTGATTAGTTGCTAGATGTTACAGCACATGATTTCTGATTGTTGATTGGTTGCTAGAGATTATTGTACAGTAATTGGTTGCTAGAGGTTACAGCACATCATCTCCTTACTGCAGGGGGCATGATATACTGTACATATGAATGCCGCCTTTATTTACATATCAATGCCGCCAGATGCAGCTATTTACATATGAAAGCAGCACTTTACACTGAGATATCAGGACAAAGCAAGGGACTAAAACTTCAAGGGCCAAGGGAATTTAAACTGGGATAGTTGGCAAGTATGAGGCAGCTGCTTTAGGCCCCCCAACAATGACAGGGACCAGGGCAGCTGCCCCTTTTGCCCTGCTTTAAAGACGGCAATGATGGTAACAGTGCTTTAATTGTTTGTCTAAGGTTTTGCTTTTGTAGTACCTTCATTTAAAATAATTGCCAAAATTGTAACTATTTGAAGAGTCAGTTTTCTTTACAAAATTTTTTTTTTTATTGTAAAGGTTTTTAAACAATTACATTTAGATGTCAGCGCTAAATTTGTGTTTTTTTAAATACATATATATAAATATAATTGCCAACATCCTTTATTAAAAACACGGGACTATTGACATTACTGCTTACAGAAGCTCCCTCCCCCAACTACGACTATATTTACCAATAGTTCTTCTCAATGAACAAAACGTTTTTCTGATCAATTATCCTTTTTTAATCCAGCTAAGCGATTGTGGAAATATTTAGAGAAAATTAAAAAAAAAGAGTTTGTTCAATGCTGGCTATTGCCACAAAATTTTACATCCACTGTAGATAATGAAATATTTGTCTTCTATGTGGAATAGATGCTTGTCATAAGGGAAGAGTAATAATCTGGGGATAGTTTGTAATAAACTCCATTTGTGGTGTGTGTTCTGATGGTAATTAAGCCGTGGTATCCTTCCATGAATGTGCCCTGGTCTTTTGTATGCTCCACTGTTAGTGTGTATGTAGAGGAGGCCTTCAAAAGACGGACAGTGCTTAGCCAACCCTTGCCAAGAGCCACCGCCTGCATTTGGAAGGACACATCCTGCCACACCCCTTCAAAGACCTTCAGCATATCCAGCACCATCGGGTCTGTGTATCCATTATCCAGCTTCTCAGGAGGCCATCTAGGGGCAATGGTGACCCCTGGGAAAATGTCGTTGATGCTGCTGATGAAGTCTTCTCCTTTGATATATCCTGGTGTGCTGAAACTGCCATAAGATATCTCCATGCTGATCCACACTGGAACATACAGCATTTTATCGTTGTTTAGCCTATTTAGTAGATGTAAAGTCTCATTGAGAGAAGCATGATCTTTAGGTTTCAGATAGACGCCCCATGGGAGAGCGGAAGCAATCACCAGCTTTAGACAGTCTTCCAGTGGAAGTTTAGCAGATGACTGGGCAACCACCACCACTGGCATAAGAGTGGAACTGTTCAACTGAACTTCAACTTGAAATGTGAGCATTCCAAAATTACCTGCAACACAGAGAACATTATAAATGTGTGCAATGGGATAGACATTATTACATAGATGCCTGTACATATCCTCAGGCTTCAGGAGCATTTCATGACTTTTCTCCAAAATACATTATCTGACTGAAGGAGCTAGGGTGAGCTGGTAAGACAGGTTTAAACAACAGATAGACAAAGAAGGGTGCACCAACCCAGTGCATTACCTGAACGTCACTCTCTCAACCAACATTGACTATTATTAATCCTTATGTAGCTAGAATTAGTAAATAGATAGGAAAGTATATTTTATTTACTTGTTTTAAACCTTTTTTGCATATCTACAGTTATCTCCTAGTTTCCAGGAGTCTTCAGGTGGGGAGGGGGGTTTTCTCAGCTAAGCACACCCTCCTGCCTGCATGCCTGAGCAGATGGATTCCAGGAAGTAAATGCTACATGAATCATTTGCCCTTAGATGGCCAAGAGGACCACAGTCAGAAATGCTAGGGGATGTTTTTCAAAGTGATTTCTTAGCAAAATAAAGCATAGAGACATGGATGGATTGCTGAGTTTACTTTGAATATTAAAAATGATCAAAATTGTGGTTTTGGTTTGTGGTGCTCAGATGCAGTGTAGTTCCATTTCAAAGCACCATTTATTTGTAAAAAGTGGATACAGTAAAATATACTCACAAACAACAAGAGTTACAGGTATATAAAATCGCTGAAGTGTTAATTCATTTTGAGGACCTGGACGACACCCACATAACAGAAGCAATTGCTAATGTGTTACGTGGGGTATACCCTCTTTATCAGAATAAATGGTGCACAAGGCTAGTGCACCCCTCTTCTTTTTCTCTATAGTATCAGGAATGACAAGGGCAGCAAGGCCAAATGCTTACCCAGGCACTCTACTGGAGTATAGAACCCACAAGTTCTTCTATTTCATGGATGACCTATATACTTTCTACTGGTTCACAACACCTTAGCGTTGATATGTTGTTCATGTTTTCATTATTGCTCTTATTTCTTAAACAGTAACTTCAACCAAAACTTTTTTTTAAGTTTAAATAAATTGGGCAAGTTAGAAATGTTGTCATGTTTTTATTGCTGCATGGGTCTCTGGGAGATCTCCTTTAACTTCCTGTCTTCGTGACTACTAGTAGGTTATTGTCCATTTTATTAGGGATAGCCATATATGGATAGATTTCAGCCAGTGAACTGAATAAGAGAAATGTATAGATTCCTAAAACATGCTAAACAACGTGGATAGGGAATCTCCTGACTTGTATTCTCAAACCATAGAAATACAAAAAGGAGCACCAGACCAAAACCAGATGGAATGGTCCAAGATAAATGTTGGTAAAAAAAGGTCATATACAAACATTCAACATGTGTTGAGGGCAACAACACTTCCCTTCATCAGGGATCACACAGGATAAAACTGGGTTGGAGAAAAGTGACTTCAGACAACCTCACTGAGTAACAGCTTGGCACCACTTGCTGAGCAGCAATAGGGGTCTCCATTCTGGAGGCTATTGCATTCTGGCAGCCGCAGCACCCACTGCTGTCTGAATACCCAAACATGATTACTTATGATTGGATGCAATCACTGTTCTGCTGAGAAAGTTCAATTTGGCTCCTTTTTTTATACTATCAGCAGGAATCAGCTGGAATTTGAGCTGTGTATGGCCAACATATGTTTTAATTTAATTATATAGAAAAAATGACCTATGTGGGTTCACATAAGTATTCATAACAACTGGATAGAGCTAAATAAAATGGTGATTAAACTAAAAAATGCTTCCTTTAGACCAGGGATATGCAATTAGTGGACCTCCAGCTGTTGCAAAACTACAAGTCCCATCATGCCTCTGCCTCTGGGTGTCATGCTTGTGGCTGTCAGAGTCTTGCTATGCCTCATGGGAATTGTAGTTCTGCAACAGCTGGAAGTCCGCTAATTGCATTTCCCTGCTTTAGACATAATCAGCTTGCAAAGCTTCAAATTGTACAGCCACTTGTTCAGACCATTTTAGATTGTAAGCTCTTATGAGCAGGGTCCTCCTAACATTCTTCTCTAGAATTGTATTGTAACTGTACTGTCTCCCTTTCTTTATAAAGCACTGCACACTTTTGGCACTATATCCTGCATAATAATAATAGTTTTTTTCTCTTAAAATAAGTTGTAAGATATTTTCCTGCAATTTATACAAAAGTTGTACAATAAGACTGTATTGTGTGTAGGCCCATCTTTTTCCTTGTCAGTTCCTTGACAGTTTTAGAATGGTAGGAAAGGAAGGACTTTAAAACATACAGTTCTAACATGTAATGTTTTATAAACTCTCTTCATGAGGTTTTTCTCTGTGACGGTTGGAATGGCTGCAAATAGCAGTATGAGGTCCTGTCCCTGTACAAGATTTCTTTTATAACGTGCAAACCATGTGCCTCTTTTGGGTATCCCTACTTCCCCCTTATCTGTTTTTGCAGCGTGTGTTCCATTTTTTAAAGAGAAATAAAAAGGCAGGAACCCCAAAATTTGAAAACTGGTGTGGATGCAATCATGCAACATGCACCGATCAGCCGTAACATTGTAGCCACAAACAGGTAAAGTGTATAACACTGATTATCTAATTTTAATGGCATCTGAAAGTGGGTGGGATATATTAGGCAGCAAGGGAACATGTTGTCCCTGAAACTGATGTGTTGTGAAGCACCCTCCTACTGTAGATAGGTTGCTAGAAAAGCTAGGTACATTTTGTTTTTTGCTTTACCGTAATTAATGAAACCGTTTGTGATTGCTTTGGGCTATTCTGGGCTCTGCAGGCTTGATTGCTTTCCCCTGTCTTCTGGAGGGTTCCAGAATATAGTGGGTGGGAGGAGGCAAATCGGTAGTTTGAATATTTATGTTGTCTCAGCCAATTCTTGGGGGAGGGTGCCCAGAAGGCGGTTCTTGTCCAGGAGGAGAATTTCCCAACCTGAAAGGCTACTGCCCTTCTAGGCAGCCCCAGATGAAATTCTACATGAACACGTGATTCCAAATGTGGTAGAGCTTGGTGGCCTGTTCTGCTAAAAAAAATCTCTGAAGCTAAGAATATGATTTCCCTGAGGTTCTGGTTTGAAGAGGTCACTGGAGAAATGTCTGGCTGATATTGAAAAGAGGCATCCAAATATCCAGAGACATTGTGAGTACTGACCTGAGTGTAGGATCCTGAGGACTGCTGCAGGGCTGCTGTTAGAAATCATGGGGCCCCATACAGCTTACGGAGGGCCGATGGAGGGAAAAAAAATCTTTCAACTGCTGCAGGGAGAGCAGCACAGTGCATAGTTTCTCTAATTGCCCCGCCACACTGATCCTACTCCTTGTCCGGGCCCCTCTATATGTCTGGGCCCCCTACAGGAGGATCCTACTAATTTAAGCATCTGTGATAAAGAGTAGAGTGTTTCCTGATTGCTGTTCTGTGTTCCTGGGGTATTCCACAGCTCCCTATGCCCTACCCCAAAAAAAATCTAAAAAGGCAACCCCACTAGGCTGTTCATTGAGCCAGAAGAGTGGATGCGCCTATGTGCCTGGCTGTTGCACCAATTTGGGAAAAAAACTATGGCAAATCAGCATCCCCTATGGGGATGAACTCTACTGACATCTGAAAAAATGAGCAAGCATAAGGATTTAAGCAACTTTGACAAGGACCAAATTGTAATGGCTAGATGACTGGGTCAGAACAACTCCGAATCTGCAGTTCGTGTAGGATGTTGCCATTCTGCAGAGGTGAGGATCTACCAAAAGTGGTCCAAGGAAGGAGAACCAATGAAGCTGCAAGAGGGCCTAGGGCAGCCAATGCTCTTTGATGCACAAGGGACACAAACGGACATGTCCCCTAAGCCCCTCTCGCATGATTAGGGGACACGTTTGTTTGTGTCCCTTCGTTTGGGCCCCCTTTATCCTTCTATATGTTCGAATACCCGATTCAGCCAGCATCTGGTCTGCACTTAGTTGCTGACGCTTTTGTGTCTGCATTTGGGCTACTAGCAATTCAGCTAATTTTCTTCTGTAATGATTCTACCTAAACCACTTACCTAATTTGAAGACCCATACAACCTCAGGGTCCCTCTCTGCAAGCATTAAGCTACGCGGCTTCCCTGTGTTTTCTGGGGCTATCTCCAACTTTCAATATTTTATTATCCTCATACTGTGGAATTTAAACATACGTGCATACAAAAGAGATTTACCATCAATCTCCTGAAGAAACTCTAACAAGTGAAACAAGTCAAGAGTGGTAGCGCTTTATATGTTTATATCCAATTAATGTTTATATCCTGCTGTATGGATTTACTACTGTTTCCTTTTGTTTTTACTACTTTGTAATTTAATAAAAATCCTGGTGTTTTATATTTTTGATCATTGATATTTTGATCTATGTATTTGATAGCATTAAAGTCCCTAGGTTCATTAACTCTCAGTCCACCCTTCTTTGTTCTATGTTGTGCATGGGGCTGCGTAACCACAGAAGAGTCAGGAAGCCCATGTTGACCACAGCCAAAAATTGCGTATAATGGGTGTTTAGGCTTAAGAACTGGACCACGGAGCAATGGAAGAAGGTGGCCTGGTCTGATGAACTCAAGAATGGTTTATGGAACACAACAATGGGTTTGAGGTGTTGTCTTGGGCCTTTAAATTCTCCAAATCTCAATCCAAGCAAGCATCTGTGAGATGTGCTGGAAAAACAAGTTCTATCTATGGAGATCCCACCTCACAACTTACAGGACTTAAAGTATGTGATACTGAGAGCTTGGTGCCAGATAGCAGAGCATGCCTTCTGAGGTCTAGAGGAGTCCATTCTTCAACTGGTTATGGTGGGTGGTCATAATGTTATGATCGGTGTAAAAACACTCTCCCCTTCTCTTTCACTGCATTGATATAATACACTATCCCTAAGGTATCTCCATGTTTTTTTGTCAAAAAATGAGAGCAAAGCTTTTTGGTTCTGTATTGGAGGAAGAGTGACCATATTGGTTCTGAATTGCCAAATCAGCTGTGGTGTTAAGCTGGCCATACACTTATAGATTATCTGCAGATTTTCTATGGTTAGATGGAAAAAGTGGGAGAAATCTGTTACATGTGTTCCATTAAAGCCAAACTGAACCTTCAGTTTAAATCAGCTAAATATTTGCACTAGGTACATCAAAACAAAAGACTTTTAAAGTCATACAGTTCATTTTCTTGGGAAAGTAGCCACAACCTAAGTAGAAAAGTCTCTCTCCTGCCAGCACTTGCTGAAAAGGACCCATAGTTCTTGTGTAGAAGTAGTGACCTCTTTAGGAATCCATCATACCTCCTGCTCAGTGAGAGCTCTCCAATTAGGAAGAATATGCTTTGGGGATTGTAGAGCTACAGCAGTGTTCCTCAACTTCAGTCCTCAAGGCACCACAATAGCTCATGTTTTCAGACTCTCCATTATTTTGCACAGGTGATTTGATCAGTTTTACTGCCTTAGTAATTACCACAGCTGTTTCATCAATTACCAGAGCCGAAATCCAGAAAACATGACCTGTTGGGGCGCTTGGGGACTGGAGTTGAAAAAAACTGAGCTATAGCAAACCTTCCAACCATCCTGGATTCGCTGGGAATGCCCTGGGATTTGATGTAAGTCCTGGTGTCCCAGCGCCCCAGCGCAGCAAATCAAGGCTTTGTCATGCAGTGGAGCCCAGTGCAGGAACAAGTTTCGGCACTTGGCTCCAGTGGCTTTCCCGCAAGCATGAACTAGTGCACTAGTGTGGCCACCAGTAACACCTGCCCTGCGGCTTGTGTGGGGTGTCTGGGGTCCTGCACTGCTGTGTATATGTGACTGGCAGCTGGGGCTGAGTGATGCTGGCTGCCACACACATGCACTGCAGAGTGGCTTGCGACTCCTCCTTGGCTGTGATGCAGACAGGAGGGCGGAGGCAGGGAGGAGTCATGTCATGGCCGGGTCTATGCTGGTAGTGGGGGTGGGGTAGTCTGGGCTGCCCCCTCCAGATTCCACCCGTGCCCCCCCAGGCCAGCTCCCAATAGATAGTGTACCTGGCTGCTGAGCGAAGTGACAGCAGCTGTGCTCTCCCTCTCCTGTCGTTCCAGCAATCCTCCATATGGCAGGTGGTCTATAGAGCAGACTGTACACAATATGATTAGCGCCCCCATGTCCTCCAAGAGCTGTTCAACTTCCGGACGGCAAATGTGGATGGGGGGGGCGGTAATCATACAGTCTACAATCTGATCTATAGATCCGGTATCATGTGCTGTATGGTGGAGCGCTGGTATGACAGGAGGGAGAGAGCACAGCCCGCAACACCCCCCCCCGCCCCTCGCACCCTAGAGATTTTCTGCTTGTAAGTTTGTGGGGAGAGAGAGGGTGGAACTTACAAGTGGGGAATTGTATTGAGACTACAGTGGGAGGATTGGAGAGGTAAGAATCACAGTGAAGGTTCATTTGGTGGAAGAGATTTTTGCTAGGAGGGAGTAGGGGGATTTTGGTTAAGAGAAGGAACTGAGGGGGGATTTGACCCCCTGTACCCTTTGCCCTACTGACTCCTGTCCTGCTAACCACTGTACCCTGCCCTACTGACCCCGTGTCTTCTATCCTGCTGACACCTGTACACTGCCCCACTGACTCCTGTCCTTCCTGCTGACCCCTGTATCCTGCCCTACTGACCTCCTGTCCTGCTAATCCCTGACCTCTGCCCTTGTGACCCTTCTTCACTGACATAATGACCCCTGGGCCCTGCTCAGCTGACCTCTGTACTCCTTAACAGTAAGAAGGGCTTAAGCGTTTGGAAACACCCACATTTTGCCGCTGCTACACGCACCGCAGATCACTTCCTCCATCAAGTGTCCCTCATTCTGAAGTTCAAAAGTTGTGAGGTATGCTATAGGTCTGATTCAGTAGGGGGTGTGTCCCCACAGAGAACAAGTGTCCTTTTCTGCACATGCTGGCAGGGCACAGGTTTTTCTAATCAGACTGTGGCTGCTTTCTAAAGGAATCCAACCAAGACTTTGATCATCCCTTTTCTGAATGAAGCTGGAAATTATTTAGCTAATTTAAACCGAAAGTGCAACTGAGCTTTAAGGCAGCCCATTTATTTTGAACTGGCTGCCAACGTGCTGCAATACTTTTAATGGACATGCATCATTTATACAATGCAGTCCACCATAACACACAGATGTTAAAAATCTGGTGTGCCATTTGTTGCTGTGCACTTGGTTTGTATGTTGGGTGTCCAGTGTTTCTGTTACGTGCATTAATGTGAATTGACATTTAAATGTATCCAGACATAAGATGATCCTATGAAATGCACAAGCAGTGCATTTTCTGTCATATGGGACGTTGATTAATGCAGTGATGTCAATATGTTACGTGAAGTTCCCTGCCATGATGACAAAATCTCTGCTTACTTTGTAGAAGGCTCTGCACAGCAGAAACGTCACCTTCAGCATCAAACCATTTCACAAGAATTCCGTCATTGTCCTCCGGGTGGAAATACAAACGCAAACTGCCACCGGAATAAAACAATTTCTTCCGGTTTGGATTCACTAAGTAAAAGAAAGAAAAGGCGTTAATGCGTTCCAGACCCTCACTAATGGACAACACAAATGAATACAATATAGATAGACTTACAGTATATACAATTTTTTACTTTAATTCTGAAATGCTGGATAGGACTTTACAGTCAGGGGCTTAGATACATTGGTGCATTTTTCAGAGGATATTATGATTTGCTCGGAAGGGGGTTTGTTCTGTCCACTTTCATGTATTTTTTATGTCTGGTGTGGAACTGTGTAAGATTATTATTTTTCTGTATTATGCTAACAACTAGCAGCAATTTTATTAGCTACAACTTGTTTGTTAATATGACTTTGGTATCTTTCTCTGCCCTCTGTTTCTGTTTAGTGCGGGAGTCAGCAACCCATAGATCGTGATCTACCAGTAGATAGCGCCCAAGTGACTGGTAGATCGCGGTATGGGCTTGCTGACCCGCCATCTCAGAGCAGCAAACAGAATGTAATGTAGAGGGACTACTTGTGAAGTTGGAGCTGTAGTAGGGAACAAGAGCCTCATAAGCCAATGCCTCCTCTGTAGTGCTGGCTCCTGTCCCATGTGGAGTAATACCAACTGCACTCCACCTCTTATCCCAGCTAGCGGTCTCCAGAGTGGTGCCAGCATCAGGAAAGAAGAGATCTTCAGATCAGTGTCAAGCAATACACTTGGCATAATAGCATATGGCTGCTTTCACACTGATGTGCTGCAGCTTACCCGCACCACGGGTGCAGTGCAGCGTACCTGCAGCTTTCCTGCAGGTTTACTGCACTTAGCCATAGACATCTATTATGTCCGCAGATTTGGTGCACTTTCTGAAAGCGCACCAAAACTCCTGAATGCAGTAGTTTTGGTGCGCTTTCAAAAAGTGCACCACACCTGTAGGATATAATAGAAAACTATGACAAAACACAGCTAGCCCAGGAAAGTCACAGAGGCACTGTGCTGCACCTGTGGTACAGGTACACCGCAGCACATCATTGTGAAAGCAGCCTTATGGAGGGAGTTTCTATCCAACAAGCTCTCTCTGCCTCATTATAGTATGGCCCCCATAAGATTTGTCTCCTGGAATGTCAGGGGTCTCAATGACAAAATCAAATGCTCTTAAACAGCACAACCCCCATGTAAGCATTTTGCAGGGGACCCATCTGGTGGGTAGGAATGTGTTAGGTCTTAAAAAACTATGGGGGGGGGCACTACCATCATGCTACTGACTCTGGTTACTGGTCCATAAGTCCTTGACCTACGACTTGTTATACATCAAGATTGACCCAGAGGGCAGGTATGTGGTATTACATGTGATAATAGATACACTGGAGATGCTGATTGTACGAATATATATACCTCCCCGTTCCACTGTTTCACTATTGAAAAGATTGATTCCCATTCTCTCTACCTTTGCAATGGATAATATATGGTACTTATTGCTGGGGATTTTAACATGCTTCCGAACCCATCTCTAGATAAGCTGGCTTCTGCCCATGCCACAGACTCTGCTTTGTCAAGGTGAGCATCCCTCTATGGTTTCACTGATGTTTGGAGATGGAAGCACCCTACTGAGCGTGCTTTTACCTGCCATTCAGATTCTTATCATACCCTGTCTCGCATAGACTTTGTCTATGTTAGCGGAGGACTACTGACTAAAGTAAACTCATAAGGCCTTCTCCACACTCATGTTCTAGGGCAGAGATTCAAAGATTTGAAGCCAGAAGGTAAGTATGGCATTCAGGTAAATTGCAATTTTGGGAGAGGTCAGCAGCCATTGCTGACCTCTCCCGAACCTCTTGCTTTGCGGGAGGCTATCAGAAGGCATTGGGTGGGAAAAGCCAGTGTCTCTTTAAACCTAAAGTGGAAATAAACTTTGCAATACGTACCTGTCCTTCAATGGTCCGTCGTCCCTTGTGGATTTATTTACTTGATTTCTCCAGATGCTGGGCTGCTCAGTGTACATTACAAAGGAAAATGTGAGTAGGCAAGTAGGTGATCTTCTTCCATCATTTTGTTGCATGTCTCTTCTGCTAAAAAGAGCTTGCTGCTTGCAGTTTTTGAAAGCAAGACTTTAGTTTCATTTTAAATATAACATTAATAACTCAAACTGCGTAGTAACTGAAACACACTGATTTTTCCCTTTAAATCGGTAATAAACCCCAAAATAAAAAATGTAATAGATTACCAATCATTAAATGTAGTGGATGCATTTATTTTCTTAGCCCCCCCCCCCCCCCGTTTTCACCTGGTGATCTGGCCAGTAACACACCTCCTGTATTAATGTGCCTCCACTCTGGATGAAGGAGCACAGGGGCACCTCTGGACGGCAGCATTGTAGGTCTGGGGGGGGGGGGGTGTTAGGTTTTTGGTACACTAACAAATTGAAGTCAAACTCCAGCTTCATAAGCAGGTACATTAGCAGTTTTGTTCCTTTTGGGATAAAGATTTTACGTAAAAATATAAAAGCTGATCAGATTGTAAGCTCATAGGGGCAGGGCCCTCCTAACCCTCTTGTATTGAATTGTATTGTTGTTGTTTTGTCTCCCTGTGCCGTTTCTTTCTGCTTCTCCGCTCCTCTGTTGTCAGTATGATAACTTCTGACAAGTTCTCCGACACATAAGTTAAAAGCAGCTGGAAATTTGTGTCGGGGAGGGAGCTAAGAGGTAGGTTAGCAGAGAGCTGGTCTATTCACACTGCAGCTCTGAAAGTTTCTTTGTTCCTCTGTACCTTTCCTCCAATCAGCTCTCACACAGTGTATGCCCAGACTCCCCACCCACTGCTGGAATAAGAAGAAAGATTTCTAGCACGATGTGCACTTTTCAAAGGGTGTAGAAAGGGAAAGACAGCAGATATACGTAAAAGGTATGTAGGTAGATTTGTATCATCTGAGGCTGTTCACTTCACTGTAAGGGTTTATACAACCACTTTAAGCACTCCTGTCAATGTTAAATGGTTTGACTCATTCATCTAAGTACTACATCTGCAGAACAGCTAGTAAGATTTACTGGCAGGTTTACCAGGTGAAAATACAAGAAAGGGAACCTAAAAAAGAAAACCAATGCAGCTGTCACATCCAAGAATTGGTAAGCTGCAATATAAGAAATGTTTGCTTGGCTTTAATCAACTTGTACATCTTTTGAACCGATTCACCTTCACCTTGTCACACTGCAGACTCTGGACCGATACTTACACACTATCTGTTTGAATTCTGATAAGAGGGGTTCATAAATGTCATAATAGATTTGCTCAGGATTGCTGTTATCTCGGATGTACAACAGGTCGTGCACAGTAAGTGGGTCCGAACTGCCTTGCCATAAAGTCAGCGTGTACCTGTGCAGGGAACAAAAACAACAGTTAGATCAAGCCAATACCCTACATCTCCATCCTGATACAACCACTATGCACTATGAATGTACAACTGACAATTAACACCATTTACTCTAAAAGGTGCACAAAACCAATATTTCTGTTGTGATCAATACAAAGTTATATATATATATGAAAAAATAATAAGAATTCATATTAAACCTTAATAAATGGGCATCACATTAATCGTAAAATAAGGCCGCGTACACACGGGCGGACTGTATGGCCTACTTAGTCCGTCGAAACACATTTCAGCGGACAGTCCGCTCGTGTGTGGGCTTCAGCGGACTTTTTCAGCGTGCAGTCTGGCATACTAAGTATTTCGGAATTTCCGGAATTCTGTCCGTCATACTTTGGTTTCAGCGGACAATCCGCTCGTCAGTAGGCTAGTTCGACGGACTAAGAATGGCGCATGCTCAGAAAGGATTTACACGGCGGAAGGGTGCATTGCTGTGTATTGGACTTCCTATTTCTAGTCCCGTCGTACGTGCTGTACACGTCATCGCGCAAGCTTTCGACGGACTGTTTGTGCATCCGTGTGTGGTCAAGTCCATTCATTCGAAAGTATGACGGACTGTCCGTCGGATTGTATGACGGACTAAGTAGGCCATACAGTCCGCTCGTGTGCACGCGGCCTAACAATCACATCATAGATTTGTGCATAGCAAAAGGGGTAAACTGCAAAGAAAAATATATAAAAGTCTTTTGTATTTCAGAATTCTGAAGTCAGTGGAGATACTGTATATTCTTCAACCAGGGTGGTAATAAAACTCACTTGGTGCCTTATCTGCATTAAATTAGCCTCAGAAACTGTGTAATTGATATGTTTTTGGGTTTAAAGGGATGGGAGGACAACCCTATGTTGTACATCTGCTGTTGTATTTCCTTGTGTTGGTCGAGGTTGCTGCATTACTTCTTTTTCACTAAGCACACTTTTTTTTTATATTTTGCTTTAAAAATTGTAGTAAACCTATCATGTTCATTTTCCACATCTCAAGCATTGTAAAGTATTAAACTGGTGCAGAATCCTTCCTACCTTCTTTGTTTCTGTGAAAATGTCCTATTCTTTGCACTTACGTCATCGGCGCATGCACACTTGTTCCGATTTTTCCGGCACGCTATTCATGCCGTAAGTCCTGCGCTGACATGCCGGGGCTATGTAATTTCCCTTGCCCAGCATCAGCTCCGAGATCCCGCAAGACTCAGTTTCCATTCAGTCTTAACCCCATGTGACTCCCTACGTCAGTGGTTCCCAACCTTGTCCTCAAGTACAACCAACAGCACATGTTTGCAGGTTTTATCTTGCACAGGTGATTTAAATCACCTCAGACAGCTATTGTATCTAAGAGAAATTCCCAAAGCATGGCCTGTTGGGGGCACTCGAGGACAGGTTTGAGAATCACTGTGCTACGTTACAGGGGTTGTAAAGCCGGCAAGCACAGCATGGGCCTGAGCAATGAAAACGAGGCTTGGCTTAAAGTGTTGCTAAGCCCGTAACAGTAAAATCAGTCTGTATATGCAGTAAAGCATGCTTGTTATATTCACTGTGGAACCTAAGGGGTTAATCCTCTGCATTGAAAAAAAAAGGCTGCTTGATCTTGTATGCACAGATCTTCCCCTCCTGCACTGTCCCCCTGGACAAGTCCGGATCAGACAGAGCCTTTGGAGTCAGGCTGCTCCTGCTCAGTTTGGTGCGTATTGCTAGAGAGGTTTTTTTGGGGGAGAGTGCATGTGATCAGCACATGGCAAATCAGCACTGTCAAGACATGTCCAGACAGAGGGTCAGGAGCCCAGCAGCCTCATAGGACAGCTCAGTGCGTATGAAAACTCCTCCTACAAGCTTCACCAGGAACTGATAGAAATCACAAGACTGCTATATACTGCTGACGAGAAAAGGTATTTAGCAGTTTATATTTACTAAAATAATTGCATTTCCATGTTCTGTGGGAGACCAGATATATGCAGGGTACTGGGTTTAGTAACACTTTAATAATTACTGCGCGAGAAGGAAAAAGGGCAGAAGTTCTTATTTGCATTGGACGTGGAAGACAATACTTAACATAATGGCTGCACCCGGAAATAAGTATATGCATAAAGTAGGAAAATAAAAGTAAGAAACATCCTATGTTGCTTCAGTTTGCGGAGCAATGTTTTAAAATGTTTTAAGACAATTACTTCTTTTAAATTTAAGTGTGGAGCATCTGAGTTTACAGGCCTTAAAGGGCCTTATGCCGCGTACACACGATCAGACTATCCGGCGGACTTAGTCTGGCGGATAAACCGCCGGATAGTCCGCTGGACTTTACGAACGAGCAGACGACCGGACTTTTCCGGCGGACTAGGTCTGCCGGACTATGGCGGGAGTCCGCCGTACTTTTGAAATGAACGGACTTGCCCACACACGGAGGAAAGTCCGTTTATTTTAAACGTGGCTCCAGGTACCCGGGACTAGCGAAGAAAGTCAATGTCGCCGCCTTTGGTGGCGAGATTGACATGTCACTGGCCCCGTTACCTGGTATGAACTTAAAGGGGAAGCCCTATGCCGAAAAAATGGCATGGTGGGTCCCCCCCTAGGTCCATATAAGACCCTTATCCGAGCACGCAGCCCGGCCGGTCACAGTCCCAGCATCCTCTGGGACTGTGACATCATAAGGGGCGGGGACATCACCCGGCGATGACCCTATATAAGTCACCGCACACCGCGTTCCTGTCATTGCGGCCAGAGAGAGTGTCGAGTCAACATCTCAAGGAAGAACAACAAGAAGAAGAGAAGGCGGCCGCGATAGAAGACCGGGCCTCCGCTTGTAAAAGAGCTGGAAAAAGGCATGGAGGCCCAGCAAAAAGAACCGAAGAGGGAGACAAGACCCCCGAAGAGGGGGATAAGACCCCCAAAGTCGGAAGAAGACCCCTGGACGGCGGCGGCGGCGAAGAAGAAAGCCGGGCTCCTCCGCTAGTGAAAGAGCTAGTAAAAGAGCAGAAGATAGCGGAGGAGTCCAGCGATAAGACCCCCTAAGACGGAAGAAGACCACCGGAGCTGTCCAATAAATCATTTTAAAAACATGTGTTGTGTTTTATTTTTACACTTTTTTTTCACAGATGAATGGGTAGGGGTACATGGTACCCCAATACTCATTCACATAGGGTGGGGTACCGGGATATGGGGGCCCCTTATTAAAGGGGGCTCCCGGAATCCGATAAGCCCCCCGCCCGCAGACCCCGACAACCAACGGCCAGGGTTGCCGGGAAGAGGCCCTTGTCCTCATCAACTTGGGCACAAGGTACTTTGGGGTGAGGGGCCGCACTGTGGCCGGCCAGGCTGCGTGCTCAGATAAGGGTCTGATATGGACCCAGGGGGACCCCCACGCCATTTTTTCAGCGTAGGGCTTCCCCTTTAAGTCCATACCGGATGACAGGACCAACGACGTGTCAATCTCGCCGCAGAAGGCGGCGACATTGACTTCCTTCGCTAGTCCTGGTTACCTGGAGCCGCGTTCAAAATGAACGGACTCCTCCGTGCATGGGAAAGTCCGTTAATTTCCAAAGTCCGGCGGACTAGCACACACGGGCGGATTGTCCGGACACGTGACAGTTTTTGAGTCAAAACTACTTTCTAAGTCCGCTGGACTTTTGGGTAAAAAAAGTCCGCCGGAGCCCACACACAGGTGGATTGTCCGGCGGACTCGAGTCGTGTGATCGTGTGTACATGGCATAAGGGTTTGTTTACACTTGCTTCAAAATGTGGCATTGGGCAGCACTCTGAATGCCAATCAAAGCTCATGTCGCTAAATAAAACGGTTACCTTTCAGTCCTGTTCTCATGTTGTATTTGCTTTGCTTAGCTTCAAAAATTATACCTCATGTGGCTTTCTTGGTGATTCAAAGCCTCTCCAAAGCCTCCATAGAAGTCTATGACAATGCTAGCTAACAGCACCTGAAGCTTTTGAGTTGAGTTAGCTTCATTTTGTTTTGGAGGTATTGCAGGTATGGGATATCCCAGGATGCACTGGAAAGGTTTCATCAGCAGTCACTTCCTGCTCATGTGTATATATTCTAGGAGTGTCTGGTGCAGAGGTCACATCTGGTATGAAGCATGGCGCAACAGGGAAATTATTGGGATCTGGACTGGAGCAGAGCAGCTAGCAGGTGGCACACGTGGTGTGCAACATGGGAACGCTATAGCGTTAGGTGAGCGGGGACCGGATAGAGAGGATTGAGTGGCAGAGGATTAGCAGAATGGGGGGACTGGAGGAGGAGAAACTATAAATGTCACATGTGGTGAGCAATGTGAGAGCAATATAGTGGGAGGTGAGCAGGGACCAGAGAGAGAGGAGGATCAGCAAACCAAGGATCAGCAGAGCTGGAGGCTACTACTAAGTGGGGCATCAGCAGATCTGATGAACGAGGGTACCAACAAGCTGCGGATCTGCTGAATGCGGGTACTGCTGAGCCTGGGAACAAATAGAAAATCAATACACACACAGGACATTTGTCAATCTTCATTAAAGCTTCAAATAAGCATCACTGACCCAACAAAAAAGCATGTTGAAGTGATAGGTGCTTTTATGTGTTAAAGTAGAAGCAAGTGTAAATGAGCCCTTAAAAATTAGCTTTTCGTTTTTGAGAGCATATCAATTTAAACCCTGGTTAACACTGGTGCGGCTTTTGGAATCGGGCTACTTCTCTACTATGTGTCTGATTCACACTACCGCATTGCACTGCTGTGTGGGTGGTGTGTTCTGAAAAAAGGTCAGTGCAAGTTGTACCTCTGATTTCATTGCGGCTTGTGACTTTGTTTAAAAGAAGTCTATGCAAGTCGCAATGAAATCAGAAAAAAGTAGTGCAGGAACCTTTTTCAAAGTCACTGCGACATGAATCGTGGCAATTTGAACGGTTCCATTGCCGACAATGGGGTGGGACTTGTCATGCAATTTGGGACTGTCAAATAGCACCAGTGTAAATGGGGGCTAAGGACTCTTTATACACGGTTTGGGAAATCTTGAAGGAAGGAGAGCACATTGTCCACATGCAATGATGAGGAGTGCCTACTAAGGGCTATTGACTGGAGCTATTTAATATCCTAATAGTTCAAGTACACTCCCTGGCTTTAGTACAGTTGCAGAATTTTCTGGCTAGTATCAGTTTTCTTTGTTCACTGGAATTACTCATTAAACTTTGAGTTGGACAGCACTGATGAAGGGCTAGAGTAGCATCTAAGTATCTAACATGCATGACATGATGCTGGTTACCGGTTAGACTTCTCCAGAAGCCAGTTGAAGTGAGGCCAGGCAGTGGGGGTCAGGAGGACAGCTCGAACTGGGAAGGTAATTCTCTGGGGAAGATCCTTCACTAGATCATACATGGTCACAATCATTTCTCTGGTGTACGTTTTGTTGGAGATAATCGGTGGTAGGTACAATGTCACCCAGCCAGGGGAGATTGTGATATCCGGGAATTTCTCCTGGATTAAACCCAGAAACCTGCAACGATGGATCGCAGTTTTAATAATTACTTTCATCAATTTATCCCATTTGTCAGAATATCTCTAACTTGCAAACAATATCACCAAACATCTTCAGGATACTGACTGTGTGGCATTGACTCCTATCTCATGGTTGACGTTGGGTCCGGCCACAATGTCCGCATTTATCCACACAGGGCGGTTAATTTTCATCTGTGATGACTTTTTCAGCAATATGTCAAGTGACGGGCTGACAGCTTGGATGCTCTTGAAGTCCAGTTTGATGCCTGTATAGAACAAAAAGTTAATTAATAACTGATACATAAGAGGTTAAAATGTATCTAAACTTAAATACAAAAATTTTATATTTGCAGCTTTTCTGGCTTTTTTCCCTTTTAATTTTCACCTGGTGATAATGTTAGTAACACACGTTTAGGACTACAGAATACCCCTTCTCTTCTTCTCCATAAGTGGGAGGTGTATTGTAGTTCACAGCTGGAAACAAAGCTAACTAATAACATTCAGCACAAGCAGAGAGCACACAAGATTTCTATTATCATGAAAAAACACTTTCAATATTTTTTAAAGCTGAACTCTGGCATAAGCAAACGTTATCTAAATACAAAAGTTATGTGTATTCTTACATGAATCTTGGTGTGCTTTCTTTACTTCTTCCAGATCTGTGCAGTAATCTAACAAACAATTTGCCTCTGTTTAGGAACTTCCTGTAATACAGACCGGGCACCGCTGCTCTCTTTCCATCTTCAGGGTGACTGGTCTTGTCTCCGCCCCCTACTGTAGTTTTCTGCAGACAGCCTGTAGTGGGTGGGGCCTGCTGGGTCCCTCCCACAGCTCTGCTCTCTGCACAGACTAGAGTATGTACAGCACAATGATGATATTATGTTTTATAATATCCGGGTTTGGAAAGGCATTTCGGGCACACAAATCTTATTTTGTGACTACTGGGAAGTATATTTAAATGGAAATTTTTATCCGTGGAGTTCAACTTTAACAGGTCAAAAATGAGCAAATAACAGATGTTAATTGTTATAATTTACATATGCTTTAAGTAATTGTCCATTGTACCCTGTAAAGCGGAGGTCCACCCTAAAATAAAAAATTACACTAATATTCTCAAAAAAATATATTAAAAAACATTTGAAATAAAAATGTTTTCAATTACCAGAAACCCCTGTTGCTAGGCAGTCTTCCTAATCTGCCTCTTCCTATTCCGCAGCGCTGTTCCTTCACTTCCTCCTCTTTAGCGAGCTTCCTTGTTGTCTTCTGGGACATGTGTGTCCCAGAAATCAACAGGGCCATTCACAAAGTGTCGCGCATTTTCGTTAAGATAGCGGCGCTGGCACCTGATCCAATGGGCAGATCAGACTCGGGGGGCCGACATCGCGGGCTCCCTGGACAGGTAAGTGTCCTTATTAAAAGTCAGCAGCTACAACAGCTGAAACACCACTTTAAAGCATTGTAATATTGTCTGTTCCACATGTAGGCAGGTGCAGTCTACTTTCTCCACCACAGGTGGCGCTCCTCTGCAGCAGCACTGTTGTTGGAGAGAAAGTCAAGATGAACAGGATCCTGCTACAGTTTCCTGGGTCACTGGGGAAGCTATCCTATTGTATGCTGCCAGCCCATGTGATTCTGGTGACTATCTATGACAGGGATATGCAATTAGCGAACCTCCAGCTGTTGCAAAACTACAACTCCCATCATGCCTCTGCCTCTGAGTGTCATGCTTGTGGCTATCAGAGTCTTGCTATGCCTCATGGGACTTGTAGTTCTGCAATAGCTGGAGGTCCGCTAATTGCATATCCCTGATCTATGATAAAGCAGAGCCTATTTACGGCACTGGCTCCCAGCTTTGGCATGCATTTGGTGAGTGGTTAGTGTAGGGAAATGTACCCTGCCTGTTAGGGACAGTACTAGCGATAGGGAAAGGTTCCAGACAAGAAGTGAAAGCATAGGGACTTCAGCTCCTCTGGACATGCCTCCTAATTGTGTACGACATGGCCAGGCCACATTCTACACTAGTCTGGCTGAATATTGCTCTATTCCCCTTTACATGAAAACCATAAGTGCACCCTGTTGGGTGGTCTTCCCTCCAGGTTTAGTTGTGAACTGTTACTGCATTACTTAATTACATTAATCAATTTCTCTATCGCACCCAATTGTGAATTATTGATGCCACACCATGCTGCACACTACCTACACACAAATAACCATTAAATGGTCATAGATTACATATAACTTTCTCTGATCCAGTCACATGAAGACCAGAATATTACCTTTAGAAGAAAGAAGCACAGCGTCCAGCCATTCTTGCAGTGTATTGTCACTGTATATATCAGGGGGATGAGCCATGATAGGTATATTTGTCTCATTGACTGTTCCTTGTCCCTGAACATTGACATCAGCCTCCAACACCATGATGCCACCTGCAGGGTTATACATAGTAATCAGATGAGGATTTGTAAGTGTTCCCTCGATTAATATTAGGCATTTCAAACTGCATTTTTGTTTCATGCCTGCCAGCGAAAACCAATTACAAGATAAGTCACCTAAGAAGTGGTAAATTTACTTAAAAAGGGCATAGACTGATATCTTTTCACCGTTTCACTGAGTGACATGCAGAGCTGCTGACAAGAGGGTAGCACCTGAATTCTCCTATATGAGGCCCAGGCCCAATAAGTTCAACAGGGGGCCCAAAGCTACAGGAATGGGAGCAATTACTGGAACCAATCCCCATGTGGCCCTCCCTGTGTTTATAATGCTTCCCTTTATGACTGCACAGGGAGTCTCTGTTCAAAGTGCTTTCTGTTCATTCACCCGGAAGCTGAGGCTGCAAAGAAAGGATTGAGGAATCTGTGTCCTCAATCTCTTTCTCTGTCTCAAAAATTAGACAACCCCACAATGCCACATGACTGTTAAAAAATGCAATAAAGAAAAACCTAAAATTGTAAAAAATTTAAATGTAAAAAAAAAAGGGTTCATTCTTACAGGTATTCTGGTTGTGTGAATGAGTGGTTTGTTTATGCGGCTGGGGGCCATCTGTTAGACTTGGTTCTCTGTTCTGTCAGCTAGGCTGTATGGGGCCCCATGATTTCTAACAGCAGCCCTGGTCACATAATTCATAAACTTAAACTGGCCATACACTGATCGAAATTCTGCCAGTTCAGTAGGGACCAGCCGAATTTCCATCAGTGTGTGGCCGTCCCCACTCAACGGAGGGCGGCTCATTTGATCCACATCTGTCAACGGGAGATGCTGGAAAACCTTTCCTGATCAGTGACTGAGGCCATTGATCAGTGTACTCTGACAGCTTTAGGTCCCACAGTTTTGTTTTTTTCAGCCAACTAGTGAGAACTTGGACAGCTCAACATTGTGAGAAGAAGATATAAAGCAGAACCATTATGCTCCATTACAATGTTTAAAGCAGAACCTGAGTAATAAGCTGATATGGCTGCCGCGTGTATATAATTACAAATGATATACAGAAACAAGATTCTTAAAACATATCTTAATAAGATTATAAATATAAAGCTGTTATCTTCAAGTGAATATCCAAAAAGACTGAAAATATTTTTCTTTCCTTTTAAATCATGAAAAGACCATTATATGCACATCAATGCAAAAGAATCTACTCAACATCACAACAAATATATAAAGTCAGTTAGACGACCCAAAAATATCTCCTTATATTTGTATATTACATGATCAAGACAGCTTTACAGTACTGAGTATACACAAATCAGTAATAACATTATGATGACCCACCTAATGTTAGGTAGGTCTCCCTTTGCCTCAATAAACAGCCTGACTCATTGTGGACACCACTGGACCTCTGAAGGTATTCTGTAGTATCTGGCACCAAGCCATCAGTAGAAGATCCTTTAATTCCTGTAAATTGTGAGGTGAGGCCTCCATGGATCAGACTTGTTTTTCCAGCACATCCCAGAAATACGTATTGGATTAAGATCTGGAGAAATTGGAGGCCAAGTCAGAACCTCAAACTCGTCGTGTTCCTCAAACCACTCTTGAACCATTTTTACAGTATGACAGCATTCATTATCCTGCAAAAAGAGGCCACTGCCATCAGGAAATACCGTTTCCATGAAGGGATGTACTTGATCAGCAACAATGTTTAGGTAAGTGTTATGTGTCAAGTAACATCCACATGCATGGCAGGACTCAAGGTCCTGGTGCCATATCTTCTCCAGGTAAGCGACGCACACACAACCGGCCACCCACATGATGTAAAAGAAAACATGATTCTTCAGACGAGGCAACCTCCTTCCATTGCTCCGTGGTCCAGTTCTGATGCTCACTAGCTTTTGGAGGTGGACAAGGGTCATCATGGACACTACTGCAATCCATTTTTTCTGCTTTAAACACATCAACTTTATTGGCAACAAGCTTACTTGCTGCCTAATATAAGCTTCCAACTTTTAGAATGTAAGGAGAAAATCAGTGTTACTGACTTTACCTGTGTTTATATTATGTTAGCATTAGGTTAAAGGATATGTAAAGGTTCCTTTAAAAAAAAAAAAAAACATGTCATACTTACCTCCTCTGTGCAGTTGGTTTTGCACAGAGTGGCCCCGATCATCCTGTTCTGGGGTCCCTCAGCTGCGCACTGGCTCCTCCTCTTCCCGACTGCCCCCCTATGGGGCACGTGTTTACTTTGCTGCTGTTGCGGGATACATGTAATGTGGTCCCAGTCAGATGGATCATGTGTGGGAACCAAAGTAAGCGAAAAGGTAGTTTCCAAAATGTCCGCAGCGAGTTCGCACATGCGCGGAACAAAGCCGTGAACGAAGGGGAGAAAGTAATAGAGTAAGGGAAAACAGAGTTTCCAAAATGGCCGATGCAGGTTCGCGCATGTTTCCGTGTCTCTTTATTGATAGGAGACAGCTGTTGGGATTTGGGACCAGCCAATAAGTGTTCTTATCCCAGTGACGCCGGGAATAAGTGGATACTTAAGACCCTCAGTGTGGAGGCAAAGTTGTTGTGGCCAATCGCCCTGCATGGTATCTACAGGATTTTTTTCCGAGGTGAAAAATAAGTTGACTTTGTGTAAGATTGTGGCAACCTGATTCCAGCTTACTTATTGTTGAACATAGCCACGGTCTTTGACACTAACCTATCACTCCTCTATAGGGGATACTCCCTTAGGATAGATTAATCAACATTGATCTTCCCTGGTTCAATGGTATAATTTTGATACAAAGCAAAGAAATATGGTTATCTTCAATGAAGGAAGTGTTTAGGTAAAAGGAACTTGCCAAATTTATTGTTATACCTATCTAGAAAAATCTTAGATTTATAAGAAAACTCTGTGATGAATCATGTGTTTTATAGATGGCACAGCTCCTTGAAGCTTACCAAAAGTATATGAAGTATACGTTTTGGGAGTGATACAATTATCAACCTGTGAATTCCTTGACTACTTATCACAACCGGGTAGGTCAAAGTTGAACTATAGTATAGTTAAAATGATTGGTTTAAGTGATAATAGGGAGTGGTGTACCAAGTTTATTCTACTATATATGCCTTTGCAGGTGTGAACGTAGGGCTATTGTCCCCCCTTTTTTTTAATGGCACACTGACACCTCATGGGACCTCTTGGTGGGCCGTGAGGACCATTTGGAACCTTGATCACTTGTGGGGTGAGAGTGCATCCATCAGACGATCTATATATTATAGTATGTAAATATATGAATTGTAAGTGTGATAGATCCTTTAAGGCCTTTGTGCGTACTAGTGTCTTTTCCCTTTCATTTCTCTTTTTTTTTTTTTTTATTTGGATTTATTAAAATTCAAAATGTATTGTTTTCTTTTAGTGACATTGTATTAAGGTCCTACAAAAGCTCCAGAAGAAGCCACGATTGTGGTGAAACATGTAGAGGCAACCAACTTTTGTATTGGGACCGCATGACTTTCCATACTCTAGTTTATAATGTTGTTCTCTTTTTAACCATGCTTGTTTAAATAAAATTATAAAATTTGTAATATCAATTTGATTAGATTTTTTGCACTTCAAAACTCCCAATTTTGTTTCTTGATACTTTTAGGGGAGGTGGTGCTTGTAGAGAATTCTCTGGCCTCTAGCATCATATTTGCTTATATGTTTATACTGGTGGTAGCTGTAAGGATTGGAATCCAAATCCACAGCTATATTTGAACCCATTGGCTTGATTCCATATGTAAGAATAGGGCTGCCATTTGGAACTATTATAAGTAGGCATGTATGTGTTCCAGATATATGTAGGTGCATGTATTCATGTTTATGTGTATATACAGTTGTGCTCATAAGTTTACATACCCTGGCAGAATTGATGATTTTTCTTGGCCATTTTTCAGAGAATATGAATGATAACACACATGGTTAGTGTTTGGCTGAAGCCATTTATTATCAATCAACTGTGTGATGTGCAGTGTTAGTTTTCCACCACACATAGCGTTTTGCGTTAAGGCCAAAAAGTTCCATTTTGGTCTCATCTGCCAGAACACCTTCTTCCACATGTTTGCCTTGTCCCCCACATGGCTTCTCGCAAGCTGCAAACGGGACTTCTTATGCCTTACTTTCAACAATGGCTTTCTTCTTGCCGCTCTTCCTTAAAGGCCAGATTTGTGGAGTGCACGACTAATAGTTGTCCTGTGGACAGATTTCCCACCTGAGCTGTGGATCTCTGCAGCTCCTCCAGAGTTACCATGGGCCTCTTGGCTGCTTCTCTGATTAATGCCCAGCCTGTCAATTTAGGTGGACGGCCATCTCTTGGTAGGTTTGCAGTTGTACCATACTCTTTATATTTTTCAGATTATGGATTGAATAGTGCTCTGTGAGATGCTTAAAGCTTGGGATATTTTTTATAACCTAAACCTGCTTTAAACTTCTCCACAACTTTATCCTTGACCTGTCTGGTGTGTTCCTTGGCCCTTATGATGCTGTTTGTTCACTAAGGTTCTCTAACAAACCTCTGAGGGCTTCACAGAACAGCTGTATTTATACTGAGATTAAATTAAACACAGGTGAACTCTATTTACTAACTAGGTGACTTCTAAAGGCAATGGGTTCCACTAGATTTTAGTTAGAGGTATCAGAGCAAAAGGGGCTAAATACAAATGCAGGCCACACTTTTCAGATATTTATTTGTACAAAAATTTGAAAACCATTTATTATTTTCATTTCACTTCACAATTGTGTGCCCCTTTGTGTTGGACTATTACATAATATACCAATAAAATACATTTTCATTTTTGGTTTTAACATGACAAAATGTGAAAAATGTCAAGGGGTATGAATACTTTTTCAAGGCACTGTACATGGGCATTTTTGGGTATTAACGCAAAATCTTAAATACAGTAATGGAATGTAAAATGTAAAGCATACTCACTGTTCAGGGCTTCATGCATTTCACTCTTGCTATTGGCTCTATGATACCAGGTGACGAGTAACCCATCCTTGGCTGAGATCTGCTCAGTGGACATTAGGTAGTCTAACATATCTCCATCCGTGCTGAACCCAGGCTCGGAATCTGCTGAGAATCATAAAAGCATTAAACTGATAAAGAAAATCTGTTTTGTAAGCCCGTATACATGAAGAGAAGAGGTTTTCAAGGAGACTGAGAGTTGCAATATTTCTGTTTACTGTAAATTCATGGCCTTAGCTAATAATGACCGGCAATTGTGTGTAGTTTTGTATAAGCGATCCCAAAGTCCTACACATAATCAGGATGTTCGCTCCAATCTCTAAAAGGTTAGAGCTGAAAAAACCCATACAGTATGTTTGTAGGTCCCACCATGACACTGTATGGCAAAACCTCCTTCTAAAAACCAATCAGTCAGCATAGATTTTCCAATCAGGTTTCTACTATTTTCCCCACAGCACACCCTCTACTCCACAGACAAACATAATATATATATATTATATATATATTTATATATATATATATATGTATTATATATGATATATATTCATCGTCTGTTGCATACGTGCACAGCCATCCTGCAAGAAATATCTCTAGACAGCTTAAGGCTCACATCTCTCAGATTTTGCCATCAGAATCAATAACCCAACCCAAGGTCCACAGGTAGGCAACAGATGTGCTGGGCTATCCTGTTTGTCAGTGCACGGCAGAGTATTAATTACAGCCAACTTTAAGCTGAATAAGGCCATGTACACACGCGGGGACTGTCTGCCGAAACTAAGTTCGTCAAACAGTCCGCTCAAACTTTTGAATGAACGAACACGCCCACACACGGCACTTTTTGAGCGGACAAATACAGCAAACTTTGTTCGTCGTACTAAGTCCGCGCAACTTTTGAAATGAACGGACTCGCCCACACACGAGGCAACAGTCTGCTCATTTCGAGCGCGTGTGCAGGTAGGCGGGGCCCGCGACGGAGACGCCGCGGGCTCCGCCGCCTGGAATGTACTTAAAGGGGAACCCCAACGCCGAAAAAAATCGGCGTGGGGGTCCCCCCAAAGTCCACAACAGACCCTTGTCCGAGCACGCTACCCGGCCGGCCAGGAAAGGGGGGCGAGCGAGCGCGCCCCCCCTCCCGAGCCGTACCAGGCCGCGTGCCCTCAACATGGGGGGTGCCTTGGGGAAGGGGGGGCCGCGCGGCCCCCCCACCCCAAAGCACCTTGTCCCCATGTTGATGAGGACAAGGGCCTCTTCCCGACAACCCTGGCCGTTGGTTGTCGGGGTCTGCGGGCGGGGGGCTTATCGGAATCTGGGAGCCCCCTTTAATAAGGGGGCCCCCGGATACCGGCCCCCCACCCTATGTGAATGAGTATGGGGTACAATGTACCCCTACCCATTCACCTGTAAAATAAAAGTACCCAAAAAAAAACACAACACACGAGATAAAATATTTTATTGCACAGCTCCGGGGGTCTTCCGTCTTCGGGGGTCTTCTCGCCGGACTCCTCCGCTATCTTCTTGTAGCTCTTTTGCTAGCGGAGGAGTCCGGCTTTCTTCCTCCCCGCCGCTGGCCTCTTCTCCCGACTTCGGGGGTCTTGTCCCCCTCTTCGGTTCTTCTGCCGGGCCACCGCGCCTTCTTATAGCTCTTTTACAGGCGGTGGCCCGGTCTTCTGTCGCCGCCGCCTTCCGTTCTTCTGCCGGGCCACCGCGCCTTCTTATAGCTCTTTTAGAGGCGGTGGCCCGGTCTTCTGTCGCCGCTGTCGCCTTCCGGTCGCCTTCCGTTCTTCTTCTTGTTCTTCTTCTTCTTCTCCAGGAGATGTTGACACGTCGCTCTCTCCGGCCGGAATGCCAGAGCCGCGCTGTGCGGCCACTTATATAGTGACAATGGGGCGGTGTCACATGGTATATGTCACATGGGTTGGTCACATGGGTTGATGTCACATGGGGACTATGACATCGTAAGGGGACGGGGTCACCATGTGACCAACCCATGTGACATATACCATGTGACACCGCCCCATTGTCACTATATAAGTGGCCGCACAGCGCGGCTCTGGCATTCCGGCCGGAGAGAGCGACGTGTCAACATCTCCTGGAGAAGAAGAAGAAGAACAAGAAGAAGAACGGAAGGCGACCGGAAGGCGACAGCGGCGACAGAAGACCGGGCCACCGCCTCTAAAAGAGCTATAAGAAGGCGCGGTGGCCCGGCAGAAGAACGGAAGGCGGCGGCGACAGAAGACCGGGCCACCGCCTGTAAAAGAGCTATAAGAAGGCGCGGTGGCCCGGCAGAAGAACCGAAGAGGGGGACAAGACCCCCGAAGTCGGGAGAAGAGGCCAGCGGCGGGGAGGAAGAAAGCCGGACTCCTCCGCTAGCAAAAGAGCTACAAGAAGATAGCGGAGGAGTCCGGCGAGAAGACCCCCAAAGACGGAAGACCCCCGGAGCTGTGCAATAAAATATTTTATCTCGTGTGTTGTGTTTTTTTTTTGGGTACTTTTATTTTACAGGTGAATGGGTAGGGGTACATTGTACCCCATACTCATTCACATAGGGTGGGGGGCCGGTATCCGGGGGCCCCCTTATTAAAGGGGGCTCCCGGATTCCGATAAGCCCCCCGCCCGCAGACCCCGACAACCAACGGCCAGGGTTGTCGGGAAGAGGCCCTTGTCCTCATCAACATGGGGACAAGGTGCTTTGGGGTGGGGGGGCCGCGCGGCCCCCCCTTCCCCAAGGCACCCCCCATGTTGAGGGCACGCGGCCTGGTACGGCTCGGGAGGGGGGGCGCGCTCGCTCGCCCCCCTTTCCTGGCCGGCCGGGTAGCGTGCTCGGACAAGGGTCTGTTGTGGACTTTGGGGGGACCCCCACGCCGATTTTTTTCGGCATTGGGGTTCCCCTTTAAGTACATTCCAGGCGGCGGAGCCCGCGACGTCTCCGTCGCGGGTCCCGCCTACCTGCACACGCGCTCGAAATGAGCAGACTTTCCTCCGAGCGGGAACAGTTTGCTCATTTCGAAAGTGGCCTACACACGGGCGGACTGTCCGCTCAAACCAAGTTTCAGCGGACAGTTTTTCGGAATTTCCGAAAAACTTTGTTCGTCAAACTGTCCGCTGAAACTGTCCGCTGAAGCCCCACACACGAGCGGACTGTCCGCTGAAACACTTCAGCGGACAAAGTTGAGCGAACAGTCCGCCCGTGTGTACGCGGCCTTAGAGTTTTTTGTTATATGTCAAACCCCTAATGCCGCATACACACGACCGCCAGAGTTTATTCCGACGGAGTTCCGACAGAATACCGCTCAATCGGTCTTGTACAACACATACGACAGGACTAGAAAAAGGAAGTTCAATAGCCAGTAGCTGCTGTGTCGTACTTGGAGCATGCAGCGTTTTTGGTCCGTCGGAACAGAAAACAGACGAGTGGTTTTCCCGATAGGAATTGATTCCGTCGGAAATATTTAAAACACGTTCTATTTCTAGGGCCGTCAGAATTTTCAGAAAAAAAACGTCCGATTAGGCCCACACACGATCTGAATATCCGATGAAAAGATTCCGTCTGACTTTTTCTGCCGGAAAGTCCGACCGCGTGTACGCGGCATAAAGCATATCTAAACCCAAAAAGAAAAACTTTATATATTGCAGTATACCAATCCTTAGATGTGATGGTTTTCATAGTTTTTAACTTTTACGATAAGAAAACACATAGTTACATAGTTGGTAAGGTTGAATAAAGAAACTAGTCCATCCAGTTCAACCTGTGTACTTGGTGTACAGTATGTGCGTTCATGTCGATAATTATTTCCCATATTCCTGTATATCGTGTTCACTAAGATGCATGTCCAAGAGTCTTTTAAAATTATCAATACTTCCTGCTGAAACCCCTACGCAGCTTATGGTTGAACTGCTTCTCCTCCAATCTCGTTGTATGGCCCATGTCTTCTAAGCCCCTGTACACACGGTCGGAGATTTCCACAACCAAATCCATCGGATTTTGCCCGTTGGATTTTGTCCTTCGGATCTTGTCCGAAACTGTTGCATACACACGGTCGGACAAAGTTGGCGAAAAATCCGATCTTTCAGAACGTGATGACGTAATTTCGTTACGATGGGACTACATTCAGGCTAGCAGCCAATAGCTTTGATGTAGGAATTTGATCTGAGCATGCGTGGCACTTGGTCCGATCAAAATTCTCTATACATGATCGGAGTATGTCCGATCGGCCCAGTTGGTCAGGAAATATTTCCAACATGTTGGAAAATTGGGTCCGACGGATATTCTGACGGAATCAGTCCGATGCATACCACACACAGTCGGATTATCCGACGACACAGTCCGATAGGACACATTCCGACGGATTCTCTGACCGTGTGTACAAGGGCTTACACTCTCTGAGACTGAATAGTTTCCTACCGATGATGGGATCACCATTGAGGTATTTGTATTTTGCCATCATATCTCTTCTCATGCATCTCTTCTCTAGGAAGAATAAGTTTAGTGTTTGCAGTTGTTCCTCATAATTGAGTTCCTCCTTTCTCTGGACTCTCTCCAGTTCCAGCACATCCTTCCTGAGGATCGGTGACCAGAACTGGACAGAATACTCCAGATGTGGCTGAACCAGAATTTTATAAGGTGGCAGGATTATCGTTTTATCTCTGGAGTAAATTCCCTTTATAATGCATGCTAATAGTCTGCTTGCTTTGCTTGCGGCGGCTTGACATTGCATGCTATTGCTCAGTCTGTCTTCTACTAGGACTCCCAGATCTTTCTCCATCCTGGATTCCCCCAAAGGTTCTCCCCCTATTGAGTAACTTATGTTTATATTTTTAGCCCCCAAGTACATTACTTTACATTTTATAATATTGAACCTCATTTGTCATGTAGTCGCCTCCATTATTTTATTCAGGTCTTCTTGTAAAGTTTCTATATCCTTCTGTGAAGTTATTGCCCTACTTATTTTTGTGTCATCAGCAAACACAAGAAGTCTGCCTAAGATACAAGTCAGATTTCAGGCATCCCCTGCCACACAAATTAAATTTTTGGTGATATAGTCCCAATAGGAACACGTCTAAAGGGATGCAGGCCCAGCATCTTTCCTCATTAGTGCTCTGCAACTGCCACAGCTGATTGATAATTATGAAATTATGAAACCACTCCCCTTAGACCCGCTCAGCACAGAGGAACAAACATTGATTTCTTTAGAATAACAAAAAGGTAGGAATCTGCAACAAAGGTTATAATCCTTGCAGTGTAAATAGATCATCCAGAGGGGAATGTTTTCTCAACAAAAGTGAAGTTACGGTTTAAGCTATTCTAGTCTTTTCTGGAAACCAGCTTCTGTAAACCACAAGAGTACATCCTGTGATATGTTACTAACAATGCAGTCATGGTCCTTCTACCGCTCCTTTTTGTGTAAAAACTGAGAAAAAGCATTTAGTACTATTGCCTTCTCGTTGTCTTCTGTAACCAACTTAACTTCATCATCCTTTATGTGGCCAATATGCTCTGGCCTCACTTTTTTACTGTTAAAATATTTTAAAAGTGTCTTGAGATTTTTGTTACTCTCCTCCACTATGTGTCTCTCATGGTCTTTTTTAGCTGCCCTGATTGCATTCTTTTACATCTTATTGCATTCCTTGTAGTGTTTGAATGCTGACAATGACCTGACCCTTCTGCATTATATTTTTAAAGGCCATTTTTTTCTTTAATATGACTTTTTACGTTACAGTTTAGCGACCCAGGTTTAACCTTCGATTTTCTATATTTATTTCCCATTGGAATGCACTGGATGATACCTTTATTTAATATGTTCCTAAAGCACTCCCATTTTTCCTCAGTATTCAATGTTTCTAGGATTTGGCCCATTTAATGTCTTTTAGTATTGAGCGCAGTTTAGAAAAGTTGGTCTTTTGAAATGTAATGTCTTGCACTACCCTCGTGCCTCCTTTTCCTATGATTTATGCTGAATGTAACTGTCCTGCGACTGCTAGTTCCCAAGTTGTCCTGTATTTCCACATCTGCGATCAGATCTGTGGTGTTTGTAATTAATAGGTCTAGAAATGCATTCTTTCTAGTTGGGGAATTCACCAATTGGGACATGAAGTTGTCCTGTAAGAAAGGCCTTTAATGAGTGAGCTGTCCCTCTGCCTAGTCAATATCTGGATAGTTCCCCATTAGGATGACGCTGCCCTGCCTCGGTGCCATTTTTAACGGTGATAGGAGGTCCAACTCCTTCTCCTGCTTTAGGTTAGGGGCCTGTAACATACCCCCCACTATTCATTTCCCACTTGCTTCTTCCCTTTGACGTTCCACCCATATGGATTCCACCTCCCCCTTGCCTCATTTGTGATGCCATTCCTCTCTTCCACCCTTAAATCATTCTTAATATATACGCACACCCCTCCCCCTCTTTCACCCTCCATGTCCCTTCGATATAAGGAATACCCGTGGATAGTTGCCAGACAGTCGTGTGAGCTGTCAAAAGTTTCTGATATTCCCATAAGTCTAAATCCTCCTCTTGTAACAGCAGCTCCAGTTCCTCAATTTTGTTAGATAGGCTCCTGGCATTTGTGCACATGCCTCTCAGTTTTGTACAGCTGCATATTATTTCCTCCTTTGTTTTTTCTGAGGCTGGGATTTTGATTTGCTAATGCATTCACCAAGTGTTTAGGTATTATGGCTATATTATTGCTAGTGCCTAAATAAGTACCCTCTGACCTTTGCTTACTGCTGGCTATCACTTCCTCTGATCCCTCCCTCCCCATCACCTAGTTTAAAAGACCTCCACATTTTTGGCCATCCTCTACCCCAACAGAGCTGCACCCTCCCTTTTTAGGTGTAGTTAATCCCTACTAAAGAACCGGTAACCGACTGAGAGGTCAGCCCAGTTCCCCAGGAACCCAAAACCCTCCTTCCAACACCAACTCCTCAGCCACTTGTAAAGTTCTCTAAGCTCCTGCTGCCTCTCTGGTGTTCAGGTAGTGTTTCTGAGAAAACCAACTTAGAGGTCCTTCTCTTCAATGTAGCCCCTAAGTCCCTGAAATAATTTTTTTGGATGCTCCACCTTCCTCTAACTTTGTCATTGGTACCAACATGTACTATGAGAGCTGGGTCCTCTCCAGCCCCACCAGCCCCACCCAACAAATAGTCCATCCGATCTGCGATGTGCCAAACCAGAGTGCCTGGTAAACATAGCATTCGGCGATCACAGTATTTGTGACAGATTGCCCTATATGCCCTATCTGTCCTTCTAATAATTGAGCCCCTTACCGCCAGTACCTGCCTAACCTTGCCTGTGTCCTCGACCCCCTCCTTACTGGAGCAGTCATTCCCCTTTTTAGAACCAGGATCTGGGCTTTCAGAGAAACAACTAGCTCACATCTTGCACAGCAGCATTCACCGTCGAATGGCTCTTCAAGGAACATATACATGGAGTAAGATGTGCACTGGGTCGCATTACCACTCCTGTTGGACATTTTACCTGCTACTCTAGTGGGGATAATCAAAAAAAAAAAGGTACTGCTGCTACTCCAAAGATGCTCCTGGTGCTCCAGCTAGTCCAAGTTTCTCACAGTCACTCCCAGTGCTCCACGTCACTCCTGGGACTCCAGGTTGTTCCAAATTGCTCACAGTTACTCCCAATACTCCAAGTTATTCCAAGTCACTCCCAGCACACCAGGTTATTCTAAATGACTTACGGTTACTTCTGGTACTCCAAGTCGCTACCCAGTACCCAAGTTATCAGTCAGTACTCTAAGTCACTAATCAGCAGTCCAAATTACTACTTAGTACTCCAAGTTATTTCAAATTACTCACAGTTACTCCCAATACTTAAGTTACTTTAAGTTACTCCCAGTACCCCAAACCACTCCCAGTATTTCAAGTCACACTCAGTACTCCGATATAATAAATGTCTCCCAGTACTACAAGTTACTGCTAAAATTTCTCCCAGTACTCCAAGTTACCACAACTATTACTCCCAGTAATCCAGGTTACTATAGCTATTACTTCCAGTACTCCAAGTAACTACAACTATTACTCCAAGTTACCACAACTATTACTCCTAGTACTCTAAGTTATTACAACTATTACTCCCAATACTCTAAATATTACTCCCAGTACACCAAATAATACACCCAGTACTCCAAGGTACTACAGATATGCTCCTCAGCGTTCAGCCATATACTTGTGTCCCACTCCCTCACTAACAGCATGTCCCTTGTTCTGTCAGATGTTGGCTACTCCTCTGTCCCTATCTCCGCACTCAACTGTCAGTGGGTCCCGGCTCCCACGCCCACCCTCGGGCTGCTCCACCTGTCAGTGTGTCTGCCTCAGTGTCCCCCCTCGGCGTCAATCCTCAGTCAATCGGTCTTCCCTCCACCACCTTGCAAGCTGCCTGTGTCTCCCCGTTCTCCCGCGACTTGCAGCAGCGTGCCTCTCTCAGCATGCGTGTTCCTTACAGCTCTCACACCACTTGCAGTAGCATGCCTCTCTTAGCGTGCAACGTGCTCCTCACAGCTCTCCCATGACTTTCAGCAACCCAAAGCCTGATTTTGGGAAATCTTAAATTCCTTCATGCTAAGGGGCTGTGCCCGCACTGCAAGTGTTAACTGCTTGTATCAGTCTAGGGGGAAAAAAAAGCACATTTACGTACCAAAATCTATGTTCCCCTGGCATGCACCCCCCTATACTCTGGCGGTGGCCTGTTCTTTTGATATTATCACATCCAAAACAGGGCTTTGGACCATGCATTGATCTTGATGATGTCAGGACTGGTCTAGCAGAATGGAGGAGTGGGTAAGTAAATCTTCTTTTCTATGCCCCCTAGACCTGACCGAGCAGTTAAACTTCGCAGTTCTGTTTTAAACTCCATAAGTTCACCATGTAATGGAGATGTAAAAAGGCTTATATGTTTAAGTTCAGTCTGGGTGACAACCATGGGCCCTCCATAGATTCAATGGAGAAATAAGTGAAGACATGAAGGGACAGGAGGTGGGATATTTGCAGGACCATCATGTGGAAATAAAGGGGAAAAATATTGAAGAAAAGAAAACTAATATAGCCATCACATCTAATAAATAGTAACCTGCGATATATTACATTCTGGGTATTGGCTTTGGGTATGCTTTAAATTGTCCCTTTTGGCAGTTTTGTAATTAAGAGGCAGCCTTTGCTTCCAAGCCCTAGAGAGCACCCTTATCTCAGTGCTTTGGCACTGCCCAAAGATTATCTAACCTCTGTCCTTTTGTATCTGAACACTGGCCAAGCAACAGAAGAGCTGGCATCCTCTAATTCTGTTATTAAGGCACATGCTATATGTCAACTAAAGTGAAGAGATGACACATATGGTATCTTAAGGGCCAGGGTTGCCTATCTTGGGGCTTTTCAGCAGGCAGTGGGGTTCTTGGTGAACAGATGAACTTCAGAGCATGACAGGGACAACATGGAGTCTTCCTCCTAATACAGAAAAGGGGATGAGGGGTAGTGGATGCCTCTTTATAGCACTAAAAAGACAGGAGAACTTGTTTATATCTCATACAAGGACTGCTAATGAGCACCAGAGCCCAGCATCTCTCAACACCAATGAGATTCTTTTCCAGTGCTATGTTTCGGAGCAGATCATGAAGCACATTTGCTATGCCCAAAGCTACCAGCTATTTCATAATTAAAAAAGTCTACATTTTTTGATGATTTCTTGCCATAACCTTGTATAAGATGGCCAACATAAATTATACAATCAGTTCACAAGTCTATCCTTACCTTTCTTTGGAGGCTGTCCCAAAGTTAAGCAGAGAGCAGCGATTGCGACACACACCCCTACAAACACTAAGACTGCTGCTATGGTTCTTAGATCTGCCAAACTGCAGCGCTTCATTATATCATTAACAACTTCTTCCAAACTCCAAAGTATTCGAGGACTTTCCGATCTCTGAATGGCGAGCCTTCCTATGGATGTAAGTGAACAATACTAAGCTCAACGTCCTTTATTCAAGACCACAATAAACGTTCTGCTCTTTATAGACGTCTTCTCGCATTACAGAAAATCCTCCAGCTCCCCCTTCATTTAACAAGAGCTCCGTTCTATGGGCGATACAAGATACATGCTAAGAACTCTGCTCTTGGAGTTTAGGCTTCAGCATTCTTTCCCATAACAGCACAGAAATGCAACCGTTTTCCTTTTCAATAGATAGCGTGTATGTATTATCATCATGGACTTCAGTACACCCAGCTCCAGTTACAGCTTTCTAACAAGGCAATTTCCAGAAAAACCATGCCTCAACAGTTCTGTTTTCGTTAATAGTAAACTAAATAGTAATAGTTATCTAAAACTTCACTTTAAAAGGGAAACTGTACAGTATCATCAATGAATACACATTTTGGAACTATTGGCAAAATAAAAAAATGACATATGATGTCCCTAGCCCCTTCTTGATGGATGGTAAAACAAATCTTAATGCCTGAACACCGATTTAAAAATTTGCTATGTGTTAGTAAAACTGTACAAATCATTGCAACTACTTAGTGCAGCCATGTGAATAATATCTTGTTTTTTTATGATAATTGAGCCTTAATTTGGTGGCAATTGTTAATAAATATCTCCCTATTCTTTTTAGTTATCAAAAGAAAACTGGCCCGAAATACAACCCCAATTCCAAAAAAGTTGGGAGTGTGTAAAATATACATGAAAACAGAATCCAATGATATGCAAATCTCTCATAAATCCATATTTTATTCACAATAGAAAAAATATCAAATGTTTAAACTGAAAAAAAATGTACCATTTTAACCACTTGCCCACCACACTATACCTGAATGATGGCTACAGTGCAAACGGCTAGTTCTGTAAGGCCATCTATTGATGTCCTTCTGTGACCAGTTACTGTGCGCCCACTGCAGGGCATGGGCGGCGCACGCTGTGATCTCAGTGCGCAGGACATTGCTGATCACAGATTGCGGTAAAGGGCCAAACAAACGGCTCTTTACCATGTGATCAGCTGTGTCCAATCACAGCTGATCATGGAGGTACAGTGGGGAAAATAATTATTTGATCCCCTGCAGATTTGGTAAGTTTGCCCACTTAGAAAGAAACGAAGGGTCTATAATTTTTATCATAGGTGTATTTTAAATGATAGAGACAGAATATCCACTTACAGACCGGACCATTTTGCTGGTCAAAGACAAGACCACTTTTTGCGATTCGGCACTGCGTCGTTTTAACTGACAATTGCGCGGTCGTGCGACGTGGCTCCCAAACAAAATTGATGTCCTTTTTTCCCCACAAATAGAGCTTTCTTTTGGTGGTATTTGATCACCCCTGCTGTTTTTATTTTTTGCACTATAAACAAAAATAGAGCGACAATTTTGAAAAAAACACATTATTTTTTACTTTTTGTTATAATAAATATCCCCCAAAAATATATAAAAAAAACATTTTTTTCCCTCAGTTTAGGCCGATACGTATTCTTCTACATATTTTTGGTAAAAAAAATCGCAATAAGCGATTATTGATTGGTTTGCACAAAAGTTATAGCATTTACAAAATAGGGATAGTTTTATAGCATTTTTATTAATAATTTTTTAATATTTTTTTTTTTTACTAGTAATGGCGGCGATCAGCGATTTTTATTGTGACTGCGACATTGTGGGGGACCCATCGGACATTTTTGACACATTTTTGGGACCATTGTCATTTATACAGTAATCACTGCTATATAAATGCAGTGATTCCTGTGTAAATGACACTGGCAGTGAAGGGGTTAACCATTGGGTGGCAGTGTAGGGGTTAAGTGTTCCTAGGGGTGTGTTACTAACTGTGGGGGGGTTGGGCTTTCATTTAGTGAACACTGATCTCTGCTCCAATCACATGGAGCAGAGCTCAGCGTCACTAGGCAGAATGGAGAAATGCTGTTTACACGGCATTTCCTCCATTCAGCCGTCCCGTGAGACGATCGCGGGTATGCCCGCGGCGATCGAGTCCGTGGGTCCCGCGACCGGACTCACGGGGGTCCCGACCAGCGCGCGCTCCCGATGGCAGGGCGGCATTGAAGATTGGACGTACCTGTACGCCAATATGCCTGCCCGTGCCATTCTGTCGACGTACATCGTCGTGCGCTGGTCGGGAACCGGATATCCACCAGAAATCCAGAACAAAAACACACAATACAAATGTTATAAATTGATTGGCAGTTCAGAGAGAAAAATAAGTAGTTGATCCCCAATCCAACCAACAATAATGGTGGCTCCCACAGACTGGCTACAGTATGTGCTCATGTGGTACACAGTCCTGTCAATGTAGGAAGGTGCTCCTAACGACAGCTCGTAATGTGTGTAAGAGACACCTGTCCACAGAATCTTTTTCTTACATTCAAACCCACCATCATGGACAAAACCAAAGAGATAAAACCAGAAGGTAGAAAAGCTACGTAGACCCACACTATAGGTACCACCGCTGCACCAGGGGCAAATATAGTTTAAAGCTGCCACCTAAATTGAACAGATAATCAAAAGCATTTACTGTGTGAATTGATAGTAAACAGCGCTGTGAGTTAAAGTGACTGTAAATCACAAATAACAAGTCACCCAGTGAAAAGTGATAATTATTAGTAATTCTGAATTGTACGAATGAATGAACAAAGTCCACAACTGAACCCATGAGTCCTTAAAACAAGCGTGAAGGTTCACACTAAGTAGTATGAAAGGATTGACTTCAAAAATCATCCACCACACCGCATGCAAATGGTGACTCCGCTCCCCTATATATGTGCACTCAGCAGATGAAGTTACCTTGCACTTTAATGTTCAGCAAATAGACAGCAACCCACAAAGGGTTAAATCGCCCATCGATATCCAATCGTGAAAGTAGACCTCATGGAAAATCCACATATAAAAAAAAAAGTGCTGCAATAGTGCAGTATCGCTTTATGAAAATGTATTCGTATAAAAACGCTTCAAACATTACACTCACACAGAATCAAAAAAAGGCATGTATCAACTCCACTTCAGCAGCAAGGAACTGGCATGACATGGTCACAGCGTGTGTGTGAAAGGTGTCTCACCCACATGAAATCAGGAACCCTCGGAACGTGACTTCCGGCACTGCGTCCAATGTCATTGAGCGTTGTCATACAGCCATGTCCCAACGTGTTTTGTCATCACGACTTCCTCCTGAAATTGGCTGTACGGCACCGCAACCTCCCTTTTAGAATTTCCCATATGTTAACCACTTGCCGACCACCCGCCGTTGTTATACGTCGGCTGTTTGGTGTGGAATATTGTAGCTAGCTGCCATAACCCTGGTATCCACTTCTTCAGAGGCCAGTCAGCTTTCAGATAAAAGTGGTCTCAGTGGCGGATTAGCCACAGGATCACTTTTAACGATGGCCGAAGAGGGCCACCCCCACGCTCTGTTGCCCTTCTCTGCTTACCGGAGCCGCTGGCAGTGGAGTGGCAGTCGGGTCCTGTCCCCTCTGTAGTATGGAGAGGGGAAGATAGCCCCCACCCGACTCCATACCATTGCAGGACAGAAACTATGTCAAAAGGTCACTTCCGCCCACAGCTCTTAAAAAGGGACATTTTTAATTTTTTTCAAACGACATTTTTTAAATGTTTTTGCATTTTACTATAAATATGAGATCTGAGGTCTTTTTGACCTCAGATCTCATATTTAAGAGGTCCTGTCATGGTTTTTTTATATTACAAGGGATGTTTACATTTCTTGTAATAGGAATAAAAGTGACACAATTTTTTTTTTTTTAAAAGAAGCGCACGCACACGTGAGTAGTGCCCGCATATGAAAACGGTGTTCAAACCAAACATGTGAGGTATCATCGCGAATGATAGAGCGAGAACAATAATTCTAGCCCCAGAGATCCTCTGTAACTCAAAACATGCAACCTGTACAATTTTTTATTTTTTTATTAATTGTAATTTTTATTAATTTTCAAAGCAAAAACAATACACTTGTGCATTGGAAAATTCAGTAAGCAGAGATAAATATAGATCATAGCGAAAAACATTAGTTACAACAGACAGAGAAAAATGTCCACAAATGCAGACACAAGGGTGAACTGCATAACAATGTCTTGTACAATAAATAACAAACAGTTTATGTAAATCAAACAAACTATTCCGTTCAACAAGAGGCCGGTGGCCAGAAAAAGGCAAAACAACCGAACATTCACATGGTCATCATAGTGAGTCCCCGGGAGGGGAGGGGGGCAACCTGTGCAATTTTTTAAACATTGCCTATGGAGATTTTTAAATGGTAACAGTTTGTTGCCATTCCATGAGCGGGCAAAATTTTGAAGCGTGACATGTTGGGTATCAATTTACTTGGCGTAACATCATCTTTCACAATATAAAACAATTGGACTAACTTTACTGTTGACTTATTTTTTAATTAAAAGAAGTGTATTTAAAACAAAAAAAAAAAGTGCGCTTGTAAGACCGCTGCGCAAATGCAGTGTGACAGAAAGTATTGCAATGACCGCCACTTTATTCTCTAGGGTGTTAGAAAAAAATATATATAATGTCCATTTATTTTAACTTGTAAACACCAAATCGCAAAACGAGGCTCTGTCCTTAAGTGGTTAATGGTGGTGAATATCATTCAGCGGATGCGCTAACTCCATGACCCCGCAACCATGATATACACAGTCTTGCTCTGCTGCTGCAGTTGCTGCTGTTGCATGGGAGGAGCTTGTGAATGATCTCAAGGCAGTTGGGACCACAGTCACCAAACAATTGATACGCCACCATGAATTGAAATCCTGCAGTTCCCGAAAGGTCCCCCTCAAGAATGCTCATGTACGGGCCCGCCTGAAGGATGCCAATGAACAGCTAAATGATTTGAGACCAAAATTGAACTCTTTGGCATTAACTAGACTTGCTGTGTTTGGCGCAAGAAAAATGCTGACTATGACCTCAAGAACACCATCCCTACAGTCAAGCACGGAGGTGGAAACATTATGCTTTGGGGCTGTTTCAATGCTAAAGGTACAGGCTGACTATGCCGCAATGAGGGGCCAATTGACAGGGCCATGTATTGTAAAATCTTGGATGAGAATCTTTTTCCCTCAGCCAGAACACTGAAGATGGGTCTTCCAGCATGACAATGACCCAAAACATACCGCCAAGGCAGCAAAGGAGTGGATCAAGACAAAGCACATCAGGGTCATGGAGTGGCCTAGCCAGTCTCCAAAAATGAATCCTATAAATATTTTATGAAGGGAGCTGAAACTTCGAGTTGCCAAGCGACAGCCAAGAAACCTTAAGGGTTTAGAAAAGATGTGTAAAGTAAAGGGGACCAAGATCCCTCCTGAGATGTGTGCAAACATGGTGACCAATTACAAGAAACGTCTTACCTCTTTGCTTGGCCAACAAGGGTTTCTCCACCAAGTACTAAGTCATGTTTTGCTTTTTATTTATTTTACTCACTGAACTGCAACTCAAATTTATAATATTTGTATCATGTGTTTTTTCTGTCTCTATCATTTAAAATACACCTATGATAAAAATGATAGGCCCTTCATTTTTTTGTAAGTGGGCAAAGTTACAAAATCTGCTGGGGATCAAAAAATTCTTTTCCAAACTGTAAACAGAAGCCAGTGATTGGTACTCCTTTTCTCATGCTGACAGCATGAGGATCGGAAAAGAGAGCTGATCGCTGGCTTCTCTAAAAGGGACATGAACACTGATTATCAGTGTCCTGGATATCAGTGCAGTCCCAACAGTGCGGCTAATGTGTGCCCACCAGTGCTGCCAATCAGTGCCGCCTACCAGTGCAACCTATCCTTGCCCATCAGTGCCACCCATCAATACCGCCCCTCAGTGCCACCCATCAATACCGCCCCTCAGTGCCACCTATCAATGCACCCTCATCAGTGCCTCCTTATCAGTGCTCACCAGTGCCGCCTCATCAGTGCAGCCTTATCCGCGCACATCAGTGAATGAGAGAAATTACCCGTTTGCAAAAATGTTGAAACCAACTATGAAAAAGTTTTTGATTTTTTTTTCCTACATTTTCGGTCTTTATTTAGCAAAAAATAAAAAAACCCAGTGGTGATTAATTACCACCAAAAGAAAACTATTCGTGAAAAAAATGATACAAATTTTGTTTAGGTACAGTGTTGCAAGACTGAACAATTGTCATTCAAAATGGGCAGCACTGAAAGCTGAAAATTGGCCTGGTCAGGATGGGGGTAAAAGTGCCCAGTGCAAAAGTGGTTAAGAAAAAAATAAGATCGTTTTGAAATTAATGGCAGCAACACGACTCAAAAAAGTTGGGACAGGCCAGCAAAAAGCAGGCAAAGTAAGTTTTGCTAAGCAGTGGCGGGACAAGGTATTTCTGTGCCCAGGGCAAAGATGCCAAAATGCGCCTCCCCCTTGCAGAGCAGGGGGCGGAGCTAATAGAAGCGTTTGCAGCACACAGAAACATTTGTGATGGTTGCAGAGTGTACTGGTATTACTATTTACATTTGTGATTGGTCATCACTAATGATCACAATGCACACAGCCAAATAGATTGCTTTGATGACGGCTTGGTTCGCAGCCAATAATGAGTAACCTGGCTGACCAAGGGTGATTTCTGAAGATTGTAAATGGTGCTCTAGAAGTAGCTAAAGCTGATCTTGGTCCTGAACAAAAAACCTCTTTTGATCTACGGGCTGCAGTGCTGATCATTGTATTCTGACAGTGGTGGAGTCCTGTTGTCAGCGTATAATGGCACAGAGGGGGGGGGGGATTTTTCCATCCACCTTGTTTGAGTGGATACAGGGATCTGTTCATAATAATAACAATAATAGCATGTACTAGTTCTCAGAGGCTTTCCCCTTTGAGGCTAAGGGTGGTCTCTAATGTTTTGGAACCGCCTAGGAGACCATCTCTATTCCAGGAGATGAGTGGCTATTTCCCATGTCGAAAATGTGGTGCCTGCAAAATGAATGCACAAAGAAGTAGGAAATTTAACACCTTCCAGTTCAAGGTTACTACTAAATCTTTCAACATTAAACTGTTTATCACCTGCACCACAAAGAATGTTGTTTACTTAATCCAATGCCCATAAAGAAAGGTTCCCCAATCATGGCTCATCTAAGCATTATGTATTATTCCACAGAAGAACCAAGAGTTTGTTTTTGGGGATTGATAAATTTACCAGCAATTGGAGGGGAAACCATGTGAGACGTGAGATTTCAAAACTTGAAACCTGGTGGATATGCACCTTGCGCACTTAGGTCTCATACAGCTTATAGAATGGGGTGTCAATGCCTTCATTAATAATAGTAACGGTGATCGTTCTCTTATATATTTTTTTTTTTGTCAATTAACTTTTTATTATTTCCAACAATGCATTACACATCATGCTGAAGTACATCACATCAGTTCCACAAGAAAGAAAATAAGCTAACATTGGGGATCTTCTGCCCATTGAATCAGGTAGAGCCCTCTGGAACAGGTATAGACCAGGTCAGAAAGACTCCTCCACAATCAACCGGGCCAGTACTGGAAGTAAATATACAGCGCCAACCGTCACGTTGTCCAGCAAAGAAGCCCAATAGCTAGTTACTGATTTCAACTAGTTCTTCTAACTACTCACACCTGTCGCTGGTATCAAAGCATCTTTCTATAGGAACCATAGGGCACATGAAAACGAGATCAAAAGAGATTGGAGAATCAAGAAGAGAGAAAAAAAAAAAAAAGAAGGAGAGAGAAGGTAAGCGAAAAAGAAAAGAGGGGAGAGCAAAAACGAGAGTATAGGAGATAGAAGGAATGAGAGAAGAGAGAACTGTTAAGAAATAGAAGAGGGACGAGGGATTATATTTTTATTTTTAATGAATGATGTTTGGCACATTCATTGTTGTTGTAATTTATGCTATTGTATATGCAGTAGGTCTTGATCAATAATCGCTGTATATTTTATAACCTTTTATAATTTTGTTTTGCATTATAAAATGTACCCACAAGATGGCACTGTGCCACGGTGTTTTTATATAAATATATATATTTATATTTTTGTTTTTTTCACTAGATGAGGCTGTAAGACGTTAAACATTGTGTGTCTAAAATAGTCCACAAGATAGAGCTGTAACTTTTGAACTGTTACTGATACTGGTGGTTTATATTTTTCACCATTTGATGAGTTTATATTATAGTTTGGATTTTTTTTTTATACGTTACATTTCATTTTAATTTGTCCGTTTTTTGGAGCAGGTTATGGTGTGTAGTGGAAGCCATTTCTGTCCTGTTTGCAGCGCAGTCAGTATGGTGGTTGAGTCCTCCCACTGTCCGGATTCCATTTCCTGTCTTCTGCCTATTGTTTCCACCCTCTGGAGCGCAACTAGTTGAGTGGGCTGTGCCCACTCAACTAATAAAGCACGTAGGTTGGAGTCATTACCCACCAGACGCAGCAACCAGTTTGTTGGTTGGAAACTTTCCCGTGCACTTTTCTATGGTTTTACACGTGGGTGCATTATTTTTATCTGGAATATATTTTTGATTTTAACCAACTTGCTGCACTATGAGATTACATATTGGGAGTCTGGATGGTCATCAGGATAGGAATTTCTACTGTTTTTAGTTATCCAAGGGAAATCTGAAGAGGTGTTCCATTTCTGAATGGAGTTATCAGACTGTGCTTTCTGACTGTAAGGTCAGGTCTAATAGGTAAGAGGCTGTCCATGTGGTTTGGTGGTGAAGGTCTCTGTGTCACATTCCTTTATGAGAACAGTTTATAATTTACCCAATAACTTTATGGAGTTATTTGAACAAACTTGATTGTCTTTGCACCTGTATCAAACTCTGTCTATTTGTAACATTTGTGCTGCACCTTCCTATGTCTAACTTTCATCATGTTGTTACCTGCAATATAGTGTCAGCTGCTTGCTTATTGTAAATTGAGCCTTCACGCAGGTATTATTTGTGGTCAACTCTATAGAACTTAGTAAAATGGCGACATGACAACCATGTAGTTGCCTGATAAACAGAGGCACAGTGACGAAAAGCCCAAGAAGCATGCCGAGCCTTGGCAGAATGAGCAGTAACAGAAAATTGAGGTTCCAGACCTGACACAGTCTGACAGATGCACCTGGAAATGGTGTACAAAGAGGCTTATTGTCCTTTCCTAGAACCATGAATGACTATGAACAGGGAATTTACCTTCAGCACAGAGGAAGTATAATTCAGGCAGACCCTTATAGCCTGAACACAGGGCTGGTGCATGTATTTTTGACACTCTAGGCGAAACCTCATTTTGCCACCCACCTCTTGGCTGCACACCCCACTCCACCCCCTTTGTCCTGCCCATGTATACCCCACCTTTTTGACTGCTACTATTTTGTATGCAACACTTTGCTAGACCAGCTTATTTTGGAAATTTTACAGTTTTTGGATCAAATAATTCAAAAAGAAACAGTAAAATAGTCAGTTTTTTTATTGTAAACATTTTCTCATTTGCAAAACATAATATAGCAGAATGGCACATGTATCAACTGGCAACAAGACTCACAAAAATAATATATATGAAAAACATAAAGGTTATAGAAACACAACATTATAAAAAAAAAAAAAAACACTTTAAGACAGGAATGTTGGACTTTAATATCGCTCCTACCTCTAAAATCTCTCAATAAATTTGTACAAGAAAAAAATAATACACAACAAAATAACAAATTATAAATTAAATTATAATGCAAACCTAAAAACAATCAAATAGTGAAAGTGTCAATCTTTGAACTCTGAGCTGTTCATGCACGTTTTAAACTAAGGCTATTGGGTCTACAAAAAAATTGACCTTCCTTGCTTTAGCATTAGCAATTTCATTGTCAATAAAGAGAGTGGCAAAACCCACCAACCGTACTAGTGACATTGAAGAGCAGGTAATTTTTAATGATTTTCAGTTTTGAGAAGCCTCTTTCACCCGAAGCCACTGTGATGGGGAGTGTCAACAGTATGTGAAGTGCTATAGCTACATTTGGACAAAACCATTCCTGACTGTGTAGCCCAAAATGTCAATTGGTTTCATGCTTTCTGATATAACAGGAGCCAAGACAATTAGCTCTTCACACAGCTGCATTCCATCAATATCTTCATCCTTGGTCTCTACCTCAGTTAACACATCTGGTAACTACATGCTGCTGTTCAAGATTTGCTCCCTATTCATGTCTTTAAGTTTCCTGATTTTGTACAAAAACTGAAAACAATTGCTATGACCTTTAAGCTGTTCAAATCTCCCAAAAGATTTGATTATGACATCCAAGATAGTGTAAAAACACTCAACATTAAACCATTTTTGGGGATCTTGGATCGGATCATCTTGCATCTCATAGGAAAAAAAGTCTCTTTTTTTCTCTGCACTGTAGAACGGAAAACACTATTTCCATTTTCAGTGCCAACATTCGTGCTTCTGTGAGTAACTCCTCAAATCCATTATCAGACTGATACGTTTCCAAGTAGGTTTTACTGGCTTCTAAAAGCTCCACAACATGTGGCAAGTAAATTGTTTGGATTTGAAGAAGTTTGCTTACTTCATTAATGCTACTATGTTAAAGCACATTACTGTTAGAAACAAAAATTTAAAGCTGTTCAGCGCTTTTGCCAATGAAGCAGCCTCACTTGCCAGATCTTCTTCAGTTGACATCAGTGTGTCATATATTTCAGATATTTGAAATCTGAAAGGACAAATGGCATCAATTCTACTAGACCATCTTGTATTTAATAGTGACTTAATCATCAGCCTACTGATGCGGGCATACATGCCTCTTTAACCACTTGCTTACTGGGCACTTAAACCCCCCTCAGTCCCAGACCAATTTTCAGCTTTCAGCGCTGATGCACTTTGAATGACAATTGCGCGGGCATACAACACTGTACCCAAATTAAATTTTTATCATTTTTTTCCCACAAATAGAGCTTTCTTTTGGTGGTATTTAGTTACAGCTCGGAGTTTTATTTTTTGCTAAACAAACAAAAAAAGATGCAAAAAAAAAAAAAAAAATCATGTTTTAATAGTTTGTTATAAAATTTTGCAAACGGGTAATTTTTCTCCTTCATTGAAGTGCGCTGATAAGGCGGCACTGATAGGCTGCATTGGTGAGCACTGATGGGCTGCATTGGTGGGCACTGATAGGCTGCATTGGTGGGCACTGATAGGCTGCACTGGTGGGCACTGATAGGCATAGTTAAGGCGGCACTAATAGGCACAGATAAGGCGGCACCGATGGGCACAGATAAGGCGGCACTGATGGGCAAAGATGGGCACAGATAAGATGGCACGGATGGGTGGCACGGATAAGTGGCATGGATGGGTGGCACGGATGGGCACTGATAGGTACCACAGATAGGTGGCTCTGATAGGTGGCACTGCTGGGCACTGATGGGCGGCACTGCTGGGCACTGATGGGCGGCACTGGGGTGCAGCACCTTTGAGGCAGATTGGGTGGCACTGTGGGGTGGCACTGTGGGCACTATGGGCACAGACGGGGGGCACTTACTTTTACTTTTAGTTCTACTTCAGGATGGCACTGCGGGAGGCAGGTGGGCACTGGCATGTGGCATGTGGTGCCTTGCATTGCTGGCCGTGATCGGGACTGATGTCCCGATCACGGCCGCCGGTGATCGGCTTTTTTTTTTCTCCTCGCGCTGTCAGCGCGAGGAGGAATAATAGCCGATTACCGGCTCCGTTCTATCACATGATCAGCTGTCATTGGCTGACAGCTGATCACGTGATAAGGGGTCGGGATCGACCCCTTACACGGATCGGTGATCAGGCGAGTCTCACGGACTCGCCGATCACAGAGCGCGCCGCGCGCGCCCCTCAGGGGGCACGCAGGCCGCTCGTAACCGGGACGACGTCAATAGACGTAGTCCCGGAAATCTAGGTCCGCGCTAATGCCGTCATTCGGCAATAGCGCGGATCCCAAGTGGTTAAGCTGCCCCACGGATTTGTTGAGTGAAACATATTTTCTGCAGGGCATCAAAAAATGAACTGGCTTCCCTATAACACATAGCAGCATCACTGACAAAAAGGTTTAAAGAATGAGCACTGCATGGAATATAGAATGTCCGAGAATTCAAATCCTTAATTCTCTTCTGAACATCAGAATGCTTGCCTTTCATGTTGGACCCGTTGCCATAGGCTTGGCCTCTCATATCGCTTAATGGTATGTTCAGTCAACCCTTCTTCAGATGAACTATGAACTGCGATGAATCCAAGAAATCTTAGATTTTCACTTCAGGGCTTGCTATTATTGAGTTCCCTTGTATGATTGACACAAACCTAAAAATGATGGTCATCTGTTCCACAAGACAACATCTGGGGTGCAGTCTAGAATGATGGAATAGTATTTGGCATTTTTTATTAGTAGTAGAATCAGTTTAGTTATTTCTTTAGAAATAAGGCCAAACAATTTTGTATATCCTTTCCCAGTTAATGGCAATAAATTTCAGAATTAATTTTTTGAAGATGGTTCTGCATCACTGTATCAAGTCATTTCCACAATTTGCAAATAATTACCATTGTTTGCACTGTAAAGTGTGTCGTTGCTTCCTCTGAAACCCAAGCGCTGCTTACAGAGATATTGGATGATGGCTACAAGGCACTGGAGAACACTTTACCAGTGCTGAGTTTCTGCTGTTAATAACCTCTGGCAAGCCCGGTCAATAGTTTTTCCTGATCCAAGCCTCATCAATAACTCATTCCACCTTCCCACAAAAGCAAGATGATATGCAGACTGTTCGTCTGCTGTCAAAATATGCAATATATTTTTCCAGTCATCGACACCTCCAGCAATCCGACTTATTTCTTTGTTTGCAAACAGTTTGCAACAAAAGCAAAACCCTTTGTTTAGCTTGGTAGAGTAAATTAGCCAATGTCTGTTCTGCAATTCTCCATTTCCAAGGTGGCGTTTCTAATGGACTGCTGTAAAACGTCTATTAGATGCATCCCCTGGGAAATGCAAAGTGTTCATTTGGCTTTGCTGGGCCTTTTCGTTACGATGGTATCCGGACATGACATAGTGACGACAACTGGCCAATCCACTGGATCAGAGAAATCCAGTGGTAATGCAGTGATTTTTAGTCGTTTTGGTTATTTTGGAGAGTTCACTTCTTCAGTTTCTGTCACTTTTCTCTTTAACAAATTGCTCGCCAATAGTTGTTGATGCCGAAGCACCCACTGTCATGGTTGTCGAAGGTCCTTCACCGCTATCCATGTGCACAGGATTGTCTTCAACTTCACAATCTGGTTCATCATCCTGAGCTTTTGTGTGGATTTCTGCTCCTGGTCAGGACTGAAGAGTTTTCTTAATGAGCCAGCTATTTTTTGTGCCTCTTCTTCTCAAAGCTTTCTTTTCCTTTTGAAACTCGACATCTTCGTACATGGCGGTCCAGACATTGTTCAACGTGAATCAATTCATTACATAAATAAACTAACAGATAATTAACCCCAGAATGACAATGGGGTTTTTGTTTTGGCTCTTGTCTGGGAGAAGATCCTTTTAGTCATGTGATCATTGATTGGTTTTCACAGTGACCACATGATTTAGGCAAAAAAGAATTGGATGATCCTATTCTGTCTGGCTTCCTAGACAATTTAACCCCTCCCATCCACAAACATGAATTTGGTGGCATATGGCTGAGGATAGGACAACCCCCCCAAGGCTTGTCCAATCCTCTATGCAATCTTGGACAGCCAGATTGAACACAGGGTGTGTTTAGTATGTCTAGTCCTTCTGCCAGGACCCTTTCCCTGTCCCAATACCCGACAATTCAGCTCTAATTAATTACAGCTGCATTTCCGAGTACAAAGAGAAGGTCGGCAGCAGGAGCAGTAAAAAAAAAAAAAAATAGCAGTTTGCCAATATTTATCAACAACATTGCTCATCTGCGAATACAGAATGTTACATTGAAACATTGTGTCAATCGGTGTATCTCATCTACAGATCAAAGGGATGAACTTTGTTCTGCAGATGAAGAGGGTCAACGCAACCTTGACAAGTAAAAAAATATATATTCGTTTTCGAATGAAATGTTCTCCTCTGTTGAACCCCTTAGTTTACTTTAATCATCACAAGTTAACACTGTATTCTCCTTCTCCATTCAATTGTAATTTTCCTGGAAAATTTATTTTCTATTTTATTAACTGTTTAAATTTTTTTCTGTTTTTAATGGTTTGTTCATTAATATTTTTTTACACCTTTTACATATATTTAAATGCACCACACTGAAAAAGCGCAACATTGAAAAAAAATAAAAATAAAAAAAACAATTTACTTAATTTGTAAAGAACTGCAATGCTTTGTACCAAAATCATAATTTTAGTGTTTTAAACAGGACAAATTACAGAATAAAATGCACACTTTTCATGTGCAGTAACACTATTTATGTTTAAATGAACATTGCTCAAAGAAAATATGCCTTTTGTTTAGTTTTATTACAATTAATCGTCCAAGGATTGCGGGGAAAAAAAAAAAAGAAAAAAAAAGGGGGATTGTTGCAGGACAATATTCACAAAAAGAAAGCCTTGTTTGTCCTTAAAATAAATAAAAAAAAATAACTTTGTCATTACTTAAAGCGGGATTTCACTGTGAAAAAAATTTATTAAAAGCCAGCAGCTACAAATACTGCAGCTGCTGACTTTTAATAAATGGACACTCACCTGTCCCGGGGTCCAGCGATGTCGGCAGCCGAGGCCGATCGATCGCTCGGCTCTCGGCTGCTGCCGCCGCCACCATTCTAGGTGAGGGAATCAGGAAGTGAAGCGCTGCGGCTTCACTTCCCGGTTCCCTACTGCACGAGCTGCGCAGCGCAAAAGGAATTGTCCGCGCTGTCTCTGGGACCCGTGTGTGTCCCAGCAGACAGCGTGCAGGGACAGGAAGAGGCATAGACTCCCGTGGGAGTCTATGCCCGGAAGTGGATGCAAATACCTGTCTTTGACAGGTATCTGCACCCCCCTCCCCCCTGAAAGGTGCCAATTGTGACACCGGAGGGGGGGGGTGGGTTCCGATGAGCGGAAGTTCCACTTTAGGGTGGAACCACGCTTTAAGATAACGTAATACATACATTATCACCGAATACACAAGCAGAAATCTGAAAATTGCTCTGGTCAATAAGGGGTAAACAGGTGTGAAAGCCAAAGTGGATAATATTATATTAATATAAAGCGATTTATTCCAAACTTCATACAACTGTTTGACACTTGTTAGTTATCACCAGTGCAATGCATGAAAATATTGTGTGCGGGACTTGGAGTTGGGCCAAAAGGAACTAAAAACCCCTCCAATGGTTAAGACAGTGCTGGAAGGTGGTGAGCTGGCAAGGTGTTCAAGGCTGACCTTCTGAGGACATCTTGTGGTCATACACAAGCACTGCAGTTATCAGACATCTACAATGATGGAGATGGGTTCCAGTATACCTTTAAAGCAGTATAAGGGCTTGTGCACACAGGTGTTAAGTCACACATGCATTGTTTGTTTGCCTTTAAATAATTTTGTCCCTACCTCTTTCTGTAGCTAGGGAATGCTCTGAGTATTTAGTACCTTCTTTTTCATGCTTTAGCCTCCATTCATCACATGTACTGTATTCTGTTGGAGCTAGACATATTATGATTATCTGACCTATCTGATGTTCATCTGCGATGATCTCCACAAGTTTTTGGATTAAAAAAAGTGTTTTACAAACTGCAAGATGTCATTTACATTAAGTCACTGTCTGCTAATTCTTCTGAGATTGCAAGTTACAGCTATCTTGTCACAACTAGATCAGTTATAAAGCTCATACTTGTAGCGCTTAGTTTGGAGGGGAAGAACAAGAGTACAATACTTTGCATTCAGATCTGTAAATCATATGGATCTCAGCACTGCAGTAATGTATACTTTGGGCCCATTTACTCTACATTTTTTTAAAAAAGCATTTAGCTTAGAATTTTGTTTTACACTGTATGCAATAAATATTTGTGCTAATGTTTACATACGCACAGCGCAAATGCATCCGATGGCTACCACTGCTGCCTAGTAAATTCAAGACGGATATGTCAACATCAGTGACGTGTAAGCATTAGTGACATCTCAGAATGACCTCAACCTGCAGTCACTCTGCGCCTGCCCCACTTAACACACACTATTGGTGGTTTACATCTACCCCTGAATGAGTCCTTCAAATGAACAACACATTTTGGAGATGTAAAGATCATGTAACTGGTGGACCAAGTGCAGAATGTACACATCTCAACTCATACAGACATACACTATATTGTCAAAAGTATTCGGAGGCCTGCCTTTACACACACATAAACTTTAATGGCATCCCAGTCTTAGTCAATTTCCTCCACCCTAAACTTGTTCGTCCATGTCTTTATGGACCTTGCTTTGTGCACTGGTGTGCAGTCATGTTAGAACAGGAAGGGGCCATCCCCAAACTGTTCCCACAAAGTTAAGAGCAGGAAATTGTTCCGAAATGTCTTGGTATGTTGACGCCTTAAGAGTTCCCTTCACTGCAACTAAGGGGCCAAGCTCAACCCCTGAAAAAACAACCCCACAGTATAATCCCCCCTCCACAAAACGACTTGGACCAGTGCATAAAGCAAGGTCCATACAGATATGATGAGCGAGTTTGGGGTGGAGGAATTTGACTGGCCTGCACAGAGTCCTGACTTCAACTCGATAGAACACCTTTGGGATGAATTAAAGCAGAAACTGAGAGCCAGGCATTCTCACCCAACATCGGTGTTTGACGTCACAAATGCGCGTCTGGAAGAATGGTCAAACATTCCCATAGAGACACTCCTAAACCTTATGGACAGCGTTCCCAGAAGAGTTTAAGCTGCAAAGGTTGGGGCAACGCAATATTGAACCCTACGGACTAAGACTGATATGCCATTAAAGTTCATGTAAATGCGGGTGTCCCAATACTTTTGACAAGATAGTGTAAGTGGGTGTATTTCCATATGAATTCAGAAGCAGTACAGCCAACTTTGTATGCAGGTGCTCGCTGTCAACAAGATGCTGTGTAAATCAAATACAGTTTTGTGCATGAGGCATAAGACATATGCAATTTGTCTCTTACAGAGCTAGCAAAATGAGGGGCAAATGTTTACTTCTTGATAGAGTGGGAAAACATTAGAGCACAGCTGTGGCAAAAAGGTTTGAGAATGACACAAATATAAATTTTCACAAAGTCTGCTGCCTCCGTCTTTTTTATGGCAATTTGCATATACTCCAGAATACTATGAAGAGTGATCAGATGAATTGCAAACTTTGCCATGAAAATTAAATTAATCACATAAAAAACATTTCCACTGCATTTGTGAAGAAGGCTTCAGGGCGACCCAAGAGAGTCCAGTAAGCGCAAGGACCATTTCCCACAGTTGATTCAGCTGCGGGATCGGGGCACTACCAGTGCAGAGCTTGCTCAGGAATGGCAGCAGGCAGGTGAAAACTTTTGGAGGATGGCCTGATGTCAAGTGCTGCAAAGAAGCCACTTCTCTCCAGGAAAAACATCAAGGACAGACTGATATTCTGCAAAAGGTACAGGGATTGGACGGCTGAGGACTGGGGTAAAGTAATTTTCTATGACGAATCCCCTTTATGATTGTTTGGGGCATCCAAAAAAAAAAAAAAAAAAACCTTGTCTGGAGAAGCAAAGATGAGCTCTACCATCAGTCTTTTGTAATGCCAACAGTAAAGCATCCTGAGACCATTCAGGTGTGGTGTTGCTTCTCAGCCAAGGGAGTGGGCTCACTTACAATTCTGCCAAAGAACACAGCCATGAATAAAGAATGGTACAAAAACATTGAGACAGGAGAGGGTACTAATTAAGTAACCAAAAGTCGGACTTTAAAGGCATGGAAACAATGGAGAGGTAGCACAAATAATATTCATAGTATTTATTGAAAAAGGTTCATCATATATCACAGTGTTCAAAGAAGATAAAAAAACATGAAAATGATACAGTTGTGTGTCTACGTGTTTCACCGTGAGGTTTCTTCAGGACACGATCAAGATTCAAAGACGTAACAAAAAAGAAAAAAAAAAAAGAGCAAATCTCACCATCTTCAAATGGATTAGGCCTCATGTACAAATTTGCAGTAACCTGAAGGTTTCCAAAAGTATGGAATGCTTATAGCAAATAGTATGTAAATTTTAAGCAATGCTACAGCAGAGGCAGGCGTGTGTCCTCCAAGAGCAACATCTCCTCAACTATCCAAGAACAGTTGTTGACGAACAATGCCTTTTCCAGCATGATGAAGCACCTTGCCATAAGGCAAAAGTGATAACTAAGTGGCTTGGGGAACAAAACATGGCCAGGAAACTCCCCAGACCTTACTCCCATTGAGAACTTGTGGTCCATCCTCAAGAGGCAGGTTGAAAAAAAAAAAAACACAAATTCTGAAAAACTCCAAGCATTGATTATGCAGAATGGGTTGCCATCATTCAGGATTTGGCCCAGAAGTTGATTGACAGCATGCCAGGGCGAATTGCAAAGATCTTGAAAAAGAAGTGTCAACACTGCAAATATTGACTCTTTGCATAAACTTATTGTAATTTTCAATAAAAGCCTTCTGAAATGCTTGTAATTATACTTCAGTATACCATAGTAACATCTGACAAAAAGATCTAAAAGCACTGAAGCAGCAGACTTTGTGATGTATATTTGTGTCATTCTCAAAACTTTGGGCCACAGCTGTACTTGTCAGGTTTTATCGCTAACCCGGGGCTCCATTATAGAGATTGCTCTTCACTTCTTGTCCTGGTGAGAACTGTTTTGCTAGATGGAAGATAAGGGCAAGTCTCCAAACCACACAGACAGGAATGAAAACACTTGTAAATGTAATGTTGATTGTATAGAGATTGTATAATAAAATTGTAATGTGTATGGTAAGCCTAATAGAGCTCCAGTTAGCAATTAAAACCCAACAGATGTTTCCAATCCTACCTTACCCTATCCAAAACCGAAGAACAAACTACTGGCTGTACATACACATTGAACTGCATTCATCTGATATTACAGAAATAATAAATATGACACTCTGAATCCCGAGTCAAAGGATTTGGGTACTATTGCCTTTTAGGCTGGGTTCACAATGCTGCGGTGACGAGATCGGATGTGATTCGCACCGCACTGCAGTGCAAATCACATCCGATCTCTGTGCGATGCGAGTTCAGCCATACAGATAGTATGGCTGAATTCACATCGCATCCGGCCCAAACTCGCACAGGACCCTTTTTTTGGTCCACAGCAGAATCGGATTGCATGGGTGTTCACACCATGCGATCCAATTCCTGTCTGAGTTTGCAGATCGCACTGCGATATGCGAACTGATCTGGGGGTGTCATTAACTTTTCACTGACACTCTCAGCAGTTCGCATAGGGCAGTGTGAACTGCCGCCGGGAAAGGCATGCGATGCGGGAAACCGCAGCGGATTCGCAGCGTTCCCGCATCGCAGCAGTGTGAACCCAGCCTTATTCCAGAGTTCTCCTAGTTCAGAGTTTCGCTATCAGGAATCAAACGCAATAAATGGCCATAACAGATCCTGTCAGCGCACTAATGTTGAAGGAAAACTGAACCAATATAGCTGAAATGTTCAGAAACTCCTCCACTGTTCTCTCTGTCAGAGCAGAGATAAAAAGCCTCTGTTCCCAGCTTATGAGCATATGCAAGAGCTGAGCGTGCATATACGATATATTCACTGTCAGATTAAGAGAAATATTTTTTTGTGGCCAAGCAACAACCTCTATTAAAAAATGTACTTTTTTCTGTTTAATGTGCAGCAGGTTCACCCTCTAAAGCTGAATGTTAAGCCAAGATTTCCCAAGAAGAACTGCAGTGTCCATGACAGCAAATAGCTTTAAGAATAAAACCAGCGTGACACACATTACATCCAGGTCAAAGTTCATAGTTTATCTTTAAATATCAGCATATCCTCTGTAATTTCTTATCTGAAAAGTATTTCCTACAGAAGGGAGATTGCTTTACAAATATTAAAAATGATGGAGTTCCAGCTTTCACGCGAAATCTGTAAAGATAAAATACAAAGAAAGGTTGAACATGTGATTTCAGAAGCAACATTTAAAAATTTTACCGGAAATAAAAGCCTGAGCTGTCTTAGATCAGTTTTATCTTCTGCATGGGACCAGACAGACTTCGGTGTGAATGTGGTCACATTGTAAACAATTACACTAAGAACTCTGGGATCATCAGGGGATCATTGATGCCTACATGTCCAGGCCAAATTTAGTAGTGTCTATAATGTGAAACTTGACTTTATTCCTTCTAATTTCTAAAAAAACAAAATCACTTTTTTTTTCTCTCACTTTTCTCAATTGCAGTTTAGCAATACAGCCTAGTCTCATCCATGACGCCAGCCTGCGACTAGTCATATAGAACTATGAAATTGATGGTATCCCTTAGTCATCTCACCTGCTGTGCTGCATGATTTCCAGCAAGGTGCTCTCTGGATCCACCTGGTAGAAACACTCAGAGTCTTCATCCTCAAAGTAAACCTATGCAGACAGGTACAATATTAGTTAGCAGAATAATGTAAGGCGTTAGAAAATGCTTATATGGAACATTGCAAAACACTGCTACTATGCCACTAATGACATGAATTATTTAAAAAAAATACAAAGATACTATAAAAATTATCTGCTAACAATGTCCTGTTTGATCCGCATAGAATATTGGAATTAACAAGGTATTTATAGTACTTTCATAGTTAGTAAGGTCGAATAAAGACACCAGTCCATCCAGTTCAACCTGAGTGAACGTCTACAATTGTCCCTATCCCTGTACATTACACACTCACATCAGTCCCTACCCTCAAGGAGCCCACAATCCAAGGTCTCCATTCATATACTAGGCCAATTAAGCCAATTAACCTACCTGCACATCTTTGGATTGTGGGAGGAAACAGGTGTACCCGGAGGAAACCCATGCAGGCACAGGGAGAACATGCAAAGTCCAGGCAGGTAATGTCGTGGTTGGGATTTGAACCAGCGACCCTTCCTACTGCTAGGTGAGAGTGCTACCCATTACACCACTGTGCCGCCACATATTGTAAATGAAGAACTCCAACATTTTCTACAGTATAGATCATGAACCTGCTTTAAAGCCTGCCATACACGAAAAAACTGAACAGATTCCCTTATCCACACAAGCGAGGTGGATAGAGGAATTGGTCGCATTGCTAACCAAACAAAAATTTTCCAACAAGCCTGTTCAAAAAGGGAACAGCTATAGATATTATGAGATTCAGCTGGTTCAGCAGATTTTGGGCCATCTATGTCCAGCTTAGATATGTGCAAATATATCATTCCAAAACTATACATATTATGCCCAAGCCCAAAATATGAAAATGAGTTCCCCTATCAGGACAACACCCATAATTATAATTGGTCAGTATGTGACTCACTGGAGTCTTCCCACTGCAGCTACTCATCAAATAATTGTATGCAGTGCACCATCTAGAGGTTAAAGGAGAAGTTCACCTTTCATAACATGTTACACCCACATTGAGGGTGTAACGTTCCTGAATCAGCAGCCCCCTCCCTAAGCCCTTGTTGTGACAGCGGGCAGAGGATCTTCTCCCCACTCTGTCACAATTTAAAAAGAGTGTGGCTGAGCGGGGGCTCTACAATGGGTAAAAGCCTTGTGAGCTGCCACACTAAGCCTAAATTAACCTAAAATAAACACAGGAGATATAACTATAATCAGCTGCCCGCACTTCCCCAGATGGTGATAATGCAATCTATAAAACACACTGTACAGTGCTGATAAATATGGAAACAGTATTATATAAATATATGAATCCAGAGAACACTATATTTAACATAAATGCCTAAAGCATAACAACATATAAACACTATAAATAAAGTGCTCATGCTCCGTGATAGTGCACTCAGTCCTCAATTTATTAAACTAAACAACAGTCCATATATATGAAAATAAAGTGCTCGTGCTCCATGACTTTCAATTAATCCTTGATGAGTGTTTAAACTAAACAGCAAAAGTCCATATTAACATCAACCATGTGATAATTGTGTCTTCGTGTGTTGTGCACACACAACCCCCACCGGGTGTGCCCTCACCATAGGGGCTTAAAAAAAATAAGCCTGTAATTGATAGCAATAGCCTGCAGAGATCCTCCTTTGCTTCCTTTATCCTCTGCAGGTTTATGGGACACTTGTATGGAACGCAGGTCACCGGATACTTCCGATAATAACCCAGCTCAGAGGTCACTATTTTCTCCTGGTATGTTCAGAGACTCTCCTCATATACATCACATGTAGGAAATGACAGAGGCATGCAATAGCGTGTGCGGGGCTCTGCCCATCCAGCCGCATCATTCATTTACAGAGTTCTGTGAGTGAGAGAACCACAACTACCATCAACCATTGCGGCTGCTGGCTTGTAGTTCTCAATGAACTATGAGGGCACTGGTGAGCACTCTAGTAGTTCATCGATTCTTCCTGCCATTTAGTAACTGCCTGTCCATACGAGGTACAGGCAGACAGCTGCACTGACAGTCTGCAGCAGCCCGATGCTGCACCTGCAATCTGATGATCACAGGTGAAACGCTTTACAGGCTCCTAATAAAAAAATTAAAATAAATCCACACTATTTTTATCTGCAAAGAGCATTTTTTTTTTTTTTTGTTAAAGGTAAACTCAGCCTTTAAAGCAAAGAGGCACAAGTCTATTCACGTTAAACGGATGACAATTGACTCAGGATTTCATATTTTGTGTATAACATAAAGCTGATGTTTAGCCAAGTAAAAAAAAAAAAAATTATTTTTAAGTGAGCTAACTTACCTGTAACAAAGAATGCCCCACATTATGCATGCAGATGGATACTGTAGAAATCTTCACTGCAGGGATGCCCCGTCCCTTTGTGGTCTCTGGCGCTGTGGGGGTTGGTAGCTGCGGACTTTCTGTATAGCTACTTTGAAAAGCTACTCAGTGAGCACCTGTCCTCTCTTTCCTCCTCCTCCACTGAGAAAACATTCTTTCATTGCTTTTACTGCCAGTAACAGGAAGTGTGAATGGATCAGAGAATACTGCGGCTCCTCAGGCTCTCTTCTATTCACAGATCATGTAACAGGCATTAAAATTAATTAAAAAACATTTTTCAATGGAGGAGGAGGGTCCTTATCAGGAACTGTTTCACAGCAGTTACACCACAGACCCAAAGCGATTAGCATCCATAGCACCAATGTTGACAGGAAGAGGACAGGGCATCCCCAGTGAAGATTTCTATAGAATCCAGCTGCCATTACAGGGAAGGTAGCTCACTAAAGCTATAGAGAATTTTTATTTATTTATGGCTAAACGTCAGCTTTAATTATTCAGACCTGCCTACAGTTATATATACATATGAAAGAAAAGCTATATAGGAAAGTTGGATTTTTTTAAATTATTAAAGTGGTTATAAACCCTTACAAACCACTTTGACCTACAGGTAAGCCTAGATTAAGGCTTACCTGTGGGTCCAAGAAATATCTCCTAAACCTACACTAGAAATTGATTAGTCCACACTATCCCAGAGACACATTCATATTATAGGTACCTCATCCCCTAATATTATGAAAATACTATATTCGGGAAAGGGGAAAGAAAGAGGGGGGAAAAATGCAACAGGGGATTTTTGTGCGGTACAATTTACAAAAAAACAAAATGTTTATAAAAATTCATTAAATTTTATTTCAAATATATTAAAAATATTATATGAAAACATTAATCACAAATACACTGATTGTACAAAAATTGCAAATTCATAACTACAGAGTGTAAGGGATCCTGGAAATATTAGTTGATTGCACTTCTTCCCGACATGTTTCGCAAATGTGCTTCTTCAGGGGAGTGTGCAGCTAGCAATAACATAGAAAAGAGTTTTATATATATGCATATAAAATGTACAAATACATAAGTCAATGCTATACAAGTTTTATAATACATAATGTTCTCAATGTGCTTGGTCCAAAAAGGAGCAATGCTTACCCAAGTGGTGGAATATAAACAACGCAATGCAGGGGCCGTTTAAAAGTTGTTATAAGTGGTGGAATTTATGGAGTAGGGTCAGTTGGAGACCTCCCAGGCCCAATGCAGGGCACAGATGGAGGAGAGCAGACGCTACAGAAATAATAAAACAGTTTTTAAAATAAAAAATAAATAATAATGAATAATAATCAATTATACTAAAAAATGTATGAACAATAAAGTCCTCTATATTACATAAGAGGGTCGGGGCAAAAAAGCCTCCATGTTGAAGATAAATATTTCTAATAATTTATGAAATGCGCCAAAAGATTAGCTGTATGTTTAAATGAGACCAGCTATGCATATAAATTTTAAATTTTAAATTTGAATTATCAGAATTAAACATTTATTTTATATTATATAGAACCAATGCATAAAAGATAAATGAATAAATAATTTCAATTAATTATTACCTGCAAAAATAATGAAGGGTCAAGAGATTGTTTATGTGATAGTATGATGCTGTGCATGTGCAAAGAATCACCATGAGTAGGTTAGCCAATTCATTAGACTGCCCTTTATAAGCTACAGAGTGCAGCTCTGTGCTGCCCCTCAGAGCCTGCTGAACCTAAAAACAAATAAGAAGGAAATAGATGGGAATATTTCAACATGAAGTGGATATAGAATGCTATTGAGGTAAATGTATTGATATGTACCTGAACAGAAAGATCCGGCGTAAATGCGCTGCCTGTGTTGTGTCTGTAGTATATGTGTAAGAGCGACAGCGCCGCTTTTTATTTCCTCCATCCATCGAGCCGGCGTCTGACGTCACCGGCTCGATGCGGACAACCAGGGGGGAAGGCAGTGCGCACGCGTGAAGCCCGTAGCGTCGGCATCTATACTACAATCCCCATAATTCCCCAGTGCTGACATAAATGTCAGCATAGATGGATGACAACGGAGATAGGGCTGTATAGGCTCTCCGCCCTGAGAAGGGGCGGGAAGAAGAAAAGCCATTACAGGAGCAGATAGAAAGACGGCGCCTAAGGCTTCTATCCCTTGCGGGATTGCGTGCTCACAACCACCCCAATTCGGGCGCCCCCTGGGTAAAACAGCCCTGCGGCGCCCTTGGGTGTCCGTATGCCCTAGCATAATTGGTGCCAGCGGGAGAAAACCAAAGATCCACTCCAACACCACAGATTAAATCGGCTATGGATTGTGACATAAAATAAAAATAAAAAGAAAGGGCAAAGCTCCTATGTAAGGATGGGATTCATAGAGAGCAACAGAGATCCCAACAAGTGCAAACCATGAATCCCATTAGTGGGCCAAGCAATATGAGACAGCAAAATCAACACTTCTCTGTATATATGAAAATTAAAAAAAAAAAAAAAATAACAATGACATTATACAAAAAGTATTTGAGGTATTACATAATCAAACGATAAAAGAAAAACAAAAATCAATAAAAAAAAAAAGGGAAATGTGAAGGGAACGGGAATGAGGGAAAGTTCTCTCTCTTCATTCTCAAAAAACAGGCCCAATAGGGGCCTCGCAGCGTTTTTATCGTTTGATTATGTAATATCTCAAATACTTTTTGTATAATGTCATTGTTATTTTTATTTTAATTTTCATATATACAGAGAAGTGTTGATTTTGCTGTCTCATATTGCTTGGCCCACTAATGGGATTCATGGTTTGCACTTGTTGGGATCTCTGTTGCTCTCTATGAATCCCATCCTTACATAGGAGCTTTGCCCTTTCTTTTTATTTTTATTTTATGTCACAATCCATAGCCGATTTAATCTGTGGTGTTGGAGTGGATCTTTGGTTTTCTCCCGCTGGCACCAATTATGCTAGAGCATACGGACACCCAAGGGCGCCGCAGGGCTGTTTTACCCAGGGGGCGCCCGAATTGGGGTGGTTGTGAGCACGCAATCCCGCAAGGGATAGAAGCCTTAGGCGCCGTCTTTCTATCTGCTCCTGTAATGGCTTTTCTTCTTCCCGCCCCTTCTCAGGGCGGAGAGCCTATACAGCCCTATCTCCGTTGTCATCCATCTATGCTGACATTTATGTCAGCACTGGGGAATTATGGGGATTGTAGTATAGATGCCGACGCTACGGGCTTCACGCGTGCGCACTGCCTTCCCCCCTGGTTGTCCGCATCGAGCCGGTGACGTCAGACGCCGGCTCGATGGATGGAGGAAATAAAAAGCGGCGCTGTCGCTCTTACACATATACTACAGACACAACACAGGCAGCGCATTTACGCCGGATCTTTCTGTTCAGGTACATATCAATACATTTACCTCAATAGCATTCTATATCCACTTCATGTTGAAATATTCCCATCTATTTCCTTCTTATTTGTTTTTAGGTTCAGCAGGCTCTGAGGGGCAGCACAGAGCTGCACTCTGTAGCTTATAAAGGGCAGTCTAATGAATTGGCTAACCTACTCATGGTGATTCTTTGCACATGCACAGCATCATACTATCACATAAACAATCTCTTGACCCTTCATTATTTTTGCAGGTAATAATTAATTGAAATTATTTATTCATTTATCTTTTATGCATTGGTTCTATATAATATAAAATAAATGTTTAATTCTGATAATTCAAATTTAAAATTTAAAATTTATATGCATAGCTGGTCTCATTTAAACATACAGCTAATCTTTTGGCGCATTTCATAAATTATTAGAAATATTTATCTTCAACATGGAGGCTTTTTTGCCCCGACCCTCTTATGTAATATAGAGGACTTTATTGTTCATACATTTTTTAGTATAATTGATTATTATTCATTATTATTTATTTTTTATTTTAAAAACTGTTTTATTATTTCTGTAGCGTCTGCTCTCCTCCATCTGTGCCCTGCATTGGGCCTGGGAGGTCTCCAACTGACCCTACTCCATAAATTCCACCACTTATAACAACTTTTAAACGGCCCCTGCATTGCGTTGTTTATATTCCACCACTTGGGTAAGCATTGCTCCTTTTTGGACCAAGCACATTGAGAACATTATGTATTATAAAACTTGTATAGCATTGACTTATGTATTTGTACATTTTATATGCATATATATAAAACTCTTTTCTATGTTATTGCTAGCTGCACACTCCCCTGAAGAAGCACATTTGCGAAACATGTCGGGAAGAAGTGCAATCAACTAATATTTCCAGGATCCCTTACACTCTGTAGTTATGAATTTGCAATTTTTGTACAATCAGTGTATTTGTGATTAATGTTTTCATATAATATTTTTAATATATTTGAAATAAAATTTAATGAATTTTTATAAACATTTTGTTTTTTTGTAAATTGTACCGCTCAAAAATCCCCTGTTGCATTTTTCCCCCCTCTTTCTTTCCCCTTTCCCGAATATAGTATTTTCCTAAACCTACACGTTTAGGAGATATTTGCCAAAAGACAGGCACCGCTGTCTACGGCGCACCCGCTCAGTGCGCCTGCGTGCCGCTGTTAACGGCGATATGCCGCGAGTGGCGGCTCCTGTGCGCATGCGCGGGAGTGACGTCATCGCGGCTCCGTCAAATGACCGCGCCGGAGCAGCGAGACCCACCAAGAAGAAGGAGTCTCCGTATACAAGGGGACAGCGGTGACTTCGCTGGCTCATGTGTTAGGTAGGTGACACATAACAGACTACTATGCGATGCATAGTAGTCCATTATGCTTTACCTTTGCAGGGAATCTAAGAGGAAGTAAACCCATCAGGGTTTACTTCCTCTTTAAGTGACTGTTAGAGCCATTTGTACTTAAAAAAATAAAAAGATACTGATCTTTTAAAGCAAGATACACAGCATAGTGCTTGTGCTGTGTCATTTGTCCCTCTCTATGTTCTACAAAAGCCTGCTTGATTCTGCCTTTTCCTGTGTCCCTGTTAGTGTGCTGACCACAGGGTAATCATGGCTGCTGATCGATAATTAGTGTGGTCAGTTTACATGCCGCCATCAGTCTGCTGCTCTTCCCTCTCCCACTCCCTCCCCGTCAGCTCGGTGTGTGTGTGTGATCCATCTCCTTCCCGTGCCTCCCGCCGCTATAGCTGTAACATCACTACTGACAAATCCTGTAATCCCCTCTCTTACAGGATGATATAATGTGCACTATCTGTTTTTTGTTTTATTGTGCAAAATACCTTATTTACACTCCCATGACCTCCTACTGTTCTCCTCCCGGCTGATGTCAGCGGGGAATCTCGGCCCCTGCTGTAGTGCTCAGAGCGGGGAAAGAGAGCACTGGCAGGTCACGTGAGCGCCCAGCGGCACTGTAAAATAAGGTATTTCGCTGAATAATTTTTGAAAAACACCGATACTGTACAGTATATCTTGCTGGGGGGATTCCAGGATTCGTGATTAGTGACTTTACAACCAGTTTAACCCCTTCCTGACCACAGCACTTTTTGCGATTCGGCACAGCACCCAAACAAAATTGACGTTCTTTTTTCCCCACAAATAGAGCTTTCTTTTGGTGGTATTTGATCGCCTCTGTGGTTTTTATTTTTTGTGCTATAAACAAAAAAAACAACAATTTTGAAAAAAAACAAACAAAAAAAACACCACAATATTTTGTACTTTTTGCTATAATGAATGTCCCCATTTATTTTTTTTAAAAAAAGCTATTTTTTTTTCTCAGTTTAGGCCGATATGAATTCTTTAACATATTTTTGGTAAAAAATAAAAATAATAATCGCAAAAAGCGTACATTGATTGATTGGAGAAAAAGTTATAGTCTACAAAATAGGGGATAGGTTTATAGCATTTTTTTTTCTTACTAGTAATGGCGGCGATCTGCGATTTTTTGTGACTGTGACATTGTGACTGCAACATTATTTCGGAAACATCGGACAATTTTGACACCTTTTTGGGACCATTGGCATTAATACAGCGATCAATTATATAAATATGCATTGATTGTTGTAAAAATGTCACTGGCAGTGAAGGGGTTAACACTAGGGGCGGTCTAGGGGTAACCACGTTCCCTGGGAGGTGATTCTAACTGAAGGGGGAGGGGACCGACTAGAAGAAGGGATGGATCGTGGTTCCTAGCCAATAGGAACCCACAATCTGTCACTACTGTCAGAACAGGAGTTCTGATACTCGTCCCTGTCCTGTGTCTCCTGCTCATGATCGCTCGTAGCCGGTGGACATCGTGACCGTCAGCCACAAGCACCAGCAATCCCGCTGTGCAGCCGGTGCACCTGCTATCCTGACCCCAGAAGCTGATGTATAGCTACGATATACTGCTGCAGGTTGGCTACCCTGCGTGAGCCAACTGCGGCGTTTGGTCAGGAAGCGGTTAAAAACAGACCAGGTTGTTAAATGTATCTGAAATTGCAGATTATTTTGTTAAAGGGACAGTTAAGATGAAAACAGAGTTATTCTTGAAACATCTGTAGCAATGTTCACTCTGTTTCTAGTGCACTAACCTCTAGATTTGGAGCAAGGTATTTCCTTTCTGTGTCCCATGGGGGAAAATCCTCAGAGAACATTGTTGTTAGATGATCACGTAACCTTAAAAAAGAATTGATACAATTATTGACTTAGGTTATACTTGTGAAAACGTTTACGTGACTAGGATACTAGAACCCTTTCGGGATATTCCGGTTGTTATTTACCTGGAGTCCTCAAGAAATGCAGAGATAAAGTCTGTCTGACTGTGCTCTGGATAAAAAAACAACACCGGCCAGATAAGACGGCCATTCTCATTCAAAAACACCCGCGTTCCCGTTGCATTTTCTGAGGAGATAATGCTAGAAGTTGTCTCTATATCATCATTGCTTCTTTGTTCTTGCAACCTTATCCCTCGAGACTATATTGGAAAACAACAAAAAAAAAAACACAGAGTACAAGGCCATAATAACAACAGCTGTAATGGAAATGGATTGTGTACATGGGCTTCAGGCCCACAAGTAAACCAATGTGGAAATCTGTTTTCTTGCTCTGATACTCATTTAAAGTTATTATTATTATTCACGATTTATATAGCGCCAACAGTTTACGCAGAGCTTTACAATGTATAGGGGGGACAACACAATTACAGTACAATACAAAAGGTAGAGGAGGGCCCGGCTCGTAGAGATTACATTCTAAAGGGAGGGGGTGGTGGTACAAAAGGTAATAGCTGCAGAAAATGATTTGAGTTGTTTTGATCTGTGATTGACTCACTTCTGATGTTACTGAATTGTTTAGGAGTTTATTCTGATCAGATTCAAATTTCCTTTGCATTCAAAATGGACTTCTATGAGGCAAAAAAGCAATTCAGACACAGTTGCCCATGAACAAAAAAAAAAACTGTCCCTCCAGACCTTAGGCCCCCTTATATCTGTGCTCTGCATTAATGTGCACTATATTGCATAGCTTAGCACATGTTAACACATGATTTTGGTGTATTGCAGTGTCATTATTTTATAAAAGCACCATACTGTGTTATTAAAGTACACACAGTCATATTTCATTAAAAAAAATTAAGTTTTCTCTCCTATTTATAATGAATGGTCCGCTTTAAAGTGGTTGTAAACCCTCCCCCACAACTTTGTCCCATGTAAATTAGCATAAAAAAACCTTCAACCTTAAAAACACTGCTTGTAGATCTCTCCTTACTTGCTTAGCATTGTAGTAATCCTTTTTGTTCTTTAGAATGACGTCACTGAGCAGGCCCATATCTCCCCTGATTTACGGCACACTCTCTATTTGCTTATCTATCTGTTATCAGGACTTTCTACCGCACACCACTGACATCCCAGGACACTTCATAATCACTCAGAGCTTCCCCCTACACACCACGTGACCTCACATGCAGTGTAAAGCAGGGCATGGGACAGCATTACTACAGACTTATCAGATGAAGCTGATAGGACTCACACAGGCAAACACTAGATAATCAGCACAAGTAAATACTATGAAATAAAACAAGGCAGCTATGAACAGGGAAGCAGGGTTGCCATAGAAACATTGGATTGAGAAGGAGGCTTGGTTAACAGTACAGGAAGTGCTCAACGTAAGGGCGGAAATACACTCCACTGTGGACTCAGAAATCAATACTTAAATGGCGCTGCCTTACCCCTGGAAACAAGTTTTTTAAAGTTTCTTTAAACAGTAAGTAATATGCCATTTGGACTGGATTACAGTGGCTATAGTTTGATAATTACTTATTATAATGGACTAAATGAAAAGAAGCATCAGATTGGGAGAGTTTACTTCCTCTTTAACTAACACAATAGCCTGGAGAAAAGTAAAGGGGTCTTACTTAGTGCCCTTACACACCATATTACACATACATATGCAGTAATGGGCATTTGCATACATTTTTACGTGTGCAGCATATATGCATGAATGTGTACTGTGGTGTGAACAAGGCATATAGAAAGCCATTGTTTTCTATGTGCTCTTGCAGTTACCTGAGTTTATCTAGTACAGAAAAATGCAGATCACTGGGCATGGTGTGACTAAACCCTGTCAGGGTTAGGGTGCCAGATATCACTGAATAGTCAAAGTATTCTATAACAGTACCACATCACGTTTGTTTTAGTGCCGGTTCACAGGAGTGACTTGGCCGTCTGACAAGTAGCGCTCTGTTCTGTACTATGGAACCGTTCTAATAGGAGCGACTTAAGTCGCTCCGACTTAGAAAAAGGTTCCTGTACTATTTTTTGGGGCGACTTCAAACGACTTGCATTGACTTCTATACAGAAGTCGTTTTGCAAGTCGCTGCTGAAGTCGCGTGCAGGTCGCGTCTGAGTCGCGCTGCAAGTCGTGTCGCCCCTGTGTGAACCGACACTTACTTTTTTGTTTTGTCTAGAACCCTTCCAGGTGCAGTTTTTAGTTTTTTTCCCCCCCAACATCTAGAAGGCTACTAGACCAAAAAATATTAATAATGCCAACCCTTCTAATCAACTACTGCACCACTGGAGTCCCTCCCACGTTTTTTTTTTTTGTTTCCTTTACACTTTTGGAGTTTTTAAAGATTAAATAAAACTTTTATGCTGTGTACACACGACCGGACTTTCTGGCAGAAAATGTTTTTTTTTTTGTTTTTTTTCAGCTTAAAAATGCCTCTCCAAGTTATTCTATTCAATGGCAGTGCGTCCAGGTGCAGCAGAGCTTGGACAAAAAAAATGCTTGACGCTAATAACCGTGCAGAAAAACTAGTGCTTGGGCATTAATTTCCATGGCCAGAATAAATGATTTATTCTGGCCAATGAAATGAATTAACGCCTAAGAGCTTGATGCCTGTAAAAGCTCCTAAAAGTTGTAGACACTTTTACAAGAGTCAGGCATTTTTTTTTCTTCCAAAAGGCTGCTGCCAGGAGGAAAGCTTCTAGGAGAGTTTGCAAAACGTCCTATGTGCATGAGGCCTAAAGAAATACTTAACACATACCAGTTTTCTATTGCATGAAAATAAGATGCTCCAAGTTAGATTTCCAGATTTAAAGCCTTGGTTAACTCAACACTTCATATTTCTAATATGTGCCTGCTGTAAGTAGGAGAGCACACTGTGGTCAGTTCTCTAGCTATGCTGGGAACTCAGTGTACTTTCTGCAAATAATCAGACTTGTCCTGACACACCCCCACTGCACAGCCATTCACTGGGAAGCTCGGTGAGCTGCTGCTTCTCCTCCTCCAGCTCTTATGCAGCTGATAAGAGGGAATGTGACCACTATTATAAAAAAAAGGGGGGGGGGGGGGAGGTGTGTATACTAACAAAAACAAATGTTTTGCCTTTCGTTTCTATTTTAAACTGAATACGTTGTTTTACAAGGTGATTGTTTACAATCAATTTAATACCAACTGTATCTTCTCAAAAAGCTGCTCTAAAATCAGCAGTGATTAAAGCAGCTGCTGGGAACTCTGGGTAGTAAATGACAAACAGGTAAACTGGAATGCTAAAGAATTTATCCCCCACACTCCTTAAAGGTTAAGTTCACCTTTAAGAACATGTTACATGTTCCACTCTTATTTAGGGCGGAACATGTAATATGTTCCAGCAGCAGCAGCTTCTCCCCCTATACCCCCTCCCCAGTGACAGTGGGCAGGCATCTTCTCCAGTGAATGAGAAGTCCCAACAGCCTTTGTATCTGCGAGCTTGCAGTTTCAATGAACTATCATGGCACTGTTGAGTGCTCTGGTAGTTCATTCTTTCTCCCTGTCAGTGTGCATCTGTCTGCCTGTATGAGGTACGAGCAGACAGATACACTGACAATTCTGTAGGAGTCCTGCATGGCAGCTGTGATCTGCTGATCGCGGGTGCGATGCTTTACAAACTCCCAAGTACAAAAAAAATGCACATTTTTTTTACCTGCAAATCAATACAAATTTTTTTATTTTATTTTTTAATTTTTTTTTAAACATGAACTTATCCTTTAGTTTATCATTTTCTTAACTAAAACGTAAAAAAAAATAAAAAAAATAATTACATACCTTAATGGCATTGAGTAGAGAGTTATTTTCCATCTGTTTCTTCTTTTCAGTCTGTTTCATTTTCCTGGCATCTCTGTCTGCTTGCCTCTGTAAATAGAAGATTTTTGCATTCACTGTAAAATACTTTTTTTTATTTTTTTTTTTAAACCAATTGACGGACACAGGAAGTCCTAAATCATCAGGTTAAACTGCTGCCTACAGGATTGCATGACTCTGGCAAACAAACTATAGGCCAGCCAAGGACAACCCATTCTACAACCAGCATGCCTCAGTTTTATAGCAAAGCAGCACTGAAAGCATGATCATAAAGAGGGGGTCGGACCATGCACCCCCTCTCTCCAGCCACCCCATCTATGACCAATGGATAGATTCATGTATTGCATGAATTTATCCATGGCCGCTATTGCCACCCTCTATTCAGGTGCCCGGCCCATTTTCAGGCGCCTGAATTACAGCGGCGGGGGGGGGTGTTTTTGAAGCACCTGATTAGAGCCATAGGCTCCAATAGGTTTCAAAATAGATGACCTGCGAGTGCCATTCTTGGTCAAACTGGTTGCGATCGGTGGGCACAGCGGCTGCAATCAATGTTTTTTTTTTTTTTTCAGTTTGCCCCCCCAAAAAAAAAATCTTGAGCACCAGTCGCCACTGGGTGGGACCAATGTCCTCAATGGGATACAGGAAGTTCTAAAGCTTTAGGATGTCCAATAACAGTCCAAATGATAGATGGGCAAAACAGAAAACAAATGCTAGCCTTTATGAAAGAAACAGAGCATAGGAAATAGACTAGTGAAGCTGAACCACATACAGACATTAGAGGGAAATGTCTGTTTGACGAACCAGAGTCAGACAGAGTAATAGAAGAACAATTGCACGTTTTAAGTCAATGTCTGAAACGCGCTTCAGATCCCTCAAAGCCACTGAGGAATGATCAGGGACAGTAGCATGGCAGACTCCATGTACATAGGTCTTAAAGACTGAGATGCCAACAAACTCTGAAAGAGAATGGAAAGGGCAGAAACTTAACTTGCGAAAGTGGTAATTGTCAGGCACTGGTCCAAATCCATCAGCAGGAAGGAGAGGATTCCTCCCACGGAGAAGCTCCTGGGGTGAAAGGCACCAGACTCCCACCAAGGGAAAAAAGCCTTAAATGTCTGATGATAGACCTTGTAGGAAGTATACTTCCTAGCCATCAGCAGTGTGGGAATCACAAACTTCAAAATGCCTGTGTCCCTTACAACCTGGGCTTCAAGAGCCATGCTATTTCAGCCAGAGACAATGAAGGATGATTGCAGCTTTGCCCTTGGGACACCAGATCTGGTCGGTCTGGCATGGTGCATGATCCATCTACCAGAAAACTTACCAGGTAAGCACACCACATCAGCCTTGGACAATCTAAAGCAATGAGGATCACCAGAATACCTTCCATCTCGATGCTGCAGAGCAGACAAGGATGTTTCAAGCAAATGCACAGATTAGGCTGTACTGATCTCACAGAACCACCAAAGCATTCATTGCTTCTGTCAGAGGATCCCGGCACCTGGATACAAACCTGTTCAATTATGGTACCTGGAGGCCAGTACGTCCTCACCCAGCACCCGTGACTCAGGTCCAGGAACATTTCTGGGTGAGGGTACCACTCTCCTGGGTCTGGGCACTCACTACCAGCTGAGTAAATCTGCCTGTAATTGTCAAAATTTTGAATGTACATGGAATGACAAAGCCAGAATGTGCAGATCTGTCCAGGCCAAGAGTTACTCTACCTCATTAGCAACGTAAAACTTCTGACTCCTTTCCAATGGCCGATGTATGCCACTATCATGTAGCTGTCCAACGGAAACCAGATCACATGGCCTTCAAACAGGTTGGTTCAATACTAAAGGGAAAGCCAAATCAGCCAAAGCTCCAGGATGTTTACCAGGAGATGAGATCCTCAGGACACCTTCCAAAGTCATTTAGCTGGCATCCTTTGTAAGAATATTCCATAAGATGGGAAGAAAAGACATTCCCTGACTCCAGAGCCAGATTCCTGGCCCACCAAGGAAGAGATAGCCTGATCTTTGGTGGCTGTCTGTCCAGAGATGGGACCGATTTGTCCCATGACCTCAGAATGTTGTTTTGCAAATATCTGGAGTAAAACTGGGCAAAGGAAATGGCCTTGAAAGAGGCTACCATCAGCTCCAAGACTTATGTAGACAATAAGATGGCTTCTGGACTGAAGAGTTTCAAGTTGAGACAAGAGTGTTTGAAACTCCTCCTGGTGAAGGAACCCTCTAAGCCAAAGTGCTCTAAGCATATGCACTGAAAGGACACACATGCAACAGATAAGACGGAAAGCTTACAGCAAACTATCACAGAAGTAGTTTAACACTGCATCCATCTGCCCCACACGGTTCATCAAGCAAGGGATCAACCACAGCGATGGTTAAATCCTTTTTATGGGATTTTGACCAATCAGATGTGATATGGTAAAGTAAAGTCACATGTGGCAAAGTAAAGTCACAGCCAGAATCAAGTGCAAGCAGGACCTGCCAATGAGAACAAAGCTCTGGAAAGGGCTTTCAACAACTTACTGGTACTACTACATCCTCCACCTGTATGGTAGTCCCCTTGTAAAGGAAAAAAGACTGGATCCTTTCTGGCAACAGACCAATTCATAAAGCCACAGAACCACGTGGTTCCACAACTTTCACACATCCCATCCTGCTCTAGGACAATCAACATCTCCTATGACACATTCTATTTTGGGTGGATTAAGGTGTCTATGCTTCCTCTGAGGATAAATGTTGGGGTATCTTTCTGATACTCATTAGAACTGCAGAAGCATCTTGGATGAGCTGTGAAACATTTTAAACAACTACTACTAGCTAGAGCATGGCCTAGATAAACGAGAGCACTCACAGTCTTCTTTACAATGGCACCAAAATACAAGGCTTCAAAGCAGCTATTGTCCTCTGTCTCATCACAATAATCTACAGCCTGCAGATTACACACGCCTCTCACCTGCAGTTTATCTGCCTTTGTTCTCATTTCCAGCAGCTTTTTCTCAGTTGGGTTGATCCGTAAACCTTCATCACACCACTTCAAAGCTTCTAAATAATTCTTTATTTCTATGTAGCATAAAACACCTGAAACACAGCAGAAAAAACAAACAGTCAGTACAAGGGTGAACGTTTTATTGTTGTCCGTGTCCCTATGGCTGTCACATCCTGACCATCAGGGTATTGCTGTTAGTACACCCAAGTTTTATCCTGTGTTGAGCCCTGAGGAAGGGAGAGTATGTTGGCCACCCGAAACGCTTTACATGATTTAACATGACTTTTTTCCCAACAATTAAAATGACCTTGAACTTTTTCATCCGGTTTTGGTCTGGTTCTGCTTTCTGTATTTTTACAGTTTGAGCTACTGTTCACCAAGTGAAGCCTTGCTGTGTGTAAGCTGCCTCACCAAAGCTATGGAGCTTGTTTCAAAATTTTCCTTCATCTGGCTACCTATGCAAGTCTATAGGTTTCCAGCACCTTGTTGAGTACGGTGTATATAACTGAGGTAATGAAGAGGAAATCACTTTCTTTGGCACAGGCAACCAAGAAAACCTATTTCAATGGGGTAAAAATGTGTGATGCTTCACACATTACCACTCTCTTACCATTACCACGGTCTATGACTCGGTACTTCAAACACAAGGTTATTCTCTCTTTTTTTGTATGATTTTATAGTAGACATGGGTTATAGATAGCAACCAAAACCTCGCAAAGGTCCTAAAAGGTCCTAACATTCGAACGGTCAGACGCTTCTTGTAGTTGGCTCCCAGGCTTGCATATATCTCAGGAGGGATTTTGTCCCACTTCTTTTTGCAGATCCTCCCCAAATCATTAAAGTTTCAGGGCTGACGTTTGGTAACTTGAACCTTCAGCTCCCTCCACACATTTCCTATAGGATTAAGGTCTGGAGACAGGCTAGGCCATTTCAGGACCTGCTTCTTCTTGAGCCACTCTTTTGTTGCCCTGGCCGTGTCTTTTGGGTCATTGTCATGCTGGAATACCCATCCACGACTTATTTTCAATGCCCTGGCTGAAGGAAGGAGGTTCTCGCCCAAGATTTGATGGTACATGGCTAGAGGTCGACCGATATATCGGCCGGCCAATATATCGGCCGATATTTGCCGTTTTTTTATTAATTGGCATCGGCCGATTGTGCTGATAAAAAGCCGATTTAGAACTACAGCAGACTTTGAAATGAATTCTGTAATAGAAGTCAGTGTAAGTTGCCTGAGTCGTCATGGAAACGTCTTCCTCCTCTCTGGGCAGGCTGCCAAGAAAAGAACAGAAAGATACCATGTTTACACTTCAATGAATGAAGTCATCTCTGTGTGTAGAAGTTCTCAGTTTAACCATTTAAAGACTAAATCTTTTCTGACACTTGTTGCTTACAAGTAAAAATCCTGTATTTTCTGCCAGAAAATCACTTAGACCCCCCAAAAATTATATATTTTTTTTTAGCAGAGATCCTAGGGAATAAAATAACGGTTGTTGCAATATTTTATGTCACACGGCATTTGCACAGAGGTCTTTCAAATGCATTTTTTGGGGAAAAAAAATACACTATTTAAAAAATAAAAATAAAATAAAAAAAGTAAAGTTAGCCCATTTTTTTTTTTTTCGTCCAAAAGTTTTGACTACCTGTTTTTATTTAATATATACCGTATATACTCGAGTATAGGCCGACCCGAATATAAGCCGAGGCCCCCGATTTACCCCCAAAAAACTGGAAAACTTATTGACTCGTGTATAAGCCGAGGGTGAGACATGGCTGTCCATCCCTGTGTGTCCGTCCATCCCTGTGTGTGTGTCCGTCCATCCATCCCTGTGTGTGTGTCCATCCATCCATCCATCCCTGTGTGTGTGTCCGTCCATCCATCCCTGTGTGTGTATCCATCCATCCATCCCTGTGTGTGTGTGTGTGTGTGTGTGTGTGTGTGTATTCATCCATCCATCCATCCCTGTGTGTGTGTGTATCCATCCATCCATCCGTGTGTGTGTGTATCCATCCATCCGTGTGTGTGTGTGTGTGTGTGTGTGTGTGTGTGTGTGTGTGTGTGTGTGTGTGTGTGTGTGTGTGTGTGTGTGTGTCCAGCCTACCTGTGTCCCGAGCCGCCGTCGTCCCGTGCCTCCTCCGTCCCGTGCCTCCTCCGTCCCGTGCCTCCTCCGTCCCGTGCCTCCTCCGTCCCGTGCCTCCTCCGTCCCGTGCCTCCTCCGTCCCGTGCCTCCTCCGTCCCGTGTCGTGCCGATGGATCGCCGCTCCAGGATCGCCACTCTTCTCGGCGGCCATTCTACAATTCAAAAGCCGCGCCTCCTTCTCCGCCTCCGCCTGTGATAGGCGGAACACTCAATTTCCCAGCAGCCTGTGTTCCGCCTATCACGGACATCCTCTCATACTCGTCCGTAGTATGAGAATGAACGGATGTCCGTGATAGGCGGAACACTGACTGCTGGGAAATTCAGTGTTCCGCCTATCACAGGCGGAGGCGGAGAAGGAGGCGCGGCTTTTGAATTTTAATGTCCGCCGTCTGTCTGCTCGATACGCTGATCGAGCAGTCAGACAGCGGTGACTCGAGTATAAGCCGAGGGGGCACTTTCAGCCTCAAAAAAGAGGCTGAAAATCTCGGCTTATACTCGAGTATATACGGTAGGTTTTTTTTTAATCTAAATCATACATACAAGTAAACTGATTGGAGGTTTGTTTTGTTTAATAAATGTTTAAATGTAAGAAATTTTCTGCATCACTTATGAAGGCTGCTTTCACACTGGAGCGGGCAGGCATTGATGGTAAAACGCAAGTTTTAGCGGCTCTTTACCATCATTTTAGTGGTACTATTTGGCTGCTAGTGGGGCACATATAACCCAGCTAGCGGCCGAGGAAGAGGTTAAATGCGCCCATGAAGCACTGCTGCGAAATCGCATTGCATGCGCTTTGGCAGTGGCGCCCATTAATATCAATGGGCAGGAGTGGTGGAGGAGCGGTATACACCACTCCAAACGTGCTGCTTGCAGGACTTTTTTTTAAGATCCTGCCAGCGCATCGCCTCAGTGTGAAAGCACTCTGTCTTTCACACAGACTGCAGGGGAGCCATTTTGCAGGCACTTTACAGGCGCTATTTTTAGCCCAAAAGCGCCTGAAAAACGCCCCAGTGGGAAAGGTGTGTTAGATCAAGGGGGATTAAAAAAAAAAAAATAATAATAAATAAATAAATAAATAAAATAAAATCGGTCTAACATATCGGCCCAAAAAAAATCGGCATCATATATCGGCTATCGGCCGCCATGATTTCTAAATATCGGCATCGGCCAGAGAAAAACCCATATCGGTCGACCTCTATACATGGCCATATCCATCGTAGCTTTGATGCAGTGAAGTTGTCCTGTACCCTTAGCAGAAAAACATCCCCAAAGCATTATGTTTATGTTCATTAGCAAACTTCAGACAGGCCTGTATGTGTGCCTTCTTGAGCAGCAGGACCTTGCGGGCGCTGCAGGATTTTAGTCCTTCACGGCGTAGTGCATTACCAATTATTTTCTTGGCGACTCTGGTCCGAGCTGCCTTGAGATCATTGACTAGATTCTCCAAAGTAGTACTCATCCTTCTCATGATCACTGAAACTCCACGAGGTGAGATTTTGCATGGAGCCCCAGACCGAGGGAGATTGACAGTTATTTTGTGTTTCTTCCATTTGCGAATAATTGCACCAACTGTTGTCACCCTCTCACCAAGCTTATTGGCAATGGTCTTGTAGCCGATTCCAGCCTTGTGTAAGTCTACAATCTTGTCCCCGACATTTTTGGACAGCTCTTTAGTCTTTGCCATGATGGAGATTGTAATCTGATGGATTGCTTCTGTAGACAGGTGTCTTTTATACAGGAAACAAGCTGAGATTAGGAATACTCACTTTCAGGCCGGGTTCACACTGGTACCACATGACAGTTGTACCACTTTGGATCAGACTTTGCCCTGTGTCATGAAGTCCAACATGCATCTGACTTCAATGAACAGGGATCCGACTTTGATCCCTGACAATACCAGGCACTGTGTCTGGTATGAATCTTTAGGAGGAACGCCATGCAAAATGTAAAGTAAAAACGGACATGGGTTCCGCCTCAAGAAGCATACCAGGCCCTTTGGTCTGGTATAGATTTTAAGAGGAACCCCCACGTCGAAAAAACGACATGGGGGCCCCCAGATTCCAGCCTTCCACCCTATGTGAACGAGTATGGGGTACATTGTAGCCCTACCCATTCACCTGAAAAAAAGTGTCAAAAATAAAACACATTACACATGCTTTTAAAGTAATTTATTAAGGTAGCTCCAGCGTCTCTTCCGATCTCTTCTCCCCTCTCTGGCTCTTCTGCTGTCATCTTCTCCCCTCTCCGGTTCTTCTTCGCTGATGTCTTCTAGCCTTCTCCGGTTCTTCTCCCTCTGTCCGCTGTCTTCTGTCGGGTTTTCTCCTCTGTCTTCTCGCTCTTTTGCTGCATCTTCTCCACTGTCTTCTGCCTCTGTTCTTTTGATGATGCTCTCTATCATGGCAGCAACCATTTACTCACTTTCCTGGGTGGACGTCATATGACGTCATTGAATTTACATGGAGATATCTGAATGATGCCTGCAGCTACAAGCATAATCCAGATATCTTTTTTTGCCAGCGACTCCCTACAGTGTAAAAGCCAATCGGTGCTTCTCCGGTCTCTCCGATGCGAGTGAGGAGCCGGAGAATAATTCCACCACCGGTGGTGACTTACTATAGAGCTGGTCCTCGGCCATCTCTATGACCCTTGGAGGCTGGATATGACATCACTTCTGGCTCTGCCCGATGTAAACACTGCCATTTCTTTTGCTGGAAAGCCCGAGATCGTTTCTTTTTTTTTAGTCTCAGGCTTTCCAGCATAGAATACAGAAGTGGGGACTTGGGGCTAGTTCATACCACATGCAGTCCAGTGTGTTTTTTTCTGCATCAAAAATGCACGTAAAGTAGGTTATATTGTTTCCAACAGCGTAGTTCACACCGGAGCAGTCAGTTCCAGGGCTTTCCAGCTCCAGAAAAAAAAAAAAAAAGTAGAACATGCTGTATTTTTCCTGCACTGTACTGGTACAGAGTAAAACGCATCAAAAATGCACCCGACCCCAGTAAAGTGGGGAAAAAAATAGGAAAGAAAAAAAAAAAGCATCTGGAATGCATCAGAAAACACATGTGACTAAAAATGCGTTAACATGCATGCAACATGCTTCATTAGTTCAGGTATAAATCCAACTATGAGTAAATGTTCTCCTGATATATCACTTTGTTAACTGAGAGGGAGCTGGAATCTCCTTGTAATTCATTAATCCTGCAAAGAAATTCCTAGAACGGCCGAGCGCAGTGTATGGAATGTTTTTAAGTTTTATTACTTTTTTAAATTTTTGGAATCTGTATTTGTAAGCCAGGGAATGCCCAAAGGCTATGTTCTGTACCTATACAAATCATCTTCAATAAAAAATCTTTTTTTTTAAAGCGTTCCCATCGCCTCGTTCTTGCACACAGAATCAAATGCATACATAGATCGTGCCCGCATATGTAAACAAAGTTCAAACCACACATGAGGTATCGTTAGAACGAAAGCAATATTTCTGGTGCTAGACCTCCTCTGTAGTTTTGCACCATTCCATGAGTGTGTGCACTTTTCAAATGTGACACGTTTAGCATCTATTTACTCGGTATAACATCATCTTTTATATTTTACCAAAAAATTGGATTATCTATTGTGATTTTTGCATTAAAATTTATTAAAGCGTATTTTCTCCCAAAAAATTGCATTTGAAAAATTGCTGTGCATAAAAAAAATTGCAATGACCACCATTTTATTCCTCAGGGTCTCTGCTAAAAAAAAAAATGCAAATAATATTTGGAAGTTCTGAGCAATTTTCAAGCACAAAAAGACAGAACTGGCTTGGGCGGCAAGTGGTTAAACAGGAGATTTTCAAAGATATGTTTTCCACTGACCATCACCCTGCAAAAGTAGTATGAGTGCAAAACGTAAATGTGATTTCCTCATGGGTGTATAGTGTTCCATAACATGTTGATATGCTTTTTATGTAGGAGATGTGGTGTCCTCAGGCCAAGGCCAACATAGAGGTAGCCACCTTGGGCGCTGAAGTGTTGGAGATGCAGTTGAAGAGAAAGCCGAGTATCACCAGTCAAGCATTTGCTGGTAGATTAAAAATATATGCTGTGAAATATTATAATGAAAAGAATAAAAAAAAAAAGAATTACCTCGAATTATGGCCTTTAGATGGTCTGGTTTCTGTTTTCTTGCAGCAACTGCATCATTAAGAGATGAGCGGTAGTTACCTATAACAAAAGACACTAGCAGCTGAGTATGACACATTTCTTTAGGCAGCAGGATAGGTGACTGGTTGACTGCAGTGTCTTGGCAAACAGATTGGGACCTTTTATTTTTCTTAATTTGTTAACTACACCTGCAGTATCGAATACATTAGTAGCATCTGCAGCATCTCTCCTCCCCTCTCCAATTTCACAGGCTTGGCTGAAACCTGCAGGAGCCATTGGCTCCAGCTGCTGTCAGTCAAAACCTGTGAGCAGAAAGCAGAGCAGAGCAAGCCTACATGAGTGCCCCCATAGGAAGTGTCTTCCTAAGGGGGCACTCAGGGGAGGGAGAAGCCAGCAGCACCAGCGGGGAATCCCAGAAGAGGAGGATCGGGGATACTCTATGCAAAACCACTGCACAGAGCAGGTAAGTATGATGTGCTTATTTTCATGAAAAAAATATAAAGCTTTACAATCAACTAAAACCATAACTTAAACCTAAAAACCCTTAAACCCTCAAATGGAACTCTCCCTATAACCTTAAAGAGAAACTGAACTCTGAAAGCGGTGCCCAAAAAAGATGGAGGCATAGTAAAGAGACTAGTCACCAATATTACTTGAGGTCTCCCTGCATGGATTTTTTCCCCTTCTAACCTACCTTGCCCCTGTATCCCTGTGTGGAGGTGACCAGCTTGGTAGAAACAGGGCCTTTGTAGAACAAAAAGTGAGCAACACAACAGTGCCATCACCAAACCTCACTCCAAATTTTCTGAGACTAGAGGTACCACCTTAGTCTCATGCTGCAGATATACAGCTATGAGGATACAGGTATAGGAGTGCCGAGGCACACTCACATTACAGAAGTTCATTGTTATTTTTTTTTTTTTTTTATTAAGAGGAATTCCAGACAAAAGATACATTTTCTGGGTACTGCTAAAGCACAGTTAACATTTCTAAACTGTCCCAATAAAATAGTTTTTGAATTTAGTTTCTGTGACAGACCCAACCAGGACAGGGGCTTTTGGAGAGGACTAAAGGCAAGCCTCCTACCCACCGATTATGATCCATGGAGAGAACAGATCATTCTTCAATGATGGACAACATTGTGATGAGATCAAGGCATGGATTCATTCTCTGAAGACAATAAAGCATCCCTTCTGGAGTGGATTGAAATGTGTAATATAAATCTTGTACAAGCTAAATGGTCAGAGGAAATATGGTGGCCCTCCTGCAGACTGGGTTGGAGAGGCTCCTTCACTTGGGACAGAAATATTTATCAACAATATGCCTCAAGAAATCTATGAAGATAAATGAATTCCACTTTTTCAGATTGTATGAGTTTGTCTCACAGACTGTTGTAGAGTTTTTGCCGGGCAGTCTGAAGTGGGGTGGGATCACTGTTTTTTATGCACGTCTTTGTCCCATTGTGTGCCTCCTAGGTGTGCATTCCCATTGTTAATTGAGTTAACCGAGTCGCCTATTGTTTCTGTTTGTTGGCTAATTTGGATAACTCTTGGAGGTTCCTATTACGAGCCTTGTGTCAACTTTAGTTCGTTATCTAACCCTTGTGTGATATTTTGGGTAAATATTTTTTATTTATTTTTTTAGGTCCATCACAGCTCCCTTTAAACCAGGGATCTCAAACTGGTGGCCCTCCAGCTGTTGCAAAATTACAAGTCCCATGAGGCATTGCAAGGCTAACAATTATAAGCATGACTAACATAGGCAAAAGCATGATGGGACTTGTAGTTTTGCAACAGCTGGAGGGCCGCAAGTTTGAGACCCCTGCTTTAAACCAACCTAGTATTATATTACCCATACTTTACAAAGGTGCCTAGATGTGGCATAATGGCTTCACATGTTTTTGCAACAAAAACCTCTGTTTTTAACCTAAAATGCTGAAATAATTTATTTAAATAAAGTTTTTTGTGCCGATTATATGGAGAGTGGGCTTGGGAATTTTGTATTGCTCTATAGATTATTCTGCACCCATGCCTCTGTACATTTGCTAGATTATAAATTAATCCAAATGGTTGCCATTATTCCCCAACAGTGCCACAGACAGCAATAACAACGTTAGAGGTCATATACCCTCCAAAACATTAAAAATTTCAGAATTTCCATTTTGTGTCCAGCCAGGTGTTTTAGATGACATAATCATTTAACCTACCTAAATGAAACTGTGCTGCCGCCCTGTTGGTGTACAGGACAGCATTCAGCTCCTGGTCTTTGCTGTTTTTCTTGATGCCCTCTGTATATGACTCAATGGCTTTCTTGTAATCCTTCTCCTTAAAATAGTCATTGCCTTCTTCTTTGTAGGATCTGGCCAGTTCTGTTGCAAGAAAACAGACAGTGAGTGTGATGAGAATAGGAATGCTCAGCTAAAAGAGTGACTTGTGAATACAAACTACATTACAATTCATGACATGAAGGTTTCAGAAAAATAACACTTGTGCCATATAGTCATGCACAAAAGCAATTCTACTTTTATACTGTTATAATGCATAATAGGCGATTACAAAGATATACAGAATATCATTTACTTGTATGTGTACTGAGTATTAAAGGAGATTGCCAGTCGAAAACGGACTGCTCTCCTGCAAATACTTTTAAGAACAGCCCTCTTCGTGCAACCATCTTACGGATTCTCCATTATTTCAGAGTTTATGCACAGCGATAGCCGCATTCTGCATGAAGCAGAGCCATGGATTGGCTGCTGTCCGGAAGGGTTGTGTTTGGTATCAAGCAGAGGTATTGATTAGCTGATACCTGCTGATTGCCCTCTATATTCTGGTCTAGCCATTGGACAGGATGGATCCTGTGGACAGGCAGAAGCACTAATTGGCTTCTGATGTCACTTTCCTCCCTATTGGCTAAGCAGCCAGTCTTTGCCTCCAATTCAAACGGTCATATCAGTCTATAAGGGAACCAAGCGAGTCAAAAGTATGTAAGAGCTTTTATTATAGGTTAGAAGCAAGAGGGATGAGGCTTAAAGCCTGCTTTAATAAAACTTTGATAGATGTACATTATTTCTGTTAATTTCTCAGAGAGGTGCCTGAACTGTGGGTTAAAAATTAAAACCTGGCAAGGTACTCAGTAAAAGGATTTTATTGCTGACAGATTCCTCGTGTTGAGCTGGCTCAGCGGCAGAGCAGACCTATGAAGTATGGCATATAGTGCTGTGCTTGACCTGTAATGCCCCGTACACACGAGAGGACTTATGTCCGACAGACTTCCAAAGGAGTTCCGCCGGAGTTCCGCCGGAGTTCTGCCGGAGTTCCGCCGGAGTTCCGACGGAGTTTCGACGGAGTTCTGACAGACTTTTCGGCCGAACGGACTTGGCCACACACGATCACACTAAACTCCGACGGATTCGAACGTGATGACGTACGACCCGACTCGAATAAGGAAGTTCATAGCCAGTAGCCAATAGCTGCCCTAGCGTCGGTTTTAGTCCGTCGGAGTAGCATACACACGAGCGGAGTTTTCGAAGGGGACCGGGTCCGGCGGAGTTCCTTCGGGAAAATTTGAAGCATGCTTCATTTCTAAAGTCCGTCAGACTTTGGCGAATCAAAAGTCCGTTGCAGCCCACACACGATCGAAAAGTCTGACGGACTCGGTCCTTCGGACTTTGGATGTTGAAAAGTCCGCTCGTGTGTACGGGGCATAAGTAGAACTTCATAAAGCAGCCAGAAAACTGTCAGCCTCCAGACCTGAGTCCGGGCTTTAGCTCAGCCATGCTGACAAGGTCCCTTAACCCCTTCAGCTCCCCTTCAGCTCCGGAAAGGTTTTACTCCATTTATGCAAGGCCATTTTTTGCTATTGCACTGCGCTACTTTAACTGTTTATTGCACGGTCATACAAAGCTGTACCCAAAATTTAAATTCATATAATTTTTCTCACACAAATAAAGCTTTCTTTTGGTCAAATTTAATAACCACTGGGTTTTTGTATTTTTTGCTATATGAAAGAAAAGACCAAAAATTTTGAAAAAAAAAATAAAAAAATTTTTTTCTTACTTGCCTGTTAAAAAACATAGCCAATTAAATATGTCAAAAATTACATTTTTTCATATATTTTGGAATTTTTTTTTATTCTGGTACGTCTTTGGTTATAAAAAAAAAAAAAAAAAATATCAATAAGTATATATTGATTAGTTTGTGTGAAAGTTATAGCATTTACAAACTATGGTATATATACTGGAATTTTTATTTATTTACTTTTTTATATTAGTAATGGCGATGATCAGCAACTTATAGTTGGACTGTTATAGTTCGGCAGACAATCTGACACTACCTGACACTGGGGGGAAACCGAGTAACTGACAGCACCTGTAACATTAATGCAGTGATCAGTGCAAATACTATACCAGTGATGGCGAACCTTGGCACCCCAGATGTTTTGGAACTACATTTCCCATGATGCTCTGGTACCTTGCATTGTAGTGGAGCATCATGGGAAATGTAGTTCCAAAACATCTGGGGTGCCAAGGTTCGCCATCACTGTACTATACACTGTCACTGTACTGACACTGGCTGAGAAGGGGTTAACACCAGGAGTGATCAAAGGGTTAACTGCATGCCTAACAAGTGTTAATGTTTGCCGATTTTTACTAAAGGTCTATTTGTTTCTTATCCCTGTGATGGTTCCCTATGTACAGAGCTCTGTATTGATTGTCAACACAGGGCTTTGGGCTGTGATTGGACACAGCCCATCAGCAGGTCCCGGCCATGAATCATTGGCCAGGACCTGGTGACAGATTCCCACTGTGTCTAATCACAGCGGAAGTCAGGGCAGGGGCATGCATCTCTGCGCCCTACACCTGGAAACTGACAGCGAACTACCAGTACTTTGGTTCTCCTGTATGGGCCCCTCATCCACAGTACACTATGGGTGGTTGGTCCATAAGTGGTTAAAGAGACCCTCTAGCTAGACCATTTATTTCAACAACAATCTTCCCATAAGATTATATGTGCATTTTACATGTTATTTCCCTGTAAAAGCCTAATCCGTGTAGACATTCTGGGACTGCTGCTGTGCGCTTTCATCTTGGATGTAATGGCAGCAGTCCCGGCAGACTTGGTGATGTGAATGGAGTGACCCTCCATAATATTCCTCTTCAACCTTCCCTGGTTGCTACATAAAAAGTTATGCAGGGAGGTGAGGAGGGTAAGAGCTGGGCCAGCACAGACAGTATTTAGACTCTCCCTGAAGAGGAGAGGCCTATGATGTACAAAGAGGAAGGGGACTTTGCAAAGGAACTGACTAGTTAATTTGCCTGAAAGTTCAGAGGTACATTGCAAGTTAAAGAAGATCTCTGGGTATTAATATTTTATGCATAGTTACATTGGTCCAACTTGGACCAATGTAACAAAGTATATACCATGCCTGGCTGATGCCACTGGAAGCTGAAAATCACTGAAGTAGACAAGTGACCTTAACGCCCAACCTCGTCCAATCTGGGAGCGCTTTGCATTCATTCAGAAGCGGCAAAGCATACTCTGAACGACACCTGTGCTGAGCAGTTGACCTCCTGTGTTCAGTTTGCAGCAGGGCCGGCGCTCGGTGCGGGCCCTGAAAGCAAGTGGAGATCACTGGGGTAGCTGTGTCTATTTCAGTGATTTCCACCTTCCAGGGGCATCGGCCAGGTACGATATATACATAGTTACATTGGTCTAGCTTGGACTAATTTAACTATGTATAAAAATTTCCATACCTGGAATTGTTCTTTAACATAAAAAATAACTTAAGGAAAGAAAACTGCTGCAACTAAACATTTAAAATACTTCAGTTTTCTGTGCGTTTTCATGCAATTTAAGTTGGTGGTAGGCTGTCTTTGATATAAATGCCTTTTAGCAGTTTTTTTTTTAAACTTTTTATACTACCTTCAGGATCATCAGTCAAAATTGACTGCAGACAAGCCAGCTCCGGGGTCTTCTCCGCTTTGACTTCATCAGGAGCTTTCTTCATGAACATGGGAACCTTATCAAATTCCTTCAAGGAATGCAAAAAACACTCATAAATCCCACAATAATGCACCTACTTACCATTACAGAATAGTTCATTATGTATGTAATGACCTCTCTAAGTTTATGTGTACCTATATACAGAACAAAGTTGAGATTGTTCAGTGAAAATAGCAGTTTTCTTGTGCAATGGTCAGCAAATCGACAGTAACTGATCAGATTTCAATTTACTGCAGTCAGATCTGGTAGGTTTGTACATTCACGGCTCCACCAATTTCTTCTGAATTGTCCAAAATTTTTGTTTGAAGGAGTGGAGTGGAAAATTGGTGGATGAACATCACCTGCATCCAATCAGATACAGTTACCGTTTAGGTATTCTGACAGTGACTATTGTTGGCTGTCAGAATAAAATAGCCCACAGCAGAAGATCCGTTGTCCATCCATGCAAACAGTATGGAATCTTATGCCCCATACACACTATCAGATTTTTTGCTGATTTTTTCCCTATCAGATTTACCAAAACCATGTAGTGCAAGGGCCTGCCTGATTGCATACACATTGAAACCCCTAAGGTTTGACCTCATTATATTGTTTTGGTAAATCTGAAGGAAAAACTCAGCAGAAAATCTGATGGTGTGTATAGGGCTTTAGATTAATTTTTTTCAGTCTGCAGGCTGTAGATATAGTAATTATTAACCACTTTCAGACCGGACCATTTTGCTGGTAAATGACCAGAGGTCTTTTTACAATTTGGCACTGCGCTGCTTTAAATGGTAATTGCGCGGTCATGCAATGTTGTACCCAAACAAAATTTGCGTCCTTTTCTTCCCACAAATAGAGCTTTCTTTTGATGGTATTTGATTGCCTCTGCGATTTTTATTTTTTGCGATATAAACGTAAAAAGACCGCAAATTTTGAAAAAAAAATGATATTTTCTACTTTTTGTTATTAGAAAAATCCAATAAACTCAATTTTAGTCATACATTTAGGCCAAAATGTATTCAGCCACATGTCTTTGGTAAAAAAAAAAGTCAATAATTGTATATTTATTGGTTTGCGCAAAAGTTGTCACATCTACAAACTAAGGTACGTTTTCTGGAATTTACGCAGCTTTTAGTTTACGACTGCCTATCTCATTTCTTGAGGTGCTAAAATGGCAGGGCAGTACAAACCCCCCCCCCCAATGACCCCATTTTGGAAAGTAGACCCCCTAAGGAAATTGATAAGTGGCATGTTGAGCCCATTGAATATTTTATTTTTTTGCCTCAAGCGATTGAATAATGACAAAAAATAATTTTTTTTTTTTTTTTTTTACACAAAGTTGTCACTAAATGATATATTGCTCACACATGCTATGGGCATATGTGAAATGACACCCCAAAATAAATTCTGCTCCTTTTCCTGAGTACGGGGATACCACATATGTGGGACTTTTTGGGAGCCTAGCCGCGTACGGGGCCCCGAAAACCAAGCACCGCCTTCAGGCTTTCTAAGGGCGTAAATTTTTGATTTCACTTCTCACTACCTATTACAGTTTTGAAGGCCATAAAATGCCAAGATGGCACAAAACCCCCACAAATGACCCCATTTTAGAAAGTAGACACCCCAAGCTATTTGCTGAGAGGCATTTTGAGTCCATGGAATATTTTATATTTTGCCACAAGTTGCGGGAAAATTACAAACTTTAATTTTATTTATTTTTTTTTTTCACAAAGTTGTCACTAAATGATATATTGCTCACACATGCTATGGGCATATGTGAAATGACACCCCAAAATAAATAGTGCTGCTTCTCCTGAGTACGGGGATACCACATATGTGGGACTTTTTGGGAGCCTAGCCACGTACGGGGCCCCGAAAGCCAAGAACCGCCTTCAGGTTTTCTAAGGGCGTAAATATTTGACTTCACTCCTCACTACCTATTACAGTTTTGAAGGCCATAAAATGCCAAGATGGCACAAAACCCCCACAAATGACCCCATTTTAGAAAGTAGACACCCCAAGCTATTTGCTGAGAGGCATGTTGAGTCCATGGAATATTTTATATTTTGCCACAAGTTGCGGGAATATTACAAACTTTTTTTTTTTTTTTTTTTCACAAAGTTGTCACTAAATGATATATTGCTCACACATGCCATGGGCATATGTGAAATGACACCCCAAAATAAATTCTGCTGCTTCTCCTGAGTACGGGGATACCCCATATGTGGGACTTTTTGGGAGCCTAGTCGCGTACGGGGCCCCGAAAACCAAGCACCGCCTTCAGGCTTTCTAAGGGCGTTACAGTTTTGAAGGCCATAAAATGCCAAGATGGCACAAACCCCCCCCAAATGACCCCATTTTGGAAAGTAGACACCCCTAAACTTAGGGGTACACTAGTGAGACTAGGTAATAAATGGCGGGTGCCCTGAAACTATAAAAAAAATAACTAACCAACCAGCGTCACCTGTAACAGTTATATGGTGATCACTGGTGAAAGGGTTAACTAGGGGGCAATCAGGAGGCTTTATGCGGTAGTATATGGGGGTCCCTGGCGCTATAAAAAGCTGGGGCGAACCTAAATACCTACCTGCCTAACTAGCGTCACCTGTGACACTAATACAGTGATCAGAAAAACGATCGCTTATTAGGCTGGGTTCACACTGGAGCGATGTGGGAACGCCACGAATGCGCGGCGGGTTCCCGCATCACATGCCTCCCGGCGGCAGTTCACACTGCCCTATGCGAACTGCTGGGAGTGTCAGTGAAATGTTAATGACACCCCCAGATCAGTTCGCATATCGCAGTGCGATCTGCAAACTCGGATCGCATGGTGTGAACACCCATGCGATCCGATTCTGCTGTGGGCCAAAAAAAGGGTCCCGTGCGAATTTGCGGCGGGTGCGGCGGGTGCGACACGAATTCAGCCATACTATCTGTATGGCTGAACTCGAATCGCACAGAGATCGGATGTGATTTGCACTGCAGTGCGGTGCGAATCACATTCGTTCTCATAAACCGCTGCAATGTGAACCCAGCCTTAGTGACACTGGCGAGGGGGGGTGATCACGGGGTTAAACCTTTATTGGGGGGGTTAGGGGGGCACATTAGAACTAAAGGGGGCTAACCCTAACTGCCCTAACAGTTATTACAGTCACAAATGACACCAATGCAAAAAAAAAAAAAAAAGCAATTGGTGTCACTGTGACTGGGGGGGCAGGGGTAATTGGGGGGTGATCGGGGGGTAAAGGGGGGGTGTGAGTGTGCCTGGCATGTTCTACTGTGTAGTGTAGTGCTTGTGCAACTCACCGATGCTCTCTCCTAGGTGCCGGAACGAAAAATACCGACACGGAGGAGAATACATCACTTCCTCTCCTGTGTTTACATTACAGGAGAGGAAGTGATGTCACCGGACATTTTCATTCGTCGGGAGCGATCGCGAGGGGGTGGCCATAAATGAATGGCCGTCCCCTCGTCCGGGATCGCTCCCGAACGAATATCGACCGCCGCAGGCACCGGGCGGGGGCCCAATCGGGCCCCCGACCCGCGGGCAGGCAAGGACGTACATGTAAGCCCTTATGCCTGCCCGTGCCATTCTGTCGACGTACATCGTCGTGCGGCGGTCGGCAAGTGGTTAAAAGGGGTTCCCTGGCACCTGAAATACCATGGGAGAGATTTACTGAAACTGGTGCACACCGAATCTGGAGCAACTGTGCATAGTAACTAATCAGCTCCTAGGTTTTCATCCCTATTCACACCGGTGCGACTTGCAATGCAATTTGACTGTTTAAAAATCACACCGTCACAGCCTATTTTTGCCAATGGACCGTTCATATCGCTGCAACTCATGTCGCAGTGATTATGAAAAAGGTTCCTGCACTACTTTTTGATGATTTAATAGCGACTTGCATAGACCCACTGATTATGGGGTACTTTGACACAGCAAGTGGGTTTAAGCACCATATAGTCATATGGTGTGAATAAATCCCCATATTTTATGTTCAAGTGTTTTAAATAGCCTTGCAGTATTATTTTTGTACGTGTGCGCTATAATATATTTTGTTCCGTTTTCTGTCTTATAGCAGCACCATCTTGAATGTAAATGCAATTTTAGGGTGTGCCCCCAAGTATGTTTTTTTGTATCTTTTCATCAAAAGGGGTGTTCACTGTCATATGTCACCCGTATTGCTTTAATTTACATAACGGTTGTCCAATGGATCTCCGCATTGTTTGGTTTATTTCACGAAACTGTTGTATCGTTCTATTTGACATTCGCAGTCCTGCGGACGCCAAGACAGACTTATCATTAAATTACTTATGTGCAGTTTTACTCATTTCAATATACTCAAGCGTTTAAGTGGTATGTTATAATACCTGTTTTCTTTTTTCTGTAACTAATGTCTCGTACTCCCCTTTTCCCTTTTTGAAAACTGAATAAAACTTTAATTACAAAAAAACAAAACAAACAAAAAAAGAAGAGGTCGCAAGCCACAATGAAATTGTCAGTGCAAATCGCACTGATGTGCTATTTCAGTGAAACTTCAAAGCTACACAAATTCAAAGCCGCACACCCATAAACCTGAATGAAGCCCTCGTTCACACTGGACACAGCTTTGATATCGTGCAAAACAAAATTGACGTCCTTTTTTTGCCACAAATAGCTTTCTTTTGGTGATATTTGATCACCTCTGCGGTTATTATTTTTTGCGCTATAAACAAAAATAAAGCGACAATTTTGAAAAAAAATGCAATATTTTTTACTATAATAAATATCCCCCAAAAATATATTAAAAAAATTATTTTTCCTCAGTTCAGACCGATACCTAGTCTACATATTTTTGTTAAAAATCACAATTAGCGATTATTGATCGGTTTGCGCAAAAGTTATAGCGTTTACAAAATAGGGGATAGTTTTATAACATTTTTATTATATATATATTTTTTTTACTAGTAATGGCAGCGATCAGCGATTTTTATTGTGACTGCGACATTATGGCGGACACATCTGAAATTTTTGGGACCATTGTCATTTATACAGCAATCAGTGCTATTTAAATGCACTGATTCCTGTGTAAATGACACTGGCAGTGAAGGAGTTAACCACTAGGGAGCAGTGTAGTGTTATGTATGACGTTACGTTTTTTTTTTTATTGTAGGGGGCGTGGCCTGGCATGTGATGTCGCTGATCGTCTTTCCCTATAAAAAGGGAAGAGACAATCGGTGACAGCCACAGTAGGAAGCCCGGGGAGAGGTTTGTTTACATAGACCTCTCCTCGTTCTTCAGCTCTGTGACCCGATGGCGGGACACCAGGAGCGATCGGGTCCAGTGGTCCCGCGGCCACGTTCACGGAGCTCAGGACCGGGTCGGGAGCGCCCGCCAGCGGCGCGCTCCCGACCCATGGCTGAGCACTTAAAAAGCAACATACAGGTAAGTGCTTGTGCCCAGTCGTGCCTTGCTGCCAACGTATATGTGCAAGAAGCGGTCCTTAAGTGGTTAAAGGAGTTGTAAAGGCAGAAGGTTTTTTGTTTTTTATCTTAAAGAATTTGTTAAACCCAAAAAAAAAAAATATATAAAAACTGATCCTGTACCCTTAAAGCACGTTATACAGCACAGCGCTTGTGCTGTGTAATTTTGCCCCGTAACACCTGTAATACCTGGCTGATCCTGCCAGTTTCTACCCTCCCCTCTGTATGCTGACAATGATATATCATGGTTAGTTCTGAGCTCTGACACCGTGGTCAGCGTACATGCCTCCGTCGCTGCTCTGCTCCTCTCCCTGCTGCTTCAAAACTAACTGATCTTTATATCATCCCCTCTGACAGATACAAAGCTGTATCCTAGCGTCAGTGCTTTATTTAAAAAAAAAAAAAAGCAGGATTTCTACGTGTTTTAACAGCATCTCCCAGCGATCACGTGACTCCAGGCTCTCTCCTCCTCACCTACCCGGCTGTTGTCGGCAGGGGAATCTCGGCCCCGCCCACTGGAGATATTAGACGGGGAGAACAGAGAGCCTGGAGTCACGTGATTGCTGAGAGATGCTGTTAAAACAGGTAGAAGTTAAAACAGGTAGAAATCAGTTTTTGCTTTTTTTATAAAGCACCGGCACTAGGATACAGCTTTTTATCTGACAGAGGGGATGATATAAAAGATGAGATAGTGGCTTAACAACCACTTTAATGTATTATGTGCATTAAGATAAAAAAAAAACCTTCTGTGTGCAGCAGCCCCCCACAGGCCTCCTAATCCTTAACTGAGCCCATCTTTATCCAGAGATGTTGCCGAAGTGTCTTAGCTGTCACTACTGTCAAAGTCAGTCAGCCAATCAGGAGAGAAAGGGGGTGGGGTGGGCCGTGGCTCTGTGTCTGAATGGACATGGGGTGCTGTGACTCGGCTTGGGTGCCCCTAAAGGACCCGAGAAGAGGAGGACCTGGGCAACTCTGTGCAAAACCAACTGCACAGAGCAGGTAAGTGTGACGTGTTTGTAAAGTCTGGTTTTAAAAAAAAATAAAAATGACTATCACTTTAAGGCACGAGTTTGAGTTTTATACGTTATAGCAAGCGTTGCCCAGGAACTATATCATATTGGTTAAAAGTTTAGGAAAGGCTGCTGCAGAGACAGAACGACATGGCTGCTTTTTTTCCCCCTCACAGTAAAAGTCCTGCTGTGCAAGAGATTAGAGGAGGACAATAGCAAAGTTGGCCATGCACTAGTAGAAGTACGAACAAACCTTCGCACAAAAAGTTCAAATTAAGTACTTCTTAATTTTGCTTTTAAAATTAGATTTTGGAATAAATGTAATCTGAAAGAAAACCACATTCACTGCTCCTTCAGATTTTCCCGTCAATGCGGTTTAAAAAGAAAACCAATTTAAGGTTTTTGTACAGATTATATATCTGGATTTATTTATTTTTTGCAAGTTCATCTTTAAAAGCTGGACTCCATATATGGCTATTTTTGCAGTTATTTTGATCCAGCTTGGACCAATGTACATAAGTAATTATGAGCCATACCTGGCTGATCCCTCTGGAACCTCAGTCGTTGCTGAGTGAGCTACCACCTATGTTTACAATACAGCAGGGCAGCCACTTGGCACAGGACCCGAAAGCTAGTTGACATCACTGAAGTAGTGGTGCCTACTCAAAAGATTGGCTATGTATTGGCACAACTAGGCTTGCACTGATACCAGTATCTGCGCAAATGCTCCCATACCTAAAACCAAAACCTTTGCGGTGCAATTTGAGCTAAAACAAAATGAATGGGCTCAAATCGCACTGCAAAGGATCGCAAGTGATTTGAACAGGAATGCTGTGTAATTTCTGTCTGAATTGCATGCGGTTTCCTCCACCACTCCTGTGTGAACCCAGGCTTGTCATAGTGACTTCAGCCTGGGTTCACACAGGAGCAGTTTGGGAAACCGCGTGCAATTTGGACACCACATTCCTGTTCAAATCACGTGATTCTTTGCTGTGTGATTTGAGCTCATGCATTTTGTACTGGCTCAAATCGCACTGCAAAAGGTATTGGTAATTGGTATCAGTTCTTCTACTCGCTGGTAAAAAAAAAAAAAACAGATATCAGTGCACTAGGCACAACCCATTCAAACATCGGGCCAAGCTGGACCAATGTAACTATGCAAAATAAGCCCTACCTGGAATTCAGCTTTACCGTGCCATACAGACTGTCTATAGCACAGCATATAAAGTCTCAATTATATTAGTGCCTCTACAGTGCTTACTTAGGAGACGTCCTTCCAATGAAGTTTCACTGCACATAAGAGCCAATCAAATTTCATCTTTCATTACTTAAGCAGCACAGTAGCCAAGTGGTTAGCACTTCTGCCGAGCAGCACTAGGGTCATCGGCTTAAGTCCCAACCATGGCACCATGTTCTTACTGTGCTGCATGGGTTTTCTACGGTACTTTGGTTTCCTCCCACACGCCAAAGCCATGCCAGTAGGTTAATTGGATCTAAATTGACTGTACTATGTGTATGTATAAATGTCAGTTATGGACCTCAGATTGTAAGCTCGTGTACAGGGACTGATGTGAATCTACAATATATATGTGTAAATTGATGGATAGAGAGATATATTATATATATATATATATATATATATATATATATATACACACACACACACACACACAGGTGTATCTCAAAAATGTAGAATATCATCAGAAAGTTATTTCAGTAATTCAATTCAAAAAGTGAAACTGATATTATATAGATTCATTACACACAGAGTGGTGTATTCTAGACTCATGGTGTCACACTATAATCAGCTAATAAACTCAAAACACATGTAAAGGTTTCCTGAGCCTTTAAATGGTCTTAGTCTGGTTCAATAGGTTACACAATCATGGAGAAAACTGCTGAACTGACAGTTGTACCAAAGACAGTCATTGACACCCTCCAAAAGGTAATTTTTAAAGAAGCTGGCTGTTCACAGAGTGCTGTATCCAAGCATATTAATGGAAAGTTGAGTGGAAGGAAAAAGTGTGGTAGAAAAAAGGTGCACAAGCAACAGGGATAACTGCAGCCTTTTGAGGATTGTGAAGCAAAGGCTATTCAAGAATTTGGGGAAGATTCTGTGTCAGTGCTTCAAGAGCCACCACATACAGATGTATCTAGGGACAAGGGCTACAACTGGCATTCCTTGTGTCAAGGAAATCTTGAACCAGACAATGTCAGAAGCGTCTTTGCCTGGGGGGCGACAGAGAAAAAGGACTGGACTATTGCTCACTGGTCCAAAGACCTCTTTTCGGATGAAAGTAAATTTTGCATTTCATTTTGAAACCAAGGTCCCAGAGTCTGGAGGAAGAATGGAGAGGCACAGAATCCAAGTTGCATGCGGTCCAGTGTGAAGTTTCCACAGTCAGTGATGATTTGGGGAGCTATGTTATCTGCTGGTGGTGTCCCACTGTGTTTTATCAAGTCCAGCACAGCCCTCTACCAGAAAATTCTAGAACATATCATACTTTCCTCTGCTGACCAGCTTTATAGAGATGCCAATTTAATTTTCCAGCAGGACTTGGCACCTCCCCAAATTGCCAAAAGTACCAATACCTGATTTAACCACTTCCCGACCAGCGCACGACGATGTACGTCAACAGAATGGCACGGGCAGGCATATTGGCGTACATGTACGTCCAATATTCGTTGCCGCCGTGCCATCGGGAGCGCGCCGCCGGCGGCGCGCTCCCGCGCTGGTTGGGACCCCCGTGAGTCCGGTCGCGGGACCCGCGGACTCGATCGCCGCGGGCATCCCCGCGATCGTCTCACTGAGCGGCCGAATGGAGGAAATGCTGTATAAACAACATTTTTCCATTCTGCCTAGCAACTAGTGACGCTGATCTCTGCTCCATGTGATTGGAGCAGAGATCAGTGTACACTAAATGAAAGCCCAACCCCCCCACAGTTAGTAACACACTGCTAGGAACACTTAACCCCTACACTGCCACCCACTGGTTAACCCTTTCACTGCCAGTGTCATTTACACAGGAATCACTGCATTTATATAGCAGTGATTACTGTATAAATGACAATGGTCCCAAAAATGTGTCAAAAATGTCCGATGGGTCCCCCACAATGTCGCAGTCACAATAAAAATCGCAGATCGCCGCCATTACTAGTAAAAAAAAAAATAATAAAAAATTATTAATAAAAATGCTATAAAACTATCCCTATTTTGTAAACGCTATAACTTTTGCGCAAACCAATCAATAATCGCTTATTGCGATTTTTTTTAACCAAAAATATGTAGAAGAATACGTATCGGCCTAAACTGAGGGAAAAAAATGTTTTTTTATATATTTTTGGGGGATATTTATTATTACAAAAAGTAAAAAATAATGCGTTTTTTTCAAAATTATCGCTCTATTTTTGTTTATAGCGCAAAAAATAAAAACCGCAGGGGTGATCAAATACCACCAAAAGAAAGCTCTATTTGTGGGAAAAAAAGGACGTTAATTTTGTTTGGGAGCCATGTCGCACGACCGCGCAATTGTCAGTTAAAGCGACGCAGTGCCGAATCGCAAAAAGTGGTCTGGTCTTTGACCAGCAAATTGGTCCGGTCTGAAAGTGGTTAATGGTATCACTGTGCCAGCAAACTTGCCTGACCTAAACCCCATAGAGAATCTGTGGGGTATTGTCAAGAGGAAGATAAGAGACACCAGACCCAACAATGCAGAGGATCTAAAGGCCGCTATCAAAGCAACCTGGACTCCCATAACACCTCAGCAGTGCTACAGGCTGATCACCTCCATGCCACGCCGCACTGATGCACTACTGTACATGGACATACTTTTCAGTAAGCCAAAATTTCTGTATTAAAAATCCTTATTTTTTGGGGGGTTTTATGTAATATATTCTAATTTTCTGGGATTTTGAATTTTAGGTTTTCAATAACTGTAAGCCATAATCATCAAAATTAACAGAAAGAAATGCTCAAAATATATCACTCTGTGTGTAATAAATCTATATAATATCAGTTTCACTTTTTGAATTGAATTACTGAAATAAATTAACTTTCTGATAATATTCAAATTTTTTGAGATGCACCTGTATAATTTATGTTAAATAAAAATAAATTAAGAATTCTCATTGGTTTCTATCATTTAGTATGCCTCTTTATCAAAAACCCTGAATCTTACCTCCTCCCATCGTTCTTCATTAAAGGCTCCCTTGTATTTTTGCTTGCGGAATTTATCCATAAAATGGTCCATGGTTTCATCTTCCTCTTCTGGCTTAGGATCCATGGCAGCAACTAAACATATAAGCAGGATAATGTTGAAGGTCCATGTTGCACTACAATGTACATCCACTCACTGAAGTGTCCTCTACTAGGCAAGGTTAAGGCTGGAATTTGTAGTAAAACTGTTAGGCTACTTTCACACTGAAGCATTGGGGGCGCTGGCGGTAAAGCAGCGCTATATTTTGCAGCACTTTACCATCGTTTTAGCAGCCAAAAAAGGGTTAAAACCCTGCTGCTGCAGCGGCACTTTGCAGGTAGATTTGCATTGTTGCCCCATTATTTTCAATGGCCAGGGGGTGCTTTAAGAGCGGTAAATACATTGCTTCTACAGCACTCCAAAGATGCGGCTTGCAGAACTTTTTTGACAGTTCTGCAAGCGCACCACTCCAGTATGAAAGCCCTTGGGATTTCTCACTGGAGACGCAACAGCGGCCGTTTTAGGGCACTTAGCAGACGCTATTTTTAGCGCTGTAGCACCTGAAAAGCGCCCCAGAGTGAAAAGGGCCTAAAGGTGACCATATACAATATGATCTGATTGTAAAATCCCTGAGATCTACCATCAACCATGTAGTGCAAGAGCCAGTCTGATTTCACACACGTTCAATAAGTTATTTAGGTATGTCCCCATATTATATCGTTTTGGTAAGTCTAAAGGAGGTTGACAATGTGATTGTATAGTGCAGGGATATGCAATTAGCGGACCTCCAGCTGTTGCAGAACTACAAGTCGCATGAGGCATTGCAAGATTCTGACAGCCACAAGCATCACACCCAGAGGCAGAAGCATGATGGGACTTGTAGTTTTGCAACAGCTGGAGGTCCGCTAATTGCATATCCCTGGTATAGTGTATGGCAAGCTTTAGGTGATAATGAAAAGTGTACCTTGTTCCTGTAGTACAGAGGCACTATACCTAGCTGTTAGGAGGCCAGCAATGGCAGCTCCCATGTTTCTCTATGACATGTCCAAACTCCAGGCAAAGCTTTTTACTTTCTTACTGAGTAAGGATGAGTGCAGGTGCGTTCCCACCTACACATGCAGAGCCCGCCAGGAAATCGGCACTGCACAGCTCTAATCACAGGCAGTGAGACATTTCCCGATCTCTGCAGCCACAGATCGGGAAAATGTCCCACTGCTTGTGATAAGCGCTCCGCAGTGCCGTCTTCCTGGCGGGCTCTGCGTCTGCAGTTGCGAACACTCCTGCGCTCATCCTTATTACAGAGCAAGAAAGGGATACAGCCTCTGGAAACTTTTTATTGCTGTCTGTGTCTCTGTTAGGGAGTTTTTTCCTCTTTTCTGGTCAGGACAGGAAGTGGTGGGAAATTTCTCCGATGGGGACACAGACAACAATTACACGTGTCTATAAAGTGAGGAGGGGTCAGAAATTCTGACAAGGTTTATATTGCTGTGTGTGTGTCTTCCTGTTCTGCTGACAACCCCATTCCTTGTGCTTGCATAAAAGCCAGAAATAAAGACCTGATAAACATTGAAAGTGTACTTACGGCCTTTTCTAGCTTTCGGTGGAGTGGGAAACAATTAGAACCCTTGTTTTACTGCTATGCGGGCCACTGGAGAGTTTGCCCCTCACCTACTGGTGACATTGGGGTTGATTTACTAAAAGCAAATAGACTGTAAACTTTGCAAGGGCAGCTGCGCTTTTCAAAGTGCAGTTGCTCCAGAGCTTGGCAAATGAGGCAAAGCTTCACTTTATAAAGAATATACAATTACATGCAAGAGAAAAAAAAATAAAAAATTTTTGCTTACACATGATTGGATGACGGAAGTCAGCAGAGCTTCACCACATTTACTAAGCTCTGGAGAAACTACACTTGCAAAGTGCACAGTCTATTTGCCTTTAGTTAATCAACCCCCCAGCTTTACAATACAGGAAATGAACAAATCTCCCCGACAGCCACGCAGACAGAAGTTTTTTTTTTTTTTTGTTCAATCAAGTAAGAGAATGCTAGAACCCCTGTCAGCTTTTTATTGTTGTCTGTTCCCATGTCGCATATCTCCTTCACTGGTAAAAGAAGGTGTCACCGAGGCAGGAAGTGAGGGGAAATTTCTCTAGTGGGGCCCCAGATAGCAGTAAAAATCTGATGGAGATTCTAACCTTCCCCACTCTATCCCCAACTAGAAAAAAACTAAAAAAATCGTTGGCTATAGACACACTTTACCTTTCCCTATGACTGTACCTAGGCTTTAAAACTGTCATGTCATGCAAAGCTGGTAATAGCTGATGAAATTTACAAAACAGTTGCTACAAATCTTAAAATTTGCAGATTTATATCTATCAGATAAATGTACCAATACACAGCGAGGACCTGTCTAAGTGATCAGAGTTCTAGACATTCAATTAACCCCTCACACTCCACAACAATTGGGTGATCGTGATGAACTTAACTGAAACGACAAGCTGAAGCTCTTACCGGCTGCTAGGACACAGGAGCTGCACAGCCTGGAGGCCAGTGAGTCCTGACTGGGACTTGCAGTCCCACACTCTCCAGCCACTACTGACCTATACATATAAACAAACAGCTGATACCTGTAAGTGTAATCCCCTGAGTGTAGAAGTGAGTACAGTATGGGACTTGTAGTCCCACACTCTCCAGACACAACTAGCCTATGTACGTTAACAATAGCCAACACATGTGGGTGTAATCCCCTGATCTAAGCAGTGAGTGTTAGCTGGGACTTGTAATCCCACACTCTTCAGCCACAGACATGGCCTACATATGCAAACAAACAGCCGATACCTGTAGGTGTAATCCCCTAATCAGAGCAGTGAAGCAGTGAATACTCGCTGGGACTTGTAGTCCTTCACTCTCCAGCCACAACTGACCTATACATATAAACAAACAGCTGATACCTGTAAGTGTAATCCCATGAGTGTATCAGTAAGTCCTGTATGGCAGTGGTCATCAACCCTGTCCACAGGGCCCACAGGCCAGGTTTTATGTATTACCTTGGGGAGATGCACACTGGAATACTGCAATCACTGAGCTGCAAAGGAGATCACATGTGATGTATTTCAGTTATCTTGCAAACCTGGCCTGTTAGTGGGCCCTGAGGACAGGGTTGATGACCACTGCTGTATGGGACTTGTAGTCCCACACTCTCCAGACACAACTAGTCTATGTATGTAAACAATAGCTGACACACGTGGGTGTAATCCCCTGATCTAAGCAGTGAGTGTTAGCTGGGACTTGTAGTCCCACACTCTTCAGCCACAGACATGGCCTATACATGTAAATAAACAGCTGATATCTGTAGGTATGATCCCCTGACCTAAGTCATAGCTCCCAACTGTCCCTGATTTGAAACAATGTCCCTCCACTCTGTCCCTCATTCCTCCTCATTTTGGTCTGATCTATATAGATGTATATAAAAGCAGATGTATCAAAAAGTGTCTTCCAGCACTAAACCTTCCAACTGATTTCTCAATTGCTGCATTTGTAAATTTCAAAAGCCAATATAAAGGAATATAAATTCTCCTTTAAGGGGCGTGGCAAGGGTGTGTCCTATGCCTGAGTTTCGTCACATATGGCGACCTATCACAGTTGGCTTCCCGCTGGACTGCGTATGCGTTCCACCCGAGTCCAGATTCAAGCCCCACCATCCAAGTGGACGTAAAGATTGATTATAGTTATGCCGAGCAAAGCAAGGCCGTGCCCGAAGCATGGCGAGCGGTCCTGTGTTATAACGCATATGGCGGCGTCACGCATGCGCACTCCAGCAGGTAGCAAAATGTGATGGGTAGCCGAATGTGATGTGATGCCTGCATACTTTTGATGATAGGTGCCCCTTATTCCCATCTCAAAAAGTTGGGAGGTATGCCTAAGTAGTGAGTGCTGGCTGGGACTTTTAGTCCCACTCTCTAGACACAACTGGGCTACATATGTAAACATTAGCTAACACATGTGAATGTAATCCCCTGATCTAGGGAGTGAGTGCTAGTTGGGACTTGTAGTCCCACACTCTCCAGACACAACTAGCCTGAACATGTAAACAGCAGAGATGTGCAGATGTAATCCTCTGCTGTGGGTAGGGAGTGCTGGCTGGGCCTTGTAGTCCCACGCCCTCCAGACACAGATGACCTATACATGTAAACACACAGCACATCCCGGTAGACGTTAACCCCGATCATACGCCGTACTACACACGGTGTACCTGTACCAGCTCCCCTGTCACACTCTTCTCCACTTCCGGATCTGTATCCTCCTTTCTCCACGTGCTTCCGGTAGTGCAGCTCACTTTCTCTTCCCCAAGGAGTGTCAGATGTGAGCTTCCGGCTTGTGTTACCCTTGGCAGTGCTGTGAAGACAGAGCAGAGTGTATGGTGAGTGTGGCAGTGCTGGGGGACAGCTGTATACAGGGATGAACATTCTGTTCATTAGAGGGATTTCTTCTCACATCCAGTCTTTTGTCTTCTTCCAGAATGGAGGAGATCAGATGGCTGCCAGTACTTCTCTTCTTCTCTCCCAGTTATATATAAAGCAATGGCACGTATGTAAAGATCAGCTCCAGAGAAAACTTTATTCCTGCTTAGTTTTGGACAGATTGGGGGGAGGGGAGGATAGATCCCTTGTTATGGCTGTGTCCCCAATTGGGAGATTTACCCCCACTTCCTGCAAGGAGAAGAAGCAATGAGAAATATTTCCAGTGGGGGTGTAGACTGCAGATAAATGCTTATCTTTCAGTGAAAGGGATAACCTCTTTAAAATTGTATTAACACCGACAAGCAAACATTTATTATGCAGCAGCTTACCAGTTGTTAGATGTGATGGCTGCATCAGTTTCCTTTTTTTAGGCTTTCTTTCTTCTATTTTCATCTGGTGATCCAGCCAGCAAGTCTGTTGTTTTTCACAGCACAGACTCTCCAGCAGAACGTGCCAGTTTACATGGATGAGACCAATCACTTTACACTGACGGGTGCTTACAATGATCAGCCCCCATCCCAAAGCACCTTCCCCCCATGTTGATGGGAACATAGGCCTCTTCCCCACAACCCTGGCCAGTGGTTGTGGAGTCTGTGGGCAGGGGTCATAGTTCAAACGTGTCTTATTTCTCAGACACTGATGTCTTCTTCCTCCTGGTAGTTTCTTTTCCCTCCGGTACAGTCCTCTCCCCCTGGTACTGACTTCTCCTTGTGCTGTTTTCCTCGCCGCTGCTTACTCGCTAAAAACAAGAGATCTTTTTCTAACGTTGTCTTATGGCCTGTGCACGTAATCCGAAAATCAGACGAAATATACCACTTTTGGCGCGATCGTACAATAATCGCATCGTTAGTACAGGGATTTCAAGAGCCAAACACAACAGTTCATCCGATATTATTAGATCGGACAAATATGAAACTTATCCTCGTATGATACCAGATCACACGATTTTCATTTGGTCAGTACAGTTGTCCTCCAAAAATACAATACAAATACACTACAACACATGACATCATTCCGATTTTTTTATTTTTTTCCTACGAGAATTTTTGTGACTTTAGTAACCTATTCAATTTCTACTTGCGGCTAGTAAGCGAAAAAAGTGGGACGATTTGTCGTCCGATTTTTGAATCGCGTGTATGGGTTATTACTCCATTGTGTCGTCTCCCGCTGTCTGCCATTTCTTATACAGCCATGGGGTGTGGCCATCCGATGATGTCACCCGTAGAACCGGACACTTGTGACATGTAATATTAGTAATGGAGGTGATTAGTGACTTATAGGGGAACTATGATAGCGGGCCCTTGTGGAACGCTTTGTGGGAACTGACACTGACATCACCAGTGATGCTAATACAGTGCTAATAATATGAACTGTCACTGTACTAATTAAACAGGCTGGGAAGGGGTTAACATCTTAGGTAATCAAGAGGCTAAATGTGTTCCTAACAATGTGTAATATGTGATGCTTTTTACTAAATATCTCTTTGTTTCTTATGCTTTGCAGGGATAAGAAACAGAGAGATTGTTCCTTCTGTATAGGGCCCTGTGTTGATTGTCAACACAGGGCTTTGAAATGTAATTGGACACAGCCGATCACCATGTCCTGGCCATGAATCATAGGCTGGGACATGCTGGGAAGTCTGACTGTACGACCTGGCCCGCAGCAGTATATGCACTCTGGCAGGACGGCAAGTGGTTAAGCAGTACTGCTGCTGCAGTAGAAATTAGGGAACTGCCTGTGTTATCCGTTTCAGTATATGTTTTTAGCTCCTGGAGTCCACTTTTAGAATCTTAGGTGTAAACTTTGTAGCTGCAAATATATGAATTGTATACTGTGCTGAGAACTTGCAAAATGAAATGTTATGCTTGTCTTTCACAGGGAGCCCACAATGGTGAGACTGCTGAGAATATCGTTGCCCCACCTTGTGGCCAGTAGAAATCATTACCACAATGCAGGCCAAAGAAGTCGCCACTTAGTCTCGAAGATTTATAATCCAGGAAACCTATGGAAAGAAAGTCCCTCAGAACTGCAGCAAAAATCCAACGAGCCGACCAGCAGGAGTCAAAGACTCATGACCAAAGCAGGCTTAATACAGCCCTCTAGCCCTGGCTGTTTCCATTACATGCCATACACTGTACGAGCCATGGAGAAGCTAATTCGCCTTGTCGATCATGTCATGAAGGAGATTGGAGGACAGAAGATGGACATGACTACTCTTTGCTCCGCTGCGCTTTGGAAACAAAGTGGACGCTGGGATTTAGTTGGAAAGGAACTGTTCTGTCTGATGGACAGACACAACCAGGAATACTGCTTGGGACCAACACATGAAGAGTCTGTTACCCACCTTGTTGCCACAGAAGGGGGTATTAGCCAAAAACAGCTTCCCCTGCTGCTCTACCAGATCACACGGAAATTCAGAGATGAGAAGAGGCCATGCTTTGGCTTGCTGCGTGGCAGGGAGTTTTACATGAAGGACATGTATACGTTTGACATGACCGAGGAAGCTGCCTACCAAACGTACAACAACGTGTGCAAGGCCTACTGCAAACTTTTCCACACTCTTGGCCTGAAGTATGTGAAAGTCCAGGCAGATACAGGAAACATTGGTGGGAAAACATCACATGAATACCACTTACCTGCCAGGATTGGTGAAGACAGATTAATGGTGTGTGGGAGTTGTGACTTTGCAGCCAATGTGGAGACCTTGAAAGACGAGGAGGAGAACTGTCCGGTATGTTCAGGAAAACTGGTGGAGAGCAAAGGAATTGAGATAGGGCACACGTTCTATCTGGGAACCAAGTACTCCCTTGTGTTTAATGCAGTCTGTTATGATTCACAAAGCAAACCCACCATTGCTGAAATGGGATGCTATGGCATTGGCATATCAAGACTTTTGGCAGCATCTATAGAAGTCCTTTCCACTGAGGAGGATATTCACTGGCCGGGTTTAATTGCCCCATACCAGATTTGTCTCATTCCCCCTAAAAAGGGAAGCAAAGAGATTGCAGCATTACCAGCAGCAGAGGAACTCTATGATGCCATATGTGCAGTCCATCATTTGAGAGATGAGGTAGTTCTAGATGATCGGGACTATTTGACTATAGGAAAAAGACTGAGAGAAGCCCATATGATGGGCTATCCATATATAATCATAGTGGGCAAAAAGGCTTTGGACAGTTCACCGCAGTTTGAAGTGCAAAATCACAAAACTGGGGAGGTCCAGTTCCTGTCCAAGGAAGGTGTGCTAAGCTTTGTGCAAGAAATCCAGGTGGTCTAAATAAAGTTTTTTTTCTTTGGGACTAGAGCTGGTGTGTGGCTCGCATGGTCTTATTTAAATGGTGTAGAACAGTGGTCTCCAAACTGTGGCCCTTTTGCTTGCTTTTATCCGGCCCTTGCTGCACTTTTCCTTCCACTGATGCAAGACACTATTCCTCCCATTGACACCAACAATGGGGTATAATTCCTGCTACTGACATCAACAACAAGGCACTATTTTTCACATTGACACCAAGGATGGGGCACTATTCCTCCCACTGGCACCAACGGTGGGGTGCTCTTTCTCCCACTAATACCAGTGATGGGGCACTATTCCTCCCACTAATACCAATAATGGGGCACTATTCCTCCCACTAATACCAATAATGGGGCACTATTTTTCCACTGACAACCAACAATGAGGTACTATTCCTCCCAGTGACACCCAACAATGGGGCACTATTCCTCCCACTGGTACCTACAATGGGGCACTATTCCTCCCACTGGTACCTACAATGGGGCACTATTCCTCCCACTGGCACCTACAATTGGGCACTATTCCTCCCACTGGCACCTACGATTGGGCACTATTCCTCCCACTGACACCTAGGATTGGGTACTATTCCTCCCACTGGCACCTACGATTGGGCACTATTCCTCTCACTGGCACCTACCATGGAACACTATTCCTCCCACTGGTACCTACAATGGGGCACTATTCCTCCCACTGGCACCTACAATTGGGCACTATTCCTCCCACTGGCACCTACAATTGGGCACTATTCCTCCCACTGGCACCTACGATTGGGCACTATTCCTCCCACTGGCACCTAGGATTGGGTACTATTCCTCCCACTGGCACCTACGATTGGGCACTATTCCTCTCACTGGCACCTACCATGGGGCACTATTCCTCCCACTGGCACCTACCATGGGGCACTATTCCTCCCACTGGCACCTACAATGGGGCACTATTCCTCCCACTGGGACCTACGATGGGGCACTATTCCTCCCACTAACACCAGTGATGGGGCACTATTTTTCCACTGACAACCAACGCTGAGGTGACACCCAATTATAGGGCACTATTCCTCCCACTGGCACCATCGATGGGGTGCTATTGCTCTCACTGACACAAATGATAGGGCACTATTCCTCCCACTGGCACCATCGATGGGGCACTATTCCTCTTATTAACACCAACGATGGGGTGCTATTGCTCTCACTGACACAAATGATGGGGCACTATTCTTCCCACTGACAGCAACGATTGGTGTCAGTGAGGGGAATTACTCCCCCTAATGCCAAAGATGCACTGTTTACTCCCACTGTCATTAAAACTACTTCTGCTCCCAATGGCCACAGTCCGGTCCCCCTCAAGGCTGAAGTACAGTAAACTGGCCCTTTGTTTGGAAGGTTTGAAGACCCCTGGTGTATAGTATCGGGTTGGAACAAGCTATGATGTGAGCCTAAGAAAAAAAAATCTCATGTGCTGCCAAAAATTATTAACTAAATAATCAGCATAACCAATTTAGGCTGCTGCATGCAACCAAATGTGTTCCCACATCTAAAATGTGTCGTATAGGAAAAAAAACAGTGCTATGCTGCTACGATTGTCTCCTATAAATATGTGATAGAAGATATCATTCTGGCTATGAGTCATAATAATTTCAACCTTAAATTCACACATGACCCCCATATGATAACCATTTTGGACGTCACTATCATAAAGGACTCAGATGGCCACTTCTCGAGCACATTATATTGTAAGGAGACAGCTGGCAACACAGTCCTACATGCCACCAGCTCTCATCCAAAATGGTTGATAAAATCAATACCCTATACTCAATATCACCGCATCCCACGGGATTGCTCCAGTGATGAGACATTCCATACGGAGGCAGCTAATCTACGGACAGGACTCCTACAGAGAGAGTACGCAGCAACTGGCTTAAAAAGGGCATATAAAAGAGCGATGGATCAGACTAGACAATTTACTTTTCGGCACAACAAGAAAAAATAAAAATCAGTCCAATGCTGGGGCCATGCGAACTAGGATCCTCACAACATACACAAAACAACATGAAAAGTTTATAAAGATCCTAGCCAGACGTTGGCACGTCTTACGCATCAATACGGTTCTAAACCAATTTGTTTCCAAAAACCACTTAATCACCTTTAGACAAACAAAGTCACTGAAGGACATGTTGGTCCACAGTGAATACATGGGGGAATTTAAAGAGGATACATGCAAAAGGAAGGGTACGTTTAAATGCGGGGGTGTGCTCACTGTCAATTCATGAACACAGACCATATTAAAATAATGCCCAGTGGACAGAAATACAGGCCTTCACACTTTGCTAATTGCCAAACGGCTGGGATGGTCTATTTGTTGACCTACCCCTGTGGCTGTTTTTATGTTGGGAAAACCAAACTACAGTTCCATAAGAGGGTCTACAGACACATGCTAAGTATGAGGACCTGTAATCCAGATCTACCGCTGGGCAGAAGTCCGCAATGTTCATCAGGGAAAATTCCCCAGCATCAAATTTCTGGTGCTTGATCGTACCCATCCCAGTGCCAGAGGGAGAGACTGGGATAAAACTCTCTTACAAAGTGAGACCGGATGGATAGTGGCCCTGCGGGCCACCTCTCCCCCAGGGCTTAATGACTCTGTGAGCTATTGCCCCTTTCTGGAGGGATTTCCATCAGCGTGCGGAGCTCCTTCCTCTACCTTGATTTGGTTTTGGGAAAAAGGGGGAGAAAAACCCAAAACAGACCCATCATCTTTTACTATGTCTCTCAATATCTGATGCCTTTATGGGTCAGCCTGTACACAATGACACGGCTGACACAGAAACGTAGGAAACTATTAAGCTGATAAATGCAGAAGGATAATCAATGGGTGAAATCCATTGTATCTGAGATCCTTGTTTTGTTCTTTTCTCCTTTTTGCCAAGGCACGGCTGTTTCTTTCTCCTCTCTGTTTTCCTTCTTTTCATTTTATCTCCCTTGATTTTATAATGAATCTCTATGGGTATCATATTATCACATTATATGTCCTTATGCAATCATTATATACAGTAAGTACAATTGGCAATGTTGCTCTGTCATTATGCTATTTAAAATTGGTTGTTCTCTTAAAGCAGGGATATGCAATTAGCGGACCTCCAGCTGTTGCGGAACTTCAAATCCCATGAGGCATTGCAAGACTCTGACAGCCACAAGCATGACACCCAGAGGCATGATGGGACTTGTAGTTTTGTAACATCTGGAGGTCCACTAATTAAAGATCCCAGTCTTAAAGCATTCTAGCATTGTAACTTTATTTGCACACAAGATGGCGCCTGCTGTGAGGGCAGCTGACGCTGTTCACTGGGGATCATGGCCTAGCTGACATGGGCTCTCTATTCTGTTTGGTTACACTTAGGGCTTGGTCACATGGATCTATACTTTTCCATTTTTCCGTCCCCTTTCCTTCCCCTTCTGTTTAGACTGAGGCATTCTTACGGACTCGTGCTCACCTTGGAACGCATGGCACCACCCCCTTGATGTGGAGGCTATGCAATGCGTTCCACATGCTGCATTGGGCAGCGTCTACCTTGCAGGCGTGATCACTCTGACGTACTACGCATACGCAACCACTCTGACATACTACGCATGCGCGGGTGTCCAGCGCCATAGTTTAAAAAGACCCCTTGAGCAATACAGTCCTATAGCACTGCCAGGAGAGATGGATGCCAGTTGATGATGAACCGATCTTAGTGCAGGTACAGAGAGCACACTGAGATGCTGGAGTAGAGAAAGCAGGCATGTATCTCCCTGTACTTCATAGGCTCGAGCCTTCCAGGGACCTCTATGCGGATACCCCTGTCTATTCGTATATTTATGCCATAGAATTTTGTACGTCGACTTGAACGTGGCAGGGATACCCGCATACAAACCCTTGGCATCCGGACGCTCTGTTTTATGTTATTTTGTCTTCATGTTGCCACATTCAGAGACTGCATGACACTGGAATCTTTGGATGCTATTTAGTTGCTATTTACCTCCCTTTGTGGAGTAGTTTGTATTTTTTCTAATCATAATAAATTTCTACTATTTTATCTTCACATTGCACGTTGTGACACTCATTTGGTCTTCTGGTTCCTGCCAGTCTTGACAGGAACAAACCAGGTTTTTTGATAGGAAGGCAGGCACATGGCACTGCATACACTATTTTTCGTATGGGCATTTTCTAGGAAGGGTTTTTTCAAGTGACCCTGAGTGCGCTGTATGTGGACCACAAAAGGCTATATTGAGGCTTTGGATAGTGTCACTCTATATAATCTTCGGATTAAAGAACTTGTAAACACAGTTTGTTGAATTTTTTTTCCCACTTGATATATGGTTAGGTTACAACATGGATATGGATAGCTGCAGTAGTCAGCCCATGTCTTTATATAGCTATGATACGATTTTTGAAATACCACCCTTTCTTGATATTTCCTTTTTTTACTTTCTTACACAAATTTATGATTATATATTCTCCTATCCAATACCCCATGACAAAGGGCTTGAATCAGAAATGCGTAGAGAGATTTTTCACTAACCGGAGAGTATTTACAATACTAACCTATGTTTGCTATGTAATTTTGTTATGTTTTCTGTTTGTTTTTTTTGTCTTTTGTTATGTTATGTTTTAATCGATCATTACATGTTTGGATGATCAAATTTTATGTGTAAAAATAAATATATTTTTTACTCTACACTTGTGTGGTTGTTGCCTTATAAGTCCCAAGCGTGGGGGGGCTGGACTGGGACAGAAATTTGGCCCTGGACTTCATTCAGACCGGCCCCCTTACATCAGAGTGTCCCATCACCAGCCCCCTTACATCAGTGTCCCATCACCAGCCCCCTTACATCAGAGTGTCCCATCACCAGCCCCCTTACATCAGAGTGTCCCATCACCAGCCCCCTTACATCAGTGTCCCATCACCAGCCCCCTTACATCAGAGTGTCCCATCACCAGCCCCCTTACATCAGAGTGTCCCATCACCAGCCCCCTTACATCAGAGTGTCCCATCACCAGCCCCCTTACATCAGAGTGTCCCATCACCAGCCCCCTTACATCAGAGTGTCCCATTACCAGCCGCCTTACATCAGAGTGTCCCATCAGCAGCCCCCTTACATCAGAGTGTCCCATCAGCAGCCCCCTTACATCAGTGTCCCATCACCACCCCTTACATCAGAGTGTCCCATCACCACCCCTTACATCAGAGGGTCCCATTACCAGCCCCCTTACATCAGAGTGGCCCACTGAGCCATCGGCCCACCGGGAAACTCCCGGTAGTCCCAATGGCCAGTACATGCCTGACCAGGGATGAGGCAACAACACATTAATTTGACATGGTGAAAACTATATGTGATATCTATATATCAACCCAAACCAGATCCATAATATTGAACCAGCAGACAGGTGCAAGCATATGATTATAATTATACATGGAACATTCCCATGTTGGACGTATGTGGCTTGCTGAGTGACTGTAAGACCTAACCATCGCCACTAGATGGCAGCAGCAGTCCATTTACACATTGAGACCATACTCATACAGTATAGTAAAGGATATCACAATTCAGCCAGACAAAAAATACATAACAAACATAAATTGAAAACAACCCAGACCCTCCCCCTATCATTCCCTAATAATCAATAAAGGTAAAGAACCCCAGACTAGCTAAATTGAAGGAGTAATATCCTATTGATATCATACAGAAAAAAAATGGAACACATATAGAAAAGGCTTATAGCTTATGGCATAGTTTAACCCTGGCAATTGTGTTGCCACTAACCGGTGGATCCACCTAGCTTCCCTCTGTAGGATTAGGAGATCCCAGTCGCCTCCTCTTATGTCTGTGTGGATTCGTTCAAGAGCGAGGAACGTAACACTAGAGCTGCACGATTCTGGCTAAAATGAGAATCGTGATTTTTTTTCTTAGAAGATAGATCACGATTCTCGCAGAGTAAAATCATCTTTCACATTAAAACAAAAAAATTGGGGTAACTTTACTGTTTGTTTTTTTTTTTTTTTTTTTACTCATTGACGTGTATTTTTTTCCCAAAAAATTGCGTTTAAAAGAACGCCGGGCAAATACAGTGTGACATAAAATATTGCAGTAATTGACATTTTATTCCCTAGGGACTCTGCTAAAATATATATAATTTTTGGGCGTTCCAAGTAATTTTCTAGCAAAAAAATATTGATTTTAACTACAATAGCCAGTAGCCAATAGCTGCCGTCTTGTACTTGCTTCAGAGCATGCCTCGTTTTTGGTCTGTTGGAACAGCATACAGACGAGAGGTTTTCCCGATAGGAATTGATTCAGTTGGAAAGATTTAAAACATGTTCTATTTCTAGGCCCATCAGAATATTCGTAAAAAAAAAAAAAGTCCGATGAGGTCCACACAGGATCGGAATATCTGATGAAAAGATACCGTCAGACTTTTTCTGCCGGAAAGTCCGACCGTGTGTACGCGGCATTAGACTTTAGTGGTTAAACTTCCCGCATGTACACATTGTTTAAAATTTTGGCAGACTGCCTGGATTTTTTTTCACACAGAAGTTCATCCCATGCCCATATATGGTGGCAATGCAGTGCAATCCAGTTATACTGGGAAAAGGTGGTGGGTTTAATTAAAGAGATCGACGGGAAGGAAATAGAACTGGATCCCTGGAAATGTTTGTTTCACGCGGCCGAGGGCCCTAGGGAAAAATATAGAAGAGCATTAACTCCATTTTTGCTAAACGCAGCGAAAGTACTGATCCCGAGATACTGGAAAGTAAAGGAAACACCCGGGATAAGAGAATGGTTTAGGGAAATAGATAGATTGAGGATTATGGAAGAACTAATACACCTTCAACGGGGAGCCGAAATTAGATTCCAGGTGACTTGGAGGAACTGGATGGAATTTAGAAAATCCTCAATATATCTTGGAATTATGGGGGATGGAGAGGGCATCTAGGGGAGGGAGATAAGATGCATATACTTCATAGCCCCCTATAAAATTTTTTTATTTATTTTTTATAGGGGAGGGAGGAGGAGAGGAGGGAAGAAGGGAGGAGAAGGGGAAAGGATCCTTTCCCCCCCTTGGTTCTCCCCCTTTTTTTTTTTTTTTTTTTTTTTTTTTTGCGTGGGGGGGAGGAGATGGGGGACCCCTTGTTCTGGGGCCCTTTAGGGGGTTTGTCGGGGGGTTTTTTTTTTTTTTTTTTTTTTTTTTTTTGTAGAAGGGAGTGGGGATGGAAGGAGAGGAATCCCCACCTTACACAAATCACAAATTGGAAGTAAGAAAAAGCGTCACGTGGGAGGGGTAATAAATATGGGTAAGATAAAATCACAAAAGGATAATTCTAAACACATGAAGAGAGGGGGAGGGGGCGGGCTTAAAACCTTTTTTTTTTTTTTTTTTTTTTTTTTTTTCTTTTCCCTCCCTCTCTCTCTCCTCTTCTTCTTCTCCCCTTTTGGGATATTTAAGATCGATCCGGTTGGGCACCCAATGTGTACTTTTTTTTTTTTGACTGTTTGTTTTTATGTGAATGTTGAAAACACTGAAATAACATGAATGTTAGTCAAAGTGATTTTTAAAAGTATGTATAAGGAATATTTTGTACTGTTCTTTTTGTAAATGTGGAAAACGAAATAAACAATATTTAAAACAGAAGTTCATCCCCTTGATCTAAGAAGGAAGAGTTAGTTACAATGTTTCATGTGAAAAACTTGGCTTGCCTGGATGTTTTCTTTTGACTGCAGAGTGAGCAGATAAGTCTCTCGACTTGTTATATGAAAGAATCAGCAAACTGCAATAGAGATCGTCAGGGGGGTTGAATCGAGATCACGATTTTTTAACGATTAATTGTGCAGCTCTATCTATCTATGTGGGTTCTTATGTTTCCAAGTTCCATGTAGTCCTATGGGGGACATAATGTCCTCACCCTTAACCACTTAAGGACCGCCACATGCCAATGTACATCATCACAATGGCATGTACAGGCACAAGCACGTACATGTACGTGCTTGCCTTCCAGCGGGTGGGGGGTCCGATCGGACCCCCTCCCGCTGGATGTGGCGGTCCGTTTTGCTGCAGGAGCGATCCAGGATGAGGGGATGGCCGTTGGTTTCTGGCCATCCCCTCTCGATCGCTCCTGGCGAATGAGAAGCTTCCTCCCACTGTGTATAGTAAACACAGGCAGGGAGGAAGTGATGTCATTCTCCTCAGGGCGGTCTTTTTGACCGGACTACAAGGAGAAGTGAAAGTAAGTGTGCACCAACACTACACTGACATGTAGGCACACACAGGCACACAAACCTCCCCCCCCAGTCACAGTGTCACTGATTGCAGTGATCATTTATTTACTGTTCACTGCATTCAGTGTCAGTTGTGACAGTAAAAATTGTCAGGGCAGTTAGTGTTAGGTCCAGGGTAGCCCCCTACCACCCCCCAATAAAGGTTTAACCCCCTGATTGCCCCTAGAGTTAACCCTTTCACCCCCTTTTGCCAGTGTCACTAAGCGATCAGTTTTCTGATCGCTGCATTAGTGTCGCTAGTGTCGCTAGGTAGCTAGTTATTTTTTTAGGTTCACCGCCAGGTTTTTATAGGCTAGGTACCCCAATATACTACTCAATAATGGTTTTAATCCCCTGATTTCCCCTAGTTAACCCTTTCACCCCCTTTTGCCAGTGTCACTAAGCGATCATTTTTCTGATCGCTGCATTAGTGTCGCTAGGTAGCTAGTTATTTTTTTAGGTTCACCGCCAGGTTTTTATAGCGCTAGGTACCCCCATATACTACCCAATAATGGTTTTAACCCCCTGATTGCCCCTAGTTAACCCTTTCCCCCCTTTTGCCAGTGTCACTAAGCGATCGTTTTTCTGATCGCTGCATTAGTGTTGCTAGTGTCGCTAGGTAGCTAGTTATTTTTTTAGGTTCACCGCCAGGTTTTTATAGCGCTAGGTACCCCGATATACTACCCAATAATGGTTTTAACTCCCTGATTGCCCCTAGTTAACCCTTCCCCCCCCTTTTGCCAGTGTCACTAAGCGATCGTTTTTCTGATCGCTGCATTAGTGTTGCTAGTGTCGCTAGGTAGCTAGTTATTTTTTTAGGTTCACCGCCAGGTTTTTATAGCGCTAGGTACCCCGATATACTACCCAATAATGGTTTTAACCCCCTGATTGCCCCTAGTTAACCCTTTCCCCCCCTTTTGCCAATGTCACTAAGCGATCGTTTTTCTGATCGCTGCATTAGTGTTGCTAGTGTCGCTAGGTAGCTAGTTATTTTTTTAGGTTCACCGCCAGGTTTTTATAGCGCTAGGTACCCCGATATACTACCCAATAATGGTTTTAACCCCCTGATTGCCCCTAGTTAACCCTTTCACCCCCTTTTGCCAGTGTCACTAAGCGATAATTTTTCTGATCGCTGCATTAGTGTCACTAGTGCTGCTAGGTAGCTAGTTATTTTTTTAGGTTCACTGCCAGGTTTTTATAGCTCTAGGTACCCCCATATACTACCCAATAATGGTTTTAACCCCCTGATTGCCCCTAGTTAACCCTTTCACCAGCGATCACAGTATAAGTGTCACTGGTGACGCTGGTTAGCCAGTTAGTTATTTAGGTTCCCCGTCAGGTTTTTATATAGCGCCAGGGACCCCCATATACTACCTAATAAAAATTCAAACCCCCTGATTGCCCCTAGTTAACCCTTTCACCAGTGATCACCGTATAAGTGTTATGGGTGACTCTGGTTAGTTTGCTTTTTATAGCATCAGGGCACCCACCATTTATTACCCAATAAAGGTTTAACCCCCAGATCACCCGGCGGGTGATATCAATTAGGTTTTAGGGTCAGGGTCTGCGTCGCCCCAGGCAGCGCTAGGTTAGTGCCAGTACTGCTAACACCCACGCGCAAAGCATAAACCTCCCGTAGTGGTATCGAATCTGAACAGATCAATATCTGATCTGATCAGATCTATACTAGCGTCCCCAGTTCCAAAAAAACGCATTGTTAGCAGGATCAGCCCAGATCCTGCTAGCACCTGCGTTTTGCCCCTCCGCCCAGCCCACCCAAGTGCAGTATCGATCGATCACTGTCACTTACAAAACACTAAACACATAACTGCAGCAATCGCAGAGTCAGGCCTGATACCTGCGATCGCTAACAGTTTTTTTTGGTAGCGTTTTATATTTAAATCCGGAATGCAGTGCTTGGATTTCGGGGTCCCGTACGTGGCTAGGCTCCCAAAAAGTCCCCCACATGTGTTATCCACGTACTCGGGAGAAGCAGCAGAATTTATTTTGGGGTGTAATTTGACTTATGCCCATAGCATGTGTGAGCAATATATCATTTAGTGACAACTCTGTGCAAAAAAAATAAAAAAATTGTAATATTCCTGCAACTTGTGGCAAAATATAAAATATTTCATGGACTCAACATGCCTCTCAGTAAATAGCTTGGGGTGTCTACTTTCCAAAATGGGGTCATTTGGGGGGGTTTTGTGCTATTTTGGCATTATTAGGGCCTTCGAAACTGTGATAGGTAGTGAGGACTGAAATCAAAAATGTGCACCCTTAGAAACCCTGAAGGCAGTGATTGGTTTTCGGGGTCCCGTACGCAGCTAGACTCCCAAAAAGTCCCACATATGTGGTATCCTCGTACTCAGGAGAAACAGCAGAATATATTTTGGGGTGCAATTCCACATATAACTATGGCATGTGTGAGCAATATATCATTTAGTGACAACTTTTTGTAAACTTTTTTTTTTTTTTGTGTCATTATTTAATCACTTGGGACAAAAAAAAAAAAAAATATTCAATGGGCTCAATATGCCCCTCAGCAATTTCCTTGGAGTGTCTACTTTCCAAAATGGGGTCATTTGGGGGGGTTTTGTGTTATTTTGGCATTTTATGGCCTTCGAAACTGTGATAGGTAGTGAGGAGTGAAATCAAACATTTGCACCCTTAGAAATCGTGAAGGCAGTGATTGGTTTTCGGGGTGCCGTACGCGGCTAGACTCCCAAAAAGTCCCACATATGTGGTATCCCTGTACTCAGGAGAAGCAGCAGAATATATTTTGGGGTGCAATTCCACATATAACTATGGCCTGTGTGAGCAATATATCATTTAGTGACAACTTTTTGTAAACTTTTTTTTTTTTTTGTGTGTCATTATTCAATCACTTGGGACAAAAAAAAAAATTCAATGGGCTCAACATGCCCCTCAGCAATTTCCATGGGGTGTCTACTTTCCAAAATGGGGTCATTTGGGGGGGGGGTTTGTACTGCCCTGCCATTTTAGCACCTCAAGAAATGAGATAGGCAGTCGTAAATTAAAAGCTGTGTAAATTCCAGAAAATGTACTCTAGTTTGTAGACACTATAACTTTTGTGCAAACCAATAAATATACGCTTATTGAAATTTTTTTTACTAAAGACATGTGGCTGAATAAATTTTGCCCTAAATGTATGACTAAAATTGAGTTTATTCGATTTTTCTTATAACAAAAAGTAGAAAATACATATTTTTCTCCAAATTTTCGGTCTTTTTCCATTTATATCGCAAAAAATAAAAATCGCAGAGGCAATCAAATGCCATCAAAAGAAAGCTCTATTTGTGGGAAGAAAAGGACGCAAATTTTGTTTGGGTACAACATTGCATGACCGCGCAATTACCAGTTAAAGCAGTGCAGTGCGAAATTGTAAAAAGACCTCTGGTCCTTAGGCTGAAAATTGGTCCGGGGCTAAAGTGGTTAAATGCAGATACATGGTCAAAAATTTGTTTCAAAAAGAAATGTTTAGTCTTGCCGACATAGTAGCTGCCGCACACATATATCATTAGGTATACAACACCCATTGTCTGGCAGTTTATAAAGTGTTCAGCTTGATGTATTTCACCATTCGGTAAAGTATGTGTCTTTCCAGGCCACAGGCAGCCGCCACACCTGTGAGTTCCAAGATACTTACATTTACACTTCTTGCCCTCCCAATAGAATCGACTTTGAAGCAATTGGTCCCTTATGGAATTGTTTTTGGCATATCCCTGGGCAAGCAGTCTATCTCTGCGTTATAGCCTTGACCTGAAAGTCCTCCTTGTAACAAACAATTACATTTAATATGTAAGTATTGTCCATAAGGGATCGATTTGACCAAAACCCAATTGGGTGGCCACTATTGGCTCTAAGAATGGTATTCCCAGCTGTGGGTTTCCGAAATAAGGGGGTACCTAGTGTCAAATCTGTTTTGACAAAGATTGTCTGACTACAAGTCATAGTAAATGACAAGTGGTTGTAAACCGTTGCAAACCACATTGACCTACAGGTAAGCCTAGATTAAGGCTTACCTGTAGGTCCAAGAAATATCTCCTAAACCTACACGGTTTAGGAGATATTTACAAAAAGACAGACTATCTCTGTTAGCAGCATGCTGCTGCTAACGGCGATATGCCGTTAGTGGCGTCTCCAGTGTGCATGCGCGGGAGTGATGTCATCGCTGCTCCGGCGCTGTGAGTGGCTGGAGCAGCGATACCCGGAAGAAGATGGATGCTCCGTGCTTCAGGAGACAGCGGTGACATCGCTGGCTCCTGTGTTAGGTAAGTGACACATAATGGGCAACTATGCGATGCATAGTAGCCCATTATGCTTTACCTTTGCAGGGAGACAAAGAGGAAGTAAACCCATTAGGGTTTACTTCCTCTTTAAAGTCGTTGATATTAAGTCCCTGAATGAAAGCATTCAGTAATTATTTAAAACCATCCCAGAGTATGAGGATGTCATCTATGTACCTGTGCCATGATATAATGTTGGCACAGGTACATAAAGAGAGCCTCATCACTCATAATGTGGCGCTCCCACCCCCTCCCAGGTACAGGTTAGTGTACGATGGGGCACAAGCAGTCCCCATCGCCCCTCACACTAAGTGTTTATTGATATGGCGTTGCCTCTCTGATATATTTATGATTGGGATAACTATATAATTATATCGTTTCAGATATCATCATTAAACGTTAGTTTTTCTTATAAGGCTTTGTGCAGAATGCCCCATCCAACAAGATGGTGGCAGCAGCTATCTGTATGAAGACCATAAACTTTGACTCCTGTTATTGTTTTGTTTTGCATAAATCTTGAAGTCTGTGGCAATAGACCTTTGAGCCATTATATTGATTGGCATAATGTGATTGTAGCTGATATATATTTGTTCATCTTTTAGTGCTTGACTGTGTGACATTTCCTGAAGAAGCGGGCTGTGTCTGGTTTTGTGTCTTCTTGATGTTATGTTTGTGTTACATGTTTTCAACCATTTTATCTTTTATAATAAATATTTGATACTTTTTATTCCTTGGTACTGTTATAGTCCTTTCAGTTTAGTGTACACTCACTACTTTACATTGTAGAAAAGTATAATTTCTTCAGTGTTGTCACATGAAGAGATATAATAAAATATTTACAAAAATCTGAGGGGTGTACTCCCTTTTGTGAGCTACTGTAAGAATGACCACCTCAGCTTGAGCTCCCACCGGGCCATGCCCCCAACACGTTTCGCTCTGCCCCTTAGAGCTCAATCATGGGGATCATCTGCAATGCAGAGGGACTACTTGTAAAGCTGGAGCTGTAGTAGGGAGCAAGATAAACTGATGCCTCCTCTGTAGTGCTGGCGCCTGTCCCATGCAGAGTAATACCAATTGTACTCCACCTCTTATCCCGACTAGCGGTCTCCAGAGTGGTGCCAGCAGCAGGAAAGTGTGAAGTAATACACTGGACATAATAGTATAGGGCTGCTTTCACACTTATGTGCGACTGTTTACCCACAATGCGGGTGCAGTGTACCTGCCGCTTTCCTGCGGGTTTGCTTTGCTTAGCCATTTACTTCTATTATATCCTGCCAGTTTGGTGCACTTTCTGAATGCAGGAGTTTTGCTGTGCTTTCAGAAAGTGCACCACACCTGCAGTCTATGGCATAGCGCAGCTAACCCAGGGCAGTCGCAGATGCACTGTACTGCATCCGCAGTGCAGGTGAATTGCAGAAAATCAGTGTGCAAGTAGCCTTTTAGTTGGGCAGGGGGTGCAAGTGTGGTAAAACCCCATAGATAAGAGGTGTTTTTGCCACCCCTGCCCCAACCGCATTCCCTTTAGCTGCAGTGGCCAAAGGTGTACACATGTTGCAGCAGTTATACGCCCTGTCATGGTTGGTGGGTGTAGCACCTGCCAAGCATGACCCACTCAAGCGAATGAGGTCGCTCTGCAAATGCCCTGCAACCTTGTGCAGTACAATAAACAAGGGGTTAAAACAGGCAGCATTGTGTTGCTTTCTCACCACCTGCTTTAACCCCTTGAACCTCGCAGAAGCATGCAGTTGCGGGACGCTATTTACTTGAATTGGTCGTAATTTGCAGGTGGTAGCACCCAACAAAACCAACAGGGAGTTTGATGTGTACACCTTTGTCTGATGTCTCGGCAGCTAAAGTGTCGGTAAATCCGCAAATCGAGTACAGGGTTTTACCACCCCCAACTTTGTGTGAGCGATTTGTGAGGGTGTCGCTGCCGAATGCAACTAAGTGCAGCAGGCACTGCTTCTCCCCTGAAAAGTGTTTGACAGGTGGTGAGGAAACGATATCTTGCCTCCTCACCACCTGATTTAAATACATGATTGCTGGTTCTTATACACCCCACATCTCCCCATAAAGAGGATCTGTCATGCACTATTCTTATTACAAGGGATATTTACATTCCTTGTAATAGGATTTAACCACTTCAATACCGGGCACTTAAACACCTTCCTGCCCAGACCAATTTTGAGCTTTCAGCACTGTTGCACTTTGAATGACAATTGCGCGGTCATGCTACACTGTACCCAAATGAAATTTTTATCATTTTTTTCCCACAAATAGAGCTTTCTTTTGGTGGTATTTTATCACCTCTACGGTTTTTATTTTTTGCGCTACAAATAAAAAAATACCGAAAATTTTGAAAAAAAAAATGTTTTTTTTGTTTCAGTTTCAAAACTTTGTAAATAAGTACGTTTTCTCCTTCACTGATGGGCACTGATGGGGCTACACTGATGGGCACTGATAAGGCAGCACTGATGGGCACCAATGTGGCACCAATGAAGTGGCACTGATAGGCGGCACTGATGGGCGACACGGATGGGCAACACGGATGGGCAACACGGACGGACACTGATAGGTGGCACAAATTGGCACTGATAGCTGGCACGGATGGGCGGCACGGATGGGCGGCACGGATGGGCATGGATAGGCGGCACAGGTGGGCATGGATAGGCGGCACAGGTGGGCATGGATAGGCGGCACAGGTGGGCACTCATAGGCGGCACAGGTGGGCACTCAGGCGGCACAGGTGGGCACTCAGGCGGCACAGGTGGGCACTCATAGGCGGCACAGGTGGGCACTCATAGGCGGCATCGGTGTTATAGTAATGGATGCCAATCAGTGCCAAACAATAATGCATGCCAATCAGTGATGCCCATTGTGGGCACTGATTGGCATCCATTATGGGCACTGATTGGCACCCATTGTGCTGACTGGCATCTCTGGTGGTCTAGGGAGGATTATGGCCTTTATTACCTTTTCCCTGGTGTTCTAGTGGCGTCCCTGGTGGTCCAGTGTGGGCATCCTCGGGGGGGCTGTGCTGATAATCGATCAGCACAGACCCCCCCTGTCAGAGGAGCAGCCGATCGGCTCTCCTCTACTCGCGTCTGACAGACGCGAGTGAGGGAAAGCCGATCACCGGCTCTTCCCATTTACACTGTGATCAGCCGTGATTGGACACGGCTGATCACATGGTAAAGAGTCTCCGTCGGAGACTCTTTACCGAGATCGTAGTTGCCGGGTGTCAGACTGACACCCCGCAACAACGATCGCCACGATGCGCGCCCCCGGGGGCGCGCAGCGGCTCATAACCCTGATCACGTCATATGACGTCCGGTCAGGATTATGAAACCACTTTGCCACCGTCAATTCCCTATAGGGCGGGCGGCAAGTGGTTAAAGTGATACCATTTTTTTTTTAAAGTGCCCCCGTCCCTGCACACAGAAGTGAATGCATACATACATACATTGCACCCACATATGTAAATGGCATTTAAACCACACATGTGAGGTACCGCCGTTAACGTTAGAGTGAGAGCAACAGTTCACATGTAATGCTAAGCCTCCATGATCCAGACACAATAAAGCCTAGTACACAACACCATTTTTTTTCTTTTCGTTTTAACCCAGCGATCTCCCCGCTGAGATATTGTGTTCTGACAGGGTGACAGCCCCCCCCACCAGAGCACACCGGTCAGCACTCTAAGCCATTGACTGAGAGTGTTGATCTGGAGCTGGTCAGCTGCTGCTTTTCCAGCATGCTCGTCTGATTGGCTGCCACACACACACGGGCCCGAATGTCACCAACATTTTTTATTGAACATGCCGATGTCACCCGACATTCGGCTCTTGTATACTAGGCTTTAGGCTGGACAAGTGATGTCCTCCTAGAAAATGAGGTGGGCTCTATATAATTTGCTGCACCTATTATTACACACTGTGTAAAGCTCAAAGACCAAAAGGTAAGGCTGGAGTTCATCTTTAATAACAAAAACATTTTTTTGGTTGTAGAATACGGCTTTATGTTTATCAAAACAGAATTGAATTGTAAAAAATATATACATAGATTTATCTAATATGGCAGTTCAATAGAGCTGACACACGGCACCCCATACTGGCTAATCATATTTGAACTTTCATTGGTTTAGTGTAGACAGGACAATAGAATCTGACTTATCGCTGGTTGCTATGCATGACTCCACTTCTCACTAAAGCTCTTTGCCTTATTATATCCCTTCCAGCATTTACATCATGTTATTACATGGAAGTATTTCCTTTACAAGTCTTGATTTAGAAGGAAGAGGACCGGCTGCTTAGCTTCAGACTTTGTCTCCTGCAATTCACCTTCATAGACTGAAACAAAAGCTTCACCAAGTCCATTTTGCCCATTGCAATCATCGCTTTAGAAAGAGCAACAATTTCCGACGTGTTGTTTCTGCACACAGTCTGTAGTTCTTGGCTTACAGCCTCTGGTGTATATTTCTCCTGAGTCCGCTTTACCCAAAATTCCACTTCCTGGATGAGCTCTGCGGCGTCCATCTTGTTCTGGTGGTATAAGCCCAACAGTGTCTCCATTATGCACCGGAAGGTCTCTGTGCCCAGCGAGCCTTTGTTGTCTAGCTGAAATGCTTGCTTGAAACACTTTATAGCATTTAGTTCTTCCCCTTTGACTCTAAGGCATTTTCCCTTCAGGAGCTGCAGTTCAGGGAGAGTATCGCCCATATCAAACTCCATGGCTTTGGCAATGCAAACTAACGCATTATTTATTGCATTTTCATCAGTTGGTAGCAGTTCTTGGACAGCATCCACACCCATGTAATAACAGACCTGAAATGAATAATACATAGCCATTTGCACATGTCCAATGTCACCCTGGATAAAAAAAAATGTGCATCTTAAAGTTGTACTCAACACCCCCCATCCCAAATGTTTTTTGTTTTTTTCCCCCAGTTACCCTGTAATGCCCTTCACATATTCACCCACACAGCGAAACTAGCATTGTCCCACTGCGACCTACTATTCGGGTACCATCCCTTTTGATTAAGCCGTTATCTTGATCCTTCTCAGCTGGCGGCCTCTTCTGGGTGTAGACAGTCAGCTCTCATGATGCACCAGGCCGCCCTTCAAACCACCCCCTAGTTGCTCTGTGTGCTGAACCTGCAGCCTCCTGGGAGATGTGATGTAAGTATCCCAGGAGGCTGCAGAACCAGGTACATGTCATTCCCTGCAGTTCTGTTTCTGGTTGGGGGGACTGTTCAAGCAGAGCTAACTTCCTTTTGGGAATTTAGTTCCACTTTAAAGAGAGCTTCCAGGTTTAATGGATTCTTTACACTGAAAAGTAGCTTTGCCCGTAAGGTTAAAGAGCCATTTAGGAGATACTTACCTTGTAGTTTGCCAATGCTGTCACCAGCGTATGCACTGTGAAGAAACAGCCCTCCGTGCTGTTTCTTCATTAGCAAGTGCTGTAACTGACGGCTCCCGCACATATGCATGAGAGTGACGTCACACAACGCCGGGCAATCACAGAGACATAGTACATGGTCCTGGAAGGAAAAGGGGCGATGATTGCAGTAAGTGGCACATAATAGGCTAGTATGCAATGCATACTAGCCCATTATGCTTTTACTTTGCAGGGGAAAAAAGAGGAAGTAAAACCCATCAGGGTTTACTTCCTCTTTAATGTCACACAACCTACTGCAGGTCCTGATTTTATTACTGGGTCCTGATTTTTTCCAAATCTGAAACAGATTTGCCTTGGATTGTCCCTGTAAAGAAGAAGTATCTCTATAATGTTTATTCATTGTTCCGTTCCCCAGGGGACAAAGTATATGTAGTATTGTGTCCCATCTTCCTATGTGCTGTTTAAAGTAGTTCTAAAGCCTTAAGGTTTTTCCCCTTCCTGCATTCTACTTACCTGAGCCCAATCCGATCCATCAATGTGCACAATAGAAGCGGCTCTCGCCGCTGTCTCCCTCCTCCATGGGCAGATTGATAGCCATTGGCTCCCGCTAGTGTCAATCAAATGCTGTGCCGAGCGAGCGGGGGGCAGGGCCAAGCCACCCACTCTGTGTCAATAGACTCAGACAGGGCAGCTTGGGAGTGAGCACGTAATGGTGCTCCCATGGAACGCGGCTTTCCATGGATGTAATTACATAGTAAGGTTGAATAAAGACACCAGTCCATCCAGTTCAACCTGAGTGAGTGTGCGTGTTTACAATTATCCCTATCCCTGTAAATTGTGTCTTATTAGGATGCTCATCTATTATATTATTATTTTAAGGTACCCATTTAGCACCATCAATTTACGCAGCGCTCCACACATACATTGCACACTCACATCGGGCCCTACCCTCAAGGAGCCCACAATCCAAGGTCCCCAACTCACATACTAGGACCAATTTTGGACAGAAGCCAATTAACCTACTTGCCAAAGATGAGGAGCCTGAAGCCTTGGCAGGGGACCCCAGAAGAAGAGGACCAGGGCTGCTCTGTGCAAAACCATTGCACAGAGTAGGTAAGTATACTATGTTTGTTATTTTAAGAAAAAAAAACAAAGCTTTTATGTCACTTTAAGTTTCGATGTGAGATTGTATAGGGCATCCCTTGTCCCTCCATGACCATGTGACAACGAGCTAGCAAGGAGATGGCTGCTTTGACAAAGGCACTTTTCTCTGTCTCCAAGCACTTGCCCAAGACAAGCATCTTTATAAAAATGGTTTAGAACAGTAAATAGTGTAGCGCTACTATTAAGTGAATGTGTAATCACATGGGAAAAATCCATATACGATCACAAATAATAATAAAGTCCTCTGTAGTGTGACTGGTGCACAAAGAATGTGATAAGGCTTCTTCAGAAGAAATAGGCATTTCACTAGTCAAGTGCAACCCAATATGTCAACTTGTCTGAAGAGATCTAGAAGGTGGGTAGAATACTCTTACCGGATATGATGGACTCACACGGTCTTACGACGGTTGAGTCGGAAACGCTTGGGGTTCAGACCTAGGAACAGATAGTAGGTTGGTGGTGGTCCGATTGGTGGTGCCCCTGTTGAAGACACTCTTTGTCGAAACGCGTCGGGCTCGCATCTGGCACCCCACATTGCTTTTATTTTGTTCACTTGTGATCACCAGTCATAATTTTTATCCAATTATATGACCTTTTAATAAAACCTGATGGTTAATATTTTTTGACCCGCACAATGTGGAGCTTTCTTTTTTCTTTTTTGTTCTAATTTCTACAAATCCCTCACCCCTCATTTGGGGTTGTAATTCCAATTGAGCTACATCCGAATTGGACAACCTGAGGAACATTCCGGAGAACCCCCTGTGAGACGCCCCCCAGGGTCTTCAGTCGTTTGGAGTCTTCTCGATATCCGGTCGGACCACCACCAACCTACTATCTGGTCCTAGGTCTGGACCCCAAGCGTTTCCGACTCAACCGTCGTAAGACCGTGTGAGTCCATCATATCCGGTAAGAGTATTCTACCCACCTTCTAGATCTCTTCAGACAAGTTGACATATTGGGTTGCACTTGACTAGTGAAACGCCTATTTCTTCTGAAGAAGCCTTATCACATTCTTTGTGCACCAGTCACACTACAGAGGACTTTATTTATTATTATTTGTGATCGTATATGGATTTTTCCCATGTGATTACACATTCACTTAATAGTAGCGCTACACTATTTACTGTTCTAAATTGTTTAACTTTGTTTGTTTGAAGTGTTGACAGCTGTTTTTTCACATGTTTTCTTGCTAGCTAGATACAGCGCGGTGTTTTCCCTTTTTTCTTTTATCTTTATAAAAATGCACGGGAAGGGGGGCTTGTAAGCTAAAATGTTCCAGGCAAGTGGACACGTCTTTGGAGAAAGGTGCCGTCTATCATAGCAGCCATCTCCTTGTTAGATGTGTTGTCAGACAGCTGTGGAGAGAAGAGGGTTGCTCTGTCCAACCTCACAGCTAGCCTTAGCCCTTGTACACACGGTCGGAGATTCCGACAACCAAATCCGTCTGATTTTTTCCGAAACTGTTGTATACACACGGTCGGACAAAGTTGTCAGAAAATTCGATGTGATGACGTTATTTCGTTACGACGGGACTATGTTCACGCTAGTAGCCAATAGCTTTGGTGTAGGAATTTGATCTGAGCATGCGTGGCACTTTGTCCAATCGGAATTCTCTACACATGATCGGAGTATGTCCGATCGGAGCATTTTGTCGGAAAATATTTCCGGCAAGTTGGAAAAGTTGGTCCGACGGAAACAGTCCAATGCAGACCACACACAGTCGGAATATCCGACAAAACGCTCCGATCGGACACATTCCGACGGAATCTCAAAAAACTTACTTACAGAACACATTAATAAAAGTCAAAGTGAGACATTTTCTTTACGTGATTAGTAAATGTTAGGGTTGTATGTTTAAAGTGGCTTATCATATGGAATTGTCCCACTTACTTGTCCCATTTCGAGGTATATCTTCAGACAGGGATACACGTTGATGATGCTGTCCAGATCTGATTTGGCACTGGTCAGATGGTTTCTGTCTGGCAGTCCATATGATCCCATCTTCGTCCTTTCTAGGTCTCTCATGTACATTCTGATGTAAATCTGCACAGGAAAAGATAAAATTACATATCCTTACTGTCAAAGCATAAATAAACTGCATCTGAACACAACAAACTGGATGGACAGCTATTATCTTTTTTTTGATCAGATACAGTACATTAAAACGCTTTCAATGGTATATTTACCAGAGCAAGAGAAATTGTTTGCTTGATTGTAGATACTTTACACTTTAAGAATACTGTATGCAGTGAGGTATGATGCCAAACATATAATAAATTATTAGGTTTAGGGTTTACATAAAGCAAGGAGTTGGGGTGGGAGGAAAGTGGGGGGCTCTGCCTCTCAATGCAGGTTTGGCTCCGACAGCCTAATGCCCCATACACACGGTTGGACATTCCGACCACAAAATCCGTCTGATTTTTTCAGACGGCCTTTGGCCAAAATTTGTCTTGCACACACACGGTCGCACAAAGTTGACGGAAAATCCGATCGTTTGGAACGAGGTGAAGTTATACACATACGACGGGACTACGTATAGGCCAGTAGCCAATAGCTTTCGTCTCCAAATTTTTTCTGAGCATGCGTGGCACTTTGTGTGTCGGAACTCACTACACAAGGTGGCAAAAAGTCCAATCGGATTTTGTTGTGGGAAAATTTTAGATCCAGCTCTCAAACTTTTTCCGTCGGAAATTCCAACAGAAAAAGTCTGATAGAGCCCACACACGATTGGATTTTCCGACAACATAATCCGATCAGACTTTTTCCGTCTGAATTTCCGACCGAGTGTATGGGGCATAATAGACGGGTGTCAATATGAGCCCTAAGGTTGTCAGCTTTGGATATTACCTGGGAGCGTGTGAGGTAAGCCTGCCAGTTCAGCTTCGGATCTTGAATCACATCCAGCGCCATATTACAGATTCCTGTGGCCATTTCTTGCTTTCCCAGGAAATGAAACATTTTCGCAAGTCGGTTTAGTGTCAGCGGATCACCTTTGCCTATTTCTATAGCCTGTGTGAGACAAGGAATAATATCAATTACTTATTGCCATCTGAAATGCATTCTAAAGAATACCTAAACTAAAATCTAAAGCCAAATACAATACATATCTTTATAGGTATTGGGCTCAGGTCAAGTACCAAGATCAAATTTTAATTTTCTAAGATTTTAGGCGAGTATTGAAGAAAAACTATTTTTTAGAATTTTTACTTTAGCTGGACTAATTACTTTTTGTATATATAAAACCTAAAGGACAAGTTCTGTAAAATAAATAAATACGCATATTTTGCTGGTAAAAAAAATGTGCATTGCACCTATGATCAGCACATCACGGGTACAAATCAGGACTCCTGCAAACTGTCTGTGTAAGCTGTCTGCTCATACCTCATACAAGCAAGAAGTTAAATACTGATAGGAAGAAACAATGAAATATCAAGAGCGGTCAACAGCGCCCTGGTAGTTCATTGAGAACTACAAGCCGACAGCTGCAAAGGATGTCAGTACTTGTAGTTCTCATGTTCACAGAACTTTGTGAATGAATGGCACAGCCAGGTGGGTGGAACACCACACGGCCAAGTTTTTATTAAGTTGTGACTGTGAGCAGGGAGAGAAGATCTCTTGCTCGTTGTCACAACGGGGGATCAGAGGGTGCGTGTTACATCTTACGCCCTGAAGATGAGTGTAACATGTTATAAACAGTGAAGTTATCCTTTATAAGTGAGTGGAGATTCAATTACTGACTTCATGAAAATATATTAGAGATTGAGGATTCATAGCTATTCGAAGCACGTAAAATATTAATAATGTATGAGACTTTATATGTTGGCGATTAAAAGGGGAATACCATCTTTTGCAAAAAAAAAAAAAGATAAATGCACCCATTCTGCAAAAACAAAAATGTGGTATTTGTTTTATTTTATTTTTTCATTTTAGCCTGCAAAGCATTGCAACCACCATCAGTGGATCGTGGGTGCAATTCCATGGATATTCCTTCAACTCCTTGCCAGTACAAAGGTATGAACCTTCAATTACAGGGTTGGAGGAAGTATCAATGGATCACAAGCGCAGCAATGTAACTCCACTTTTGTTACTTTGAGAACTACAGTCATTCTGCTACGGGTGAAGATGGGACGTGTAGTTTTTTTATTTACAACTTCTTGTGCATAAATGTCACAGCTGTGGTGAGAACACCACGATCCTGTAAATATGTTTGTGGGTGATGGGGGTCACACTTAAACACTTTAAATTTGTATGAAATCAGGCAGGCCCTTGCACTTCATAGTTGAAGGTAAATCTAAAGGAAATTGAATAAGAAATTTGTATAATGTATGGCCAGTTTTAGCTTTTAAGATGATAAAATGTGTTCAATCTTAAAGCGGAGTTCCACCCAAAAGTGGAACTTCCGCTTTAAGGTATCCTGACCCCCTGACATACCACATTTGGGACGGGTACCTAGTTTTGACAGGTACCCAGCTCCCACTTCCGCCTGCGCTGCCTAGGCAACTCTCCCTCTCTTTCTCCCTCCCTGCAATCTTCTGGGACACGTCACAGGTCCCAGAAGATTGCCCGGCCATTAAGGATTGCCCAGCCATTCAGATTGCCCAGCCATGTCACACCCAGGTGCCCACATTTGCAATGCCGGCACCACGGATAGGCAAGGGAGAGAACGGAGGCTTCGGACGATGGCATCGCTGGACCGTGGGACACATGAGTGTTTATTAAAAGTCATCAGCTTCACTTTTTGTAGCTGCTGACTTTTAATAAACATGCACGCAGCTGGAACCCCGCTTTAAGCCAGCAATAGACAGTTGGAATCTTGACCGGTTCAGCAGGGACCAGACAAAATTCGAGCCATGTATGGGCAGGCTGAATGAATTGAGTGATCAACTTTGAGTATAACCAGCCTATCAAATTATATATTGTTCCCATTAGCTATAGCCGCTAGCAATAATCACTGTGTGATTTCCAGGCCGGGATAGCTGGCTTTAAAGAGGATCTTTACTCTGTAAACAAAACATTTAAAAGTCAGTAGCTGTAGCTGCTGACTTTTAAAAAACACACACCTGTCCCAGGATCCATTGATGTCCTCACCCAACCCGGCTCTTTGCCGGTCTTTAGGTCCAGGCGCCGCCTTCTTAACTGTGGGCAGCTGACAGTATCTCCTAGAGCAGTGATGGCGAACCTTGGCACTCCTGATGTTTTGGAACTACATTTCCCATGATGCCCCACTACACTGCAGAGTGCATGAGCATCATGGGAAATGTAGTTCCAAAACATCTGGGGTGCCAAGGTTCGCCATCACTGTCCTAGAGGCTTAATAGCTGGCTGCCCCTGCATGAGCTGCAATGCACCAGTCAATGGTTACACAGTCTCCTGGGAACTGTGATGCCGAGTACACACGACCGGTTTTTGCAACGGAGTTCTGCTGAAACTGTCGTGCGTACACACGATCACACCAAAGACCGATCATCTAGAACGTGGTGACGTACAGCACGTACGATGGGACTAGAAAAAGGAAGTTCAATAGCCAGTAGCCAATAGCTTCTGTCTCGTACTTGCTTCAGAGCATGCATCGTTTTTGGTACGTCGAAACAGCATATAGATGAGCGGTTTTCCCAATAGGAATTGGTTCCGTCGGAAATATTTAAAACATGATCTATTACTAGGTCCGTCAGAATTTTTGTAAAAAAAAAAGTCAGATGAGGCATACACACGATCGGAATATATGATGAAAAGCTTCCGTCTGACTTTTTCTGTCGGACATTCCGCTCGCGGGTAGTGTACACAACATGACGCGTGTTCCAGGAGGCTGCAGAGGAGGGGGGGGGGACTTCGGTTCGGATCGTGGCAGGGATCTGACCAGAAGTGGGAGCAAGCACCTGGCAAAATCAAGTACACTTCCTTCCCAAAAAAATGCATTCCAAATATTGGGGGGGGGGGGGGGGGGGGGCAGCAGAACTTCCCCTTTTGTAAGTGATGAAATTTAAAGTGCTACATACACCATTAGTATTTTTTATGTGCGTCTTATTTTTAGCTAGGGTACTGCTTTTACTTCTACTTGCTTTACTAAAGGGTCAGTCCATCCAAAAAAGATATTTTACTTATAGCTTTTTGGGCTGCCTCAACCCCTGGCTTTTCATTTGTCCCAGATACTCCAGATGTCAGGTCCCTCTGCAATAATTTCCAACTTTATTTCTATACATCTGGGAGTTGTGGGTGTTCCTATCCATGTTTACAGTCTCAAGAAATGTCTGTTGCATTCTACAGAGTGTGAAATACAATGAATACAACAATGCAATGGCTAATTGGTTTACACTTCCACCTAGCAGCATTAGGGTCTTTGGTTCAAATCCCAACCATGACATGTTCTCCCTGTGCATGTGTGGATTATTGCTAGCAGCTATAGCAGCCGCTAGTGATAATCGCAAGTAAATCTGGCAGGCTGGTTGTACCTAAATGTATCAGTCGATCGATCAGCTTGGTACATTCAGCCTGCCCATACATAGTTCGAATCTCAGCCCCTTCCTGCTGAACCGGCTGAGATTCGAACCGTCTATGACCAGCCTTACGGACCTTTGATTGTGAGCTCCTTCAGGGCAGGGACTAATGTGAATACACAATATATATATGTAAAGCACTGCGTAAATTGACGGGGCTATATAAGTACCTCTAATAAATAAATAATACAATGAGGAGAATGGGGAACCTTATAATAGCCACATGGTGAGCAGCCCCAGGAACAGAAAAGTACAGAGATCTCGTAAAACAAAATCTGAGACATCCAATGCCGTGTACACACGACCGGACTTTCCAGCAGAAAAGGTCCGATGGTTTTCCTGAGGGACTTTCAACTGAGTTACGACGGACTTCCGAACGAACGGACTTGCCCACACACACAAACGGACTAAATTCTGTTAGTTTTGAACGTAATGATGTATGACGGGACTAGAAAAGGAAGTTCAATAGCCAGTAGCCAATAGCTGCCTTTGCGTCGTATTTGGTCCGTCGGACCAGCATACAGACGAACTGTTTTCCTGATAGGAACTGAGTCCGTCAGACAGATTTGAAACATGTTCTATTTCTAGGTCCGTCTGAATTTTTTAAAGAAAAACGATCAGACTATCCCACAACACGATCGGACTATGCGACGGAATAATTCAGTTGGACCTATTCTGCTGGAAAGTCTGGTCGTGTGTACATGACATAAGAAGCTCTTGAGTGATTCAGCTGTCCGGTATCTACAGAAAACTGAAATAAAGTTTGGCTGGGCTGACACTTGGTGGTAAGTGTTTGGCAGATAATGGTAAAGGGCTCTTTTTAGGGGTTCAGGGGGTAGGGTATAGCCTGGAATTCCCCTTTAGAAAATTGCTTGACCTTCTCTCTTCGCAAACCAAACAAGGATAAAAGAAAAAAAAATGGAATTTGAATATAACTACATAAAATTTAGAAAACCACATTGACCAAACCTTGCTGAAGCAGTCCAGTGGGTCAGTTCCTGAAAATCCGTAGTCATGGATTCCCATTGGCGTGATGGAAAATGTTTGTTGTTTTTCCAGCATCATCCCGATGTAGCACCAGGACAAAGCTAAACAAGAATTACAACTATGTGTAAAAAACATGTGACAAATGACAACTCATTGCACCTTCATAGTGTCACTGACATACACATTGGAAAATGAATAAGCAGCAGGTTTCGTACATGTATGGAGAAGCACACAAACATTTCTTCACAAGTATTAATATTTTTGGCATCCTAACACAACAACAAGCTATTTGTTGGTGGTGATCCATTCTAACACAAATGGAGATCTTTGGGTCATATATGGGTTGCATGCTGGAAAATATATATCTACATATTTTATAAGGTTAAAAGGACTTATGGCTCTTAAGATCATCTTATGCCCTACATGGGCAAAGCACAGGTTCATTTTGAAGATCTAAGGCCGCGTACACACGCGGGGACTGTTCGCCCAACTTTGTCCGCTGAACAGTGTTTCGGCAAACAGTCCGCTCGTGTGTGGGCTTTCAGCGGACAGTTTCAGCGAACAGTCCGCTGAACAAGGTTTTTCGGAAATTCCGAAAAACTGTCCGCTGAAACTTTGTTTCAGCGAACAGTCCCCTCGTGTGTAGGCTTGTTCGTCAAACTAAGTTCCGCGCATGCTCAGAAAGGATTTACACGCCGAAAGTTATAATGCAGTGTATAGGACGTCGTATTTTTCGTCCCGTCGTACGTGCCGTTCACGTCATCGCGCACGGTTTCAGCAAACTGTTCGTTCGCCGTGTGTGGCCATGTCCGTCCATGCTAATTTTGAGCGGACTGTTTGCCGAAACTGTTTGACGGACAAAGTTGGGCGAACAGTCCCCGCGTGTGTACGCGGCCTAAGGGTCATTCATACTAGCTGTGCTCTCGGAAGAGTGATTAACATTAGGGGATAAAATTGCAGCTAAAGCATATGTACACCTCCAGTAATTGCCTCTGAAGCTGGGTAGCTATTGGGGGGTGGGTTGGGGCAGTAAAAGTATGGCTTGGATGTGGGGTTTTACTGCTCCCCAACTGCTAGTGTGAACAAACCCTTTTAGTTGCATTGGTAAAGGTCAACACCAGAGATGAGCTTAGGTTTGGTCCGAACACAAAGTTCAGTTGAACCTGGAAAGAAGTTGGCAGTGCTAGCCTAATCAGCTGTGGCTAGGACATAGGAGCAAGGATGCTTGTGATATCCTTGACCTATGGCCACATGGCCATATGAGGTCCACACCAACCAAATTTTCTTTAGTTTTAGATAGAATAGGCAAGATTTAAAACTTCTCTTAACTTTTTAACTGCTGTATGTGTTCCCATTAGAGAGAGTTCTACTCAAAGAATGTTACATTGTTGCAGTACTGGGACAAGATCATCCAGTGCCCAGGGCAAAGATACCAAATTGCGCAACCCCCCCTTCATTATGTGCAAGCTTATGAGGAGGAGGGGGGGAGCACAGCCTGCACCTCCTCCCGTCTCTCTCCTCCTCTCCTTGCCGCTTCCAGCTCTGGGCTAACATAAGTAGATGCCGCTGTCACTACTTCTGTTTGCCTTGTAGTAGAAGGAATTTGCGGCGCCCACATCCCTAATACACGCTGCACCCAGGGCAGCCGACCCTTCTGCCACATCCCTTGTCCTACCCCTGCATTGTTGTAACCAAACTGTTGTATGTTAGTCTCCAGCTACCTAATGTGGGTTGATTCGGCACCTCATCGACCACTCTAATAATCATCCTGCTTAGAGTGATACTAAAGTGAATTTTTTTTCATTAAAGATGTTATAATTACCTGCTCTGTGCAATGGTATTAGCATCCACTCCTTCTTTCCTGCGGGTGCCCCCTCATCAAGCTGTGTGCACCCCCGCATATGTGTGCCTCTACAGACACACACAGCATGGCTTGGCCATGCCACCCCCCCCCCCCCCCCCCCACCCAACTCAGAGTCTCCCGTGAGACCAGGAAGAGGAAGCACTGATGCTGTAGACTAAACAGCTCTGGATCGGTGGAGGAGCCAGGCAAGTGTTTAGGGAGAGGGGTGTGGGGGGAACAGACATTGAAATATTTTTAACCTTAATGCATAGAATTAATTAAGGTTAAAAGTGCTTAGAATTTAAAACCAACTAGACAATATGAATGGAAAGTATGAAAGAAAGAATTCATCTGACCTCAATGCAACATAACAAAAGGTTCCATATAAACAGTGCTTGTGCTGTGTAATTTGGACCCCCGTAACACCTAAAAAAACCTGGCTGATCTTGCCAGTTTCTCCCCTCCCTTGTGTAAACTGACCACGGTAATCATGGCTGCTGAGCCCTGACATCGTGGTCAGTTTACGTGCCTCCATCATCCGCAGCCTGCTCTTCTGTGTCTCCTCTGTCCTCCTCCCCTCTCTGCGTGTCACCTAGTGACAGTGCCACCCCATCCCCCTCCTGCTGCAAGAATAACCAATAGATTTGTATATTATCCGTTTTGTCTCTTAATACAGTGTTTCTCAACTCCAGTCCTCAAGGTACCCCAACAGGTCATGTTTTCAGGATTTCCATCAGATGAAAGAGCTGTGGTAATTACTAAGGAAGTGGAACTGATCAAATCACCTGTGCAAAATAATGGAGAGCCTGAAAACATGACCTGTTGGGACGCCTTGAGGACTGGAGTTGAGGAACACTGTCCTAATACAGTGCCCCCCGTCTCTGTGCTTTATGAAAAAAAATCCTCCTTTTACCGCATCTCCCAGCGGTCATGTGATCGGTCATGTCTACTCTCTCCTTGCGTCCCGCTGATGTCAGTGGGGGAAACGCGTCCCCGCCCGCTGCTTCTGTCAGACGGGCAGAGAGGAGACACGGGCGGTTACATGAGCGTCAGGAGCCGCCGTGAGATACGGATTATGTTAACATGTGAAAGTGGGTTAACAACCACTTTAAGAAGAGATCAACTTACTAGATAATATACATAGGAGTAATGAAAGAAAGAATTCATCTAACCTCAAAGAGCCCAATGTTACATAACAAAAGGTTCTATATAAACAGAAACCTGCCGCTGTCGTAACAGATACATTGTCCATTGTAAAGAAGACAAAGTGAACACTACCTTTGTAATGACTATGGGAGGACTTCACAGCTTCACGGAGCAACATCAACGTCTTGTTAAAAAATAACAGTCGGCTCTGTTCAGGTTCTTCTTTTTTCATGAAAATTTCATCTAACCTAAAATTGAAATACTTTATTATAAAAACACAAATACTGCAAAATAATTAACTATGTTGGGTATCAAATTATTGAGTTGATATTAGTAAGTTTAATCAATAAGCACTAATATGAGGATTGCTTGCTCCTAAAACCTTTAAATACAATGTGTCTGCACCAATCTCCTCCAGGGAATGTCCATGATTACAGTACAGGCTATGGGCTGGGTAGGTAAACATAGCATTAACCTGCCCCATTCGGGTATTTAGGCTTCACATTCTGTTGCAGTGCATTACCGCATTCATGTTAAAGCCCAGATAAGCTTTTTGTGTAAATGAGCTATATTCCAGGTGCATCAATGCAAGTAGTGTGCAGCGTCCTATGGTTTGTTTTTTTAGAAGGTAGTCACAGCCTGTGTATCTCCCTTGTGAATATATTGCAGAAAATGTCCTTTGATCTTTGTGTGGAAGCAGTGGTCACTCTACAGAAGTCCCTCATGCCCCCTGTTGAGTCAGAAATAGAGTTCTGAAATGCTTCCTGCCGATTGGAAATTGCTAGCTGTGACTCAGCAGGGGCCATGTTGAACCTCTGCAAAGAGACCACTTCCTCCAGACAGAGAGCTGGGGTCTTTCTCTACAGCATGCTACCAGGAAAAAGACCTTTGTACATCTGTATTTGATCATCTGGAATGTATTTAGCTGATTTTAAATAAACATTTAGTTTGGCTTTATTGTGTAGTATTTTGCATGTTAACACGTGTAGCGTTAGGGCAGCCTATTTTGAATGGGCTGTCAAAGTATGGCAGTGAAAGAACTTTAGTGCTTTAATGCAGTGCACCACAATGCATGGCATGTAAGTAGCTTGTAGACTACTGTACATGTGTGTTGGGGTAACATTACGGTACCATTCTAAATGAATGACACTGCAACACACCACACAATATACTGCGTGTTACTGTAATGTGCGGTAAAATTACCTATTACCTGAAACGTATAGGTATAAAGTCAGGCCTAAAAGTCAGAATCGGGCACTGAAAACTTCTTGTAGTTTTTTTCTTCTCTTTCTGAACAGGGAGCCCCAAACCTGAGATGCCTTCTATGCATTTACTTCTAGCTGGGGGGGCTTTTTTTCAGTGGGAACGCAGTTCTGGCACCTTCAACACTGAATGTATGTAATGGCAAGGGGTTGTGGGGTGTGCTGGAGGTTCTATTTTTGCGGGGGGGATCTGTTGTTGCAGGGGAGGTCTATTGTTGCTCAGAGAGATATATTGTTGAGGGATGCGGGTCTACTGTTGTTTTCTGCAGGAGGGGTCTGTTGATGCTGGCTGGTGGGGTCCATTGTTGCTAGGGTCGATCTATTGTTACTTGGGGGGTATTTTGTTGTGGGGGGTCTATTGTTGCTGAGGGGATGTATTTTTGCTGGGGTTCAATTGTAGCTGGGAAAGATCTACTGTTGAGGGAGGGGTCAATTGTTGCTTGCTACTGGAAAGTCAATTGATACTGGCTGTTAGCCCTTGTACACACGGTCGGACATTCTGACAACCAAATCCGTTGGATTTTGTCCGACGGATTTTGTCCGACGGATTTTGTCCGAAACTGTTGCATACACACAGTCGGACAAAGTTGTCGGAAAATCCGATCGTTCAGAACGTGATGACGTAATTTTTTTATGATGGGACTATGTTCAGGCTAGTAGCCAATAGCTTTGGTCTAGGAATTTGATCTGAACATGCGTGGCACTTTGTCCGATCGGAATTCTATGCACACAATGGGACAAAGTCCGATCGGTCCTTGTTGTCGGAAAATTTTATAGCCTAGCTGGAAAACTTGGTCCGCCGGATACTCCGACGGAAACAGTCCGCTGGAGCCCACACACGGTCAGATTATCCGACAACACGGTCCTATCGGACATTGTCCATCGTAATATCCGACCGTGTGTACAAGGGCTTAATCTGTTGCTGGAGTATTTTGCTGCTGCAGCCTTTTGTTGTTGGTGGAGATCTGTTGTTACTGGAGGGATCTATTTAAAGCGGAGGTCCACCCTAAAGTGGACCTTCCGCTCATTGGAATCCCCCCCCCCTCCGGCGCCACAATTGGCACCTTTCAGGGGGGAGGGGGGTGCAGGTACCTGTACAGTACAGGTATCTGCACCCACTTCGGTGATAGCTCTCTGCGGAAAGGGGCGTAGATTCACGCCCCTTTCCGAAAGTCCCCTGCTGCCTGCTGGGAAACACACAGATCCCAGAGGCAGCGGGTCCATCCTTATTGCGCAGCGCGACTCGCGCATGCGCAGTAGGGAACCGGGAAATGAAGCTGAAAGGCTCCACTTCCTGATTCCCATACCCAAGATGGCGGCGGCAGCACCCGAGAGACGATCGAGAGATCGGCTTCGGGTGCCGACATCGCGGGCGCACTGGGTGGGTAAGTGTCATTATTTTAAAAGTCAGCAGCTGCAGTATTTGTAGCTGCTGGCTTTAAAAAAAAAAAAACGGCGGAACTCCCGCTTTAACTGCTTTTCTTGTCATCATTAACAAATTCCACACAAATTGCTTAGCAAGACAAAATGATACTTGGTTCTGTATTTTCTATAAGAGGTGGTACTTGGGGCTGGGTAGGGGGTGGAGCCAGGGGACCGTGCTCAGAGGTGGGTAGGGGGTGGAGACAAGTGGTGACTTGGAAGAGGGGGGAGTTCCTGCGCCTATTTTCTGAGAAAATGCTGGCCACAAAGACCTAGCATATTGGTTCTGCTATGGAATACCAGGCCCTCCAAAATGACTCCATAAGGTACCCTTATGCCACGCACACACGACCGTTTTTTCCGACGGAGTTCCTCTGAAATGGACTTGCCTACACACAATCACACCAAAGCCCGATCACTTAGAACGAGGAGACGTACAACATGTACAACGGGACTAGAAAAAGGAAGTTCAATAGCCAGTAGCCAATAGCTGCCCATGCGTCGTTTTTGGTCCTTCGGAACAGCATACAGACAAGCAGTTTTCCTGATAGGAATTGATTCCTTTGGAAATATTTAAAACATGTTCTATTTCTAGGTCTGTCAGAATTTTCAAAAAAAAAAAGGTCAGTGGAAGCCCACACACAATCGGAATATCCGATGAAATGATTCCGTCTGACTTTTTCTGCCGGAAAGTCTGACCGTGTGTACACGTCATTACTCAATATCCTGGCATCTTTTTACAACCTAAGATCTTATGTCTGCTATGGAACCAACCCACCTCACCAAAACGAGGTTACTATACTTGGAAGTGACTTACCGCATACAGAGAGAGGCCATTGTGAAATACCAGCTCCTTTCCTCTTCCAATGAGATCTAGAAAATAAATAGCAAACGCAATGTTCAAATATTTGTTTTGGGTTCTAAAATGAAATGTGTATTATATTTATTTTATTAACATGCAAAAAGGATTTATGAAAGCAGTGATTTCTTGGTTGGATTTACATCACTGAAGCTTATAGGAACACAACATTTGGCATCTATTACTAGGATCAATACAACACACCTCTGCTGGGACCTCCTCCTTTACACAGGACATTTTTATTGTTTTACTGGTAGGACCTGGTTCAGTACAGGCAGTCCCCGAGTTACGAACACCTGAGTTACAAACGACTCCTACTTATGAACGGCTTCAATGCCGGCGGCTTGTGCGCCACGCTGGTCCTGGATACCCCCGAGCAGCTATATATATATCAATCAGCAATGGGGAGCCCCCTCTAAATGCAATCCTTACATTTTAGGTGCAAGGTCCAATTTGAGTCAGAACTCCTGAATTTAAATATATTACAGGTCAGTGGCAAGAAAGAAGTACAGGTAATATGTGCACAAACATGAAGTGGTACCTGTAACTTAAGGCCAACTACAGTCATTTTTTTTTTCATTTTGAACAGAGTAGGAAAGGGATAGGTTTTCGCCAAAATTGGCACTCTCTACCCTTTCTATCATAGGAATTCTCTAAAGTGGACTGCAAATGGGGAAGTGTTGGGACCTCTGTCAGATAACTTTTACTCATCTTGCTGTTACAGGGACAGAAAATGAGGTGAAGGCTTGCCAACTGCGTTACAGACAGCAAAAAACAAAAACAAAAAAAACTTGACAAGCATTTATACATCATAGATGCTAACTGTCCTGAATTTGCTGGAACAGTCCCGCATCTTCAACCTCAGTCCCAATGATGCTGTGTCCTGGGCCATGTCCCAGTATCACAACATCACCCTTATTGGAATTACATGCACAGTAATTGAATAAGGCATTACAGTGAGCGAGGACTGTAAGTGGGTGGTCCCAGCATAATTAGAGTCAGAGTTTGGCTGGGCCTCCCTGGTAAACAGGACTGCTGTTCCCTGGGTTTACATGAGGCGGACTTGGGATTGGGACAGAAATTAGGATTGCCTGGAGTTGGGTGACTTCATGGGGTGTTTGGTATGTGTGTGAGAAGTGGGCTGTAATACACCCCCTCGCCCGTCCTCTTCCTTCTCCTGCGGCCACAGGGACTCCTATGTGGGCGGGCAGCTGCAGGATCCCCAACCGCTACAGAAGTAGATAGAGCAGCACTGTGTAAAGATTCCCCCCCCCCCCGCCCCAGCAGCGGCTTGAGCCAATCAGCACCCAGGGGGACTGGGACCTAGGATTTGTAGTTCTGAAAGGGGTGCTGCACAGTACAAATGAATGGGGGCTTGGATTGCATTACCCAGTATTCCCAGCACACGAAACTGGGAAGGAAGAGAACTGAGGACAGTTTCCGGGCAATTTGAACCAGAGGTGAAGGGAGACAGAGCAAGGATCTGCTACAGTGCTCTGTGCCCATATTGAGAAATCAGAGTGCAGAGGAACTGAGCCACTACGAAGCCCTTGCTGTGCTGAGGACTGGGGAGTACCGAGCTGTGATCTGTGCGCTGAGTGAATGAGCCACTGCCAGGATATACTATCTGCCATGCAGAGGACTGGAATCACCCAAGGCAACCCAGCAGGCATGTACTGGCCATTGGGACTACAGGGAGTTTCCCGGTGGGCCGATGGCTCAATGACCCGGTTTCAGTGACAAAGTAATGGCTGCGCGGCTCGCCCTCAACTTCGCGCAGTGATGTGAGAAAGATGAGAAAAATACAGAGGAGAATAAGTGAAATAATAAACGAGGTTAGTGAGGACACCTTATGTTATGCTACTTATGTTTTTTTGCACAATTACGTATCGTTTTATATACTGTTTTTGTGCTTGTTTGCAAAATTAAAGTAGGCTGGTCTGGATGAAGTCCAGGGCCAAATTTTTGTCCCAGTCCAGCCCTACAACCCAGAGTGATTGGATACCTAACCAGAGACTGCTGCTTTGTCAGCTGGGTCTGGTGAGAGGGTGATGAAGCCATGATTGATTCCCATTTAGTGTTATAGAACCTGATGCCAAGTTACTTTGGTATAGCTATTACTCTGTCTAGCAGACTTTTAACGTGCTGTATGCTCATTTATGTTCAACATTCATCCTAACCCATATCATCTACCACTAAATGGTCTTGTGTTTATTTTCTGCCAGTAACCCACAGCCAGGTTAAAGGTATACAGTATTTCACAAAAGTGAGTACACCCCTCACATTTTTGTAAATATCTTATTATATCTTTTCATGTGACAACACTGAAGAAATGACACTTTCACTTTGCTACAATGTAAAGTAGTGAGTGTACAGCTTGTATAACAGTGTAAATTTGCTGTCCCCTCAAAATAACTCAACACACAGCCATTAATGTCTAAACCGCTGGCAACAAAAGTGAGTAATCCCCTAAGTGAAAATGTCCAAATTGGGCCCAAAGTGTTAGTATTTTGTGTGGCCACCATTATTTTTCAGCACTGCCTTAACTCTCTAATGGGCCAAATTTGGACATTTTCACTTATGCAGTGTACACAAGAGTGGAATGTCCAACAGAAAAAGTCAGACGGAATATTTTTATCGTATATTCCGATCGTGTGTATGCCTCATCTGACTTTTTTATGAAAATTCTGACGGACCTAGAAATAGAACATGTTTTAAATCTTTCAGAAGGAACCAATTCCTATCTTGAAAACCGTTCGTCTGTATGCTGTTCCGACGGACCAAAAACGACGCATGCTCTGAAGCAAGTACGAGACAGAGGCCATTGGCTACTGGCTATTGAACTTCCTTTTCCTAGTCCCGTTGTACGTGTTGTACGTCACTGCGTTCTTAACTATCGGACTTTGGTGTGATCGTGTGTACGCACGACAGTTTCAGTGGAACTCTGTCGGAAAAACCTTCAGAGCTTATTCCGACGGGAAAATCGGTCATATGTACAGGGTATTAGGGGTGTACTCACTTTTGTTGCCAGCGGTTTAGACATTAATGGCTGCGTGTTGAGTTTTTTTGAGGGAACAGCAAATTTACACTGTTATACAAGCTGCACACGCACTACTTTATATTGTAGCAGTGTGTCATTTCTTCAGTGTTGTCACATGAAAAGATATAATAAAATATTTACAAAAATGAGGGGCAGGCATGTACTGGACATTGAGACTACAGGGAGTTTCCCGGTGGGCCGATGGCTCAGTGGGCCGGTTTCAGTGACAAAGTAATGGCTGCACGGCTTGCCCTCAACTTCACGCATTAATGTGAGAAAGATGAGAAAAATACAGAGGAGAATAAGTGAAATAATAAAAGAGGTTAGTGAGGACACCTTATGTTATGCTACTTATGTTTTTTTTGCACAATTACGTATAGTTTTATATACTGTTTTTGTGCTTGTTTGAAAAATTAAAGTGGGCTGGTCTGGATGAAGTCCAGGGCCAAATTTTTGTCCCAGTCCAGCCCTGATGAGGGGTGTACTAATTTTTGTGAGATACTGTATATAGTAATGTCTCTACTCATGCTTCTAGTGGTTTTCCTCCAACCAGGTGTGTCAGAGAGGCTAAGGTTGTTCTTGAAGTTGGGGGTGCAGAACGGAAAACCCAAAATTACCAGTGGGGCTCCTTTGGGGGTAGCGCTACAGGAAAAATGTTTAGGTTGGGTTACAAACTGATAAATATTACTCTAGTGTTCACTAAATGTGAAGTATATTGTAAAAACAAAGACCTGTGACAGCAAGTGACATCGCTTTTCAGGCCCCCAGGCAGCAAAGGCTTTGATCCTGATATAACAGCTCTTCAAATCCTCATGGATGGAAATTCATATCCACGTGGTCCTGTATTCACTTATATAATACTCCTGAATCCACAAGCAGGTGTACTGTTTGCCTAAGGACGCACCTTTATTTAACCGCCTGCACACACCAGGAATTATGAATATAATTATATAACAGTGATTTTATGGATGCTGAAATAAAATGGAAAAATAAATATGGAAGACGCTTGCTGGTTCAGCGACTTTGACAATTTGTCAGATTAAATTAAACTCTCGTAAACTCAACAGATAGAAAAATACACGCCTTAATTCCAGGGATGCAATTGTTCACTGAGCAAATATGTCACACCTGATTTTATATGGCCGTCTCCTGCTCCTCCCAAAAACAGAGACTGCAGCTTGTTCTTACCTAAGGTATACTAAGGGCTGTAAAGTGTACCTGTCACATGCAAGGCATGCTGCCATTTTGTAAGCTGAGCTGCAGCAATGTTATCATAGCTCCCAACTGTCCTTTATTTGAACGGACAGTCCACCCTTTGGAACCAAATCCCTCTTTCCCCTTCAATTTATCATTTGTTGGGTCTGATGTATAGATCGGTATGAAAAAACAAATGCACTAAGTATTTAACCTTCAAATGGTTTATTTAGTTATTTTCAAATGCTAGAATAAAGGGAAAGTAGCAACGAGAACAGCACTAGAGAGTTTATATTCTATGCTTGTAAAATTGGTGTGTTTTTCCATTTTTTGCACATACTGTATATGTGTGAACTAGGTTTAAATCCTCATACACATGATACGATTGTTGGCAGGGGATTGTCTGTCGACAGACTGTTGTCCTAAAATCTTACCGTTAGTATGCTCCTTTTGACAATTGTTGATCAATTTTCAGCCAACAAATGTTGGATGACAGGCTAGTAAATTTTCGGCGGACAACAGTTTTGACGTCAGATCAGTACACAAAAAAAAGTACAAACACACATGCTGTAATCTTTGCTCACCAAACACGAAATTAGCAGAAGGGGCACAAAGGGTGGCGCTCTAGAGCTGCAATTCCTTGTACTACGTCACTGCGTTCGTGTTTGTGGCCCGACAATTGTGTACCATTAGTATGCAAGCCAAGATCCTGGCCACGCCCTTTTGCAAAAATCTGACGCTCGGTTGGCCAACAATCGTAACATGCATATGAGGCTTTAGGCTCCATTCACACTTGTGCATGAAATTTGCATGACGGGTCTTTCCCCATGTTTTCCTATGATGCCTATTCATATATGCACAACTTAAAGTTGTAGCAACTTCATAGAAAGTTCATGCACTCCTTTGGTCTGATTTTCATGCAAATTGAGGGCCATAGACTTCAATTTTGACCCTCAGAAGTTGCATGCATGAAAGTTGTACCTGAATGTTATACAATGCAACTTGTGTGCAACAGTTGTGCATTATCACTGGTCAAGTCCAAAGTCGTATTCAAGTTGCACTCATCCATAGTTGTGTCAAAGTTGCACTCCAAAGTCAGCACAACTTTGAAGTCGTACAAGTGTGACTAGAGCCTTAAAGTGATATTAAAGTCTTGCTTTTTATTAAAAAAATAAATAACAAATGTGTCATAGTTACCTGCTCTGTGCAGTAATTTTACACAGAGCAGCCCGGATTCTCCTCTTCTCGGTTCCCACGTTGGCACTCCTGCCCATCCCTCCTGAAAAGTGCCCCTACAGCAAGCAGCTTGCTATGGGGGCACTCGTGCTGAGCCACTGCTCAGTGTGTACATTCAGACATGGAGCTGCGGGGTCACTGGCTGTGCTTGAGAGCAGCGGGAGCCGCTGTCAAGGAGAGGCAAGGCTCTCCTGAACATCACTGGATCGAGATGGGACTCAGGCAAGTATTAGTTGGGGCTGGTGGGTCTGCTGCACACAGAAGGATTTTTACCTTCATGAACAGACTGCATGAAGGTAAAACACCTCGTGTCTACAACTACTTTAAGCTGATTATAAATTACTCTTTTTTTTTTTTCAATCAGCCAGCATGCTGATAAAATACATATATATTTCCCCATCCACACAATTGAGGTGAATAAAGGAATCCTCCCCGCTGTGTCATTGTATTCTGAAAACGGGATTATTCCACTGTCAGAATACACTGATCAGCGGCCCATTGGATGCAGCCACTGATTGAATATGAATTTTCTTACATCAACTTCTCTTGAGCAGGAGCCTCCATGCATGGATCAAGATTCAGCAAGTTCCTGCTGATACAGACAAATTTTGATCCATCTATGGCTAGCTTTAGTAATGATTTTTTCCCACACTAATTCTTCATGGCCAGCATGGTATTAAGGGTGTACGTAAATACTATGGGGTCACTGTAGGCAAATCCACTTTGCACTACAAGTGCACTGCAAGTGCAGTCACTGTAGATCTGAGGGGGACATGCAAGGAAAATAAAAAAAACTGCATTTTTGCTTCACAATATTGGATGATAGAAATCAGCAGAGCTTCCACTTATTTAGATCTTCCCCTCAGATCTACAGTGACTGCACTTCCAAGTGCACTTGTAGTGCAAAGGGGATTTGCCTTTAGTAAATCAACCCCTGTGTGCTTTAATGCCGCGTACACACGATCGGAATTTTGGTTGGAAAAAGCTCTGATGGTTTTCCCGACAGAATTCCGACGGGATTTCACTCAAGCTGTCTTGCATACACATACACACCAAATTCCGACGTTCAAGAATGCAGTGACGTACAACACGTATGATGAGACTAGAAAAAGGAAGCTCAGTAGTCAATAGCTTCCGTCTCGTAGTTGAATCTGAGCATGCATACGTTTTTGCGTGTCGGAATTGCACGAACGCATTTTCGGATAGGAACTTTTTCCAACTGTCATCAGTCTTTTGCTGGCCAAATTTTCGATCGTGTGTGCGCGGCATAAGCATCCCTGTTTCACAATATTGAATGCTAAAGGATAGTTTCACCTTTTAAAAAATAATAATAAATGGTAAAAAAAAAGTGCATTTACTATTTCTTTTTTTTTTTTTTAGGAGCCTTTTAAGCATTGCACCCACGATCAGCAGAACGTACAGACTTTCAGCATAAGCTGTCTGCTTGTACATGGAAAGGGCAGGCAGTTTTAGACTGACATGAAGAATCAATGAACTACCACAGCACAGCGCTCAACAGCGCCGTGGTAGTTCATTGAGAACTACAAGCCCACAGCCACAAAGGATGTACTTGTAGTTGATTAAGTCACAAGATTCTGTGAATGAATGACACAGCCGTGTGGACAGAGCCCCACAGGCGACCCTCTTTTCAAAAAGGGACAGCTGGTTTGGCAATCGCCAGGCGGCTGCAGGAGCGGGAACATGTTACATGTTCAACCCTATAAACAGGTGGAGCATGTAACATGTTCCTGAAGGTGAACTTATCTTAAGTAGTACAATTTTATTAATTTCTAGCAAATTATTAGGTTGCATTTTCTGATAATGTGGCACTTCATCTTAAATAAAGATGTAGATCTAGACCAGGAGTCTCCAAACTTTTCAAACAAAGGGTCAGTTTAGTGTCCTTCAGGCTTTAGGGTGGCTGGATTGTGGCCAGTGGGAGAAGAAAATGTCCCAGGCCCAGCATCAATAAGAATAAACATGGTCTCAGGGATAGTGATTGGTAGAAGGAGGAGTAGTGCCCCACCACTGGAATTAATGGTAGGAATAGTACCCCATCATTGGTATCAGTGGAAGGAATAATACCCCATCATTGGTATCAGTGGGAGGAATAGTGCCCCAATGTTGATGTCAAAGGGAGGAATAGTGCCCCAAATGTTGATGTTAATGGGGGGAATAGTGCCCCAACTTTGAAATTAGTAGGGGGAATAGTACTCATCATTAGTGTCAGTGACAGGATTTATGCCCTACTTTTGGTGTCATTGGGATGAATAGCACCCCAAGGGCCTGATAAAGGCTAATAAAGGGCCACATCTGGCCCTCGACCCACAGTTTATAGACCACTGATAAATTGCTATAGAGCCCAGCAGACAGGACACTGTCAGCGTTATAACTTTCATATCATTTTGAATAAAAAGATGCAGTTATATGCAGTTGTAACTCTGTCACGCTAAATGGCCAGTCCATGCAAAATGTATATTTCCTTTATAGGTACATCTTGGTCAAGTGAGTTGCCTTTCCGACTTCAGTTTCCTCCTGAAGACTGTTGGCAAGTTGTCCCTGCCATAAAGTAATATGTGAACCTTACTTCAGTTAGAATACTCTTTGTACCTGAATTTATAGATTTTTATGAATAACATTCCATTTAATGACATTCCACACAACTGTTCATATTCCGAGCATAATCACATGTAAAATATATCAAGGATTTCGGCTCTGCACGTAGCTCGCATGTAGATTTAAAGAGTATAGTAACTGAAGGGTCAAAGATTATTGTGTGTTAAAATAGCCCTGCAGCTCTCACTGGTTCCTTCCACAGACCTCCATGTCCTATAGTGTCGTGAAGGTCAGTGGGAGGAACCACTGGAGGTTTCAGGAGATTGACACTCCTGGAAGTGTCGGTCTCTATGCAGCATGTACATAGAGAATACAGCATCTGTCGAGGTGAATGAAATCCCATGCATGTGCCAAAGTGACATCACCTCAGCCCAGCCAATCAAAATGCCCGAAACATGGAAGAAGACCGGCCAAAGATGTCAGCAGCCAGAAGTAAGCTCCTGGACACTGCATTACAGGTTTGGAGGTGAGTGTATAGTTCTACTTTAAAGTGATACTAAAGGATCATTTTTTTTTTAAATAACAAACACTTACTTGCATACCTCCACTGTGCAGCTTGTTTTGCACAGAGTGGCCCTGAACATCCATTTCTGGGGTCCCTCTGCGGCTCTTGTGGCTTTTCCCAGCATTAGTTGGCCCCCTTGGAGAAGCGCTCTCCCGAGGGGATTAACTTGCGGGCACGCTTCCGAGTCCAGCATTCTGCATCCATAGAGGCTGAATGCAGGACTCTGCCCCGCCCTCCTGGCGCCTGCGTCATTGGATTTGATTGACAGCAGCGGGAGCCAATGGCTGCACTGCTATCAATCTATCTAATGAAGAGCTGGGAACCCGTGAAGAGAGGGACGGAAATTCAGGGCTCAGGTAAGTAAAACTGGAAGGCTGGGGGGCCGGTGACTGCAAGGTGTTTTTTCACCTTAATGCATAGGATGCATTAAGAAAAACACAAGCCTTTACTACCCCTTTAAGCTTACAGTGACGCTAAACTCTGGTTTTAAAAAAGGAAACTCTATCCAAGTGTGTATTCTTAACTGATAAAAGTACTTTATATTGCTCTCATCCCCCTTCATTTCTCCACATTCCTTTTTTTTTTTTGCTGCTATGATCAAACTTCCTGTTATGCCGCATATACACGACCGGACTTTCCGGCAGACTAGGTCTGACGGTCTTCCCGGCTGACTTTTCAGCGGATTTCCGACTGACTTTCCGAACTAACGGATTTGGCCACACACGAACGGACTAAGTCCATTCGAAAGTCCATTCGTTTTGAATGTGATGACGTAAGACGGGACTAAAAAGGAAGTTCAATAGCCAGTAGCCAATAGCTTCCCTTGCGTCGTTTTTGATCCGTCGGGCCAGCATACAGACGAACGGTTTTCCAGATAGGAAAGACAGATTTGAAACATGTTCTATTTCTAGGTCCGTCGGATTTTTAGAACAAAAAACGATCGGATTAGCCCACACATGATCGAATTGTCCGACAGACTGATCCCATCGGACCTAGTCTGCCGGAAAGTCCGGTCGTGTGTGCGCGGCATTACCGGGTGGGTAAATTCGATCTCCATGGTCCCCCTGTATGTAGGAATGTAGCAACCCTCTCTTGCTCACTCCCGAGATGGACTATGCACTGCATCGGATTAGTAGTTTGCATAGAGCAGTGCACGTGACCACAGCTAACATGCACTGCTCATTCCACACAAATGGAAGTGAGGGGAAGAATGAAATATGAGTGTCTGTTGTACACACACATGTACTAAGTGCCTGCTAGAAGAAATAATAACCAATCCACACAATCCATGAGCCGATCGAAAAACGAATGTCTGGCCATCAATAAATATCTCTGGTCTGTAGCAGAAGCAGTATTGTCCTCCTCTGAATGCAAATGTTAAACCTTGCCAAGAGCAGCAATGCAAATGTCACATTGAGCAAAAGGAAATAAAGCAAATGCTACATTGATCTGCTAATAAACAAGCGGCATGAACTTTGTTTCATGTATAAATATCATATGTTTGGTAATACAATCTTACAGCTCCAGTCTAACAGGAACCTTGTAGGTCCTGACCCTTGTTGTGCAATATCTAACTCTCTACCTGAAACTTCCTACCTGGCTGCATTTCCAAAACCATAGGGCAAGGGAGAGTGACAAAACACCATGCTGGTCAGCAATCCATTTACAGTGACAACTACTAATTCTCTTTCAGAGGAGCATCATTTTCAACAGCAATCGTATATAATTAGGTACATTTTTCTCAGGCAGTCCCAGTGAGACCTTTTGTAAATCTCTTCCAATGACTTTTCCTTTTGTAACATGAATCCCTCGGCTCACGTGTCCATATTTTTTGCATGCAAGTACTGCATGCTGAGAAAGGGGCCCAACTCTCACACCCAAGTTCATAAAGGGGGCCTTTTAGCATCTGCTGTGGGACAGGGGTTGTTCAGGGCAGGCAAAACAGGAAACCTCTAGACCAGCTTTTCTCAACCTCTTTAATCCTTTGGAACCCTTAAAATAATTTTTAAGTCTCAATGAATCCCTATTAAAAATGATATGTTACAGTACAATAGTAAAGTTAGGAAGTTACAGATATACTAATATAAAGAATAAAATGTGGAACCAATGAAGGGGAATTTTGAACAACTCTTGCTCTACAGAATAATTTTCAGTAACAACCACAAAATTAAAATGAAAAATCATTATAATTGAAACACAGGTAACCTTACATTGAAAGAAACACAGGTAACCTTACATTGGTGGCCACCGGGAGAAGGGCCCCAATATGGTTAGTAAGATAGCTGCCTCGATAAATCAGTCAGAGGAAAAATGTCCGTTACATTGATAGACAGTAAAAAGAATGCACCACTTAATTATGGGTGAGTTGGAGAAGGGAATTCTTACATTGTGGTCAATGAGAGGAAGCATATGCCTTAAGTTTGAGGTCAGTAGGAGGATTTCTAAAAGAAGATTAGTGTAATGCCATTGGCTTCGTTAAGTGTTGTTGGTCCCAGAGCTATGCAGGCACCATAAGATGGAAAGTCAATTATCTCTACTCAAGAAACCCCTAACAACATCTGGAGGAACCCTAGAATTGCACGCAACCCTAAATGAGAATGGCCGCTCTAGAAACTTGTAGAGATGAAAGCTGCACACTAATGATGGTTTCCCTTAAAGCAAATCAGTGAAGGCCCTGCACATAAAGTGGAGGATTCTTTTGCACTTTGTGGAGTCTGAATACACAGCAAGGGTCATTTACACTGCAAAAGGGTTGTTTTGCACACTGAAAGAATCTTACATTCAGAGAGGAATCCTTCTGTTCAATCACTGGGGCTGGAAAAAGTCAGATGGGAAAGACACTATCTTTTGCACTTATGGAAGAATCCGTCTTTACACCCAAGGGAGCTGCACAGAATATTGGAGGAAGGATACTTCCAAATATTGGTAGGAGAATCACCAGAGAAAGGGAACATAAAGGAAGAAGGTATCCAGTAGCATAGTTAATTAAGGGCTCTTTCACATGGATGGACCAATCAGGTTTTTCAGGCAGACCCCTTTGGACCCACCAGTCTCCTCTATGGAGGGGTAGGTGTCAACCGACATCCAATCTGATCCTGTCTGCTAAAAACAGACAGATAGGGATCCATTCCCCATCCCTCTGGCGGATCGGATCAGATGGCAGTTGGATGTAAACAGACAGGCGATCCGTTTACATCCGACCTCCCAGTGGGCATCAGTGGACAGATTCCCCCTGAGCAGGCAGACTCCAATGGAGCCCATCCCATGTGTAAGGGGCCTAAAGATCCACACAACTAGAGGCAGAAAAAATGCCAAAGAAAAAAGCGGCAGAACAAATTCCTCATAGTGGCTCTCATTGCATAAGAGTTTATAAGCATTTGTTTTTATAAGCATTCCCTTCTGCCTATTTTTCAAAGTACAATTGAAAATCCCAAACGCTCCCATATGCCGCCCTGAGGGTCCATTAACACTGAGCATAAAACATGGTGCTTATACAGGCATTTTGCATTATTTTTTCTTCAGCCAGTAGAAGCAGCTCTATATTAGCCTATGGGGGTTATTTACGAAAGGCAAATCCAATTTGCACTACAAGTGCACTTGGAAGTGCAGTCACTGTAAATATGAGGGGTAGATCTGAAATGAGGGGAAGCTCTGCTGATTTTATCATCCAATCATGTGCAAGCTAAAATGCTGTTTTTTACTTTCCTTGCATGTCCCCCTCTGATTTACAGCGACTGCACTTCCAAGTGCACTTGTAGTGCAAAGTGGATTTGCCTTTCGTAAATAAAGGGGAATGTTTTGGAAAAAATGCTTATAAAAAGCAAATGTGTATAAAGTCTCATAAACTTTTGTGCAATATGAGCTACTATAAGCATTTTCTATGCCACTTTTTTCTGCCAGAGGTTCTGCCATTTTTTTCTGCCTCTAGTGTGCACGGATCATAAATGCCTTTGGCTGGCAAACAGGCCAAGAGCTTGCAGTTCTATCATAGCTGACAAAAAAAAATCTGAAATATGTCAGTTGGATTTGTCAGGTGGGTGGAAATGACCCTTCTTGGGGTTGATCTCAGTACTGGCATGAAGACAAACCAGTATATATTTTTTTTCCTGTTACAGCATTTAACATTTAACCAAGTACTGCAATACAAATGTATACAGTAAACTTTATGAATTCCTCAAATACTCAACATACCACTGAAGGTTAGTGCAATATATATATATATATATATATATATATATATATATATATATATATATATATATATATATATATATATATATATATATATATATATATATATATATATATATATATATATATATATATATATATATATATATATACACACACTTTAGCAAAATGTTCAATACATTTTAAACATAAAAGCTTAAAACTTGAGCCAAAATCAGCTCAGCCATTCACGATGACCCTTCTGGCAAAGTGTCGTATTTGCCACAATGCTAGTCTTAGCTTGACCCTTTGTAAAGTAAAATTTTTTTGATTTTTATACTGACCTTGTGTTTGGTATAATTGAGGGCTTTGTCATACAGACTAATCCCAGTCATCAGTTTCTCCATGCTGTCTTCTTCATTCAGCAGTCCCACGTCATGGGCATGGGCATAACCCTGCTCTGCCAGGCAGCGGGCAGCCCTTAGCCTAGGCTCTTTGCTGCCCTCCTGCTCTGTCTCCAGGCCCATGAGATGAGCTATCCTATCTGTGCAGTGTGAAGCCTCTTCCTCCAAATTGAGTCTGTCATACACATATGCCAGGTTGGCCCATGCATTTAAATTATCTGTTTCTTGCTTGGTGATGTTATCAAAAATCTCCTTGGCACTGTCAATCTCGTCCAGATAGAAAGAAAAGACGCCGAGCAGATTTCTGATTGCTGAGTGCTGGAAAGTAGAGTCAAACTCTAGCTGGAACTGAAGAGCATCCCGTTTCAATTTAATGTCCCGTCTTCGAAACTCTGCTGGGGTGCAAGATTCAAAGTTAAGGTTCATTTCCAAGTGGAAATGGCCAGGAATGTATTCAAATTCATCTATGAGAGTTTCTATGTCCACACCGGACTCTTCCTCCATGGCTGCAGAGCTAGTAAATCCCTTTAGTCTTTCCTGCTCCGTCTACCTGTATATCTGGTCTGAGTCACCTGTAGCCTGGGAGGAGTTACACCTGGGAGAGGTGGCTGTGTACAATTTCCTCCTCACCCAGGTGACTTATGCACAGATTTGGCAAGTCAATGCATTATTTATACCTCTCTGCTTTGTCATTATAATTTCCCATGGAGCACAGAATTAGAACAGATGCAAAATCAACATATACTGCAATGGACCCCTAGAAATACAACAGATGATTTAATAATGGGTATTATGGCTGCCAATGCCATCATGGAGAGAGTTCCAAAGGTAAAAGCTGTAAAGTTGAAAGTTATTGAGCTGTAAAGTTAAGTTACGGCTCTATAAAATGTGCTATGACAAGTATAAGCTGGAAGCAACATATGGACTTCAAGAAGATGAGCTCATATAAGATATTAAAGCATAACCGCTGACAAACAGCTAAATATACAGGTGAAATATATATAAGGGAGTGGATTAATCTGGCAAAAGATTTCTGTCCAGAGATATAACTAGAACCTTCAGGGCCCCAGTGCAAGAAACCCTCCCGATTTACTCCTGTCAAGGGGCCCTTTATTGCGGTCCCACAGTGGGACCTTTCCACATGTTTTTCAGCTGGACCCCTTTCTACCATCTTGCCCCCCCCCCCATGGTGGTGGAATGCCAGGGCCCTGCCCCCCACAGTGGTGGAATGCCAGGGCCCTGCCCCCTATGGTGGTGGAATGCAAGGGCCCTTATGCCCACAGTGATGGAATGCCAGGACCCTGCCCTCCACTGTGGTGGAATGCCAGGGCCCTGCCCCCCCATGGTGTTGGAATGCCAGGGCTCTGCCCCTCCCCATGGTGTTGGAATGCCAGGGCCCTGCCCCCCACGGTGTTGGAATGCCAGGGACCTGCCCCCCACAGTGGTGGAATGCCAGGGCCCTGCAACCCTGGTAGTTCTGCCACTGGTGTTAGTATTTTACTTTTTTTTTTACCATTTATTTTACAATTTTTTTTTATTATTATTATTTTTAGGAGCCCCATTGGGGGGCTTTAGTGAGTTATCAGGGGTCTAAACAGACCTCTGACTTTACACTTTGAGACAGAGAAAGAAGATTAAGGACACAGCACTCAATCTCCATCTCTGCAGACTCACAGAATGAATGGACAGGAATAGCTCTGTACAGAGCTTCCCAGTCATTCACAGACTGAAGCATAGTAAACAGAATTTACTATGCTTCAGATATGAATGAACAGTCAGTGATCTGTACTGATCACTGTCCATTCAGAAAAGGAATGAGCCTGTAAATGAAATATATTCAGACCCCTTCCCCGCTCTCCACCCTAAAAGCATCCCCCTCAGCAGCCGGCGGGAGAGGGGAGGACGAAGCCAGAAGAGCTGTAGAGAATGAGGGGGGGTAGGAGAGTATAGAGGGGTTAGAGGGCAGCAGGGCCTGGATAGAAGGGGCAGCATATAGAGGAACTGATCCCCTACATTTTCCTGCTGCAGACAATGATAGAGAGAGAAGGAGAACTGGGCTTTCAGCGACTGCAGGAGGAAAATGGAGGGGATCGGTTCCTTTATTTGCCTCCCCCGCCACTCCTCCTATCTAAGTATACAGGGTAGCTGCACGGGCCCCCTGGAGCATGTGGCCGGCTCGCAAGTGTGACCCCCTGTAGTCACGCCCCTGTTTCTGTCTCTTCAGAGCTTGGATGTGTACAGCTCTGTAAACGCAGCACAGCCCTATAACATTAAAGACTGATCCATACCAGCAGCTGCATTCAATGCACAGCTGTTGAAGTCCACTGGGAAGACACAGAGCTGACATGCTGATTTTGGTGCGGTGCAAGTTTTCTTTTATTTCCTTTGTTTAAACTTTACTGTTTTTGTCACGCTCCTCTCTCCTACTGGCCCGGCGACAGCGGGGTTCTAATTAATTAACCTTTAATTAATTCCCCACACAGCCCACTGCCCTGAATAAAAAAACTGCATGCAATGCAATGGTGTGAATAGGCTCCATAGGCAACAAGGACAATTGCCTTGTATTTGCGTGAATGGGCTCTAACAGTTGTGAATGGGCCCCATCAAGCCTCCACCCCAGCTTGTGACTAGACAGTAGAAGGAGAAGCAACAGACTGATGAGCTCATCTTTTATCACTCTATTCTTTCCTCCTATCTGTGTGTTTTTATACCTTTGTGCTTCCTTATTTGTGTCCTCCAGTCTGAGCTCTGCTGTACGGTGCACTACAAGCAGGGGCGGATCCAGAGTCTAGTCTCGGGAGGGGCACTGCCAGAAAATACGTTTTTTTAGGGCAATTTATCGGGGACATGGCTGGTGTTAGCATTTCAATCATCCCGGCACCATGATTAATATGGTGTCAGGATTTTGGAAGCGCATTATTTCTATTATTACATTGTTATATAGAATGTTATATAAAATGAAATGGTTCAACTCACCATAATGCCGAATCAGTGAGAGCCCCGAGTGTGTCATCTGGCACCAGTTGCAGATTGTCACTTGCCATGCCACATGTTGCGGACTGTCACTTGCCACGCCACCTGCCACCAGATGCGGATTGTCACTTGCCACGTCACCTGCCACACGTTGCGGACTGACACTTGCCACGTAACCTGCCACACGTTGCAGATTGTCACTTGCCACGTCATCTGCCACCAGATACGGATTTCCACGTCACCTGCCACACATTGCAGACTGTCACTAGCCACGTCATCTGCCACCAGATACGAATTGCCACTTGCCATGTCACCTGCCACACGTTGCCGACTGTCACTTGCCATGTCATCTGCCACACGTTGCAGATTGTCACTTGCCATGTCATCTGCCACACGTTGCAGATTGTCACTTGCCACGTTATCTGCCACCAGATACGGATTTCCACGTCACCTGCCACACGTTGCGGACTGTCTCTTGCCACGTTACCTGCCACATGTTGCAGATTGTCACTTGCCACGTCACCTGCCACATGTTGCAGATTGTCACTTGCCACGTCATCTGCCACCAGATACGGATTTCCGCGTCACCTGCCACACGTTGCGGACTGTCTCTTGCCACGTTACCTGCCACATGTTGCAGATTGTCACTTGCCACGTCACCTGCCACATGTTGCAGATTGTCACTTGCCACGTCATCTGCCACCAGATACGGATTTCCACGGCACCTGCCACACGTTGCGGACTGTCACTAGCCACGTCATCTGTCACCAGATACGGATTGCCACTTGCCATGTCACCTGCCACACGTTGCGGACTGTCACTTGCCACGTCATCTGCCACACGTTGCAGATTGTCACTTGCTACGTCATCTGCCACCAGATACGGATTTCCACGTCACCTGACACACGGTGCGGACTGTCACTTGCCACGTTACCTGCCACATGTTGCAGATTGTCCCTTGCCACGTCACCTGCCACACATTGCAGATTGTCACTTGCCACGCCATCTGCCACCAGATATGGATTGCCACTTGCCACATCACCTGCTACACGTTGCGGATTGTCACTTGCCAGGTCACCTGCCACCAGATACAGATTGCCACTTGCCATGTCACCTGTCATTTGTTACCGATTGTCACTTGCCACGTCACTTTCCTGCTGTCAGGGGCGGAGGCCTGCATTCAGTGTGAGTGATTGGGATGAGTATGGACAAGATGGAGGGAGGAGGTGATGCAGGTGGGAGGGGCCAACACACTCAACACACTCAGGGGCGGACGCATAGAAGGAAGATTGCTGGCACTCTGCACACAGTGCCGCTCCTCCAGGCAGCTCCTGTCACGTCGGCTCTGAGACTCCGAGTCCGACGTGAGTCACGTGACTGTTTCAATGACATCACTCGTTGCTAGACGCCAGGCGGCTCAGGCGCTAGCAACGAGTGCAGGGTTGCCAAGCCAACGGCTCAGTTCCACCCACCTCCTAGCTCCTCCTGGTCCAGCGGTGCCGTGTAACACACCAGAGTCTCTCTCTCTCTCTCTGCGCAGCTGATCGCTGATGAGACAGAGAGAGAGACTCGGGCATAGCAGCGCTGCAGCCTGCAAGTGACTGACAATGAAATCATGGCAGTCGGTGTGATATTTTCAGGGGGGGGGGGCAATTGCCCTGTTGCCCCCCTGGATCCGCTCCTGACTACAAGAGGCCACTACTAAGTTAAATTTAGATGCTTATGCTTCTTGCATTAAAAATATAAACTTATTGATGTTTTAATACAGAACGCCATTGATTCGCGTCTTTTTTATCTGGCTGGAGTTAGGCTTTAACATGAACCATCATGGTTTTAAGTTTTTTATTTTTTTATTTAAAAATTGTTTTGGAGGCCTAACTAAAAACAGTTCCCTGGTACAAAATGTGAACAAAAGTGAAAATAAGGGCTTTAGGTAGCTACGACTGAGTCCCACCGACCTTAGGTGCACATTGATCTTTTTGTACCATTTTCAAGTCCTCTCAGCTGCTTAACCACTTCAGCCCTGGAAGAATTTACCCCCTTAATGACCAGACCATTTTTTGTGATACTGAACTGCGTCACCTTAACTGACAATTGCATGTGAAACTTGTACCCAAAACAAAATTTATGTCCTTTTTTTCCTACAAACAGAGCTTTTTTTTGGTGATATTTTATTATCTCTGCGGTTTTTATTCTTTACGCAATAAACAAAAAAAGAGCGACAATTTAAAAAAAAAAAAACATTATTTTTTACTTTTTGTTATAATAAATATCCCCAAAAATGTTTTTAAAAAACAAAGTTCTTCCACAGTTTAGGGTAATATTTATTGATTGGTTTGCGCAAAAGTTATAGCATCTACAAAATAGGGGATATATTTATGGCATTTTTATTTATTTACTTTTTTAGTAACGGTGGCGATTAGCATTTTTTATCGGGACTGCAACATTGCGGTGGACGGATCAGACACTTTTGACAATTTTTTGGGACCACTGACATTTATACAGCGATCAGAGCTAAAAATAGCCACTGATCACGGTATAAATGTCACTGGCAGGGAAGGGTTAACACTAGGGGGCGATCAAGGGGTTAAATGTGTTCCCTTAGGCTTAGTGTGTGTTCTAACTGTGGGGGGATGGGACTGACTGGGGGAGGAGACTAATCATTGTTCCTAAGCATTAGGAAAAACAGATCTGTCTCTTCACCCCTGACAGAATGGGAAACACAAATCCCCATCCTGGCTCATAATGTCGCAGTCACAATAAAAATCGTTGATTGCCGCCATTACTAATAAAAAAAAAAATTATCAATAAAAATGCCATAAGACTATCCCCTATTTTGTAGACGCTATAACTTTTGTGCAAACCAATCAATAAACGCTTATGCTGCATACACATGATTGAATTGTCCGGTGGACTTGGTCCTGCAAACAATCCGGCAAACAATCTGCCGGACTTTATAACTAACGGACTTGGCAACACACGGACACTCCGAAAGTCCAGCGCTTTCTAACGCGATGACATACAGCACGTACGACGGGACTAGAAAAAGGAAGTTCAATAGCCAGTAGTCAATAGCTGCCTTCTTGTACTTGCTTCAGAGCATGCGTCATTCTTAGTCCGCCGGACTAGCACACTCATGAACGGATTTTCCACTGAAAGCCAAGTCCGGCGGACAAATTTTGAGTCAAAACTACTTTCTAAGTCTGACGGACTTTTACGATGAAGAAGTCCGCTGGAGCCCACACACAATCGAATTGTCTGTGGTCAGGCGGACTAAGTCCGCCGGACAATTCGATCGTGTGTACGCGGCATTATTGTGATTTTTTTTTACCAATAATATGTAGAAGAATACGTATCGGACTAAACTGAGGAAAAAAATGATTTTTTTATACTTTTTTGGGGCTATTTATTATAGAAAAAGGAAAAAATAGTGCTTTTTTTTTCAAAATTTTCGCTATTTTTTTGTTTATAGCGCAAAAAATAGAAACCGCAGAGGCGATCAAATACTACCATTTGTGGGAAAAAAAGGGTGTCAATTTTGTTTGGGAGCCACGTCACACGACCGTGCAATTGTCAGTTAAAGTGAATCACAAAAAGTGCTCTGGTCAGGATGGGGATAAAGCCTTCTGGGGCTGAAGTGGTTAAAGGGATGCAGACCCTGCCACTGTGCTCATTAGAGCCCTGAAAGTGCAGCAGCGGATTGATAATTATAAAATCACTTCCATTCCCATTCATTTTGCACATGGACATGGGAAATAAACGATTTCTTCTGAATAACAGAGGGTAGGAATCTGCAACAAAGTTTGTTACAATCCCTATGTACATAGATCACCCAGAGGGGAATGCTTTTTCCTTAACAAGAGTGGCATTACTCTTTAAACATAATTTTCAAAAAGCAGAAACTAGTGAATCATAAGGGTCTATTTACTTTTTACCTAGGCACTACTGAATGAAAAATGATCATTGAATATTCTTTCTTGACTGCAGCCTGACTTGGTGGCCTCCCGGACTTTCCCATAAGATACTGCTGTTCTAATTGTGAGTGAAGACATAAATTCCAGGGAAACAAATTTGCCTTTTTAAATCTCTTTGTGTGGATGCTCCCTTTATTCTATATGTTAGAGGAATTCAAATTCCTACTTTTTATAATGCAAAAGTGTGACTTTGTGGGAGATTTCCTGCTGCCTGACCGGTAAATCCAGGGTAGTGGTAATTAGAGAGCATATGTAGATGTGGCGGAGTGTTCTGCACAGCAGGATGCTGCATTGAGGTGCATCTCTATGGGCCTTCTCACATAGCAATGGGAAGAACCAGAAGAGGTCTTCATTAACCACTTGCTTACTGGGCACTTAAACACCTTCCTGCCCAGACCAATTTTCAGCTTTCGGTGCTCTCACACTTTGAATGACAATTACTCAGTCATGCAACACTGTACCCAAATGAATTTTGTGTCCTTTTTCTCCCACAAATAGAGCTTTCTTTTGGTGGTATTTGATCACCTCTGGGGTTTTTATTTTTTGCGCTATAAATGAAAAAAGACCGAAAATTTTGAAAAAAAACGCATATTTCTTTGTTTCTGTGACAAAATTATGCAAATTATTAATTTTTCTTCATAAATTTTGGCCACAATTTATACTGCTACATATCTTTGGTAAAAATAACCCAAATTAGTGGATATTATTTGGTCTTTGTGAAAGTTAGAGAGTCTACAAGCTGTGGTGCGAATCGCACAAAATTGATCACATCTGATGTACTGGTGACCTATCTCGCTTCTTGTGACCCGAACAAGTCAGGAAAGTACAAATACCCCCCAAATGACCCCTTTTTGGAAAGTAGACATTCCAAGGTATTTAGTAAGAGGCATGGTGAGCTTTTTGATGTTGTCATTTTTTTCCCACAATTCTTTGCAAAATTAAGATTTTTCATTTTTTTTTCTCCACAAAATTGTCATTGTAATAGGTTATTTCTCTCACGTGGCATGTGTATACCACAAATGACACCCCCCAAAAAATTCTGCTACTCCTCCTGAGTATTACAATACCACATGTGTGGGACTTTTTCACAGCCTGGCCACATAGAGAGGCCCAACACACAGGGAGCGCCATCAGGTGTTCTAGGAACATAAATTACACATCTAACTTGTTGACTATTTATTACACTTTTGAAGCACCAGGACAATGACACGTGACACTGATGACAGATGGCACTGATACGTGGCAATGATGACACTTATATGTGGCACTGATGACACGTGGCACTGATGACAGATGGCACTAATATGTGGCACTGATGACAGATGGCACTAATATGTGGCACTGATGACACGTGGCACTTATACGTGGCACTGATGACACGTGGCACTAATACGTGGCACTGAAGACACGTGGCACTAATACGTGGCACTGATGACAGATGGCACTAATACGTGGCACTAATACGTGCCACCGATGACAGATGGCACTAATACATGGCACCGATGATGCGTGACACTGATGACAGATGGCACTAATAAGTGGCATTGATGACACGTGACACTGACAACAGATGGCACGTGACACTGACAGGTGGCACTGATGACAAATGGCACTGATACGTGGCACTGATGACAGATGGCACTAATACGTGGCACTGATGACAGATGGCACTATGTGGCACTGATGACACGTGGCACTGATGACAGATGGCACTTATACGTGGCACTGAAGACAGATGGCACTGGGGGCAGGTGGCACTGGGGGCAGGTAGCACTGGGGTGGATGGCACTGGGGGCAGGTAGCACTGGGGTGGATGGCACTGGGGCGGATGGCACTGGGGCAGGATGGCACTGGGGCAGGATGGCACTGCTGGGGGAGGATGGATGGCACTGCTGGGGGAGGATGGATGGCACTGCTGGGGGAGGATGGCGCTTTTATTTTTACTTTTGCTTTGTTTTGATAAAAAAAAAAAAAAGCAGAACGTCTGCCGCTGCAGCTGTTCATCTCTCCCCTCTCACACTCTGTCTGTGTGAGGAGGGAGAGCGGCGCTGAGAGATGATCTCATATGTTTACATATGAGATCATCTCCCATTGGACATGCTGATCGCGCTGTAAACGGCTGCTGTGATTGGCCGTTTACAGCGATCTGTGTTTGCCTGTCCCCGGGGGACACGGCGAACACAGAACTTCCGCGATGCACGCCCGCGGCGGCGCGCATTGCGGAAGTAAACATTAGGACGGCCTCCCGGACGAACGCGCCTGCTCTACGGCCGTCATTCGGCTATAGGGCGGGCGTGAGGTGGTTAAAGTGGTTGTAAACTCTGTTACACCACTTGCACCTACAGGTAAGTCTATAATAAGGCTAACTGGTAGGTACTGTAAATATAAATACTGTAAATATCTCCTAAACTTGCACAGTTTAGGAGATATTCACTAAATACGCTGCTGCCGACGTCATCAGCGCATGCGCACTGAAGAAGAGGCCCACTGGTGTCCCGTTTTTTTAGGGCCCGTGCAAGCACACGCAGAGTGACGCCATTGCGGTCTCAGCCAATCACAGCGAACCCAGAAATAACTGGTGAAAGATGTCGGCCGTGGGATCGGCGTGCGGGCGGCACTGCAGGGCATCGTTCTAAGGTAAGTATTTCATAATGAGCTAGTATGCAATGCTTACTAGCTCATTATGCCTTTGTCTTGCAGGTTTTTTGTTTTTTGTTTTTTTCCCCGGAGGTTTACAACTTCTTTAAGCTTAAAGTGGCTGTAAACCCAATAAAAAAAAAAAAAAAAACCCCGCAAAAGCGCCTCTATGTGAATGTAGCCTTATGCCCCATACACACGATTGGAAATTTGGCCAGCAAATAAATGCAGAAATTCCGATCATCTGTACCAATTCCGACTCGCAAAATTCCTACGCATGCTCGTAAACAATTCGACGCATGCTCAGAAGCATTGAACTTAATTTTCTCGGCTCGTCGTAGTGTTGTACGTCACCGGGTTCTTGATGGTCGAAAGTTCAGCAAACTTTTGTGTGACCGTGTGTATGCAAGCCAAGCTTGAGCGGAATTCCGTCAGAAAAACCATCCAAGATTTTTCCGACGGAAAATCCGTTTGTGTGTGCGTGGCATAAGTGAAGCAGACTGTATTATTAACAGCACATCTGCATCCCAAAATTGCTGTTGAAAACTTGTAAGCATTCCGTGCCTAACTTTGGCACCTTAGTCCTATGCTGGGCTCTGCCTAGTGCCAGTGGTAACAGTCAAGTGGGAAGGGGAAAGTGACATTGCTGTGTCACTTCCTATATTGGTATCCTGACATAGTGATCAAGAGCCAAGAGGTGATCAAATTCCAGATCATCCCTTGGTGAGGAATTGGCACAATGCAGCTGGCAGAGGCTGTCTGAGCTCAGCTCATAATCTATTATCTGTACCCTGTCTAGCCCCAATGCAGCGTAAGCCACTGTAAGGTGCACTGGCACCCAATAGGAGCCAAGAGGAGTGTGGCACTACTCTGGGCACAATTACAAACACTATAATAGAGTCCGTTGCTAGTGCCCATAGGGTTGCCACCTGTCCAGGATTCACCCGGACAGTTCAGGGTTTGGAATCATGCATATGGGTTTCAGACTGCCTGAAACCCGGACACATTATTTAGACTGGACTATGGCTTCATAGCAGGGTTGCTGGCTGCAGTTGTCTAATTTGAGAGTGTCTGTTACTCTTTCACTGACCCTAAAGCCAGAACTAACAAACCCCGTCCCCCCCAAACACACACACAGACAGAAGAGAAAAGAGGGCTCAATCTGCACCCCCCCCCCTCCCCCACCCTTACTCCTCTGTGTCTGCCCATGCTCCAAATTTACAGCCCCAACTGGACTTCAATCCCTGGCATAACGCCGGGGATTGAAGTCCAGCAGCCTTAGACACATCTAGATGAGAGGTGCTGACTGCCAAGGGGTGAGTGAGCTCACCATCCATCCCTATCTGTGACTGACTGAAGTGACTAATGCCCTGTACGCATGGTTGGAAATGTACACATGGTCCAATCAGATTATGTTGTCGGAAAACCCGGTCATGTGTGGGCTCTATTGGACTTTTTCCGTCAGAAATTCAGATGGAAAAAGTTTGAGAGCAGGATCTAAAATGTTCCCACAACAAAATCTGATTGGACTTTTTCTGATTGTTTGCAGAGAATTCCGACGGACAAAGTGCCACGCATGCTCAGAATAAATTACGAGACTAAAGCTATTGGCTACTGACCTTTACATAGTACTGTCATATGCAATGAACGTCACTGCCTTCAGAAGCATGGGATTTTACAACTTTGTGCGACCGTGTGTATGCAACACAAATTTCGGCCAAAATTGTGGTCGGAATGTCCGAGCGTGTGTATGGGGCATAAGGTAAATCAGGGTTTTCAGACCACCCCTTACATCAGAGTTCCCCTTTACACTAGGGGCTTACATCAGAGTCCTCTACGTACATCAGAGTTTTATTTTTTAAATCAGGGTTCCCAGAGCATCCCTTATGTTAGAGTCCCCAGAGTTCTCCCTTACATCAGAGTCTGCAAAGTCCTCCCTTACAGTGAAAGGGAACTCTGCAAGTTCAGATGTAAAATGGGAACTCTGTGGATCCAGATGTAAAGGGGAACTCCTGTTATTAACTTCATATGATTAGAAACGTTATTTAATAGCAAAATATATGTATAGTTTATACTATAAAAATAAAATGCTGTGCGCCGCTAAAGTGTTCAGGCCCTCAGTGCCCATAAAATTACATCTGTACAGCTGCTCTTCAGCGACTTTATTACACATGAGAAAGTTGGAAGTGAGTGTCATCTTACTAGGTCAAAATATGTTTGCCAATGAATGCAAGTTGCAAGAGTGAAACTTCGAAGTATTTGACTAATCGCATTACAGTGAGTGTCTTCATTCTTCCCCGAGGGCAGAGCAGGTAGAGATGACACAGGGAGACAAATGACAGGAGAGGGGGTGGAGGGCGAGTCACACAACATGGAGATGACAGAGGAGGGTGTGGAGGTGACATTGGAAACAGGCAAGACCTGAATAGAGGCTCCTGTACAGGGGACAGGAAATCAGTAGGTGGACCTATCACTGACTAATGCCCATAATTCTGAAAAAAAAAGTAACAAGTTTTAGAAATTTTTCACATTTATTTTATTGATTTCGAACACAAATCAACTTCACAATAAAATAATAGTTTGCATTTAATTCTATCTATATTTGCATACCTTTTATTGTAGGGGTCTTGTATTCTGGCCAGTCCATTGACATCATCGGGTCCTCTATCTTCTTCCCCCCCAATGATGGTGGGCTGTCCTTCCTTTTACAAAAAAACAACATGTGGTTACCATTCAGCGCTCGGGCAAGCATGATGACATACCCCCAGTGAGTTTTGCCATAACAGCCTGGGACCAGACGTGGGTTGCATGGTGCTGACCGTTCTTCAACCCGGAAGATTAGCAATGTAGTGGCAGGAAATAAATTACTGCTGGGGACAGCTCTGGATTGAATGTTAATATAAAAATTTTTTTTGAGCTATGTATTTTTTATTATACCAATAAACATTAATATAAATAAATAATGTGCTCAATAGTATATATTATACATAACAGTGAATACTAAAGATCTTGCAACAAACGTTTATAAGTGCAATCACACAAAACACATTAAAAACCTCCAATGCATGTGGTGAAAAAAGTCTGAGAAGAAAGACTAATGCCGCATACACACGATCGGTCTATCCGGCGGACTTAGACAATTAGATCGTGTGTGGGCTCCAGCGGACCTTTTCTTCCAAAAAGTCCGGCGGACTTAGAAATAAGACTTGCTTCAAAATTGCCTGCCGGACTCGGCTCTTAGCGGACAATTCATTCATCTGTGTGCTAGTCCGGCGGACTAAAACTGCACCAAGGCAGCTATTGGCTACTGGCTATGAACTTCCTTCTCCTACATCATCACGTTCAAATCCGCCAGACTTTTGGAGTGATCGTGCGTGGCCAAGTCTGTCCACTTGAAAGTCCGGCAGATCTCAGCTGCAAAGTCTGTCGGATTGTCTGGCGGGCTTAGTCCGATCGTGTGTAAGCGGCATAAAGCAAAGTCCCAGAAGTGATAATTAAGGCATTAAAACACAGTCCAAAACGAATCAGATGATCTTGTAATGAGAAGATCGGCCGGTAGATTTTCATATAGATGAAGATAAAGATGTCACAAAGTCATAAAGAAAGATCCCTCCTCCCGCAGGCTTTACACCCAAAGTGAGTATCAAATATCCTTACCGAGTAAAAAGACCACCATGGCGGTCTCACCGAACCCAGGGAAATTGGTCTCCCCAAAACCTATGTGGATGCCAGGAGCCGCTAAACCCATATCACTCAACAAAAACAAAAACAAGGAATCTCATAGTGTAGTATTTGAGTACAAAATGTTATATGCTCAAACGTATTGCACTTACAGGATAGAACTTTCGATGTGTCACGGTGAACTGGAGTGGCTGCATCTCCTCAAGCTTCCTCTGCTCACTGTCTATCGTAACAATCGACCTCCAAAGAGGAAAGCGTGATGACGTTAGTGTCACAGGCTCTACCCTACGCGTTTCGTCACAATAAGACTTCGTCTGGGGATTGGCAGCCTCATAATTTTGTGTTGGAACTCTACCTTCGTTTTATTTTTTATTCTTTTTCACTAATTCACAATTAGGTTTATTTTTCCTGGTTTTTCATATTACTGGGAAAATCATTTGCACTAGTGCTGCACCCATAATCTACTATCCTTTATTTGAGTTTTGTATTAAGACTTTTTAGTGCTGGCAGCTTTATTACTTGACTCATTTTCATTTATTATACAATATTTCCTTTTTTTCTAGCGCAGCGTTGACCTACGGGTTCTTTTGGCTATGTATTTTTTATTATCTTTTTAAACTGGAGGTCTACTTTAAAAGAGATCTATGGTCACAGCATACACTTTAATTTTTATAACATCAGCATTATCATAGCAATACAATCAATAGTTATGACAATCCAATACAATCTTACTTGAAAGGGGTTCTGTGTGAAGAAAATATTCTGTGTTGTCTCTCACAGTTTCTTGCCAGGAGGTGTTTGAGTGAAATATGTGCAAATAATTGCATCCGTGTTTTCTCAGTGGCCATGGGTTATGTACACCACTGCATGTTAGTCAGCTGTACTAATACCTATGTACACTACTTCTAAAAGGAACACCCCCCATTATTTGTTTTTGGTGTAGTAGGCTTTAAGGCCTCCAGATATCGTACCCCAAGATACTCTTTTCGGATTTTCTACTTCCCAAGAAAATAAAAAAGTATTTTTTCTTTTTGTTTTTGCAGGCTCCACCCCCTTTAGTCATGGGAATTCTACTTAATCCTCCTGCCCACTGATTTGCATAGATATGTACTGGTTCAAGATGATGGTATAAACACAAATATATTAAATATTATATCTTGCAGCTTGTACCAATCATTAAAACGGAACTAAAGTCAGAGATGGTTTTCGGCCTCTTCGCTGGCCAACGTGGAATGATGTCACTGCTGTGCATGCGCAACAGCTAGTCATTCCAGCACACAGGATCGGGTCGGCCGTTGTAAGCTGAGCTCTGGGGATCAGGCAAGTGTAGTTTATTGCAGAAGAGACATTCAAAGCTCCCAACTGTCCCTGATTTTGAGGGACTGTCCCTGATTTGGAGCAATGTCCCTCTGTCCCTCATTCCTCCTCATTTGTCCCTCATTTTAGTCTGATCTATATAGATTTGTCTATCAAAAAGTGTTTTCCAGCACTAAACCTTTCATCTGATTTCTAAATTTCTGCATTTTTTAATTCCAAGGGCCAATATAAAGGAATAGTAGTGGTAAAAAAAAGCAATTGTGGGTTTCGCTAATCTTTTTTTTTTATACAATTCTCCTTTAAGGGGGCGTGGCCAGGGGGTGTGTCCTATGCCTGCATACTTTTGCTGATAGGTGTCCCTCATTCTCATCTCAAAAAGTTGGGAGGTATGGCATTGCATGTCTCTTCTTCAATAAAAAGCATGCCTGCTCACAAGTGAGTTATGGGAGAACTTTAGTTCCACTTTAAATTATGTCCCTGTATTTGATTTTTTTTTTGCATCAGTTTTTTAGGCTTTTTTCCTTTACCTAGTGATCTGGCCAGTGACACACTTCTTGTCTTATGCCTCGTACACGCAATAGGATTTTCCGACAACAAAACCGTGGATCTTTTTCCAAAGGATGTTGGCTCAAACTTGTCTTGCATACACACGGTCAAACAAATGTTGTCAGAAATTCCGGTGACGTACAACGAGTCGAGAAAAAGGAGGGTCAATAGCCAGTGCGGCTCCTTCCGCTTGATTCCGAGCATACATGAGCTTTTGTGCGACAGACTTGTGTAGACACGATCGGACTTTGTGACAACAAACGAAGTTGTCAGAAGATTTGAGAACCTGCTCTCAAACATTTGTGTGCAGAATTTCTGACAGCAAATGTTTGATAGAGCATACACATGGTCAGACTTTCCGACAACAAGCTCACATCCATTTCTAGTCGGAAATTCCAATCGTGTGTATACGCCATTAAAATGGCCGTGGATGATTTTTTTTTATCAATCGAAAAAAACAAAACCAGACACCTCCATCCATATAACCAAGGTGGATGGAGGAATCCTCCCCACTCTGCTAGTTTATTCTGACAGTGGGGGACTCCTCCATTGTCAGAATATACTGATCAGCACTGCAGCCGCTGATTAAATAATGCCGCCTACACACGACCGGACTTTTCGATGGACTAGGTCCAACGGTCTTCCCGACTGACTTTCGCCGGAGGTCCGATGGACTTTCTGAACGAACACACTTGGCCACACACAACCGGACTAATTCCGTTCGAAAGTCCGTTCGTTTTGAACGTGATGACGTAAGACGGGACTAAACAAGGAAGTTCAATAGCCAGCAGTCAATAGCTGCCCTTGCGTCATATTTGGTCCGTCGGGCTAGCACACAGACGAACGGTTTTCCCGATTTTTAGTCAGATAGATTTGAAACATGTTTTATTTCTAGGTCCATCTGACTTTTGGGGAAAAAAAGTCCGCTGGAGCCCACACACGATCAAATTGTCCGACGGATTCCAGGCCACCGGAACAAGTCTGCCAGAAAGTCCGATCGTGTGTACGTGACATAAAAGTTTTCCAACATGATCATGTTCGTTAGAACTTCTTCCATAGATGGATCGAAATTCAGCCAGTCCCTGCTAAACTGGCCAAATTTCAATCCATCTATGGCCACTAGCGATGCATTAGCACTAGCGCAACTAAAGTCTGCAAATTCTTACCTCCCTAACAACGGTCTGATATCTTCTGGATGCCAGGCTTTGGCTACCTCGGTTGGCTGTTGCGGGATGACTTAAAGAGGTTGTCTCCTAAGCGAACGCATACGTAAGTCGCTCCCGCATATGAAAAGGGTGTTCAAACCACACATGTGAGGTATTGCTGCGATCGTTAAAGCAAGAGCAATAATTCTAGCCCTAGATCTTCTGTGTAACTCAAAACTGGGTGCAATTTTGAAGCATGACATGTTGGGTAACAATTATCTTTCACAATATAAAAAAATAAATAAAATTGGGCTAACTTTACTGTTGTCTTATTTTTTATTTCAAAAAAGTGTATTTTTTCCAAAAAAAGCTTGTAAGACCACTGCGCAAATACGATGTGAAATAAAGTATTGCAACAATCGCCATTTTATTCTCTAGGGTGTCTGAAAAAAATATATATAGTGTTTGGGGGTTCTAAGTCATTTTCTAGCAAAAAAAAAAGATTTTCACGTTAATTTAAACACTGAGACCCCTTTCACACCACACCACCCATAGCGTGGGCGGTAAAACGCCAGATTTGCGGCACATTTCAGGACCCTGGCGGGGCGCTTTTACCCCCGCTAGCGGCCAAGAAAGGGTTAAAACCGCCGGGAATACGCTGCAATATAGGAGTTTTGCCGGCGGTATTACAGCACTGCCCCAGTGATTTCAATGGGGAGCAGCAGTGGAGGAGCGGTAAACACACCGCTCCTTCAACGCTCCAAAGAAGCTGCTGGCAGGACTTTTCCCTGACGTTCTGCCAGCGCACCGCTGTAGTGTGAAAGCACTCGGGCTTTCAAACTACAGACAATGGTGCAGCTTTTTTAGGGCCAATTGCAGGCGCTATCAATGCATTTTTGTGCCTCTGCATTTTTGGAAAGGGTCGGGGACTTTTTTCATGCAAGATGCAGCTTTTTAATGGACCTGCATCAAAAACGCAAGTACCGCTTTTTTACTGCGTTTTTACCGCGATTTTGCAGCGTTTTGCGGGGGTTTAAAAAAAAAAAATTCACTGTATATATCTGGTTGCTAAGCAACCACAGTGTAAAAATAAATAAAAGGAAAAAAAAACGCAAAATCAAGGTAAAAACGCATGTCCAAAAACGCGACAAGCACCGCAAAAACGCTCAAAAGCAACATGCAAGATGTGAATCGAGCCTCAGGCTGGGTTCACACTGAAGCGATGCGGGAACGCCGCGAATCCGTGGCGTTTTCCCGCATCGCATGCCTTCCGCCGGCAGTTCACACTGCCCTATGCGGACTGCTGGGAGTGTCAGTGAAACCTTAATGACACCCCCAGATCAGTTCGCATATCGCAGTGTGATCTGCAAACTCGGACAGGAATCGGATCGCATGGTGTGAACACCCATGCGATCCGATTCTGCTGCGGACCAAAAAAAGGGTCCTGTGCGAGTTTGCGGCGGGTGCGATGCAAATTCAGCCATACTATCTGTATGGCTGAACTCGCATCGCACAGAGATTGGATGTGATTTGCACTGCAGTGCGGTGCGAATCACATCCGGTTCTCGTAGCCACTCCAGTGTGAACCCAGCCTCAAGGCATGTTTGTTTTGGATAGAGTGGAGGTGGATTAGAACACCTGCCAGTGTTTATTGTGGTTTGTGTCCCGTTAAGGAGATTCATCTCTCTATTGATCCTGTGTACCATTATCATTGAAAGTAAAAGAAATTACCCAAATTTTGGGTTGTCCCCAGAAAAGTAATAGAGGAGACCTGGGAGTCCCCCAAGAGGTCCCCTTAATTTACAGAGATTTCTTCTCACTTCCTGTGCAGCTATGGGACAGGAAGCGAAGGTAAATCTCTGCAATGGAACACAGATGGTGAAAAAAAAATTGACAGGGGTTATAACCCTCCCTTGTTTTATCCAAAATGAACAAATAAGTTTTGCCTATAGTTCTACTTTAAAGAGGAAGTAAACCCTGATGGGTTTACTTCCTCTTTTTTTCCCTGCAAAGGTAAAGCATAATGGACTACTATGCATCGCATAGTAGCTCATTATGTGTCACTTACCTGACACAGGAGCCAGCGAAGTCGCCGCTGTTACCTGTAGTCCGCCGCATCCATCTTGGTTGTGGCGTCTCTCGCAGCTCCGACGAATGACAGCGGAGAAGCCGCGATGACGTCACTCCCGCGCATGCGCACGGGAGTCGCGTCTCGGAGCTCCGACGCTGCCATTCGCCGGAGCCGCGATGACGTCACTCCCGCGCATGCGCACGGGAGTAGACAAATTTGGCAAATCCATTCTTGGACTTGCCGCATTTAGTGCGCCTGCGCGCCGCTGACTACGGCGCATGCGCCGTAGACAGCGGTGCCCATTTTCGGGCAAATATCTCCTAAACCATATAGGTTTAGGAGATATTACTTGGACCTACAGGTAAGCCTTAATCTAGGCTTACCTGTAGGTCAAAGTTGTTTGGAAGGGTTTACTTCCATTTTAAGCTTTGAGGTGCACATACACCCCAATGCACTAGGCTGCGCACACCTATGCAGTTTATAAAATCAGAACTATGCATACTTGTGCAGAACGTATAGAAGCCATTTCATCACCATGACACTCAGGTCTTTCCAGCAATGCTGGCCTCTATATCCCCCTCAGTACAGAGACCTGTGAGCTGCAGAAGTTGAAAGCCTGCCCTATTCATACACAGGAGTGACACCTGACGTCACATCACTCCGCCCAGTCTGGCCGCTACCTGCAGTCATGTGACCGCTAACCTGGATATGTTGCTAATGACAGGCGTCCCGTTACCATGGAGACAAGACTCGGCATGGCGGAAAAGAAGTTCACCGGGGCGCCCTTCGGCTGTCAAAGTGCCAGGTAAAATGTACCGGGATACGGAGCACAGCAGATCAGCACATGGCACTCCCGTCATGGCCAAATTACCGGGCAGAACTCACTGATCATGTTCGGATCGGTGACCCCGGAGATCAGGCTGGGCAATCTGTGTCTCCCGGTCTGAGCATTGCCAGGGTAAGCTTGGGACATTCGTCTCCCCCATGGCAAGACAGACTCAGGATGCCTTTGCTCCCCTGCCTGATATACCTGTGTGTGCATTACAGGGGCAGGGAGCTCTGAGAGCAACTGAAATGAATGAAATACAGGAAGGGGCCCATTCACATCATCGCCCTAGAAAACCCTTTGCACACAGGAGGACGCTATGTCCTACGTTTTTAGGCATTTCTTTTTTGTTTGTAAGGGGTCTGTACATGCAGGGATGCAAATATGTGCTGCATATAAATCAGTAAAAAAAAAAAAAAAAATCTGCAATGGCAATCAGTATTTTTATGCGTGTACACACATATACACAAATATACGCATATATACACACATATATGCACATTTATGCACACATATACATATATACACACTTATACACAAACATACACATATACACGCATATATGCAAATATACACACATATACACAAATATATACACAGATACGCACATATGCTGCGTATATAGATTTCCTTGGATTTGAAAAAGCTAAAAACTGTATGTGCGTGTACGCATGCACACAACTACACGCAAATACCCACAAATACATGCATGCACTATTTAGCCCATTCTCATATTTTTTCTGCCAGAAATATCTGATGTTCATACATCAGTACCAAGTGCAAGTACCCTAAAAATCTGGTGCGTTACAATTTACCAGCTTGCAAGAATGTTTATCTGTGTGGTTTCTTTTTTTGCAATCCCCCCCCCGAATTTAGAAGAAATTAGAAAACAAATACAACTCAAGTTGATATGAGTTAAAATGCATTTTTTTCTACAGCATGCTTAGGAATTCCTTCATCTCTGCAGATGGTGAAATTGTACACAGGGCTGTGCATGCACGGCTCAGTGTTCAGTGCGGACAGGAAGATCAGAAACTTTAATTGCAGAAGAGACATGAAAGTGGTTGTAAAGGCTTCAGGTTTTTACTCGAATGCATTTTAGTACATACATGCATTCTGACATGTCAGGCATCTTTTCTGCTGAAAAATTCCTCTCTTGAATGCAATTTTTGTTTCTAAGCACCCCGTTGTGAACATGCCAAATTACGCCCTCTCCAAGATGTATGAGCATTATATGTCAGCAAAAAAAATCTGCCCCCTGCTGAAACCCCCCCCCCCCCAAGCTCAAATGTTCCCACTCCCCATGTGCTCCCAGCACTAATAACCCTCCCAACCCCCCCCTCCTAGCACTAATCCTTTACCCCTCAAATTTCCCCTCCATGTATAAATCCTCTCTCCCCCCACTCCAGATCCCCCTCACCTATCCCCCACAAATTTCCCTTCCTAGGATAAATACCCCCCCCCCAACAAAAAAACAAAAACAATTCTTCCCCTCTACCATATTACTTTTATAGCACAAATCCCCCTCCTAGCACAAATCCCCATCCCCATCCCCCCTCCCAACACAAATCCCACCAAATTACCACTCCTAGAACACCTCCCTAAATTTGCCCTCCTAAAACAATCCTGCTGCCCCACAAATTCCCTTTCTCAATGCAAATCCCCTCCTCCCCAATCTCCATGTGGTGCCCTCCCACCTCACATGATACCACAGTGCCCAGGGAAGCCACTCCTCCTGCCCACCCCTTGCCCTGGCCCTGCACATAGGCTAACATACAGGTGCATTTAGGGGCAGAAAAAAAAGTCGAATGCCTGTAAAACAGGCATTTGGCAGCTGCAGTGTGCATGAGGCCTTAGATCAGGGGAGTCAAACTCAGTTTCATCGTGGGCCATATCAGTATTATGGTTGCCCTCCAAGTTACCTCTAAGACTAAATGTCCAGAGCACACCACTCCCCCTTACATCAGATGTCAAGAGCCCCCCACCACCATCAGAAGTCAAGAGTCCCCCCACCCTCCCCTACGTCGCAGTACACCCCCTTTACCTAGTGCTACTGCTGGGAAGAAGCTGGGGGGCAGAGCTTGGAAACAGAAAGTGAACGGTCTGGAGGAGGACCAGAGGTGGGCTGGAATCAGCTGCTGGAGTCTGCTGAATGCTGAGACCAGGGGACCAGATGAGGGGGTGGTGTGGCTGCACAGAAAGATGCAGGATCTGTAGCAGGAGTTCTGCCCTCCTCCCTGCAGAGATGTGCCTCTCCACAGCTGCACGGAGAAGTGCGGGATCTGGAGGAGGAGTTCTGTCCTCCTCTTTGCTGGGACAAGATGGGGGCAGAAACAACGGAGCTACTGCAGCCGCAGGAGAGGTGCGAGGGCCACATGAAATGGCCTTGTGTTTGACACATGTGCCTTAGATGGACTTGACTTAGAAATGAATTATGAACTCCAGCTAATGTATTTTAAAGGGGAGGTAGAGTGAAAGAAAAACTTATGATCAGGCAGGGTCTTTATGGCATAAGAGACATGCAATGTCTCTTCTGCAATAAAATAAATCTAACTGCCTGCGTGCAGTCTTCTGTAGAATGTGTGTTCGAATTAATGACTCCTGTACATGTGCGGAAGTGATGTCATCCCATGGTGGCCAATCAAGATGGAAGAACAGCACCACCCGGAAGAACCTGAGCATAAAATACAGTTACAGCAACAGTTTTTTTTTCCCTTTTGGGATAAATCCCAACTCCAATTCTTAGATGTCATGGCTGCATGCAGGAGTTTCCTATTTTTAGACTTTTTTCCTTTTTTGCACCTGGTGACCCAGGCAGTCAGTTAGTTTTTTATCAACTTCCTTTTCCAGATACCAAAAGGAACAAAACAAACTGTCATTGTAACTGCTTAACCACTTCAGCCCCTGAAGGATTTACCCACTTCCTGACAGGGCCATTTTTTTTACGATACGGCACTGTGTCGCTTTAACTGGCAGTTGTGCAGTCGTGCGACGCTGTACACAAACAAAATTCATGTCCTTTTTTCCCCACACATAGAGCTTTCTTTTGGTGGTATTTAATCACCTCTGCGGTTTTTATTTTTTGCGCTATAAACAAAAATGCTGACAATTTTGAAAAAAAAAAAAAAATTTTTACTTTTTGATATAATAAATATCCCACAAAAAACAAATTTCTTCATCGGTTTAGGCCAATATTTGTCCTACATATTTTTGGTAAAAGAAATCGCAATAAGAGTATATTGATTGGTTTGCGCAAAAGTTATAAATGTCTACAAAATAGGGGATATATTTATGGCATCTTTATTATTAATTATTTGTTTTTACTAGTAATGGGGTTGATCAGCAATTTTTAGCGTGATTTCGACATTGCGGTGGACAGATCGGACACTTTTTTGGGACCATTGACATTTATACAGAGATCAGTGCTATAAAAATGCACTGATTACTGTGCAAATGTCACTGGCAGGAAAGGGGCTAACACTAAGGGGTGATCAAGGGGTTAAATGTGTTCCCTGGGAGGTGTTTTTAACTGTGTGGGGAATCGGACTGACTGGAGGAGGAGAGAGATCGTTGTTCTTGATCACTAGGAACAGCATATCTCTCTCTCCTCCCCTGTCAGAATGGGCATCTGTCCGTTTACATTGACAGATCCCCATTCTGGCTCTCGGCGGACATCCCACGTGCATCGGCTCCAGTGTCGTGGCGCAAGCACGCCTCCCACAGCTCTTAAAGCGGCCGGCGTACACCGAAGGAGGTTTGCACAACTGTGCCAACCTGCCACCGTATAACGACAGCGGCTGGTCAACAACAGGTTAAAGTGGAACTAAACCAATTGATTTAAATGTCTCCCAAATCAGTTGCATCAAAGGCAAGCTGTGACTGATAACTGTTAAGCCCCCATACACACTATCAGATTTTCTGCTGTTTTTTTGTCTTCAGATTTACCAAAACCATGTAGTGCAAGGGCCTGCCTGATTGCATACAAATTGAAACTCCTAAGGTTTGACCTCATATTATATGGTTTTGGTAAATCTGAAGGAAAAACTGATAGTGTGTATGGGGCTTTACAGTTACTAACGTGCTTGTGTTAGATCTCAACAGAAGGGATTAGCTCAGGCGTGTTCAGACACAAGTACCAACCTGCCTGAGCTATCCTGCTTGGAAGCTGTCAAAGTGGACAGCATAGCTCCCAACTGTCCCTGATTTCCAGGGACTGTCCCTGATTTGGAGCAATGTCCCTCTGTCCTTCTTTCCTCCTCATTGGTCCCTCATTTTGGTCTGATCTATATAGTTGTATATAAAATGCACTTTTTATCTTTCAAAAAGTGGTTCCCAGGTCTACACCTTTCATTCAAATTCTAAATTGCTGCATTTGTAAATTTTAAAAGTCAATATAAAGGAAAAGTAGTGCTAAAAATAAAGCCCTTGTGGATTTAATTAAGATTTTTTTTATTGGTTAATTCTCCTTTAAGGGGGTGTGGCAAGGGGCATATCCTATGCCTACATACGTTTGCTAGTAGGTGTCCCTCATTCCCATCTGAAAATGTTGGGAGGTATGTGTCAGGTATGGTGCAGCTAATCATAGGCAGTGGAGGCATTCCCCTCCCCCCCCACATGTATTATAGTCCCTTGTATACGCATGCCTGCGTGGTGGCAAATGCCTCCGCCGCCTATGATTGGCTGTCCACTTTGACAGATTCCCGGAAGGATGGCTCACACAGGGTTGAACTCATATCTGAACACACCTGAGCTCATCCCTACCCAACAGATTGTCAAGCCATCAAATGATTGTTGTCATAGCTGATCACATGTGCATCACCATGGCAACGGCAGATCAAAAAGAGAGTAAAATAGCCACTTCCTTGGCTGTAATGGAGAGGAGGAATAAGTAACACTTTAAAGAGTTAGTTCACCTTTATGAAAAATACTTTATGCAGTCCATAGACACCATTCCATCACTTTCAAGTAATCCGAGTTTAAAAATGTGCATATATGTATTTCCCATACCTGTAGGCCATTTGTGCATGGAGTGAAGCCTGCCCAAAGCATTCCTGATATTGTTCACAGCTTCATCCCATCCTCGTCTCTAGAACGGACCAGCCATTAGGAGGAGCGCCCCCTAGCAGTACAGGAGGGTGTGCTGTCCTTTTTCTGAGCCCCGCGCATGCGCATTGTGTTGCCTGCTGAGCAGATGAGCTTGTATGGTGTTCACTCCCATACTGCTAGGGGGCACTTGTCCTAATGGCTGATCCATCTTAGAGGACAAGACGGAGCTGTGAAAACCATCAAAAGCATTTGGGGCAGACTTGAAATGGTTCTAAAGCCTAAATATTTTTAATCTTTTTTAACGCATTCCTTGCGTTAAGGTAAAACATTTTTAGGCATCGGTTCCCCCCCCCCCCCCTTACTTACCTGAGCCCTCATTCAAACCAGAGCTGTGCACATCTGCAGTTCTTCTCTCCCCTCACTTCTGGGTCTCTCTGGCTTTGCGGAGGCATTGGCTCCCCTTGCTTTCAATTAAAGCCAGGGATGCGGGTGTGGGGGGCAGGCCGAAGCCCCCGGTCTGTGTCTATGGACGCAGACAGTGAGGCTTGGGAGTGAGCCTGTACAAGTGCCTCCATAGAAAGCAGCTTTTGTTTGAAGGCACTCGCCCCAGGGGAGGAGCCAGGAGCGCCGGTGGGGGACCTCCAGGCGACGAGGTTCGGGGCCACACTTTGCAATTACATTGCGCAGAGCAGGTACATAAAAACCTATTTGTTTTGCTTTTTTTAAAATTTACAATCACTATAACTCCATGCAGAAATGGCCTACAGGTATGAAAGGAGCATACATGTGTGTTTTTAAAATGAGATTAGTTTATTATTATGGAATAGTGTTCAAGGACTGCATAAGGTATCTTTTTTAAAGGTGAACTAATCCTTTAAAGTGGAACTGAAGGCAGGAAGGCTTACCTCTTCTCCAAAGATCCAACACCTGCAAGGTCTCTTACTAGCACCCGCATCTTCTCTCAGCTTCTTCCAGGTGTCAGTCTGCAGTCATCCCATTTGGCCAGTGCAGGATGACATCACTTCCACGCATGCGCAGGAGTCATTGATCTCGGTACACTGGCACACCGCTCAGCTTCTTGTGCACCTCAGTGTACATGCTACAAAAAACTGCAAACAGGCAGGTAAGTTTATTTTATTACAGAAAAGACATTGCATGTCTCTTCTGCAATAAAAGCCTGACTGTTTGTATTCTTTTTTTTTTTTTTTTACTTTAGATCTGCTTTAAAAAAAGTGTTAGCTGAAGTCTGATGTTAAAGCGGAGCTCCACCCAAGAGGGGAAGCTCTGCTTGTTTGCCTCCTCCACTGCCACATTTGGCACCTTTCGGGGGGGGGGGGGTTAACTGGATTTTACAGGTATCCTTTTCCACTTCCAGCTGACTCACCTGGAAGTTCAGCCCCCCCCTTCCTCCTCCTTCCCCAGCCACTGGGCCATTCATAAAGTGCAGCATGCTTCATGCATGCGCAGTAGGGAGTCGGCTGTGAAGCCACAAGGCTTCACTGCTGGTTTCTCTTAGCTGAGATGGCGGTGGCAGCAACATTCGATTGAAAAATGAATTTGTGGACAAGTAAGTGTCCTAATAATAAAAGTCAGCAATTACAGTATTTGCAGCTGCTGACTTTTAATTTTTTCTAAAGGAGCCCAGACTCCTCTTAAATTTGTTAGTCAGGTCCATCTAAATCTGCTAGTGCATCTAACAGTTGTCCAAATGTGGCTCCGTTGCTCCTCCAGTTAAGAGGAGACACCCTAAGCCCTTGTACACACGGTCGGAGATTCCGACAACCAAATCCGTCGGATTTTGTCCGTCAGATTTTGTCCGACGGATTTTGTCCGAAACTGTTGTATACACACGGTCGGACGAAGTTGTCGGAAAATCCGACGTGATGACGTTATTTAGTTACGACGGGACTATGTTCAGGCTAGTAGCCAATAGCTTTGATGTAGGAATTTGATCTGAGCATGCGTGACACTTTGTCCGATCGGAATTCTCTACACATGATCGGAGTATGTCCGATCGGAGCATTTTGTCGGAAAATATTTCCAGCAAGTTGGAAAAGTTGGTCCGACGGATATTCCGACGGAAACAGTCCGATGCAGACCACACACAGTCGGAATATCCAACAAAACGCTCCGATCGAACACAATCCGACGGAATCTCCGACCGTGTGTACAAGGGCTAAGGCAGGAAATATGTTGCTAGCTGAATTACCAGGTGACAACAAACGAAAAAAGCTTAAAAGAAAAAAAAAAAGCTAAAAAAAAGAAAGAAAATCGAATGTAGCCATCACATCACATCAGAATTGGTAAGCTGCAATATTTTATGATTTTGGCTTTGGTTTAATACTCAATTAAAAGGGAGTTCCAGGTATGGGGTAGGCAGGCTACATACATGGAGTAGATAAGCAGCCACGCTCTTCATCTCCACTTGTACAATTTTCCTTTAGATTTACCAAAACCATATTTTGAGGTCAAATTCAAGTTCAATTTACATGCAATCAGGCAGACCCTTGCACTACATAGTTGAAGGTAAATTGAAAGGAAATTGAAGGAAAAAATTGTATAATGTATGGTCAGCCTTAATGGTGATCCCAAAGATAAAATTAGACAAAATTGAAACTTCTTTACCATAACTCATCAAAACTATGTTTTAGATTTAAGGCTGGGTTCACACTATTGTAAACTGGATGCAGATTTCCCGCATCCAATTTGCATAGCAGGAGATTGTGACAGCTCTCTATAGAGCCGGTTCACACATCTCGGCATCGGCTCTAGTAGGAATTGCACAGGAGCCCTGTGCGTCATTTGGTCCGTTTCAGGTCTTAATTCAGCCCAATATTTGGGCTGAAATCAGACCTGAAACAGTGAGCAGGGACACACCAGACTCCTGCTGTGAGCCGCTGCGTTCTGCAGTGTGAACCCAGCCTTACTTTCTTCTTGTTGCCTTAGGCCCCTTTCACGTGGGGTGGATCCGTTTGATGGACTCCGCTTGATCAGCGGGGATCACTTCACTGACCCCTGCTGAGCAGGCAGATAGGCCCATCTGACAGGACCCGTCAGAGTCTCGCTCTCCTCTATGGGAGGACCACCTGTCCGTTTTCATCCGATCCCATCCGATCCGCCAAACGGATGGGAAATAGGACCATCATCTGTCTGGATTTGGTGGACAGGATCACATCCGCCGCTCCATAGGGGTGAATGGATGGTCCGATCAAGCCTGCTGAAAAACTGACAGGCGAATCTGCTCGGACAGCCCGTGCGAAAGGGATTTTAGGGTAATGCCATGTACTAGAGCTGCACAATTAATAGTTAAAAAATCGTGATCTCGATTCACCTCCTCTGACATCTCTCCTGCAGAGGTTGCCATTCTTTCATATAAACAAGTGGAGAAACTATCTGCTCACTCAGCTGTCAAAAGAAAACATCAGTCTGACAAGTTTTTTCAACTTGCAACATTGTAACTAAGCTTCCTTCTTAGATCAAAGGGATAGAACTTCAGTGTAAATAAATAATCCAGGCAGACTGCCAAGTTTTCAACAAGTGTAAATGCAGGAAGTTTAACCACTTAAAGTCTAAATCTTATTCTGACACTTCTTTCTTAAGTTAAAATCAATATTTTTTGCTAGAAAATTACTTGGAACCCCTAAACATTATATATATTTTAGCAGAGACCCTAGGGAATAAAATGGCAATTGCTGCAATATTTTATGTCACACTGTATTTGCCCAGCGGTCTTTCAAATGCAATTTTTTTTTGTTTTAATGTGAAAGATGTTATGCCAACAAGAATCGTGAGAGAATCATGATCTATCTTCTAAGTAAAAAAAAAAATCGTGATTCTCATTTTAGCCAGAATCGTGCAGCTCTACCGTGTATACAGAACCGGACTTTCTGTCAGAATACACTCTGACGGTCTTTCCGACTGAGTTCTGCTGAAACGGACTTGCCTACACACGATCACACCAAAGTCAGTTCGTTTAGAACGTGATGACGTACGATGGGACTAGAAAAGGAAGTTCAATAGTCAGTAGCCAATAGCTGCCCATGCGTCGTATTTGGTCCGTCGGGATAGCATTCCGATGAACAGTTTTCCCGATAGGAATTGATTCCGTCGGAAAGATTTAAAACATGTTCTATTTCTAGGTCCGTCAGAATTTTTGGAAAAAAAAAGTCAGATGAAGCCCACACACGATCGGAATATCCGATGAAATGATTCCGTCTGACCTTTTCTGCCGGGAAGCCCGGTCGTGTGTACACGGCATTAGGCTTAGCCTATATTTACCTAAACTTTCTAAAAAAATGATCTTTATTCCCCAGGTTTGATGTGTCAGCCCTTCACCCAACATATAAGAAGCCTGGCACCTACACCCAGGTATCACACTGCAGGAGAGCAACATCTGAACAAGTGAGTAACAATAAAGATTCATATTCCTGCATAAACCCACCATGATTGGTTCCCTTGAATCCTTCAGTCCATTTCTTCAACGACTGTCAAGTGTGAACTCACTAACCGTCATTCTTTCTCTAAATAATTTAGAAGTTCCCACTCCCATGTAACAGTGGGGGCTATTTACGAAAGGCAAATCAAGTGCAGTCGCTGTAGATCTGAGGGGGGGGAACTGAAATGAGGGGAAGCTCTGCTGATTTTATCATCCAATCATGTGCAAGCTAAAATTTTGTTTTTTATATTCCTTGCATGTCCCCCTCGGATCTACAGCGACTGCACTTCCAAGTGCACTTTGCACTTGTAGTTTGCACTTGTGGTGCAAAGTGGATTTTCCTTTCGTAAATAAACCCCATAGTCTTTTTATTACCTGTTTATATCTATAATGAAATGTCCCACACTCCACTTGAGTGCTTTCCTCATATGCCGCTTCCTCCAGTCTGGACCTTCAGATATCAGACATTATAGCCCATATATTGTAACTAAGAACCAGACGAGACTAGCTAAGTTACACAGCTTGAACATGAACTGTTTTATTTGAGATCTCACAATATCCTATTAGTAGAGCTGTCAAAATTTTCACTTACCAGAAATGTCTGTTGCTATGCAGATCGTCCTAATCTGCCTCTTACTATTCCTTGGTGATCTTCTGTCTTCTCCTCCTTGTGTTGTCTTCTGGGGAATGGGGAGCGGTGTGTTGTGCGCCCCATTCACAAAGCGCTGCGCGAAGCGCGCATGCACAGTAGGAAACGGGCAGTGAAGCCCCAGTGGGTCGTCCTTGGGGAACAGTAGAAAGGTAAGTGCTTATTAAAAGTCAGCAGCTACAGTGTTTGTAGCTGCTGACTTTAAATTTTTTTTTTTTTCGCTGGCCCACCCCTTTAAACCATATTTATAAAAGCTGACTATTGTGAACTCCCCAGTCAATGTTTTATAGCTTGACCCGGCCCCTGTAACCACCACTCTTGCTGGACAGCTTGGTCTGCATATAGAAAGAACATAAATAAATATATATAGTTGGCCTTTAAGGCAGAGCTAAAGGCTTTTATTACAAAGAAGACTCAGTGGTGGTTGATTTACTAAAGGCAAATAGACTGTGCACTTTGTAAAGTTTCATCATCTAATCATGTGCAAGAAAAAATGCTTTTTATTTTTTTCCCTTGCACATGATTCGGTATTCTTTGCAATGTGAAGCATTACCTAATTTGCTAAACTCTGGAGCAACTGCACTTTAATTGCACAGTCTATTTGCCTTTAGTAAATCAACCCCAATGTGTCTCTTCTGCAATGAAAGCTGTTATTCTGCCTCCCAGCAATGTTCTTGTAAATGTTCACTGGACTGCGTATGCAGAACTTACTGTACAATTTCAGCATGCCTTAGGTGTTGCATGCATGGGAGCGTATATCATCCTGGGGAGGATCAAGGTGGCCGAAGATGCTCAACTCAGAAAAAGACTAGACAACAATACCCACAGTAATGACTGAGTGACTAGGGAAATTGTGTAAGAAATTGCCGGGGGGTTGCGCTTTGTGCAGTTAGTGTGACATAGGGGGTTATTTACGAAAGGCAAATCCACTTTGCACTGCAAGTGCACTTGGAAGTGCAGTCGCTGTAGATCCGAGAGGGACATGCAAGGAAAATAAAAAACAGCATTTTAGCTGGCACATGATTGGATGATAAAATCAGCAGAGCTTCCCCTCATTTCAGATCTACCCCTTATATTTAGAGTGACTGCACTTCCAATTGCACTTGCGGTGCAAAGTGGATTTGCCTTTCGTAAATAACCCCCACAGTGTGCAAATATGCTGTTCTTGCTGCATGTACACGCTATGGCAAGAGCCCACCTACCATGATGCAGGCTTTAGTTCCACTTTTAAGAATTATGAATATGTATGACCTTCCCTGATTGTGGCCCTGATCCAGGGAAGAAGACTGGGACCCGGGACCTATGACCCTGCTCCGGGAGATTTCAGTGTCTCTGTCCTGGAGAGAAAAGCGTCAGCTCCTGGATGGAAAAGAGCAGCGGAAACAGAAAAGCTGACTGAGATGCCACATTTCCTCTACAGGGAGACATGGGAGAGGAACCGCTGGCTGGTGAGATGATGACTGATGATTGCCCCATGTATCCCCTAGGAAATAATATTAGGGGTTTTACATAGTATGTGTGCTGTCTTCCTTTAGAAGCAGAACATGGGTCCTGGCCGCTACAACATCAAGTCATTTACTGATCTAATGGAAGAGAAGCCGTCCAGTGTGCGAGGAACGTGCAACACTAGAGAAGTCCGTTTTAAAGAGAATATCAAGGTGGGGTACTTTAATAAATAAAGTATTAATGATGATAATATAGTTTCTGTTTTAATATATTTATTGATCATGACAAGCTCATGGTTTGCCCATGCAGGGGCGGAGCTAAACAGTCACATGTAGGAATAAGTACAAATAGGCAATGTATAATGTTAAATCAGCAGAGCTCTAACCAAAACTAAAGAGGACCAGTAGGGCAGTCAAAGCCAACATCGCTATCATTGCCCTGGCTGTCCTCTAAGGGGTGACAATCCCCAATGACTTCATCCATAGCCCCCAACTGTCCCTGATCTTGAGGGACTGTCCCTGATTTGGAGCAATGTCCCTCTGTCCCTCATTCCTCCTCATTTGTCCCTCATTTTGGTCTGATATATATAGTTGTGTATAAAATGCACTTTTTATCTTTCAAAAAGTGCTTCCCAGTGCTAAACCTTTCATCCAATTTAAATTAAATTGCTGCATTTGTTAATTTTAACAGCCAATATAAAGGAATAATAGTTGTAAAAAAAAAAAAAATGAAAAAAAGCCCTTGTGTATTTTTTTTTTTTATAAATTCTTTTTATTTGTTTTAAAAGAGAAGGTTACAGAACAGAGCCTTGGGGCATTCCCCGGCTCGAACAATACAACACAACAGGTAAGGCATAACACCTAAAAACTATCAGCCTAACCCAAAGAACATACAACAACCAAACAGCCCTTGTGTATTTAAAGAGGAGCTCCACCTTTAAAAAAATATTAAAAGCCAGCAGCTACAAATACTGCAGCTGCTGACTTTTAATTAATGGACACTTATCTGTCCAGGGTGCCCGCGATGTCAGCAGCAGAAGACGAGCGATCACTCGTCTCCCGGCTGCCACTGCCGCCATCATCGGTGAGGGAATCAGGAAGTGAAGCATTGCCGCGCGTCTTCACCGGTCCCTGTTGTGTTCTGGGAACTGTATTTTTCCCAGAACACAACGGGGGGGGGGGGGGGGGGGTGTGTGCAGTGAAGTATATGCTGATATTCTGTGGCTATCTATGCCCGGAAGTAGGTGCAGATACCTATTATACAGGTATCCGCACTCCCCCCCCCCCCCCCCCCTGAAAGGTGCCAATTGTGGCACCGGAGGGGGGGGGGAATCCGATGAGTGGAAGTTCCACTTTAGGGTGGAGCTCCGCTTTAATGAACCTTTTTTATTTGCTTAATTCTCCTTTTAAGGGGGTGTGGCAGGAGGCGTGTCCTATTCCTACATATATTTGCTAGTAGGTGCCCCTTATTCCCATCTTAAAATGTTGGGAGGTATGCATCATCTAGTAGGAGAAAGAATGAAAGAACAAGGAATAAGAAAAGAGAGGGGAAAGCAAAAAAGGAGAGAGGAAAAATCAAGAGAGGAAGATGGTATCGCGGACCGGTGCCGGCGACACTTATAAGCGACCATAACTGGTTGGCAGTAGGGATGGGAAGGAGTAGCTTATCCAGGGTTCAGTGATCTGAATACATTTTAAACTTAAAACATATGAAGGAGGTTTTCCATTTTATCCTATCCCCTTTGACGTCTTGATATTAAAATAAATAAACAAAGATACTAATTCCTAATAAGGCTGGGTTCACACCGCTGCGGGGGGAGAACCGGATGTGATTCGCACAGCAAATCACATCCGATCTCCGTAGCGCTGCGAGTTCAGCCATACAGATAGTATGGCTGAACTCGCAGCGGTCCCGCAGCAAACTCGCACGGGACCCTTTTTTGGGTCCGCAACGGAATCGGATCGCATGGGGGTTCACACCATACGATCCGATTCCTGTGCGAGTCGGCAGATCGCACTGCGATATGCCGACGGATCTGGGGGTGTCATTAACATAACATTGACACCCCCAGCCGTCCGCATAGGGCAGTGTGAACTGCCGGCGGGAGTAATGCGATGCGGGAAAACGCCACGGATTCGCGGCGTTCCCGCATCGCAGCAATGTGAACCTGGCCTAAAGGTGCTATTTTTTGGTTTTTATGTTATTCCATGTTATCCCGTTATTATAGAACCCCCTTATTCCACCCTCACTTGTGTTTTTTTTTTTTGCATAGCGATGGGAGAGTAGATTGAGCAGGCACATCACAGGGTAACATTTCAGCGCTTAAAAAAATTTAAATTATTATTTAATTTAAAAAAACAATGTTTTTTGGTGAAAAATAAATATATATTGCTCAGTCCGGTTTCTGTACAGGGTGTCAGTGGAAAGGAATCCCCACTCCGAGTGTCACTTCCAAGTGGGTGTGGAGATTCCTTTGTGCCGACACCCTGTTCAGACATCGGACTGAGCAATATATATTTATTTTTCACCAAAAAACATTGTTTTTTTTAAATTAAATAATAATTTTCATTTTTTTAAGCGCTGAAATATTATATTTTTACTTTATATCCCGTATTGAGAGGAGTGGATTGCTGAAGAGGGCTGGTCATTTGGTATCATTCTAAAAAGGTTTTCTTCATAAGAACCTGCAGCCATTGCTTTTGTTGGTCCCAACTTAAAGGGTAAATACGCTTTTGACCTATTACTACATACACAATATTACCAAAAGTATTGGGACACCTGTCTTTGCACGCACATGAACTTTAATGGCATCCCAGTCTTAGTCCATAGGGTTCAATATTGAGTTGGCCCACCCTTTGCAGCTATAACAGCTTCAACTCTTCTGGGGAGGCTGTCCACAAGGTTTAGGAGTGTGTCTATGGGAATGTTTGACCATTCTTCCAGAAACGCATTTGTGCGGTCAGGCACTGGTGTGGACGAGAAGGCCTGGCTCACAGTCTCTGCACTAATTCATCCCAAAGGTGTTTTATCAGGTGGAGGTCAGAACTCTGTGCAGGCCAGTCAAGTTCCTCCACCCAAAACGCACTTATCCATGTCTTTATGGACCTTGCTTTGTGCACTGGCGCACAGTCATGTTGGAAAATGAAGGGGAAGCTCCCCAAACTGTTCCCACAAAGTGGGGAACATGAAATTTTCCAAAATGTCTAAATATAGGAATTTCCTTCACTGGAACTAAGGGGCCAAGCCCAATCCCTGAAAAACAACCCCACACCATAATCCCCCCTCCACCAACTGATTTGGACCAGTGCACAAAGCAAGGTCCATAAAGACATGGATGAGCGAGTTTGGGGTAGAGGAACTTGACTGTCCTCAACCCAATAGAACACCTTTGGGATGAATTAGAGCTGAGACTGCGAGCCAGGCCTTCTCATCCAACATCAGTGCCTGACCTCACAAATGTGCTTCTGGAAGAATGGTCAAACATTCCCATAGACTCACTCCTAAACCTTGTGGACAACCTTTCCAGAAGAGTTAAAGCTGGTATGGCTGCAAGGGGTGGGCCAACGCAATATTGAACCCTACGGACTAAGACTGGAATGCCATTAAAGTTTGTATGTGTGTAAAGGCAGGTGTCCCAATACTTTTAATAATATAGTGTAGGTATGTGAATGGAGGTGAGCTGCTAGGATTACTGGTGGAGGAGTCACGCAGTGTTTTCTACATAGATTCTACAGGATTTGTCAGCACAATATAAAGGAGGATTGCACTTTATTGGACTGTTATATACAGTATATATGTATGGAAGGAGCCAGAGAAATATTGAGGATATGCACATTGGAGTTCATGTTTGGACTGCTGATTTAGAGTTGTTTTTCAACACATATACAGTATGTTATGTAGTGTATATAAGGGGATCACACCATCACTGCTTTATTACCCTCATTGCTCTTATAATGGTTATTTATGATCATATGTTGCTTATTTGGTAACACACAACACAGAATAAAACACCTTTATGGAGAGGGTGTCACCACTACTGGTCACCATTTAATATATACTTGTTTTTTATAAATAATAATTTCACATCTTTTATTTTCTTAGTAGCAATGTTTTTTTTTTCCTGTTGTTCAGGCATACTCCGATTTTAAGTACACAATGGGGTTTATTTACTAAAGCTGGACAGTGCAAAATCAGGCTCACTTCTGCATAGAAACCAATGAGCTTCTAACCCCAGCTAGTTCAATTAAGCTTTTGTAATATAACCTGGAAGCTCATTGGTTCCTATACAGAAGGGAGCCTGATTTTGCACATTCTAGCTTTAGTAAATAAACCCCATTGCCTGTATTTGGTTTAGGTGTGGAGACACATATGATTGATGACAGCTACTTACATGGTAAATTGTTTGATTAGATTGAGGTGATTGCACGGTTAGCCTACATAGTAACATGGTGTAACATTGTTTTTACAAGCTGCCATGGTAGCTAGACACAGTACTGATTATATGGCAGTGATGTTACCATGTGTAGGTCAAGAGTGTCTTTTTTAGCTTTGAATTTTGGTTCTGCAAGATGAAGCAGGTGACATGATGCAGAGCTGAACACACACAGGTCCATAGCCTCACTCAAGATTGGCCTCTCTTGTACATGGGCAACCTGGGTGCTGGCCATTGTAGTCCTTCCCCACTCTCCATTAAACATATAATGTCAGATGCACTCCACTTAGCTCCTGCTACAGTGTTTTTTTTAATAATCAATGAATTGACTGTAATATTGACAGTAATGTCTCCATAAAAAAAAACAACCCTCCTTGACGCTTTTCACCACTCCTGGTTTGCCCCAAAGGAGATCCTAAAAATCAACCTTCCTTGACACTTTTCACCACTCCTGGTTTGCTCACATGGATATCCTTGTGAACAAGCCAGGAGTGGTGAAACGCGTCAAGGAAGGTTTTTTCATTTGGTTGGAGACATTGTATGCAGTCAATACATTTATTATTAAAAAATACTGTAAGAGGAGCTATGTGTAGTGTGGCTGACCTTCTTTCATATTAATGATGCAGAGCTGCCCAGAATTAAGCAGGGTGGGGTCTCCAGTGCAGTGCTATGTATTTTGTGTCTTCTAGATACAGTTATTTAAAATTGATATAATTCCTTGATGAATGACATTTAATTTGCTAAAGCGTTGCGTATCTCAAAGGAATGGAATTATTTTTAACCTCTTACTGCCCGCATAACACATATGAACTGCAGCAAAGAGTTCAGGCTTTAACACCTGCATACCACACTTGTCTATGGATAGCTGAGGTTTCTGTTCTGAGAACATGCTCATTGTGCTCTCCCAGCACAGTGATAGGGTTGTCATAGACAGCACTCAGTGGGTTATTTACTAAAAGAAAATCCACTTTGCACTGAAAGTGCACTTGGAAACAAAGTTGCTGTAGATCCGAGGGGGACATGCAAGGAAAATAAAAAACAGCATTTTTTCTTGCACATGATTGGATGATAAAATCTTCCACTCATTTCAGATTTACCCCTCAGATTTAAAGCAACTGCACTTGAAAGTGCACTTGCAGTGCAAAGTGGATTTGCCTTTTGTAAATAACCCCCTCAGTCTCTAAAGTGAATATCAATCTGTGCAATCTCATGAAATCAAGTGGTGTAAAAATATTTTTTTATTAATTAATAGCTGCTATCACTAACAAGTGTTCTCACTTCACTTAAAAGGGGCAAATAATCAATAAACAGTGCTGCGTTATTAAAAAAAATCAACAATAATAAAAATGGTAATCAATAAACATATATTGCTGAAAATTCATATATTGTATCTGTGACTGATTGAAGTGAATTTGAATGTTTATTGATTACCATTTTTAGTTACACTTTTAATATTATTGTTTTTTTTTTTTTTTTTATATAGGATAGGGCAGAACTATTTATTATTAGTTCTCAGACTCTCGTTATGATTGTAGGCTCCCGATCATGTGACCACTGTGACAACCAATTACATCAGTGTTTCTCAAATCCAGTCCTCAGGCCCCCCCAACAGGTAATGCTTTCAGGATTTCCCTCAGATGAAACGGCTGTGGTAATTGCTAAGGCAGTGAAACTGATCAAATCACCTGTGAAAAATAATGGAAAACCTGAAAACATGACCTATTGGGGGGGCCTGAGGACTGGATTTGAGAAACACTGAATTACATGATCGAGAAGTCCGTCAAACCTCCCCGGGCGTAAACTCAGAGATACCAGGGCTGGGCAGGAAGGGGGTTAAATAAAACATATGTTTTCACATTTTTATCCTTTGTTTCATATTAAAAGCAATGATCTTCAGCATCCTCTTAGAAGCCACTTCCTGTCAACATGCATGCTCTCCAGCAGTGGTTAAATGGCATTTCTTAGGATGGGTTTCCTGATGGTGACAAAAGTGTACCATGTTTGTGTAATGTGCATTGGCTGAGCCCCTTGTAGTCTCCAGATTATTGTCATATTTTAACAGGTAGTGTCTGAATAAGTACCTTCATGGCAGAATGACAAGTTACTTTAATGAAAGCAGCAGATTTAGGCCCCTTTAAGACTCTGATTAGACCAGCAGGGGATCTTTCTGAAGATCCCCTGCTGATCAAAGCAGAGTGGGTGGATGACAGGTCTGTGCCCATGCAGTTTTTTGCAGAGGGGACACAAACCAAGCCTGCTCTGCGGGCGGTCGGGTGTTAATGGACTCCGCTGTCTATTTACACCTGACTGCCCTCCGATCCACCTAGACGGAGGACCTAGAGTCCTAGACCCTTCCATTTTTTTAAGCAGGCAACATTGGATTGGAGGTAGGCAGGTGTAAACGGACACAAGTTGATTTACACCCGCCAATCCACTGGGGTGAATAGAGGGTCTGATTAGGTCCAGACCTGATTAGACCCTTCATGTTAAAGGGGCCTTAAACATATTAAGATTGACTTTTACATTTTTTAATTATAATTTTACATTAGAACAGGCACTTCAAAAGTCTGGTCCGCGGGCCATTCGTGGGCCCACATTCTGGTTTAATACACCCCCCCTGGTGGTTTGAATCCCGGGGCCACAAAAAATGTATATAGTGTATTAGCACTGCCTCGGTGGGGGCGGGACGAGCATTGTCAAAGTACATACAGGAGAATCTCCTGTTTACTCTGCACCGTCTGTAATAGGAAGTCCCGTCTCCTGCCATTGCACGACTGTTATCCATCATAGGAGGCGGAACTTTGTATTAAACAGGCCGCCGAGTAAACAGAAGATTCTCCTGTATGTAATCTATTGGTGTTCGTCCTGACCCCCTCCCTGTCCCCTCCGAGGCTGCAGATGGGCATTGCTCAGACTGCACTGATGGCAATGATGAGGCTGCATTTATGGCAAAGGTAAGGTTGCATTAATTGCAATGGTAAGGCTGCATTGATTGCAATGGCAGTGCCGCATTCATTGCAATGGTAATGCTGCATTGATTGCAGTGGTAAGGCTGCATTGATTGCAGTGGTAAGGCTGCATTCATGGCAATGATGAGGCTGCAGATGGGCACTGATTAGGCTGCATTGATGGGCACTGACCCTTCTTTTGCTTTCTTTCTTTTATTTCTTTTATTTTGAGTTCTTTATTTAAAATTATTTTTTTTCCTGAAACTACCCTCTTAGTGAAGGTGCGTGTTATACGCTGATAAATGCGGTATATCCAAATAACACCCCTGAGCTTATCCTTAGTTCTGAATATATATATATATATATATATATATATATATATATATATACACACACACACACAAATAACACGCCCGAGCTCATCTCTTCACCACACAGCCACAAAGGTAAGTGAATTCATGTTGGGCAGTGTATTAGTGCTCGGACGAACACAGACTGTCAGGCAAAATGGTCGGCCCTCACGCATGTTCACTTCATCAAATCTGGCCCTCTTTGGAAAAAAGTTTGGACACCCCTGCATTAGAACATTTCAATGTTAACTCATGAGGTTTTAGTGATCGTGTTTACATAAATAATTTACCCACATATACATTAACAACATATACGTAACACTGCTGTAACTAACACCGCATTGTTTGAAAACCACACATGTTAAAGTGGATGTGTCACAAATACCTACAATCCCGAAAATGCATACTGTATACATGCATATAAATACTTGTAATCTTTGTAACCTGTGACCAATATACTGTGTATTTTCTTCTCTGTGTAGGATTGTTTCCCTGGACCTGGAAGTTATGGCAAAGGAGGGAACCCATACTCACTGATAGAAGAAAGGGCCACTAAGTCTGCCAGCTCCAAGGGCATTATGGATACTGAAGCCGGCAAATGTAATTCAGATGTCATCAAGGTAAGTGATTACTGCATGACTGAGAGATCTAATAAATGTTGGTTTTCTAATGCATTGCTCCTAATCCAGGGCTCCGGGCTGGGACCAGGGACATACAACTTGAAAAATTCCACCAACGAAGTTTTGCAACATTCTGTTGGAAAACGAGGTCCTTATGATGTGTTTACTGGATCAAGATCTCAGCCCATTCAGTATGGATACTTTGCTACCCCTGTAAGTAAAAATTTTAAATGGAAAGTATAGCGTATTTTTATTGAGCACATATTTTCATTTCATTTCACTATTAACTGTAAGCTTTTTGATGTGACCTTATTTTTGTTATCATATAAAATATATACATTTGTAGAACACCCTTTATATTTTTCTGCAGTCACACGGCAGATTAACAATCTCAGGCTAATGCCCAGAGACCGCCGGACAATCCGCCATGTGTGGGCTCCGGCTGACTTTTTCTTTCCAAAAGTCCGGCGGACTCCGCCCGTCTGTGTGCTAGTCCGCCGTACTTTTGAAATGAACGGACTTGCCCACACAGGGAGAAAAGTCCGTATCTTCTGCTAGCTCTTTTACTAGCGGAGGAGCCCGGCTTTCCTTTTCATCGCCGCCATCCGGGGGTCTTCTTCCGACTTAAGAGGTCTTGTCCCCCTCTTCGGTTCTTCTTGCCGGACCTCCGCTATCTTCTTATAGCTCTTTTACTAGCGGTAGCCTGGTCTTCTGTCGCCGCTGCCTCTTCTTCCGACTTCGGGGGCCTTGTCCCCCTCTTCGGTTCTTCTTGCCGGGCCTCTGCTTTCTTCTTCCAGCTCTTTTACTAGCGGTGGCCCAGGCTTCTGTCGCCGCCTTCTCTTCTTCTTCCTTGAGATGTTGACTCAACGCTCTCTGGGGCTGCAATGATAGGGACGTGTTGTGTGGCGACTTATATAGGGACAAGGGGGGGTCACCGGGTGATGTAACTCCCACCATAGTCCGGCGGTTTGTCCGCCGGACCTAGTTCGCCGTAAAAGTCCGGTCGTGTGTGGGCATTAGGGTCATTTCACATTGCTTCTCTGCAATTTGGCTGCAGCGCGGGTTTACCCGTGATTTCTCGGGATGGTTACCCATACTTTTCCATAGACTTTCTAGTATGTCCCATGCTTTTGGTGCGTTTTCTAAAAGCGAAGCAAGAATGTAGCATGCAGGACTTTTGGTACATTTTCAGAAAAAGCTAAGCTCCAAAAATGCAGGACATAATAGAAAGACAACGGGAAACCATAGGTAACCTGCCAAACTGCAGCACAGCAAAGTAAAATGGCCCTTAATCTGTATTCCATTGTAGAACTTTGAGCATGTACCTGTGCGCTCTCCTAGCTGTAAGACTGCATGGTCACTGACACTTGCTGATCACAAATAAAATTCCAGTATGCTTAGTTTCCAAATAACAAGCCAGTCATAGGAATCATATGACATACAGACTGCTGGGTGTAGTTGTCACTGAGCCTCACACAGAGAGACACAGTGGCAGCTGAAACTGTCAGGGCTGCAGCTGTCACGGTGCAATATGGGGTGTAAAGAAACAATAATTATAAAAAATGCTTTAATTTAGAAAAAAAATGCATATTAAAAATGTTTGTCCATTTTTAAGCTTTTAATACAAATGAGCTGTATTTAAAGTGGCTCTAAAGGCTCAAGGTTTTTTACCTTCAAGCCCCCACCCCCCCAATACTCACCTGAGCCCCATCTCAATCCATCAATGTGCATGAGAGACTCCTTCCTCATTGGCTGAGATAGCGGTGGGAGCCATCCCAAGCTGCCTGCTCTGGGGGCACACGGCAGAAGAGGAGGATCAGGGCTGCTCTGTGCAAAGGTGAGTATAACATGTTTGGTTTTTTTTTGTTTTTTTTTAAAGAAAGCCTTTAATATCACTTAAAAAAACAGTATATCAACTACTAGCCTCATATATTCTTAAAAAAATATCAAAAACAATTTATTACTTAGGTAGGCAGTTTAAACATTGTATTATAGTCAAGATAACCATCAATTACTGACACTGACCCCCCTCCATAAAATAAGTATGTATATACCTGCCTATTCGGTCCCTATGTGGTCTTCAATGGAAAGCTCATACAGCATCCTCACACCAATTTGTATTAGTATTTATCACCCTAAAAGAAAAGATGATTGTAACTTGTTACTGCAAGTCAGGGGTGCCCAACCTTTTGAAGAGCGAGGGCCACTTAAGCGACTTAGTAACCAGTCGCGGGCCACAATGAACAGACCGGGTGGATGACAGGTCCGTGTCCAGTCTGCATATGCAGAGTGGACACAGACGCAGTCCACTGTACTCTACGGCCCCTCTGATCCGATCAGATGGAAGGGGACGGATCCACTTCTGTTTTTTTTTAGCAGATCGGATCTGAGGTAGGTGGGTGTAAACAGACACAAGTCTGTTTTCAACTGCCACTCCATATAGGTGAATAGAGAGTCCGTTTGGGTTGGACCAATCGTGTAAAATGGGCCTAAGGCAGCTTTTACACTGATGGTTTGTGGTCTACCTACGTCGCAGGTGCAGCACAGTTCACCTGTGGTTTTCCTGTGGGTTAGCTGCACTCTGACATACAATTTTATTATATCCTGTGGGTTTGATGCACTTTCTGAAAGCGCCCCAACCCGCAGGTAAAACTTGAAGTCAGTGCAGGTAACCAGCAGGTGCACCTGCAGATCAGATTGAAAGCAGCCCAGTAACCACTATAGAACAGATATGCCCTTACATACACTGTGATTTTAGTGAGTTCCATTCAATTATCGCCAGCTGCTGATGTCCCAGGCAGGGCGCATTTGGTATCACTCCGTCTATGACATGAACCGGTGCTATACAGGAAGCTTGGCTTATGCGGCAGTGCTCTGCAGGTGCTTGCTTGCTCTACCGTTGACTTCATTCACAACCCTAATGCTCTGGGATGGCGGGTCAGCAACCTGCAATCTGGGCTTGCCACCCTGCCATCCCAGGGCGAGAGGTCGCGGGCCACATCAGAGGGCTCCGCGGGCCACATGTGGCCCCCGGGCCACTGGTTGGGCACCCCTGCTGTAAGTTATTGCTTGATTTATAGTCTAACCCTGTCATGGTCAGGGAACTGTGAGCATTCTCCAGCAGGATCCATATTTAATTGTAAGTGGCTTTTCCAAAAACGGCCAAATGCATCAAGCCAACCTGACACCAACATCTTCGATCATTTCTCAATATTGATAGCCATTCAACTAAAAGGTAAATAAAAGTAGATGAAATTTACACCGTATTGTCAGCACTAAAGTTTTGAACTGTTTAAATAGATTAAAAAAAAGAAAAGAAAATGTAAATACTTTAATTTTCAGCAATATTCAGCCATCCTTTGATTTATCCCCAGAAACGTACTCCATCTGAACCAGGACAATATAAAGTAAAATCATTTATCGAAGAATCCGAGGGCGAGCATCAGAAAAAACATGGACATTTTGGCAAGATTGCTCAGTATCCGAAAGTCCCAACTGAGAGAATATTATGCAGCTCCCTCACTCACTGGCCAAGGCCAATTGTAAGTTTCATGCATTGTATAGGTTGCTAAAAACATTCTTGTTGGTGGTCAGCACATATACTCAGTGACTACTACATTGGGTACACTCGCATTATAATACTTACATCTAAAATATGAATTGCGTGGCTACTACTTAGTACATAAAGCATGCGGAGTTGGTTAGGAGGTCTTGTGGTGTTTACCCAGACAGTGAAACAGGAAAAGTCCCCTATCTAAGTGATTTGACCAAGGAAAAGTTGTTTGTACATGGTGGTTGCAGCACCTCAGAAACTTCCTAGGATTTTCATAAACTAAATTACTACTCTCTAGAGCAGCCATTTTCAACCAGGGCTCTGTGCAGCCCTAGGGGTTCCTCCAGAGGTCATTGGGGATTCCTTAAACTGTGATTGATTGTCCTGCCATTTGTTGGTGTCCACATAGTTCCTGGGCCAACACCACTTAGTAAAGCCAGCAGCATTACACAAGTAATCTTTTGGGCTGTCTGTAATGTTGGCATTCTCACCACTACTTTGAGGTTGCATTCTTTTTATTGACCTAATGTAAAGTCCTTTTTCCCATTGACTTCCAATTAATTGGTTTTAGTAAGGATTCCTTGAGACCAGAAAATTAGGGGTTCCTCTGGTGTAAAACAGTTGAGAAAAGATGCTCTAGACTAGAATGTACAGAGAACGATGCAAATCAAATCAGATTTTACTTGGCAAAGTGCCCATTGTGGCATGTTTTGTGACATAAATACATTGTCTATGTGATTGTGTTTTCCAGAACACGACGGGGGGGCGGGCGGGGCATCTGCGGCGGTTTGTACCGGAAGTGGGTGCAGTTACCTGGATTATCCAGGTAACTGCACCCCCCTCCCCCTCCCCCCTGAAAGGTGCCGATTGTGGCACCGGAGGGGGGGAGGGATCAGATGAATGGAACTTCCACTTCAGGGTGGAGGACCGCTTTAATGTATATGAATGCACTGGTGCTGTCTTATATCAACACTGGGATTCTCATTTGATGGATCAGTGCTATGTATGTATTATGTGTTTTCATGACTTCTGTATATGTAGCTGAAGTCTTGTTTTTTTTTCACCAGGATTCTCCGGGGCCCGGATCATATGACACAAAAACACTCTTTAAAACAGCAAGACAATCATCAGCCCCATTCCTAACCTCTGCAAAAAGATTTGAAAAAAAATCATGCCGATTACTTTTTGGAAGTTCTGTAAGTGAATTATCTTTAAGCTTTTATTTTTATTTTACTTTTTGTGATTTGCATGCTTTGTTCCTTTTAGTCATATCAAAATATTTGTCATTGTACATGTACAGCCATGTTTGCACTTTAATTCTGGAATTGTACTTTGGATTGGACATAAATAGTGTGATCAAGCCCCTTAGCCAGTGCAATGTTCTGATGCATATTGACCCATTTAAAATCACCTTGGGAGCAATGATAAGCACTTCTAAAGCTGGCCATACATCATTCGATTTTTGTTTGCATGTTTCTACAAAATTGTTATTTCAACCAGATCTGCTAAATGAATAGGTTTCCAGACATTGTGTATATATATATATATATATATATATATATATATATATATATATATATATATATATATATATATATACCTACACATACATATATACATACAGTATGTCACAAAAGTGAGTACCCCCCTCACATTTTTGCAAATATTTTATTATATCTTTTCATGTGACAACACTGAAGAAATGACACTTTGCTACAATGTAAAGTAGTGAGTGTACAGCTTGTATAACAGTGTAAATTTACTGTCCCCTCAAAATAACTCAACACACAGCCATTAATGTCTCACCCGCTGCCTACAAAAGTGAGTACACCCCTAAGTAAAAATGTCCAAATTGGGCCCAAAGTGTCAATATTTTGTGTGGCCACCATTATTTTCCAGCACTGCCTTAACCCTTTTGGGCATGGAGTTCACCAGAGCTTCACAGGTTGCCACTGGAGTCCTCTTCCACTCCTCCATGATGACATCACAGAGCTGGTGGATGTTAGAGACCTTGTGCTCCTCCACCTTCCATTTGAGGATGCCCCACAGATGCTCAATAGGGTTAAGGTCTGGAGACATGCTTGGCCAGTCCATCACCTTAACCTTTAGCTTCTTTAGCAAGGAAGTGGTCATCTTGGAGGAGTGTTTGGGGTCGTTATCATTTTGGAATACTGCCCTTTGGCCCAGTCTCCCAATGGAGGGACTCATGCTCTACTTCAGTATGTCACAGTACATGTTGGCATTCATGGTTCCCTCAATGAACTGTAGCTCCCCAGTTCCTGCAGCACTCATGCAGCCCCAGACCGTGAAATTCCCACCACCATGCTTGACTGTAGGCAAGACACACTTGTCTTTGTACTCCTCACCTGGTTGCCGCCACACATGCATGACAACATCTGAACCAAATAAGTTTATCTTGGTCTCATCAGACCACAGGGCATGGTTCCAGTAATCCATGTCCTTAGTATGCTTTTCTTCAACAAACTGTTTGCGGGCTTTCTTGTGCATCATCTTTAGAAGAGGCTTCCTTCTGGGATGAAAGCCATGCAGACCAATTTGATGCAGTGTGCGGCGTATGGTCTGAGCACTGACAGGCTGACCCCCCCACACCTTCAACCTCTGCAGCAATGCTGACAGCACTCATATGTCTATTTCCCAAAGACAACCTGTGGATATGACGCTGAGCACGTGCACTCAACTTCTTTGGTCGACCATAGAGAGGCCTGTTTTGAGTGGAACCTGTCCTGTTAAACTGCTGTATGGTCTCGGCCATCGTACTGCAGCTCAGTTTCAGGGTCTTGACAATCTTCTTATAGCCTAGGGGTTACCACTGTCACCTAGCAACAAAAAGGGTCACTGGTTCGAATCCCGACCACAACACCATCTGCCTGGGGTTTGCATGTTCTCCCTGTGCCTTCGTGGGTTTCCTCCAGGTACTCTGATTTCCTCCCACATGCTAAAGAATTTCTGTTAGATTAATCGAATCCTGTCTAACATGGCCCTAGTATGTATGAATGTGTGTTAGGGACCTTAGGTTGTAAGTTCCTTGAGGGCAGGGACTGATGTGAATGTACAATGTATATGTAAAGCACTGCATAAATTGACGGCGCTTTATAAGTACCTGAAATAAATAAGTAAATAAATGAGGTGCCATGTAACCAGTATGAGAGAGTGAGCGCTATAACACCAAATTTAACACACCTGCTCCCCATTCACACCTTGTACACACGACCGGTTTTCCCATCGGAATAAACTCTGAAGGTTTTTTCTGATGGACTTCCGCTGAAACTGTACACACGATCACACCGTCCGACCGCCAAGAACGTGGTGACATAGAACACGTACAACGGGACTAGATAAAGGAAGTTCAGTAGCCAAAAGCTTCTGTCTCGTACATGCTTCAGAGCATGCGTCGTTTTTGGTCCGTCGGAACAGCATACAGACGATCGGTTTTCCCGATAGGAATTGGTTCCATCAGAAATATTTAGAACATATTCCAGTTCTAGGTCCGTCAGAATTTTCCATGTAAAAAGTCAGATGGGGACGGCTTCGCACGTTTAATGATTTGAAGGGTCTTAGGGGCCTATCAAACCGTATGTTTTTCAGGTATATCCAGATCCGACACGCTTATAGGTCCCAATTTCCCGAACTAATTACTCTCCAGATGTCGGATTTGGAAAAAGAGCTTAGATCTCCTGAGCGGTCTAAAACAATGTCAATTATCTATAATGCACTGTCACTTTTGGACACTTCTAGAGTTTCCCAGCTGTATGAGACCTGGCGCAGGGACATTCCAGATCTAGGGGGGGAGGATTGGGAGGAGGGGATTCGGCAATACCTGACCCTGGTTGTGTCTTCCAGGGACAGGTTTGCTCAGCTGAATTTTTTACACCGCGCCTATCTCTCTCTGAAGCGCCTGGCCAGGATGTATCCGGATAGGCCAGCGGCGTGCCCCAGGTGCGGTGTGGGGGAGGCGGACTTCTTCCATGTGGTCTGGTCCTGTTCGCTGATTAGGGATTTTTGGTCGGAGGTCCTGGAGGATATTAATTCTGTTGGTAAACTACATGTCCCTAATAGCCCCCTTCCACTTCTCCTGGGCATTTGGTCTGCTGTAGAGGCCCCTCAGCGGAAAAAACTGTTTGTGTTCTATGCTGCTATGTATGCCAGGAAGGCAATTATGCTTCAATGGAACCAGGCTCAGCCTCCTACCAGACAGCTGTGGTTAACGCTTCTCAATAGGGCGCTGCCCTTGTACAAATTAACGTATATGGGAAGGAATTGCCCTGGAAAGTTTGATAGAGTGTGGGCTGCTTGGGTAGAGGCAAAACAAGTGACTATTGGGTAGGTGTTCCTATATAGATTGACCAAGTCTGGTATTAACACTGACGTAATGTAGTGGCTGGGGTGGTGGGTGGCTGGGAACCTGGGATGAAGAGGAGTGGACCTGGCGCCCCTTCCCCTCCCCCCCCTCTGGTGGAGTGGTCGGGACCCTGGTAGTACCTATGTGTTTATAACCTTGTGGGTGGGCTGTGGACCCGAGGACATGACCATTCGTTTTTAGATGTTCTAAATATGTCTCCGGATATGTGATCTTTGTCTGTAACATCTGTCTATTTTGACTGTTTTTGGATTGTATGTACTGTTTGCCATAAATAAATAAAAATTTTATGTTAAAAAAAAGTCAGATGGGGCATACACACAATCGGAATTTACGATGAAAAGCTCTCTTCTGACTTTTTCTGTCGGACATTCCGCTCGTATGTACGCGGCATAAGACCTTGTAACACAGACAAGTCACATGACACTGGAGAGAGAAAATCGCTAATATGGACATTTTCACTTAGGGGTGTACTCACTTTTGTTGCCAGTGCTTTAGACATTAATGGCTGTGTGTTGAGTTATTTTGAAGGGACAGCAAATTTACACTGTTATACAAGCTGTACACTCACTACTTTACATTGTAGCAAAGTGTCATTTCTTCAAAGTTGTCACATGAAAAGATATAATAAAATATTTACAGAATAGTGAAGGGTGTACTCACTTTTGTGAGATACTGTATATATATATATATATATATATATATATATATATATATATATATATATATATATACACACATATACATACAGTTGTGCTCATAAGTTTACATACCCTGGCAGAATTTATAATTTCTTGGCCATTTTTCAGAGAATATGAATGACAACACAAAAACATTTCTTTCACTCATGGTTAGTGTTTGGCTGAACCCATTTATTATCAATCAACTGTGTTTACTCTTTTTAAATCATAATGCCAACAGAAACTACCCAAATGACTCTGATCAAAAGTTTACATACCCTGGTGATTTTTTAACATGCACACAGGTTGACACAAAGCGGTTTGAATGGCTATTAAAGGTAACCATCCTCACCTGTTTAAAGGGATATATAAAGATATCCAATGAATTGGAAATGCCAATAAGCAGTGTTAAAACTCTAATCAAGAAGTGGAAAATGAGGGGTTCTGTTAAAACCAAACCACGGTCAGGTAGACCAACTAAAATTTTTGCCACAATTTCTGGGAAAATTGTCCGGGATGCAAAGAAAACCCCACAAATAACTTTAGATGAAATACAGGACTCTCTGAAAAGATGTGGTGTGGCTGTTTCAAAATGCACAATACTAAGCCATTACTATGCAAATGCCACAAAGTATACCGCTTACAACATGCCAAACAGCACAGAGACAAGCCTCAAACCTTTTGGCACAAAGTCATTTGGAGTGATGGGACCAAAATTGAGCTTTTTGGCCCCAACCATAAACGCTACATTTGGAGAGGAGTCAACGAGACCTATGATGAAAGGTACACCATTCCTAATGTGAAACACGGAGGTGGATCGCTGATGTTTTGGGGATGTGTGAGCTACAAAGGCACAGGAAATTTGGTCTAAATTGATGGCAAGATGAATGCAGTATGTTGAGACATTAAGAGAAGAGATTTTGAGAGAGAGGGAATCTTAACGAATTAAGGATACCACGTCCCCATGAATACAACAAAGAAAGAAGGGGCCAAAAAGAGGGCTGGGGAATCACCAACCCCCGGGACTTTAAAGGTATCAAATCAAGAAATATTAGCAAAACCTTAATGTATAAAATATTAAAATTTTATTCAAGCTGTACACAATTAGGGAAACATTCATAAAAACGATGATTTAACATCAATTTACAAACGAAAGCATGTAGATCATCTTTCACCAGACAGAAGAGGTGAAGGAAAGGCAAGCTGCAATCGTTCTCAACATGTTTCGCCCGGCATGGGCTTCTTCAGGAAAAACTGATTGAGCAGCCAAAGAGCTAGGGTGATAAAAAAATGAATGTTACTATAGATTAGTGTATAGAGCAACAACAGTTGATAGGATAAGTAACAATAGATGACAAATGAATTGATAAGGAAAATCGTATTACATAGATCAAATTGATAAAGCAGATACTTAGTGTGTTTTGAATAGTTAACTTATAAACTTATTACAATGAATGAGTATCTCACCGATATTGCCAATGCTCCAAAAAGAATTCAAAAATATCAGACGAAAATCAATTTTAAGACTTTTAGGAAATCTATACTCAATTTTAGCGATAAAGTCGCAGGTCAGGAGAGATTAATCGCCTATAGGGAATCTGCAGAGAGAAATAAAACAAATTCAAAGAGATATAGAAAAAACGAGAAAAAACCATTGGGCCCTTTAAGAGAGAGGAGCCAAATTTGGCTCCTCTCTCTTAAAGGGCCCAATGGTTTTTTCTCGTTTTTTCTATATCTCTTTGAATTTGTTTTATTTCTCTCTGCAGATTCCCTATAGGCGATTAATCTCTCCTGACCTGCGACTTTATCGCTAAAATTGAGTATAGATTTCCTAAAAGTCTTAAAATTGATTTTCGTCTGATATTTTTGAATTCTTTTTGGAGCATTGGCAATATCGGTGAGATACTCATTCATTGTAATAAGTTTATAAGTTAACTATTCAAAACACACTAAGTATCTGCTTTATCAATTTGATCTATGTAATACGATTTTCCTTATCAATTCATTTGTCATCTATTGTTACTTATCCTATCAACTGTTGTTGCTCTATACACTAATCTATAGTAACATTCATTTTTTTATCACCCTAGCTCTTTGGCTGCTCAATCAGTTTTTCCTGAAGAAGCCCATGCCAGGCGAAACATGTTGAGAACGATTGCAGCTTGCCTTTCCTTCACCTCTTCTGTCTGGTGAAAGATGATCTACATGCTTTCGTTTGTAAATTGATGTTAAATCATCGTTTTTATGAATGTTTCCCTAATTGTGTACAGCTTGAATAAAATTGTAATATTTTATACATTAAGGTTTTGCTAATATTTCTTGATTTGATACCTTTAAAGTCCCGGGGGTTGGTGATTCCCCAGCCCTCTTTTTGGCCTCTTCTTTCAATGCAGTATGTTATCAAAAAAGACTGGAGGAACATTTGCATTCATCAGCCAGGAAGCTGCGCATGGGACGTACTTGGACATTCCAACTTGACAATGATCCAAAACACAAGGCCAAGTTGAGCTGTCATTGGCTACAGCAGAATAAAGTGAAGGTTCTGGAGTGGCCATCTCAATCTCCTGACCTCAATATCATTGAGTCACTCTGGGGAGATCTCATAAGGTGCAGTTCATGGAAGACAGCTCAAAAATTTACAGGAACTGGAGGTTTTTTGCCAAGAGGAATGGGCAGCTTTACCATCTGAGAAGATAAAGAGACTAATCTACAAAAACCACAAAAGACTTCAAGCTGTCATTGAGGGGGCAATACACGGTATTAAGAACTGGGGTATGTAAACTTTTGATCCGGGTAATTTGGGTAGTTTCTGTTGGCATTATGATTTAAAAAGAGTAAACACAGTTGATTGATAATAAATGGCTTCAGACAAACACGAACCATGAGTGAAAGAAAAGTTTTTGTGTTATCATTCATATTCTCTAAAGATATCATAAATTCTACCAGGGTATGTAAACTTATGAGCACAACTGTATATAGATAGATAGAGATTTATTGTTATTGCGAATAAGAAAATCCACAACGAAATTACAAAAAAAGGGAAAAATCCCCACACATGTAAAATCATCACTTTACACCTATTCATCAAATACCTATAGCACAACATCTGTTAGAAATATCAATATACAATTATCACTAGACATATATCACCTAGATCCGGGGTGGGCACCTTTTAAGGCCTCTTGCACATGGTACTAATGTTTGAGCACCTGCATTTTTGGATGTAATTTTAGGTGTTTGTTTTGCAGTATTCGCCCGTATTTATGAGCCCGTATTTATGAGCACATTTGCGTGTATATGTGTAATCACAAGCATAATACATTCCAAGGGAGAATTCATTATTATTTATGCTCACACGCATGTATTTGTGCATATTTGCACATACCTGTGCAGAATATTGACCGGGAATGCAGACTTTTCTATTTGTTTTACTCAAGTATACGCTTCGCTTATTTACATGCCTGTGTGTACGGGCACATTGTAAACAAAGGGTCGCATTTTAGATCAGTAAAAAAACTTGCTGTACTGAGATTTTTCAAGCTAAAGTGTGCAAGAGGCGCAAGAGGTGGAGATCTACACGGACAACATGGAAGAGATCGAAGATCTCTGGGGTGTGGCGCTCTTTTATTTTTTAGCAAACTTCCAATCAACAGTAAGGATGACACGCAGAAAACTTAGAAAAATATAACAAAACAAATGTCACTGTAAACATTTTAAACTTGGCCTACCTTAAAATTTAGCTTCAGCGAGAAACTTGGCATTCAACATTTTTGTCATGTCTGGAGTGTAATTGATCACCCCTCACAAGCCTGATGCTGGAGTCCATCATGAATGCAGAACAACTGGAACTGCAGGCTGACTTGCTTGACTAGTTGGTCTTAGTGCTAGCCTGGGTATCTGTTATGAGTGCGGGCCAGTAGTATGTAGGGCAGTGTACAGAGGTCAGTAGTATGTAGGGCAGTGTACAGAGATTAGTAGTATGTAGAGCAGTGTACAGAGATCAGTAGTATGTAGGGCAGTGTACAGAGGTCAGTAGTATGTAGGGCAGTGTACAGAGATCAGTAGTATGTAGGGAAGTGTACAGAGATTAGTAGTATGTAGAGCAGTGTACAGAGATCAGTAGTATGTAGGGCAGTGTACAGAGGTCAGTAGTATGTAGGGCAGTGTACAGAGGTCAGTAGTATGTAGGGCAGTGTACAGAGATCAGTAGTATGTAGGACAGTGTACGGGGGTCAGTAATATGTAGAGCAGTGTACAGAGATCAGTAGTATGTAGGGCAGTGTACAGAGGTCAGTAGTATGTAGGACAGTGTACAGAGGTCAGTAGTATGTTGGGCAGTGTACAGAGGTCAGTAGTATGTTGGGCAGTGTACAGAGGTCAGTAGTATGTAGGACAGTGTACAGAGGTCAGTAGTATGTAGGACAGTGTACAGAGGTCAGTAGTATGTTGGGCAGTGTACAGAGGTCAGTAGTATGTTGGGCAGTGTACAGAGGTCAGTAGTATGTAGGGCAGTGTACAGAGGTCAGTAGTATGTAAGACAGTGTACAGAGGTCAGTAGTATGTAAGACAGTGTACATGGGTCAGTAATATGTAGGACAGTGTACAGGGGTCAGTAATATGTAGGACAGTGTACAGGGGTCAGTAGTATGTAGGACAGCATACAGGAGGGGGCACCAATATGTAGGACAGTGTACAGGGGTCAGTAGTTTGAAGGACAGTGTACAGGGGTCAGTAGTATGTAGGACAGTGTACAAGGGGTCAGTAATATGTAAGACAGTGTACAGAGGTCAGTAGTATGTAGGGCAGTGTACAAGGGGTCAGTAATATGTAAGACAGTGTACAGAGGTCAGTAGTATGTAGGACAGTGTACAGGGGTCAGTAGTATGTAGGACAGTGTACAAGGGGTCAGTGATATGCAGGACAGTGTACAGAGGTCAGTAGTATGTAGGACAGTGTACCACGGTCAGTAGTATGTTGGGCAGTGTACAGAGGTCAGTAGTATGTAGGACAGTGTATGGGGGTCAGTAATATGTAGGACAGTGTACAGGGGTCAGTAATATGTAGGAGAGTGTACAGGGGTCAGTAGTATGTAGGACAGTGTACAGGGGTCAGTAATATGTAGGACAGTGTACAGGGGTCAGTAATATGTAGGAGAGTGTACAGGGGTCAGTAGTATGTAGGACAGTGTACAGGGGTCAGTAGTATGTAGGACAGTGTACAGAGGTCAGTAATATGTAGGAGAGTGTACAGGGGTCAGTAGTATGTAGGAGAGTGTACAGGGGTCAGTAGTATGTAGGAGAGTGTACAGGGGTCAGTAGTATGTAGGACAGTGTACAGGAGGGGTCAGTAATATGTAGGACAGTGTACAGAGGTCAGTAATATGTAGGACAGTGTACAGAGGTCAGTAATATGTAGGACAGTGTACAGGAGGGGTCAGTAATATGTAGGAGAGTGTACAGGGGTCAGTAGTATGTAGGACAGTGTACAGGGGTCAGTAGTATGTAGGACAGTGTACAGGAGGGGTCAGTAATATGTAGGACAGTGTACAGAGGTCAGTAATATGTAGGACAGTGTACAGAGGTCAGTAGTATGTAGGACAGTGTACAGGGGTCAGTAATATGTAGGAGAGTGTACAGGGGTCAGTAATATGTAGGACAGTGTACAGAGGTCAGTAATATGTAGGACAGTGTACAGAGGTCAGTAGTATGTAGGACAGTGTACAGGGGTCAGTAATATGTAGGAGAGTGTACAGGGGTCAGTAGTATGTAGGACAGTGTACAGGGGTCAGTAGTATGTAGGACAGTGTACAGGAGGGGTCAGTAATATGTAGGACAGTGTACAGAGGTCAGTAATATATAGGACAGTGTACAGAGGTCAGTAATATGTAGGACAGTGTACAGAGGTCAGTAGTATGTAGGACAGTATACAAGGGTCAGTAGTATGTAGGGCAGTGTACAGAGGTCAGTAGTATGTAGGGCAGTGTACAGGGGTCAGTAATATGTAGGACAGTGTACAGAGGTTAGTAGTATGTAGGACAGTGTACAGGGGTCAGTAGTATGTAGGACAGTGTACAGGAGGGGTCAGTAATATGTAGGACAGTGTACAGAGGTCAGTAATATATAGGACAGTGTACAGAGGTCAGTAATATGTAGGACAGTGTACAGAGGTCAGTAGTATGTAGGACAGTATACAAGGGTCAGTAGTATGTAGGGCAGTGTACAGAGGTCAGTAGTATGTAGGGCAGTGTACAGGGGTCAGTAATATGTAGGACAGTGTACAGAGGTTAGTAGTATGTAGGACAGGGGTCAATGATATGTAGGACAGTGTGCAGGGGTCAGTAGTATGTAGGACAGGGGTCAGTAATATGTAGGACAGCGTACAAACAAGCCTGAGCTCTTCACTTCTCTGAGCATCTCTACTGCTCTGTGGAGGAGGAGCACTTCAGGATCTGTAATGCAGGAATGTGAACGCAAGCTATCGGTCCACTGACCGCCACTTTAATCATTTTGTTTATGCAGACCTCCATACTACAGTCCAAACAGAGGGATATGTGATGATCAATGTGTTTCCAGATAGAGAAAAATCCAGGCACAGTCTTGTTTATGTGATTACCATACAACTTCACTCAGTTCACCGCACGTGCGAGCTTCTCAGGGCTGCAGTTAGAGCAAAGGGTGTGCTGGGGGCGGAGATTGTCTCAGCTCCCTCGGATTGGTAGTCGGCTTTGACAGTTTCCCTGCTGGAGAGCCCACTTCTTTGTGTCGCAATGCAAGTGGGGGAGGCTGGGACGCGATCGCGGTCTACCCGTAACCTGCCTATGATCGGTTGGTAGATTGCAATCGACAAGTTGCCGACTCCAACCTTAATAAAATGGGAATAAAAATTTGCTGCCTTTATTGCCAATGGAAAAAAAAATCTCTCCCTATATCTTTTTGTTCTGGCTTTTATATTCCTACAATTAAAATCTAATGTATGGTACATTTAAAAACATTAACCTGTATGGCCAGCTTATCCCTCAAAAGTATTCAATATTGATCACTTAAATTGTAATGCTTTAGGTAAAATTATAATACAATGAGGCACTCACTGACAAAGGACAGGTAGATGTCTCCTGTTGTTCTTGGGAGACCTCTGTCCATCTGTAGCCATCCTTTAAGTTTCCTACTCAACATGCAAGTCTATTGGCCAGGCCTGACTGATTAAAAACAGTGGGGCGAATTTACTAAACTTGGAGCACTCAGAATCTGGTGCAGCTTCTAACTTCAGCTTGTTCAATTAAATTTTGGCAATAAAACCTGGAAGCTGATTGGTTAAAATGTTGCACCGGAGTTTGCACTGTCGAGTTTTAATAAGTAACCCCCAGTGTGTTTGATCCTGCAGTTGTTGATCAGCAAGATTGAGTGAATGCAGCCAAACAGAATCACTATATGAAGATTATGTAATTCAATAATTGAAGTGTGGTACAGCAAGCAAGAAAAATGTGAATTTTAAATAAAAAACTAAGATTAAAAATAAAATTGTGATAAGGAATTTTAGACGCTTTCTACAACATTACACTTTGAGGCTATAGGGTTGACTTACTAAAGGCAAATTATCTGTGCACTGCAAGTGCAGTTGCTCTAGATCAGTGATGGCGAACCTTGGCACCCCAGATGTTTTGGAACTACATTTCCCATGATGCTCAACTACACTGCAGAGTGCATGATCATCATGGGAAATGTAGTTCCAAAACATCTGGGGTGCCAAGGTTCGCCATCACTGCTCTAGATCCTAGGGGAGCATGCAAGGAAAATGAAAAAGAAAACCAAAAAAACAGCATTTTTGCTTGCGTGTGATTAAATGATAGAAATCAGCAGAGTTTTCACTCATTTCACTCATTTCAGAGCTTCCCCTCAGATCTAGAGCTACTGCATTTGTAGTGCACAGTGTATTTGCTTTTAGTAAATCAACCTCTTTGTCTGCTGAATACATTTATATTCTGTGATCACCACCTCCATCTAGTGGCCATAATGCAGTATTCCCCTAAAATACCTAAATTAGGAAAACACTGCATTATGGCCACTAAATAGAGCTGACAACAGTAGCGGTCCGTCCATAGGGGACGCTCGGGTGCCTATCCTATCCGCAATCAGCTGATTGCAAGCTGGGAAGTTGATTTGCCCGTGTTTAGGGCATGTGCAGGGCACAAGCCCTGTCTCTCCCTCCCGGCAACATGCTGCTTCCCATCCTCCCGAGTCCTCAGACTCCTCTGCAGGGCAGCTACAGAGTGACTGCTCCACTCGCTGTGTAGTGTGTCCTGCCGTGAGTCTGGTGCCCCCCCACCTCTGTTCACTTTTCTCAGCTGCTGCAGAGCTTCATGGAGGGGAGAAGGTGGGGCTGCTAAGTGTTGTGGTACAGGGCAGTGACTGGCACCTGTGGGGTTCCCAAACCCCCCCTTTCCTGCATCCTAAAATGGCCCCCTCCCTGCCTCTCCACCCTAAAACGCCCCGCCCTCCCTGCCTCTCCATCCTAAAACGGCCCCCCTCTCTGCCTCTCCACCCTAAACAATAACCCCCCTCCCTGCCTCTCCACCCTAAACAATAACCCCCCTCCCTGCCTCTCCACCCTAAACAATAACCCCCCTCCCTGAATCTACCCTAAACAATAACCCCCCTCCCTGCCTCTCCACCCTAAACAATAACCCCCTCCCTGCGTCTCCACCCTAAACAATAACCCCCTCCCTGAATCTACCCTAAACAATAACCCCCCTCCCTGCCTCTCCACCCTAAACAATAACCCCCCTCCCTGCCTCTCCACCCTAAACAATAACCCCCTCCCTACCTCTCCACCCTAAACAATCGATATACCGTATCTTTGGTGCTGATCTATATACCGTATCTGTGGTGGTGAGCTATATACCGTATCTGTGATGCTGAGCTATATATTCCTGATACTATGGGTGGAAGCAAGTGGAATATAGGGGACAGAGTGGGTGGATTCTATAAGGGGTGGGGCTTATGGGACGTGGGAGTGGTCAACAAGGAAGGGCGGGGTCTGGTGCCCCCCGTCCTAAAACTTCACCAGCCGCCACTGGCCGACAATTATAAGAGGTGAACTTATTAGGAAAAATTTGGGATAATTTGTCACAGTTGAGAGAATGCTTGAGACATTTGCACAGCAATTTAAAAAAAAAATAGACCTCTAAGTAATAATGCAGCTTCTGCCATTCAAGCATGCCAGCTTTGCTCACATTGTCTTTCAGTAAGCCAGCTACGCACAATACTAGATCTGCAATAGATTTGTTTATTGACTTATATGGGTTGCTTCTACATTAGCTCAGAGCTCACTGGCAGACCATAGACGTCCATCCAGTGCATTGCAGTACTCCATTTATCTAGAAGGGAGAAAGCATCATGCAGTAGAAGAGATCATATATTCACCTCCATCTTTAGTGGCCTGTGCCTCCTACCTTCCTTCTGTTTCAGGGCTCCAACCTCCATACATCTCTTCAGCATTTGATATTTCTGGGAATGTCAGATGCCTGTGTCCCCTGCCACATGCTGTGGTTCAGTCCTCTGACCCCGGTGTCACTACAAGAGACAGCAGGGATGTAGGTCAAAGAAAGGAAAAATGGTGCACAGTGGGGGGCACCGGCATAGGACACACCTGGAAGACCCTGGAGAGGGAAGTATAATATATCTTGGGATGCTTTCTGCAATTTTTCCACCCTGGAAGGGTCACTGCACGAAAATACTTTAAAATAAACTTTCTGTCCTTATCTTCTCATTTAACGTTTTACTAATTTATCTGGTAATCTGTATACTTCTTGCTCCTGATTTCAGAACCCAGTTGGAGTTGGCCGATATGATATCAACAAACCACTGAGAGGCAAGACAGCAACAACTTACCGGACCTCCTTTCTTTCTAAAACAGGACGTTATTTGTCCAATCCACAAAGGGACAAAGTTTTTCAGTACGTATCAGTGGCTATTATTTGGTTCTTAGGCTACTTGCATTAGAGTGTCCATCAATCTCATGATTCATCATATACACTGGTCAGCCATAACATTGTGACCACCCACCATAACCCCTTGAGGCATGGACTTCACTAGACTTCTGAAGGTACAGTGGGGAAAATAATTATTTGATCCCCTGTAAACCTTGTAAATTTGCTCATTTACAAAGAAATGAAGGGTCTATAATTTTTTTCATAAGTGTATTTTAAATGATAGAGACAGAAATTCAACCAAAAATCCAGAACAAAATACGATACAAATGTTATAAACTGAGTTACAGTTCAGTAAAATAATATAAAAATAATTCAGTAAAATAAGTATTTGATCCCCAAGCAAAACATGACTTAGTACTTGGTGGAGAAACCCTTGTTGGCAAGCACAGAGGTTAGATGTTTCTTGTAGTTAGTGATCAGGTTTGTACACATCTTAGCCCTTGTACACACGGTCGGAGAATCCGTCGGAATGTGTCCTATCGGACCGTTTTGTCTGATATTCCGACTGTGTGTGGTATGCATCGGACTGTTTCCGTCGGACTATTCGTCGGACCAAATTTTCCAACTTGCTGGAAATATTTTCCGACGAACTGGTCCGATCGGACATACTCCGATCATGTGTAGAGAATTCCGATCGGACCAAGTGCCACACATGCTCAGATCAAATTCCTACATCAGAGCTATTGGCTACTAGCCTGAACGTAGTCCCATCGTAACGAAATTACATCATCACGTTCTGAACGATCGGATTTTCCGACAACTTTGTCCGACCGTGTGTATGCAACAGTTTTGGACAAGATCCGTCAGACAAAATCCTACGGATTTGGTTGTCGGAATCTCCGACCGTGTGTACAAGGGCTTAGGAGGGATTTTGGTCCAATCTTCTTTACAGATCTTCTCTAAATCCTTAAGGTTTTTTGGCTGTCACTTGGCAACTCGAAGTTTCAGCTCCCTCCATAAATTTCTATGGGTAGCTAGGCTACTCCATGACCTTAACTAGTTAAAGAGGGATTCCGCCCAAAAAAAAAAATATTAAAAGCCAGCAGCTATAAATACTACAGCTGCTGACTTTTAATAAATGGACACTCACCTGTCCCGGGTTCCAGCGATGCCGGCAGCCGAGGCCGATCGACCGCTCGGGCCTCGGCTGCTGCCGCCGCCATTCGAAGTGAGGGAATCAGGAAGTAAAGCGAATCGGCTTCACTTCCCGGTTCCCTACTGCGCATGCGCGAGCCGCGCCGCGCAATAGGAGATCTCCGCGCTGTCACTGGGACCCGTGTGTGTCCCAGCAGACAGCGCGGCAGGGCAGGAAATGGCGTAGACTCCCGTGGGAGTCTATGCCCAGAAGTGGGTGAAAATACCTGTCTTTGACAGGTATCTCCACCCCCCTCCCCCCTGAAAGGTGTCAATTGTGACACCGGAGGGGGGGAGGGTTCCGATCAGCGGAGGTTCCACTTTAGGGTGGAATCCCGCTTTAAGGACCGAGCCTATTTTTCAGACTTGGTGTTTACAAGTTAAAATCTGTTTGTTTTTTTTGCTAGAAAATTACTTAGAACCCTCAAACATTATATCTATCTATCTATCTATCTATCTATCTATCTATCTATCTATATATATATATATATATATATATATTCTTTTTTTTCTTTCAGACAGCCTAGAAAATAAAATGGCGGTCGTTTCAATACTTTATGTCACACCGTATTTGCACAGCAGTCTTACAAGTGCAATTTTTTGGAAAAAATACACTTTTTTTAATTCAAAAATAAGACAACACTAACGTTAGCCCTCATAGGGGGAAAGGACGCAATCATCTCCGCTGCTACCGACAGCTCCGGTAAGCGGCGGAGATGACCGGAGTGCAGCGGGAGGGGGGGCCTTCCCCTGCCCACGATAAAAGTGATCTTGCAGGCAATCTCCCACGGACGCCGCCTTTATCTGAAAGAGGACTGTCTGCAGTTGAAGAGGATTCCAGGTTCATGGCACCTATCTGTTGCCATAACAACGGTATTCCACTTCAAACAGTCGCTGAATAATGACGGTAGGCAGTCGGCAAATGTTTAATGTGCTTCTTCTAGAGCCACTCCTTTGTCACCTTGGCGGTATATTTTGGGTCATGGTCATGCTGGAGGATCCATCCATAACCCATCTGCAGTGTTCTGCCTGAGGGAAGAAGGTTCTCATTCAAGATTTTACAATACATGGCCCTTCTCTGAATCATTTAGATGCTCATTGGTAAACTTCAGACTGGCCTGTATATGTGCCTTCTTGAGGAGGGGGACCTTCCGGTTGTTGCAGTATTTCAATCCAATTCATGGAATGCACCAAGGTAAAAAAAAAACCTTGAGGCTTTAGAACCACTTTAAGTTCTGTAAGTTGTGAGGTGGGGCCTCCATGGATTGGACTGGTTTTTCCAGCACATGTTCAATTGGATTGAGATCTGGAGAATTTGGAAACCAAGTCAACACCTCAATCTCACTGTTGTGTTTCTCAAACCATTCTTGAATTCATTAACCACTTGCTTACTGGGCACTTAAACCCCCCTCAGTCCCAGACCAATTTTCAGCTTTCAGCGCTGATGCACTTTGAATGAGAATTGCGCGGGCATACAACACTGTACCCAAATGAAATTGTTATCATTTTTTTCCCACAAATAGAGCTTTCTTTTGGTGGTATTTAATTACAGCTCGGAGTTTTATTTTTTGCTAAACAAACAAAAAAAGATGCAAAAAAAAAAAATCATGTTTAATAGTTTGTTATAAAATTTAGCAAACGGGTCATTTTTCTCCTTCATTGAAGTGCGCTGATGAGGCGGCACTGATAGGCTGCACTGGTGGGCACTGATGGGCTGCATTGGTGGGCACTGATAGGCTGCATTGGTGGGCACTAATAGGCATAGTTAAGGCGGCATTAATAGGCACAGATAAGGCGGCACTGATGGGCATAGATGGGCACAGATAAGGTGGCATGGATGGGTGGCACAGATGGGTGGCACGGATGGGCACTGATAGGTACCACTGATAGATGGGACTGATGGGCACTGATAGGTGGCACTGATAGGTGGCTCTGATAGGTGGCACTGCTGGGCACTGATGGGCGGCACTGCTGGGCACTGGTAGATGACACTGATGGGCACGGATATGTGGCACTGGGGTGCAGCACCTTTGTTGAGGCAGATTGTGGGCACTGCTGGGTGGCACTGTTGGCACTGCTGGGTGGCACTGACGGGGGGCACTTACTTTTTTTAATGTGGCACTGGCAGGGGGCAGGTGGGCACTAGCAGGGCTGGCCATGATCGGGACTGATGTCCCGTTCACAGCCGCCGGTGATCAGCTTTTTTTTTTTCTCCTCGCGCTGACAGCGTGAGGAGGAATAATAGCCGATTACCGGCTCCGTTATATCACATGATCAGCTGTCATTGGCTGACAGCTGATCATGTGATAAGGGGTCGGGATCGACCCCTTGCTCGGATCGGTGATCAGGCGAGTCTCATAGACTCGCCAATCACAGGGGGCGCGCAGGGCCCTCGTGCACGGGACTACGTCTATTGACGTCGTCCCGGAAAAGGAGATCTGCGCTGTAGCCGTCATTTGGCTATAGCGCGGATCTCAAGTGGTTAAACCACCTTCCATAGCTCCTGTAGTCCAGTTCTGATGCTCACGTGCCCATTATAGATGCTTTTGACTGTGGACACGGGTCAACGTGACCACTCTGACCGGTCAGGTCACCGTGACGCAGTCCCATACAAAACAAACTGCTTTGCACTGTGTGTTCTGACACCTTTCTATCAGAACCAGCACAAACATTTTCAGCACTACAGTAGTCCTTCTGTTGGATCAGACCACACGGGCCAGCCTTCACTCTTCACATGTATCAATAAGCCTTGGTCACCTGTGACCCTGCCATGGTTTGCTGGTTTTCCTTCCTTGGACCACTTTTTGTAGGTCCTGACCACTGCAAACCGGGAATATCCCAAAAGAGCTACAGTTTTGGAGATGCTCTGACCCAGTCGTCTAAAGCCAAGCCTTCTAAAGGAGTATTAACCTAAAAAAAAAAAAAATTGTTAAACCCACAAGGGCTTTTTTTTACCACTACTATTCCTTTATATTGGCTTTTGAAATTTACAAATGTAGCAATTTAGATTTTGGATGAAAGGTCTAGCACTGGGAAACACTTTTTGAATGATAAAAGGTGCATTTTATATACAACTATATAGATCAAAATTAGGACAAATTAGGAGAAAAGAGGGACAGAAGGACTTTGCTCCAAATCAGGGACAGTTGGGAGTTATGGCTTTAGATACACTCTAAAGGTATACATAAGCCAAAAAAAAAAGAAAGCCTTGAGATGCATTAGGGGAACAAAGTCTATCTGCTCCATGCCTCAATTTACTATTCAGGCATTTTGTACTGCACCTGTCCACCCACATTCCCTTTTGCTGCTACTCCAATGATCCTAGGTGACGCCTCCTAAAGGTGCAGGAACACCCACTGCAACCTCCTTGCTGCTTCTCAAAGACATCACTACTGAGATATTTCTCACAGCAACTATTTCCTTTTTAAAGTGTTTGTTACCCCAACATTTTATATTCTGGATATGTGCCTGTTGTACCATGTACTTGTATGAGAAAGTATCCTTTTCACTTTCTATTTTTTCTGCGTGTGAAATCCCTGGTGTTATTGCCAGTCCCTCTGCTTTTCCATTAAAAACTGACCACACTAAGCAGGAGAACACAGCGTCAGTTCTCTAGCTATGCTGGGAACTCAGCCTGCTCTCCTCCAATGGTCAGACTTGTCCTGACACCCCCCTGCACAGCCAGTCACTGGGAAGCTCAGTGTACTGCTGCTTATCCTCCCCCCAGCTTTTACACTGTTGAGAACAGAGAGAATGTGATCACTTATTTAACCACTACAGATCCGCGCTATTGCCAAATGACGGCATTAGCGCGGACCTACATTTCCGGGACTACGTCTATTGACGTCGTCCCGGATACGAGCGGCCTGCGCGCCCCCTGATCGGCGAGTCCGTGAGACTCGCCTGATCACCGATCCGTGCAAGGGGTCGATCCCGACCCCTTATCACGTGATCAGCTGTCAGCCAATGACAGCTGATCATGTGATAGAACGGAGCCGGCAATCGGCTATTATTCCTCCTCGCGCTGACAGCGCGAGGAGAGAAAAAAAAAGCCGATCACCGGCGGCCGTGATCGGGACATCAGTCCCGATCACGGCCAGCAATACAGCTGACCACCTGCCCCCTGCCAGTGCCCACCGCCGTGCCATCCTGAATAAAAGTAAGTGCCCCCCATCAGTGCCCCCCATCAGTGCCCATAGTGCCCACAGTGCCACCTACAGTGCCACCCACAATGCCACCCACAGTGCCATCCAGCAGTGCCACCAACAGTGCCACCCACAGTGCCCACAATCTGCCTCAAAGGTGCTGCGACCCAGTGCCGCCCATCAGTGCCCAGCAGTGCCGCCCATCAGTGCCCAGCAGTGCCGCCCATCAGTGCCCAGCAGTGCCGCCCATCAGAGCCACCTATCAGTGCCACCTATCAGTGCCCATCAGTCCCATCTATCAGTGGTACCTATCAGTGCCCATCCGTGCCACCCATCCGTGCCACTTATCCGTGCCACCCATCCATGCCATCTTATCTGTGCCCATCTTTGCCCATCAGTGCCGCCTTATCTGTGCCCATCGGTGCCGCCTTATCTGTGCCTATTAGTGCCGCCTTAACTATGCCTATCAGTGCCCACCAGTGCAGCCTATCAGTGCCCACCAATGCAGCCCATCAGTGCCCACCAATGCAGCCCATCAGTGCCCACCAATGCAGCCATCAGTGCCGCCTAATCAGCGCACTTCAATGAAGGAGAAAAATGACCCGTTTGCAAAATTTTATAGCAAACTATTAAAACATGATTTATTTATTTTTATTTTTTTGCATCTTTTTTTGTTTGTTTAGCAAAAAATAAAACTCCGAGCTGTAACTAAATACCACCAAAAGAAAGCTCTATTTGTGGGAAAAAAATGATAAAAATTTAATTTGGGTACAGTGTTGTATGCCCGCGCAATTGTCATTCAAAGTGCATCAGCGCTGAAAGCTGAAAATTGGTCTGGGACTGAGGGGGGTTTAAGTGCCCAGTAAGCAAGTGGTTAAAAAAAAGGTATTTCATTTTTTTATTTTTTTATTTAATGGTTTGCCTTTCATTTCTATTTTAAACAGGATGGGATGTGATCATTTTCAATCACTTTATTCCGCCTTGGTTTGAGCTTGAATGTGAATTTGAAATCCAACACATGGTTGAATGATGCTCCTGTAAAAGATATATATTGTATATATGTAAATCCAATGTATCATTACCATTTGTGTTTTGTCTTTCTAGAGAGCGCATTCAGAAATCCCACACCTCGTCAGCTGTTGGGAGATCGTTAGCATCTACTGATCCCACAGCTCCACCTTCTACGGCATAAAGGACCAGAGATCACTAGAGATCATTTGTGGTGTTTGAAAAGCAATCAGATAAGATCAGAAAATGTGCAATGTTAGGAATGTTAAATAAATTTATATCTAGAAAAGTAGTATTTTAATTCTATGTTAAAAGAAAACCTCTACCACAGGTCAATATAACTTGGCTGCCAGTCATACATGTTGGTACAAATCTAGAATTACCTGTTAGCTTCATATAGCTCTTGAAAACTAGTGGAGAAATCTTTTTGTTAGAATTCACAGTTCTACCTAACTGCCACAAGATGGCAGCGCATTCTTCCAATGGATTATCCTTACTATACAAATTAAAGAGGAACTGCAGTCCGCTCACATAATTTGTAATAAAAACATCTTTGCCATTCTGAAGCTTCCCTCCAACCACTTTGCATATTATTTATTTATATATACTGTGATTCTGTACATGCCAAATATGCTGCAGAAATCTCCCTCCACTGAGGCTGGCTGCATCCATTTCAACTGTGGGCAGCTGAAGCTGCTGCCTGTTCACTTCCTGGATTTACACAGAGGTACACCTCCAGCTCTGCAGCTCTCATTGGCCCTCTTATGACTCATCCCCCCTCCCTTGCTGGCAAACTCTCACAAGAGTGAGAGAGAGAGCTGTGCATGATGTCATAAGCCTAGGCTTTTTAAAAGACAAGAAACAGGAAGTGGGCTGTACAAGGTATATACTGGCAGAAAAAAAATGTTTTACTATCCAAAGTTAAAACAACAAGGGCAGAAGATTTAATAGATGGAAAGTTGAAAAAAAAATGACTGAAGGTCCACTTTTGAGAAAATGTTAGTTTGGGGTGCAGTTGATCTTTAAGGGCTCTTTCACACTGGTGGTGCTATAAATAGGCAGCTGAGCCACAGTCTTAAGCCTCGTACACACGATCCAATTGTTGGCCAAAAGAGCATCCGTCTTTTGTCTGAAGGGAGTGTGCCGTCTTGCATACAAACAGTACACAATTGTCAGCCAACAAACACAAACGTAGTGACGTACTACGAGACGATAAAGAGGAAGTTCAATTGTCAGGTGCCACCCTTGGGGCTCCTTCTGCTAATTTAATGTTAGTAGAAGTTTGGTGAGTGTTGATTTGTGCTTTTCATTTAGTTTCTGAATGGCCGTTTGTTAACCAGCCACTTTGCGGAATCGGAGGAGAGAACATGTTATTTATTACTGGCCTTGGAGTTATTGCTTTGACCCAAGTCCAGTCCAGGAACAGGAGGAGGAGGAGTTCTTGGACCAAAAATTGGTTGCTTTATTAATCGTTACCAATTATGTCATATGCCTTTGCTGCGGGAGCTCCAGGAGAATAATCCGGAAGATTTTCGGAATTATCTCTGGATGATGGACCCCTGCTTTCACCAACTCTTGGCATTGTTGTCCCCCTATATCAAGAAGCAGGACACATGTATGAGGCTTTTATTTTATTTTTTGGTTGAATAATGATTTGATTTGGTATATTTTCTATATTTTTGGATGCATAGAATGTACTTTTTGGTTAAATTCTATTGCCAGGTAGCATGTCTAAATTTTTTGTTGTTTTCTTTTTTAATGCACAATAAAAAAAACATTGTGGAGAATAATACTTGGCTGTTTGTTTTACTTCAAATGACAGTTTGGGAGTAGGCAGTTACATTTAAAAAAATCCAAAGTAAAATTGACAAGGGACACCAACATAGTTGTATCTTTGATCTTAAAAACTATGGGATAATGGTATTGTGGTAACTCCCCCCCCCCCCCCCCCCCCCAAAAAAAAGAAGCATAATAATATTATTTTTGAGATCAATAGAAAATAAAAGTCTTTTAAAATACGTTTGGCAGGTCTCCATCAGTATCACCAGCAAAGCAGCTTCATTATTATCTCCTTAAAGAAGAAGAGAATGTGCGCTGCATTTCGAGATTTCATAATTTGCCACGTCACAAATGTTAATTCTCCATTATGAACGCTAGTTTTACCAGACCGACCGCTTCTGGCTCGTCCTTGCTTCCGAGCGTACGGGTTTGTACTTTGGACTTTTGTCCGACGGACTTGTGTACACACAATAGGAAAATCTGACAGACTGTTGGCTGAAAGTTGGACAACAGTTGTCTGATGGAGAGCACTAATGATCAGATTTTAGGCAAGCGGTCTGTCATCACGCAATTCCTGGCCAAAAATCTGATCGTGTGTACGAGGCTTTAGGGCCTGTACACGATACAAAAATCTAATGGAAAAATTTGTACGATAGGCTGTCTGATGATTTTTGGATCGTTAGTACGGTGCTTTCGACAGCCGATTTTGCTTTTTCTTCAGACAAAAGCACTGGATGTGCAGAATATAACATTTTTGTCAGATGTGAACTCAACATCTGATTTTTGTTTCATTAGTATGGTACGGAAAAAAAAATCGCAAGACTAGGCATGCTCAGAAACGAAAGAACACATACAAAACTATTCAACACATTACGTCACTTCTCAGGTATTCTGTCTGAGAATTTTTGTATTGTCCGTAACCTCTTCACTTTCGACATGAGACTAGCATGCCACAAAAAACGGACGTCCATTCGTACGAAAATCGAAACGTGTGTACGAGGCTTAACTGCCCCTGGCCACCCACCAGAATTCTAACAGCCTTAATTATTGCCACAGCAATTTTAACTCGGGTTGCAAAGTTTGAAAGGTGGCAGTTGCGGTGCAGTCCCGAAATGTAAACTTGCTGTATTTATAAAATTATAATTTATAAAAAAAAAATTAAAACAAAAAAACCACGAGCCAGAAGGTGGCAGCAATGCCTCCTGAGCACCTGCCACATGCTGCTATGCCACCCCCTAAAAAAGCTATCGCAGATCGCTTTCCAGAGGGCGGTAAGCATTATTGCCCATGGGCTTTCATACTGGAGCGGTGCGATGGGAGGGCCTCAGAAAAAGTCCTGCCAGCAGCTTCTTTGAAGCGCATTAGGAGCGGTGAACTTCTTCTGAAATCAATGGGCAGCGCCGCTGAACTGTCCCGGGCATCAGTGGTAAAACGCCGCTATTTTTAGATGCGTAGTTTTTGCGGCGTTATTCACCCGCTAGCGGGGTGCTTTTAACCCCCACTAGCGGCCGAAAAAGGGTTAAAAACCTCCCGCAAAATGCTGCTACAGTGGCAAAAACGACGGTAAAGTGGAGCTAAAAATAGCAGTGTTTTACAGCTGACGCCCGGGGCAGCTCAGTGTGAAAGGGCTCTAAAGGTAATCTGTAATAAAACTGATTTTGGAAAAATTGAGGAGTAGCACTAGGGAGATCTTATTCATATACTGTATTTAGGTATCTGGATTCTGAGCACTAGTATTTAATCATCCGGATACATATTTATTCCACTAGAACAAGGGTCTCCAAACTGCGGCCCTTTGCTAGCCTTTATCCGGCCCTTGAGGCACTATTCCTCCTAATGATATGAGGCATTATTGCTCCCACTGACACCAACAATGGGGCGCTATTACTCCCACAAATAACAATGATGAGGCACGACTCCCGGCCCTTTGTTTGAAAAGCTTGGAGACCCCTATAATAGAAGTTCAAAATAAAAATTGTTGTCAAAGCATTTCAGGGGCCAGACATCGCCCTCTTCATTAGGCCTTGGAAATGGGAGATAATATGTACTGGACTGAATTAGGAATACAAAGTACCGTATGCGGTTTTCGCAGTAAATAATTGTCGGAGTGCAGGGTTCGTCAGCAGCTGGTTTGAGCAGCCTTTGATGAACTCTGTGCTCCAACACTTGTTTTATTACTTTGTATTCTTAATTCAATCCAGAAAATATAGTGGGAGGAATTAACAAAGGGAAGTACGTCGGTCTTGTATCAGTGGGCAGCGCCGCCACTGATCGGGCACTATCGGGAGGGAAGGAGGCAGCAGCACTTCCGCTTCTGATGGCAAACCTTGGCACCCCAGATGTTTTGGAACTACATTTCCCATGATGCTCATGCACTCTGCAGAGCAGTTAGTTGAGTATCATGGCAAATGTAGTTCCACAACATCTGGGGTGGCAAGGTTCGCCATCACTGGCCTAGGCGGTCGGAGCGGAAACCTGGCAAAATCAGGCACCCACTCCTCAAAAAGTGCTAATTCTTCAAGAGGAGCGGGGGATGAGTTTTTAGAGTGGAACTTCCTCTTTTGGGTGGAGCTCCACTTTAACTCCCAATGTGAAGCTTCCCTCTCATATCACATGCTTGTTCTTTCTCTGGGTGGGTAGATAACTGCTCCGCTTCACTGAACTCACTGCCCTGGAACTAGTAACCAAACTGGGATCTCAGACTATGGTAGATTCTCGCAGATGTATTTAGCTTGCTGTCAGGTTTCCTTTAAGAGCCAAAAACATAAAAATGCTGCTAAAAAAATATACTAATCTAATCTGTATAGTGATAAATCATTCTTAACCTGAATATTAAAGTTACATGATTCATGTTTTATTGCATATTTATGAAGACTAAATACTCTCAAGATTGATGTTTACATGGGCCAGTGGTGGTCTAAACTTGTGGCTTGGTGAAGTTACCCCAACAATGTCTGCTCCCACATACTGAGTGCTCAGCAGGGCCCATCCGAATTTCAATCCATTTCTGGCCATTCCCGCTCTGTCCAACAGGAATATTGGAAAACGTTTCTCAATCATCCAGCTGCATCCACTGACCTGTGCATTCTGACAGCAGAGCAGTCCTGCTGTCACCGTACAATGGCACAGCGCAGGGGATTCCTCCATCCACTTTGCCACCTATGGCAAGCCTAAAGCTGGCCATACACCTATTATGTGCAGAGTTTCTATGGTTAGATGGAAAAAGTGCAACAGATTTCTCCATGTTCGCTAACCTGTGTGGATGGAGGAATCTCCCACTTTTTCCATCTAACCATAGAAAATCTGTAGATAGTCTATAGGTGTAGGGCCAGCTTTAGGACTGATGTTGGGCTTTGCGTATCTTACTAATCATAGTATCTGTAAGCAGAAGAGGCCTAGATGTCTATAGCAGTCACAATATTGCCTACATGTCTTTTGTGCACCAGTGGAAATGAACCACTTAAAGGACCGGGCCTCTTTCTGAGATTTGCTGTTTACAAGTTAAAAATGTTTTGTTTTTTTTGCTAAAAATTACTTAGAAGCCCCAAACATTATACATTATTTTTCTACCACCCTAGAGAATAAAATGGTGGGCGCTGCAATACTTTCTGTCACACTGTATTTGCGCAGCGGTCTTACAAGCGCACTTTTTTTGGGAAAAAATAACTTTTTTGAATGAAAAAAATAAGAAAACAGTAAAGTTAGCCCAATTTTTTTTTTTATATCGTGAAAGATAATTTTACGCCGAGTAAATTGATACCCAACATATCACGCTTCAAAATTGCACCTGTTCGTGGAATTGCAACAAACTTTTAGCCTTAAAAATCTCCATAGGTTACGTTTTTTATATATATATATAATTTTTTTTTTTGTTTGTTCAGCAAGGCTGAAGATATGATCGCCTTTGCCGCTGCTGATGGCTCCGGTAAGTGGTGGAAGGCACCGGAGCCTGGCGGAGGGGGGCCCTCTCACCACCGCCGATGAAAGTGATCTCGTGGCGAATCCGCCGCAGAGACCACTTTTATCTTAAAGCGGAGGTCCACCCTAAAGTGGACCTTCCGCTTATCGGAACCCTCCCCCCCTCCGGCGCCACAATTGGCACCTTTTCAGGGGGGAGGGGGGTGCAGGTACCTGTACAGTACAGGTATCTGCACCCACTTCCGGGATAGCTCTCTGCGGAAAGGGGCGTAGATTACGCCCCTTTCCGAAAGTCCCCCCGCTGCCTGCTGGGAAACACACAGATCCCAGAGGCAGCGGGTCCATCCTTATTGCGCAGCGCGAGTCGCGCATGCGCAGTAGGGAACCGGGAAATGAAGCCGAAAGGCTCCACTTCCTGATTCCCATACCCAAGATGGCGGCGGCAGCACCCGAGAGACGATCGAGAGATCGGCTTCGGGTGCCGACATCGCGGGCGCGCTGGACAGGTAAGTGTCACTATTTTAAAAGTCAGCAGCTGCAGTATTTGTAGCTGCTGGCTTTTAAAAAAAAAAAAAAAAAAAAAAAAAAAAAACGCGGAGTCCCGGCGGACTCCCGCTTTAAGCTGGACCACTCACTGAAGAAGAGGAATACTGGGGTTATGGCAGCTAGCTGCTGTCATGACAATGATATTCCTGTTCAAACAGCCGACGTATAACGAAGGTGGGCGGTCCGGAAGTGGTTAAAGAAGAAACTCTGTTGATTGCAGCTGCATTTAGCAGGTCCTCTATACCAGTGGTCACCAACATTTTGGACCTTGCGAACCACTAAATTCACAATTTTGAAACCTGCAGACATCCATAATGAATTTGCCTTATACACACAATGGGTGGTCTCTCTGCCCCCCTTGCCCTGGATCACACTGATGCCTTACACAGACTCGCCTCCTTACCTAGCCATGTGCTTTAGCTCCATACTCCCTCCCACAGTCTGGTCAGTGCTGCCATTGGAAGTCCCCCTCCTTCACCTCCTGCTCTCTGCACTACTCCCAGCGCCTCCCTCTGAGTTCATAGGAGGCAAAACTACAGAGGAGGCATCAGGTATCAAAGCACGCTGACAGTATTGACTGAGGACAACATTGGGTGGTATACATTTGCCACAATGTTGATTTGCAGCAGAACTCCTTGAGACCACCAAAACTTTCAAATGGACCATCAGTGGTCAGTGACCACTGTTCTATACCAACGAGTTCTAGGTAGGATATTAGCACCGTGGTATAGGAAATGTGGACCTGTAAAAGTAAACTAATTTTCTCAGCCAAGTGCAATATAAATTTAATTATGGAAATTTACTTGAAGGCCCTAACTCCATATAACAGATCGGGAGAAATAAGTTCAAAGTAAGTCCCCATAGCAGCGAATCAGCATTCATCCACTAAAGTGAATTCTGTATTTAGCACCCATTTTGCAAAATGCCTTCAAACATTTTAAGATTTTTGATTTCAGCTTGGCAGTATACCACGCATAAAGGCCACGGTCCACAGTAGAGCCAACTGATCCGATCCTTGGTGCTGTTAACAAAGATCTGAAACAAATCAGTAATACATACAGTATAAAAAGTGTTTTTTTTTTTTTTTGTTTAATACATGAAGAAAAAACCTTTATAAAATATTACGGCTTCAGCTCATAACAAACCTAACCTGATTTTAATTGGAGATCCAGAGGCTTTTCTGTGAAAAGGTGGAACATAGATTCCTGCCACACTACACAGCCAGGCAGGTGACAACCCTATTTCCTGGTTCAGCTCTGCGACCTCCATTCTTATCAGCTTCTTCACTGGACATCTTAATGGTCTCAGCATAATGACATTGGGGTTCATTTACTAAAACTGGAGCACTCAGAATCAGTGCAGCTCTGCACAGTAGCCAATCAGCTTCCAACTTGTTTAATTAAGCTTTGACAATAAAACCTGGAAGCCGATTGGTTTATATGCAGAGCTGAGCCAGATTTTGCACTCTCCAGTTTTAGTAAATCAACCGCATTGTTTATTATTTCATGAGCAAGCTGGTGACACAGGTAACTACACAGCTGAACCAGAAAGTAGAGGGATCTGTCTGGCTGTATGATGTGGCAGAAGTGTGTAAATCACAAGACTCCTAAAGCGGTCCATACACTGTTAGATTTTTTTTGTGCAGCCTGTGGGCACAAGGCATTAAGCAGATTCCCCCATTTGTGCTACCATATATAATATGAATGGACAAATCCCCTGCTGTGTGTCTATTGTATTTGGACAGCGCTAGAGGCTTATTAGACTTTTCAAAGGATGTCAGGCAGGAGGGGACAGACAGGGTCACTCTCATAGCAAATTGTGATGTGTTCATAAGGAAGCAGGTGAGATTCATATGGTGTATGGCCAGCTTTAGGTGCCTTAAAAAGTGTAAGCGTTTAGATGCTTTAAGGTGATCGGTTTAAGGCCTGGTTCACACCTATGCAGGTTGCAGTTTGCATATTCTGGGTGCATTTAAAGTGGTAGTAAACCCGCACATTTTTTTTTTTTTTTTTTAAACCTGCAAAGCAAAAGGCATAATGAGCTAGTATGCACCGCATACTAGCTCATTATGAAATACTTACCTGAGAACGAGGCGCCGACATCTGGCCCGATCCACGCCGAGGGAGCTGACATGCTCCCTCGGCGTTTCTTCCGTGTATCGCGGCTCCGGCGCTGTGAGTGGCCGGAGCCGCGATATCGTCACTCCCGCGCATGCGCGCGGGAGATTTCAGTCCGGCCGCTCGGCCGCTGCCGGATTTTGACGGCGAGAAACCCCTTGTGCGCATGCGCCGCTGCAGTCAGCGGCGCATACCGAGGGGAATATCTCCTAAACCGTACAGGTTTAGGAGATATTTTTTTTACCTACAGGTAAGCCTTATTATAGGCTTTCCTGTAGGTAAAAGTTAAAAATGTGGGTATACAACCACTTTAACCACTTCAATACCGGGCACTTATACACCTGCCCAGACCAATTTTGTGCTTTCAGCACTGTCGCATTTTGAATGACAATTGCGCGGTCATGCTACACTGTACCCAAACTAAATTTTTATCATTTTGTTCCCACAAATCGAGCTTTCTTTTGGAGGTATTTGATCGCCTCTGGGATTTTTATTTTCTGCTAAACAAATAAAAAGAGTGAAAATCTTAAAAAATAAAAAAAAAAGTATTTTTTTTGTTTCAGTTACAAAACTTTGTAAATAAGTAAGTGTTCTCCTTCGCTGATGGGCACCGACGGGGCTGCAGTGACGGGCACTGATAAGGTGGCACTGATGGGCACCAATGAAGTGGCACTGATAGGTGGCACGGATTGTCATGGATGGGCAGCATGGATAGGTGGCACAGATGGGCATGGATAGGCGGCACAGATGGGCGGCTAGGATGGGCACCTCATAGGCGGCATTGTAATTTCAAGTTTTGTAGGGATGGATGCCAATCAGTGCCAAACAATAATGCATGCCAATCAGTGATGCCCATTGTGGGCACTGATTGGCATCCATTATGGGCACTGATTGGCATCCATTATGGGCACTGGCTGGCATCCCTGGTGCTGGGCGTCTCCTGGTGGTCTAGTGGTGTCCCTGGTGGTCCAGTGTGGGCATCCTCGGGGGGGGCTGTGCTGATAATCGATCAGCACAGACCTCCCCTGTCAGAGGAGCAGCCGATCGGCTCTCCTCTACTCGCGTCTGACAGACGTGAGTGAGGAAAAGCCGATCACCGGCTCTTCCTATTTACACTGTGATCAGCCGTGATTGGACACGGCTGATCACGTGGTAAAGTGTCTCCATCGGAGACTCTTTACCGAGATCGTAGTTGCAGGGTGTCAGACTGACACTCCGCAACAACGATCGCCGCGATGCGCGTCCCCGGGGGCGCGCAGCGGCTTAATATCCTGATCACGTCATATGACGCCTGGTCGGGATATTAAAACCACTTTGCCACCGTCATTTTGCTATATGGCGGGCGCCAAGTGGTTAATACACGTTTTTGATCCATTGACGTCTGTGGAACCAAAAACTAGTACAAAGTCTCTGGCCCTTTCCATAAAATGCACAGATGTGAATGTGACCCCTTGGAAATCATGTTAAATAGACTGTTGTGTGTTTCTGCAAAACTGAAAATGCACTAAAAATGCATAGATGTGAACCAGGCCTTGAAGGGCATCTGTCATCAGTCCATATACACTCACCAACCACTTTATTAGGTACACTTGCTAGTTCTGAGTTGGACCCCCTTTGCCTTCAGAACAGCCTTAATTCTTCAAGTCATAGATTCAACAAGGTGTTGGAAACATTCCTCAGGGATTTTGGTCCATATTGACATGATAGCATCATGCAAATCTCCCATTCCACCACATCCCAAAGGTGCTCTATTGGACTGAGATCTGGTGACTGTGGAGGCCATTGGAGTACAGAGACCTCATTTTCGTGTTCAAGAAACCAGTGGTGAGATGATTTGAGCTTTGTGACATGGTGCATTATCCTGCTGGAAGGAGCCATCAGAATATGGGGACACTGTAGTCATTAAAGGGATGGACATGATCAGCAACAATACTCAGGTAGGCCGTAGCGTTTAAATGATGCTCAATTGGTACTAAGGGGCCCAAAGTGTGCCAAGAAAATATCCCCCACGCCATTACACCACCAGCCTGAACCGTTGATACAAGGCAGGATGGATCCATGCTTTCATGTTGTTTATGCCAAATTTTGACCCTACCATCTGAATATCACAGCTGAAATTGAGACATCAGACCAGGCAACGTTTTTCTAATCTTCTACTGTCTAGTTTTGGGGAACCTGTGTAAATTGTAGCCTGTTTCCTTTTATTAGCTGAGAGGAGTGGCACCTGGTGTGGCCTCCTGCTGCTGTAGCTCATCTGCTTCAAGGTTCAATGTGTTGTGCATTCAGAGATGGTATTCTGCATACCTTGGTTATAACGAGTGGTTATTTGAGTTACTGTTGCCTTTCTATCTCATCTCAAACCAGTCTGCCCATTCTCCTCTGATCTCAGGGTATTTTTGTCCACACAACTGCCGCTCACTGGATATTTTCCCTTTTTCAGACCATTCTCTGCAAACCCTAGAGATGGGTATGTGTGAAAATCCCAGTAGATCGGCAGTTTTTGAAATACTTAAACCAGCCCATCTGGTGCCAACAACCATGCCACGTTCAGTCACTTATATCGCCTTTCTTCCCCATTCTGATGTTCGGTTTGAACTTCAGCAAGTCATCTTTGCCACATCTAGATGCCTAAATGCATTCAGTTGCTGCCATGTGATTAGCTAAATAGCAATTTGTGTAACCAAGCAATTAAACATGTGTACTTAATAAAGGTTCTGGTGAGTGTATATACACACGAGGGTTCTTCAAAACGGTTCTGCACTTTTTTTAAACTTTATTAAAAATAAAAAAGTGCGTAAAGTTTTTAAAGAGCCCTCGTATTTAAGTTATTAAAAATGACTCCATATGCGACCATTTGTTTCTGTTCACTGTTTTTATATCCTGATATTTAATACTTACTTTCAGTAAGATGATCTTAGATGTGGACTGTGGTGGTATATAAATACGAGTCCAGCACTAGCTATCCAACATTAGTACAGCGATCTCCCCTGCTGTGCCATTGTGGTCCGCCAGAACACGCCAGTCAGCCATTGGCTGAGAGCGCTGATCAGAAGCGGATTCGCAGACCTTTTTCGGTTATGACCATTCAACAGAAGCCGGCCGACTCCAGTACACATGGGCCGAATGTCAGCCGGTTTCTATTGAACCGGGCGATGCCGCCCAACATTCAGCCAGTGTGCGCTAGGCTTTACTGTACCCTTACATAGACTTCAGATTACTAACAAACTACAGGCCCCATCATCACACTCCTTTAAATACACAAGATTATTTAATTAAAGCATTGAATGCATTGGCACTTTGTTCATATATACAAACATTGCCTTCATTTGGTTTACACACAAAACAAAACCGCACATTTAGGGCTTGCAAAGACTCCATTTTCAAGAACAATGTCAAGGTCCAGACCTTGGCCTGAGTGGTCAGTAAAAGAAGGTGAAATTTCTAGATTAGAACCAACATCCTCCTTGGGCTATAAGGGGCAGAAGGCACAATTTCCAAGTTGAGATGTATATCAAGGTCACAGTTATCAAGGTAGTTTAAAGAGGAGTTCCAGCCTCAGGAAGAAAAAAAAAAAATTATAAAAGTCAGCAGGTACAAATACTGTAGCTGCTGACTTTTAATATAAAAGGACACTTACCTGCCTAGATATTCCACAATGTCGGCACCCCAAGCCGATCTGTCCATCAGCTCCGGGTGGAGGCCCAGGCATCTTCACTAAGGGAAACAGGAAGTGAAGCCTTGCAATTTCCTACAAGCGGAGCTTCCCCTTTTGGGTGGAGCTCCGCTTTAAGTTCTCAATTCAAAATAACTTAATTTAAATTACGGTTTAACCTGAACAGATCTGGCCATTTTTTTTTTTATTTAATAGATTATAGAAAAAAAATAATAATTATTAGTTAGAAAAAGCTCAAACATCCCAGACAGCTGAAAAATGTATAAATTAAAGAAAAGCCTTTTATATCCAGGGGACTTCAATATATCCCACCTTTGGCCATACTGCTGTCCTGAAATGGTTAAGCTGAAACAGAATAAAGGCCCATTTACACCCGCAAAAATGAATGTGTGTTCCATTACCCCATAGTAAAAAAATTGTCCAGTCCCATCTCCGCCATGCAGTGCATTTTGAACAATAAGTCCATTAACCACTTCAGCCCCGGAAGGATTTACCTACTTCCAGACCAGGCCATTTTTTGCGACACAGCACTGCGTCGCTTTAACTGACAATTGCGCGGTCTTGCGACGCTGTACCCAGACAAAATTGCTGTCTTTTTTTCCCCAGAAATAGAGCTTTCTTTTGGTGGCATTTAATAACCTCTGCGTTTTTTTTTTTTTTTATGCTCTAAACAAAAAAAGAGCGACAATTTGAAACCAAAAAAAAAAAAAGTTTTACTTTCTGCTATAAAAAAAAAATAATAATAATATGTATTCATCAGTTTAGGTTTAGGCCGATATGTATTCTGCTAAATATTGTTGGTAAAAAAGAAAAAAAAAATATCCCAATAAGCATATATGGATTGGTTTGCACAAGAAGTTATCACGTCTACAAAATAGGGGATAGATTTATGGCATTATTTTTATACTAGTAATGGCGGTGATCAGTGATTTTTTGCGGGACTGCGACATTATGGCGGATAGATCTGACACCAAACTGATATTTTTGACACTTTTTTGGGAACCAGTGACATTATTACAGTAATGTGTTAAAAATATGCTAAACATATGCATGGTTATTGTACTGACACTGGCAGGGAAGGGGTTAACACCAGGGGCAATCAAGGCTTTAAAAGGGGATGTAAAGCTTTGTTTTTTATTTTCTAAATAGGTTCCTTTAAGCTAGTGCATTGTTGGTTTTTTTTCTTTGTCTGAATTTCTCACTTCCTGTTTCTCCTCAGTAAACTTCACACCATCCTCCGAGCGGTGTTTAGTCAGCCAGAACAGCTTACTGAGGAGAAACAGAAAGTGAGAAATTCAGACAAAGGGCAAAGAAAAAAACTTTTAGCAGGGAAATCGAAGGAAAAGGTAAGTGAACCAACAATGAATGAATGAATGAATGAATGAAATACTTGTATAGCGCACAATGCGAACTGAATCGCCTCTAGCTTAAAAGGAACCCATTTAGAAATTAAAAAACAAACCTTTACAACCCCTTTAAATGTGTTCCCTGCAGGTGCGTTTTAACTGTATGGAGGATGGGCTGCCTGGGGAAACTTGCAGAAAGACAGGATCTGTGTGATCTCCCCTGTCACAACGGAGATTTGCCTTGTTTACACAAGCAGATCCCCTTGCTGTCACTGCGGGGAACCATCACGGATGGCCGGGGGACATGGAGTCCACCCGACGCACTGATTGGCTCCCCCCGCTGGCCAATGGGAGTGCGCCCACAAAAGCGAGTTCTCGAGCCGACGTGCAGCTACAGCGATTTGCGGGAACGAGCCAACCTGCCGCAGTATAATGACATTGGCTGGTCGGCAAGAGGTTAATAAGGTCCATTTTTCACTGCAATTTAGTGCATTGGAAGGCCCATTGAAGTCAAGAGGAATGCATTAAAAACACATGAATCATGCATTTGGATGCATTTGCAACAGGACGAACACGTTTTGGTCAATGGCCGTTAACTGTATCCGCTTCAAATCTTTAAAACAAAAAAACGCATTGGAAACACATATCAAAGCCTGTTGATAATGCGTCAAAAGACACACAAAAAAAAAAACGCACCTCTACGCACTCGCATAGATGTACTGTAAATGGGCCTCAAAGGTTTCTTTTCATTGTGACACTTTACACATGTGATCTTACACACAGGACGGTTACCATTAAATACAGCCGCTTCCAAATGTCAAAACAGTTGGCAGCTACAGTAAGCGACTTCAAGTCTCGCACAAGTCCTCTGCCGGTTAGCAGGGAGAAAAAAATGTCAGATTTTACAATCGCATGACATGAAAAAAATCCTCTCAGTGGCGGGCAGCTTTGCAAATCTTGTCGTACACCTCTGGGAACGCGTTCTTGCAGTTTAGTTTGTCCCGCAGTTTGTGGTACAGCGATCCATCAAACATTCCCCAGAATTCCTCACGGCTCATATAACAGTCTGCGTACAGCATCTGAAAGCTGCGGGGAGAAAGAACATTCTAAGAGGAAGGCAGAGAAAGAAGAAGATCAACGTTTCATTTAAAGCCAAATTCCCCCCAGGCAGGGCCACAGGCCGGATTTACACTTCAAGCTGTAAACATACAGAGAGGGGAAAAAGTATTTTAATACCCTGCCGATTCTGTACATTTGCCCGTTGACAAAGAAATGATCAGTCTAGAATTTTAATGGTAGGTTTATTTTAACGAGAGACAGAACAACAACAAAAATATCCAGAAAAAATTATTTTAATGAGTGAAGTAAGTATTTGACCCCTTCGCAAAACATAACTTAGTACTTGGTGGAAAAACTCTTGTTGGCAATCACAGAGGTCAGATGTTTCTTGTATTTGGCCACCAGGTTTGAACACATCTCAGGTGGGATTTTGTCCCACTCCTCTTTGCAGATCCTCTCCAAGTCATTAAGGTTTTGAGGCTGACATTTGGTAACTCGAACCTTCAGCTCCCTCCACATATTTTCTATGGGATTATGGTCTGGGGACTGGCTAAGCCACTCCAGGACCTTAATGTGCTTCTTCTTGAGCCACTCCCTCGTTGCCTTGGACATGTGTTTTGGGTCATTGTCATTCTGGAATACCCATCCACGACCCATTTTTAATGCCCTGGTTGAGGGAAGGAGGTTCTCACCCAAGATTTGATGCTACATGGCCCCGTCCATCGTCCCTTGATGCGGTGAAGTTGTCCTGTCCCCTTAGCAGAAAAACACCCCCAAAGCATAATGTTTCCACCTCCATGTTTGATGGTGGGGATGATGTTCTTGGGATCATAGGCCACATTCCTCCCCCTCCTCACACAGCGAGTTGAGTTGATGCCAAAAACGCGCAATTTTGGTCTCATCTGACCACAACAATTTCACCGAGTTCCCCTCTGAAACATTCAGATGTTCAATAGCGAACTTCAGAAAGGCCTGTGCATGCGATTTCTTGAGCAGAGGGACCTTGCAGGCGCTGCAGGATTTCAGTCCTTCGCGGCATAGAGTGTTACCAATTGTTTTCTTGGCGACTATGGTCCGAACTGCCTTGAGATCATTAACAAGATTCTCCCGTGTAGTTCTGGGCCGATTCCTCACCATTCTCATGATCATTGAAATTCCACGAGGTGAAATCTTGCATGGAGCCCCAGACCGAGGGAGATTAACAGCTATTTTGTGTTTCATTGTGTTCTATTTGCAAATATTCGCACCAACTGTTGTCATCCTCTTACCAAGCTGCTTGCTGATGGTCTTGTAGCGGATTCCAGCCTTGTGTAGGTCTACAATCTAGTCCCCGACATCCTTAGACAGCTCTTTGGTCTTGGCCATGGTGGAGAGATTGGAATCTGATTGACTCCTTCTGTGGACAGGTGTTTTTTATACTGGTAACAAGCTGAGATTAGGAGCATTCCCTTTGAGAGAGTGCTCCTAATCTCAGCGCGTTACTTGTAATAGAAGACACCTGGGAGCCAGAAATCTTGCTGATTGATAGGGGATCAAATACTTATTTCACTCATTAAAATGGAAATAAATGTATAACTTTTTTGAAATGTGTTTTTCTGGATATTTTTGTTGTTATTCTGTCTCTCACTGTTAAAATAAACCTACCATTACAATTATCGACTGATCGTTTGTCAGTGGGCAAACGTACAAAATCAGCAGGGGATCAAAAACTTCCCCCCCCCCCTCACCGTACACGCATCTTCCTCTGCTTTAAAAAAAATAAATAAATAAATGTAAAAAAATAATAAAAAATAAAATAAAAGCCCCCCCAGGCAATGGTACTTGCCTTCAATCCAGAGCTGTCCCCCAAACCACCACTTCTTCACCATTAAATGTTCTCAGTCTTCCAGGTTGAATAACCGTCACTCACCCTGGAAAACCATCAAAAGACTGGCCACCACCAGAAGAAGGCCATAGTGGACTCAACGAGGTTGATTTACTGAAAGCGGAGAGAAATCTGGTGCAGCTCTGTATAGAAACCAATCAGCTTCCAGTTTTTTGTCAAAGCCTAATTGAACAAGCTGAAGTTAGAAGCTGATTGGCTACCATGCAGAGCTGCACCAGAGTTTGGACTCCAGTTTTAGTAAATCAACCCCAGTGCGTCATATGTCTGGTCTGACCAAAAGAAATCAAAATATGGCAAATATATATATATTTTTTTTTTTTTTAAGAACAGAGTTGGAATTTAATGCATGTTATGTGTTGATGTATGTTTGCTTGTGTCATATTGTATATTGCATATATACACACAATACATTTCATGATCTTAACGCCTGCAGAAACTGGACAATTAGCTTACCCATGAACATCTCGGACAAACTTCTCTAAGTGGCGCATAGAGGCTTTGGCATCAAAGTGTTTTGTCTGTGGTTCCCCATATGCTCCAATATCTACATACAACTCTGCCTCATTGCCCTTGGGATGCACCATGCCAGGATGGCTGGGTAGGATGAAAGGGCAAAGCCAAAGTGGGTACACCTGCAAAAAATAAGACAATACTGTAAAGGTGTCCGACACAATGGGAAAGCTGCAGAGAACCTACATATATGCCGATGCACAGGAGTGGAAAGCCACAAGATACCCACAACATTTTTTTTATGAGAATTTTGTCAATGTACTTTTATTTTTTTTTGTTTAGTGTTGTTAGTGATGTTGTCGACCCTTTTAGGGCTCATTCACACCATTGTGATGCGTTCGCGTGCATCATGTTGTGAGTCAACCTATGTTGTGTTAAGACAGCACACACCATTTCTAGCAGCACAAATCTATGCAAAGACACCCTAGTGCACCGTCAGCAAGGTGCGCTGGGGTTCCATTCACAATGAATAGTCTTCTTTATACACACACCTTGATCTCATTATGGAAAGCCTCAATGGACTTCTGTAGACATTTCATTGGTACGAGCATGTCCTGCACCACGTGATGCTGCTCATACAGCTTCCGGATAGTTTCTCCCTGTGTGAGCTTCAACAAGGAAATTTTTGGTGGAACCATCCAGCCAAACAGGTAACGGAACACTGGGTGATTACCAAAAGGAATAATGTCCTACAATCAGAAAAGAAGAATTTTACTGGCAAATGAAAAGTCATCTAAGGAAACAGGAGAGTCTCCAAGAGCAATACAGCAAGAAAAACATTAAAAACAGAAGGCTAGGACAATTGGCTATTTTTTTATTTCTGTGTCCGCTCAATGTTTCTTCCTCATTTCTTACATTGTTAGGATGACAATGTTTTTACCAGAGAAAACATATACCTTTGCTCAGATCCCAATAGCTTGTACATGTATTTGATCTATCAGGTGCTAAACGGGTGTGACCACATATTAACCGCTTAAGGACCGCCTCCTGCACATATACGTCGGCAAAATGGCACGGCTGGGCACAAGCACGTACCTGTACGTTGCTCTTTAAGTGCCCAACCGTGGGTCCTGAGCTCCGTGACCATGGCCGCAGGACCAGCAGACCCGATCGCCGCTGGTGTCCCGCGATCGGGTCACAGAGCTGAAGAACGAGGAGAGCTCTGTGTAAACAAACCTCTCCCCGTGCTTCCTACTGAGCCTGTCACCGATTGTCTTTCCCTATAACAGGGAACAGACAATCAGTGACATCAGACGCTGAGCCACGCCCCCCTACAGTTAAAAAAAAAAAAAAAAAACACACACAAACACTTAACCCCTCCCTGCCCCCTAGTGATTAACTCTTTCACTGCCAGTGTCATTTACACAGGAATCAGTGCATTTAAATAGCACCGATTGCTGTATAAATGACAATGGTCCCAAAAATGTCCGATGTGTCCTCCATAATGTCGCAGTCACAATAAAAAAAAAAAAAGAAAAAGAAAAAATAAAAATAAAAAAAATAATAAAAAAATAAATAAAAAAAATCGCTGATCGCCACCATTGCTAGTAAAAAATAAAAAGAAAAAAATATATATTAATAAAAATGCTATAAAACTATCCCCTATTTTGTAAACGCTATAACTTTTGCGCAAACCAATCAATAATTGCTTATTGCGATTTGTTTTTACCAAAAATATGTAGAAGAATACGTATCGGCCTAAAGTGAGGGAAAAAATGTTTTTTATATATATTTTTGGGAGATATTTATTATAACAAAAAGTAAAAAATAATGTGTTTTTTTTTAATTGTCGCTCTATTTTTGTTTATAGCGAAAAAAAAAAAAAGGGGGGGGGGGTGATCAAATACCACCAAAAGAAAGCTCTATTTGTGGGAAAATAAATTTTTGTTTGGGAGCCACGTCGCACGATTGCGCAATTGTCAGTTAAAGCGACGCAGTGCCAAATCGCAAAAAGTGGTCTGGTCTTAAGCCAGCAAAATGGTCCGGTCTGAAAGTGGTTAAGGAGAGTAAAAAAACAATACAAAAAACTCATACTATTACTAGCTCGTCCGTATCTATAGAACTATTCACTCTTTAGTCATACCACTGTCAGCTCTTCTATACTATACCACCATTGGCACTTCCATACACATTCTACTATTGTGAAACGCACCTGAAGCTCCCAGAAAATGCTCCGTGTGTGTCTGTGATAGTAATGTCTTAGGGGTATGTACTCTGTTCCACTTTGGTTATTCTTTAGGAAAGATTCCACATGTCGGAAGAACCAGGGTTTCCAATAGTTTCCGATTCTATTCACCTTTTAATGAAAAAAAAAAAACAAATTTCTGTAAATCACACAGGGAACAAAAAAAGTTCAATCTCAATGATGATACAATGAAGAAACAGACTATGAAAATAATGTGACAAATCAGATGGTCACTTACCTGGCCTAGCTCAGCATCATCGGTCAGGACCCCAGTCATAATGACGGCCTCATTTTCAGAGTAAACCAAGCCTTCCACAAAGTAGTTCTCTTTCTTCTGTGACTCTCTTGAAAACTTCTCACAGATCTTCTCCAGGCCCCTCACTGGCGTATAATGCAGCTTCACATACTTTTTATATGGGACGATCTTTATCTCAGCAGCTACCAAGAATCCCAGAGTCCCACAAGACCATGGCACGGCATAGAAGAGATCAGAGTTCTCAGTCTGAAAGAAAAACCATACAGAGCATAATGAAATTAGAATTGGGTGTTCCAGATTAGGTGCCAATGATTAGACCCTTCTTAGGGAGTATGCAGGTGAAACCTGTCTTATTTAAACCTCAGATATTTAGGATCTGGTCTTCTTTTGGCAACAACATGTGTGGTGTCACCATGCCAAGATCAAAAGAGCTCTCTAAGGCAGGGGTAGGCAACATCAGCCCTCCAGCTGTGGTGAAACTACAAGTCCCATGAGATATTGCAAGACCCCCAACAATCACAGGCATGACTCCTAGAGGCATAGGCATGATGGGATTGGTAGTTTCACCACAGCTGGAGGGCCGAGGTTGCCTAGCCTTGCTCTAAGCCCTTCATAAAAGTGCATGCATCTACAAATCACAAAGAAACTGCACCGGTGTGCTAGGGAAAGGCCTTTTGCTGTCCAAAAAGAACATTAGAGGAAACTACCGTTTGCCATTGAACAAATAAACAAAGATTAGGCCTTGTGAAACAATGAGCCCATCAATCAAAGACAGAGTTGTTTAGTGTATCTTAGCTGTGGGCAAGTTGTGATCTATACTAAAATATGAATGTTTACTATTTTTACTCCTCTTTGGAACAACCATAACCTCCCAGATCTTCAGAAAGTAATGCACATTATCTTTTGGAAAGCTCAGGATATTATATGACTGTTAGTTTTACATAGGCTTTAGGCTGGGTTCACACTGCTGCGATGCAGGAACGCTGCAAATCCACTGCGGGTTCCCGCATCACATGTCTCCTGGCGGCAGTTCACACTGCCCTATGCGAACTGCTGGGAGTGTTAGTGAAAAGTTAATGACACCTCCAAATCAGTTCGCATATCGCAGTGCGATCTGCAAACTCGGACAGGAATCGGATCGCATGGGTGTAAACCAAAAAAAGGGTCCTGTACGAGTTTGGGCCAGATGCGATGCGAATTCAGCCATACTATCTGTATGGCTGAAATCGCATCGCACAGAGATCGCATGTGATTTGCACTGCAGTGCGAATCACATCCGATCTCGTACATCGCAGCAGTGTGAACCTAGCCTTAATCTGAAGTCCTTTCAAAACCTTAGAAACTATCGAAATTTGTGTAATCGCCTCCTTTTTCCTTTTTATGATTCCTGTGCTCAGACTGGAATTAGGATAGTAACCCTTAATTACTGACCTTTTCACCACCCCTGTGCCTAATTATCATTGAAGGGAATATGCTCTATATTGCTAATATTGATGTAATTACAGATGTCTATATTGTTGCTGAACACAGACAAAGGCCACATATAGTATATGTTCCCATGTTTGCCATTTTCCTTTTTCTTATCAACATGTTTTTGTATTTTTTTCGGTTTTGCTAGTTTTGGTATTTGAAGGCAGTGGGTGGATAGGGGAAAATGTTGTTTTTTGTCTGTAAACCATAAAAACTGTGTAATAAACATTTACTGAATTTAAAAAAAACAGAATTGTTTGGCCACAGTAACAGTAGACAGGTTTGGCGCAAACCAAAGACAGCATCTCAGGAGAAGACCTTCATAGCAACTGTGAAGAATGGTGGTGGGAACATTATGGTGTGGGGCTGCTAGCCTAGGCAGCTTGCAGTCATTGAGTGAGCTTTACATGATCTCTCAAAATAAAAATTATTAAAAAGAACTCTAGCAAATCCATCTATTCTAAATTTGATTGAATAAAAGATTAAGATGGTAAATCTTTCTTGTGGTCTTCATAATGTATATCCCCTTTATCTGTAATATATAGTGTATACATTCATCCAATCCACATCCAGTACAGATATGTTAAAGTGGATGGAAACCCACTCTCATCCTTGCTAAACTACTGCCATAGTGGTTATCTATAAAGGATACATGCAGGAGGCATGTATATCCTATCTGTCAAATGTCTCCCCTCTGAGACCCGAAAAACTGCAGATTCTGTGGGTGGGTCTGTTGTCTGGAGCTCAGTGGGTGGAGTCGTGATGTCAGTAGACTTCCCGCCCATCTCTACACTCCCCTTGTCAACATGCATTTCTCCTGTGTATTTCTTATACTGAACTTCTGCAACGATCACTAACATACAGTCAAAACCCATAAAAGTCACCACATGACTTCAGCATGCCCAATCATGCTGAGGTGTGGAGCACCCAATCCTGGGAGAGCTGGAGAAGAAAGGAGGAGGGGGATCTGAAGTACACAGAATGCCTCTCCAAGGCTCCTGCATGAGATATGTAAATCACCTGTCACTCACAGCAAGGGGCAAGAACTGACTTATATCTCACTGAAAGAAAAAAAAAAAAAAAAAAAAAGGAGGACAGCTCAGAGCTGGATTAACTCTTTGCGGCAAGACTGGGCACAGATGACATGCAATCTTATACTGTACAAGGTGCAAGCCTTAATTTAAAAAAAAATAAAAAAAAATAAAAAAAAAAAAAATTGGGTTTATATCCACATTAAATATAAAATAAACACTTTTGAATGGAATAGTAGCAAACAAAGGATTTGCCTTACTGGTGTACAACGGACAAGGCTTCCGTCAGCTAAGACAAGCTCATATGCCAAGCAGATGTGTTGGAAAAGCCCATAGTTATGTGATGAAGACTCTATTCCAGTTCCCATAATAAGACCACCTAAAAAAAAACAGAAGTTATCGTTTCAGAATCTGCCAGGGTCAATTCATCTAAAAAAAAACCAAATATTCCATAATGCTTCCAACAGAATTGTGCAACCATGTCAATGTGTTTGGAGGATTTTTTTTTTTACCAGATCTGTTATGACTGCCGAGATGTTGACAAAATAAAAAAGAAAAATGTACAATTTAAGCAAATAAGCTTTTTTCCCAGTGGTTGGCAACCTTTTGTGCCGAAAAATGTTTTCAAAGAAATGGAGCGTGCCGATTTTATAAAACAAAAAAATTTAAACTTCGCACTCTCAATCGCGAAAAGGATTTTTTTTAAAGTGAATGATAGTGAGAAATTAACATCCGGCACTCTCACGCCTCAGATCATCCCCAATTCTTGCACCTCCACACTTCAGATTACTGCCCCTCCCTGCACATCTGCTCCACTGCCGTGTCCTCCTTGCTCTTCTGTCTCACTACAGAACCACCTTCTTATCTGTCCTAACACTGAACCCATCTGCTCATCTACTGCACCACTGTAACCCACTTTCTCATCTGCCCCACCAATGTAACCCGCTCTCTCATCTGCCCCACCAATGTAATCCGCTCTCTCATCTGCCCCACCAATGTACCTCCTGCACATCTGTCTCACCTCTGTACCCCCTGCTCTCCTGCACCACCACTGTAACCCCTGCTCATCTGTCCCACCAAAACACCTCCTTTCACATCTGCCCCACTGCTCTACCCCCCCGCTTTTCTGCCCCAACACTGAACCCCCTTCTCATTTCTTCCACCACTGTGCTTCCTTGCACATCTGTCCTACCTCTGAACCCCTCCTGTTCATTTTCCCCACTGCTGTACCCTCTTCTCATCTATAATATGCATGATATGCAGAGGTGGTGAAAGGAAGCAGAGATGAGACACATTTACCTATCCTGGCACATTCATCCTGCTGATCCACCTCTCGTGTTCAGCCCACGTGCTTGTATGGGATGTATGGGATGTATGGGATGCAGGGGATGTATGGGATGCATGGGATGCATGGGATGTATGGGATGCATGGGATGTATGGGATGCATGGGATGCCACATACAAGCATCTAAAATGGGTGTGCAATGATGAGCTCAGGTCAGGGGTATTTTCTGAAAACAGTGGGCCTGTGTGCAGGATCATAAGTGCAGCTGAGAAAGTGCGCCGCAGCAAAAGTTGGGTGTGATTTTCATTGCTCTGAATACTGGCTGTGGCACAGAGTGCCGGGGTTCAGTAGTAAGTGACACAAAGGTTCAGGAATCATTTCAACAAAGTCCCCAGAAGCTCAACAAAAACTCCACAAACTGTCACCTGATTGTGGTTTTCTCAATCACAGTGAAATCCCTTCTTTCTGAGATTGGTAGTGGCAACCAAGCGAGTCATCTTCCTCCAGATGGTGGACGGGGCCAGCAGGACTGTGATTGGCTTTAACAGTGTCCAATGACAGTCCACCTCCTCCTGGAAACAGGGACTGCCCCCCCCCCCCCCCTCAGCAGAACTGCACCCAATCTCTTCCCCATTACAAAAGCCGACGATCACAGCTACAGCAAAGTTAGAGAACCAAACAATGTTTCCTAGCTTTTACAATGTGTGGGGGGCTCAGTGCCTCCCCCTCAGTGCGGCGTGAGGAATTCTGAAATTGGAATGCATTAGTGTCTCACTGACACTTCCCTGCACTGCTCTGCTGATGGGGAGGGAGTCGGGTGCCGGGAACAGAGGTTTCGAGTGCCACTTGCACTACCCCTGAACTATATTGTCAAAACTATTGGGACACCTGCATATGAGAACTTTAATGTCATCCCAGTCTTAATCTGTAGGGTTCAATATTGAGTTGGCCTGCCCTTTGCAGCTATAACAGCTTCAACTCTTCTGGGAAGGCTGTTCACAAGGTTTAGGAGTGTATAGAAATATTTGACCATTCTACCGAAAGCACATTTGTGAGGTCAGGCACTGATGTTGGATGAGAAGTCTCTGTTCTAATTTATCCCAAAATGTGTTCTATCAGTTTGAGATCAGGACTCTGTGCAGGCCAGTCAAGATTTTCTACCCCAAGCTTGCTTAGCTATGTCTTTACAGACCTTGGCTTTGTGCACTGGTCCAAATCATTTGGTGGAGAGGGATTATGGTGTGGGGTTGTTTTTCAGGGGTTGGCCTTGGCCCATTAGTTCCAGTGATGGGAACTCTTAAAGGTGTCAGAATACCAAGACATTTTGGATAATTTCATGCTCCCAACTTTGTGGGAACAGTTTGGGGATGGCCCTTTCCTGTTCCAACATGACTGCACACCAGTGCACAAAGCAAGGTCCATAAAGATATGGATGAGCGAGTTTGGGGTGGAGGAACTTGACTGGCCTGGACAGGATCCTGACCTCAACCCAATAGAACACCTTTCGGATGAATCAGAGTGGGGCCTTCTTGTCTAACATCAGTGCCTGACCTCACAAATGCGTTTCTGGAAGAATGGTCAAACATTCCCATAGACACACTCCTAAACCTTGTGGACAGCCTTCCCAGAAGAGTTGAAGCTGTTATAGCTGCAAACGGTGGGCCAACTCCATATTGAACCCTACGGACTAAAGACGCTATTAAAGTTCATGTGCCCCAATACGTTTGACAATATAGTGTATCTTGAAGTTTTCAGCTTGGAGGCAGTCTATAGCAAATGTGCGCATTCATTGAAACCGGAATATGTGAACAGTCTGGTCATCCTGTAGATCTCAAACATTCCATACAGCTGGACCCCCTTCCCCTGCTTCCCACAACTAACGTAGTATGTGCTGTGCCCCTGGAGAAAAAATTGTTAATTTAGTGTGTCGTGTTGTGTGTGCAGTGTGTGCCATTTTTTAAAAATCCAGCTTGCGTGTGTGTTTGAGTATGTCAGGACATGTCTGATCATTGGAGGAGAGCAGGCTAAGTTCCCAGCACAGACCAAAAAAAACTGACCATGGTGCGTTCTCCTGCTTAGTGTGGTCAGTTTTTATTAAGAAAGCAGAGGGACTAGGACAGTGATGGCGAACCTCAGCACCCCAGATGTTTTGGAACTACATTTCCCATGATGCTCAACTACACTGCAGAGTGCATGAGCATCATGGGAAATGTAGTTCCAAAACATCTGGGGTGCCAAGGTTCGCCATCACTGGACTAGGAGGAACACAAGGAAATTCGCACAAAGGAAGCAATACAAAGAGAACAGGATCGTTTCTCGCACAAGTACATGGTACAGCGGGCACACAGGCACATATCAGGAATATGACATGTTGTGTTTACTTATTCTTTAAATGTCTTTAAATGTAACACATTGACAATGCAACACACATTGTAATTAGTGTCCTTTACGTCACATACTCATAATTTCATATGTTTGCTGCCTTGCAGGTATAACTTGGGGAAAAAGGGGTCAAAAACGCACATATTGCGTTACAATAAATTTAGGCACAATGCAATAAAAATAAAAAATAAAACAAAAAATAAAACCAACACACAACACACTTGCATGTTCATAACTCGCAAATGCATTTTTAAATGTATCTTTGTGAACCAACTCTTTAAACGGTAATTCATCACATGACTTTGCACCACCTAAAGTACATGACAAGTAAGGCACTAAACAGATTGACCAGAATAAAATAAAAACTGTTTTTACCAACAGTCAAGTCATCAAGTTCTGGCAGTACAGGAAGGGTCCAGCCAATAGAATTAAGCAAGGCAGTCACCTGACCCATGTTCACTAATGGTTCCACGCGAACAACCTACAGAGAAGACACGATGAGAAGGCACAGATAGTTCACTCAAGGGTAACTACAAACAATGCAAAATACAGAGAACAAATATGCAATGCAACCAGCCGTAGTACATCAGTGGCTGCTTTTTAGTTTCTTTGGAAGCATACTTTGTAGCTCCTTGTTGTAGGGATTTGCTCTCACTTCCTGTAGTGTCTCTGGGACAGGAAGTTAAAGTGGTTGTAAACCCTCCCCCACAACTTTGTCCCATGTAAATCAGCATAAAAAACCCAAATGAACACCTCTTGTAGATATCTCCTTACTTGCTTAGTATTGTTGTAATCCTTTCTGTTCTTTAGAATGAAGTCAATGAGCATGCCCAGATCTCCCCCTGATTTACGGTACACTCTCTATGTCTTATCTATCTATTATAATGGACTAGATGAAAAGAAGCATCAGAGTGGGAGAGTTTACTTCCTCTGACAGTAAAAAAAATAAAAATTACAGTTTTTTTTTCTCTCTTTAAACATAATTCTTTATTGAGATTGAATATAATAAAAAGCTGTCACCAGCAATTAAATACAACAACAAAAATACCCATTTAAGGACCACATCTTTTACTGACATTTGTTTGTTTACAAGTTTAAATTAGTGTTTTCTCGCTGGAAAATTACTTTGAACCCCAAAGCATTAAATTTTTTTAGTAGAAACCCTAGAGAATGAAATGGCGGTTGTTGCAATATTTTATGTCACACTGTATTTGCACAGCCGTGTTTCAAACGCAATTTCTTTGGAAAAATTACACTTTCATGAATTAAAAAAGATAGCAAAACAGTAAGGTTAGCCCAATTGTTTTGTATAATATGAAAGATGATGTTACAACAAGTAAAAAGATACCAAACAGGTTATGCTTCAAAACTGTGCATGCTCGTGGAATGGCAAACTATGGTACTTGTTTAGAGTTACAGAGGAGGTCTAGTGCTAGAATTATTGCTCTCGTTCTGCGCTTTCATTTTTTTTTTTTTTAACCACTTCAGCCCCGGACCAATAAACACCTTAAAGCGGAGGTCCACCCTAAAGTGGACCTTCCGCTCATCGGAACCCTCCCCCCCTCCGGTGCCACAATCGGCACCTTTCAGGGGGGAGGGGGGTGCAGTTACCTGGATAATCCCAGGTAACTGCACCCACTTCCGGGATAGCTCTCTGCGGAAAGGGGCGTAACTTACGCCCCTTTCCGCAAGTGCCCGCCCCTTCCCGCAAGTGCCCCGCTGCCTGCTGGGAAACACACAGATCCCAGAGGCAGCAGGGAGCGTCCTTATTGTGCAGCGCGATTCGCGCATGCGCAGTAGGGAACCGGGAAATGAAGCCGAAAGGCTCCATTTCCTGATTCCCATACCCAAGATGGCGGCGGCAGGACCCGACAGGCGACCTAGAGATCGGCTTCGGGTGCCGACATCGCGGGCGCGCTGGACAGGTAAGTGTCACTATTTTAAAAGTCAGCAGCTGCAGCAGTATTTGTAGCTGCTGGCTTTTAAAAAAAAAAAAAAAAAAAAAAAAAACGCAGAGTCCCGGTGGACTCCCGCTTTAAGGACCAGAGGTCTTTTTCCAATTTCGCACTGCGCTGCTTTAACTGGTAATTGCGCGGTCATGCAATATTGCACCCAAACGAAATTTGCGTCCTTTTCTTCCCACAAATAGAGCTTTCTTTTGATGGTATTTGATTGCCTCTGCGATTTTTATTTTTTGCGATATAAATGGAAAAAGAGCGAAAATTTTGAAAAAAAAAGATATTTTCTTCTTTTTGTTATAAGAAAAATCGAATAAACTAAATTTTAGTCATACATTGAGGGCAAAATTTATTCAGCCACATGTCTTTAGTAAAAAAAAGTCAATAAGCGTATTTTTTTGGTTTGCGCAAAAGTTATAGCGTCTACAAACTAGAGTACATTTTCTGGAATTTACACAGCTTTTAATTTATGACTGCCTATCTCATTTCTTGAGGTGCTAAAATGGCAGGGCAGTACAAACCCCTCCAAATGACCCCATTTTGGAAAGTAGACACCCCAAGGAAATTGCTGATGGGTATGTTGAGCCCATTGAATATTTTTTTTTTTTTGTCCTAAGGGATTGAATAATGACAAAAAAAAATAAAAAATTTTACAAAAAGTTGTCACTAAATGATATATTGCTCACACATGCCATGGGCATATGTGAAATGACACCCCAAAATACATTCTGCTGCTTCTCCTGAGTACGGGGATACCACATATGTGGGACTTTTTGGGAGCCTAGTCGCGTACGGGACCCCGAAATCCAAGCACCGCCTTCAGGATTTCTAAGGGCATACATTTTTTTATTTTACTCCTCACTACCTATCACTACCTATCACAGTTTTGAAGGCCATAAAATGCCAAGATGGCACAAACCCCCCCCAAATGACCCCATTTTGGAAAGTAGACACCCCAAGCTATTTGCTGAGGGCCATGTTGAGACCATTGAATATTTTTTTTTTGTCCCAAGGGATTGAATAATGACAAAAAATAAAAATTTTTTTTTTGTTTTTTTTACAAAAAGTTGTCACTAAATGATATATTGCTCACACATGCCATGGTTATATGTGGAATTGCACCCCAAAATATATTCCGCTACTTCTCCCGAGTATGGGGATACCACATGTATGGGACTTTTTGGGAGTCTAGTCGTGCACGGCACCCCGAAAACCAATCACCACCTTCAGGATTTCTAAGGGTGTAAATTTTTGATTTTACTCCTCACTACCTATCACAGTTTCGAAGGCCATAAAATGCCAAAATAGCACAAAACCCCCCAAAATGACCCCATTTTGGAAAGTAGACACCCCAAGCTATTTACTGAGAGGCATGTTGAGTCCATGGAATATTTTATATTTTGCCACAAGTTGCGGGAATATTACAAACTTTTTTTTTTTTGCACAAAGTTGTCACTAAATGATATATTGCTCACACATGCTAAGGGCATAAGTCAAATTACACCCCAAAATAAATTCTGCTGCTTCTCCCGAGTACGGGGATACCACATGTGGGGGACTTTTTGGGAGCCTAGCCACGTACGGGCCCCCGAAAACCAAGCACTGCCTTCCGGATTTAAATATAAAATGCTACCAAAAAACCTGTTAGCGATGGCAGGGATCAGGCCTGACTCTGCGATCGCTGCAGTTATGTGTTTAGTGTTTTGTAAGTGACAGTGATCGATCGATACTGCACTTGGGTGGGCTGGGCAGAGGGGCAAAACGCAGGTGCTAGCAGGTATCTGAGCTGATCCCGCTACCAATGCGTTTTTTTGGAACCCTGAACTGCTGGGGATGCTAGTATAGATCTGATCAGATCAGATATTGATCTGTTCAGATTCTATACCACTACGGGAGGTTTATGCTTTGCGTGTGGGTGTTAGCGGTACTGGCACTAACCTAGCGCTGCCTGGGGCGACGCAGACCATGACCCTAAAACCTAATTGATATCACCCGCCGGGTGATCAGGGGGTTAAACCTTTATTGGGTAATAAATGGTGGGTGCCCTGATGCTATAAAAAACAAACTTACCAGAGTCACCCGTAACACTTATACGGTGATCAGTGGTGAAAGGGTTAACTAGGGGCAATCAGGGGGTTCAAATTTTTATTAGGTAGTATATGGGGGTCCCTGGCGCTATATAAAAACCTGACGGGGAACCTAAATAACTAACTGGCTAACCAGCGTCACCAGTGACACTTATACTGTAATCGCTGGGGCAATTGGGTAGTATATGGGGGTACCTAGTGCTATAAAAACCTGGCGGTGAACCAAAAAAAAAAAACTAGCTACCCAGCGACAGTAGCGACACTAATGCAGCGATCAGAAAAATGATCGCTTAGTGACACTGGCAAAAGGGGGTGAAAGGGTTAACTCTAGGGGCAATCAGGGGGTTAAATCTTTATTGGGGGGTGATAGGGGGCTACCCTGGACCTAACACTAACTGTCCTGACAGTTTTTACTGTCACAACTGACACTGAATGCATTGATCAGTAAAGAAATGATCAATGCAATCAGTGACACTGTGACTGGGGGGGGGGGGGGGGGGTTTGTGTGCCTGTGTGTACCTACATGTCAGTGTAGTGTTGGTGCACACTTACTTTGTGTCTTCTCCTCGTAGTCCGGTCAAAAAGACCGCCCAGAGGAGAATGACATCACTTCCTCCTTCCTGTGTAAACAATACACAGTGGGAGGAAGCTTCTCATTGGCCAGGAGCGATCCAGAGGGGGTGGCCGAAAACCAACGGCCATCCCCTCATCACGGAACGCTCCCGGAGGAAAACGGACCGTCGTATCCAGCGGGAGGGGGTCCGATTGGACCCCCCACCCGCTGGAAGGCAGGCACGTACAGCTACGTGATTGTGCCTGCCTGTGCCATTGTGATGACGTACAATGGCAATACGGCGGTCCTTAAGTGGTTAAGGACAGTGTAAAAATAATAAGTTTTGATCACTTTTATTTCAATTACAAGGAATGTAAACAGCCCTTGTTATAGAAATAAGCATGACAGGTCCTCTTTATTGCGAGATCTGGGGGCAGATGTTTCGGAACTACATTTCCCATGACGCTAACCTACACTGCAGAGTGCATGAGCATCATGGGAAATGTAGTTCCAAAACATCTGGAGCGCCAAGGTTCGCCATCACCGATCTAGGGGATGGGAAAAGCAGTTTTACTTACCCAATCCTCTGCTCTCCTGGTAGACAGTGCTCCCCTATGCTCCAGCAGTGGACTGCTTCTTGGTCCTCTCACGTTCACTGCAGGAATTTTGTCCCTGCCTTGGTCTTGATGACAGAGGCTTTCCAACTGCCTGAGCACATGGGAAGAAGAGGCTGTGGGGACTGGTCTTGCAGCATTGCGGGGCCTACGGGAGTGGAGGATCAGGTAAGTAAAACTGCTTTTTTACAGTCCCCTAGACTTAAAGCAAGCATTTAACCCTTACACCGCAGGGGCAGACACACTGCATGGGAGGATTTTTACTTTTTCCAGAGTTCGGCTTTAACATTGCAGTTCACCAAAAAAAAAAAAAAATGCTGTTTGCCAGATCCAAAACGCGAGTATGAATATTTGTACTCCGAACAAAAGAGTTTTTAAAACCAAGTAGAGGCGTGCACCCCCATTAGTGCATTGTACCTGTCTCTTTGTGTCCACCTCTAAGATATCCATAAGGTTGATCATGATATTCTTGTGAGTGTTCTTGTACTTCCCCACCCTCAGTGATACGGTCAGCCAACCCGGCCTCCCCGTACACATGAACTTCTTAGCTCCATCGGCTTTCCACTGACGGACCTGGAAAAACAACAGGAACAAACCAAGTCACTACTACTGAACAATTGTTAAATGCAGAAATGTACATATGATGTACTGTCTAGATTGAAAAGTTTTTTTTTTGTTTTGTTTTTTATTCTAAGTGTAAAAAGAGCCTTGTGTTGCCAAAAAGTATGCACCAGGTGAGAGGAAGGGTTGTTACTATTGCGATTAGAAAACATTCATGTGCATGTCCGATCAGTAACTAAACTTTTCCTTTATCCCTTGTTCACATTGAAGCAATTTGTCATATGGTTTGACAGGTCAAAACGCACAACAATTCGCAGCCTATTGCCGGCAAGGGCACCTTTCCAACAGGTGCGACGTTGATTTTGCGGCTCCGCACTGAACTGCAAAAGCAGTTCCTGCACTACTTTTAGCGACTTTAATAGACATCTGTGCATGAAGCCGCATAGATGTCTTTTAAGTCAGACCCGAAGTCGCACTAAAATGCAGCTTCCAAATCATGCGATTTGAAATAAATTCACACCATTTCAAAGTCGCGCTCTAAGTGAATAAGGGCTTAAAGTACTACTAAAGGCAAAACTTTTTGTTTTGTTTTGCATATAGTAGAAAGAGATTAGAATACCGGTCGGGTTTTTACTGCTGTCTTTGCCCTAAATCCCCCCTCTCTATTTGTCCGGTTTATCACTGGGGGTGAAAGTGAAAGAAAATTCCAAAAGGTTTGGGTTCCCAGAAGAACAGGAATAGAGGAGAAATTGTTCCATGGGGACACTAGTTTTGGTGACAAGCAGGGATTCTCTCACTTCTCTTCTCACTTCCTGTTGTGACTATGGAGCAGGAAGTGAAGGTAAATTTCCCTAGTAGGGCACAGATGGCAAAAAACAGGCCAATTTTCAGCTTTCAGAGAAGTCACACTTTGAATGACAATTGCGCTTTCTTGCAACACTGCACCTAAATTACATTTTTATCATGTTTGAGACAGATAGAGCTTTCTCTGGTGATAAAAAAAAAACAATGGTGATTTAAGTATGTTTTGCTAAACCAAAAAAAAAAAAAAAAAAAAAAAAAGACTGAAAACGTTGGAATATTTTTTCTTTGTTTCTATTATAAAAAATGTGTAAATATGAGGCTGCACTGATGGGCAATTGTGAGCCTGCACTGATGGGCACTGATGATCAGTAAGTTTGTTGACACAGCTGATCACATGATAAAGGGCTGCTGTGATTGTCCCTTTACCACAATCTGTGATCAGCTATGCCCAAAGGACAAAGTGATCACAGAACGTACCAGGTGCACATGGGAGGCGTGGTTCTGGGAAGACGTTCATGGACACCCTCACGGAACAACAAAGCTGGGCTGTAGCCATCTTTCGGCCATAGAGGTTCTGAAGTGGTTAAAGGCCCTGCAAGTACAGACAAATACCTGCTGATCTGTCAGAAACGCTACAAGTCTAGGTTCACACACATGGACACACAAGTTCCTACATGCATAGGCACCCATTGGCTCCTACTACCGTCAATCAAATCCAGTGAAAGGGAGTCGGGGGCGGGGCTGAGTCCTGGTGTCTGTGTCAATGGACGCAGGAGCAGGACTTGGGAGCGCGCCCGCACTAGTGTCCTCATAGAATGCGGCTCTCCGTGGAGGGCACCCGAAGAGGAGCGCCGCTAGGGCTCCCCAGAAAAGGAGGATCGGGGCCGCTCTGTGCAAAACCCTTGCAGAGAGCAGGTAAGTATAACATGTTTGGTAAAAAAATAAAAATAAACCCACAAACCTTTACCACTTTAATGACCTTTTCCCTGCGTTTCCCACAGGTACAGCAGCCCATTCAAATGAATGCTCTGCTGTGCCTGCCCAAACGCAAATGGACCCCAAAAGAGAAGGTTCGGAGCCACTCGGTTCAATACCATTGCACAGAACAGGTGAGTATAAATTAAAAAATAAAAAACTTTTTAGAAACCCTTTAAAGTATACCGGAGGAAAACTCCTCTTAGAGAGCAACTGCAGTCTGCTCACATAATTTGTAATAAAAATATCTTTGGCATTCTGAAGCTTCTCTCCAACCACTTTGCATATTATTTTATATATACTTTGATTCTGTACTTGCCAAATATGCTGCATAAATCTCCCTCCACTGAGTCTGGCTGCAGCCATTTTAACTGTGGGCAGCTGAAGCTGCAGCCTGTTCACTTCCTGGATTTACACAGACACACACCTCCAGCTCTCATTGGCCCTCTTATGACTCTTCCCACCTCCCCTCCTGGGAAACTCTCACAAGAGTGAGTGAGAGAGAGCTGTGCATGATATCATAAGCCTAGGCTTTTTACCAGACAAGAAACAGGAAGTGGGCTGTATAAAGGTATTTACTGGCAGAAAAAATGTTTTACTATCTCCACGTTAAACCCACAAGGGCAGAAGATTTAATAGATGGAAAGATGAAAAAATGACTGAAGTTTTGCTTTAAGTGTGTTGCGCTTTTGCATCCTCATGATTTATTGAATTATATGATTGTTATAAGTCCATAGAGAAGATCTATAAAGAAAAGTGGACCAAAATCCCTCCTGAAATGTGTGCAAACCTGATCACCAACTACAAGAAACATCTCACCTCTGTGCTTGTCAACAAGGGTTTCTCCACCAAGTACTAAGTCATGTTTTGCTTGGGGATCAAATACTTATTTTACTCACTGAACTGCAACTCAATGTATAACATTTGTATGATGCATTTTTCTGGATTTGTGGTTGATATTTTCTCTCTATCATTTAAAATACACCTATGATAAAAATGATAGACCTTTCATTTCTTTGTAAGTGGGCAAACAGAATCTGCAGGGGATCAAATAATTATTTTCCCCACTGCACATGTCCACCAGGGCAGTACCCGGACCCCCCATACCCCTTTATGGCCAATTACTTATGGGCCTCTCTTCTTAAATAGAGTATAGAACTTTGGCACATATCACTATTTTCTTTTAACTACAAACTTTTTTTTTTGGATAGCCACTTAAGGACCGAGCCTCTTTCTGAGATTTGTTGTTGTTTGTTGTTTTTAAGTTAACAACTTAAAGACCAAGCCTCTTTTTCAGACTCTGTGTTTACAAGTTAAAAACATGTTTTTAGGCTTACTTTGAACCCCCAAACATTTTACATTTTTTTCTAACACCCTAGAAAATAAAATGGCGGTCATTGCAATACTTTTTGTCTCACCGTATTTGCGCAGCGGTCTTACAAGCGCACTTTTTTGGGGAAAAAAAATTCACTCTTTGAAAAAAAAAAAAATAAGACAACAGTAAAGTTAGCCCATTTTTTTTTTATATATTGTGAAAGAATGATACACCGAGTAAATTGATACCCAACATGTCACACTTCAAAATTGTGCCCGCTCATGCAATGGCGTCAAACTTTTATCCTTAAAAATCTCCAGGTTGCATGTAAGGAGGTCTAGGGCTAGAATTATTGCTCTCGCTCTAACAATCGTGGCGATACCTCACATGTGTGGTTGGACCATCATTTTCAAATGCGGGCGCGACTCACGTATGCGTTCGCTTTTGCTTTTGAGCTTGGCGGGTCGGGGCGCATTTAAAAAAAATATGTTTTTTCTTATTTATTTTACCTTTTATTTTTACACTGTTCTTTAAAAAAAATAAAAAGATGTGTCACTTGTATTCCTATTACAAGGAATGTGAACATCCCTTGTAATAGAAAAAAAAAAACATGACAGGACCTCTTAAATATAAGATCTGGGGTCAAAAAGATCTCAGATCTTATATTTACACTAAAATGCAATGACATTTAAAAAAAAAAAAGAAAAAAAAAAAAAAAAAAAGAAGTGGCCCTTTAAGAGCTGTGGGCGGAAGTGACGTTTTGACGTCACTTCCGCCCTGCACTGATATGGAGATGGGTGGGGCCATCTTCCCCTCACTCGTCTCCATGTTTGGCTAGGGATCGCCTCCATCATTACTGATGGCTCTGGTAAGCGGAGGAGGGCACTGGAGCCCGGCTAGAGGAGAGGGTGCCCTCTCCCACCACTGATAAAAGTGATCTTGCACCGAATCCGCCTCAGAGACCACTTTTATCTTGAAGCAGACACCAGGGTTTTGGCAGCTAGCTAGTGGATAGAGTAAGGGAGGGTTATAACCCGTCAGTTTAATCTTTCCATCTGTGTCCCATTGGGGTGATTTCCCTTCACTTCCTGTTCCATAACCACAACAGGAAGTGAGAGGAGATCCTTCAAATATATGGGAATCCCTGGGTCGCCTGAACTAGATCCCCATTGCAAGATTTTCTCTCTATTACCGTTCTGGTAACAAACACAAAATGTTTGATTTTCTTTCACTCTTTGTGATAAGGATCACAAATAGAGAGGGTGAATCTCCCTAACGGTCACAGACAGCAAATAAAAACCTGACAGATGTTCTGATCCCTCTCCACTCTATCCAAGGCTATAAAAAAAAAAAAAAAAGATTTCGCCTTTAGATATCTTTTAAGATTTGTTTATCACAGTCAGGGTGAAAGCAGCTGACATAGCAATACACACAGAGTTCATACACTCTGTACTGAGATGTCAGTTCTGTACACAAGCAAGCACTGTGAACTCTGAACAAACTATGGACCGAAGTTTGGTGTTCATCACTGGCATCTTCTGCACAAGTTTGTATATTGACTACAGTGCTGAGCAGCCATACACACAAAGTTATATGTCTGGTGATGCTGAAACTCAAGGATCCAGGGCTCATGTACACTGCAGCTCAAAAAAAAAAATAGCTTTTACAGGCACTTGAGTTTTTTTTCACCTTGAAGAAGCTTGTAATTTTTATTAATATATATTTTTTTTACGATTAATGGCGGCGATCAGCGATTTTTATTATGATTGGGACATTATGGCGGACACGTCGGACAATTTTGACACAATTTTGGGACCATTGGCATTAATGCAGCGATCATTTCGATTAAAAATGCATTGATTACTGTAAAAATGTCACTGGCAGTGAAGGGGTTAGCCACTAGGGGGCGGTGTAGGGGTTAAGTGTGAGTGTGTGTGTGGTTTTTTTACTGTAGGGGGCGTGGCTTGGCGTGTGATGTAACTGATCATCTTTCCCTATAACAGGGAACAGACGATCAGTGACAGCCACACTAGGAAGCACGGGAAGAGGTTTGTTTACACTGACCTCTCCCTGTTCCTCAGCTCTGTGACCCGATCGCGGGACACTGGCGGCAATCGGGTTCGCGGGTCCCGGGGCCATGGAGCTCAGGACTGGGTCGCGAGTGCACCGCCGGTGCGCGCGTGACCCGCGGCTGGGCTCTTAAAGAGCAACGTATCTGTACGTGCCTGTGCCCAGCTGTGTCATTCGGCCGACGTATATCGGCGTGCGGCGGTCATTAAGTGGTTAAAGAATATGTCACCCAACATTTCATATTACTGATATGTGGCTGCTGTACTATGTACTTCTATGAAAAAGGCTCCTGTTCTCTTTGTATTGCTTCCTTTGTGTGAAATCCCTGGTGTTCCTGCCAGTACTTCTGCTTTTCTATTAAAAACTGACCACGCTAAGAATGAGAGCACAACATGATCAGTTCTCTGGCTGTGCTGAAAACTCAGCCTGCTCCCCTGTAAATGATTAGACACCACCCCATCCCCCCTCCCCCCAGCCTTTCACTGGGAAGTTCAGTGTTCTGCTGTTTCCCCTCCCTCCAGCTCTCTGAGCTCCTTATGCAGCTGAGAACAGAGGGTATGTGCGATTCCACAAGGACAAGCAGTCAGCTTCTTAGAGATCCTGTCACTGACAATATAAAACAAATTGACAGGATTGCTAGCGACAGAGTCGCCCATGTGACATCAACTTCAGGGCTGGCCATTGGTCAACCACCCATGGATGCATACATGCATAATAAAAAAAAACAAAGCTTGGATTTTCAGTAAATGAGGAACAAAGTAAATGAATGAATAGTAAGAAATTATAACATCTCACCTGTTCTTGAATCTCCTTCACCCGCCGATCATGGAGCTTTGGAGCGCTGCACATCTTAAACACCAGCCAGGCTCTGACATAATAATAGAGATCAAAGACAACAGACAGAGGAAGGAGGAAGAGGCACACGAAGATCCATCGGTGGTGAACTATCACATACTCAAAGCCTTTTGCTTTAATCCACAGTAGAAAGAGGACCAGCAAGCCAGCCAGATATAACAGCAAATCCATTTCTTCGAGGAATGTAGACCTAAAACATGAAATAATAGCAATTAAATATTTTCTGGCAATACAGTTTAATTCAAAACAGCAAATTATGCATCACAGTCCCACTTTTCTACTGACAGTTGCAAACGTATTTCATAAGGCGCTATGCTATTGATAAATCGTTCAATGTTTATTGTTTTATATTTTTAGCGCTACATTTTTTACTGATCATAGGCAGAGCAGACACAGACACATCCCGCTCTACCCTATGGGCCCTCCAATCCGATCTGCCCAGATGGAAGGGGGGCGGATCCCCTTCTGTTTTTTAGCAAATCAGATTGGAGGTAGGCGGGTGTAAAAAGACACAAGCCCGTTTACATCTGCTGCTGAGGTCAATAGATTGGGTCCGTCTGAAAAACGGACAGGTGGATCTGATTGGGCCGATCGTGTGAAAAGGGACTAAAGCCTAGTACACACGACCGGATTTTCCGACGGGAAATGTGCGATGACAGGCTGTTGGATGGAAATCCGACTGTTTGTACGCTCCATCGGACAATTGTTGTCAGATTTTTCGCAGACAAATGTTGGATGGCAGGTTTTAAAATTTTCGACGGCTAAATGTCTGTTGTCGGATTTTCCGAGCATGTGTACACAAGTCCGTTGGACAACAGTCCAAAGTACAAACACGCATGATCGAAAGCAAGGACGAGACAGAAGCGTTCGGTCTTGTAAAGTAGCGATCGTAATGGAGAATTAACATATGTGACGTGGCAATTCAAAGGGGGGTGGGGCAAATGTAATAAGTACAATGTAAAAAGGGGGGTGGGGCCAATGTAATGAGTACAATGTAAAAAGGGGGGTGGGGCCAATGTAATGAGTACAATGTAAAGGGGGGTGGGGCCAATGTAATTAGTACAATGTAAAGGGGGTGGGGCCAATGTAATGAGTACAATGTAAAGGGGGGTGGGGCCAATGTAATGAGTACAATGTAAAGGGGGTGGGGCCAATGTAATGAGTACAATGTAAAGGGGGGATGGGGCAAATGTAATGAGTACAATGTAAAGGGGGGGGTGGGGAAAATGTAATGAGTACAATGTAAAGAGGGGTGGGGCAAATGTAATGAGTACAATGTAAAGAGGGGTGGGGCAAATGTAATGAGTACAATGTAAAGGGGGTGGGGCAAATGTAATGAGCACAATGTAAAGGGGGTGGGGCAAATGTAATGAGTACAATGTAAAGGGGGTGGGGCAAATGTAATGAGTACAATGTAAAGGGGGTGGGGCAAATGTAATAAGCACAATGTAAAGGGGGTGGGGCAAATGTAAGGAGTACAATGTAAAGGGGGGTGGGGCAAATGTAATGGGTACAATGTAAAGAGGGGTGGGGCAAGTGTAATGAGTACAATGTAAAGAGGGGTGGGGCAAGTGTAATGAGTAAAATGTAAAGGGGGTGGGGCAAATGTAATGAGTACAATGTAAAGGGGGGTGGGGCAAATGTAATGAGTACAATGTAAAGGGGGTGGGGCAAATGTAATGAGTACAATGTAAAGGGGGTGGGGCAAATGTAATGAGTACAATGTAAAGGGGGGTGGGGCAAATGTAATGAGTACAATGTAAAGGGGGGTGGGGCAAATGTAATGAGTACAATGTAAAGGGGAACTTCAGTCATTTTTAATTTTTTTTTGCTTTAGCTGGAGCAGGGAAGGGTTTAGAACCTCTGCCAGAGTTTAATCCACAAAAAAAAAGCCGGCCACATGGTACACTCATCTTGTCACTCTTTATTAGCTATATACAGGGAACATATAGCAGTGATGAAGGCTTTAATAGCCGAAACGCATTAGCATTTAATGTACTATGTTCCCTGTATATAGCCAAGAAAGAGTGACAAGAGGAGTATACTGTGTGGCCAGCTTTTTTTCTACTATAGTACTATATGGGGAGGTGGATGACCCAGCTTGTGCACTGGTCTCCAGCATCTACAATTAGGCCCCTTTCACACCGAGGAGGCGGCGGTAAAGCTCTGCTATTTTTAGAGGCGCTTTACTGACGTTTTTGCGGTCAGAAAAGGGTTAGAAGGACCTGCAAAGTGCCACTGCAGCGGCATTTTGCCGGGTGTCCAGTGGTGCTGCCCATTCATTTCAATGGGCAGGGGTGCTTTAGGAGCGGTGTATACACCACTCCTTCACCGCTCCAAAGATGCTGCTTGCACTCGGGGCTTTCACACTGAGACTGCAGGGGAGCCGTTTCCCAGGCACATTACAGGCGCTATTTTTAGCCTCCGTGTGAAAGGGATCTAAAGATATAAGCAGTTGAGCTTGGGTGTTTTTCTTGCAAGATTTAATCCATGTCTTTGTCCCGGTTCAAGAGATCTCCCCTCATTTCCTATTCTGACAGCATCCTAACCTGAACCCATGTAACTATATAAAAATTGCCATCCCTTAAATCCAGCTTTAACTACTATCACCTATGTCAGGAATGTATTCATGCAGACATGATGAATTACTGACAGGTCCACTTTAAAGTGCTAGAGAACCCAAAAACAAGCATTTATAATAATGCAACTTACCAGTAGCATTCGTCTCGTCCCCCCCCCTCCTTTATTTTGACCTGCTGATCTAGCAAGTAAGTGTTATTTTTTTAAGCCGTCAAGCAAAATTAGCAGTTAGAGAGTTAAGACAAACCATTTAGCACTGACAATGAACTTCTATCAGGCTCCCTCTGGGCAGTTAAAACTATCCTTGAAAATGTTTTGTTATATCTGTCCAGTCTCTGCAAGTGTCTATTGAATCTGCCAGAAATCCAGTGCGGTCTTCTGCATTGTTATTTTAAAGTGGAATAAAAGCTTTTCTCTGCTGGTCAGCAGTAATTTACACTGAGCCTCGCATGCGCATGCATATTGGGTGGATGTCATTGCGGCCCAGCCAATCAAGTGGCTGAACAGCATGAACCCAGAAGAAGATGAAAGTACCTGTAACCAGTGCAGAATAGGAGGGGATTGTTTGTAGCGGTTAGTCTACCACAGGGGTCCTCAAACTTTTTAAACAGGGGGCCAGTTCACGGTCCCTCAGACCGTTGGAGGGCCGGACTATAGTAAAAAAAAAAAAACACTATTTATAGACAGTGCTCCCCCTTTAGTACAGTGCCCCCTTTATAGACAGTGCCCCCTTTAGTAGACAGTGCTCCCCCTTTATAGACAGTGCTCCCCCTTTAGTACAGTGCCCCCTTTATAGACAGTGCTCCCCCTTTAGTACAGTGCCCCCTTTATAGACAGTGCTCCCCCTTTAGTACAGTGCCCCCTTTATAGACAGTGCTCCCCCTTATAGACAGTGCTCCCTTTAGTAGACAGTGCTTCCCCTTTAGTACAGTGCCCCCTTTATAGACAGTGCTCCCCCTTTAGTACAGTGCCCCCTTTATAGACAGTGCTCCCCCTTTAGTACAGTGCCCCTTTAGTACAGTGCCCCCTTTATAGACAGTGCTCCCCCTTTATAGACAGTGCCTTTAGTACAGTGCCCCCTTTATAGACAGTGCCCCCTTTAGTAGACAGTGCCCCCCCTTTAGTAGACAGTGCTCCCCCTTTAGTAGACAGTGCTCCCCCTTTAGTAGACAGTGCTCCCCCTTATAGACAGTGCCCCCTTTAGTAAAAAGTGCTTCCCCTTTATTACAGTGCCCCCTTTATAGACAGTGCTCCCCCTTTAGTACAGTGCCCCCTTTATAGACAGTGCTCCCCCTTTAGTACAGTGCCCCCTTTATAGACAGTGCTCCCCCTTTATAGACAGTGCCCCCTTTAGTAGACAGTGCCCCCTTTAGTAGACAGTGCCCCCTTTAGTAGACAGTGCCCCCTTTAGTAGACAGTGCTCCCCTTTTAGTACAGTGCCCCCTTTAGTACAGTGCCCCCTTTAGTAGACAGTGCTCCCCCTTTAGTACAGTGCCCCCTTTAGTACAGTGCCCCCTTTATAGACAGTGCTCCCCCTTTAGTACAGTGCCCCCTTTATAGACAGTGCTCCCTTTATAGACAGTGCTCCCCCTTTAGTACAGTGCCCCCTTTATAGACAGTGCTCCCCTTTAGGACATTGCCCCTTTTATAGACAGTGCTCCCCCTTTAGTACAGTGCCCCCTTTAGTACAGTGCCCCCTTTATAGACAGTGCTCCCCCACCCCCCCCCCCCCTCCTCCCTCCTCACCTGCTGTCCTCCGGCTCCGCTCTGTATAATGGCGGCGCATGGAGGAGCGAGCATGTGACATACACGTCACATAGACGTCTAACACTTACCTCCTGCGCGCGTCCTTTCTTCTCCGCCTCGGTTTCCATGGGCGCACGCATGGGACGTCAGTGACGTCGCTGTGTGCGCCTACTAACGGCGGTCCCCGCGTTTTTAAAGTAAACGTGGGCCGCAGGGACTTTGCAGAGGCATCCTTGTGTTCCGAAAGCATCTTTCGGAACACAAGGATGTCCTGAGGCTAAAACACCCGGCGGGCTGGGTAATTCGCTCAGCGGGCCGCATGTGGCCCGCGGGCCGTAGTTTGAGGACCCCTGGTCTACCATAATGTGTTACAATGCCGTGTTTACTGTCACATTATGGCTAACAGCTCCTCGGGGCCCATTTAAAATAAATAAAAAATAAATAAAAAGTTGTGTAATTTAATTCCACTTTAATCACTAAAGCCCAGGAAGGATTTGCCCCCTTAATGTCCGGGCCATTTTTTTGCAATATGGCACTGCGTCACTTCAACTATGTCGCTTCAACTTTGGGTACAACGTCGGTTGTGTGACATTGTACCCAAACAACATTTCCCACAAATAAAGCTTTCTTTTGGTGGTATTTGATTACCTCTGCGTTTTTTATTTTTTGAACTATAAACAAAAAAAGCGACAATTTTGAAACAGAAAAAAAAAAAAACCTACCTTTTGCTATAATAAATATCCAAAGAATAAAAATAAATAAACATTAAGAAAAAAAAGTTCTTCCTCTGTTTAGGCCGATGTATTCTTCTACATATTTTTGGTAGATAAAAAAATAAAAAATAAAAAAAATGCAATAAGCATATATCGATTGGTTTGCGCAAAAGTTATAGCAACAAAACGCAAAATAGGGAATAGATTTATGGAATTTTTTATTATTTTTTTTTTTACTAGTAATTGTGGTGTTCTGTGATTTTTAGTGGAACTGCAACATTGCAGCAGACAGATCGGACACTTTTGGCACATTTTAGGGACCAACGACATATATACAGTGATCAGTGCTATAAAAATGCACCGTTTACTGTGTAAATGTCACTGACAGCGAAGGGGTTAACACTAGGGGGCGATCAAGGGGTTAAATGTGTTCCCTGGGTGGAGTTTCTAATGGTGGGGGGATGGGACTCCTCCCCTGTCAGAATAGGGATCTGTCCGTTTACTGTACATTGACAGATCCCCGTTCTGTCTCTCTTTCCTGGTATCACGGGTAGGTCGGCGATCATCGTGGCCACGTGCATCGGGTCCCCCCCAGCCATACAGCGGGCGTGCCTGCTATGGCTCTTAAAGGAGCCTATGTACAGGTAGGGCGTTTTGTGGGAACGTGCAGACCTGCTGCCATATGCTGGCGGCTGGTTGGCAAGTGGTTAAGCACTATGGGTCTTGCCCAGTCCTCCTCTGTGAGCTACAGAACAGCTCACCCCTATGTTACAGAGATGTGGAAAGGGAGAGTGTCTCAGAGTGACAACATTACTTCTCCATAGATACAGTACAGTCAGTGTTGTCACCCCAGGAAAGGATGTGTGCACCTGGGAAGATCACCAGATAAAAATAAAGAAACCAAATGCGGCCACCACATCTAAGGACTGGTAAGATGCAATACATTCACTTTTTTTTTCTCTGGCTTTACCCTTTTCCTCTCACAGAGTACAGCAGGGGGTTTTACACGCACTCCAGCCAATGGGAGTTTGTGTAAGGCTCCATTCACACTCGCAGGATTTCCAGTGCAATGTTGGAGCGCGGCTTTGATCCAGATTTTACACTCTCTGTATCAAAGTTGCATCAAAATTTCCATCAAACTAGTGCAGGTGCCATTTCAAAGTTGCTGCGACTTTAAGTTGCACTGATTTGAATGGGTGCCATTGAAAAAGAAAGGGCTGCAACTTGTCATGCGACTTTGATATTGCACAAGTGTGAATAGAGCCCAACTCTGACAGGCGGCTGTTGTCTGTCAGGTGGATGCAAACCGGTGGGTAGCTCTGCAGCCACTGGCTTGCTTTCACACTGTCTAGTCCCTTCTCTGCCATGTTTCCCCGGGCTCCACGTGCTCACCTGGGACTGGCGTGGCAGATGGTGTTGGGGAAGGGGAAGGAGAACAGCGAATGTCTGTTTGCTGATCTCGCCCCTCCTGTTACTGACCCAGAAGCGAGGTGTAAAACATCCCTTCCAGGCACCTGTGTCACTTTCCTCAGCCAGTATGGCAATACCTGTCACCAAAATGCATCACATGGTGGACTTTTTACCCCCTATGTCAGGGATATGCACTTAGCGGACCTCCAGCTGTTGCAGAACTACAAGTCCCATGAGGCATAGCAAGACTCTGACAGCCACAAACATGACACCCAGAGGCAGAGCATGATGGGACTTGTAGTTTTGCAACAGCTGGAGGTCCGCTAATTGCAGATCACTGCCCTATGTGATGGGAAAAAAAGTTGAGTTATAAAAGTGTAAAAAGCTACAGTTACACTCAAGCATTTAAAATCCGCCCCAAATTTTTTTACCCCTCACCCCCACATACAAATGTAAATGCACACATCGGGGTGCTTACGCACAAAGACATTGACTGTGCTACACAAATTACACATCACTGTGCACACCGGAGTGACTGCAATCATTCTAGGTCCATTATTTACAGTTATCTCTATACTGAGGACTTTATTATTATGATACAGAATGGCTGAATTTTGCATCGCATGCGGACCAAAATGGTACAGGAACCAATTTTTTTGGTCCGCATTACAATCGTATCACATAGATGTTCGAACCCATGCGATTCGATTCCTGTCCAACTTCACCGTTCGGCACTTCAATCTACAAACCGAGTTAACTTTATATTAACTTTATACTGCAGCGGTTCACAGAGGGCGGCGTGACCTGCCTGCGAATTAGATGTGATATGGGAACCTGCACAGGAATTGTTCTGGTTCCCGCATCGCATGTGCAAACCCAGCCTTAAGACCCCTTCCACACTGGGGCGGTGCAGGCGCTAGCGGTAAAGGGGGGCTTAACCGATGTTATAGCGATGCTTTTCGGCCACTAGCGGGGTGCTTTTAACCCCCTGCTAGCAGCCGAAGGGGTTAATAGTTCCAATGTTGCGGCGCTTCGTCAGCGCTGCCCATTCATTTTAATGGGCAGAGAGTTTCACCAAAGATGCTGCTTGCAGGACCTTTTTCCCATCCTGCAAGCGAAACGCCCCAGTGGGAAAGCACTCGGGCTCTCACACTGGAGAGGCATGAGAGGCTCTTTCTGAAAAGAGCCTCAGTGTGAAAGGGGTCTGAGGTCATATAGGGGACGTGTAGTGTAGTGCAATGTAGTGTAGTGCAGTATAGTATAGTGCAGTGCAGTGTAGTGTAGGGGTGCAACAGATCGTCACCGATCCGTGATCCGAACGGGTCCGCGATGAGAGCTCCGCGATCTCGGCCTTAGGAAAGGCCGCCGCTTCAGCATAGCTCCGAAGAAGCGGCGGCCATCTTTCCACACCCGGGCCATTTACAATGTGATCGTTCCGAAGGAGCGATCACTTGTAAACAAATCGGTGTCATGTCACAATGCCGGTTCCTCTCTCCCCTCTCTGTACTAATCTGTACAGTGGAGGGGAGAGATCGGATGGAAGCAGCCATCCCTCCATACCCTGCCAATACTCTGCCAATACCCTGCCAATACTACAGTGGGGGAGATTGTGGACATTACAGTGGGGACTATATGGTGGTGGAATTTTCACAGGTTTTTGCAAATTAAATTATTATTTGCTGATCCAAAAAAATGATCCGATCCGTGACTCTGGTCCAAGGAACGATCCGATCTGTGAGGTTTTTTGATCCATTGCACCCCTAGTGTAGTGTAGTGCAGTGGCAGCTGCTGCACTGCATATTCTTTTTAGCTTTTTTGTGGCGCATTTTTGGAGCGGCACCATTTATTTGAATAAAATTTAGAGTACTGAAGCTTGTCATTTCACAGGTGCACTCAATCTTAAGGTTATGCATGTTGGGTATCTATTTACTCAACGCGATCTCATTGTTTATATTTTCACAAACAATTGGGCAATATCTTGCATGTATGTGCACTAAAATTAACTTTGGTGTATTTTTTTTTTTTTTTTTCATTTTTTAAACTGTTGTGCTAATATTGCGTTAAGTAAAAAATTGGAACAACCACTATTTTATTCTCTAGGGTGTCTGCGTTCAGAACATATATCATGTTCAGGGGGATCGTGTAATCGGCAGACCTAAAATTATTATTTTTTAACATGTGGTGGCACTATATAAATCCTATATAATAATAATAATAATAATAATAATATGTGCAAAATTACTCTGGCAGCAAATGGGTTACTGCAGGCTGACCAATGAGAAGGATTTATCCCCGATTGTTGGATTTCGAGGATTTCCGCAGCATTGTATAATCAGTGCTGGGAATGGTTCTGCCATTGGGAATTACCGGCAGGTTTTTTGTTCAGTACTCTCCCCCCAGCCCCGGATAATGCTCTATCCTGCACTCTATAATCTATACACAATACAATGATAATGATGAGACTTACCTGACTCCGCAGCCGGCAGCGTTCCTACTCACCTACCTGGTGTCGCCTCCCCTCGTGTTACACTACTCCTCGCTGTCAAACTAAGTCCCGCCCACAGTCACATCACCCCTCCCACCCCGCTCTACCATTGGCCTTCGCGCAGGGCGATCAAGCTGAGCTCAGATGGCGAGTTCGCAGGAGCGGTCCAATGAGAAGCGGAGACCAGCATCGGAACACAAGTGGAAAGCGGCACTTTGGAGAAAAGCTCCAATCGTCTGTAGGGAGGGCGGGGCAGGCTGGTTGTCTTGGTGACTGAAAGCTCAGCAGCAAGGGAAGCCGACTGAGCCATTGTCTCGCGAGACTCACGCGGCTCTCGTTTAGTGTATCAGAGTAATAGAGTGTGATCTCATCTATATATATATATATATATATATATATATATACCGATCAGAAGGAGGGGCCGGCTCCTCAGTGCACGTCTATAGAAATACACGAAGACTCTCATGTTAGAATGCACTGTACATACCTACACTCCATGTCCCACTTCTACATTGCAATGAGAGAGAAGCCAATTGGAAGGTCACTATTAGCACAGGACAGGGGTCACCAACCTGTATACAGTCATCACAAGCATTAGCTAATCAGTATGGCAGCCAGTGAACCAGACCTCCCAACTGTCCCTGATTTGGAGCAATGTCCCTCTGTCCCTCATTCCTCCTTATTTGTCCATCATTTTAGTCTGATCTATATAGTTGTATATAAAATGTACTTTTTATCTTTCAAAAAGTGTTTCCCAGTGATAAACCTTTCATATGATTCCTAAATTGCTGCATTTGTACATTTCAAAAGCCAATATAAAGGAAGAGTATTGGTTAAAATTGTATTTAACAGGAAAATACACTGTTTTAGATTAACTTCTATCACAAGCACAGCAGCAGTTCTGATAGGCAGGACATCTGAGGATCCCTGTTCTGTCCCTACAGGCTGGAACACTCCCTGGGTAAGGCCTAGCTTTCCCTCACAGGCAGTAAACGTTTCCCTCACTCATGCCACACACGACTCTCAAAATGATGTCTGGGCTCTCTGTTTATATGGAAACTAATGCCGTGTACACACGGCCGGACTTTTCGACAGCAAATGTCAGACGGAATGATTACGTTGGACAATTCGACCGTATGTGGGCTTCATCGGACCTTTGCTGTCGAAAAATCAGACGGACTTTAGATTTAGAACATGTTTCAAATCTTTCCAACAGACTCGAGTCCGGTTGAAAAATCCATTTGTCTGTATGCTAGTCCAACAGACGAAAACTGACACTAGGGCAGCTATTGGCTACTGGCTATAAACTTCCTTATTCTAGTCCGGTCGTACGTCATCACGGTCGAATCCGTCGGACTTTGGTGGGATTGTGTGTGGACAAGTCAGTTTCGGTGAAACTCCGTCGAAAAATCCTTCGGAGTTCAGTCCGACGAAAAGTTTTATGTTGATGTTTATTTATCAGCAGCCTTTATTTTTCACATATTTGTTATGAGCGCATGATATTTACGCACTTTATTATACATTAGTGTCGTTTAGTCATTAGTGCTACATTTTTTATCACTTCAGAACTCAGATCATCCCAATTCATAAACTGGTAGGTTTGTTACCCTAAATAAAAAAAATAAAAAAAACACATCCTGTTCCCTTAATAAATGTTATACAGCACAGTGCTTGAGCTGTGTCATTTGTCCCACCTGTAGCACTGACCCCCGAAGGAGCTGCTGATTTGAATTGGGCCTGTACTCTACTGAGAAACCCCCCTTCTAAATGACTCTGTCCCCTTGGCACAGCTGTGGTGCAATAATAATACAATACAGTGTAAACAATATAATGTTCATCACAACATAAGTCAACAGGCAAATACAATAAACAACATGCAAGTATGTTACTATCTAGACCTGGGAGCTCCCATTATTTAAAGTCTAACATGCGGCCTCACTTAATGTATTTCCTCCTTTATCTTCTTTCTTTGCTAGCTTAAATAGTTCCTCAAATAATTGTAATCCAAAGGGGTAAGTAGAGAAAGTTAACTTAGAACACTCCAGGTATAACTCCAGAAACTTGTAATCACACTTAGGTATCAAAGTGTAACGTGTCAGTTGCTCAGTTGCACTTCCATGGAACAACAGGTTCCAGCAAGGCCTATTAGTAAGTCTAAGTACGTGTAATAGATTAAAAGGTGGGCCGCAACCCGCTCACCAATCGGATCAGAGTTCTGAGTGATGGCTTGAGTCCTACAACTGCAGCTTGCTCCTGCTGACTAGGCCAAATGCTCCGTGTCACTCCACCGACTGGATCCGGCTCTCCGCTGCTCCAACAAGCGTCTCCGATCCCCGTCGGTCTGATCACCAGCTCTTGGCTCTGTCAAGTCACCCAGAAAACAGTCCGCTTTGCACTCCGTGGTGACTACTTACCGATGCGTCTGGTAACCTCACACACAGTTCCGCACAGGCAGGCAACGTGGTTCCAAGAGACCAAACATGGCCACTGCAGTCCCTTTTATACCCTACCCAGCATGCACTGCATATCAAAGTGTTCATGGGTAGGTCACACAGACTCCTGGGTAAATGAGGTCAGATGACCAAAGTAAACACAGTCAATTCCCGTTATCTTTCCAACACTATAGAAAGGAAAATAGCTAAAGTCCATTTCCAGTTTTGGTCACTAAATGGCATCCAATACTAGTGAATAACATTGTCCATAGATTTGCATTGTACTTCACATGAATTGCATTAATACACAATTATATCCCCGCTACACACTCCCCCCACTTGAACTCTTTGGTCCCCAAAGAGGCTTTGCACTTTATCATCTTATTTGACTATACAAAACGGACAGAGGAGCCTCCCACCAGTTGTCGCATGGTGGGGAGCTGTCCTGTGCACTCACAGCTGATATTACCATGTTAGGTACAGATGTGCCAAGGGGTGAGGTGGGGTTGTCCCCTACTGAATCAGTAGTAGGCAGACCAGGCAGTTCAGAGTTTCTTTTACTAACGTACTGCGATGACCAATGTGTCATAAGTCAGTCTGCAGGGTGGGCGTATGTCTCTCTTTTCTCTTGGAACTCTTGGGGTTTCCATTTCCAACTGACAGGTATCTCTAACCCCTTTTTCAGTCTCAACCAGTGGAGAGTAACTAGAGGTATCCAGCTCTTCAATAGGGTCAACTGCTGGCACAAACTCTGGGGCCTCTGCTCTAAGAGTTTCAGTATGACCTTCCTCTATTTCAGGGAGGACCTCCATATCAATTTCCGGAGCCTCCATGGGCCACAGCCAACTCATCCCTAAATCTTCATCTTCTTCCTCCAAGGACTTTGACTGAGATCTGGTTGTCGGCCTACTGACTTCACTGGATGTGGATGGGAGTTCCTTCTCCATACTTGTCTTAACCGTCTCTGTAAGGGGCAACAGGTGGTTCTGGTGCCAGGTTTTCACAGGTCCAGTGCTCCCCTCTGGTTTGATCTCATATACGGGGATGCCTGAGAGTTTTCCACACACAACATAAGGCTGCGACTTCCAGCGATCGGCCAGCTTATGTTTCCCTGGAATGCCAACATTTCTCAGCAGTACCCGATCACCTATTTGAAAATCTTCACTCTCAAGTCAAAATTATTTTTATTTCTGCTCTCTCTGGAACTTGAAGTAGCTTGGGCCTGCTCGTAGGCAATTTGCAAGTTCTTTCTCAGTCTGTTCACATATCCTTTGTGGGAAGACTCTGAAGTGTGATCCAGAGAGGTTCCAAAAGCCAGATCCACTGGTAGCCGGGCGTCTCGCCCCGAACATTAATCGATAGGGCGAGTAACCAGTGGCATTTGGTGCTGTTATAGGCATGGACTAATGCAGCGATGTGTCTACTCCAGTGGGGCTTCTGTTCTGCGGTCAACGTACCCAGCATATTCAGGAGGGTCTGGTTGAACCTTTCTGGCTGAGGATGCCCTTGTGGGTGATAGGGTGTGGTCCTCGACTTTTGTATGCCTAATAACCCCAGTAGTTCTTTTATTAGTCTACTTTCAAAGTCTCTTCCCTGGTCTGAGTGTATCTTTTGGGGTAATCCATAATGGACAAAAAATTTCTCAACAAGTGTCTTTGCCACTGTGATTGCTTGTTGATCTATAGTGGGAAAAGCCTGGGCATACCGGGTGAAATTGTCTGTCACCACTAGGATGTCTCCTACTCCACTCAAGTCGTTTTCCAGACAGAGAAAATCTATGCAGACCAGGTCCATTGGGCCCTGACTTTCCAGATGGCCCATTGGGGCAGCCCTCTGTGGCAGCATCTTCCGTTGTATACACCTGAGGCAGGAATGACAGTAACTCTCTACCTCTGTCTTCATGTGAGGCCAGTAAAATCTGTCTTTCACTAACTGCAAAGTCCTTTCAGCTCCCAAGTGACCATGGTGGTCATGTAGAGCAATTAGTACCTCTCTCCGTGTTTCTCCGGCAGGAGCAACTAACACTTTTCTGCTGAATCGTCGGAAGGGCCCCTTCGGTAGACCACTCCCTGTTGCAGCCGCAACCGATCCCGTTCCTTTAGCAGTAGCTTGGCTTCCTTACAAGGACTTTTCTGAAGTACATTGGGTTGTTGACATTCCAGCGCCTTCTTCACCAGTCCACACAATGGGTCTTCTTCCAGATCCTTCCTAAGATCCTTCCTGGACAGCTTGGGAAGGCATTCTTGCACCACTTGAGACATTACAATAACGTCTGGGGACTCCTGCTGCAGACACTCCTACAACTTCGGCTCTGGCCCCTCCTTTCCCATAGTGACTTGCCCCCTCACACAGGGCTCTGACTCCTTCTGGAGTGAGTTCAGTCCAGGGGCGTAACTATAGGGGGTGCAGCAGTCGCGACCGCAACCGGGCCCTGTAATGCAGGGGGCCCATGCAGCCCCCTCTACATATGGCCGGCAGCAGCATAGGCAGCTAGGGGTACCAGTGAACCATACACACAGGTGGCTGGAGATGGAGGGTGACTAGCAGAGCTCCATGCTCTACTATCGCACTGGCTTCTCTTTAGTTGTGCATTCCCCGCATGACCTGTGTCCTCAGCCGGCTCCTCAGAGTACCCCTCTCCTGCTCCATGCATTGCCGCTCAGTCCGATGTCTGTTCTCCCATGCCAGAGTCCCACCCCCCCCCCCCCCCCCCCCGAGTCCGGACCACACTGCACTGCATACTTCTCCCGGGTAAACAAACTTTAAGCACACAGATGCAGTTCAGCCCTATGAGAGCCGGTTCCCCGGAGGACAGTGCAGGCTTGTCTGCCAGCCCCCCTCCTCCCCCGTCATACACAGATGATGAAAGGTGTTTCTGGGAGATATGCTGATCACCCGTCCAGCACACTGGATGGATCCCAGGCCAACATGGATGAGTGTGCGGCCTACAGCTTGGTCATGGTGAGTGAGAGGATCCCATCCCCCACACACCATTACATACCCTCTCCATCTGCCCCTGGGGACAGGGACCCCTTCTCACGTGGGGACAGGGACCCCTTCTCACGTGGGGACAGGGACCCCTTCTCACGTGGGGACAGGGACCCCCACCTCCCCTGGGGACATGGACCCCTTCTCACCTGGGGGCAGTAACTTCATCTGCCCTGGAGAAAAGGACCTCATCAACTTCTGGGGATGGGGACCCCATCCTGCCTAGGGACAGTGCCCCAATGGGGCACCTAAAAATAAAAAAAAAGTGGTGGAACTACAGGGCTCACAAAGGTCATACCTGTGACCACGCCCTGGAGTTCCCCCGCCGGACTCGGAGGGAAGGGCCCTGGCTGGGGTTCAGGGGGGCCCTTCATGGTTTCTTGCATCGGGGCCCTGAAGGTTCTAGTTACGCCACTGGTTCAGTCCAGTCTTCTGGGGAATTTAGGGGGTCATGAGGTCTTCTAGATAGAGTGTCCGCATCACGGTTGCCAACTCCTGGTCTGTATTTCAGGCTAACGTTAAAAGTCGAAAGGGTTGCAATCCACCTGTGGCCAGTGGCATCCAAGCTTGGCAGTAGTGAGCTAGTAGGTGAGGGGGTTGTTGTCTGTCTTCACTACAAACTCAGCACCGTACAGGTAGTCTTTAAGCTTGTCTACTACTGCCCACTTCAGGGCCAGGAACTCCAGCTTATGAGTCGGATAGCTCTTTTCTGCAAGAATCAGGCTTCGACTCACATAGGCGTCAGGTCGCAAAGACCCTTTGTGTTCTTGGTAGAGTACTCCCCCCAGTCCATCTCAACTGGCGTCCACATGGAGCTCGTAGGGCTTGGTTGGGTCTGCATACACCAACACTGGAGCAGTGGTGAGGCTCCACTTCAGCCGTCTGAAGGCCTCTTCACACTCTGAGGTCCATTGACTCTGGATGGACTCTTTCTTCTTCCTGGGTCCCTCTTTCGGCTTTCCAGTCCATTGTGAGTCTTCACCAGCCTCTTCCTGGTTCTTCAAGAGCTTAGTGAGAGATGGGCTATTTTTGCAAACCCTTCCACGAACCTTCTGTAGTATGAGCAGAATCCCAGGAATGACCTGAGTTCAGTCACATTGGAGGGCCTGGGCCAAGAAGTGACAGGCTCTAGCTTCTTCGGGTCAGTTGCTACGCCCTCTTTGGACATGACATGTCCCAAGTAGGTCTCTGAGGGTTGGTAGAATTGACACTTCTCCATGGAAAGCTTCAAACCCTCTTTGTGGAGTCTCTTCAGGACCTTTTCCAGACTTGCCTCATGCTCTTCCAGTGTTCTTCCGAAGACTATTATGTCAACCAGGTAAACTAGCACTTCTATCAAGTTCATGTCGCCCACTGTCTCCTCCATAAGCCTTTGGAAAGTTGCTGGGGCCCCAGACAACCCTTGAAGCATCCGATTAAACTTGAAGAACCCCACTGGGGTGATGAAGGCAGTCTTTTCCCTATCTTCGGGGCACATTGGGATCTGATAAAACCCGCTCTTCAGGTCCAACACACTGACCACTAGGCCCCCGATAGACTCTGTAAGTCATCTTCTATCCGAGGGGTGGTGTACTGATTGGGAATGGTCCTTCTGTTCAGGGTTCTATAGTCGATGCACAGCTGTAAGGACCCCTTTTTCTTCCTTACCACCACTATTGGAGAGGCGTGAGGACTCCGGGACTCTCTGATAATTCCTGTTGTTTTGAGCTCAGCCAGCTGCTCTCTCAAGTCTTCGAGATCTCCCAGTGGGATCTGTCTGACTCTCTCCCGAAAGGGTTTTTCCTCTTCCAACCAAATTCGGTGTGCTGTACTCTTTGCCAGCCCCACGGCGAACTCACTTTTGGAGAAAGCAGCCTTCCATCTCAGGAGCTGCTCTCTCCATCCAAGCGGGTGTAAGAGGCATGTTCTTTGGGTAGAATTCCTCCAGGGGAATCTCTCTGTCTTGTTTTCCCATTATATCACACTGAGACTGGGGTTGCTTGACTGACCTGCCCCAACAGCACTCTGGCAGGCATCCTCATGGGCCAGGCTGTTGTGTTGCAAACACTGATTGAGATTCTTCCCCTATTTCTCTTCAGTGCCTTCGTTGACAACACCTTGTCATGGGAGGGATGCCTAACAGAGGCATCCAGCACAGAGTAAACAGATCAATGGGCTGCACTAAAGGAATCAGGCTCAAAAAGGTAAGTGAAAATATATATATTTATTAAGGAAAAAGACACACGTGCAAACCAAACACAGCAACCCCAAAACCCTAAACTAACTAACTAACTATATATACACATGGAAAGGGAACACATGTATAACAAGGCAGGGATGAGAGACAAGGGGAACAGGAGGCCAGGTGGAGGAAGCAGAAGCAAGGGGAGCCAAGGCAGGAATCAGGGGACAAGTCTCAGGAACCAGGTATAGGAAACAGAGTCCAGGACAGGAAGCAAATCAGGAACAGGTTTCTGGCAACGGCTCAGATCAGGCAGGGACAAGGCTTGCAGGAAGGAATTCTGAAGCAATGAGCCTCAGTGAAGGGCGGGCTTATATACTTCCAAGCAATTCCACTTCAGGTGCAGCTAGATTACTAGAATGTCCATTTGCTGGGAGACACCCGCTGGTGACCACCAGAACTGCAACCTTTGATGGTAAAAGAAACAGTGACACCAGCAGGCGATCCAAGCAACAACACTGTTCCTGACAGTTCCCCCCCCCAAGGAGTGGCCTCCGGACACTCCATTCTGCCCTTGACCTGACAGTGCATGTAAATGGGGAAAAGTCCAGAAAAGTCTCCCCTGTGACTGCGGACTTCTTTGCGCTCTCTGGCCAGAGTCTCTTAACCTACTGGGAGGCGTGCCACCCAAGTCCGACAATGGAACATGTATCCCACCACCAGGGTCTGGAAGTTTAGATCTGGAAATAAAAACAGGCTGGGCAACGTGCTTCGGGTCATCGGGCTGGGCAGCAGGCTCCAGGTCATCAGGCTTGGCAGCAAGCACCGGGTCATCAGGCTGGGCAGCAAACACCGGGTCATCAGGCTGGGCAGTAGACTTGGCAGCAAGCACCCGGTCATCAGGCGTGGCAGCAAGCTCCAGGTCATCAGGCTGGGCAGTAGGCTTGGCAGAAAGCACCGGGTCATCAGGCTGGGCAGCAAACACCGGGTCATCAGCCTGGGCAGTAGGCTTGGCAGCAAGCACCGGGTCATCAGGCGGGGCAGCGAGCTCCGGGTCATCAGGCGGGGCAGCGAGCTCCGGGTCATCAGGCTGGAAGGCCGGGGCATCAGACTGCAAGGCCGGGGCATCAGACTGCAAGGCCGGGGCATCAGACTGCAAGGCCGGGGCATCAGACTGCAAGGCATCAGACTGCAAGGCTGGGGCATCAGACTGCAAGGCCGGGGCATCAGACTGCAAGGCCGGGGCATCAGACTGCAAGGCCGGGACATCAGACTGCAAGGCCGGGGCATCAGACTGCAAGGCCGGGGCATCAGACTGCAAGGCCGGGGCATCAGACTGCAAGGCCGGGGCATCAGACTGCAAGGCCGGGGCATCAGACTGCAAGGCATCAGACTGCAAGGCTGGGGCATCAGACTGCAAGGCCGGGACATCAGACTGCAAGGCCGGGACATCAGACTGCAAGGCCGGGGCATCAGACTGCAAGGCCGGGGCATCAGACTGCAAGGCCGGGGCATCAGACTGCAAGGCATCAGACTGCAAGGCTGGGGCATCAGACTGCAAGGCCGGGGCATCAGACTGCAAGGCCGGGGCATCAGACTGCAAGGCCGGGACATCAGACTGCAAGGCCGGGGCATCAGACTGCAAGGCCGGGGCATCAGACTGCAAGGCCGGGGCATCAGACTGCAAGGCCGGGGCATCAGACTGCAAGGCCGGGGCATCAGACTGCAAGGCATCAGACTGCAAGGCGGGGGCATCAGACTGCAAGGCCGGGACATCAGACTGCAAGGCCGGGACATCAGACTGCAAGGCCGGGACATCAGACTGCAAGGCCGGGACATCAGACTGCAAGGCCGGGGCATCAGACTGCAAGGCCGGGGCATCAGACTGCAAGGCCGGGGCATCAGACTGCAAGGCCGGGGCATCAGACTGCAAGGCCGGGGCATCAGACTGCAAGGCATCGGACTGGAAGGCCGGGACATCAGACTGCAAGGCATCGGACTGGAAGGCCGGGACATCAGACTGCAAGGCATCAGACTGGAAGGCCGGGACATCAGACTGCAAGGCATCAGACTGGAAGGCCGGGACATCAGACTGCAAGGCATCAGACTGGAAGGCCGGGACATCAGACTGCAAGGCATCAGACTGGAAGGCCGGGACATCAGACTGCAAGGCATCAGACTGGAAGGGCGGGACATCAGACTGCAAGGCATCAGACTGGAAGGCCGGGACATCAGACTGCAAGGCATCAGACTGGAAGGCCGGGACATCAGACTGCAAGGCATCAGACTGGAAGGCCGGGACATCAGACTGCAAGGCATCAGACTGGAAGGCCGGGACATCAGACTGCAAGGCATCAGACTGGAAGGCCGGGACATCAGACTGCAAGGCATCAGACTGGAAGGCCGGGACATCAGACTGCAAGGCATCAGACTGCAAGGCTGGGGAATCAGACTGCAAGGCCGGGGCATCAGACTGCAAGGCCGGGGCATCAGACTGCAAGGCCGGGGCATCAGACTGCAAGGCCGGGGCATCAGACTGCAAGGCATCAGACTGCAAGGCCGGGGCATCAGACTGCAAGGCGTCAGGCTGCAAGGCGTCGGGCTGGAAGGCCGGGACATCAGGCTGCAAGGCGTCGGGCTGGAAGGCCGGGACATCAGGCTGCAAGGCGCCGGACTGGAAGGCCGGGACATCAGGCTGCAAGGCGCCGGACTGGAAGGCCGGGACATCAGACTGCAAGGCGTCGGACTGGAAGGCCGGGACATCAGACTGCAAGGCGTCGGACTGGAAGGCCGGGACATCAGACTGCAAGGCGTCGGACTGGAAGGCCGGGACATCAGACTGCAAGGCGTCGGACTGGAAGGCCGGGACATCAGACTGCAAGGCGTCGGACTGGAAGGCCGGGACATCAGACTGCAAGGCGTCGGACTGGAAGGCCGGGGCATCAGACTGCAAGGCGTCGGACTGGAAGGCCGGGGCATCAGACTGCAAGGCGTCGGACTGGAAGGCCGGGGCATCAGACTGCAAGGCGTCGGACTGGAAGGCCGGGGCATCAGACTGCAAGGCGTCGGACTGGAAGGCCGGGGCATCAGACTGCAAGGCGTCGGACTGGAAGGCCGGGGCATCAGACTGCAAGGCGTCGGACTGGAAGGCCGGGGCATCAGACTGCAAGGCGTCGGACTGGAAGGCCGGGGCATCAGACTGCAAGGCGTCGGACTGGAAGGCCGGGGCATCAGACTGCAAGGCGTCGGACTGGAAGGCCGGGGCATCAGACTGCAAGGCGTCGGACTGGAAGGCCGGGGCATCAGACTGCAAGGCGTCGGACTGGAAGGCCGGGGCATCAGACTGCAAGGCGTCGGACTGGAAGGCCGGGGCATCAGACTGCAAGGCGTCGGACTGGAAGGCCGGGGCATCAGACTGCAAGGCGTCGGACTGGAAGGCCGGGGCATCAGACTGCAAGGCGTCGGACTGGAAGGCCGGGGCATCAGACTGCAAGGCGTCGGACTGGAAGGCCGGGGCATCAGACTGCAAGGCGTCGGACTGCAAGGCCGGGGCATCAGACTGCAAGGCGTCGGACTGCAAGGCCGGGGCATCAGACTGCAAGGCGTCGGACTGCAAGGCCGGGGCATCAGACTGCAAGGCGTCGGACTGCAAGGCCGGGGCATCAGACTGCAAGGCGTCGGACTGCAAGGCCGGGGCATCAGACTGCAAGGCGTCGGACTGCAAGGCCGGGGCATCAGACTGCAAGGCATCGGACTGCAAGGCATCGGACTGCAAGGCATCGGACTGCAAGGCATCGGACTGCAAGGCCCGGGGCATCAGACTGCAAGGCATCGGACTGCAAGGCATCGGACTGCAAGGCCGGGGCATCAGACTGCAAGGCATCGGACTGCAAGGCCGGGGCATCAGACTGCAAGGCATCGGACTGCAAGGCATCGGACTGCAAGGCATCGGACTGCAAGGCATCGGACTGCAAGGCCGGGGCATCGGACTGCAAGGCATCGGACTGCAAGGCCGGGGCATCAGACTGCAAGGCATCGGACTGCAAGGCCGGGGCATCAGACTGCAAGGCATCGGACTGCAAGGCCGGGGCATCAGACTGCAAGGCATCAAACTGCAAGGCCGGGGCATCAGACTGCAAGGCATCGGACTGCAAGGCCGGGGCATCAGACTGCAAGGCATCGGACTGCAAGGCCGGGGCATCAGACTGCAAGGCATCGGACTGCAAGGCCGGGGAATCAGACTGCAAGGCCGGGGCATCAGACTGCAAGGCCGGGGCATCAGACTGCAAGGCCGGGGCATCAGACTGCAAGGCATCAGACTGCAAGGCCGGGGCATCAGACTGCAAGGCATCAGACTGCAAGGCCGGGGCATCAGACTGCAAGGCATCAGACTGCAAGGCCGGGGCATCAGACTGCAAGGCATCAGACTGCAAGGCCGGGGCATCAGACTGCAAGGCATCAGACTGCAAGGCCGGGGCATCAGACTGCAAGGCATCAGACTGCAAGGCCGGGGCATCAGACTGCAAGGCATCAGACTGCAAGGCCGGGGCATCAGACTGCAAGGCATCAGACTGCAAGGCCGGGGCATCAGGCTGCAAGGCATCAGACTGCAAGGCCGGGGCATCAGGCTGCAAGGCATCAGACTGCAAGGCCGGGGCATCAGGCTGCAAGGCATCAGACTGCAAGGCCGGGGCATCAGGCTGCAAGGCATCAGACTGCAAGGCCGGGGCATCAGGCTGCAAGGCATCAGACTGCAAGGCGTCAGGCTGTAAGGCCGGGGCATCAGACTGCAAGGCGTCAGGCTGCAAGGCCGGGGCATCAGACTGCAAGGCGTCAGGCTGCAAGGCCGGGGCATCAGACTGCAAGGCGTCAGGCTGCAAGGCCGGGGCATCAGACTGCAAGGCGTCAGGCTGCAAGGCCGGGGCGTCAGGCTGCAAGGCCGGGGCATCAGGCTGCAAGGCGTCAGGCTGCAAGGCCGGGGCATCAGACTGCAAGGCGTCAGGCTGCAAGGCCGGGGCATCAGACTGCAAGGCGTCAGGCTGCAAGGCCGGGGCATCAGACTGCAAGGCGTCAGGCTGCAAGGCCCGGGGCATCAGACTGCAAGGCGTCAGGCTGCAAGGCCCGGGGCATCAGACTGCAAGGCGTCAGGCTGCAAGGCCGGGGCATCAGACTGCAAGGCGTCAGGCTGGAAGGTGTCAGGCTGGAAGGCGTCAGGCTGGAAGGCCGGGACATCAGGCTGGAAGGCGTCAGGCTGGAAGGCCGGGACATCAGGCTGGAAGGCGTCAGGCTGGAAGGCCGGGACATCAGGCTGGAAGGCGTCAGGCTGGAAGGCCGGGACATCAGGCTGGAAGGCGTCAGGCTTGAAGGCCGGGACATCAGGCTGGAAGGCGTCAGGCTGGAAGGCCGGGACATCAGGCTGGAAGGCGTCAGGCTGGAAGGCGTCGGACTGGAAGGCCGAGACATCAGGCTGGACAACAGGCAGAGACACTGGCACAACAGGCTGAACAGCAGGCATTGGAACATCAGGCGTGGAGGCAGAAGTGGGTGATGACAGAATGGTATGGGTTGGGAAAAACTTCTGTTTGGTTTTAGCAACTGAAGATTTGTATGTGGGTACAGGGCTGTAGGTAGTGGATGCAGCTGGTAAGAGCGAAGAGCGGAAGGATGGTAAAACAGAGGGAGCAGATCTTGAGGGGAGATTCAATGGAACTGATGGAGGCAGCCGAGAAGTAGCAGAGGGGTTAAAGGCTGGGTAGATACAGCAGGAGGAAACAGGGTACTGGTACTTCATTGGTAGCAGGGTGTATTGGTCGGAAATTGTGGTTGTTGGGGGTAAGAGAGAGGAAGATATCCCAGCAGGCTGGTATCTGGACACAGAAATGGGTGGTTGGGAGCTGACAGAAGCTGAGTACAACAAGCTTGACCAGGCCTGTAATAATGGTTGCACAAAATCAGGTTTGCACATGGTTTGTCTGACCAGAGACTGCACTGAATCAATACATGCTGCAAGCACCTGTTGAGGACAAGCGGAGTATTGCTCAAAGAAAAAGGCAGAGTCATCTTCCAACAGCCACACCAAAGACTCTACCTGAGCTGCACTAAAAGGGGGTGTATAGTCATCACCTCCACTAGAGGCATCAGACAGGGCCAACTCTGTACAGATCCGAATCAATGGCTGCACATCCTCAAACAGAAAACTACCCTGATCAACAAAAACATGGGCTATACGGATACATTCCAGCAGCTGCTCTCTAGTGTATTCACCTAATGTCTGATGACAAAAATCTCTGTCATCTGTTGCCAGAAGAGAAAGATACAGGATATCTTCCAGATGCATTTTTCTTGGCAATAGCAAGTGTTCAGACCCTATTCCCAAGTGCAGCCGATCTGTTAGTATGGCTTCAGAATTCTGTCATGGGAGGGATGCCTAACAGAGGCATGCAGCACAGAGTAAACAGATCAATGGGCTGCACTAAAGGAATCAGGCTCAAAAGGTAAGTGAAAATATATATATTTATTAAGGAAAAAGACACACGTGCAAACCAAACACAGCAAACCATGAACAAGCAAGAACACAAATAATACACAGCAACCCCAAAACCCTAAACTAACTAACTAACTATATATACACATGGAAAGGGAACACATATATAACAAGGCAGGGATGAGAGACAAGGGGGAACAGGAGGCCAGGTGGAGGAAGCAGAAGCAAGGGGAGCCAAGGCAGGAATCAGGGGACAAGTCTCAGGAACCAGGTATAGGAAACAGAGTCCAGGACAGGAAGCAAATCAGGAACAGGTTTCTGGCAACGGCTCAGATCAGGCAGGGACAAGGCTTGCAGTAAGGAATTCTGAAGCACTGAGCCTCAGTGAAGGGCGGGCTTATATACTTCCAAGCAATTCCACTTCAGGTGCAGCTAGATTACTAGAATGTCCATTTGCTGGGAGACACCCGCTGGTGACCACCAGAACTGCAACCTTTGATGGCAAAAGAAACAGTGACACCAGCAGGCGATCCAAGCAACAACACTGTTCCTGACACACCTCCATCATCCTCTGTCCTGTCCTGTCCATCTCAAGGACAATGAAAGGACCACGCTGTTTCCAACTCAGCTTGACGAAGGCCTTTAGGCAGACTACCTCACCCGGTTGTACCAGTTTTTCGCTTCTGTCCAGACGCCAGATCTTTCCCAATCCTGATGGGGCCTTCTGCTCCTGTACAAGATTCTGGTACACCTGCGTTAGCATGGGATGCATTTTCGGGGTAAAAGGTGCTCTTCTCCTGTACAAGTGGCATAAGTAGCCTCTGAACTAGGTCAGTATTGGTTCCAATCATGATAGAGTTCATGCCAGCACCTGGAGGGCGAGGGCAAACCACTGCTAGAATATCAAATGTTTCTGCCTTCCTGGCTACGCAGGGGTCAAAAGTTAGTTTGATTGGCAAGTACCCATCGTAGGGGAAATTTTGAGTCCCAATGCCCCAGATCTTCGGTTCTTCTAGTTCTTGGAGTGGCAGATGTTGGAGGTGCTTATCATAGAAGTCCCTATAAAGTATTGTCACTTGGGCTCCCGTATCCAGAAGGCCCTTTGTGTAGATCCCCTCCAACTGGATGGGGACATCTGGGGAAGGTCCCACTAATTTGGGAGGTACTTTGGAGAAGGTGGCTGGTTTAACCCGCTTGTTGGAGCGGACCTGTACTCCCTTCTTGTGGGGGCTTGAGTTCCGTTTGGTTTCCTGTAGTACCCTGTGAGTCTGGCATGCATTGGGTTGCCGACACCTCTTGGTCTGAGGCGGGGAGGCTGGGATGCTGGGTCGTTCTGAGACAATATCAGGGGTTTTCTCGACATGGGGCTTTCTTCATGTCGTTACGTTTTTTGGAGTTAGCTGACACTACAGGGCACCCGGTTGACTCCTTCACCGGGGCCCTCTGTAGTTTTCCGCCGGCTTTTGGCGTTTTATCTCAGACTTCACTGGACTTGGGCACACTCGCCGAAGATGTCCAATTCCTCCACAATTTAAACAAACTTGGTCACTCATCGACCTCCAAGCCGAGGGAGTGGGTGCGGCCTGAATTACTTCTGTCAACGATTCTCCCTCTTCAACTGTCTGAGAGACCTTTGCCAGCAGTGGAGTCAGCATTTCTATCACTTGTGCCATTTGGGACTTTAAAGTGGCTATTTTGGAGTCCTGCTCCACTGTCCACGTGGGTCTGACTCCAATAAAGAGGTAGGGGCTGTTTGAGCAGTTGCCTGCTGGTCATCTAGCAGCGCCTCTTCATCTATCACCACTCAGATAAGGTCAGAGTATCTTAATGACATGAACCCCCAGAGGTTTTCAAATGAAGCCAGACTTGGTCAGAGCGCAGAGCCACTCTTAAGATCTGCTGTATCCTGGCTTGGTCTATGGAAGAGGGCGTCATTCCTTTCTTTAGCACAATCTGATATAACATTTTATTCAGACGCTTGATGTATTCAAAAAGACGCTCTCCTTGATGCTGAATGGTGTGTTCAAACTGGTAGATTAAATCACCTGCCTTTTCTAACTGCCCAAACTCTTCTTGCAGCATGACTAGGTAATCATAGGCTGTGCAGGTGGTATTGCTGAACCTCAAGTTCCTGACAGCTTCTGCGGCAGCTCCTCGCAGGCTCTCACTTATACGCTGTTTCTTTTGGTCCTCTGGCAGTTCCCATTCTTCCAGGGCCTGCATGGCCTGCTCTATCCAGACATCAAATTCTTCCTCCCCAGCCAGCACAGGCTGCTTTCCTGAGAAGATCCTCAACTTACTGTACCCAGTCTCCACACATACTGTGTTGCTTTTCTGGCACTTTGATACAAAGTCCCCCAGAGCTGTAAGGAGCTCTGGCCCTATCATGGTCAGAGGTGATGAGGAGGTGACGGTTTCTCTGGTTGGCTCTACCTGATCAACACTGAAGGGGCCCTCTTGTAGGACTCTTGGGTGTACTATGTAAAACTTGGATTTGTTTCCTAGTTGTACACTTTTGCCTCTGAAGCTTTCGGGTACTCCCTTCTTCCACTCTAACAATGCATGAGTGTGAGAAGTCTCAGTATATTGCTTGATGGCAATCACCCATGCTTTTTTAAGGTCAAACCTTAAAGGGGTTGTAAAGGTTCATTTTTTTATTTTCTAAATAGGTTCCTTTAAGCTAGTGCATTGTTGGTTCACTTAGCTTTTCCTTCGATTTCCCTTCTAAATGTTTTTTTTTCTTTGTTTTCTTTGTCTGAATTTCTCACTTCCTGTTCCTCCTCAGTAAGCTGTTCAGTAAGCTGTTCTGGCTGACTAAACACCGCTCGGATGATGGTGTGAAGTTTACTGAGGAGAAACAGGAAGTGAGAAATTCAGACAAAGAAAAAAAACATTTAGAAGGGAAATCTAAGGAAAAGGTAAGTGAACCAACAATGCACTAGCTTAAAGGAACCTATTTAGAAAGTAAAAAACAAAGCTTTACAACCCCTTTAAGAGCCTCAATTTGTATGCAATCAGGTAGGCCCCTGCTTCTCCGCCTTGTTGGTGCGTTTAGCAGCCTAAGATGTGGGACTGCGTGCTGGGAGAGGCTTGAACCCAGACGGATTCCGGCATAGTCGGCAGGTAAGAGCTTTATCCTGAGTGTAACAGTCTGTAGGTGTTGATCTTGTGAGGACAAAAAAAAAAGAATGGGGGAGGTAGCTCTCAGTCAGACTTTTATAGAGCTAATCAGGTCCTGTGGGTGGATATAGGGGTGGAGCTATATCATATGTATGTTGCCATGTTTGGCGTCAGGAAAAAACTATTTTGGCTGCAGTAAATTTTACTTTATAGTTGCACTGCAATACCAGATTTCTCCAGCAGGTGGTAAAATCAGGACTTTACAGTGAAGCAAAACCTGGAACCTTGCTGAAAAGCAAACCATATTCTGTGTTTAATAGACAACACTGAATGAAGGAACAGCAACTAAACTAGTTTTTATGTTTATATTTTTTTCCTTGTTATTACCTTTGAACACTTGGTAAATCAGGTATCAGAGAAAAGAAGGGAATGCAGAGGGTAGAGAATAGAGATAGGAGTCTATATACACTGCAGCTCAAGTAAAATGCCATCATATAAACGTGTATGGATACAGCGCTAAAAAATTGACATCAAAGATTATATACCATAAGGCCGCGTACACACGGGCGGACTGTATGGCCTACTTAGTCCGTCATACAATCCGACGGACAGTCCGTCATACTTTCGAATGAACGGACTTGACCACACACGGATGCACAAACAGTCCGTCGAAAGCTTGCGCGATGACGTGTACAGCACGTACGACGGGACTAGAAATAGGAAGTCCAATACACAGCAATGCAACCTTCCGCCGTGTAAATCCTTTCTGAGCATGCGCCATTCTTAGTCCGTCGAACTAGCCTACTCACGAGCGGATTGTCCGCTGAAACCAAAGTACGACGGACAGAATTACGGAAATTCCGAAATACTTAGTACGCCAGACTGCACGCTGAAAAAGTCCGCTGAAGCCCACACACGAGCGGACTGTCCGCCGAAATGTGTTTCGGCGGACTAAGTAGGCCATACAGTCCGCCCGTGTGTACGCGGCCTAAGAAGGTAAATTACCTCTTTTGCAAAAAAAATAAACATTGATCAAACAAATTACATGTATGAAAAAAATGTTAAACAAAAATAAAACAAATCAATAATCCATATATTAATATATATGGCAATGCCACCAAATCTTGAACGTGTGGTGCAGACTTTAGTTCATTTAAGATATGTGAATTAAACTGTGAGAATCCATTGTGCCTGCACTGCATTTCTGTGCACATCACATGCGATGTCTGTACGGTGCGATTTCAGCCCTACACTTTGTATGGCTGAAACCAATTCGCATCCATTCTAAAATGGTGCAGAAACCTTTTTCCCCACACAACTGAATCGCATCATATGGGAGGCAATCGCACTGCGTATTGCAATCTGTTTTAGGGTGTTGTTAAAATAACATTGACACCCGCCGCAAATCACATGGACGCTGTGCGATTGCGATGCGGGAAACACACAGAATTCGCTGCATTTTTTGCATAAGTGTGAACCTAACCGCACTCTGCACTCACCAGAACATGTGGCTCCATAAGTAATAAGTAGCAAAACCGCTCTAGGTAATCACCCAGATAACAGCTTTCTCATGAAAGTGGTCCCTATAAATGAATCCACTGACCAGGTGTTCAAGGTCCAGTGTGCATGAATACGGAACGTGGCTGCTGATATAGGAAGAAAAGAGCTTGAAAACACATCAGGTCAATCCGCATTCATTGAACATTGATCTTAGCCTCAAATCAATATAATGCCGGCTGCAGACTCTTTAAGAAGTCTAATCAGTGATTATATTCTTGTAGTTTGTAGCGCCGGCTCCTGAAGAGCACGCGCTATGCTTTTTGAAAGTTAAGGTTACACCAGTTTGGTTTGGGTACAATTGTTGTAAATTTGGACTTCAGCATCAGTCTGACTGGACTATAGGATGTTCAGCCTGGCCACAAGGGGCACTGTCTCTTCTGGCAGGCATGGAACCACAGTCTAGTTGGGTGCTTTAAGTTTACTCTCTTTCGGAGCCCGCCCAGTGGGAGTGTCACTCTTGCTGTGCTTTCTGGGAGAGGGTACTTAAGATGCGGATGTCACGTAGTTCGTGGTTCCGGTCCAGAAGGATGTTCTGACTCCATGGTCCTGGTCCTCCTGACCAGCCCCCAGGAAGGCTATGGCCTGGGGTATGGATCCACCCGACTTGTTGTGTCGGGGCTGGCTAGCCTGAGGCAAGGAAACCAAGAAAAGAAGGAATCCAAGGTGGTCAGGTGCCGTCTCCGGTAGTTGGAGAGGCCCAGTAACTGCATAGCTATCCAGGGGAGGACTCCTCAGAAGAAGGCCACGTACAGGATGGCTTCTTAGCAGGAGCCTGGAAGGGCTGAAGTACCAAGTGAATCCAGTCTCGTGGGTATCACCAAGCTGGCTGAAAGATCCAGGTATCACATGAATGTTCCATAAGTTTTAGTTTCCTGAAGTCTACAACAACGTCTGTGGCAGAGACGTATTCCTGTATGTTCTACAACAACATCAGTGGCAGAGACTTGTTCCTGAGTAAAGCACCTTGTCGGCTGCTAGGCCTTGTGAGAGAGGGACTATCCAACTTGAGTGAACATCCAGTTGTTAATGGCTATTCTCTGGATTTAGTCAAAGTAAGCAAGTTCTTCATTACTGACTTTGACACTAATGCCGCGTACACACGTAGCAGACTATCCGGCGAACTTAGTCTGGTGGACTTTCCGAACTAGCTACTTGCCCACACACGGTACTTTTGCGGCGGACTAATACGGCGTACTAAGTCCGCTGGACTATCTGCCGTACTTTTGAAATGAACGGACTCGCCCACACACACGGAGGAAAGTCCGCTCATTTTGAGCGCGTCTCCAGGTAGCCGGGGCCAGCGAAGGAGGCGTCGCTGGACCCGTCACCTGGTATGGACTTAAAGGGGAATCCCTACGCCGAAAAATCGGCGTGGGGGTCCCCCCATAGATCCATATCAGACTCTTATCCGAGCACGCTACCCGGCCGGCCAGAAAAGGGGGTGGGGACGAGCAGGCGCCCCCCCCCACTCCTGAGCTGTACCAGGTCGTGTGCCCTCAACATGGGGGGTGCCTTGGGGAAGGGGGGCGCAGCTCCCCACCCCAAAGCACCTTGTCCCCATGTTGATGAGGACAAGGGCCTCTTCCCGACAACCCTGGCCGTTGGTTGTCGGGGTCTGCGGGCGGGAGGCTTATCGGAATCCGTGAGCCCCCTTTAATAAGGGGGCCCCGGATACCGGCCCCCCACCCTATGTGAATGAGTATGGGGTACAATGTACCTCTACCCATTCACCTGTGAAAAAAAGTAAAAAAAAAACACAACACACAAGGGTGGGGGGGCCGGTATCCATGGCCCCCTTATTAAAGGGGGCTCACGGATTCTGATAAGGGTTGTCGGGAAGAGGCCCTTGTCCTCATCAACATGGGGACAAGGTGCTTTGGGGTGGGGGGGCCGCGTGGCCCCCCTTCCCCAAGGCACCCCCCTTGTTGAGGGCACGTGACCTGGTACTGCTCAGGAGGGGGGGGAGGCGCTCGCTCATCCCCACCCCCTTTCCTGTCAGGCCGGGTAGCGTGCTCGGATAAGGGTCTGATATGGACCTAGGGGGGACCCCCAAGCCGATTTTTCGGTGTAGTGATTCCCCTTTAAGTCCATACCAGGTGACGGGGCCAACGACGCCTCCTTCGCTGGCCCAGGCTACCTGGAGACACGCTCAAAATGAGCGAACTGTCCTCCGCGTGTGTGGGCGAGTCCGTTCATTTCAAAAGTATGGCGGACTGGCACACACACGGCCGTACTGTCCGCCGAAATGCGAGTCCAGGACTTTTCCACCAGATTGTTTGATCGTGTGTACGAGGCATAAGAGTACCTGAACTTCCTTCCTAAACCCTCTGATCCTATTTTGAGAGACTTTTCATTGTTTGCAAATAAAAATCCCTTTATGTGGATCTGTCATCAGTCTCTGAGTTTACTGGGCCATCTACCACGGGAACCCCTAGACACAGATCGAGGAGGAAAAGGTAACGGTAAGCCCAATCTAACCAGCAGCTCCTTCGGGGGTCAGTGCTACATACAGGGGACTGGTTCTCTTTAAAATGCCCATAGTATAGAGCAGTGGTCGCCAACCTTTTGGACCTCACGGACCACTAGACTCACAATTTTGAATCCCACAGATAGTGATGGACGAACTTCCGACGGGACGTTTCGCGAAAGCGAAATGCGAACGGACCCAAACGTTCGCGAAACCGAACGTTCGCCGCGGGCCCCATTGACTTCAATGGGAGGCGAACTTTGCAAACCTTCATGTCGAATTTGCGGCCACGTGGTAATTATTAGGGGGTAAAACGTAGTCCCACCATCTGGACAATGACATAATACATGTATGAGGTGAATTTGGGATCGATAACTACAAGCATTTTTATTTTATTTGGGAAATTGTTCTAACAATTCAGGACTATGGAGCTAATGAAGGCAATGGAGGAGAGGGAAGGTCAGGGACCAGGGTAGGCAAAGAAGAGGGTGCAGGAGATGATCACCAGCAGCGTGACATACCGGAATGACACATGCACCGTGATAGAGGCATCTGACAGCAGCACCGTAATACAGAGCACTGACAGCAGCACCGTGACATACAGCGCTGACAGCAGCACCGTGACATACAGCGCTGACAGCAGCACCGTGACATACAGCGCTGACAGCAGCACCGTGACATACAGCGCTGACAGCAGCACCGTGACATACAGCGCTGACAGCAGCACCGTGACATACAGCGCTGACAGCAGCACCGTGACATACAGCGCTGACAGCAGCACCGTGACATACAGCACTGACAGCAGCACCGTAAGCAGCCCCAGGAGGAAGTCAGCACAGCACAGGGATGGTGTGATCCCCTCATAATAAGAACCCCCAGGAGGAAGTCAGCACAGCACAGGGATAGTGTGATCCCTTCATAATAAGAACCCCCAGGAGGAAGTCAGCACAGCACAGGGATATCATAAGCAGCCCCAGTAGAAATATGACACCGCTCAACCTCTTCAAAGAGGAGGGTAGGGGCATATAGTACGGTGTGCTTTTTTGGGTCAAGGAAGTGAGCAGACTGTACGTCAGTCCCTATACCGCTGAAGGACTGCTGCAGTATAGGGCAGCGGTCAGCAGTGGTGCACGTCAACCCTATCTATTGTGGACCTATAGCGGTCCTTACAGAACAGCAGACTGTACCGCACTCAAGCCTATGTACCGTAGCACCCTATACCAAGTTACCAGTCCTTATAAGAACTTTTGTGGACCAAGCAGGTTGTGTATTAGTGTTTAGCAGACTGTACGTCAGTCCCTATACCGCTGAAGGACTGCTGCAGTATAGGGCAGCGGTCAGCAGTGGTGCACGTCAACCCTATCTATTGTGGACCTATAGCGGTCCTTACAGAACAGCAGACTGTACCGCACTCAAGCCTATGTACCGTAGCACCCTATACCAAGTTACCAGTCCTTATAAGAACTTTTGTGGACCAAGCAGGTTGTGTATTAGTGTTTAGCAGACTGTACGTCAGTCCCTATACCGCTGAAGGACTGCTGCAGTATAGGGCAGCGGTCAGCAGTGGTGCACGTCAACCCTATCTATTGTGGACCGATAGCGGTCCTTACAGAACAGCAGACTGTACCGCACTCAAGCCTATGTACCGTAGCACCCTATACCAAGTTACCAGTCCTTATAAGAACTTTTGTGGACCAAGCAGGTTGTGTATTAGTGTTTAGCAGACTGTACGTCAGTCCCTATACCGCTGAAGGACTGCTGCAGTATAGGGCAGCGGTCAGCAGTGGTGCACGTCAACCCTATCTATTGTGGACCGATAGCGGTCCTTACAGAACAGCAGACTGTACCGCACTCAAGCCTATGTACCGTAGCACCCTATACCAAGTTACCAGTCCTTATAAGAACTTTTGTGGAACAAGTGAGTTGTGAATGTTTAGCAGACTGCAGCAGAAGGGCAGCAGTCAAGTATAATATCCTTTCTATATTTGGAAGAAAGAATATTATACATGTACAAGCCTATTACTGTACCACTGATACCAGTCCTGAAAAGAACCTTTGTGGAACTAATAATAACAGCAAGTCTTTAAAATTACCCTCACTGCCTGACAACACTGCTTCCTTCCTGTCCCTATACAAATTGGCAAAAAAAGAGAACGATTAGTGGTTACTGGAACAGCTCTTTTGTGGACCTTGATAGTAACAGCTAATGATGATGATGATGATGATGAAAGACTAATCTGGCTGTCCCTGTAGCATACACCGTCCTTTCCCTTTCTCTAAACTAACAAAAGACACTCAGGCTGCTGCAAGAATCAGCAGCACAGCAAACCTATCAACACCTAACACCTATACCAGTCCTGAAAAGAACTTTTGTGTACCAAATAGCTAGTGGTTTATCTCTCCCTACTCCACACAGGAACCTGTCCCTATCGTAACAGAAGAAAGAATGTAAAATGGCCACCGGATCGGGTGTATTTATAGGTTAGGGGGAATGTCCAAGTGTCCATGTGCTGTCATGTCTCAATTGGCTGTCCTGTATCACATGATAAACGTGTCACCAAAGGTTAAAGTTCTTGTATACATTAAACACGTAAGTCCGCCGCGGCGAACGACGGAAAAAGGCGTTCGAACGTGCGGACCGCGAATGTCGGAAATTCGCCGCGAAACGACCGCCGGGCGAAACGTTCGTCCATCACTACCCACAGACCACTAACATGAATTTTTACATGCCTTGTATAGTGTACATAATGATCCAGCTCTCTGTTTCCCATCCCCTGGATCACACTGCTGCCTTATACACACAATGATCCGGCTCTCTGTTTCCCACCCCCTGGATCACACTGCTGCCTTATACACACAATGATCCGGCTCTCTACCCCCCCCCCCCCCCCCGCACTCTGCATCACACTATTGCCTTACACAGACTCAATATTGGATCTCACCTCCTTATCCAGGCACGTGCTTGAGCTCCGTTTAGAAGTCCCCGTCTTCTTCTTCTTCTCCTGCTTTCTTCACTACTCCCCAAGCCGCCCTCTGAGTTCACAGGAGTCGGAAACTACAGAGGAGGCATTGGGCATCAATGCGTGCTGACAGTATTAACTATTAGCGCGCATTGAGAACAACACTGGAAATAACATTGGGCGGTATATATCTGCCACAATGTTGATGTGCAGCAGAATCCCTGGGGACCACCAACATTTTTTATTATATTTCCTGCTGGGTAGTGTTTGACCCAATCGGTGCTTGTCGCAACCAAGCACCACATTTACTTATTACAGTTTAGGCATTGCAGGAATATTCATTTCATCTCTTTAGCACTACAGAGGGGGCATCGGCTTATGCTGCTCTTGCTCCCTACTACAGATCCAGCTTTACAAGTAGTGCCTGTACGTGACACTCTGTTTGATGCTCTGGAATGGTGGGTCAGCAAGCCCAGACCGCGATCTACCAGTCACCTGTCAGCGATCTACTGGTGAATCACAATCTACAGGTTGCACTGTTCATTGGAGCCGGAGTGAATGCTTAGGTGACTGGCAGCCTGCGTACTGTTTGGTAAATAACGTGTTAAAATCAGCAGCCCCTGCAGGGTAGTACTACTCTTCTGTGCAACTGTGTACATACACCAATAATGTAAATTCACTTCTATTACATAGCTGAGATCAGTTTCTACAGCACTGGAATTGTTGTTTATATTGCATTTACTTGAATAATGCAAGGAGGTATGTCAGTGTAAATTACCTGTGTTTATACTCAATAAATGGAGTCATCTGTCTAGGACAAAGTGACACCATGCCGACTATTTGTAGTGAAAACACTGCAGTTGTCAAACACAAGTGGGCATTCAAATAAAGTGCTCTTTAAACAGTGAAAATATAATGACATTTGTTTGCATTTAACTGTCAGATTAGGAAGAATTAGGCATGGGGAACTAATTAATAAATATTTACTATACATCATTGCTTAGTAAGTTTAAAGTAATTTATGTAAACCCTAACAATGAACTTTTTAGCTCCCTTTTTGTCTTTTAAATATAATGTTTTGTTATACAGTATTCGTTCGATATTTCATGTCAGAAATCCTGTGCTCTCTGCCTGTGCTGACTGTTATTAGTAAGCTTAGTTCCTAACTCTAAAGAACAGGCCCCCCATGTTATGGTGATGTAGCAAAGTCCCAGGGCCCCTGAAGCCCAATTATGACCTCCAGAGTTAGGGAGAGCTGACATCCTTTAATGTAGAGTGGGTTACAAGGCATGGAGGGTGTATTGCAAGATGAACAGGTGGGTGCCAGATACTTTTTGAATGCAAAGAGTTTTATTGTCTCTTAAACAGAACTGTGGGAGAAAGGGTTAGGGCCAGGACACCCTTATATAGACGCAATGTTATTTGGCAGACTCCGAGTCTTCTATATACAGGTGAAAGCCTCCAGCCGGAACTTCTGTAAAGGTAAAACTGCTGTCTCCTATGGCAACAATCTTGTAGCTGTTACTAACGGTAAAGGTATTTAACTATCTGCAACACGAACAGTTCTCTTTACCCCACACTCACTCACTGTGGGTCTTTGCTCAACAAGAGTTCAGATCCACTGTATCTCTTTTACTGTAGCACTCAGTATCCTCAAGCAGCGTCATCCCCGCTTCCCTGCTGGGTCCCTGGCTTGGCACTCCACAAGTGTCACCTTTGCTGTCCTACTGGGTCCCTGACTTGGCACTTACTGAAATTTTCCCACATCTTCACCATCCCCGGCTGGCAAGAAGTCTGCTGTGGTATTGGCCTCAGCTTACTCACAGTGGTCTCTGGTAGCAAGGTGCAAGGTGGATGGTCCCTTTGTGGCGACAAATTCCTCTCTACCTCCCACCACAACTGGTTCCCCAGCCGGCGGAACCGTTATTTCTGGTTGGACTGCAAGCCCACAGTCCCAACCCTACGCTGCTCTCCTGCTTCTGGATAGACCCTCAGACAGCCTAGCAGCCAGATGTCCCCAGGATAGGCCTTAGATTTCTGGCCTATCAGCCCGGGGCGATACAACACACATCCACCCAGACAGCCATCCAGGTGGCACAGAACCCCAATCACCTGACTACCCCCAAATAAATAGGTTCTCCCACCAGGCCAAGGGACCAAGAAAATCCCTGTCCATTGGCTGAGGCACCTCATTCATTCCTAATCTGTCCTTGCAATGCCCTTGTCTTATCTAATGTCACCAGACATCCGGCTACCTAGCGACAGAAGAGAGAAGTGCAGCAATTCCAGAATTAGGGCAAATCAATTGATCTCCTAACAATTGGCCAAAGCAACTATTACTTGGCAAATACATTTAATAGCAACCCTGCCTAAACATCAGGGTGCTACAATGACAAGGAGAGTGGGGGTGTTCTGTAGTCCTAAAACACTTCCTGCCCTAATGTAGCAACCCTTTTCTAAAGATACCATATAGTGAGTGAGTGTTTTCAATCTTAAAACATGACCTGTGTAACTAGCAGAATCACTGGGAAAAAAATTACTAGGGCTAGGAGCCTCCTGAAAAGCAAGAAAAAGGTGCCTGCAGTATTTTAAAAATCGCAGCCTGCACGGGAACCACAAGTGCAGTCTAGTTCCCAGTTTCCAGTGCGCGCGGCATGCCATTAGGATTAATAGCACCCGCACACCTTCCGTGCAAAATGACCCTAGCCTAAAAATGAAAATAATGCAGCCACCAAATCTGACGACTGGAAAACTGCAATCATGCAAAAGATTGTTCACAAAAATGATATAAGTGCGCAACCTATAAACCCCAGTGATACAATATATGTGTATATTCATATATTCAATTAATCCACTTAAAGTCAATCGAAAAAAGGGAACACATGAAATAAAGTAAAAAAAACGTCCAATTAAGCGTGGTTTATAAGTGAAGAGTGATTATACAAAAATGGTGCTTCAGAATGCTCTTTTCCCCATGCAATACACGCCTTTTACCAGAAGTGCTGGATCTCAAGTTATAGAGATCTAACTCGCTCATATACAGTTGTGCTCATAAAGTTACATACCCTGTCAGAATTTATGATTTCTTGGCCATTTTTCACAGAATATGAATGATAACACAAAAACATGGTTGGTGTTTGGCTGAAGCCATGTATTATCAATCAACTGTGTTTACTATTTTTAAATCATAATGGCAACAGAAACTAACCAAATTACCCTGAGCAAAAGTTTACATACCCTGGTGATTTTGGCCTGATAACCTGCACACAAGTTGACACAAAGCGGTTTGAATGGCTATTAAAGGTAACCATCCTCACCTGTGTTCTGTTTACTTGTAATTAGTGTGTGTGTATAAAAGGTCAGTGAATTTCTGGACTCCTGGCACACCCTTGCATCTTTCATCCAGTGCTGCACTGACATTTCTGGATTCTGAGCAGGGGCGGGCTGGGCCGGGGGGCAGGGTGACAATTTCCCCCTAGGCTGCCCTAACAATATACACATAATGGCCGGCGGCCACCGCTCACGATTTTTTTTTTCTTTTTTCGGGTCAGGGCAGGGGCTGCAAGCTGGGGCAGAGGGAGGGGCGCGGAAACTCGAGAGGCACTCACTTATGTAGTGGAGGCCGCTCTGTTCCCGCACCTCCTGACGGTCACACTCACACTAATCCACTGACAGTGGAGTGAGAGCCAACCTATCAGCTCGTGTGGGGGATTCCCACCCCCCCTCCTCTCCTCCTCATCTCTTCTCCTCCGAACACTGCAGCCTGTGTGAGCATCTGCCCACTCTGTTCCCTCCCCTGCTTCCTCATTGGTAGAGGGAGGGAGCCCATCAGAGCCTCCAGCAGCTGCAAAGCATCGTGGGACATGTAGTCCCGGTGGCCTAATAGCAATTCCTGGGCGCAAAAAATTCCCTAGCCTGCCCACAGGAAGAGAACAAACGAGAGGCTGTGGGGGAACAGACTGTTACCCCATGAGGCTGATCCTGAGGACAGAGCACAGATAATGTAAGTTTTTTGGTGAATGTGTTTTTTTTATTTTTTATTAAAAAGAAAAGTCTTACACTATGAAGATTTCTCACTTCTTTCTCATTGTTTCAAGCTGGGAGCTGATATTATTTACCCCTTCATGCCTAAACCTTTTTTGACACTTGTTTACAAGTAACAAATCTTTTGTTAGAAAATTACTTAGAACCCCCAAGCAATATATATATATATATATATATATATATATATATATATATATATATATATATATATATAATTTTTTTTTTTTTTTTTTTTTTTTAGCAGAGACCCTGGAGAATAAAATGGCAATTTTTTTTTGGAAGAAATACACTTTCATTAATTTGCCACTTCAATACCGGGCATTTTCATCCCTTCCTGCCCAGGTCAGTTTTCATTGTGCGGTCATGCAACATTGTACCCCAATTCATTTTTTTCCACAAATAGAGCTTTCTTTTGGTGGTATTTGATCACCTCTACGGTTTTTATTATTTGCACTTTAAACAAAAAAAAGACTGCCAACTTTAACCACTTCAGCCCCCGGACCATTTTACTGGCCAAAGACCAGACCACTTTTTGCGATTCAGCACTGCGTCGCTTTAACTGACAATTGCGCGGTCATGCGACGTGGCTCCCAAACAAAATTGACGTCCTTTTTTTCCTACAAATAGAGCTTTCTTTTGGTGGTATTTGATCACCTCTGCGGTTTTTAATTTTTGCACTATAAACAAAAATAGAGCGACAATTTTGAAAAAAACGCATTATTTTTTACTTTTTGTTATAATAAATATCCCCTAAAAATATATAAAAAAAAAATTTTCCCTCAGTTTAGGCCGATGCGTATTCTTCTACATATTTTTGGTAAAAAAAAAAAAATCGCAATAAGTGATTATTGATTGGATTGCGCAAAAGTTATAGCGTTTACAAAATAGGGGATAGTTTTATGGCATTTTTAGTAATAATTTTTTTTTACTAGTAATGGGGGCGATCAGCGATTTTTATTGTGACTGCGACATTATGGCGGACACATCGGACATTTTTGACACATTTTTGGGACCATTGTCATGTATACAGCAATCACTGCTATACAAATGCACTGATTCCTGTGTAAATGACACTGGCAGTGAAGGGGTTAACCAGTGGGTGGCAGTGTAGGGGTTAAGTGTATCCTAGGGGTGTGTTACTAACTGTGGGGGCTGGGCTTTCATTTAGTGAACACTGATCTCTGCTCCAATCACATGGAGCAGAGATCAGCGTCACTTGTTGCTAGGCAGAACGGGGAGATGCTGTTTACAACGGCATCTCTCCGTTCAGCCGCCCCGTGAGACGATCGCGGGTATGCCCGCGACGATCGAGTCCGCGGGACCCGCGACCGGACTCACGGGGGTCCCGACCAGATTGGACGTACCTGTACGCCAATATACCTGCCTGTGCCATTGTGCCGACGTACATCGGCGTGCGCTCGTCGGGAACTGGTTAAAAAAAACACAATATTTTTTACTTTTTGCTATATTATGCCAACTTAAGCCTTAACAGCTTAGGCTGATGTGTAATTTTCTACATATTTTTGGTAAAAAAAAATGCGATAAGCAGTAATAAGTTATAGCGTCTACAAAATAGGTTATTGATTTATGGAATTTTTCTTTTTTTTTTTCTTTTTACTAGTAATGCTGCAATTTTTATTGTGACTGTGACATTGCGGTGGACAGATCGGACACTTTTGACACTATTTTGGGACCAGTGACTTTTATACAGCGATCAGTGCTAAAAAAAAGGCACTGATTGCTGTATAAATATCACTGGCAGGGAAGGGGTTAACACTAGGGGGCAATCAAGGGGTTAAATGTGTTACCTAGGGAGTGATTCTAACTGTGGGGGAGATAGGACTGACTAGGGAGGAGACCAATCCTATATACTAGGAACATACGATATGTCTCCTCTCCCCTGACAGGATGTGGATCTGTGTATTTACACACACAGATCCACATTCCTGCTCTGTCATGAGCGATCGCGGGTGCCCGGCAGATATCACAGCAACTGGGTACGTGCATCGGCTCCTCTGTGACGTGTACCTCAGTGTACCAGCAGGAAGCCAAGGATGTCCTATGATAAAAAGCACACTGGTGACATCTATCATAGAACCTGGTCCAGGAGGCACGACTTCGTATGACAGAAGCCGCACTGGGTAAGCGGGAGATCTCCGCTCTGTGTTATCCAGCAGCTTTTCTCTCTCTAATCCCCATGCACTGAACAGACTGCATTGATGGGCTATGGTGAGCCTGCATTGATGGGCACTGACAAGGCTGAGCTGATGGGCACTGGTGAGGCTGCATTGATGAGCACTGATGAGGCTGCATTGATAGACACTAGTGAGGCTGCATTGATGGGCATTGGTGAGGCTGCATTGATGGGCATTGGTGAGGCTGCATTGATGGGCACTGTTGATGGTGAGCTGATTCGTGGATTAATGGGCCACTTGACTAGACTTGCCCCCCAGGCCTAAGGCTGCCAGCCCTCCCCTGATTCTGAGTCATGGGGAAAACAAAAGAATTGTCATAGGATCTGCGGGAAAAGGTAGTTGAACTGTATAAAACAGGTAAGGGATATAAAAAAGATATCCAGGGAATTGAGAATGCCAATCAGCAGTGTTCAAACTCTAATCAAGAAGTGGAAAATGAGGGATTCTGTTGAAACCAAACCACAGTCAGGTAGACCAACTAAAATGTAATCCACAACTGCCAGGAAAATTGTTTGGGATGCAAAGAAAAACCCCACAAATAACTTCAGGTGAAATACAGGACTCTGAAAACATGTGCTGCGTTTCAAGATACACAATAAGAAGGCACTTGAAAAAGTATGGGCTGCATGGTCGAGTTGCCAGAAGAAAGCCATTACTACACAAATGCCAAAAGTATCCTGCTTACAATATGCCAAAACAGTACAGAGACAAGCCTAAAACCTTCTGGTACAAAGTCATTTGGAGTGATGAGACCAAAATTGAGCTTTTTGGCCACAACCATATAAACACTACATTTGGGGAGGAGTCAACAAGGCCTATGATGAAAGGTACGGAGGTGGATCACTGATGTTTTGGGGATGTGTGAGGTACAAAGGCACAAGAAATTTGGTCAAAATTGATGGCAAGATGAATGCAGTATGTTATCAAAAAATACTTGAGGATCATTTGCATTCATCAGCCAGGAAGCTGCGCATGGGACGTACTTGGACATTCCAACATGACAATGATCCAAAACACAAGGCCAAGTTGACCTGTCATTGGCTACAGCAGAATAAAGTGAAGGTTCTGGCCATCTCAGTCTCTTGACCTCAATATCATGGTACCACTCTGGGGAGATCTCAATCGTGTGGTTCATGGAAGACAGCCCAAGAACATACAGGAACTGGAGGCTTTTTGCCAAGAGGAATGGGCAGCTTTACCATCTGAGAAGATAAAGAGCCTCATCCACAAATACCAAAAAGACTTCAAGCTGTCATTGATGTTAAAGGGGGCAATACACGGTATTAAGAACTGGGGTATGTAAATGTTTGATCAGGGTCATTTGGGTAGTTTCTGTTACCATTATGATTGATACCAGTTGATTGACAGTAAATGTTTTCAGCCAACCATGAGTGAAAGAAAGGTTTTTTGTGTTATCATTCATATTCTCTGAAAAATGGCCAAGAAATCATAAATTCTGCCAGGGTAAACTTAGGAGCACAACTGTAGGCCTTCACCAACAGGGATCTTCCACGCCTAAAGCTCCTATGAGGGAGAAGACTGCTCCACTTTGTATAAGATATGTCTCATATGTCCGTGTGGACCATCCCACTGTAGGTTCTCTCAGGTATGTAACAACATGATAGAAGGCAAAACAATGAAACAGCCACAGACTTCGCCTGCAGGCGGGTACGTGGTGACGTCACAGAGTTCGGCTCTAGCCAACGCGTTTCTCTATACAAGGTGTTGACTGGAAAAAGAGCCTCCATTCCCAGTTGATGCCTTGTATGGAGAAATGCATCACATGGAGCCGAACTCTATGCCCTTGTACACACGGTGGGACATTCCGACAACAAAATCTGACGGATCTTGTCCGAAATTGTTGCATACACACGGTCGGACAAAGTTTTTGGAAAATCCGATCTTTCAGAACGTGATGACGTAATTTCGTTACGATGGGACTACATTCAGGCTAGTAGCCAATAGCTTTGATGTAGGAATTTGATCTGAGCATGCGTGCCACTTTGTCCGATCGTAATTCTCTACACATGATCGGAGTATGTCAGATCGGAGCAGTTTGTCGGAAAATATTTCCGGCAAGTTGGAAAATTTGGTCCGACAGAAACAGTCCGATGCATACCACACACAGTCGGAATATCCAAGAAAACGCTCCGATCGGACACATTCTGACGGAATCTCCGACCGTGTGTACAAGGGCTTTGACATCACCGCATACCAGCCTGCAGACATGTCCGTGGCTGTTTGCTTGTTTTGCCTCCTATCATTTTGTTACATACTGGGAGAACCTATAGTGGGACGGTCCGCACGGACACCAAGAACATATGAGACATATCTTAAGTAGAGTGGAGCAGTCTTCTTACGGGAAGGGAGCGCCCTCATAGGAGCCTTAGGCCGCGTACACACGGGCGGACTGTATGGCCTACTTAGTCCGTCGAAACACATTTCAGCGGACAGTCCGCTCGTGTGTGGGCTTCAGCGGACTTTTTCAGCGTGCAGTCTGGCGTACTAAGTATTTCGGATTTTTCGAAATTCTGTCCGTCATACTTTGGTTTCAGCGGACAATCCGCTCGTCAGTAGGCTAGTTCGTAGGACTAAGAATGGCGCATGCTCAGAAAGGATTTACACGGCGGAAGGGTGCATTGCTGTGTATTGGACTTCCTATTTCTAGTCCCGTCATACGTGCTGTACACGTCATCGCGCAAGCTTTCGACGGACTGTTTGTGCATCCGTGTGTGGTCAAGTCCGTTCATTCGAAAGTATAACGGACTGTCCGTCGGATTGTATGACGGACTAAGTAGGCCATACAGTCTGCCCGTGTGTACGCGGCCTTAGGAGTGAAAGATCCCTGTTGGTGGATACCTATATGAGCGAGTTAGATGTCTATAACTTGAGATCCAGCCCCTCTGGTAAAAGGCGTGTATTGCATGGGGGAAAGAGCACTCCGAAGCACCATTTTTGTGAATCACACTTCACTTATAAACCATGCTTAATTGGACTTTTTTTTTTTTTTGCCACTATATGGGTACCTTAAATAAAAAAAAGGAAATGAAAATATATAATAATATAATAGATGAGCATCTTAATGAGGTGCAATGTACAGGGATAGGGATAATTGTAGACACACTCACTCAGGTTGAACTGGATGGACTGGTGTCTTTATTCAACCTTACTAACTATGTAACTATGTAAGATGACTTAATCTAAGAACACCTAGCAATAGGTTCACACTTAAATGCCCGAGTCTCCAAAGGCAATAGCTGTGAAGAAAACCATTAGCAGAGGAGGTTGGAAAGAAGGGAGGAGAAACCAGTGCTTCCTGATTTGAACTGAGGTCTTATCTTTGTTGCAGCCCATAGCAACTTCACCAACAGTATTTTGTTTGCCCAACGAATCCCTGTCTGAGTTGACAAGGTGGATACCTGCACTTTAAAAATCCTGAGATCTTTGTCCTGAGCCGATTGCAGGAAATGGAGGCAATAATGATCAAAGGGTTTTCTCAATTTTACCTGTATCTCTTAGCCAACTTTATAAATCTATTCCATATTCTATGATATGTTAATTTTACGAAGTAGACTTCAGTAGAGTGAGAATGACTGACTTCAGTAGAGTGAGAATGAGAGGCCTAAGTGCTGCAGCTTTTCCTTCAATCTCCAAACCATCATTCTAAGTGTGTTCACATTAAGGTGCAGGATATCCTCTTAGAATAGGCCACCCCTGTTGCAAGGAAATGGGCATGTCATTATCTTGTAAATGTAAGGAAACCACAACCTTCTGGACCTCTGCCAGAGAATACCGCAATTGTCCCAATCCCAGTGTCACAGACACACCATCTTAGGCACATGCTCATCAATCATAGCATAGAGTAGCAACCCTGAAGAAGGGGGAGTCTTTGTTCCACCGAAACGCGTTGGTTTTTATCATGCTCTACCATTTTTCAATAAAATGACTATTCACCTTTATTTCTACTTCTGATTGGATACTGGACGCTCCTTTTACCTACACTCACAAGTTTTCTGGACCAGAATGGTATGATCGCAATTGCCAAAACTGTCTCCCTCTGGATCTTTAGCAAGAATTTCATGATAATTTCAGTGGGAGGATATAGGTATACAAACCTGAAGGTTCATGGACTGAAGAGGACATCCTAGCCCTGGGCATGTTGACAATAATGATGAATAAAGAACACGGTTGGCAAGTATTGTTTGGAGAGCCCATCAGACTCACCCCTGGAGTCCTACAATGGAAAAAGCACTGCTCTAGGTTCCAATGACCCAACATCCACTTGTTGTGGCTGTAAAAATGGCCACTGAGACTGTTGACTAAGGTGTTTTCTGGACTTGGTAAATAAGTGGCCATCAAATCCTCTAGATGACTAGAGTCCATGAGAACAGGTATTTTTTTTTTCTGGTGATCAACAGGTACTTGTCGACTAGAAATAAGAAAACACCTTTGACTGTATATTTAACAGACCAAAAGGGAGTAAAAAGTCAATTGTTAGGGTTTACATTAACTTTAAGTAAATATTCATTACCTGGGTCTCAATTCCTAATTTTACATATTTTTATAATTCCATCAAGGGTTTTATTTTGTTCTTGGATGTAGATATGCTTTAATATAAAATGCATTTCATAACATGCTGTAAAATATGAATACAAGTAAATCCTTTAACTTTTTTCAATACTTTAAAGGGATTGTAAAGTTATTATTTTTTTTAACCACTTCAGCTCCGGACCAATAAACACCTTAAGGACCAGAGGTCTTTTTCCAATTTCGCACTGCGCTACTTTAACTGGTAATTGCGCGGTCATGCAGTATTGCACCCAAAGGAAATTTGCGTCCTTTTCTTCCCACAAATAGAGCTTTCTTTTGATGGTATTTGATTGCCTCTGCGATTTTTTTTTTTTTGCAATATAAATGGAAAAAGAGCGAAAATTTAGAAAAAAAAAGATATTTTCTTCTTTTTGTTATAAGAAAAATCGAATAAACTAAATTTTAGTCATACATTGAGGGCAAAATTTATTCAGCCACATGTCTTTAGTAAAAAAAATGTCAATAAGCGTATATTTTTTGGTTTGCGCAAAAGTTATAGCGTCTACAAACTAGAGTACATTTTCTGGAATTTACACAGCTTTTAATTTATGACTGCCTATCTCATTTCTTGAGGCGCTAAAATGGCAGGGCAGTACAACCCCCCCCCCAAATGACCCCATTTTGGAAAGTAGACACCCCAAGGAAATTGCTGATGGGTATGTTGAGCCCATTGAATATTTATTTTTTTTGTCCTAAGGGATTGAATAAGGACAAAAAAAAATAAAAAATTTTACAAAAAGTTGTCACTAAATGATATATTGCTCACACATGCCATGGTTATATGTGGAATTGCACCCCAAAATATATTCCGCTACTTTTCCCGAGTATGGGGATACCACATGTGTGGGACTTTTTGGGAGTCTAGTCGCGCACGGCACCCCGAAAACTAATCACCACCTTCAGGATTTCTAAGGGTGCAAATTTTTGATTTAACTCCTCACTACCTATCACAGTTTCGAAGGCCATAAAATGCCAAAATAGCACAAAACCCCCCAAAATGACCCCATTTTGGAAAGAAGACACCCCAAGCTATTTACTGAGAGGCATGTTGAGTCCATGGAATATTTTATATTTTGCCACAAGTTGCGGGATTATTACAAACTTTTTTTTTTGCACAAAGTTGTCACTAAATTATATATTGCTCACACATGCTATGGGCATATGTGAAATGACACCCCAAAATACATTCTGCTGCTTCTCCTGAGTACGGGGATACCACATGTGTGGGACTTTTTGGGAGCCTAGCCGCGTACGGGACCCCGAAATCCAAGCACCGCCTTCAGGATTTCTAAGGGCATACATTTTTTATTTTACTCCTCACTACCTATCACTACCTATCACAGTTTTGAAGGCCATAAAATGCCAAGATGGCACAAAACCCCCCCAAATGACCCCATTTTGGAAAGTAGACACCCCAAGCTATTTGCTGAGGGCCATGTTGAGACCATTGAATATTTTTTTTTTTGTCCCAAGGGATTGAATAATGACAAAAAATAAAAAAAAAATTTTTTTTTTACAAAAAGTTGTCACTAAATGATATATTGCTCACACATGCCATGGTTATATGTGGAATTGCACCCCAAAATATATTCCGCTACTTCTCCCGAGTATGGGGATACCACATGTGTGGGACTTATAGGGAGTCTAGTCGCGCACGGCACCCCGAAAACCAATCACCACCTTCAGGATTTCTAAGGGTGCAAATTTTTGATTTAACTCCTCACTACCTATCACAGTTTCGAAGGCCATAAAATGCCAAAATAGCACAAAACCCCCCAAAATGACCCCATTTTGGAAAGTAGACACCCCAAGCTATTTACTGAGAGGCATGTTGAGTCCATGGAATATTTTATATTTTGCCAAAAGTTGCGGGAATATTACAAACTTTTTTTTTTTTGCACAAAGTTGTCACTAAATGATATATTGCTCACACATGTTATGGGCAGAAGTCAAATTACACCCCAAAATAAATTCTGCTGCTTCTCCCGAGTACGGGGATACCACATGTGGGGGACTTTTTGGGAGCCTAGCCACGTACGGGACCCCGAAAACCAAGCACTGCCTTCCGGATTTAAATATAAAATGCTACCAAAAAAACTGTTAGCGATCGCAGGGATCAGGCCTGACTCTGCGATCGCTGCAGTTATGTGTTTAGTGTTTTGTAAGTGACAGTGATCGATCGATACTGCACTTGGGTGGGCTGGGCAGAGGGGCAAAACGCAGGTGCTAGCAGGTATCTGGGTTGATCCCGCTAACAATGCGTTTTTTTGGAACCCTGAACTGCTGGGGACGCTAGTATAGATCTGATCAGATCAGATATTGATCTGTTCAGATTCTATACCACTACGGGAGGTGTATGCTTTGCGCGTGGGTGTTAGCGGTACTGGCACTAACCTAGCGCTGGCTGGGGCGACGCAGACCCTGACCCTAAAACCTAATTGATATCACCCGATGGGTGATCAGGGGGTTAAACCTTTATTGGGTAATAAATGGTGGGTGTCCTGATGCTATAAAAGCAAACTAACCAGAGTCACCCGTAACACTTATACGATGATCAGTGGTGAAAGGGTTAACTAGGGGCAATCAGGGGGTTCAAATTTTTATTAGGTAGTATATGGGGGTCCTTGGCGCTATATAAAAACCTGACGGGGAACCTAAATAACTAACTGGCTAACCAGCGTCACCAGTGACACTTATACTGTGATCGCTGGTGAAAGGGTTAACTAGGGGCAATCAGGGGGTTAAAACCATTATTGGGTAGTATATCGGGGTACCTAGCGCTATAAAAACCTGGCAGTGAACCTAAAAAAATAACTAGCTACCTAGCGACAGTAGCGACACTGATGCAGCGATCAGAAAAATTATCGCTTAGTGACACTGGCAAAAGGGGGTGAAAGGGTTAACTAGGAGCAATCAGGATGTTAAAACCATTATTGGGTAGTATATCGGGGTACCTAGCGATATAAAAACCTGGCGGTGAACCTAAAAAAATAACTAGCTACCTAGCAACAGTAGCGACACTGATGCAGCGATCAGAAAAATGATCGCTTAGTGACACTGGCAAAAGGGGGTGAAAGGGTTAACTAGGGGCAATCAGGATGTTAAAACCATTATTGGGTAGTATATCGGGGTACCTAGCGCTATAAAAACCTGGCGGTGAACCTAAAAAAATAACTAGCTACCTAGCGACAGTAGCGACACTGATGCAGCGATCAGAAAAATGATCGCATAGTGACACTGGCAAAAGGGGGTGAAAGGGTTAACTAGGGGCAATCAGGATGTTAAAAGCATTATTGGGTAGTATATCGGGGTACCTAGCGCTATAAAAACCTGGCGGTGAGGGGGGCGTGTCCGGAAGCCGAGCTGGAAGGACGCTGTGAGTGAGAGCTCTCCTCCAGCCCAGCACTACATCGGCGTATATCGGGGGTTCTCCGCCGCTGTCCATGGGGAGATCACGGGCCACCAGGTCCTCTTCCGCCCGGGGGTCGTCCCAACCGCCCCCGGGCTCCTCGGCCTCTCTGAAGGCCTTCTTTATTCAGCCGGGAGGATCGCCGAGCGGGGGCCGCAAGATGGCGCCGGCCGACCCAGCCACGCTGCGGAGGGGTCCGGCCTCGCCTCCTCCCCCGCTGCACCCGAGGGACCTCTGCGTGGAGCACCATACGGCCCCACTCCGGGACGTGACCAGCCCGCACTACACCGCTGACCCCCCCGCGGATCCCGGAGCACCCAGGCCGAGCAGGGGGACAGGCCGCGATCCGGCGTAGGCCGCGACCTCAAGATGGCGTCGGGGACGCAGCATGGGCGCTCTCCTCCACTGCCTGCGAGCAGCCGATCGGACCCCCAGGATGGCCACTGGTCCCCACAGGAGCCGCCGCACGCTGGAGGAAAGCCAGGGGTGAGTGATGGTTCCCCCTCTCCCACCCCATCTTCTGCTGTGCTGGGACTGCGAGCTGCAGCCCCACTGACCCCCCCTTCCTCTACTCAGTGCTCTGAGGCCTTCCCCCGCTTGCTGCGGACGGCCTCGGACCCGGCCATAGTGGGGTCTTTCTCTTCCTATCTGCTGGGGGCCACGGAGGACCCCTCCCGTCCCGCTGGAGCCGCAGCACCCCCCCTGGCTGAAGGGGGGGCCCCACCTATGCAGCAGCCACCCGTTCCCCCCAAGGCCCAAAGACTGCCTCGATCCAGGGACGCCAGCCTGCCCCGACCCCGAGTAGCCAGTCACCCTACCTATGCTCAGGTGGTCCGTCCTCACTCCCCACTTCCGCTAGAAGTCCGTCAGGACCCCTTATCCGGATCTCCCCATGCCACGTCCTGGTCGGACCATCTGGATCCCCCACCGTCCTGGCCCCCATCTTTGGCAGCAAGGCCGCGACAGGGAGGTTCCCCTCGTCGCCCGTCACCACCCCTTTCCCCGCCGAGGCATCACGACGGTGATTATCCCCCCTGGCATGCCTATTTGACAGCCATCCCCACAAAAGAAGACTTTAAACAACTTGTAGCAGATGTGAAGGCTACCTGTCGCTCTGAAATCCAGTCACTGCACGCCGGCCTCAAACACCTAGCGGAACGGGTCGAGATGGCTGAGGAGGAGATCCAGGAGACAAAGCTGGCTGTCCATCGCACCCAGGTGGAGAACTCAGATCACCGGCTCCTACTACGTGATATGCAGCGCCATGTGGAAGATCTCGACAACCGGGGTCGGCGGAACAACATCCGCGTCCGCGGCCTCCCCGAAGCCGAGGGCCCTGAGGATCTGCAGGCCTCCTTGCAAGCTCTCTTCAACGGGATGTTGGGGGAAGACCCAGCCAAACCCATAGAAATGGACAGGGCCCACCGCGCACTCCGACCCAAAGGTCCTGCCTCCAAGCCGAGGGATGTCATTTGCCGGATCCATTCTTTCCCCCTCAAGGAAGACATCATGCGTAAATCCCGCTCCATCCGCAACCTTATGTTCGACAATGCTCCGATCCAGATCTACCCGGATGTCTCCTGGATAACCCTTCAAAAACGGCGGTTGCTGATGCCCCTTCTTCGAGCCTTGCAGGACCAGGACATACCTTACCGTTGGGGATTCCCCTTCTGTCTTACGGCCAGAAACCAGGGGAAATCTGCATCCCTCCGATTCCCGGAGGACCTGGCCCCCTTTTGTGACACCCTGGGCCTGCCAGTCCCCACGTTACCCGACTGGGACCTAATTGCCTCCCCGCCACCTCCGCCGGTGATCTGGCAGAAAGTTCCCTCCACCAAGCGGCACAGAGGACCGGAGCCGGCTCGCAACTCACCTTTACATCAGTGACTTGGACGGGCCCAGTCCAGTGGTCGTCTCCCCTTGGCAGCTTTAGCTTCCCCCCCGTCTTAGGGGGGTTCCTTTTTTTTTGTTTTTTTTTCTCTCCTCCCCCCGATTGCCGAAGCTACACCTGATTTTTCTATCCCTGGGCTGATTCCGGTTGAGTTCCAGGACGGTTTCTGCCCCCCCCCCCCCCCCCGTGGTTTTTGCACTAGTTGGTTCCTTTTGTGGTGTGGACTGTTGGTGCCTCCCTGACCCGGGTTCTTTTTTCCTGGATTTTTTGGTCAGGGAGTCGATAAGGAACTGTACAGATCCGGTGTCCCTATAGGACCCCCGGACCTGTTGTTTGATAATGTTCTCTTTTTTTTTGTATTCTGTTACTGTTTTTCTTCTTTCTCTTCTTTCTAGGCTTTCTCCCCCCCTGGTCTTACCTATGACGCTCTGCCAGCGGTTCTCCCGGTCGCCGCCTCTCCTCCAGTGGTCGCCGCTCCTTCCGAGGCATCCAGGCCTCCATCTCAGTAAGCTAAGTATGCCCTGTACCCCACCCTTACTTGATCATGGCTAAGATTTTGTCCCTTAATGTACACGGCCTGAACTCCAACAAAAAACGCCACCTAGCGCTTAGGGAGTTCCGGCAGGCAGGGGCGGATATAGTGCTGGTCCAAGAAACACATTTTGACCGGGGTGACTCCTTTACATTTGCCTCCAGATATTTCCCTCAGGTCTATCAGGCCTTTAACCCACGGAAGAGGGCAGGAGTCGCAATTCTTTTTCGACAGGGTACCCCCTTTACTTGCACTTCCGTATACCTGGACCCACGAGGCCACTACATCATTCTCCGCGGTCTATGGCGCACACAGGCCCTGACCCTCTGCGTCATCTATGCCCCTAATGTCCGTCAACACCAATTTCTGTCCAGGGTGCTTTCCCGCCTGTTCAAGACACCCCCCGGACTTCTGGTGATAGGGGGGGACTTCAACCTTGCTCAATCCGCACTCCGTGACCGCCTGGCTGTAGACCTTCGGGCACCCCAGGCCAGGACCTCCAGAGACTCTAGGCTGTTCCGCCAGATCACCAGAAGGCGGGGACTGTTTGACGCCTGGCGTGCTTTGCACCCACAGGACCGCCAATACACTTTTTACTCGGCCCCCCACAGCACACACTCGCGTATCGATTATTTTTTTGTCAACAACGCGACGCTTAGGGCGGCTCGCTCTGCACATATACTTCCCATCACCTGGTCTGACCACGCCCCCATAACTCTGACCCTAGACTTGGACCTCCCCCTCCGTAAGCCCAGTACCTGGAGGCTGAACAATTATCTCCTGCAGCATGTCCCAGCAAAGGCGGAGCTGGAGGTTTCGCTCCGGCACTACTTTGTAGAGAACGCTACGCCAGACATCTCCCTCACTACCCTCTGGGCTGCCCACAAGGCGGTCATCCGGGGGAGTTGTATTGCCCTGTCCTCGGCCTTGAAGCGAGACGCACGGGCCGCTGGGTTACTGGCCGAGAAACGACTCGCGACCTTAGAGGCCCGTCTTGCGGCATCCCCCTCCCTATCCACTCTTAAGCAAATTGTCCAGGCCAGGCAGACGCTTCGGGACCTGGCGTTGGGGTCGGTAGAGAAAGCACTGGTCCGCCTACGTCAACTCTACTACGACAAGGGAAACAAAGCACAGTCACTGTTGGCTCGGAAGTTGGCAGACCGCACAGTGTCCTCCACTCCGGCCCAAGTTAAAAATAGGGGGGGAGACCTTTTGACCCACCCCCAAGCGATAGTGGACGCGTTCGCGGACTTCTACACGGACTTGTACAATAGGCCTGACATCCCCCACAACCCCCCGACCCCGGGCCTGTCTGCCCGTATTGCCCAGTATTTGGAAGACATTGTGCTACCCCGACTGCGGGACGCGGACCTCCAGGAGTTGAACGCCTCTATTACTGAGGAAGAGCTCCTCGAGACTGTGAAGGCTCTCCCAGCCCATAAGTCCCCGGGACCGGACGGGTTCCCCTACGAGTATTACAAGACGTTCTTACCCCTCCTGAGCCCGCATCTAACCAAACTGTTCAACTCCTTTCTCCGCCAAACCCCGGTCCCGTCCGACATGCTGGGCTCATTTATTTCCCTCATTCCTAAGCCTGACAAAGACCCGACTTCTTGCGCTAGCTACCGGCCTATAGCTCTGCTGAATGCTGACCTTAAAATTTTCACGAAGCTCCTTGCCAACCGCTTAAATACGATCCTCCCTTCCCTAATACATAAGGACCAGGTGGGCTTTGTCCCCCTGCGACAGGCGGGGGACAACACCAGGAAGGTCATTGACCTCATTGACGTGGCGAACAGGGGTGACATGGCGTCTTTGGTCTTAAGCTTGGATGCCGAGAAGGCGTTCGACCGCCTCAGTTGGCCCTTCATGGAGGCCACGCTGCACCGTATGGGCTTTCGGGGCCCGTTTCTGCGCGCGGTACAACACCTCTACACTACACCTTCCTCACAAGTTAGGACCCCCTTCGCCACATCCTCCACCTTCTCCATTGCTAATGGCACTCGCCAGGGATGTCCGCTTTCTCCTCTTCTTTTTGCCTTGTGCGTGGAGCCTCTGGCGGCTGCCATTAGAAGTAATCCTGATATCCGTGGGATCCCGGTCAGGGGTAGAGAATTCAAGATTTCGCTTTTCGCGGATGATATTATCCTCACCCTGACTCAGCCTAGGATCTCACTACCCAATCTCCACTCAGAGCTGGACCGCTATGGAGGGCTCTCGGGCTACAAAATTAACTCTTCCAAATCGGTGGCCCTCCCTCTAAACATGGTCACGGCTGAGACGACCCATTTGCGCTCCGCGTTCCCATACAAATGGGAAAGCTCCTCCCTTAAATATTTGGGGGTCCTCCTTACACCGTCATTCCGTACCCTGTACCAAGCCAATTTCCCTCCCCTCTTTCGGACGATTAGGGATCTGATCCGTAAATGGAAGACCCACCACATCTCTCTCCTGGGACGGATTACGTCCATTAAGATGGTGGTCCTCCCCAAACTTCTTTACTTGTTTCAGACACTGCCAATCCCGGTTCCATATGCTCAGTTACGCGCACTCCAGAGGGACTTGCTGAAATTTGTTTGGAACTACAGGAGACATCGGGTCCCGAGTTCTGTTATGACGGCCGCACGTTCAGACGGCGGCCTGGCGTTTCCTGATTTGGTTCGTTATTACCAGGCCACTCAGCTGCGGGCCATAGCGTCCTGGTTCCCACAGAGATCGTTTAATAGGTGGTCGGAGATCGAAAGAATCTGGTTAGCCCCGGTACATCCGAACAGTTTCCTCTGGGGTGCGAGTGTTGAGATGGACTCGGGTCGGCTTCTAGGGCCGATGGCTCACCTCCGTCTGCTCTGGCGGAAGCTCTCCCGCGAGCACAGTCTCCATTCGGAGTTCTCCCCACTGACGTCCTTCCTGTATAATCCGCTCCTGCCGGCTGGCCTGACCCATCAGATGTCCTGGCCCTGGGCTTCGCGCGATCTGTTCCACTTAGGGCACCTGGTAGATCCCAGAACAAGACAGCTTTTGTCCTTCTCGGAGCTCCAGGACAAGTACGACCTACCCAAAGAATTGTTCTACAGCTATTTACAAATTCGACATTTTGTGCAGTCTAAAGCCCCCCGCCTGCGTCTCTCCCCGCCCTCCCCTTTCGAACAGATAATTCTGGAAGGCAGACATCGCAGAGGCCTGATCTCGGACATATATCGCATTGTTAACACATATCATTTCCTAACGAAGGGTAAACATTCCTATATGAGACGCTGGGAGAGGGAGTTGGGTGAGGAGCTCTCCCTCGAGACTTGGCAGGGGGTGTGGGGCCAGGCAGCCAAGTCCTCTATGTGCACATTGTACAAGGAGAACTCCTACAAAATTATTTATTTCTGGTATCAGACCCCGGATATCCTCCACAAAATATACCCCTCCACCTCGGACCGCTGCTGGAGATGCCTGAAGGAGCGGGGCTCCCTGTTCCACATTTACTGGGCCTGTTCCTTGATCGCCCCGTACTGGCTAATGGTCCGCAGGCTGCTCCAGCGCTTGTTTGACGTCCCAGTACCCCACTCCCCTAAATTGTTTTTATTAGGCCTGTCCCAGCCCACACTGGCCAGGCCTAGTCGGAAGCTCCTCAGGCACGTCCTAACAGCGGCCCGTTGCTTGATAGCCTTAAACTGGAAATGCCCGGTGCCCCTGTCAAGGGAGGCTTTATACACCAGGATCAAAGATGTTGAGCTTATGGAGAAGATGACAGCCAGACTGAGGGATAAGCTGGAGGAGCATGACCTGGTCTGGGGGAGATGGCGGCTGCTGGAGGATTGATGGCGAACCGGTTTGGATGTGGTGATGTAGACCGCTGGCGCTCTAGCTCCTTTTCTTTTTCCGTTTCTTCTTCCTTGTCTCACTCTCTTCTTCTTTTCTCCGTCCTTTTTTTTTTTTTTTGTGTATGTTGTTGATGGTCTTTGTCCTGTTTCCCGTGTGGCATACGAGCTGAGCAGTAGACCCTGGGCGGCTTCGTGGTTTATTGTGCGGCCGCTTGACTTTCTGTGTCTCTCGTCCCGCTCTGCACCCCCTGGTCGAACCGCCTGTTTTTGCTATACCGCCCTATACCAAGTTACTATATGCTGTATCCCTGTAATGGGCCCTCCAGATTTTGGGAGCCTTGCTGTTTTTGCTGTATGCCTGCACTGATATCTCTGTTTTACGACCATGAAAAATAAAATTGTTATTTGAAAAAAAAAAACCTGGCGGTGAACCTAAAAAAATAACTAGCTACCTAGCGACACTAGCGACACTGATGCAGCGATCAGAAAAATGATCGCTTAGTGACACTGGCAAAAGGGGGTGAAAGGGTTAACTAGGGGCAATCAGGATGTTAAAACCATTATTGGGTAGTATATCGGGGTACCTAGCGATATAAAAACCTGGCGGTGAACCTAAAAAAATAACTAGCTACCTAGCGACAGTAGCGACACTAATGCCGCGATCAGAAAAATTATCGCTTAGTGACAGTGGCAAAAGGGGGTGAAAGGGTTAACTAGGGGCAATCAGGATGTTAAAACCATTATTGGGTAGTATATCGGGGTACCTAGCGCTATAAAAACCTGGCGGTGAACCTAAAAAAATAACTAGCTACCTAGCGACAGTAGCGACACTGATGCAGCGATCAGAAAAATGATCGCTTAGTGACAGTGGAAAAAGGGGGTGAAACGGTTAACTAGGGGCAATCAGGATGTTAAAACCATTATTGGGTAGTATATCGGGGTACCTAGCGATATAAAAACCTGGCGGTGAACCTAAAAAAATAACTAGCTACCTAGCGACACTAGCGACACTGATGCAGCGATCAGAAAAATTATCGCTTAGTGACACTGGCAAAAGGGGGTGAAAGGGTTAACTCTAGGGGCAATCAGGGGGTTAAATCTTTATTGGGGGGTGATAGGGGTCTACCCTGGACCTAACACTAACTGCCCTGACAGTTTTTACTTTTACAACTGACACTGAATGCATTGATCAGTAAAGAAATGATCAATGCAATCAGTGACACTGTGACTGGGGGGGGGAGGGGGGGCGGGGGGGATCGGGGGGCGATCGGGGGGGGATCGGGGGGGATCGGGGGGGGGGGTTTGTGTACCTATGTGTACCTATGTGTCAGTGTAGTGTTTTGGTGCACTTACTTTTAGTCTTCTCCTCGTAGTCCGGTCAAAAAGACCGCCCCGAGGAGAATGACATCACTTCCTCCTTCCTGTGTAAACAATACACAGTGGGAGGAAGTTCGTCATTGGCCAGGAGCGATCGAGAGGGGGTGGCCAGAAACCAACGGCCATCCCCTCATCACGGATCGCTCGCGGAGGGAAACGGACCGCCGTATCCAGCGGGAGGGGGTCCGATCGGACCCCCCACCCGCTGGAAGGCAGGCACGTACATCTACGTGCTTGTGCCTGCCTGTGCCATTCTGATGACGTATAATGGCAATACGGCGGTCCTTAAGTGGTTAAATAACAAACATGTTATACTTACCTCCACTGTGCAGCTCGTTTTGCACAGAGTGGCCCCGAACCTGCTCTTCTGGGGTCCCTCGGCGGCTGTCTCTGCTTCCTCCCGCAGGCACTTCTCACGTTCATGCGAGCTCCCTCGCATGGTGAGAAGCATCTGCGGGCACGCTCCCGTGATACAGCCGGCGGCTATAGCCGCTCGCTGTATCACACAACCCTGCCCCCTGGCGCTCAGCGTCAGTGGATGTGATTGACAGCAGCTCGAGCCAATGGCTGCGCTGCTTTCCATCCATCCACTCCAGCCACTCAGCGGCCAGGCTGAGTGGTGAAGAAGAACGGCGGAGGCGAGCGCGGGATTTTCGAGGGCTGAGGTAAGTAAAACAGGGGGGGGGGGCCTCGGGGCGCAGGCACTGTCAGATGTTTTTTCACCTTAATGCATAGAATGCATTAAGGTGAAACAACATTTACCTTTACAACCCCGTTAAATTCTGTTATGTATGATTAATATGTCCCTATTTTTTTGTTTTCTCAGGCTGAATATAGGTTTATGTCACAAAATGTGTTAATAAAAGAGAGTGACAGAGGCGCTACTGTAATCCAGAGCTTTTGGATTGCATTTCCCAGAGGGAGATTGCCAGGAAGAGGGAAAAGGGCTAAATTTTCTCAGGCGGTACAAGACACAGCTTCCTCTTGCTGTGAAGGAAACCAGAGAGTGCACATCATTGACCAGTGTACATCAGCACCTCTGCACAATCGGAGGCCTGAGTGGGATCCAGAATACTTAGTTCCGGGTGCAGACAGCCAGAGCCATCTGAGTACAGAGCAGAGAATGGCCTAATCATTGTGTGTGACTGAGTGGTGAGCTGCAATATCGCTCAGATGGGTGACCTGCTGCTTTGAGTATTTACCATCTGCTGCTAGAGAGACTGAGCTCATACAGCCATCTAGTAGCTGTATTGCTGCCTGCAAGCTGGACTGAGACTATTCTCATGTGCACCAACAGAACAACTGGGCCCCAATGCTAGCTGGCTGAAGATTTAGGACTAAAGACTGTCCCCTTTGTGGATGTTACAGAGAGACCGTCGCCTATTGTTTATGCTAAGAGGTACCTCTCAGGGGACATTGTACCATGCCTTTGCTATACTCCTAGAGAGTGGACTCTAGACTAGTTATAGTATTATTCACATTGCAGTTAATTCTTATATGCACTGTTAATTAAATCATGAGTTAATCCCAGTCTAGTGGTGTAGAACTATTTTAAAGGGGTTGTAAAGGTAAATGTTTTTTCACCTTAATGCATTCTATGCATTAAGGTGAAAAAACATCTCACACTGCCGGCGCCCCCAGTCCCCCCATTTTACTTACCTGACCCCTCGAAAATCCCGCGCTCGCCCCCGCCGTCCTCTTCGCCGCTCAGCCTGGCCGCTGATTGGCTGGAGTGGATGGATTGAAAGCAGCGCAGCCATTGGCTCGCGCTGCTGTCAATCACATCCAATGACGCAGCGCGCCGGGGGCGGGGCCTTGTGATACAGCGAGCGGCTATAGCCGCCGGCTGTATCACGGGAGCGCGCCCGCAGTGCTTCTCACCAATGCGAGGGAGCTCGCATTAACGTGAGAAGCACCTGCGGGAGGAAGCTGAGACAGCCGCCGAGGGACCCCAGAAGAGCAGGTTCGGGGCCACTCTGTGCAAAACGAGCTGCACAGTGGAGGTAAGTATGACATGTTTGTTATTTTAAAAAAATAAAAATTTTTACTTTACAACCCCTTTAAGTTACCGTGGCATAGTGATTATACTGTCTAGTGGACTGTTTCTGAACATACCATCTAACCTGTACCAATGCAGATGGCTTTATTTACTAAGGGCAAATCCACTGTGCACTAGGAAGTGCACTTGGAAGTGCAGTCGCTGTAGATGTGATGGGAAGATCTGAAATGAGGGGAAGCTCTGCTGATTTCTATCATCCAATCATGTGCAAGCAAAAATGCATTTTTTTTATTTTACTTGCATGCCCCCCCTCAGATCTACAGCGACTGCACTTCCAAGTGCAGTTGCAGTGCACAGTGGATTTGCCCAGTGGCGGAATTATCAGGGTCGCACCAGTCGCATTTGCGACTGGGCCCTTGAGCTCCGCCACTGTAAGGGGGCCCGCCGCCGCCCGGGAGATAGTCATTTACGCGGAGTCCCGGTAAGCTCCGCCCATCCTTTCCGACTGCTCCGCCCATCCTCCCCGCCCATCCTCTGCTCCCGCACTCTTTGGGGACAGTCCCCGCCCGCTTTGCCCATCCTCTCCGCCCATTCCCTCTGCCCGCACAGTCTCCGCCCAAATTCTCTGTCCCCGCTTGCTCCGCCCATCTTCTCCGTCCACACCTTCAATCACAGGCCCCGCCCAGCCTCCCTGCTCACCCAAGCAAGACCGAGCAAGCAGGGGGAACCAAGTGATCTACAAGTGAGTGGCACCCATCTCTTGATCCCCCCTCCACACCACTGCTGCCACTGATACCCCCCACACCACCACAACTGCCACTGATACCCCCCACACCAGCACTATTGTCACTAATACCCCCACACCACCACAACTGCCACTGATACCCCCGCACACCACCACAACTGCCGCTGATACCCCCGCACACTGCCACTGATACCCCCCACACCAGCACTACTGTCACTAATACCCCCACACCACCACAACTGCCACTGATACCCCCGCACACCACCACAACTGCCACTGATACCCCCGCACACCACCACAACTGCCACTGATACCCCTGCACACCACCACAACTGCCACGGATACCCCCGCACACCACCACAACTGCCGCTGATACCCCCGCACACTGCCACTGATACCCCCCACACCAGCACTACTGTCACTAATACCCCCACACCACCACAACTGCCACTGATACCCCCGCACACCACCACAACTGCCACTGATACCCCCGCACACCACCACAACTGCCACTGATACCCCCGCACACCACCACAACTGCCACTGATACCCCCCACACCACCACAACTGCCACTGATACCACCCACACACCATCACTACTGCCACTGATACCACCCACACACCACCTTTACTGCCACTGATACCACCCACACACCACCATTACTGCTACTGATACCCCCACACACCACCATTACTGCCACTGATACCCCCACACACCACCACTACTGCCACTGATACACCCACACACCACCACTACTGCCACTGATACCCACCACACCACCACTACTGCCACTGATTCCCCCTCCCCCACACCACCACCATTTATACCCCCCACACCACCACAACCACTGCTGCCACTGATCCACCCCACCATGACCATCCAGCAACGACCATCCTTGCCACTGATACCATTCCCCTCCCCACCACTCATCCCATCCCACCCCCCCAACCATCACCCTCACCACGGATCCCATCTTCCCACCACCACTGCCACTCATCCCATCCCACCCCCCTCCAACCATCACCCTCACCACGGATCCCATCTTCCCACCACCACTGCCACTCATCCCATCCCATCCCCCTCCAACCATCACCCTTGCCACTGATCCCATTCCCACCACCACATCTGCCACTCATCCCATTCAACCCCCCCATCACTGATCCCACCCCCCAACCACAACCCTTGCCACTGATCCCATCACCCTCACCGCTGCCACTCATGCTGCCACTCATCCCATTCCCCACCACCGCTACTACTGATCCCATCCCCACCCAACCAACACTGCTGCCACTCTTCCCATCCTCCCCACCGCTGCCACTCTTCCCATCCTCCCCACCGCTGCCACTCATCCCATCTCTCCCTCACCACTGCCACTCATCCCATCCCCCACCACCGATGCCACTGATCCTATCCCTCCTCAAACACCACTGCTGCCACTAATCCCATCCCCCACCACCACCACTGGCACTCATCCCAGGGGCGTAACTACAGGGTTCACAATTGTGATAGCGCACATGTTGCCCCTGAACACCTAGATGGGGGAGGGGGGCATTTAGAGGAACACATCCCCTCAATTTTTCTCCTGTAGCCACTAAAAGTCTGCTTCTCCTCCTCTCCCTCTGATAGGAATTAAGTAACTGCAGGAGGAAAATGGAGAGGATTTGTTCCCCCTCCTATCCAGGTCCTGCTGCCCCCGGGATCAGTCAGAAGAGCCCTGGCTGGAGGTCAGGGGGGCCCTCCATGGTTTCTTGCATCGGGGCCCTGAAGGTTCTAGTTACGCCACTGGATTTGCCTTTATTAAATAACCCCCATTGAGTCATTGAATTCCTGCTGCTAATTCACAACCAAGTTATAGATATCTATACTAGTGTTCTGTGCATGCAGTAAGTGCGTGTAGTAACTTTCATTCAACTAGGTGTGTCAGAGGGGCTGAGGTTGTTCTTGGAGTCGAGGTGCAAAACAGAGAACCCAAATTACCAAGTGGCTCCTGCAGGGGTAACGCTAAATTGATATGTTTTAGCAAAGCTTGCACATGTGACTGAGATACATACACATCGTATTACATGGTGATGAACGACAGGTCTAAATTCATATGTACTCTTTACAGCCGAAAGCACAGAGGTGCCTCTTACTCCATTTTACTGAAATACTGAAATGAGGTTTAGATCTGTAGATATTTCCATTAACATGACAGAGGTCATTTTTAAATCCAGTCAGCCTGATCTAATTGCCAAGATAATGAATGGTTGAAGGTCAAGACAAGGAAGCTTGGAAAGCTATGAGGATTTCTGTAACCCTGTGTTAATTTTTTAGTAAACTCCAGAGGTTTGTAATAAAACTTTGCTGCAGTGCAATTTGTAGTAACCCATGGCAGCCATCCAGATTTAACTTTAGTATAGTCAGATCAGTTAAATGTCAGTTCCTTTTGCTTAAAGTATAACCCAAACATGTTTTAATTATGGATAGAGCAGGGAATGGGTAAACCCTTATTAAGTTAAAGAATATGTTAAGCTAATATATATTGCTGACATGTGCCTGCTGTACCATGTAGTTGTGAGAAAAATATTCCATTCTCTTTGTATTCCTTACTTTGTGTGAAACCCTGGTGTTCCTGCCAACCTCTCTGCATTCCTATTAAAAACTGACCACACTAGGTATACAAGCACAATGTTGTGAGTTTTCTAGCTGTGCTGGGAACTCAGCCTGCTCTCCTGCAATGATCAGACTTGTGCTGACACCCTCCCACACAGCCATTCACTGGGAAGTTCAGTGTGCTGCTGTTTCTTCTCCACTAGCTCTCTGAGCTCTTTATGCAGTTGACAAAAGAGGATATGTGATCACTTATAAAAAAGCAAAAAAAGGTATTTATAATGTAGCACCCTCTACTTAGGTAGGTGCTATAGTTGAGATTTTTTTTGTCAGTGCAGGTAAATGTAGGCAGGCCTAGCTGAAACCTAGGCCTGTTTCTTTTGATCTGTGGCTGGGAGTGGCTTAAAGGTGGCTGGTGACTCACAGCTAGTTTCACCTTTCGGTTACCTCCCTTCTGCTTCTAGAAGGAAGGAGTGGAAGAAAGGTGTTCTAAGGAGCCCTGACCAATCCCCAACCTGGATTGGCAGGGGGCAGCAGGTCTCCTTAAATACCTAGAGTCAGCCCAGCTTGGGATGAGTTGTTCGGATGGAAGAACTGGAGATGGAGTGTTAGGCTGTCGGGACATTGGAGGGTACCCCCCAATTTGGGGGGGTGACCTTGGGCCAGGGGCTCAGAGCTGTGAAGGAACCCTACACAACTCAAGGGGTGTCCTGAACAGGAGCAGGAGAAGATAGCGTGGAACACTGCTGGTCAAATCTTCAGGAGGGATCCATCAGGTGTCGTGAGTGACAGGCACAGTCAGGCGAGCTGGGAGAGGCATGCTGGAGCAGACTGGGAGGCAGTCTGAGATGGATGTAGAGCCAGCGGGAGAGACTGTGATGTTACTGGCAGAGAAGTCGGGTGGCTGCATCCAGGAGGGTTGTCAGAGCCTGTGCAGGACTGACTGTGATCAGTAGTCCACCTTAATAAAGCTAGCACTAAAGACTTTCCTCTCACCATTGGTTGCTACACCAAAGGGGCCCACGGTCCCTGTCATCAAATGGCAGTTTATAAAGTCTGACTGTGTTAGAGTTTGGCCTACCATGTGCTAGCTGTGCCAGGAACCAAGTATTGTACAGGAGAGAGAGGAAAGGTCTGCAAATAAACATTTGTACTGGAGGAGGCTGGAGCTCTAGAAAATGTAAATAGGGGTTCCAAACTTTCAATTTATCTTTATATTGATTTCTGCTATTGATTCTGGGCATCCCATAATTCTCTTTTACCCCATCCAAATTTAAAGTGGTTGTAAACCCTTACAATCCACCTTTTGCTACAGGTAAGCCTGTAATAAGTCTTACCTGTAGCTACCCAGGATATCTCCTAAAGCGGTTTAGGAGATATCCCCTGTATTTGCACGTGCAGACGTCATCGGCACATGCGCACTGAAGCAATGGCACGTACGTGTGCCGTTGCCGTTACCATGCCATGCGCGGGAGGGTTGTAATCACGGCTCCTCCCAATCACAGTGCCAGAGTGCCAGTGTGCATTCAGGGCCACTTACTCGCACCAGCACACCTGTGCAATGAAAACCCTCGGCTATGTTTGAACATACAGTAAAAGGTGGCTCTAGTCACAAAAACACACTGCTTATTCAAACTGTATGGACCAGAGAACCTGTGTGACTCATCCCTTAATTATGTACTTTTTATGTATTTTTTTTACAAATTTATTTTTTAATTATTTTTTTACAATTACATTTTTTATTTTTTTTAACAGCCCTGTTGGGGGGCTAAACAGATCCCTGATGTCTCACGTTTGAGAAAGAGAAAGGGATTAAGGACACTGTCCTAAATCTCTAGCTCTGCAGCCTCAGCTACGCTGAATGAATGAACATGAAGAGTTCTGCGGAGCATAGTTTACTATGTTTTAGTTATGAGTGAATAGAGTGATTGTTACTGATCGCTAACTGTACTCATTCAGAAAAGGAAGGGCCGGTAAATATAACATATTTACCTGCCCCACCATGCTCTCCATCCTGGCACCAATCCCCTGTGCTCGAGAGAGGAGGGGAAGCCGACAGTGCTTCGGGGGGAAAGGGAGGACTGGGGGGGGGTTAGCAGAAGGAAGGGGAATCTGTACAGGAGGGTTATTGGTGCAATGGTGGCAGCATTTGCAGTAAGTGATCACTTGTAGTTCCCCTCTGCAGCAACTGAAAGATATCAGGAAGGAAGGGAGGAGAAGCCAGCTTTCAGCTGCTGCAAGGGGTGGACTACAGGATCGTTGCAGCGATCACTCTCCTGTACAGATTTCCCTTCCTTCTGCTTTCAGCCACCCTGCCACCTTGTTGAACAGGCCTGGACCTTGTACAGGAAGACTGGGGGTACTCCCTTATCAGCAACCCTGATCAAAAACATTCTATCCCCAGTCCATCCAAAACTAGGTACTAATGGTCCATCTCCTGTGCATGCACACTGAAGTTTGATTAACTTGCCACCTGGCAAATCATAGTTTTGCTATTTTATCTTTTTAATGGCCTTTTTTGGTTTTATAGTTAGCAAGGTTGAATAAAGACACCAGTCCATCCAGTTCAACCTGAGTGAGTGTCTACAATTGTCCCTATCCCTGTACATTGCACACTCACATCGGTCCCTGCCCTCAAGAAGCCCACAATCGAAGGTCCCCATTCATATACTAGGGCCAATTTTGGACAGAAGCCAATTAACTTACCTGCATGTCTTTGGAGTGTGGGAGGAAACCCACACAGGCACAGGGAGAACATGCAAACTCCAAGCAGGTCGTGTCGTGGTTGGGATTCAAACCAGTGACCCTTTTTACTTCTAGGCGAGAGTGCTATCCACTACACCACTGTGCCGCCTACACCCCTGTGTGTGTTATTTTTGGCTGGAGCTCTGCTTTAAGCATCGCAGACAGTATTTTATTTGTACCAATACCATAAATATTAATAAATATTACATTTTTTAGATCGATCAAAATTCTTTCGATTGTTAGGCTGCCTGCTCTGGGGCCGCTTTGGGCCAAGCTGTGGCTGCAGTGCAGCGCTCTGCTCCCTTCCCCTCCTCCTCCACTATATGTCATACACAGTCTGTGGGCATCTCCCGCTGTGTGTCTCCGAGCTGAGTGTGAAAACTTTGGCCGCGCTGTCAGAAAAGTCCCGCCCTCCTCCTAGATCAGCTCGTGTGATAGACGTTCTGTCTATCACACGAGCTGATCTAGGAGGAGGGCGGGACTTTTCTGACAGTGCGGCCAAAGTTTTCACACTCAGCTCATAGACACACAGCGGGAGATGCCTGCAGACTGTGTAATACAGGCACTGACTACAGTGAGGCTGCGATTATGGACACGGTAAGACTGCATTAAGGGCACGACGAGGCTGCCATTATAGGCACGGTGAGGCTGCGATTATGGGCACGGCAAGGCTGTGATTATGGGCGTGGTGAGAGAGCATTATGGGCATAGTGAGACAGAATTATGGGCACGGTGAGACAGCATTATGGGCACGGTGAGGTTGCGATTATAGGCATGGCGAGGCTGCAATTATGGGCACGGTGAGACAGCATTATGGGCACGGTGAGGCTGCGATTATAGGCATGGCGAGGCTGCAATTATGGGCACGGTGAGACAGCATTATGGGCACGGTGAGGCTACGATTATGGGCACGGTGAGACTGCATTATGGGAGCGGTGAGGCTGCGATTATGAGCATGGTGGGACTGCATTATGGGCACGGCAAGGCTGTGATTATGGGCATGGTGAGGCTGCTATTATGGGCATGGTGAGGCTGAGATTATGGGAACGGTGAGGCTGAGTTTATGACGTGTGACATCCTAGCCATGCCCTGCTATGTCCGGCTTCGGCCGTTGCCATAGCAGCGGTGCTAAATCAGCTAAAAGTAGTTGGGCCTGTATGTGCGTTATAATTAATCGAAATTAGTCGATTAATCAATTAAAAAATCGACTAATCGAACATGAAAATTTTAATCAGTAACAGCCCTAATAAATACTGATAAAGATCACACAATATATGTTCTATTCTGTACAGTAGGTATGACAGGTACCCAATCTACGTAAAGGATGAACACATTTTTTACAACAGAATGTTAGATTTTTTATTAGGTATACATGTATACACAACTACCATGATATGTTTTTATAGCGGATGAAAAATTCCAAGCAATCTGATAGTAAAGCATTGTAAAGTGTACGTGCAATAATCATGCATTGCAGCACATACCTCTTCCAAATGTTTCTTTCATAAACACAACAGGTAAAGGTGTGGATATTCCAGGTTATTTATACCTCCAGGGAAGGTAATCACTGAGGTGTTCAGTGCGGCATCACTGGAGTGGAAATCTCAGCAAACCATTTGCATTCATTTCACTCCTTTTAGAACTGGCTTGATCAACTTTGGGCAGGACTGGGCTAAGCCAGGTTGGGAGAGGTATTGGCTGTGTGCGGACTGTCAGAGTGACAGGAGCTTTCACCTGAAGCCTGTCTGAGTAAAGAGACCCTCTTTCATACCTGGATAACTTCTTTTTTTCCTTTAATGTGACGGACATGGCTGAGGATAAAACTTTTCGCTATGGGCTCATTGTACTGGGATTTTTCATGATCATGATTGGCATGTTCATTATGAGTGTGGATAAGCCTAACATATACATCACTTTCTGCATTATAGGGGTCTTACTCATATTTATTGGAATCACATGGAGCATCTGTCAGTGCTACCCTAAGGTAGGAGACTTTTTACTGAGCTTGCAAAATTGTCTGTTTTATATATATATATATAATATGCCTGCAGACTGTATATATATATAATATAATAAATAATACAAAAAAAAAAAAAAAAATATATATATATATATATATATATATATATATATATATTTTTTTTTTTGTATTATTTATTTATTTCGCACATAGATGTACAGATTAGGATTTGGAGCCATAACAGCTAGTGAATGTTGGGGTATAATGAAGAATTCTTAGCAATATAGTCTGTTTTTTAGTCAAACATTGAAGAAACTTCTCACATTATAGCAGCCTTTCTCAACTTTTTGTTTTATCCCTGGAGGAACTCCTAAAATAGTTTTCAGGTCTCCAGGAACCCTTACTAAAACCAGTTCTTCAGAGGTCAGTGGGAAAATGCCCCTTACATTGATGGTCACTGATCAGTGGTCAGAATCCCCCCATTACAGACAGGTAAAAAGATCATTGGTGTCAGGCAGATGGCTCTAACAGGTGGCATTGGCCCCAGAACTATGTAGGCACCATTAGATGAGAGGTCAACCACAGCTCAAGAAACCCTCATCAATTTGCAGGAGGAACCCAACCCAACAATTGCTGGAGGAACCCAACCCAACAATTGCTGGAGGAACCCTAGGGTTCCATGGACGCTGGTTGAGAAGGGTTGCATTATAGCATTGCCCTTACCAATGCAAATAAGAGATCATTTTCACAGGATCAGCAAATCATACTGACTATTTTAAAAGATGGTACAATGTTGTAGTTTTTGTTATATGCGAAGAAGTATTGGGATTGATTTACTAAAGGAAGGCTGTTCACTTTGCTTAATGAATAATGTAAACCTTTGTTCAACCCAATCATCCAATCTCTGTTTTTTATTTGGATTGCAAATGATTAAGCAATTGAAGTGAACATAATTTCACCTAATTTAGTAAAATTCATGACCATACACTGCGCAGAGTGAATATTCACCCTGCTAACTGGCACTACTTTTTTAGTAAATCAACCCAATTGTGTATTAGCCAAGCAATAAAACACAGTTTAGTCCAACGCCAATCATACCATCGGTGGCGGCATGTAGAGGGAAAGTTCTAATGATTTGCCCATAAGGGTGATGTAAAACTGAAGTACCCATAATCATACATAGATAGAAATGCTTCTCTAGAAAGTTATTTAAATGTACATTTTTACTATGTACTTTTTTTTCTGTTCCTTGGGCTGCAGATGAAGCATAAATATCACACTAAAGTGTAACTAGACTGTTAAGATGGCTATATATGCAAACAAATCTATAGATTCCCCCATCCATGCTAAACGGCATGGATAAACGAACCCCTGGTTGCTGGGTATTGTATTTGAACCTGCAGCTGCCAGAATACTCGAACGGTGATTGTAGCTGGTTGGCTGTTGAACTGTTCGACTGACTTTTTTCAGCCCATTTCCACAAAGTTTTTTGAGCAGGGTGGTGTTGACAGAGCCACCCCATGACTCAAATTTAATCCGATTCACAGAAATTCAAATGCAGCTTTTTGTCATTTTCTGGACAAATTGAAGAGAAAGTAAACCCTGATGAGTTTACTTCCTCTTTCATTCCCTGCAAAGGTAAAGCATAATGGACTACTATGCATCGCATAGTAGCCCATTATGTGTCACTTACCTGACACAGGAGCCAGCGATGTCTCCGCTGTCCCCTGTTCCGGCTCATCCATCTTCTCGGTGGGTCTCGCCGATCCGCCTCTGTCATTCGGCGAAGCCGCGCATGCGCACGGGAGCCGCCACGCGTGGCATATTCGCCGTTGACGGTGCCGCGCTCAGTGCGCCTGCGAGCCGCTGTCTACGACTTAATCTAGGCTTACTTGTAGGTCAAAGTGTGTTGTAAGGGTTTACAACCACTTTAAAAGTCAGTTTTACCCCCTTCATGTTTATCATCTCATTTTCCTTGAAATTTTATCTCCAATATATTTTATAACTTATTGTTTTGAACGCATTTCATATTAAACATTCAAACTCTATCCATCAGCTCTAGGGATGAGTGCAGTTATTTTGATAAAATTGATTTAGCCATACATTTGCTGATTTCGTCATTTGCTAATTTTATTTGAAGCAGAAAATTATTTTCAGCTTCTGACATTTGCTTGAAAAAAGTATAATAAAAAAAATCAGTTTTTTTTTTCCTTTATTTTGACGGTTCCTTTTGGTACATTTTGGGAAGTTTACTTGATTTCAGATATTGCCCATCATGTCTAGTTTTGTAATGTGAATTTAATCTTTAAGTGTGTACTGTCACACTGTTTTTTTATTGAAAAAAAAAAAAGGCTACCGGAAATGAGGGACAATATGTTTTGGCACAAGGTCAAGAGTAGTTGAAAGGAGTTTCTGTATCCCTCCGGGGCAGTTTACAGCCCATTGCTCCCTTAAAAACGTCCAGAAACCACATTCATTTTCCCTGTCTGTTGACTCCAAGGTATTTCACCAAAATAGTGAAATTTAGTCAAATCTCCTGATTTTTACAGAATGTTTGGGGAAATTAAAACTTCAAGAAAAATATACTCCTTTCTAATAAGAACCAGGCATTCATTTATATTTCATACTATTTCAGACACTCAATCCCATCCTTTTTTCTTTGGTACACAATCACAAATTTACAGCAACATTTATCAAATCCAGTGAAATTTAATTGTTTTAATATCTCTCTCTTAAAGGCCAAACGTATGCCTTAAAAAACTCTGAAATAAACGGTTGTCTGATGCCCCTTACATTTAAATCCAGACTTATTGCTTCCATAGTTTAAAGTAAAGTCGTTCCTTTCCCTCCATGGTGGTGGCCATCAGAGCTTTTGGAAGTCTACACACTGATGGCAAGTAAATTAAAAACAAAAAATACATGAACTGCACATGTAATCTTATGGGAAGCTTACAGGTCTCTTTAACTGCAGGAGACCTGGCTTGTTTGGTTAGGTATCAGTAGAGCATTTTGGATTCCAGATTTTCAGATATCTGATTTGAAAGTCATTTAGGATAATGGAAAGTTTTCCCAGTGCTATTAAGAAGAGTACTCCCCCGTTTAATCCCTGAATGTGCACTATGCTTTCGATAAAGTTTGTTTCACTGCTAAAAAAAAAAAAAAAAAAGAAGCTTTGTTCATTTTTGTTCATTCGATTATTGGACTCAGGCTTTTCATGGATTCTTTGGGATAACTACTTGTATATGAATAAATGTATGTAGTACTCCAAAAGACTCAGAGAAAGATTAGTTTGGGGCAAAACCACCACCTGTGGAAAATATCTCCACTGTGTCCACATCCTCAGAAGCACTTGTCACTGTATGCTGGGTAAACTTGGAATATATCAGGGGCCCCATACTAGCGCATTAGAACTTTATAGCAGATTCCATAGATGTTATTTTAATGGAAGATTTTGCTATATTAGACTAGGCTTCACTTTACTCTCCTTGTAGGTGGCTACAGTACGCTGGGCACTGTAGAATGGGTCACTCGCCTGCACATGGAGTACCTTTACTCGTGTACACTTGAACAAATAAACTGGACTCCATGCATGCACTCAGTTAAACTCTTCCTCTTCTGTACCTGTGCACAAGTGGAGGACCTCTGCGGTGCTGATCTGCTGCCGTTGCAATGGGAGACTGCCGTTGCAATGTATTAACTCTTTTATCATAATCTTCATACGCCAATGTGCTTAGTGACCCGATCTCTGGACTATATGTGCCGATTACTTGGATTACACCCCTAGAGTAACTTCAGACCAGGTAAGGACAAATTTCAAAAGATTTACAGGAATCTCTCAGCATAACAGTTTCAAATATAGTTTATTATATTTTAACATATAATAGTTTACAAACAATGTCATGAAATAGTTGCAGACAGGCTATGTACAAGAGATTTCTACTAAACTTTACACTATTAAGAGGATGAGATAAGAAGAGTTTGGGGAAAGAAAGAGTAGGGGGAGAGCCAAAGACTAGAACTAGGAGAAAGGGTACATACGAGTTGTGGGGGGATGTGGAGAGGAGGGGAGAAGGGAAATAGAGGAGGGGCGTCTGAGGACTCGCCCTTCCCGATGTCCCCCGTCCCGACCTTGGGGAGAAGGGCATTGGTAAAATCGCATACAATGGACATGTGGATTCAGACATTGCAAACATGAAAAGCTAAAAAGAGACAAAGGCTAAAGTGCCAATTCTGGTATAACGTTCATTTATAACTGTTTCTGGCATCTGATCACCACAAACTCACAGATTTTCTTTATGGGGCAATGGAAGGTGTGTATGATCACTCAGCACTCTGATGGATTTGCCCTTGACTCAAGGTTCCCTGTTTAGAAGGAAACCTGAGGTGCCATGAAAATAGCTTTTTCTGGTGATGTCAGACAGCGATCCACAAAAGCAGACCATTGTTTTTTGAGTTTGGTATTGAACCAGTTTTTGTGGAGTAAGGCATCTAATTTTTCTTGGAACAGTAAAGTTTTGAGAGATTTTACAATTTCAGAAATGGTCGGAGGAGAGGTGGAGATCCAGTGATTAAGTATAGTCCTCTGAGCAATGAGGAGGGTCAGGAGAATCCATTGAAGGTTTTCCAGAGGCAGTGGTTTGAGAGAGGCTGCTGTCGTGTTGATTTTTGGGGAGGTATCCAAATAGTAAAAGCATGGGGTCTTTCTCCGGAGTGAAATTTGTCACTTTTTGGATAAGGTTAAGGGTTGCGGACCAGAATGTAACTATCTGTGGACACAACCATAAGCGTGGATTAGAAAGGGTTTATGTAGTGAGCACCATGGGAAAGCATGCCCCAACGTGGTGGGGTGTCTCAGAGAATGGGTAGTAAGCCCTGTGCATCAGCTTGAATTGAGTTTCCCTCCAAGACTCCTTTGGTATAATGCTTCTTGTGACGTTATATCCCGTTATGATATTATCTATGTTAACTAGGCCCGGTAAGTCTATTGACCATGATGTGATGGAGGAATTTTGTATGGGTTTGGTGAACTTTCCGTTGAGAGGGTGGTAGATATCAGAAATGGAGTATCTCTGATCGGTTATTAGCTTGTCTAGAAACGATTGTTTGAATCTGATGTTATTCTTCGGACAGGTCTTGGCGATGAAACATGAGTATTGCGACACATGTAAAAAGTGGTTGGTAGGAAGGTCGTACTCTTTCGCAACGAGGTGGAAGGGTTTGAGAGAGCCATTTGCTTCATGGTATAGAGAGTGAGCATTGATCAAACCTTTGTCTCTCCATTTAGAGAAGGGCTCATACTGGAGACCTAGTGGGAACATGGGGTTACCCTGGATTGGGAGGAATCTGGAGAGATAGGGAGAAAGTCCCATTCTTTTCCTCGCTTCTCTCCATGCTATTATTGTGTCCCTGAACAGCAGATTTTGTTTTATATTATTTGGGATCCGTTGCAGCAAGCTATGAAGGAGGGCGGAAAGATTTATTGGGTATGCCATGTCTGATTCCAAACCGTGATTGGATCATTTTGATGCTTGTGTAATCCAGTCCATTCCTGCTCTCAGGAGACAAGCTAGATTATGAACTCTAATGTTTGGCATGTTGGCCCCCCCTTCGCTCTTTGGGAGAAAATGTTTGGTTAGTGCCATTCTGGGTTTTCTCTTATTCCATATGAAGGAGGTAATTGCCTTATTTAGGGTTTGTATATCTTTGTGCTTTAATAGTAGCGGTAAAGTTTGTAAAGGATATAGCAGGCGAGCGAACCATTTTGTGCACATCACGCCTCCAATTCACCTAAAATCTTAGATATCAGAGGAGGATAGTTAAGATAGTAGAGAGAGGATGGTTCCTTTCCTATTTTAATGCCTCAGTACATGATGTGTTTCTAGTTGATATAAAAAGGAGAGAAAGATGACCATATTCTTGGGTTATGTGTACCTAGAGGGCAAACTTCACTTTGGTGAAATTTATTTTCAGGCCAGAACATTTGTGGAAAGATGTGAAGATTGATTGAATGGCGGGTATATCTGTTTGGGGGAAGTAGTAAATATCAGGATATCATCTGCGAAAAGGGAAACTCTCAAGTCATTTGATCTCAGAGGTATGCCGTGGAGGCATGACGTGGAACTAAGATGACGTGAGAGAGGCTCGGTAGCCAGATTAAATAACAGGGGGGAGAGGGGGCAGCCCTGCCTTGTTCCCTTGTGTAGCCTAAAAGGATTGGATTGGACACCAGCAACTGTTACTGTGGCCATCTGTGCAGAGTAGAGGTTGTGTATAAAATGATAGAAGGGGCCTGACAACCCAAATTTTTGCAAGGATAGAAATTGGAAGCTGACATTATCAAATGCCTTTTCGGCTTCTAATGATCGCCACGTCTTCTTGGGGATGTTGTTTTGCATATTCTAGGGCAACAAGGACTTTCCTTAGATTAACTGAGGCTGACCTACCTTTGGTGAATCCCGATTGTGCATGGTGGATAAGGAAAGGCATGATGTGTGCTATGATTTTAGAGAGTATTTTGGAGTCTATGTTTAGCAGTGAGATTGGGCAGTAAGACCCTTACTACTGTGGGTCTTTTCTCTTTTTGGCGATTCGTTTTATGTTTGCTTGATGGCCTGTCGGGAGGTATGGACCGCCCTCCCATATTTTGTTGTATACCGATGACAGGGAGGGGGTGATATCCTCTTTTAATAATTTAAAAAATTCAGAAGTGTAGCCGTCGGGGCACAGGGCTTTACCACATGCCAGACTTTTAATGGATGCTAAGATTTCTTCCTCTAAAATTGGGGAGTTTAAAGTTGTCAGTAATTCGGGTGTGATCTTTGGAAGAGGTGAGGATTCAAGCAATTTTGACGCTTCGCAGGGATCTATCGGTTCCTAAGCATAAAGGTCAGCGTAGAATGTTTCTAGAGTCTTGTTAATGTCCTTAGGGGAAGAAGAGAGAGTGCCGTCTGGATTGTGTAAGGCGGCAATGTGTGTGGGGAGGTATGGGCCTTTTGAGAGTCTGGAAAGTAGTTTCCCTGCCTTAGTGCCAAATTTGTGGAGTTGTAGTTGGGTATGAGACATTTTCAAACGTTCCAGGCAATGTGTCCAGATGTCAAAGCGGTCCTTGTCTTCTTGCCACGCCTTTCTGTTTTCTGGAGTTTTATGCTCAGTGAGTTGTTTCTGGGCAGTACGTAGGCTATGACTGGTCTCTAGGTATGTTTTGTGAGTTGTCTTCTTATGGGCCGATACGAAGGATATTATCCTTCCTCGGAGGAATGCTTTGCCTGTTTCCCAAAATAGATTGGGATTGTCTGCGTGAGAGCTATTGTTATGTGTATATTCCTGCCAGGCCTGTTTCAGCATGGACTGAAAGCTTTCATTTTGGTTCATGTGGGAAGGGAATCGCTATTGTCTAAATTTAGTTCGGGTTTGGAGGCTGTGCAGCAGGATTGAGATGGGGGAGTGGTCAGAAATGGCCATATCATGGACATGGGAGTCCCTGACCATGTGAAGCATGGAGGGGGTGCATAGAAAATAGTCTAGCTGGGCAAATGAGTTATGGACTGGGGAGAAAAACGTGAATTCCTTATCTAGGGGGTGTTGAATTCTCTACGTATCTATTAAGTGGAGAGCATCCACCATGTGGTAGAGGTTGGTGAATGGATCTCGTACTGACGTTGTTGAATAAAACCGGGAACTGGATCTGTCTTCAGAGTTGTTGACTACTGTATTAAAGTAGCCTCCTCCTCCTACTAGATGGGGGAGGTTGGACTCAGACGCTAATTGAGTTTTGAAATTGGTGAAGTATGATTTATCTGGGGAGTTAGGTGCAAAGATGTTGGTTATCCTGATTTCTCTGGAAGGGAATTTAAGGTGGATTGATATCAGTCTTCCTTCCTCGTCGCTGTCAACTGATACTATGTCGCATGTCAGTTTTTTGTGTAGGAGAATGAAAGTACCTGCTTTGCGGCCTCTAGAGGCTGACCCTATTACCCTGCCCACCCATAGTCTTTGCATTCGGAAAAAGTCCCTTTCCTCTAAGTGTGTCTCCTGGAGTAGAGCTTTATCAGATTTTAATCTACTTAAGTGTCTAAGGAACTTCATTCTCTTAATAGGGGAGCATAACCCCTTAACATTCCAGGATGTTATGCGAATGCTGGTCATGGATTAGGTTGGTTGGAGATATTGTATGGGGTTGAGTGTGTATAATACCTGTGCGGTGCAATCTGCCAAAGGTGGCTGGCCGGTCGTTGCAATTTTCCAAATCCTTGATCGGGGGAACCATCCCTTCTTGTGAGAGTGGGGTAGACAGATGTAGAGAAGGAAAGAAAAGCAAAATAGAGTAGGCTTAAGGTGTAAACATTTTTGAGACTTCACTTTTTTCTGTATGCTCATTGGACCTCCTTACAGACCGCTAGTCCACAGGCCAGAGAATTGTGTTATAAGGGTGAGACGTCCCTCCCCAGAGAGTAAGGTGTATCTGGGAGAGGAGCTCCACCATCCACTGGCTTGCAGGATATCTCTATTGGGTGAGCTAAGAGGCCATAACGCATAGTGGACATAGAGAAGATTGCTAATGCAAGATTAGGAAATCAAAACATCTAAACAGATACACAACATAGAACAATGAGAAAAACGTAACTGAGGAGTAGCGTGAAGCTTTTCTAGGATTGCTGTCTGCGTAAATACCTAGAAGCGATTGGGTCCTAGCAGCACAGGGTGCTAGTGAAAGGATACATCTGTCACTGCCACTGGTGGTGGGCTTACTTTTGGTTGAGCTCAGCGATGGGTGAACTGATCCTGTGAGGAGGTATACTTTAGACGTTTTGGCGGATCCTTCCTGGGGCTTCTTTGCTCCCTGGGCCCACTTTTCACTCTGTCTGCATATGTATCAGAAGACAGGTGCTTAGCTGGTGATGAGAGTGTGTGTAGAAAAGCCGTTGCCTTTTAAGAAGAATGGAATGTAAGCTGTTCCCCATCCGGGGCTTGTAAGCAAAGGACTGCTGGGTAGGCTAACGTGAAGCGGACGTTGCATTTGAATAATTCTGCACACACAGGTTGGAACTCCCTACATTTGTGGGATACTTCAGCAGAATAATCTGCAAATATGATGAGTTTGTGACCTTCTATAAGCACGGAGCGCGACTTCCGAAAGCTATGCTAAATGTCTGTGTGGTCCGCATAATTTAGATATTTTCCAATAATTGGCCTAGAGCGATTTTGTTCATTCGATGGGGCTCCGATCCGATGAGCCCTTTCCACAGTGCATCTGTGGTGCAATCTGAGGGCTTCTGAGAGGGCAGAGGTGCAGATATCCAGGAGTGAGCCATGTTTAAAAGACTCAGGGAGTCCTATTATCCGGAGGTTTTTCCTTCTGGAGCGATTCTCCAAATCTTCCATTTGTTCATGCAAAAGCTGCTGGGCTTGAGTAAATGTTTCCAAAGTCTCATTCATGCTATATTGGTTATTTTCTAGTGAGGATATGCATTGTTCAGCCTCCGTTATCCTCTGAGCGTGGTCACCAAGCTTCTTGCGGATCTGCATGATGACTGCGGAGACCGCTCTGTCCACTGTGGCTGTGATATTGGGGGACAGCAGGGCTGCCACAGCTTGGGCTATTTTTTCATATGAGGCTGGAGAGTCCTGTTTGCCTGTCTCACTGGCATCCATGTGTGCACTGTGTAGATCGCCGTCATTCTGTCATTCCCCTCACTGGGATTGTCGGTGTGCTGAAGCTAGAGCGCGGTCTGTGTGAGAGGAGATGCAGGGGCTGCCGTGGCCATTTTAGCTCTCCCTGATGCACTTGAAGGGAGGGAGAGGTGCCTCTCGAGCGGGAACCAGAGTGGGATCGTGGCTGCGACAAATACCGCTCCATCCACGGCAGCACAGGGGATCTGTGGAGGTTGTCTGGCGGGGGGAGAGAAGTCCCTGGGCTTAGTAAGCTGGATTCTCTTTACTGGCTGAGCAGAGCTGCCGGTCTCTCTACCTTCTACATACGGCGCCATAACTGGAAGTCCCCTTTATCTCATAACAGTTTCAAAACAAATCCCTAAGTCAGGCTTGTGGCTGCCCCAGCGTACCTGCACAGGCAAGAGTCCATACAAAGCAGAGTCTACAATGGCAGATTTCCAGAACTGGTGTCTTCAGGCAGGACTGCAGGTCCCAGCAATCCCCCTTCTCTGTTCTTTGCAAGCAGCTGGAGATTACATGTTGTGGCTTGTCTGCGTCTTTCCATCCCATGCAGACTGAGACATCTCTAGGCAACTAAAAAAATAATCCCTTGCAGTGCTAGGGTAAATACTTGTTTTGGTCTAGGGGAAAAAAAAAAAAGATTTGCTTGCCAATCCTCTACTCCTCTTTGCTGTCAGGCTGGTCCTCACAGCCTCTTCTCCCCCATGGTCCGACTGTCTAGGGTCCTGAAGTCATCAAGATCAAAGCAGGGTCAATAGTCCTGCACTGGAAGTGATGATGTTGAGGGACAGTCCACCACCGAAGCATGAGGGAGTGCCATCGTGGGAGGGAGCAGAGGATCAGGTAAGTAAGACTGTTTAGTCTCTTATTAGACAAAACGCAGTCCCACTGCAAGGGATACATTTTTAGTTGCCTGAAGTAGCCCAAACTTCAGAAAATGACAAAATCCTAACTGAACAGTTAATCCTTGCAGTGCAGGTACAGCCCCACTAGTCTAGATTAGATTTACTTATCCAATCCTCCACTCCTCCGAGGTGCTAGATTGGTCCCCCAGTGTGTTCTTCCCCATGCCCTAACTGTCTAGGACCCGATGTCATCAAGACGGTGCAGGATCCATGGCCCTGAACTGGATGTGAGGATGCTGAAGGACAGTCCACTGTCAGGGTGGGAGGTGGCACCGTCTGCTGGAGAAGCAGAGGATCGAAAAGAAAAAGTGCTTTTACGCTATCCCAAATCTACATGAGCCGCCCTGCTGAAAGGGAGAATTTCCAGATTTCCCCAAGTTGGGCTTTAAATATGAACCGAATGCAAAAAAATTGCAAACAGGCAGGTTGTTTATTGCTGAGGCATGCATTATATCTATTCTGCAATAACATATACCTACCTGCCTGCTCACAATTCTCCCCAGGATGCATGCGCAGCTCTGTTTCCATTTCTTGGCACAGTATCAGTGTGCCAATATCAATGACTCTCTTGTAATCAACATTATTGAAGACTGGCACCTGGAATAAGCCAGGGAGAATATGCCAACACCAGCAAGGACTCTTGTAGGCATCAGACTACTGGAGCATAGGCAAGGATTTGTGTCTTTATTTCCACTTTAATCAAACACATTGGTTGCAAATTTAAGGTAGTGTATACTATTATTAGACTTGCTATATAATATGCAAAGGATACTTCTAGTCTGGCATATTTTTTCATTTGTACTTGTATTATGTTTATGCACATATGATATCACATTCTACGTGCCAATCCCAAACCATGCCTTTTGGTAGGGTTGAAGAAAGACCAGGTGACCTACTTCTTAAAAAAATTAGCAAGGACATTCTATGAGAAAAGGCTTTCAAGCATATCAGATATGGGGGTTATTTACGAAAGGTAAACCCACTTTGCACTGAAAGTGCACTTGGAAGTGAAGTCGCTCTAAATCTGAGGGTTAGATCTGAAATGAAGGGAAGCTCTGCTGATTTTATCATCCAATCATGTGCAAGCTAAAATGCTGTTTTTTATTTTCCTTGCATGTCCCCCTCGGATCTACAGCAACTTTACTTCCAAGTGCACTTTCAGTGCAAAGTGGATTTGCCTCCAGTAAATTGAATTATTGAGCCTCATATAGAAATGAACGGATATACAATATACATACATACACTTGTATTATATTTTGCGTTCTTACAGATCACCTTTACTCCTGTGGATATGGAAGCTGTACCTTTGGCAGAGAAGTCCGATCTTTCAACTCCAACCAAGCAGTGGTATGTCTAATTAGTTTCATTGCTTTTACTTTATTATTTAAAGTGATATTAAACCCAAAACCTAAAATGTAATATATTGCAGCTTACCAATTATTGCATGTGGTGGCTGCATTCGTTTTTTTTTTCCCTTTGTTTTCACCTAGGGCTTGTTCTTTTGAAAAACAAATAGAAGAAAAAAAGCCTAAAAAAGAAGACTAATGCAGCCATCACATCTAAGAATTGGTAAACTGCAATATAACAAAAGTTTGCTTTTGGGTTTAATATCGCTTTAAGGAATAGGATAAAATGAAATATGCATAGCAACCACCTAGCTTTTTCTTAATTGTTCTGACATTCAGCTGCTAGTGGTTACTGCACTTTGCACATTGTTATTGCGTTCTGTGTCACCTAATTACTCAGTTAGTATAGAATATTACGATTCATCACTCATCACATTTTAATTCAAGGTCAAACATTACTGGGATCTGTAAAATTAAAAGTATGCTAGGTTTATCTACAAGTACATCATATTAAACATGAACAAAAATAAGGACATTTATGACCAGGCATAAGGTAGTGGAAAGGTCTTGCATATATAGAAACACAGCTTGATGATAGCAGATACCTTGCCTGTCCATGAATTTTTACTCCTCTAAACAGACTTGTGTTTATCCAAAGCAGATTTCAATGACTGTACACTTGTACATGTAAAGCCAACTCCGGGAAATCTGAAAATTTCCACTTGCAGTGGGGCTACACCCACACTGCAAGGATTAACTGCTAGTTTAGGTCTCGGCGAGAGTAAAAACATTTTACTTGCTCTGTCCTCTGCCCCTCCGGCAAGCTGCACTCCTTCATGCTCTGGTGGTGGACTGTACCTCAGTGACTTCATGTCCAATGGAGGGCTATAGACCCTGTATTGGTTTTGATGTCAGGGCTTTAGAAAGGTGGAGCATGGGGGAGAAGACATTTAGGGGAACCGTCTAGCGGAGGAGCTCCCTAGAGCAGTTAACCCTTGCCGTGTTGGTGCAACCCTTTGCAAGGAAGAACTTTTCAAGTTTCCCAGAACTGGACTTTAAGGTAAACCTGTGTTCCCTACACCATACCTGGCCCTCAAACTACCATAATCTGTTCCATGAGGTCAGTTTCCAGTTCTGGTCAAAATGGGTATGGAAAGGTAATTATTAAAAGTTTCCATTTAAGGGCTTTACAGTCAAATCCATGTCATTAATATACACTATATTGTCAAACATATGGGAACACCTGCCTTTACACCCACATGAAATTTAATGGCATCCCAGTCTTAGTCCGTAGGGTGCAATATTGAGTTGGCCTACCCTTTGCAGCTGAAAACAGCTTCAACTTTTCTGGGAAAGCAGTCCTCAAGGTTTAGGAGTGTGTCTATGGGAATGTTTGACCATTCTTCCAGAAAAGCATTTGTGAGGTCAGGCACTGATATGGACGAGAAGGCCAATCTCCACTCTAATTCATCCCAAATGTGTTTTATCGGGTTATCGGGTGTGGGAACAGTTTGGGGATAGCCCCTTCCTGCTCCAAAATGATTGCGCACCAATGCACAAAGTGTGAGCGAAATTCACCTGAGACCACACTCTGGATCAAGTTAAGAAGTTTTCTTTATTTGACTCATACGAGGAGACAAGTTACAACAAAAGGACAGATATTGCCTATTGGTTCTGACTGTTTGTCACCCTTGCAATAGGGCTGCATAGACAAACAGTCAGCCTGATAGATGCCTGTCTGAACAGATAATTGCCCACTGGTTCTGACCTCTATGACCCATGCAATAGGGCAGCATACATAGAGTTCAGCCTTCTTAGCTCCTATCTGACTTGTCTGTCTAACAATTGTAGAGCTTGCATTTATATACCCTTTTACAAGCCTTATCTTAGCCATCTCTCCTAGATATGATTGTTGGCTAAGATCTACGTCAAGGTAACTAACGATAAATCTGACACCTGTTCTACAACCAGACAAACGTATTCATTCCCAGAATTCCTATATGTTCATTAAAGTGATTTATAACTGGTTTTATCCAATTAAAAATACCTGTGTATAGACAGTATGGCACCCAGCTGTGTTAAATCAAACCCTCCTTGTCCTGATAAGACAGATTTACGACTTTGGGAGAATAAACTTTCAATAACCCCACCAAATGTGTTATGTACAATTCTATGTGCATGCATAGACATATTTGTTTCACAAACTGTATTATAAACATAATAAATAAACAAACATATATATATAATATGACACACACACCAGTGTTATTCCATTCAATGTATTTTAACAGTTTTAATGAGGGCTCAAGCAAACCTTTGTTTGACCCTGTCATACTTAATTAATATACTGTACATAACTTTCCCATATTCCACATAATTATTTCTAAACCACCTGTATAAGATGTTCTTATCTTATCTCTGTGATATATATGCATTCAAGAACTCTAAACAATTCTATATAACTTGAATCTATTCTAATGAACTTTCACCCAGTAAAAATATCAGCATGAAGCAGAGAGGTCACCTAAAGTTCAACATCTAAAAATTAAGACTTTCTATATCTACGGAATAATATATATTGGTTAATATGAAATTCTACTACTTCTAAACAATCACATGCAAGCATTCATTAAATGATTATAAAATAAGAATCTAATTTCTCTAACACAAGGCAAGGTCCATAAAGACATGGATGAGTGAATTTGGGGTGGAGGAAATTGACTGACCTCAACCCAATAGAAAACCTTTGGGATGAATTTGAGTGGAGACTGCGAGCCAGGCCTTCTCGTCTAACATCAGTGCCTGACCTGTTATAGCTGCAAAGGATGGGCCAAGGATGGGCCAACTCAATATTGAACCCTACGGACTTTTGATGCCATCAAAGTTCATGTGAGTGTAAAGGCATGTGTCCCAATACTTTTGACAGTATAGTTATGTTGGTGGAACTCTTGGCTCACTGATGTATTGGCAAAGCTGAACTCCAGACAGACCTTGAGTCTTTCACAGTTGTACAGCTTCATCTCCTGTATTGAAATTACTTTGATTTCACTGCTCTCAGTGGACTTCTTACAGTGTCACAGTCAGATAGAGCCTGCCTCATTTCCCATTTCCTGGCTGGAAAGGATGTACATCATCAACTAACCCTTCCCTCCCCAGCCTTACTGTCCCTGGCCCACCCCTTTCAATCATTGGATTTTAGCATCATATCTGGGTGTTACCTATGGCAGGCTTTATGAATATTCAACTTGCCTAGGATTGCCCACTCCTCCAAACTCACCTTCACCCATCAAGCCATTTTTATATTTGCATTACTCCACCCGAGAGCCAGCCCAATGCTTGCATTAGAATATTGGGAAGAGTACTGAGGCACTTCCCAGCAGCCATGAACTGTGTGAATTGCATTGCGAAACACATAGACTCAGCAGTTATCACATGCCACATAGTAAATGGGAATCATGTATAGAATCCATTCTCAACATTTTTGTTTACCACTGTGTGTGTTCTTTGATTGGTCACCAGTGGTACCCGGGCCAATCACAGCACCCTGTACCATGTGATAGCTGTGGGGCAATCAGAGCATCACAATAGTAAACATTTGAGCCATGAACGAAAAACTCATGACACTTTAAACTATTGCAGTTACAGTGATCATCACCAAAATGTTCCTTAATCTGACTTTATTGTAATAATACCTGAAGAAGCATAATTTACCGTTTTGGGCTCTCCTGGGTCACCTACATCTCTTAGATCATTATCTGTCTAAATAAGGGGATCCTGCTTGACCCTAGATCACAAAAAATACTTATTTTGGGGATTTGACTGTTGATCTAATTTAATTGATTTTGTCTGCAAAGAGGATCTGACTTTCTCAAGTGAAAATCAGGTACAGCCAACATAATTAAAGATATCCCTTGTGTTTGTATATAAAGAAAGGGCCAAGGGGGTACCACATCCATAGAAATTTACTAGAAAAAAGGAACATTGGAGTGGACTTTATAGGTACCAGAAAAGGAATAAAACATAATATTAGAAAATTAATTTATTGAATATAGATTTAAAACAATTGGCAATATAACATTAAAAACCACTGGTATTGGCTTCCATTAAAATAAGCCACACGTAGTAAACTTACTTATCCCTATTACTGCTTGAATACTGCAGGTAGACGTTTTGCTTTCGCTTCCTCAGGACCTAATGCCTGACAACAAGAAAGGAGAAATAATCATATTTCAAATATGGATAGTGGGCACAAATATACATATCAAATAAATATGAAAGAAATATGATTATTTCTCCTTTCTTGTTGTCAGGAATTAGGTCCTCAGGAAGCGAAAGCGAAAACATCAACCTGCCATATTCAAGCAATAATAGGGACAAGTACACTTACTATGTGTGGCTTATTTTACTGGAAGCCAATACCAGTGGTTTTTAATGTTATATTGTCAATTTTTTATATCTATTTTCAATAAATACATTTTCTAATACTATATTGTATTCCTTTTCTGGTACCCATAAAGTCCGCTCCAACGTTCCCTTTTTCTACCCTTGTGTTTGTACTTATTATATTACTTGACTTTAAAAAAAAAAATTATTCGGTATTTTTTTTATTATAATAAAAAACTTCTAATGAATGATTACAATTTCCCTTCATGAACAGGTGTACCACAGCTTACACAAGCAAGGAAGAGGCACAGCGCTATGAGGCCACCTTGCCTTCTTATGAACAAATTCAGATTAAGGTGGAGGAACTTGGCAAACCTCAAGGAAACCAGTCAATACCTTTTCCACAGCCTGTGCTGGTAGATATTTCACAGTCAAAGTTGCAGGCCAAGGTGGAAGTACACAGGAATTCAATTGGTAAAGAAGAACATGCAGTTGTAGAAGCCAATTGGTGAGTAAGTATTTGTGTGTTTTTCCACTCTGCTTAATGAAAAGCGCTCAGATTTGGTAAACAGACATAGAGGAATGTGTCTGTAGGTTTTACAGATCCTGCATTCCATTTACCTACAGCATTTCATATGACAGCCAGAACCAGATGAACATTTACAATTAGGCCTTATTCACGTGGGAGCTGTGGCCTGTACAGTGTGAACGATTATGCAGCTGGAATTCAAACAAGTCGTTGCATCCCCATAGAGAACCATAGACTCCACGCAGCACCTGGCATCTCCCACTCACATAGACAAGGCACTCATTCATTCTGTATGAGCCATAGCACCCATATGAATGAAGCCATAGTGGATACTACAAAGCCTATTAAATCTACAAATCTTAAATTGTATTTGCTTACAGTGGTTACCATTAGAATAAAACTAGTAGAAGTAGAGCCAGGGCCAGATTTATACTTTTTCCTCCATACTTTGTGGCATCCCTTGTACCCTAAGCAACTATTGTGGACACTGTTATCCCCAACATGTTCACCCACAAGACACAAAACTGCTTCATATCAACATTAACAAACAATCATGGACGCAGTGAAATAAATATTTGTTAACTGTAAAAAAAAAAAAAAAAAAACAATTGCCCAAATAATATGACACAACCAGAAATTTGCAGAGACACAATCAGTACCATGCTGATATAACCAGCACCATTTTTAGAGAGACATGATCATCTGGCCCTGTCACACCATGCTTTTCTTTCCATCTCAATGCTATTGCTCAAACAGAACATATTTTGTGCTCCACTCCCCAGCATGCTGGTTTTGGGAATAGGAGTAACTGGAGCTGTAGTGAGAGTCTAAGTGGGCAAGTAGCAGTAAGTTGTAGAAACAGAGAAAGGGTGGAATGGGAGTATTGCCTAACTGGCTAGGCCTAAAAGTAGCAGTGGCCAGCACAACCCTTAAAGTGGCCTGGGCAGCTACTGTATATGGCCCCTCATGGTCATGGTGCCCTAGGCCATGGTCTGCGTGGTCTAGTAAAAAGAATTCAGCCCTGAGTGGAGCAGATACTTAGTTTCATTCTCCTGGTGCAATATTATCAGAAAGACCTGTACAATATAGTGAAGTACTTTAATACTGGCATGCAAATCCTAATCTGGTATGTGGATAACAGCATGAAAAAACAAAGTTTTGCATAATTTTACAACTTGATCTCCTAGTTAATCAAATTCGATAACAATAAAGCTATAGGTCAAAAAGAGATGGACTTTAATAACCAGGTCTTGCTTTGCATTTGTTCAGCATGTCTGCCCCTCTTGCCTGTCTAAAAGAAGAGACCACGGTGACAACATCGGATAAGACAAGCACAGGAAGTAGTGCATCTTCTCTTCATAGCTGTGAGGACTGGCAGCCACAGAAGCATGATGTCGCTGTGCAGTTTGGAGGTCCTCTCTGTGGAGATGGATTTCATCTTATAGATGGTCCTGCGTGTGATGGACTAGTGATGATAGATGCACCATTTTGTGAAGCCACACACCCACACATGGATCAAGCAGGCCTACTTATTTCCAACCACAATGATGATAACACCGGTGAAGAAGGAGCAAGGGAAGCCTCCCTTACTCAGGGAGCTGCACAACACCATGAAGCAGATGACCTTTATTATGGAATGAAAGATAAAACTGAAAATCTAATGAAGGGGTTTGATTCTGATTTTGAACACTAGCTTTAGCATGATTCCTGATTCCGTGTTGAGATAAACAACACGACATGGAGTATAAAACTGAGGGAACAGTCTGTATTGTCTATAGAAACAAGGCAGAATCCAGCTGTCTCTTTTAAAGTAAAGGTTACAAAAATGAAAGCATGTATCTAAAGGATTGATAATGAAAACATGGGATCTTTTTGTCCAGTTGTGTCAGAATCTGAACCAGAACAGTCCAGTGTTAAACTAACACTTTTACTTTTATAAAGTATACGTTTATAAAGTTTTAGACATTCCAAAACATGGTAATAATGCAGTAAAAAACTTTGCTGCCCAGGCTCTATAAAGGAAACAAAAACCTCACCCCACTTTGTTATTCCGTAACAACTGCCAGTTGTCATGAGATAATCAGATTGTAGTTTACTACAAACAGGACACATTAAGATAAATTTGGCCAATGTAACAATGGACAGCTGAATTGAATATCTGATTGGTTAGTCAGAGAAATCGCAATTCATTATAAATGAGTGCCATGTAAACAAAGTGGCTAGTTAGAATAACTGAATAAAAAAAAAAGAAAATGACATTAGGTTCCCCCCATAATTCACACAAGGCCATTTAGGTCTATATGGATTTTAAGGGGTACCTCTTGCAAAGGAAAAAGAAAGGTATGGGGTCCCTTTAAATTCTATACCAGACTTTTTGGGATTGGTATTAGGACACTTAGCTGTGCATGCAGTCTGCCTGGCCAGCAAAGGGGGAATGTGCTGTTCCTGCCCCCTTTTGAACAATACCACACCGACATGCCCTCATCATAGTGCCTTGCAAGCACCTTTTCCCATGTACTGTAGATGAGGGCAAGGGTATTTTCTTCAGAACCCTAGCCTGGTGGTTGTGGAAGCATTAACAATAAGGGGGTACCTAGATACCAGCCCCCTTCATGTGAATGATTAAGAGGTACATGTAGGGGTATGGAATTTAAAGGGGGGTCACCACACTTTTTTTTTTTTTTCTTAACAATAAGGGGGCACCTAGTTACAAGCCCCTTCCATGTGAATGAATAAGGGGTACATGTAAGGAATATGGATTTTAAGGGGGGGGTTGGGACGCCACACAGTTTTTTGCTTTTTTTAACAATAAGGGGGCACCTAGATACCAGCCCCTTCCATGTGAATGATTAAGGGGCACGTGTAGAGGTATGGAATTTAAGGGGGGGGGGGAACGCCACGCTGTTTTTTTATTTTTGGTTGTTTGTTTTGTGTGAGGTTTTCCTTAAAATACAGAACACCAGAACTGAAGGACCTTTATAATTATGAATGGAATCTACTTACCTACTTAAAAATCAACAAAAACAAAATATAATTTAATGGAAAAGGGGGAAAATGTAGTCAACCTGAGAAGACTAATGTTTTCATACATTAATCTAATATTATTTTAGTAATGTTTTAACAAGTAATTAAACGTTTACATGCAGAATGGCCCTATATGGTAATTATGACATTTCGCAGGTCGAGACACATCCATGTGATTTTAATATGCAAAATTTATTAATGTGATTTTAATACACGTTGTGTCACCAAAACCTCTTGGAAGACTGTTCCTTGCCTTGGAGGCACACAGAATATTTTATAAATATTCAGATTATAAGCATCAGCATGTAATCACACATTTTTTGTGGAACACTAGCTTTCATCAAGCTTAGAATATAAGCGTGTACGGTTGGGGGGGGTGAAGCCCACATACTGTGATGGAATTTTACCCCTCCATACCAAGGCAAGGCAAAACAGCTACCAAGGCTTCCAGATTATCTTTTGGTGGGTCCCGGGTGTCAAAGCACTACAGTTTGGGTTCCAACCAGTTTAAATTTAGATGCACAAATTTTTAAATAAGTAGAAAATTCCAGGGAGTGAATGGAAAAACCCTCTCTTCTTCCCTTATATTCCATTAATGTGATCATGTTTTTGTGTTTGTAATGAAGAAATTATTTATAGGCCAGCTCATAACTATATAATTTTGAAATTGCATGTCTTTATTTAGCAATAAGCACCACAGCAGTTAAAATAAATTTACAAAACATTTGTAGTTAATCACCACAATTCCTGTTTAGCCCTAGGGGAGTCCCAGGTAGTGTTCAGTCATTTGGATTAATGCCTTGTACACACGGTCAGAAATTCCGATTATAATGTCGTAAAATCCGATCCTGTGTGATCTCTATCTGACTTTTTCCGTTGGAAGTTCTGACGTAAAAAAATTTGAGAGCAGGATCTCAAATTTTCTGACAAAAAAATCTGACTTTTTCCGATCGTTTGTAGAGAATTCCGATCGGACAAAGTGCCACGCATGACAGATCAAATTATGAGACCAAAGCTATTGGCTACTAGCTTCAACGTAGTCCCGTCGCAACAAACGAACGTCATCACGTTCCGAACGATCGGATTTTCCAACAACTATGTCTGACCGTGTGTATGCAACACCAGTTTAGGACAAAATCCATCTGAAAAAATCTGACGGATTTTGTGGTCAGAATGTCCGACCGTGTGTACGAGGCATGATTCTTGTGAAGCTCCCTAAGGTCGACTTTAGGTATCAGTCTCCTGTGGATCTGAAGGGAAAGAAAACCCCAGGTCCTGGGCCTAGCTATGGTAGGAGGCCTTCTTCATTCTTCATCCTACCCTACAATGCATAATGACATAGTGGGTGAGGTTGAAAAAAGACACAAGTCTATCAAGTCCAACCTATGTGTGTGATTATATGTCAGTATTACATCAGAGAGCTTTTACTGGTTGGACAGTAAAATAAAGCAGCTTTAGGGGACTGGTTGCACAAAGAAGATTAGGCCTGCGGGAGTATGCAATAAGGTAAGTATTTGTACTTCTTTCTTCCCTCACTGGCCAAACAAGTATTTACCCATGCAGACCCCACCACATGAGTACATTTATAAGTTTAGGTCATTTTTTTTTTTTAAATCAGCACAAGGGACCATACTTATATTTAAATAGAAGTGTCCCTTGTGCTGTGCTAGCTATCCTAATTGAAATCTGCAGTCCTCTGGTCAACCAATACCCCTGCAGCTGGTGTTGCAGAGGTTACAACAAGCACTGGTCATAGGCACCTGTCAAGAGTGGCAACTATGCCCACCCTTTCCACCCCCTCCCCCCATTAATAGAAGCTGTACTATAGCTTGCATTAATGAAAAGCCCTCTATGAATGGAGAACGGGCAGATGAATGAAAGGTCCTTCATTCATACATCACTTTTCATTCATGGAAGCTGTGGTACAGCTTCTGTGAATGGAGCAGAGAGTTGAAAATGTTGGGCAAAGTCAACGCTCTTGACGAGTGCCTGTGCCAGGCCCCTGGTAGCACCGTAGTTAATCAACACCAGAACAAGGGACAATTCTCATTAAATGTAAGTACCGCCCCTTGTGCTGATTTTTCTTTTTAAATTAGGCCTTAAAAGCAGCCTAGAGTTGGGTCTTCAGATTAGCTTGGTATGAGATTGGGCACTATAAAGGAGGTTGCCCAATCAGATTCTAAAGCATACGGCCAGTTGAGGACAACATGCCGCTTTAGTAACATCATGGCATTATGTCACCTGTGTACTGTAGCATCTCATCCATGTCAAATGGTCACATGACAGTTTGTTAATATATTACGAATGTGATAAGAAAGAATAAATTATACAAGTGAAAGTAGGTTATGGGAATTCTGTTTCATTCATGAGGACCTTAGTGTTGTATAATAATTTTCTAGTCCCTTATCAGCTGGGACATGTCAAAAGTTGTGCTTTTATCTGCTATTGATGAGACCAGGATTTAATGTGTATTATGTGGTTCTCTGTGGTTGAATGAACGTCTGTTGTGGGAGGAACACATGGAGCCGCTCTGATAGGGAGTGTTTTGATCTGAGATAATCTATAAACAGTCTCTCATTAAACCTGTGTTCATAATAAACATGGAATTGACCAGGCACTGCCCTTCATGCTAGGTTGGATGGGATGTTGAAGGTGAAGGGACTAGAGAATTGGCTGCCAATGTTAAAAGATTAAAGCTACAGCAGGAAAATAAAGGAAATATTATTTCTAAATATAAAAGTGGCACTCATTACAATTGACCCTTCATATTAATCCATGGGGCTCATCAGCAATGCCAAATCACATTATCATTGGCATAAAATTGTTCGTCATAACCAGTCCTGGATGGAGTAGGATTTATATCTCTACCGCCACATACCACATTGTAAATATCTAGTACAAAAGCATGGGGATTTTAAAGGTGCTGATTAATACACAGTAGATTGTAGATAGTCTCTCATACAGTTCAAATTGATGCATAACCTCCTGAAGAAGCCGAAAACTTTTGGCGAAACATGTCGAGATTGATGCATCTATTGTAACATGGAATATGTAAACGATGTTGTTGATCAGAACAAATGAGATTCTTGGTTTTAATTAATATTTTCATTAGAAATTAAATAAAAATTGGTTAAATTTTTACAATATTTGTGTATCACTCATTGGCTTAAAAAAAGCCTAGGCAGTGTTGTCCACGTGGTCTCTGGCTACTAGTGATAAGCTTGGGTTCGAGCTTGTGTTTGGTCCAAATCCAAGTTCAGGCAGAAGATAGCTGTCATTGCTGGGCCAATGAGCTGTGAGCGTGAGATTCTTAAGGCCTCATGTACACTGCTGCTGGTAAACGGACGTTCAGAGGCAGTTGGGTGCTTTTTTTCAGCTGAACTCATCCAATGTTATCTTATGTGCACATGTACACAGATTTGTTTAATGTCGTTTTTAGGCAGTTGAGTTTAGAAGCCTTTTTTGGAAAGCAAAAAAATGAGTTCAGACGCTGAGCTTAGAGGTATTTCGAGCACCAAACGCTTCTAAATGCGACTAAATGCGGTAACTTGTGTTTCGTTTACAGGCATTTTTCGCTTTTGGCTATTTTGAAAAAAAAAAATATTTCAAACGCTTCTAAAAGCACATGCGACTAAACGCGGCATGTAAACGCGGCAAAACTGACGTTTTAAAAGTGGGTTACTATCTGTCAAGTTAAAACGTTCAGGAAAGGTTATAAAAACATCCCATGTACATTAAGCCTAAGGGATTAATGGTTTACAACCACTTTAAGTGGCCCATAGATAACTCAGTTTTTTGTTTAGTTTTTTTATCAGCCAGGGGGCTGATAAAAAAAAAAAAAAAAAAGAAGATTCCTCCATCCACACAATCAAGGTGAATAGAGGACCCCCGCAGCTTTGTATTCTGACAGAGGGACTTCTCTGCTGCCAGAATACACTGATCAGCACCTGCAGCTACTGACCGACAAAAGTTTTCCAACAGGCCTGTTCAACAGAAGTCGATGTAACAATTGATTCTGTCCAATTTATTTATTACAGGTACATACTGTAAATAGCACCAACAATTTACACAGCACATTACAAATACATATTTTACTGTACATTCACATCAGTCCCTGCCCTTAAAGGAGCTTATAATCAAAGGTCCCTAACTCACATTCATACTGGGGTAAATTTAGATAAGAGCTAATTAACCTACTAGAAAGTCTTTGGATTGTGGGAGGAAACCAGAGTACCCAGAGGAAACCCACACAGGCTCCAGGCATGTAGTGCCGTGGTTGGGATTTGAACCGACGACCCTAGTGCCGCTAGGCTAGTCCCTGCTGAACTGTTCAAATTTCCATCCATCCATGGCCAGCTTTACTCTATGTTTGTAGCCTTGTAGCTAGTAAAGAAGTACAAAATACACGATTCTGTCTTCAGAAGTTTGCTAAGACTATTTGCACTAGCCAGATTTCCTAGGTGGTCATACTAGATTTTGCAGGTTGATGGAGTGCTCTACAATGTTTTGAAGTCTGGATGCCCTGAGGGTGATCAGATTGTGTCTGAGCGCCTTCTAATCTGTAATAACATCATTCTGGTCACAAGCTCACAATATTGAAGCCAGAAGCAACCAGGTTTAATAGCATTTTCAAAAGTAGGTCACCAGTGGGAGCCATTATAATTCTGTAAGTACAGGAGCTCATTAAGATGAATATTTGTGAACAGATTGTGAGCCCAAGGATAAAATAGCCAAGTTCCGGCTCTCCGGACTGATTTCTCTGCTGACGTCTGTCTGCCTGTTTAACTCCAATGCAGTTGTTTCTGCGTTGACAAGACTTTACAGCTGAGAATTTTATTTTACTTTATAATCTTTTTAATAAATAATCACTGCTACATCTTCAATAAAATGTGGGTATTTTTGTCGAAAAACACATAACTCATCAGTCGTTCATTCCTCTGCCTTCATGGTAATTTTCTGCAACCGTACAGAATTAAATTTAGATTTTATGTCTTTGCTCATAATTACAGCTTGGGGCAACGTCTGAAAATGTTATTAAGCCCTCTTATCAAAAAAAATTAAAAAAATGGTGATTCAGACCTGAGCACTGAGTGCTTTCCCTTTGAAGGCTGACATTGCTTGGCATTCTGTATCTAAAACCCTGTCTCTCTGTTTCCAATTTTGGACTGGTTACACCAGCTTGCAGGGTCCAATGGAGCTCTTCCGTAGCCACCACTGCATGTTCATCTCCAACAGGGACTACAGCCGGACCTCCCATCTCTGTGTGCAATGACACCCATATACAAGCCAGAAGCCGATGACACTAAAGTAGTATTAAACCCTCATTGTGTGCAGTAACAAAAACATTCTCCAGTAAACAATGTGTTCAAACTCTTACCCCAGCACTTGCGGAATACAACTTTAAATGCTGCTGGTTCTTTCTCTTTCAGTACCGCTACCCTGAACTTCCAGTTTTTACAGGATACAATTGACAGTGGACAGTGCAGTCTCGATTCTAGTCATCCTAGGCTAGAAGATTGCATGTTTCTATTGATGCACATGTAGACAGGTCCAGTCTACTTTCTCCAGTCAAGCGGAACATGGTTTCTCCATGGTTTCCTGGCTCACTGCCACCCCATGTGACTCTAGCAGCCATCTTGGGTCAGGCAGAGTCCTTTTAAGGCCCTGGCTCCCAGGTTTGTGGAGCATTTTGCAAGTGGGTAAAGTAAGCACAGGTAGCCTGCCTGGTAGGGACAGAACCAGTGCCAGGGAAAGGTTCCTGATGAGGGAAAGCATAGGGCTTGCAACTTCTGACACTGAGGCGGCATTCACACCTGTGTGATTATCTGCTTGAAGCCTGAAGCTCAAAAATGCTGGAGGAGAAAAAAAATCTATTATTCTCTATAGAGATGGTTCACATCTCCACTCCATGTCGCCTAAAGCTCAAACAAGTTCTGGAGCTTTTTTTGTCGCTCAAATCTGGCATTTGTGTGTTTTTGGCACTTTTTTATTCTCATAGAAATAAATGAAAATGTGCCATTCATGCGTTTATGTGCGTATTTGGGCCTTTTTGCGCGATTTTCTGCTCAAATGAAAAATAGGAAAAATAAAATTGTAATATATGAATAAATAAATGTAAAATAAATACACAACTAAAAATCATCACAAATAATTAAAATAAATTATCAAAATGTAATATTACATTAATAAATAATAATTAACTTCTAACCTTAAAAAATATTACATTTATTATTATTATTATTACTATTATTATTATTATTATTATTATTATTAATAATAATATAACAATAAACACCCAAACTTGAAAAAAATACAGTAATAATAATAATAATAATTTTTTCAGAGGGAACTCCGGCACCGTCAGCAGTGAATGTATGTAATGGGAAGGGGTGCTGGGGTGGGCTGGATGGTCTATTGTTGCTGGAGCAGATCTATTTTTGAGTGGCGGTCTATCATTGCTGGTGGGTCAATTATTGCTAGAAGAGATCTACTATTGATGGAGGGGGTCTATTGTTGCTGGCTGCTGGATAGTCTATTGATGCTGGCTGTTGGGAGATCTGTTGTTGCTGCTGGGTGGTATTTTGTTGTAGGGGTCCATTGTTGCTAGGAGGGTCTATTGTTTCTGAGTGAATCTACTGCTGGCTGTGCCGAATCTATTTTACTACTTTTCTTGTTATCATTAACAAATTTCATACAAATTACTTAGCACCACACAATTATACTTGGCTCTGTACTCTCTAAAAGGGGCAGTACTGAGAGGTGGGTAGGGGATGAAACCAAGGAACGGTGCTCAGAGGTGGGTAATGGGCAGAGATAAGAAGTGACTCAGAAAGGGCAGTTCCTGCACCTATTCTCTGAGAAAAAAAGCCCTGGTTAGGGTGTTTAGCTATTTATTATTTAATTTTTTAAGGGGTAAGGGTTAAAGTTAAGGGTTAATCATTTATTGTTACTTAGTATTAATTTATTGAATGTATTTATATTTTATTAATGATTGTTATTTATTTGTGTATTTATTTTACATTTATTTGTTCTATTATTATTATTCATATAATAATAATAAATAAAATAAAAATAAATAAAATAATAAATAACCCTAACCCCAACTCCTAATCCTAACCCTAACCAAAATTTAACTCAAACCTCTTACCCTAACGAAAAAACATTATAATAAATTAATAATTATAAAATAAGAAATAAAAGCTAATGGAAAAGCTAAAAATGCTGAAATTCCTAGCAACAAATGATGCAACATATAATAGTTTTCTCTATTGGCTAATAAAAAACGCGCCAAAACGCATGAAAAAACACTCAAAGACGATGCGCTCAGGTGTGAATACAGCCTGACAGTTTGGCTGCATTCTGTTCTCTACACGCTGTTTAACCTTTTAAGAACCATTCTGTTCTCTACACGCAATAGCTGAATGAGGGGCACATCGCGGATCTGAATTTCCGGGAGGACTCCCCATATGACGATCTCCCCTTTGGATGTACCCCCTGCAGGGCGCGCGTGGTGCGCTGTGATCACTGAGTCACTGAGACTCAGGTGATCACAGATCCGAGTAAAGGGCCGATCCCGGCCCATTACCACGTGATCAGCTGTCAGCCAATGACAGCTGATCACACGATGTAAACAAAAGCTTGGTAATCGGCTTTTTTCCTCCTCACGCTGACAGCGTGAGGAGAAAAAAAAGCCGATCACCGGCCTATGTGCAGGGGACATCGATCCCCAAGAGGCAATTCTGCCTCATCTGTGCCACCAGTACCCCTGCCATTGCCACCTGCCCACAGTGCCACTGCCCAGCAGTACCACCTATCAATGCCCACAAGTGCCTATCAATGCCCACCAGTGGTGCCACCTAGCAGTGCTGCCTAGCAGTGTAACCAACCAGTGCTGATCATTCCCCCTTATTGCCACCCATCAGTGCCCATCACTGTCACCCATCAGTGCCCATCACTGCCACCTATCGGTGCCCATCACTGCCGGTTCATCAGCGTACATCAATGAAGGAGAACAATTAACTGTTTGCAAAATTTTATAACAAAATATAAAAAATATATATATAACAAATTTGAAAAAAAATTGGTCTTTTTACATTTTTTTTTAACATAAACCCCCCCCGTGGTGATCAAATACCACCAAAAAAAAGCTCTATTTGTTTGAAAAAAAATTAATTTGGGTACATTTAAAGTGCATCAGCACTGAAAGCTGAAAATTGGTCTGGACAGGAGGGGGGTTTAAGTGCCCAGTAAGCAAGTGGTTAAATACAAGCTCTTTCATCGCACTTGGAATATGTGTTATTGCCGCCACACCACGCTGCACCCCACCTACACGTACAGTGTGGGGAGACACAGCTCTAGATCCTGCATTCAAGGATTGCTCCATAGGATGCTGCAAGTGAAAGGAGCCACCCTGAAACAGGAAACCTGGGGCAGCAGTCATGGCACCAGCCTAAATTGGAATATAGAATGATTAACTGGTAAAGAAGCTGCATACTCAACAAGTGTTTAAATCAGCTGCAGAAAATGCTTAAGACATGAAGGTTCAATATCACTTTGAGGTACTCCCCTGCTCCTCCTCCAAGGAAGCTGATTGCCAGCATCTTCAGGGACTCTATGGGATGTAATTATAAAGATATTGCAGAGCTGTTTGTCCTGCGAAACTGCATGTACTTTAGTTCTGTGTGAATATCGACAAAACTAAAGTTTACTGGGCTCGTTTCTCTCCAGGTCGAATGTTATTAATTCACACAAATTAGAGTGAAACTGGAAAATACTGCATTATGGCCAGAAGATGGGGCTGATGATTATAGAAAATATTTATTAACTATGATTGTCAGCCCCATCTAGTGACCACAGTGTGCTATTTTTCTGATTAACCCTATTCTGTATAAATAAAAAACATTCAACCTGGAGATTAAATAGCCTAAAAAAGCATTCATTCCCATGATGCGCCACTACACTGCAGAGTGCATGAGCATCATGGGAAATGTAATTCCAAAACATTTGAGGTGCCAAGGTTCGCCATCACTGCACTAAAAGTTCCACGGGCTGAACAAGAGAAATTACTTGGTTCCCCCATCTATGCTAAACAGTGTGGATGGACATATTTGCAGTTCTGGTGTTCTGTTGATTTGTGCCCAAAAAGTGCCCGTGCATGCGCAGAACGGAAGGGCAATGCAGCTGAGTTGGCAATTAGCTAGACTGACGTCACCATAGCGCATGCGCACATCGTAGGAGCCTTTTTTCCACGGGAGATACAATTTTTCAGGCACAATTTAATGCTATGCAAACACTGGAGGGACACCGTATTTGTCAAATTGTGCTCCATGTTGCGCCGTGGGTTTACAGCAAGGCACAATCCGACATTTAGGCTACTTTCACACTGGGGCGTTTGCAGGCGATGGCGGTAAAGTGGCGATATATTTACCTTAGTTTTAGCACCGTAATGCGGCCGCTAGTGCGGCAGTTTTAACTCCTGCTAGTGGCCGAAAAAGGGTTAAACCGCCCGCAAAGCGCCGCTGCAGTGGCACTTTGCAGGTGGGTTTGCAGCGCTGCCCCATTGTTTTCAATGGGAAGGGGCACTTTAGGAGCGTTAAAGGGGTTGTAAAGGTAAATGTTTTTTCACCTTAATGCATTCTATGCATTAAGGTGAAAAAACATCTCACAGTCCCGGCGCCCCCAGCCCCCCCGTTTTACTTACCTGACCCCTCGAAAATCCCGCGCTCGTCCCCCGACGTCCTTTCCACCGTTCAGCCTGGCCGCTGATTGGCTGGAGTGGATGGATGGAAAGCAGGGCAGCCATTGGCTCGCGCTGCTGTCAATCACATCCACTGACGGGGAGCGCCGGGGGCAGGGCCGTGTGATACAGCGAGCGGCTATAGCCGCCGGCTGTATCACGGGAGTGCGCCCGCAGATGCTTCTCACCATGCGAGGTAGCTCACATGAACGTGAGAAGCATCTGCGGGAGGAAGCAGAGACAGCCGCCGAGGGACCCCAGAAGAGCAGGTTCGGGGACACTCTGTGCAAAACGAGCTGCACAGTGGAGGTAAGTATGACATGTTTGTTATTTTAAAAAAATAAAAAAATTCCCTTTACAATCCCTTTCAATACACTGCTCCTACAGCGCTCCAAAGATGTGGCTTGCAGGACTTTTTTGACCACCCTGCAAACAGCCCTCGGGGGAAATTCACACTGCAGACACAGCAGCGGCTGTTTCAGGGTGCTTTGCAGGCGTTATTTTTAGCACTTTAGCACCGGCAAAGCGCCTCAGTGTAAAAGCAACCTAACGGTATCCCTCCACTGTTTGCATAGCATTAAATTGCGTGAAAAATGGTATCTCGAAAAGACCCTCCTATGATGTGTGCATGCGCTATGGTGATGTCACTCCAGCTGAATGGCAACTCAGCTGGGCACAAATCGATAGAACACCAGCTGCTGTTTTCTGATAGCCATGGGTGTCAGAATTTCCCAAATAGTCCCTGTATCAGATTAAAAAGGCAGCAGTCAATAGAGAAATTGATTTAGGTGTAATGTTGACAGGGCCACCCAAACTATTTTAAGCTAACATCGCAGGAATTTGCTGAAATTCAATCCGTAGAGGGCCAAATTAAGAAATGTCATGCAAGTACTTTGTTTAGATGGGACAATAAGACATGTAGTCCCAATAAAAGTGGTAATGTGACCTTTCTGTGAGCTGCTCATTGCTCACTCCCCAACCAGAAGTTCAGGGAAGCGGCACTGAGCAGTCCAGAATTAGCAGGGTTCCATAGTTCAAAATGTGCTTGGCCACATATTAGAAAAAAACATATTGAGGAATGTTTTATTAATACTAGGTGAGATTCGTACGCTCGCTTATGTTTTTTTCCTTCAGACCTAAACAGGAAGTAAAATATGAGAAATGAGTTGACCAGTCTGCGATTTTAGTGTAAACATTTCTATCACGGCATGGAATTTCTATGGTGTTTTCAGAAAAACAAAGGAAGGACAGAACTGAGAATGCACTTAGATTACACCTAACGTGGAATTTTACATATTTCACAGGCCTCAAACTCTCCCTCTATTAGGATACTTTCACAATGGCAGCGCCGGTCGTTAGCGCTAAAGCGACAGTTGCTTTTGCGGCTCTTTAGCGCTGTTTTAGCGGCACTTTTCAGCCAGAGCTTTAAGCCGGTCATACATGGATCGATGTTATAATTTCTTTCAATTATTTCCACAATTCCTTTCAAATACTTATCTAGAACAGGCATGGCGTTTCTATGGCAACTGATCATTTATGTTCAAACCTGGGAAATGTGATGGGTTTGATTTCTGTGTGCAGTGGCGTTTTATTTTTAATTACCAACCAACTTAATTAAAACAGTATTAACCTAGAAATGGAATATATTGAAAAAGATACACTAATTCAAGTCAAACTCCAGCTAACATTTTATAAGCAGTTACAGCAACAGGTTATACATAAATAAACCAAAGCTGATTATTATAAGCACACTGTCAGTGGTAAATGGTTTGTCTTAACTTTGTAACTGCTACATCTGCAGGACAGCTTCTTCTGTTAAAAAAACAACAGACTTTAGGTGGAAGTTAACTTTCTCAAACAACGCTGATTATTTTAAGCACTTGCCACTTGGGGGTAAATTCTTCTGGGTGTAAGTGGTTAATAATAATACTGATATTACATTTTTGGTTTTAGGTTTAATATCACTTTAAATGGTGACGTCCAGCCTGAGCTTTTTAAGCTGGGCTTCTTCTCTGGGTCGCAGGAGTGCAATTCGTTTTGCACTTGTGACACCATTTCAGCAGAAAGCGGACTGAAGTCCGCTCTCCACTGACGTCACTGCCATCAGTCGACGCACCGCTTCATCCCGATTTCCCAAGTCTTGATCCGCCAGCTCTCAGCCTCTCAGAGAGCCGCTAAGACGACCGCTCCCCATCCCTCCACAGCTCAGTGCTCCAATGAGCGTGGAGGAGCAGAGAGGCAGGGCAGGACTTACCATTGGGCTTGACTGGGCTCAAGCCCATGGGCCCCACCCATTAGGGGGCCCCACGGGCCCAGCTAAGAATACATAGCCGAGTGTACTCAGCTCGGCTCCGCTTACAGTCACACCCAGTCCCGCCCTATGATGGACATAACACAGGGATTGGGCGTGACAGTGAGCCGAGCCGAGTACACTCAGCTACTATCGGCTCCGCTCGGGACTGCGAGAGGACCCGAGAGCCGCTGTAAGGACATATTCGGTGACCCATCGCAGTTTGCTACAGAAGTGACATTCCGTCTCCGCCATCTTGCTACACCCACACTCGTCCACAGTAAGGATACACTAAGAAGGGGTAAAGTGGACATGTTGTTACACCCACCGGAGTTTTGCATTTGTATTTATAACATTAAAGGGGTTGTAAAGGGAAACATTTTTTCACCTTAATGCATTCTATGTGCAGCAGTGCCATTCTGCCGTCGTCAAACAACAGCAGCAATCTTAAAGTGGTTAAAGCAGAGATCTACCCAAAAGTGGAACTTCCGCTTTAAGCACTCCTTGCCCCCTTACATGCCACATTTGGCATGTAATTTTTTTTGGGGGGGGTGGGTACCTTCATTTTAAAGGGACTTCCTGTCCCACTTCCTCCTTCCTCTTTTTGGGCGCCTAGGCGACCCCTCCTCTCACCCTATCAGCAATCTTCTGAGACACGTCACAGGTGCCAGAAGATTGCTTTACCAATAGCAGAGTGCAGCATGACTCGCGCATGCGCAGTGTGCGCCTGGCCATGAAGCCATAAGACCCCTTTAACACCACACCGCCCATAGCGTCGGCGGTAAAACACCGCTATTTTTAGCTGCGTTTTACCACCGGATTTGGGGCGCATTTTACCCTCGCTAGCGGCCGAGAAAGGGTTAAAACTACCAGCAATATGCAGCAATAGCAGCGTTTTGCCAGCGGTATTACAGCGCTGCCACATTGATTTCAATGGGGAACAGCGGTGGAGGAGCGGTAAACACGCCGCTCCTTCACTGCTCCAAAGAAGCTGCTGGCAGGACTTTTCCCTGACGTCCTGCCAGCGCACCGCTGTAGTGTGAAAGCCCTCGGATTTTCACACTACAGACAATTGTGCAGCTTTTTAGGGATTGCAGTCGCTATTTCTAATGCTATAGCGCCTGCAAAACGCCCTGGTGTGAAAGGGGTCTTAGCTTTCACGGCCTGGTGCCCACAGTTACTATGATGGCGCCGTGGAGAGGAGGGGGAAAGGAGCGAGGCTCCGGGTGCCCGCATCGCTGGACTGTGGGACAGGTAAGAGTCTGTTTATTAAAAGTCAGCAGCTAAACTTTTTGTAGCTGCTGACTTTTAACCACCTCGCGCCCACCCTATAGCCGAATGGCGGCCGTAGAGCAGGCGCGTTCGTCCGGGTGGCCGTCCCTGGACGTCCTATTGTTTACTTCCGCAATGCGCGCCACCGCGGGCACGCATCGCGGAAGTTCTGTGTTCGCCGTGTCCCCCAGGGACAGGCAAACACAGATCGCTGTAAACAGCCAATCACAGCGGCTGTTTACAGCGTGATCGGCGTGTCCAATGGGAGATGATCTCATATGTAAACATATGAGATCATCTCTCAGCGCCGCTCTCCCTCCTCACACAGAGTGTGAGAGGGGAGAGATGAACGGCTGCAGCGGCAGCCGTTCTGCTTCGATCTGTGAAAAAAAAAAAAAAAAAGTAAAAAAAAAAGTGCCATTCTCCCCCAGCAGTGCCATCCATCCTCCCCCAGCAGTGCCATCCTGCCCCAGTGCCATCCTGCCCCAGTGCCATCCGCCCCAGTGCCATCCACCCCAGTGCTACCTGCCCCCAGTGCCATCCACCCTAGTGCTACCTGCCCCCAGTGCCATCCACCCCAGTGCTACCTGCCCCCAGTGCCACCTGCCCCCAGTGCCACCTGCCCCCAGTGCCATTTGTCACCAGTGCCATCTGTCATCAGTGCCACGTATAAGTGCCATCTGTCATCAGTGCCACGTGTCATCAGTGCCACATAGTGCCATCTGTCATCAGTGCCACGTATTAGTGCCATCTGTCATCAGTGCCACGTATCAGTGCCATTTGTCATCAGTGCCACTTGTCAGTGTCACGTGCCATCTGTTGTCAGTGTCACGTGTCATCAATGCCACTTATCAGTGCCATCTGTCGTCAGTGTCACGTGTCATCAATGCCACTTATCAGTGCCATCTGTCATCGGTGGCACGTATTAGTGCCATCTGTCATCAGTGCCACGTATTAGTGCCACGTGTCTTCAGTGCCACGTATTAGTGCCACGTGTCATCAGTGCCACATATTAGTGCCACCTGTCATCAGTGCCACATATTAGTGCCATCTGTCATCAGTGCCACATATTAGTGCCATCTGTCATCAGTGCCACGTGTCATCAGTGCCACGTATAAGTGTCATAATTGCCACGTATCAGTGCCATCTGTCATCAGTGTCACGTGTCATTGTCCTGGTGCTTCAAAAGTGTAATAAATAGTCAACAAGTTAGATGTGTAATTTATGTTCCTAGAACACATGATGGCGCTACCTGCGTGTTGGGCCTCTCTATGTGGCCAGGCTGTGAAAAAGTCCCACACATGTGGTATTGTAATACTCAGGAGGAGTAGCAGAATTTTTTGGGGGGTGTCATTTGTGGTATACACATGCCATGTGAGAGAAATAACCTATTACAATGACAATTTTGTGGAGAAAAAAAAATGAAAAATCTTAATTTTGCAAAGAATTGTGGGAAAAATATGACAACATCAAAAAGCTCACTATGCCTCTTACTAAATACCTTGGAATGTCTACTTTCCAAAAAGGGGTCATTTGGGGGGTATTTGTACTTTCCTGACTTGTTCGGGTCACAAGAAGTGAGATAGGCCACCAGTACATCAGATGTGATCAATTTTGTGCGATTCGCACCACAGCTTGTAGACTCTCTAACTTTCACAAAGACCAAATAATATCCACTAATTTGGGTTATTTTTACCAAAGATATGTAGCAGTATAAATTGTGGCCAAAATTTATGAAGAAAAATTAATAATTTGCAAAATTATGTCACAGAAACAAAGAAATATGCGTTTTTTTTTTCAAAATTTTCGGTCTTTTTTCATTTATAGCGCAAAAAATAAAAACCCCAGAGGTGATCAAATACCACCAAAAGAAAGCTCTATTTGTGGGGAAAAAAAGGACAAAAAATTCATTTGGGTACAGTGTTGCATGACTGAGTAATTGTCATTCAAAGTGTGAGAGCACCGAAAGCTGAAAATTGGTCTGGGCAGAATGGTGTTTAAGTGCCCAGTAAGCAAGTGGTTAATAAACTAATAAACAAGTGGAACTCCACTTTAAGTACTTGCTGCCTATTCAAGTACACACAAATGGCCACTAGAGATCACTGCAGAGAAGATCAGCTCATGTACACACTTTAGTTTCAGTTTGCACCTACTTACAATGTATTTACAGCTGGGACTACACTGTTAGAATTTCAAAAGGTTCTTTACGTTTTGAATAGTTGGTGGGGTCAAATTGACAAGTGTTTTCGACCACAGTAACAAGGAAAATCGAAAGAAAAGGAGGAACATTTTTTTCTTATGCCACCGTCTTTCGGGTGTAACATGTAACAAATGGGATCATCAGGGGTGCTGGAATAAGGAGTATTACTTATCTTGTTCTGCACTCTAGCAGTCTCCCTCCATCTGTGTGACTGGTCCTGCAAAGCCTCCTCTCTAAAGCCTGGTACACACTACTAGTTTTTTTTTCATTCAACCTACCTTGCTGAACAAAAAAAAAACTGTCAGCTCAGGTCGAAGCTGCTGTACTAGCTATGCAATGTTAGTACAGCGATTTCTCCTGCTGTGCTATGTGTTCAGGGGGATGCCGCTGCCAGAATACACCAATCGGTCATGTCCCTTCAACAGAAGCCATCCAAACAGCTGGCTTCTGTTGGACCGGCTGCAGTACACACGGGCCAAATGTCAGCCAGTTTCTATTGAACTGACCAATGCCACCCGACATTCAGTCCATGCTTCCTCCACATACAATGTAGTATTCATTTCCCTGCATTGTACATGAAGAAACCAAGGAACCAGCCACAGCCTGGAGCGGCTGGGAGAAGGAGACAGCACCAGAGCCGAGTGGAGCAGAGGTAGTTAATACAGCCTGTTCATCACCCCCGACTAGACATTTTACCCTTGCAGTGATCAGGGGCTCACCACAAGGGTACATTTGAAAGTAAAATTTGCAGATAATGTCTGATTTAAGAAGGCTGTACTGTGATTCTTAATGATTAAAGGTGACACCGGGGAAATATTTCATTTGCTAAAGCATAGGGTTTCAAACAACCGCCATGCCCTATTTTTACTGTTACATTACTCTTTTCACCTTTTTTTTTTTTTTTTTACAATATTTTTATTCAATTTTCAACAGAAGAAATTACAAATTCAGTATCTGACATTGTCGATGCATAAAAGCACAAGAAAATAATACGGAACAATTCAACTATAAAAAGGGAGGAGGAAAGAAACGGTTGTACATGTGTGAAGCAGCAAGGGTATTTCAAAGGGTTACAGGCCCAACCCCTCCAAGTAGTTATCCTGCATCTTGCTCCTATTAGGGGTCCAGAGAGCAGCATCTGAGCCCTCATTATCCAATCCTCCCTTTTTTGACTTCAGTGCCACAGTACCTCCTAAATATATGATAATAAAAGAAAAAAAAGAAAAAGGAGAGGGGGTACGGGCACTTGTGTTTTCAGGTGCACTCAATTGAACGAAAGTAGCTATAGTAAGAAAGGATAAAGAAGTAAGAAATAAAAAGCAAAAAGAAGAAAGAAAGAAAAAGAAGAAGAAGAAGAAGAAGGATGCACTCCAGTTCCCGGGGACCACCCCCCAGCCCCACATCAGAAGGACTCCCTTTACTCAGTTACCAGATCTCTAATCCAAGGTTCCCACACTCTATTAAACCAAGCCATTCTGTCAGCGAGTATTGCCGATAAACGTTCATTCACCATTATCCAGGACAATTTTGCTTTAAGTAAGTAAAACGGAACAATTGGTGATTTCCACGATTTAGCTATGGAGATCCTTGCTGCCACAAAGATAAAAGTTATAAGCCTGCTCATTGGCTTTGAAGCCCCTTCTACGGGGCGTCCCAGCAGCGCGTGCAGGGGCGATTTGCGGAGGTTCACTCGGGTCAAAGAATATATAAAATTGTATGTGCGTATCCAAAACCGTCGCACCTTCGGGCACGACCACCATATATGATACATTGTACCATCCGCATTACAGCCCCTAAAACACCGCGGAGACGCCCCAGGGGCGAAGGTGGCCAGACGGGCCGGAACCATATACCACCTCATCAACACCTTATAGTTTGCTTCAATCAAAGATGTGTTAATGAAAGATTTTGATGCACTTCGTATTACTTTGTTCCACTCCTCCATCGTCAAAGTGACATGCATATCCCCTTCCCATCTCTCCATGTATGGCAATTTCTGAGAAGGGGGGAACAAAATATTGTATAGCCGAGATATGTGACCCGTGAGGCCGTCGTACGTCCTACAAATAGTTTCCATCGGGGTGCATGTGGTGAGTGCAGAAGTGCGACTCAGTGACGCCAAAAAGTGCGCTATTTGAGTATAGCGATAGAATTCTGCCCTCGGAAGCTGATACTTTTCTTGCAGGGACGCTCGCGACAGAGCCCCCTTATGGTCACACAAGTCAGCTATCCGAAGTAAACCCTTGTTGGTCCACCATGAAAACTCTTGGGGGCGAAGACCCGGGGCGAACACCGGGTTGTTAAGCAAAGGGGCTAGCGGGGCATGTCCGGATTTGAAGTTATGGGTAGTAGTTAGCCTATCCCACAAATTTAGAGAGAAGGACAAAGTCGGGCACATCACCGTGGGCCGGTCCTTTTCACCTTTTTAACTCTTTTTTACCCCATTTCAGTGCTGCTGATCTTATCTATCCTCTTTCAGTCACATCCTGTCTACATGCACTCAATCCCGCAACAGCTGCCCCTCATTGTTCTCATCTGATTTCCCAATGACTATGGTGATCCATCCCTGAGCAATGTCCATGGCCAAAGTTTCCATCAGCTGTGCATGTGACAAGGTGACAACAGAGACACAACTTGGAGAAAGTTGTCACCTCCAGTAACACGAAGCGTCCAAACAAAGACCTTCATGGTAGTATCATCAGGTTATATTGTAATGAAAGTTTGACATATAAAAAAGACTGAAAATTATTTTTAAATAGACATTAGCAAGTTAAATCATAAGATTTTAGTGATTGGGTTTCAATCTATTCTGGGGCCGTTTCAGTTCCTTTTAGTCAGCCTCACCAGTACTTGTCTGGATGCTGAAACCCAAAGAAGACTTCTGTAGTTGTTCGGACCTTAAGAGCCCTTTCACACTGCGCCGCCTAGGGCGTCAGCGATAAAGCGGCACTATTTTTAGTGGTGCTATTCGGCCGCTAGCGGTGCGGTTTTACCCCCGCTGTCGGCCAAAAAGGGGTTAAATCTGCCCTTAAAACGCAGGTGGAGCAGTGTTTTTCCGGCGGTATCGCAGCGCTGCCCCATTGATTTCAATGAGGAGCAGCGGTGGAGGAGCGGTGAGTTCACCGCTCCTTTACCACTCCAAAGAAGCTGCTGGCAGGACTTTTTCTGACGCCCTGCCAACGCAACGCTCCAGTGTGAAACCCCTCGGGCTTTCACACTGGAGTGCATTGAGCAGCTGTTTTAGGGCGTTTTGCAGGCGCTATTTTTAACCCTATAGCGCCTTCAAAACGCCCTCAGTGTGAAAGGGGTCTAAAGTATAACTAAAGGCAAAACTTTTTCCTGGTGCCTCCACGGCAGCATACCTATGATAAGCTCTCAAAACAGAAAGAGGAATCAGCACCACAGAACCACCTGGACAATTGTGGATCCCAATTGAGAATGTTGCTGCTCAATCCTAGTAAAATACTAGTAGATAAAAATAATAAATTAGTTTGCAGCACAAAACTGTCCACAATGTCCTGTGAATGTCCACAATTGTGTTGAAAATTTGTACCAAATATATATTAATTCTAAAAAAGGACTTTGTATGGTTGAAAAATATCTCAGCCCTTTACTTAAACAATCTACCCCTCCTTTTATGTTTGGAATTACTTAAATAATATAATAAATAATCTGAAATCAAGTGAAACTGCAAATTCTCTGTATGATTATCTGAATAAAGTGAAAGTGTTTATTCACTGAATACATATCCGTGATGTCGCAACATTCAATGTGTTGAAAACAACATTCTCAAATCTATAAACAATGGTGTGTGTAATAAAATTAAACTCCTGCAAAAAACTATAAATGACCAAAAACTATATAAAAAATAAGTGTATAAAACTAAAAAAAAAAATTAATTTATGTACACTTAATCTTAAACTGTGCAATACCATATATATGCCATATTTATGTGTGAAAAAGGAAAAAAAAAAAAATATATATATATATATATATATATATATATATATATATATATATATATATATATATATAAATATTTTCTTAAAACAAAACCAAAAAACAACCGCTTGATATCTCCCAAAATGCATCCATGCAAAAAAAGTTAAAAAAATTCCAAAACTTAAATCAGAGTTCTCAATCAAAAGGCTGAAACAGCGTGATCCAACACTTCTTAGATTCAGATGTCCAATAAGCTCCTTTCATCAGAAAAGTTCTAAAGTGACTCACCAACAGTTGTGGCTGGTAAAATTATAGACCAGCAATTGCACAGAATAAAATATTTAGGTTATTCCTACTCTGTGGACTCCAACTTCTCAGCCTGTTAGGCCCCTTTCACAAAAATAGCGCCGATTTACCGCCGACGCCGCTCCCGCCCCAGTGTGAAAGGGGCCTTATTATCTCCTCCAACCCCTGTATATGATCCATTTCCAAGTATGCAATAGTGGGATGCTGTATCTCTCTCCACTCTGATTTCAATCTCTCCACCCTTCAGTATTTCTTCCAGAATTAACCACCGGCAATTAAGGGGAAGGAGAAAGGAAAAATTTCTTACGTGTCTGCCCGACACTAGGGAACAATAGTGTTATTAATAATGTGATCCTGTGTTCCAAAACCCAAGAGCCTAATCTCTGTAAAACAGCTTGATGGTGTCAGCGTCCTAGCCTCCGCTCTACTAGTTTCGTTGTGCTAGCGTCCTCACGGAACGGCCGCTGTGCCAAGATAGTGATATCCTGTGTTCACTAAGCAGCGGGACAGCTGCTTGGCATGTGACCTGGAAGCTAGTGACAGTCATTGAGGCCGTTCCGTGAGGATGTTATATAGTATATATCTACATACCGTACATATAGATATGGTCCTACTTTAAGGCCTGGTTCACACCTATGCATTTTTTTTGCACGCTTATAGTTTTGCAGAAACACACTACAGTCCTTTTATCATGGTTTCCTATGGATGTAGTTCACATCTGTGCATTTTATGGAAAGGGCCAGGGACTTTTTTTTGTTTTTTTTGTTCCATAGACAATGGATGAAAAGCATGTTTTGAGAAACGCAAAATGCACCTGCATTGGTGTGAATCAAGCCTAAAAAATAATCCTTGTACATTAGCACATGTTAATGGGAAAGAAAATAAATCATAATTGTACAGTACCTAAAAGAAATAAGTCATTATTTATGATTAAATATCCACTTCAATACTGGACAATTGCAGTCATGCAACACTGTACCCAAATTAATTTTTAATAATTTTCCTTCCACGAATAGAGCTTTCTTTTGGTGGTATTTAATCACTGCTGGGTTTTTTATTTTTTACTAAAATATTTTTTGAAAAAAAAAACGTTTTTCTTAGTTTCGGTCAGTAAATTATGTAAAAAAAGTAATATTTCTCTTTCACTGATGGGCACTGATGAAGTGGCACTTATGGGCACTGCTAGATGGCACTTATATGCGGCACCGATGAGCACTGATGGGCTGCACTGATGGGCATTGATGGGCAGCACTGATGAGCAGGCACTGAAAGGCAGCACTGACTGGCATCACTAATGGGCACTGATTGATGGCACTGGGGGCTTTACTATAACCTGTCCTGGTGTCCCCTGTGAGAAGATGCCGCTGATCGGCTCACCTCACCACACACTCTGTCAGTGTGAGACGATGAGAGACAAATTGCTGCATTTACATGTGACCGGCTGTGATTGGACACAGCTGATCACATGGTTAATATCCCACTCTGCGTGGAATCTGGTGTCAAACGTATTTTTTTACTGTCAAAATAAAAAAGTTTCTAAAGTGGAACTTCCGCTCATCGGAACCCCCCCCCTTCGGTGTCACAGTTGGCACCTTTCAGGGGGGAGGGGGGTGCAGATACCTGTCTAAGACAGGTATTTGCACCCACTTCCTGCATAGACTCCCATGGGAGTCTATGTTTCTTCCTGTATCAGCGCGCTGTCTGCTGGGACACACACGAGTGTGGACCATTCTCATTGCGCTGCGTGACTCGCGCATGCGCAGTGGGGAACCGGGAAGTGAAGCCGCAACGCTTCACTTCCTGATTCCCTCACCTAGAATGGCGGCAGCCTCGGCTGCTGACATCGCTGGACCCTGGGACAGGTGAGTGTCCATTTATTAAAAGTCAGCAGCTGTAGTATTTATAGCTGCTGGCTTTTAATATTTTTTTTTCCAGTGGGCTCCCTCTTTAATATCTGTAACTGTCCATTTGAATATTTCTCCTATGAGGCTGACAGTTCTTTAAGTCTTGCACTGTCTTATCTTCCAGTAATATATGACCCTTGGCTCTTGTCTTGTGACTTAGAAAGGAAGTCACTAATCTATTGCATTCCAGACCCTTTTGAGAGGAAGCTAAAGTGACAGTCAGTATATTTAACCCTTAATGGGGCCAACTTGAGAGCAAGATAAGTCGTGTTACCCATCTACATGCCAATTATCAGCAAACAAAAAGGGTGAAAGTTCCCTTTTCTGCATAGCACACTAAAGCTATCTTAGAACAGAAAGTATTCACATATCTTGCATTACATATCCCAAAAATAAGAGGATTATTAATTGTATCCATGGATTTTTTCCGACGGATGTTGGCTCAAACTTGTCTTGCATACACACGGTCACACAAAGTTGGTCAGAAATTGCAAACGTCAAGAACACGGTGATGTACACCACATACGGCGAGCCGAGAAAAATGAAGTTCAATAGCCAGTGCGGCTCTTCTGCTTGATTCCGAGCATGCGTGGAACTTTGTGCTTCGGAATTTGTTGTCGGAAAATTTGAGATCCAGATCTCAAATACTGTGTGACGGAAATTCCGATGGAAAATGTCCAATGGAGCCTACACACGGTCGGAATTTCCGACAAAAAGCTCCCATTGAACATTTTCTTTAGCAAAATCTGAGCGTGTGTACGGGGCATTAGAAGGACAGTGGGCAGAACCATGGACATCATTTAATCATGTCCAAAACCGACAACTGCACATCTAATGGAATAGAGCCTGCCTTACTTACTGGCTGGAGGACATCCAGCATCATCTAGCACTTTTCTCCTCCTCTTTCGTTCATTGGATTGGACTTCTTTCCTAGAAAGCTCTTCATGGAAGTTCAACATAATATGTGGGAATTACCTAGGGTGGTCATGCTGAGTCTATGGGCTGAACGTAAGATATTTAACAGATTCCACTATCTGCACTAATTAGTGCAGATGGATGAGTCTCCCCTTCTCCTGCTTCTGGACGAATGGTCAAACATTCCCATAGACACACTCCTAAACCTTGTGGACAGCCTTCCCAGAAGAGTTGAAGCTGTTATAGCTGCAAAGGGTGGGCCAACTCAATATTGAACCCTACCGACTAAGAATGGGATGCCATTAAAGTTCATGCATGTGTAAAGAGTGCACAAAGCAAGATCTATAAAGACGTGGATGAGCGAGTTTGGGGTGGAGGAACTTGACTGGCCTGCACGGAGTCCTGACCTCAACCCAATAGGACACCTTAGGGATGAATAAGATCTGAGACTGTGAGCCAGGCGTTTTCATCCAACATCAGTGCCCGACCTCGCAAATGCGCTTCTGAAAGAATGGTCAAACATTCCCATAGACACACTCCTAAACCTTGTGGACAGCCTTCCTAGAAGAGTTGATGCTGTTATAGCTTCAATGGCTGGGCCAACTCAATATTGAACCCTATGGACTGAAGCCCCATACACACTATCAGATTTCCTGCTGGTTTTTGTCTTCACATTTACCAAAACCATGTAGTAGAAGGGCCTGCCTGATTGCATCCGAACTGAAACTCCTAAAGTTTGACCTCATATTATATGGTTTTGGTAAATCCAAAGACAAAAATCAGCAGAAAATCTGATAGTGTGTATGGGGCTTAATACTGGGATGCCATTAAAGTTCATATATGTGTAAAGGCAGGCATCCCAATACTTTTGGTAATATAGGGAATGAGTATAACAGTATACCCATAAAGTGACACCTAATGTCTCCCCCATGTGCAGCAGATGGAGATCGTAACTCATGGTGTATCATGGCCTTTCTATATTTGTTAGGCATTATGGGGGATGTGACATGAGTATTCTTCTGTTGGAATCAGTCCAATTGTGTTTACTGACCCCTTTAAAATCAGTTGTGGGCGACCTTACCCTTTGACCATATCAAAGAAGACAATGTTGCTGAATCTTCGGGTCCATAACGGAAAACACAAAGTGTGTTTAATTAAAAAAATCAACTGCTGCTGAAAACTGAGACATTTTAAGATCAAAAGCTAAGATTTAAAAATTAGCTCCAGAGAATATGCAAAATGTTTCCCAAAATAGCACAAATAATGAGCAGTGGGCATGGCAGATAATTGGAGAGTGAATTAGTTGAGAGGGGCAGGGAGCAGACAGAAATGACTTGCTATGCCCAAGCAGGGTGGAAGCAATGCCATCAGAGGGCAGAGGTATTGTGTGCATGTGTGTGTGGGCACGCTTAGCGTGTATGTGCTTAGCATGTTTGCATCCAGGTTGATCTTGCACAGGAATTTTGGAGGGAGTGGAGGGGCACTGCATGCTCAGTCCTGCATCTGTTTGTATGAGGGGGTGGTATTCCATCATACAAGCTTTCTCTTTTGTAATCTGACTCTAGGATTCAGGTTCAGCAAACCCAGGTAATCAGTAACCAGACTGGATCATCCGATGAGACAAGAGGTGGTGTGATTCTGCTTTTCCCCACCCAAATTGGGGCTTCAGAAAGCAAACTTTGTGAGTAGTCTAACCCTTTTCCTATTTTTCTTATTCTGTAAGGTCTTTGTACTGTTATTCTTCCTATAGTTATTTATTATCTGTCTGTCCATCTGTCACCTGTCAAGTGTAATAATCAGGGACCTTTACTGATATCCTGTGATCACTTTCAGGTTGTACCGGTGGTGGTGGTGGTGTTTGCTCAGGGTCACGCCATGATCCTACCTGGCTCCTTTTTGTTGTTGACCTTCTGCTTGGTTCTTGGACCACTCCAGATTGTGGCGGACGAGGCTGACTATGAAGAAGAGATTGTCCTCAGGCTTGTCATGGAAGAAGATGCCCAAGTTGACAGTGAGAAGAAGATGACTCCTGGGGTTTTCCTCTGGAGTAACAAGGTACAAAATGCTGCTTGACCCAAAATCTTGAAATGTCTCAGATATTTTAAAGTATCATAATGACCTATTTATGATAAAAAGGCTGTGAAACACTTTCCCTTGACTGATGTAATTCCATGGTTTGGTTGCATAGGATATCCCTCTTGTAAATTATAGTAAAAGATACAGAGTATGATTTCAGAGAAGTTTTTACTTTAGTTTAGGTATCCTGTTTTTCACAGCTTGGGAGACGCTATGTTCTTTTATAATTTTCCCTTTCAATTAATTGAGTTTTAAGAAAAAAATATAATGCATATTCAGTAAGCAGTTACTTTAAATTATTACCTTTATTTTTTGCCTTTCCTTATTTTTCTTACTGTACTTTTATTGTGATTTGTAGACTACCCACTAGTAGAATACCATAACTTGTTAAAAAAGAATGTTCTTTAGTAAGGAAAATACATTTGACATTAATAATTATGCTACCAAAATTGCTGTGTTTCTCTTTTGCTGGAGACCGCCATTTTGCTGAAGCCCAGAGCCCCAGCAGTAAATCATAAATTGTAAATCAAAAAACTGTTAAATTCCTGGAATGCCAGAATTGTTAACTGTCACATTTTCTTGTGTTCTCAATCAAACTGTGAAACCATCAAATGGCTGGGGTCACATGCAACTGAGCACATGTGCAGAACCATGGCATTTGCAGATCAAACAGAAGCAGCTTCCTGTAAGGATGCCATCACACCTGAGCATAGTGTCTTTAAAAGTTTTTTTCTGTGTTTTTTTATCTGCAACTTGCGTGTTTATATTGAGCGTTGGTGTTTTTTTATTAGCTATAGAGAATAATCTGTTACATCATTTGTTGCTAGGTATTTCAGCTTTTTTAGCTTTTCTTTCTTTTCCAATGTTTTTATTCAGAAAGTTTTAACAAGTACAAAATCGACATTTATCATCTTAGTGCAAAGTAATTGTACAGGTGATAGGTTGATTATGAGTCGGTTACATCATACATTGCTTTGTATTTTTGTGAGGTTATATGTATCCTTGTCCCCGCTTTAGATTTATTCAGTAAGGACAGACCTGTACCGGGCATTACAAGAACATTAAACCCAAGATAGAAAACAAGAAGAAGGAACCTCCCCTAAATGGTGCACAAGTGTGCTTCAACATGTCACTCTGAGAACTGTGAGGGGAGGCCCCTTCTCCCTTCTCCCTCTGTCACCTCTGCTAGGTGTGACCAACTAGATTAACTTCTAAGTGGGCCCAGGGGCCCCAATTGGTCCGTGGGCCTCTGAAGGCCAACTCCAGTTGATAGAAAAGAGAGAGAAGAAGAGAAGGGTAGGAAGAAAAGTAGAGGATAGTGGGGGGGGGGGCGGGTGCACCCCGGTCCCGGAGAGAAGAACTCCTGAGCCACTCCCATCTCATTATGTGGCCGAGAGGTATAGAGGTAGATCCAGGGGTCCCATATTTTATTGAACCAAGCTATCTTATCATTTAAAATTGCAGAGAGGTGTTCGTTCACCATTACCCATGATAGTTTTTAGCTTTTAGCGGGTGAGAAGGGATCATTGGGGATTTACAAGATTTGGTAATCGCTATTCTTGCTGCAACAAATATGAAAGCGATGAGTCGCTTCGTGTGCCTCGATGTCCCCTCTACTGGGCGTCCCAACAGTGCCTGCAGGGGCGACTTAGTGAGATTTGTTTGAGTCAGTGAATATATGAAATTGTATGTGCGTATCCAAAACCTTTGCACTTTTTGTCCACCATGTATGAAAGATGGTGCCGTCTATAGTACATCCTCTGCAGCATTGCGGGGAGGCCCCCAGGACAAAGGTTGCAACCCTTGTTGGGACCATATATCACCTCATCAAGACTTTGTAGTTTTCCTCTATCAGCGAGGTGTTGATATGATTTAGATGCTTTTTGTGTCATTTTGCACCATTCCTCTGCTTCTAAGTTGATTTCTATATCTTGCTCCCATTTTTGCATGTAAAACAGTTTTTGAAAAGTCAAGGTTAAAATACTATAGATCTTCGATATGTGACCAGTGTGTCTGTCGAGGGTGCTGCAAACATTTTCCATTGGGGTGGATGTAGTTAGATCCGAAGTGCAATTTAATGTTGCTAGGTAATGGGCTATCTGTGTATAGCAGGGATATGCAATTAGCGGACCTCCAGCTGTTGCAAAACTACAAGTCCCATCATGCCTCTGGGTGTCATGCTTGTGGCTCTCAGAGTCTTGCTATGCCTCAGGGGACTTGTAGTTTTGCAACAGGAGGTCCACTAATTGCATATCCCTGGAGTATAGCAATATAATTCTGAATTTGGGAGTTGGTACTTTTCCTGGAGGACCTGTTTCGACAGAGCACCTCTATTTGAAGCAGACATTTGTTGGTCCACCACGTAAATTCCTGGGGGTGAAGACCCGCGATGAATGAAGGATTATTGAACAGTGGTGCTAACGGGGTGTGTGGGGACTTAAATTTGTATGTAGCTACCAATCTGTCCCATAGAATTAAAGAGAAGTATAGAGTAGGGTACAGAATTGTCGGTCTATCTCTCCCTTTCATCCACATTAAGTGACTGTTTGGATGCAAGGAGGATTCCATTGTCATCCAGAGTGGTTTGGACTGTTGTGTGTGGAATCAAATCAGTTGGGACAGTTGCGTTGCATGGTAGTACTTAATCAGATCTGGTACCCCCAGGCCCCCCTTCAGTTTTGGTGTATATAATGTTCATCTATTCACCCTGCTTTTTTAGCTTTTCTATTAGCTTTTATTTCTTGTTTTATTATTATTATTTATTTATTTATTTTTGTTAGGGTAAGGGTTAGGAGTTGGGGTTAGGGTTAGGATTAGGGGTAGGGTTATTATTTTTATTTTATTTTGTTAAGTTTAAGGTGTTTATACTACTACTACTACTACTATTAATAATAATAATAATAATAATAATAATAACAATACATGAATAAATAACAAATGGAGGAATTGAGGAATTTGAGACGTTAAATTAAGCCATGGGCAGGTAAGGTCATGTGCCTCCATCCCTATCCTTCACATAAAGTCCAACTCCCTTGCTGCTTTTTCTTCATGAATAAATGAATGTAAAATAAATACACAAATAAATAAAAATAATCATAAATAAATAATAAAAAAATTCAATAAATGAATCCTAAGTAATAATAAAAAATTAACCCATAATCTTAACCCTTAATAAAAAAAATATACAACAAAAATAATAATAATAAATAACACTCTAACTCTAAGCAAGCCCTTGTACACACGGTCGGAGATTCCGATGGAATGTGTCCGATCGGACTGTTTTGTCGGATATTCCGACTGTGTGTGGTCTACATCTGACTGTTTACAACTTGTTGGTAAAATTTTCCGACAAAATGCTCCGATCGGACATACTGCGATCATCTGTAGAGAATTCCGATCGGACAAAGTGGCACGCATGCTCAGATCAAATTCCTACACCAAAGCTATTTGCTTACAACTTTGAACGTAGTCCCATCGTAACGAAATAACGTCATCACGTCGGATTTTCCGACAACTTTGTCATACCGTGTGTATGCAACAGTTTCGGACAAAATCCGTCGGACAACATCCGACGTATTTGGTTGTCGGAATCTCCAACCGTGTGTACAAGGGCTTACACAAAATAAATAAATTCATAAATAATCATGTAAAAAATTGTTTTTTTGGGGTGTTTTTTATTATTATTATTTTTATAGATTAGGGGTTAATTATTGTTTATTTATGTGTTATTACATATTATTCATTTATTTTATTTAATTATGATGACTTTTAGCTATTTGTGTATTTATTTTAGATTTATTTGTTCATATATTATTACTATTTTATTTCTTAATTTTGTAATTTGAGCAGAAAATTGCGCAAAAATGTGTGGTAAAACGTGCGAATGGAGTATTTCCATTCATCTCTATGACAATAAAAAAAGTTTCCAGCTACAAAACACTGAGTTGTGAATGAGGCCTGAAGGATAGGAGGGTTTAATTCTGCTTTAAGGCCATCAGCAGATCGACCTCTACAAACTCAGCAATGCCTAAAAATAGAGAGCAACTGAGCATGTGCAGAGCAGGGTTAGAGAGTGTATTACTGAAACAGTAATACACTGTATATAACATTATAGGCACTTATTTATAATGCTTTACATAACTATACTTGCAAAAGCAGTCAGGCTGAAGTGATCTAGCAGGACAGGATATATTTAGTTATAGAACCTGTACACAGGAGCAAAAAAAGGGGACATCTGCCAAATGTTGATGACTTCCGCCGTGGGACACCTGAACATGATATAGAGCAGCCATTCTTAATCAAAGTTCAGTGGCACCCTGGGGTTCATCCACAGGTTGCTAAGAGTTCCTTAACCACTTACCAACCACTGCATGTACATATACGTCGGCATAATGGCACGGCTGGGCAAAAGGAATTTGTCTCCGTGTGATCGTGTGCGCGCCGGCAGAGTGCGCGCGACCCTGCCGCGAGCTCCGCGAGTTGGATACCCGTGATCGTCTCACAGAGAGGAAGAACGGAGAGATGCTAATGTAAACAAGCATCTCCCCGTTCTGCCTAGTGACACTGTCATTGATCACAGCTCCCTGTAATCGGGAGCGGTGATGTGTCACTCATAGCCACGACCCCTAAAAGTAGGAATCACTCCCTAGAACACACTTAACCCCTTCCTAGCCAGCTAGTGGTCAACCCCTTCACTGCCAGTGTAATTTTTACAGTAATCAGTGCAATTTTATAGCACTGATCACTGTAAAAATTACAATGGTCCCCAAAAATGTGTCAAAATTGTCTGATGTGTCCGCCATTACTAGTAAAAAAAAAATTATTAATAAAAATGCCATAAAACTAACCCCTATTTTGTAGACGCTATAACTTTTGCGCAAACCAATCAATAAACGCTTATTGCGATTTTTTTTACCAAAAATATGAAGAAGAATACATATCAGCCTAAACTGAGGAACAAATAGCTTTTTTATATATTTTTGGGGGATATTTATTATAGCAAAAAGTAAAAAATAATGTGTTTTTTTCAAAATTGTCACTCTATTTTTGTTTATAGCGCAAAAAATAAATACCGCAGAGGCGATCAAATACCGCCAAAAGAAATCTCTATTTTTGGAAAAAAAAGGATGTCAATTTTGTTTGGGAGCCATGGTGCATGACCGTCAATTGTTAGTGTCAAATCGCAAAAAGTGCTCTGGTCTTTGGCCAGCCAAATGGTCCGGGGCTGAAGTGGTTAAAGTCATTGTAAGGTTTTTTTTTAAAACAAAACAAAAACAAACATATACTTACCTCCACTGTGCAGCTTGTTTTGCACAGAGTGGCCCCGAACCTCATCTTCTGGGGGTCTCACGGCTACTCCCGCATCAGATAACCCCCTAGGAGAAGCGCTCTTCCAAGGAGGTTACCTTGCGGGCATGCTCCCGAGTCCAGCATTTGTATCCATAGACATGAATGATGGACTCGGCCCCATCCCCTGGCACCTGCGTCATTGGCTTTGATTGACAGCAGCGGGAGTCAATGGCTACGCTGCTATCAATCTATCCAATCAGTAAACAAGACACCGGTCTGAGCTGGTGTGCTCGTTCCCATTGCGCAAATTTCGGGGCTCAGGTAAGTCTAAGGGGAGCTCAGGGGCACTGCTGCATTAAAAAATGTTTTTCACCTTAAAGTGGTTGTAAACCCTTTTGTCGTACTTTTTATCTATAGGTAAGACTAGAATAAGGCTTACCGATAGATAGTGGAAATATCTCCTAAACGCGCGCCGTTTAGGAGATATTTCACTTGTAGTGCGCCAATGTCGTCATTGGCGAATGCGCTGTGAAGAAACGGACCACCTTGCCGTTTCTTCCCTCAGTGTTTGCCGTGACTGACACATGCGCAGGAGTGACGTCACACAGCTCTGGCCAGTCACAGAGCCGGAATCCATGGCCCTGGAAGGAAGAGGGGAGAAGATGGACACGGCCTGCACAGGGACAGTGCAGGCTTCGTTTGCAGGTAAGTGTCATATAATGGATTAGCATGCGATGTATACTAGTCCATTATGCTTTTAATTTGCAGGCCTTGCGGGGAGCAAAAGAGGAAGTAAAACTCATCGGGGTTTACTTCCTCTTTAATGCATAGAATGCATTAAGGTGAAAAATGTAAAGGCGGTTGTCCCAATACTTTTGACAATATAGTGTATGTTATGTAAAGAAGGGCCTCATCCACACTGGATGTTTTTTTCAGCAGTGGAGTGAAAAATAATACGCATTCATAAACACACTATAGAAAAATGACAGTACAATTACAGTACATATTAGCCATTAGCCCACGTACACACGGTCGGAGATTCTGCCAACCAAATCCGTCGGATTTTGTCCGTCAGATTTAGTCCGACGGATTGTGTCTGAAACTGTTGCATACACACGGTCGGACTAAGTTGTCGAAAAATCCGATCTTTCAGAACGTGATGACGTAATTTCGTTACGATGGGACTACATTCAGGCTAGTAGCCAATAGCTTTGATGTAGGAATTTGATCTGAGCATGCGTGGCACTTGGTCAGATCAAAATTCGCTACACATGATCGGAGTATGTCCGATCGAACCAGTTGGTCGGGAAATATTTCCAACATGTTGGAAAATTGGGTCCGACGGATATTTCGGACGGAATCAGTCCGATGCATACCACACACAGTCGGATTATATCCGACAGCACGGTCCGATAGGACACATTCCGACGGATTCTCCGACCATGTGTACAAGGGCTTAGACTGTCCCTATAGTGCTATAACAAATTGTCTTTCCTTCCTTATTACAGGAATCCTGGAGAATGTCTGGCCAATACGTTGTGGTGCTGAAAGAAAACACACATAAGTCGCAGACAGAAAGGGTGATCCGTCGCCTGCAGACCCGGGCAGCAAAGCACAGCTATCTGACTAAGATTCTTTATATCTTCAATGAACTATTCCAGGGGTTTGTGGTTAGGATGAGCAGCGATCTGTTAGAGATGGTGAGTAACCTTATTTGTCAGCATTGGTTGCGGATTTTACTCAACTTTTTGTATAAACCAAAGGGCAAGGGGATAATAAGATACTGACTGTGGCAATTACTTTTTATTTAAACAACATGTGCTAGCTGCAGCTTTAAATAAGGTTTTAGCTGACTTTAATAAGCAACAGCTCTGCTTTAAAGTGTTACTAAACCCAGGACCCTGCATTCACTATATCTGGTCTCCCAACAGTACACAGAACATGGAAATGCAATACTTGTTGTAAATATAAACTGCTAAATATCTTTTCTCATCAGCAGTACAGTGTGACTTCTATCAGTGTCTGTCAGACCAGCATACAGACAAACAGTTTTAGATTTGAAACATGTTCTATTTCTAGGTCCGTCTGAATTTTTTAAGAAAAAAGTCAGATGAAGCACACACACGATGGTACTATCTGACGGAATGATTCTTTTCTGATCCTTTTCTGCCGGAAAATCCGGTCGTGTGTACGTGGCATAAGTCGTGCACTCCACAAATTTGGCCTTTATGGAAGAGTGAAATTAAAAAAAAAGAAAGCCATAAGAAGTCCCGTTTGCAGTTTGTAAGAAGCCATGTGGGGGACACAGCAAACATGTGGAAGAAGGTGCTCTGGTCAGATGAGACCAAAATTGAACTTTTTGGCCTAAAAGCAAAACGCTATGTGTTGTGGTTAACTAACAATGCACATCATCCTGAACACACTGTGAAACATGGTGGTAGCATCATGTTGTGGAAATGCTTTTCTTCAGCAGGGACAGGGAAGCTGGTCAGAGTTGATGGGAAGATGGATGGAGCCAAATACAGGGCAATCTTAGAAGAAAACCTGTTAGAGTATGCAAAAGACTTGAGACTGGGGTGGAGGTTCACCTTCCAGCAGGACAACGACCCTGCAGCCAGATCTATAATGGAATGGGTTAGATCAAAGCATATTCATGTATTAGAATGGCCCAGTCAAAGTCCAGACCTAAATCCAATTGAGAGTCTGTGGCAAGACTTGAAAATTGCTGTTCACAGACACTCTCCATCCAATCTGACAGAGCTTGAGCTATTTTTCAAAGAAAGAAGATTGGAATTGGATTGGAAGATTTCACTCTCTAGATGTGCAAAGCTGGTAGAGACATACCTAAAAATATTTGTAGCTGTAATTTCAGCAAAAGGTGGTTCTACATAGCATTGTCCCAGGGGGGCTGAATACAAATGCACAATTTTGAAATTCATTGATTATTTAACTTCTATGATATAAATCCCAAAAAATACATTTACGTTTTTGGTTGTAACATGACAAAATGTGGAAAATTTCAAGGGGTATGAATACTTTTTCAAGGCACTGTATCCCGTTAGTTTGGTGCTGTGAAAAGCTGCAGACTAGGGCATCCTTTTACAGTAGTAGAAACAAATTCCTTCTGTATTTGCATAGAGTTTTGCAATTTATTACCCTAGTCAATGATTGCTTGGGTCACGTATGCTTGACAATATTTGTATGTGGTGACAACAAACATGTGAGTGCACAGCAATAAACTGTACATGGCTTGTAACCAAAAACACATAGGGCAAGGTGTGTTTACTTTACTTCTCTGAATTTGCTGAAGTCTAAAGTTAAAACAGAATGTATTCTGTTTTTATAAATTTTCTTAAAGTGGTAGTTAACTCACCTATAGGTAATGCCCTGTACACACTAGTGGAATTTCCGTCAGAAAAATCTTGGATGGTTTTTCTCGACGGAATTCCGCTCAAGCTTGGCTTGCATACACACAGTCACACAAAAGTTCCCCGAACTTTCCACCGTCAAGAATGCGGTGATGTACAACACTACGACAAGCCGAGAAAATGAAGTTCAATGCTTCAGAGCATGCATCAAATTGTTTCCGAGCATGCGTAGGAATTTTGCATGTTGGAATTGGTACAGACGATCAGTAATTTCCAATCTGAACTTTTTCCGACCGAAATATTGAGAACCTGCGCTCAATCTTTTGCTGGCGGAATTTCTGGCAGCAAAGGTCCGATGGAGCATACACAAGGTCGGAATTTCCTACCAAAAGCTCACATTGGACTTTTTCTGGCGAAATTTACACCCGTGTGTACGGGGCATAAGTCTATAATACGGCTTACCTATAAGTACAGTAAATATCTTCTAAACATGCACCGTTGACATAAAAATGCGGGAGTGACATTATGGCTCCGGCTCGGCCATTCATACAGAAGACTGGGTGAAAAAGGAAATGCCTATAGTGGTGACAGCTGGATGGTGGTTGGACTAGTGCAGGCATGTCCAAAGTCCTGCCCGTGGGCCAATCGCAGCCCGCGTTCTGGTTTTGAACGGCCTGCCTGGTTATTAGGACACATATATCTTTTGTGGCCCCAACGATCTCCTAGTGCCAAGGCCACAAAATATATATACGCTGGCTGCCTTGGAGAGGACAGGGAGGAGGTGGGATGAGTGCCATACACACAAGAGAATTTCCATTTTACATGGCAGCCTCTGTAGTAGGAAGTCCCATCTCCTGCGCTGCCATTGGACAACTGTTCTGTCCATCATAGGAGGCGGGACTTTGTATTAAAGAGGCCGCTAAGAAAACAGGAGTTTCTCCTGTATGTTTTGGCTCTTGTCTCGCCTCCTCCCTGTCCCCTCCGAAGCTGCAGATGTATGGGCATCAATCAGGCTGCACTGATGGCAATGGTGAGTCTGCATTCATGGCAATGGGGGTGCTGCATTCATGGCACTTGTGAGACTGAAGATGGGCAATGACCCTTATTTTGCTTCACAGTTCTTTATTTAAAATGTAAGTTTCTTTCCTGAAACTTCCCTCTTAAAGTGAAGGTGCATGTTATACGCCAATAAATACGGTATATCCAAATAACACGCCCAAGCTCATCTCTTTACTTACACACAGCCACAAAGGCAAGAGAATTCTTGTTGTGCACTGTATTAGTGCTCGAACGAACACACTTAGACCAAATTTTAATGGTTCAAATAATGTCAGGTAAAATGGTCAGCCCTCACACATGTTCACTTCATCAAATCTAGAAAAAGTTTGGACACCCCTAGACTAGTGGGTAGCGGGCAAAGAGAATGGGGGGAGGCCACAATTATTAAATAATAAGCATGGTTCAGTTTAGAAGGGGAAGTGTAGCATCAGTTGAAGGATTATTGGTTAGGAGTCTGAGTTACCACTTGCATCCAGGTATTTTGCCGCTTTGCTGTGAATGAATCGTAATTACTCTCCCCTCCTCCTCCAGCTCATACAACTTAGTATGGTGTTTCACTTAGGCCGCGTACACACGCGCGGACTGTTCGCCCAACTTTGTCCGCTGAACAGTGTTTGGGCGGACAGTCCGCTCGTTTGTGGGCTTTCAGCGGACAGTTTCAGCGGACAGTTTGACGGACAAGGTTTTTCGGAAATTCCGTAAAACTGTCCGCTGAAACCTTGTTTCAGCGAACAGTCCGCTCGTGTGTAGGCTTGTTCATCAAACAAAGTTGCGCGCATGCTCAGAAAGGATTTTCACGCCGAAAGCTATAATGCAGTGTATAGGACGTCGTATTTTTCGTCCCGTCGTACGTGCCGTTCACGTCATCACGCACGGTTTCAGCAAACTGTTCGTCCGTCGTGTGTGGCCATGTCCGTCCATGCTAAGTTTGAGCGGACTGTTTGCCGAAACTGTTGGACGGACAAAGTTGGGCGAACAGTCCGCGCGTGTGTACGCGGCCTCAGACAAAGCCAAAACATAGGCAGCGACTGCTAGAGTCTCCTATTAGAAATTCAGTATGTTCTTCAAAGACTGAATCATTAAAGAGCACTTTTTAAAATATTTATTGCTAAAACAAATCCATACAACTAATGATAAGCTTAAAGTGGCTGTAACCCTCAGAGATGAAATATGAACAAAGCATATCCACCTATAGTGTGTACTTGTCTCAAGTAAAAGCACTACGTGTAATTTCTGTCTAGAACTGATTGACAGCTTCAGCTCTATCCCTGTGAGCTGTGTGTAGAGGGGTGTGTCCCTTCCCTCCAATAAGCTCTCAGAGCTCTCCTCACTGAGCTCTGCAGAGTGTAACCCTAGCTATCCAACCACTTTTTTTGGAACTCTCAGACAAGCTGTAAATTCAGCACTTTGATCAGATGTAGAGAAGAGAAGACTACAAATAAACAGGTACAACCTACAGTATGTAGGGGGATTTATTTAATCTCTGTGTATCACCTGGGGATAGTCACTTAACTAACAGTAGTGGCTGCTCCATTAGGGTCGCAGGGGCGCCGCATCCCTAACTCATGTGCCCGGCCCCTAATTTATATGCAGGATTTGATGGGGCGTGTTTTTTTAAGCACCTGATTAGGACCTGAGTGTCAGGGCTGGGCTCAGCCCTTCCTTCTCTGAGCTGGCCACTCAGCTGTCGGCTAATTTCCAGCTCCTATCTCTCCTATACTCAGCTGTTGATGATATCCTGCTCATCAGTCCTGCCTATTTAAGCCGTTCAGTCCAGAGGTTCTCTGCCTTGGCCTTAGTCAACATCACAGAAACTATCTCCTGCGATCCTGTTCAAGACTTGATTTGCTGACATTCCTTCTGGCTCCAGATCCTGCTTGCTGTTCCACTACATTGATCCCTGACTTCTGGCTTGGCTGACTATCCGTTCCGATTACTGAACTTTGGCTATGTTTTGACTAAGTTTGTTCTTATTACTTTTATTATTATTAAGTGTGATTTAACTGTACTTCTGTCTCAGCCTGATTTCATGGTTTCTGACACTGAGGCTCTAATTGGCTTAAAAAAAGGGTGGGCTTAGGGCGCAGGGCCCTTTTGCCACCATTGTTTGCCGCTCCCCCCAAAAAATGGAGCACCAGCCACCACTGTTCACTAGGTATATGTAAGGGTGTACAATCACTTTAAGACCAGTTTATGAACTTTATAAGATTGACCGAGTTTAATTTTCCTTTAAAGTGTATCTATAGCCAAAACTGTATTAGTTTAGTGTAGGGAAGAGTTATGACCTCTTTCAAGAGAGATTTTCTCCCACTTTCTGTTCTGGGGACATTTTACCAGACAGGAAGTGAAGAAAACAGAACACAATTAAAAATCTTAGTGGGTTTTAGTATTCTCCCACTTAACTAAAAAAAGTATTTTTACTTTTTTCTTTGGTCAGTTTGGGGAGTTAGTTTCCTTAATTTCCTGTCTGGTGGAAATGTTGTTCTTGGGATAGGAAGTGAGGAGAAATCTCCGAGCAGTGGACAGCAATAAAAACTGACAAAAGTTCTAATCCTTCCTTATTATATCTAAAATTATTTTAAAAAAAAAGTTTTGGCTATTGATTCATTTTAAGGGGTATAATTTTAAAGCAGTGAATCTAACATTTACCCACCATCTACGGCAAATTAATTCTTCAGGTGCATGTGTTTTAAATGACAGTGATTGACTCCCCACCAGTGCATGTTTGAAGAAATTCACTACTTGAAAGGGCTTTGACCTCCTGCACAATTTCTATTATGTACTAGTTTCTTGATAATCCATTTTTTTCAGAGTTAGGCTTGTCAGGCCTAGGCCAACACAGAACCTCAACAACCTGTCTTTGTTGTGTTAGTACAGCAAGCCGTCAATTTTTTTTTTTTTTTCGTTCAACCCGGCGGGCTTTAGCCTTCGAGGATACCTCCCTTAGGACCAACATTGTATCTTGGCCTAGGGCAACAAGGCACAGGCCTAGGGCGGCACTTTTCAGGGGGGCAGCATGAAAAGAGTCCCTGCCAGGCAGGCTTTAAGTACCAGGCTGAAAGGAAAATCACACCAGTTGATTGGAAATTGCAGGTCAACTACCTAGCTGCCACAGGGCTTCAAATCTGGGTAGTAGGGATAGTGGAGATGCAAGGGAGACTGAGATGGTCAGCTACATTTAGGAGGTAGGTAGTAAGACTTTCCTACAAATCTTTGGGTGATTACAATCTAATATACAGTATATACTGTATACACTAGAAACCCCCTGAGGGCTTTCAAGCTTGCAATGATTCATATGGCAGTTAAATATTAGGAAATCTTATTTATTTTCCATTTGGCAGAGGAGTTTCCATAAATTATCTTGACTTACCATAGATATCAGCTACTGGTAATCTATATAGGAGGTAGGTGTTAATGTTTATACAGTAGCAGACTAAATTATATAGCATGAGGTACCCAGGGTAGAAGGAAAGCTACACTATTTGGGTGAAACTTGCATGGCACTTACCTAGCTGCCAAAGGACTTTTAATTTAGGGATGGTGCAAACACAAGGGACACTGACATGGTCACCTATACCTGGCAGGTAGGTAGAAGGACTCTCCTGAAATCCTTTGCTTGTGTGTTACAGTTGTACATATTATGGAATCTTCATTTTATTTCTGTTGATTGCTGATGAGAAAGATAAACAGATGGATTTATTTGTTCCTGCCTCAATCGTTTCTTTGCTCAATGCCTGGACCACATACCTTCATCACTGTGCTATATATGTTTTCTACTGCATCACTAGCATGGTTATATTTTCTTAGTCCTCTCCATAAACTTAGCAGAAATTTGTGCTTAAAGTAGAACTATAGAAAACACTTTTTTTTCATTTTGGAAAGAGTAAAGGAGGGTTATGTCAGTTTATTTTTTGCCATCCCTGTCCCATTGCAGAGATTTCCCTTCACTTCCTGCCCAATAGCCAAACAGGAAGTGAGAGGAAATCTCTACAAATTAAAGGAATCCATTGCCCCCCAAAGCCCTCAGAACTAGTGTCCCAATTGGAAAATTTCAGGGATGGTCTTTAACAGGAAGGGGTTGTGGCCTTGACAGGAAGGGATGGGTCATATTTAAATTAGGGGGTGCAAGAGTTTAGTCAGGCCTAGGGCAGCACAAATCCCAAATACACCACTGTATAGGACTGTACTTATGTATTGGTGGCATGGACTTACCAGATCACAAGGCAATCATTCAAAACTGGTTGAATTTACAAAAAAAATGGTCACTTATGACTAATAAAACATTTTTATAAAGGCTTCTTTTTAGGTCTCAGGTAGATGGGAATTACTGTCACATACTGCTTGAATATAATGCTGCTTAAATGCAAGTATTCGGCTGCAAATCGCTTCAAAAGGGGGCATCTGATCTGCTTTGCCTGCAATGCAAACACATCGAAATAGACCTGCTGCTTCCAAAGAAATAAATTCGAGTGCATGCGAAATGCAAGAAAAAGACACCCGTCTACATGAACCTTCATCAAGAAATAAAAACCAGGTCCTTTCCACCAAAGTCTGCTTTCTATACTGAGCTGATGTTAGACTGCATAGTCTGTCAGTAATGAGCCTGCTGAAAAAAGAAGATGGCTGCTGAGTGCCTGAGTTCCATAGTTTCATAGTTATAGAGATAGTCAGATTGAAAAAAACAATGTGGATTGAGTTTACAGAAAGACAAAGCAAATACATTTTCATCCTTAGAACCTTAAAACCAAAGTTAGACAAAAGGAAGGACAAAAAAACCCTTATAAAGCATGATCTAATTTGCTCTAATGCCGCATACACACGACCGGACTTTCCGGCAGAAAAGGTCCGATGGAATCTTTTCATCGTATATTCCGATCGTGCGTGGGCTTCATCAAACTTTTTTTTTTCAAAAATTCTGACAGACCTAGAAATAGAACAATTCCTATCAGGAAAACCATTCGTCTGTATGCTGTTCCCACGGACCAAAAACGACGCAAGGGCAGCTATTGGCTACTGGCTATTGAACTTCCTTTTTCTAGTCCCGTCGTGTGTGTTGTACGTCATCGCGGTCTTTGGTGTGATCGTGTGTAGGCAAGTCCGTTTCAGCGGAACTCCATAGGAACTCTATCGGAACTCCGTTCGAAAGACCGTCAGAGTTTATTCTGACGGAAAAACCGGTCGTGTGTACACGGCATTACAGGAGAACGTTTCTTTTGGATCTTCAAAAGCAATTGTCTCTGGTCATTAGGAAGGAATCCTAACTTTCTGGATTGACGTTCTTCTGTTTGTGTTGTTAACATTCTACTTACAGTGTTATTGCAGGCCTGGGACTCACAAATATTTAAGAGCCCAAAGATGGCAAAAAAATAAAATGACATTGTAAAAACTGTTTTATAACATATTTTGTAGCTGCCTGTGATTCTTTGCGACCCTACTACAGGCCCCAAGGGCAGATTATTGTAGTAAATGCTCTATTTAGACTTTTTTTGATAGCACATTGTTGGGATAAACATGCATTGATTCATTTCTGTTCTAGGCTCTGAAGCTGCCGCATGTTGATTACATTGAAGAGGACTCCTATGTGTTTGCCCAGAGTGTCCCTTGGAACCTTGATAGGATTGTCTCTACTCCACATGTAGCAAACCAATTCAACCCCCCAAGTAAGAATCTTAATTATAACTTTACTTAAATCTGCCCCCCCAAAGATTTAAAGTGTTAACTCTCTGCATTAAAGTGTTACTAAACCCAGGACCCTGTATTCACTATATCTGGTCTCACACAGAACATGGAAATGCAGTTATTTTAGTAAATATAAACTGCTAAATACCCTTTCTCAGAAGCAGTTAGAGCATTCTTGTGATTTCTATCAGTGTCTGGTAAAGCTTAGAGGAATTTTCATTCTCACCTGATTGTCCTATGAGGCTGCAGAACCCCTGACCCTCTATCTGGACAGCACTTATTGGTCCTGTGCTGATCACATGCACCCTCCCAAGGAAAAAAACTCTAGCAATACACAGCAAACTGAGCATGTGCAGCTTGCCCCCACGACTCTGTTCTATCAGCAGAAAGATTGGGGACTCTGGAAGAAGGGGTGGATCAAAGCAAACAGTATCAAACAGCTTTTTTACACAATGCAGATGATTAACCCCTTAGGTTCCACAGTGAGTATAACAAGCATGCTTGATAAGGCTGATTTTACTGTTGTGGGTTTAGTAACACATTAAAAAAAATGGCTCCCCGAGAGTTTTATGTCATAATGTAATAGTATGCTCTGTGAATTAGCACATTAGGGCAGATTTACCTGCCAAGGTATCCCCTCCAACGCTGTGTTGTCAGCGGACTCTGCAGTCATGGGTGCTTTCATCATCTTTCTGGACAGTTTGCAAGGTTGAATGCAAGCTATTTAAAAAGTATTACGGCTATAGAAGTTTAGCATCTACCTGATACAGACACTAAGCTTAGAGTGAAGAGGAGCTGATTAGAGCAAGGGTGCTGCCTATAGGGGAGCAACTTTTTGTGAAGTGCAAAATCCAATAGTTAGGGCATATACTACCACAGGTTTTGCATTGTCCCCCAATGGACTATAGAGAAATTCAAGGTAAACATGTCATTATTTTGATCACTGGCTGCCACTGAAAACTGGAATGCGTTAACTATTCCATGAACATGTTTTTCCGTTTAGATACAGGAGATCAGGTGGAAGTATATCTCCTTGACACCAGCATACAAAGCAATCACAGGGAGATTGAAGGGAAGGTTCTCGTCACAGAGTTTGAGAATGTACCAGAGGAAGATGGCACCAGATTCTACCGACAGGTCAGTCATTTCCTTCTTTGTTATAATAGAATGCATTTCATAGATATGACAAAAAACTAAACAACAATGGCAATCCATATTTTATCCCAAGAAATTACATTGTAATTTTGGACAGATGATGGCAGATTGAACCCCCGAAACAAATGTCATGTATCTTTTTGGGGTTTCTAGTGGAGAGAACTTTAGAAGTTTCCAACTCTAAATTTGCCCTGCACACTACAACAGGTTCTCGTTCTGTATTCAAATGATAGATTCCTCTGGGTTTGCATTAAGTTATTGCAAGAAAGCACGGGAACCATTAGAGGTTATCCTTTATCGGGCTAGTGTAAAATACAACATGAACATTCTTCGGAACTTGCACATTATAAAGTAGAGATTTTCCTCCCCCCCTTCTCTTTAAATCCAAGCTCATTGGGTTATCATGGCAATCCCTTATCCACCATTATCCATTTTGTAAAGAGGTAGGGGTGGGACATTACCGTTTCAGGTACTGTGGTATTAAAACAATATTATTTATTGCACATGATTAAAAACACTTACAAGATATAAGTGGAAGTCATGCTTGCCATAAGTATGTAGTCCTGGCAGTTCTACTGAGTCCCACAGGCTCCTCGCTTGATACGGGTAGCTTGGAGAGGTTCTGGTGTGATGTTGAGCTGAATCGCTGTACATTCAGGATTCAGGAAAACCAGGAAGTAGTCAGGACTGATGAGCAGGTAATAAGCAGGTGAGCCACTGTGGAAATAATGAGTGTTGACAATTGTCTGACAGCTGAGCAGCCTGAGCAAAGAGAAGAGAGCTGCTAAGAACCCAGCCCTGACATCTCAATGCTTTATTTTGCTGAGAAATCATTTTGAAAAACACCCCCTGGCATTTCTGGCAGTGGCCATTTTGAGTAAGGGCAGATGATGCATGTAGCATTTACTTTTTGGAATCCATCTGCCCTTAGCTCGGCATAGGCTCAACATAGGCTGACTTGAGAACCCTCCCTCCCCTCCTGAAGATTCCTGGAATGTATAAAATCATTTGCCCCCTATGGTTTCTAACAGCAGCCCTGTGTACAAGTCACTACATACTGTATAAGAAGTAGTTCTGATCAAAAGAGAGAAACTGCATTACTCATGGGAATGAATTTACTTGTTGCCTGATTTAATCCTTGATTAAATGATATAGAGTGCTAATATTTTGGTTTAGTAAGAACCCTGTACAGAATAACTGAGCTTCTGTGATGTCAGATATTTATTTACTTTTTTTGCAGGCCAGTAAATGTGAAAGTCATGGAACACATATGGCTGGAGTTGTAAATGGAAGAGACGCAGGTGTTGCCAAAGGTGTCAATCTCCGCAGCCTGCGAGTTTTGAATTGTCAGGGTAAAGGAACAATTAGTGGCAGTCTAATGGGTAAGTATATCTCTTCTGATAATGTCCGAAATTCTTGACGGGGGTTTAAAACCCTGTCATTATCATATCTACTCACCAACCTTATTAGGGTCATTTACAGTATATATTCTTGCAACTTGTGGGAGATGTCATTCGCATATTGCACTGCTGAATTACAAGATATGATAGAACGCTACAGTCTGATGTAAGATGTCTCTACCTGGATTGGTGCAGTACCTGTAACCAATGCTCCATCTCCGGTCCTCTCCCTAGTCTTGATGCTTGTTGCACTTTGCATCGAGCAAAAATACTTATAATTCTAATTCATACCTTCTTTTGGGTATTATACCATCCTTACATTCAGTGACCCCCATATACTCTGTGTAATTAGGATCTCTGGAGCCACTACCGAGAGTTACCGGTCCTTCATTTGACCGACCCCTTTTGGGTTCTTCCAGTCTGAGATTGGGGCCCCATTTGGCACTCCTTGCCTGTTGGCACACCTTTAGCGTTCTTTTCCTTTGCCCTTGAGCTATGACCAGTCCTCAAATCATCAGCACATAGGACTAATTTTGAAAAAATCTGTAAGGCCGCGTACACACGCGCGGACTGTTTGCCCAACCTTGTTCGTCAAACAGTTTCGGCAAACAGTCCGCTCAAAATTTGCATTTTCAACTTTTGAAATGAACGGACTCGCCCACGTAAGGCGGAGGCAAATCCGCCCATTTCGAGCGCGTGTACAGGTAGGCGGGGCCCGCGAAGGAGACGTCGCGGGCTCCGCCGCCTGGAATGGGCTTAAAGGGGAACCCCAACGCCGAAAAAAATCGGCGTGGGGGTTCCCCCAAAGTCCACACCAGACCCTTGTCCGAGCACGCTACCCGGCCGGCCAGGAAAGGGGGGCGAGCGAGCGCGCCCCCCCTCCTGAGCCGTACCAGGCCGCGTGCCCTCAACATGGGGGGGTGCCTTGGGGAAGGGGGGCCGCGCGGCCCCCCCACCCCAAAGCACCTTGTCCCCATGTTGATGAGGACAAGGGCCTCTTCCCGACAACCCTGGCCGTTGGTTGTCGGGGTCTGCGGGCGGGGGGCTTATCGGAATCCGGGAGCCCCCTTTAAGAAGGGGGCCCCCGGATACCGGCCCCCCACCCTATGTGAATGAGTATGGGGTACAATGTACCCCTACCCATTCACCTGTGAAATAAAGTACAAAAAAAAACACAACACAGGGAAAAAATATTTTATTGCACAGCTCCGGGGGTCTTCCGTCTTCGGGGGTCTTCTCGCCGGACTCCTCCGCTATGTGTGTGTAGCTCTTTTACTAGCGGAGGAGTCCGGCTTTCTTCCTCCCCGCCGCCGGCCTCTTCTCCCGACTTCGGGGGTCTTGTCCCCCTCTTCGGTTCTTCTGCCGGGCCACCGCGCCTTCTTCTAGCTCTTTTACAGGCGGTGGCCCGGTCTTCTGTCGTCGCTGCCTTCCGTTCTTGTTCTTCTTCTTGTTCTTCTTCCCCAGGAGATGTTGACTCGACGAGCTCTCCGGCCGGAATGCCAGAGCCGCGCTGTGCGGTCACTTATATAGTGACAATGGGGCGGTGTCACATGGTATATGTCACATGGGTTGGTCACATGGGTTGATGTCACATGGGGACTATGACATCATAAGGGGGCGGGTCACCATGTGACCAACCCATGTGACATATACCATGTGACACCGCCCCATTGTCACTATATAAGTGACCGCACAGCGCGGCTCTGGCATTCCGGCCGGAGAGCTCGTCGAGTCAACATCTCCTGGGGAAGAAGAAGAAGAACAAGAAGAAGAACAAGAACGGAAGGCGGCGGCGGCGGCGACGACAGCGGCGACAGAAGACCGGGCCACCGCCTGTAAAAGAGCTACAAGAAGGCGCGGTGGCCCGGCAGAAGAACCGAAGGCGGCGACAGAAGAACGGAAGGCAGCGGCGACAGAAGACCGGGCCACCGCCTGTAAAAGAGCTAGAAGAAGGCGCGGTGGCCCGGCAGAAGAACCGAAGAGGGGGACAAGACCCCCGAAGTCGGGAGAAGAGGCCGGCGGCGGGGAGGAAGAAAGCCGGACTCCTCCGCTAGTAAAAGAGCTACACACACATAGCGGAGGAGTCCGGCGAGAAGACCCCCGAAGACGGAAGACCCCCGGAGCTGTGCAATAAAATATTTTTTCCCTGTGTTGTGTTTTTTTTGTACTTTATTTCACAGGTGAATGGGTAGGGGTACATTGTACCCCATACTCATTCACATAGGGTGGGGGGCCGGTATCCGGGGGCCCCCTTCTTAAAGGGGGCTCCCGGATTCCGATAAGCCCCCTGCCCGCAGACCCCGACAACCAACGGCCAGGGTTGTCGGGAAGAGGCCCTTGTCCTCATCAACATGGGGACAAGGTGCTTTGGGGTGGGGGGGCCGCGCCGCCCCCCTTCCCCAAGGCACCCCCCCATGTTGAGGGCACGCGGCCTGGTACGGCTCAGGAGGGGGGGCGCGCTCGCTCGCCCCCCTTTCCTGGCCGGCCGGGTAGCGTGCTCGGACAAGGGTCTGGTGTGGACTTTGGGGGAACCCCCACGCCGATTTTTTTCGGCGTTGGGGTTCCCCTTTAAGCCCATTCCAGGCGGCGGAGCCTGCGACGTCTCCTTCGCGGGCCCCGCCTACCTGTACACGCGCTCGAAATGGGCGGACTTTCCGAGCGGGAACAGTCCGCTCATTTCGAAAGTACAGCGGACAGGCCCACACACGGGCGGACTGTTCGCTCAAACACAGTTTCAGCGGACAGTTTTTCGGAATTTCCGAAAGACTTTGTCCGTCCAACTGTCCGCTGAAACTGTCCGCTGAAAGCCCACACACGAGCGGACTGTCCGCCCAAACACTGTTCAGCGGACAAGGTTGGGCGAACAGTCCGCCCGTGTGTACGCGGCCTAACTGTATAATCTTTTGACCCTGAAGAAGACCTCCACTATTTCTGTTGAAATGCATTGAATTTTCTTTTGTCCTACATCCATAGGCAGTTGATTAATAGGTTATCCTTTGGTTTGTTCCCATGCTGTCATATGCTATGTGTTTGTTTTTATTGATCCATTTTATCAGATTTTTCATGAATAAACTTTGTACTTTTATAATACTCTATTCACTGTTTTTGGTTCTTTAAAATCCCAACTTTTGAGGTACCTTTTTTTTTTTCATTGTCTGTACCAGGGATGTGGGCAAGAAACAGTTCATCCAGTTAGCTGGCAAAATGTATTTCCAATTTAAATATTGATATCAGAGGTGGGATTTTTAAAATGCAGAATTAACGTTAGACTATGTAATTTACCTCTAAAGGCTCCAAAGAGGGAGACAACTGTGTATTGCCAGAGATGCAGAAAGCATTGTGGCTTTTCTGGTGTAAGGCAAATAAAGTCCTTGGTCTGATTTTCCTAATATCATCCAATATAAGACCTTTTTTATTTGTTTAATTATTACAGTTACTGATATAGAGCTGTCGATTCATGCAGCGCTTTACATGTTTATTATACATTGACATCAGTCCCTGCCCTCAAGGAGCTTAAAATCTAAGGTCCATAACTTACATTCATATAAACACATGTTAGGGCCAATTAAGACAGGATCCAATAACCTACCAGCATGTCTTTGGCGTGTGGGAGAAAACCCACATAGGCCTGGAGAACAAGCAAACTCCAGGCAGGACTTTGATGTCCAAAGTTTCATGACAAGTTGCACAAGTGTGAGCCTTAAAGTTGCAGCGGCTTCAAAGTAGTTCATACACTACTTTAGTCTGACTTTCATGCAACTTAGGGGGCCATAGACTTCAATGTTAACCCTTAAAAGTAGAGTTGTACCTGAATGTTATATAGTGCAACAGTTGTGCAACAGTTGTCCATTATCACTGGTCAAAGTCGTATCCAAGTTGACCCCATCCAAAGTTGCATCGAAGTTGCACTCCAAAGTCTGCACAACTTTGGAGTAGTACAAGTGTGAATGGAGCCTTATTCTTATGTATCGTATGATAAATATACTACCAGTACACTTATCATAAAAATTCAACTTCAACATGAGGAATTCTGTATGCTTTTTAGGTCTGGAGTACATCAGGAAGACGTTGATTGAACAGCCATATAGCCCCCTGATTATCCTTATCCCATTTGTTGGGGGATATAGCCGAACACTCAATATGGCCAGTCGTACACTCATCAAATCTGGTGTGATGATCATTGCAGCAGCTGGGAATTATAGGGATGATGCCTGTTTGTATTCCCCAGCATCTGAGCCAGAGGTATGAAATACTGATGTAATGTGGTACAGAATGAAGTTTGATTACTTCACTAGAAATCAAAGATTTATCCCTTAATAGGCTTATAAATTAGTCGAAAAGAAAATGAGGACTTTCTTGCAGGATTATCATACTGTTGTCCAATATATCATAATAACCAGTAGCCTACTAAGGCCATTGCCTTATGCCGTTTACACACAATCGGAAATTCGGCCAGCAAAACACAGATGAGAGCTTTTGGTTGGAAAATGCGACCGTGTGTATGCTCCATCGGACTTTTGCTGGCCGAATTTTGGCCAGCAAAAGATTGAGAGCACGTTCTCAATTTTTCGGTCGGAAAAAGTTCCTATCCAAAAATGCGTTTGTGTGTACGCAATTCTGACGCGCAAAAACTCACGCATGCTCAGATATAACTATGAGACGGAAGCTACTGGCCACTGGCTATTGAACTTCATTTTTCTAGTCCCATCATAAGTGTTGTACGTCACCACATTCTTGACGGTCGGAATTTGGTGTGACCGCGTGTATGCAAGACAGCTTGAGTGAAATCCCATCGGAAATCCGTCAGGAAAACCATCAGAGCTTTTTTCCGACCAAAATTCTGATTGTGTGTACATGGCATTACTAGCATTTTCTAATATGTTACTACTATATTATTGCTATATTCTAATGTCTGTTGGTTGCATAAGGGCTTTACAACAGTCTAAAATCAACTGCGTGGATTAGCCAGGACCACTTTTATACTTCTATGCTTAGCTATGTCTAGCAAAAAATTTGTTATGGACAAATTTAAAATATAAAAGCCTTTCAGCACTTACAGTGGTGATCAGAATGCCACCCTAACAGACAGCTAAAAATATCTTTGACGTCATGCAGCTGGCTCCGCCAAGTGGCATTGGCTTTGAAAGTATGCACGCACCTACAAATAGGAGGTAAATCAGTCATAGCTCAAGGAACCCCCAGCATCTCTGGATGAACCCCAGGGTCCCACAGAACCTGGATGAGGATTGCTGCTCTAGAGTAACAAATCGATTTGTAATTTTTCATTCTGTGAGAAAATGTGATTGTTGGACACCTTTGTCTTATACAGGTTATAACAGTTGGAGCCACTAATTATGAGGACCAGCCAGTAACAATGGGGGTGCTTGGTACAAATTTTGGAAATTGCGTTGACTTGTTTGCTCCAGGAGATGATATTATAGGAGCCTCTAGTGATTGCAGTACTTGCTTTACATCTAAAAGTGGAACTTCACAAGCAGCAGCGCATGTAGCAGGTATGGGCACATACAAAATACACTGGGCCATGCAAAGTGCAAAGGCTTTATGCAAATTACAGTAACTCATGGAATTTTAGATCAGTAGAAAAATTCGGACTAGTAGCTTGGATTACTGCATTTGTTTTGTGTTTTTTTTTTTTTTAATATGTCTCTGTGTCTTTTAGGCTTGGGCCTGATATTTGCCACCTAACCCTAATTTTCATGGTATTCCCATTGTGGAGGACTGTGCCATTCTACAACAATAACTAACACTATATTATAATAAATATTGTCATACCAATCTGACCGAGCAACTTAAAGTCTGTAAAAAAAAAAAAGATATCATAATACTGCATGCTTTGGGTGCTTTTTAAAGCAAACAAAATATACAGTTTCATTAAGATTAACCTGAGGGCCTTTCCACTATTATGCAGGCCACAGATGGATCAAATTCCAAACTAATTTTCTTTAGAAAATCAGAACATTGGTGCATTTTGTGATCTGATGGTGCCACCATTGATTTAGAAATTCCAACAAAGCCTTTAATTTCACCTCATGTTGCTACAGAGAAGAATTTTTGTGGCCGGGAATCTTCTTTCTTTCCAGGTCACAGCTCATGCGCATTTCATTTGCAATTATATTTCTAGCACGATTTTCCCATCATTAATTAGAAATTCGTTAATTTTTCAAAACAAATCTGACATGCCCGATCACTCAAATTTGATGGCTGCACAAAAATCGTCAGTTATTACAGCCCACTAATGGTGGGAAATTCGAATGAAAACTCTTATGCCCCGTACACAAGATCAGATTTTCCGACAACAAATGTTGGATGTGAGCTTGTTGGCGAAAAGTCAGACCGTGTGTATGCTCCATCGAACATTTGACTTTCCGCCAACAAATGTTGACTAGCAGGTTCTCAAATTTTCCACCAACAAATTTTTGTTGTCGGACTTTACGATTGTGTGTACACAACCCCATCACAACAAAAGTCTACGCATGCTCGGAATCAAGTACAAGTTGGAAGTGCTCGGTCTTGTAAAACTAGCGTTCGTAATGGAGATATCACATGACTATTGAACTTCCTTTTTATCAGCTCACGGTACGTCTTGTATGTCACTATGTTCGTAATTGTTGGCCAACATTTGTGTGACCGTGTGTATGTAAGGCAAGTTGGAGCCAACAACCTTCGAACAAAATTCCGCAGTTTTGTTGTCAGAAATTCCGATCGTGTGTACGAGGCATTAGTTACGATTTTCGAAAAGAAAATTATTTTGGAATTTGACTCATGTATGGCCAGCTTTAGTAAAATGGTGCAGCAGTGTCTAGAATCGAGGTCTTCCCTCAGAAGGTCAACAATTTTCCAGCTTTGGAAATCTATAAAAAGCAATACATTTTCAAGGCAAGAGCTCCTAGTGTCTAATAGTGCTCCGGGGAAACTACTGTGTGTGCCAGTCTCCTAATTTCCAGTGGTCTGACAGTGAGATATTTTACTAAAAGTGGTAAGCCCCTTTAAGTCTCCAGGTGTGGCTAAAATAGTTTATAGCTCTGGCATACAAAGTGCACATTTGATGTTTTATTTATGTATTGACATCATTTCTATTTCTTCTGCCAAATTGATTTGTTGGTCATCATTATGTAAATTTGTGTTCTAGGTATTGCAGCAATGATACTAAATGGCAAAACAAACTTAACTGTAACTGAACTGCGACAGCAGCTGATCCATTTCTCTACTAAAAACGCCATTAATGAAGCTTGGTTCCCTGATGACCAGAGACTAATCACTCCAAACAGAGTTGCTGGATTACCTGTTAAACTAGCCAGCGGTAAGGCACTGTAACTAAAAACATCATGGCATCCATTGCTTCCTCTCTTGCCCACTTTGTTGCCCTTGCTACACATGTCCACGGGTTTAAGAGAAGAATTGTCTTTGACCCCAATCAAATTGTTTTGTTCTCTTTTACTACAGAGAATCAGGTTGGTTGCTGTGGGATAAACAGATTGCCATTTTTTTTTATTGGGGAATTTTTTGTGTGCTTTCTCTGCTGGGGAGGTTTACCCCACTGTTTGTCCTGCTGGCCAATGTCAGATAGAATTTTAAGTGGTTGTAAACCCTTACATATGTAAAGTTGTGCTGAGTATACGTGAACTCTATAGTGTAAAGAGTAATGAAATCCAATATAGATTATATATAAACATGAATCAAAAAAATACACCATGTAAGAAATTCAATCAAAAAAGTCCTTATACGAAAAAAATCCTGGATATAACTAAAGTCCCTAAGTAATAGAGAACAGGGAAATCAGTCCTTCTCAAAGGTTTGATGAAACCTTCCTGGTTTTGCCAGTATCACTTCCAGACCAGAAAAAAGTTGGACTCTTACCGCAATGGATGGACTCCGGACCAACGGGCTCGTTAGCGCTGGCAGACAAACCCTCTGCAGGGATCACAGATGCGTAACTCTGTTCTCACACGCCACTAAGGGCGTGAGTACGTTCGGATCTTCCGAAGATTACCGTCACGGGCCGAAGGATTCTGGAACCAGCCGATCGTCCTGCTTTCCTCTCGGTCGACACGAAGCAGATAGGCAGGGTGGCCGTCCAATCACAGTTAATTTCCGGAGTTATGCAAAGCTCTCCGATAGGTTATCATATACGAATGTTCTTCAGTGAGCAAACCTTGTGACACCATGGGGGCAGGAAGAGCCTCCGAAAGATGAGTCTCCCATTGCTTTGACCTCCAAGACCAGCGTGCATGAGTGGGGGACGGGACCACAGCTCAGGTTCCTTTTTCTTGCTCCTCGGGACTAATGGTGTCTCCCCTCCTAGCCGGTATAAAGTGCTGGCTGTCCGCCCAGTTTTGTCTGCTGCTGGACGTGGTCCCTGCTTCCTAGGCTGCTAACAGTAACCTTGTCAGGGAGCCCCGCTGTGTTGGTCTGGAGTCCATCCATTGCAGTAAGAGTCCAACTTTTTTCCGGTTTGGAAGTGATACTGGCAAAACCAGGAAGGTTTCATCAAACCTTTGAGAAGGACTGATTTCCCTGTTCTCTATTACTTAGGGACTTTAGTTATATCCAGGATTTTTTTCGTATAAGGACTTTTTTGATTGAATTTCTTACATGGTGTATTTTTTTGATTCATGTTTATATATATTCTATATTGGATTTAATTACTCTTTACACTATAGATTTCACGTATACTCAGCGCAACTTTATATATTTTTTTTTCTGATTTAATCCATAATTGATATTTGATGGTTTTTAGTTGCAGCTTTTAGGTTTTGCCCCAAGCGCAATATTTTTGTTTGTTTTTTGTGTAAACCCTTACATATACCCATTGAGGTGCCTGGACTGAGGTGATACGCAAAAATGAAACAAATCCTCCTACATATGTTTTACCTGTTTACAACATAAATGGTATTACTGAATGCTCTAATGAACAAATGTTTGAATGAAATTCCATTGGCTTATGGCCAGTTTAATCAGGGCTCACTTTAGTGTTCTGTGGCTTATAAAAACATGCACAGAATTTTTGTGGTCTTGGAACTCTTCATTCAGTCCTAATTCTTTATTATTTATGGTAGGTAGACTGCTGATTAAACATTTATAATATGGCCCTGTACACACAGGCTAAAGCTGCCAATATATGAATCGAATTTATCTGGTTCAGCAGGGACCAGCTGAATTTTAATCCATCTATGGTCGTTCTGGCTCAACAGAACATGATCTAACGATCGACTTCTGTGGAAGGGGACTGTTGGGAAAACTCTCATTGATCAGTGGATGCAGCTGCTGATAAGTGTATTTTGGCAGCAGAGGAATTCCATTGTCAGAATACAATGGCTGATCCACGACTCAGCATTCCCAGCCAATGTTGAACACTCCGAGTCTCCATGACCCAGGGGAGCCGGAGCTGTAGAAACACGTGACCAGATTGAACAGAACTAAAAACAGGTAAGCATACACATCTTTTTTACGCATAGTAGACAGGATAGGTAGGATAGAATGGGGAGGGAGCATTTTTAAGAATAGTGTTAAGCTTAATTTCCACTTTAAATGCACATACAGTAATGTTATGGGGTGATTGATGTTGACCCCGTTGCCACAGTCTGTAAAGAGATCCTGGTGACAGGTCCTCTTTAAAGATTTTAAAAAAGCTACCTGACTCTGGCTTAAACCTTTGCAAATACTTTGTAACAGCTTGCTGTATACATTGTTATTCACTGCTCATGTCCCCAATAGATTTACTCCAAAGCCAATAAATAAAGCAAGTTGTTCTATATATATTTTCAGTCTGAGAGAGACATCTGAACTTTAATCTTCAGCAGCTGCCAAATCAAACTTCTCTCTTGATAACACAAAGTTTTTATATTCCCATTGCATACTATGACTGCTGGAGGTATAGTGTTTTGTGCAATGACCAGAACAAGAAGCCGTTCAGTTTTTTCACACTCTTCACATTCATGTATTTTATTTTCTGTACCCCTTCTTACAATGGTTGTAAGGGCTTAAGGTTTTTATTATCTCAATGCATTCCATGCATTAAGGTAAAAAACCTTCATTGGTCAGTTTCCCCCCAGCCCCCACCTAAATAATTACCTGAGCCTGATCTCAATCCAGTGCTGTGCCCAAAAAGCAGTGGCACTGCCACTGCTCTCTCTTCTCACTGGACATGGAGGCTGTCAATCAAATCCTGTGAGGAAGGAGCAAGGGGTGGGGCCAAGCAGTGCAGTGTGTGCAGGTGCGAGGATTTTTGACACCCTAGGTGAAACCTTGTTTTGCTGCCCCCTTGGCTTTGCCCCTGACTCCACCCCTTAGACCCACCCTTGTAACACATGTGACCTACCTGACCATTACACTGACCTATCTGACCCCTACACTTACCTACCTGACACATAGACTGACCCACCTATCTGATACATACAGTGACCCATCTACCTGACTACTACACTGACCTACCTGACACGTACACTGACCTACCTGACATGTACACTGACCTACCTGACCCATACACTGACTTACCTACTTGACCCCTACACTGACCTACATGACCACTACACTGACCTACCTGACACATACACTGATCTACCTACCTGACCACTACACTGACCTACCTGACACATACACTGATCTACCTACCTGACCCATACACTGACTTACCTACTTGACCCCTACACTGACCTACCTGACCCATACACTGACCAACATGACCACTACACTGACCTACCTGACACATACCCTGATCTACCTACCTGACCCCTACACTGACCTACCTGACCACTACACTGACCTACCTGACACATACACTGACCTACCTGACTTCTACACTTACCTACATGACACATACAGTGACCCACCTACCCGACACATACACTGACCTACCTGACTCATACACTGACCTACCCGACCACTACACTGACCCACCTACCTGACAAATACAGTGACCCACCTACCTGACTACTACACTGACCTACCTGACACGTACATTGACCTACCTGACCCCCCTACACTGACCTACCTGACCACTACACTGACCTACCTACCTGACCCATACACTGACCCCTACACTGACCTACCTGACACATACAGTGACCCACCTACCTGACCACTACACTGACCTACCTGACCCACTTGCCTGACACAAACACTGACTCCTACTTCCTGCACTACTAACCCCCCATCCCCCAGACACAGCTTGATGTAGATCGGGGAGGATCCATCCTCCTCCTTACCTACATGACACATACAGTGACCCACCTACCTGACACATACACTGACCTACCTGACTCATACACTGACCTACCCGACCACTACACTGACCCACCTACCTGACAAATACAGTGACCCACCTACCTGACTACTACACTGACCTACCTGACACGTACACTGACCTACCTGACCCCCTACACTGACCTACCTGACCACTACACTGACCTACCTAACACATACACTGACCTACCTACCTGACCCATACACTGACCCGTACACTGACCTACCTGACATGTACAGTGACCCACCTACCTGACCACTACACTGACCTACCTGACCCACTTACCTGACACAAACACTGACTCCTACTTCCTGCACTACTAACCCCCCCATCCCCCACACACAGCTTGATGTAGATCGGGGAGGATCCATCCTCCTCCTTACCTCTTCATGGTTTGATTGACCATAACATCAGGGCTCTCCTCAGCAGTGGGAGGGCAGTAGTGCTTAGGAGTCCTTGCCAGTGCAACCATCCAGCTGCTCCATGGTGTCCCTGCCAGCCCCACCAGCACCACCCTCCAGCTGCTCCATGGTGTCCCTGCCAGCACCACCATCCAGCTGCTCCATGGTGTCCCTGCCAGCCCCACCAGCACCACCATCCAGCTGCTCCATGGTGTCCCCGCCAGTTGGGAGATCAGCTAACAGATGCTGCACCTCTATCAAAGCCCCCATCTTCACCAAGCTCCACCCCTCCTCTGCTTTTAGAGTCACACAAACACACAGCGCCGTGCCAGAAGGACAGGCTGGAGTAAAGGAGTCCTGGAGCGGCGCTGTGAGATATTTTTGTGTGATGAGATGTGACAGCAGGGCGCTCAGCGGGACATATTGGAGGATTGTCTGTACGCAGCGGATGTGCCCGGCACCGGGCTCACACAGGGCTGGAGCTTCACCGGGGGGAAGCCGTGGTGGCGCCCTAGGTGGTAGTGCACCCTAGGCGGCTGCCTACTCCGCCTAGTGGTAGCACCGGCCCTGAGTGTGTGTCAATAGGCACAGACAGCCTGGCTTGGGATCAAGCCCGTCCCTTTCCCCGAAGATAGCAGTAGCTTACTATGGGAGCATTTGGAAGGGAGGAGGAGCCGAGAGTGCTGGCGGAGGACCCCAGAAGATGAGGTTTGAGCTGCTTTGAGCTGCTTTGTGCAGAACCATTACACAGAGCAGGTAAGTGTGACATGATGGTTATTTAAAAATAAATGACTTTACAATCACTTTAAAGTACTGCTATATTAGACTACACATATTTTTAATTCCCTACTGCTATGAGGCTAACCCATAGATTACATTTGCCTAACTGAAATCAGGGAAGAGCTCAGCAGTGTTCGGATCCTAATCCAAACCCATCTGAGCTATTTCACCTGAAAGCCATCACTGCTCACCACCAATCATAAGCGACCGAGGCATATAACTGTTTCTCACCTCTTTTTTTTAGATGAGGAGCTCTTATGTCGAACGGCTTGGTCCAAAATATCAGGCTTTGCCCGAACAGCAACGACCTCTGTCCAATGTACTGAGAACGAGGAAATGTTCAGTTGCTCTAGTTTCTCTAAAAATGGAAAAAGGAAAGGGGAGCAAGTGGAGGTAGGTGTAAAGAATATTCAAACAATCCATGGAATGGAATTTTATCTGCAGAGGGTATGATTAGGAAATGGTTCGGCTAACTTGAGACTTTCAAGGTTTAGTAATTTAAAGCCTCAACATGCTCAGTGGGAAGAGTACACTAAGTCATGTAGTTTCTGAACCTCATCTTCTATTCCAGGGGTCTTCAAAGTTTCTTAACCAAGGGCCAGTTTATTGTCCTTCAGACTTTAGGAGGGCCAAACTGTGAGCAGTGAGAGTAGAAAATGGCTTGGGGTCACTGGGAGTAAACAGTGCCCTATCTTTGGTATTAGGGGGAGGATTAGTGCCCATCATTGGTGTCAGTGGGGGAACTATCACCCTATTGTTGTTGTCAGTGGAAGGAATAGTGCCCCAAGGGCTGGATAAAGCCATGCAGCCCCTGGGCCATAGTTTGGAGTTTGGAGACCACTGTTCTGTTCCATAACCATCGGTTGGCTAAATCACATACCACCTCCTTAAATCATTTGAGATTCCAGTGGTAAGATTCCACTGCAGTAATTCTGTTAGCTATATCCATAGTAGAGGATCTCTATAGGTTTATTTTATATATAGATATGATATGATGTTTATCAATTTCCATTGCGTAATCATTTTCCAGACAGCTGTGTAAAGTATGAACACACACACATGCAATATATAAAACAGGATGAAACAAAAGGAATGAAATATCTGCTTAAAGTGGTTGTAAACCCTTACAACACACTTTGACCTACAGGTAAGCCTAGATTAAGGCTACCTGTAGGTCCAAGAAATATCTCCTAAACCGTGTATATTTGGCGAAAGACAGGCACCGCTGTCTACGGCGCATGCACCTTAGACAGCGGCGCACAGGCGCACTGAGCGCGCCGCAGTCAACGGCAATATGCCGCGAGTGGCGGCTCCCGCGCGCATGCGCGGGAGTGACATCATCGCAGCTTCCCCGAATGACAGCGGCGGAGCGGCGAGACCCACCGAGAAGATGGATGCGCCGGACTACAGGGGACAGCGGTGACTTCGCTGGCTCCTGTGTCAGGTAAGTGACACATAATGGACTACTATGCATCGCGATGCATAGTAGTCCATTATGCTTTGCCTTTGCAGGGAATGAAAGAGGAAGTAAACCCATCAGGGTTTACTTCCTCTTTAAAAGAGCTTACATATCTTTGCTATGTGCACTGTTGTATATGTGCATAACAGGCATGCCTGATTTTAAATCTTGATAATACCTGGTGATCCTGCAAGCATCTTTGTGTCACAACTGCTTCCTGTTTAACCACTTAAGGACCAAGCCTGTTTGCTACTTACTTAGAACCCCCAAAAATGATATATATGTAGCACTAACCCCCGGAAGGAGCTGCTGGTTTGATTGGGCTTACCGTTACCTTCTTCACCTCGATTTGTGTGTCTAGGGGTTTCCCGTGGTAGATGGCCCAGTAACTTTAGAGACTGACGACAGATCCGCATAAAGGGATTTTTATTTGCAAAAAATGTAGACAACGAACAGTCTCTTAAAATAGGATCAGAAGGTTAGGAAGGAAGTTCAGATACTCTTAGTGTCAAAGTCAATAATGAAGGACTTTCTTACGTTGACTAAATTCAGAGAATAGCCATTCACAACCGGATGTTCACTCAAGTTGGATAATCCCTCTCTCACAAGGCCTAGCAGCCAATAAGGTGCTTTACTCAGTAACAAGTCTCTGCCACAGACGTTGTTGTAGAACATACAGGAATACGTCTCTGCCACAGACGGTGTTGTAGAACATTCAGGAAACTAAAACTTGTGGTGATACCTGGATCTTTCAGCCAGCTTGGCGATACCCACGAGACTGGATTCACTTAGATACTTCAGCCCCCCCCCCCCCCCCAGGCTCTTGCTAAGAAACCAACCCGTACGTGACCTTCTTCTGAAGAGCCCCCCCCCCCCCGGATAGCTACGAAGTTACTGGGCCTCTCCAACTACCGGGGATGGCACTGGACCACCTCCGAATCCTTCTTTAGTTTCCTTGCCTTGGGCTAGCCAGCCCCGAGACAATAAGTTGGATGGATCCGCACCCCAGGCCATAGCCTTCCTGGGAGCTAGTCAGGAGGACCAGGACCATGAAGTCAGAACATTCTTCTGGACCGGAACCCCGAACCACGTGACATCCGCATCTTAAGTACCCTCTCCCAGCAAGCACAGCAAGAGTGACACTCCCACTGGGCAGGCTCCGAGAGAGTAAACTTAAAGCGCCCAACCAAACTGTAGTTCCTTGCCCACCAGAAGAGACAGTGCCCCTTGTGGCCAGGCTGAACATCGTATAGTCCAGTCAGACTGATGCTGAGGTCCAAATTTATAACAATTGTACCCAAACTAAACTGCATTCTATCTGCAGTCTTCTCTACAGCCATTGGAAGTCCATAATTTATAAAAATTGTCTGAGAGTTATGAAAAAGGGGCAGAGAGCTGAAGATACATTCTGTAGAGCTCAGTGAGGAGAGCTCTGGGAGCTGGTTGGAGGGGAGCGACATACCCCCTTCACACAGCGCACATGAACAGAACTGAAGCTGTCAATCAGCTGGAGATCCCTCCACCTTTTTTCTTTTGGTATCAGAAAAACTTGTCAGACGTGATTTATGCTGATAGCAGAGGAACGAAGCAGCAGACAGAAATGACACTAAGGGCTCCTTCACACGGACGTGTACGGAGCCTGCTCTGCTCAGTGGGGGATCGCTCCGTCGATCCCCGCTGAGCAGGAAGATGAGAGGTCTGTCTCTGCACACTGTGCAGGGATGGACCTGTTAGAGCGCTGCTCTCCCCTATGGGGGATCGGATGAAGATGGACCATAGAGTCCGTCGCCATCCGATCGGATCTGCAGACGGATGGAAAATAGGCTTTTCCTCCGTCACATTTTTTTGAGTCGGAGAGGGTCGGATGTCAGCAGACATGTCACCGCTGACATCCGTCTCTCCATAGACTTCACACATGAAGTGTCCGCTCAGGTCCGCCTAAAAAACTGACAGGCGGACCTGAACAGATCGTCCGTGTGAAAGGTGCCTTAAAGGGATTGTAAAGGCCGAAGGTTTTTTTTATCTTAATGCATTCTATGCTTTAAGAAAAAAAAAACTTCTGTGTGCAGCAGCCCCCCCAATACTTACCTGAGCCCTTCCTTATCCAGCGATGTTGCAGGAGTGTCTAAGCTGGGTGGGACTCTCTTCCCCGCTGGCTGAGACAGCAGCGTGGCGCAATTAGCTCCTGCTGCTGTCAGTCAAAATCATTCAGACAATCAGGAGAGAGGGGGTGGGGGCGGGGCCAGGTCACGTGTCTGCATGGACACAGGGAGCTGTGATTTGGCTTGGGTGCCCACATAGCAAGCTGCTTGCTGTGGGGGCACTCAACAGGAGGAAGGGGCCAGGAGCACATAAGGACCCAAGAAGAGGAGGATCTGGGCTGCTCTGTGCAAAACCAACTGCATAGAGCAGGTAAGTGTAACATGTTTGTTATTTTTCAAAATAAAAAACAGGACTTTATAATCACTTTAATGCTCTGGATAGAGACAAGTACACACTATAGAGCAGTGATGGCGAACCTTGGCACCCCAGATGTTTTGGAACTACATTTCCCATGATGCTCATGCACTCTGCAGTGTAGCTCAGCATCATGGGAAATGTAGTTCCAAAACATCTGGGGTGACAAGGTTCGCCATCACTGCTATAGAGGGATATGCTTTGTTCATATTTCTTGTCTGAGGTTTACAACCACTTTAAAATCTGCAAAGCCACAAAAAGCAGCTGAGCGGTGCTGCTGCTGAAACCATGCCAACACCCTTCCCCCAAATGCCAAAACGTGCCCAATATATCCTAGAGCTATTTTTCACCATGTGATCATTTTCAGATAACCCATATCCATGACAGTGAATATCAATATGTGCATTTAGTATCCTCTACCACCTAATCAGAATTCATCATCCACTGATCTGAATTCAGTAAACATTAATCTCACCAACTGTATTACTGCATTTAGGACTTTTGTATTACACAAGCCAGATATTTGTTTGTTGTGCGGACACCATTCAGATAGCTACGCTTTCCAATTTGTTGCACAGGTCAGGGTTATGGAAGATACATAGAACTCATCATAATGACTGTCTTTCTTTAACACACAGGATAAGGCTGGTAAGAAGACCTGCATTGCCCACAATGCATTTGGAGGTGACGGAGTATATGCTATTGCAAGATGCTGTGTTTGGCCAAAAGCAAACTGCCAGATTAATGCCAGTATTCCTGATGGTACAAACACCATGTCCACCGCCAGCTGCTCGGAGGAGGACCATGTTCTAACAGGTACTAACTAATAATCTAAAGCAAAGTCATACATATATAGTGATATATATATATACTCTATATATATATATATATATATATATATATATATATATATAATATATATATATATATATATATATATATACATATACACACAGTGCCTTGAAAAAGTGTGGCGTGCATTTGTTTTCAGCCCCTAACTAAAATCTAGTGGAACCAATTGCCTTTAGAAGTCCCATAATTAGTAGAGTCCCCCTGTGTGTGATTTAATCTCAGTATCAATACAGCTGTTGTTTAGTGAACAAACAGCATCATGAAGGCCAATGAACACACCAGACAGTTCAGGAATAAAGTTGTGGAGAAGTTTAAAGCAGGGTTAGGTTATAAAAAAATATCCCAAGCTTTGAAGATCTCATGGAGCACTGTTCAATCCTTCATCTGAAAACGGAAAGAGTATGGCACAACTGCAAACCTACCAAGACATGGCCGTCCATCTAAACTGACAGTCAGTAATCAGAGAAGCAGCCAAGAGGTCCATGGTAACTCCGGAGGAGCTGCATAGGTCCACAGGGAACGGAATGCTGAGGTTGACATGTCCCCCCACCCTCTCTGCATTTCTCTTGCCATTGCTTGTCTCAGTAAACACACAAGACAAGCTACAGCTATGAATCGGCCTTCTCCTTTATTGCAGTTATCTGATCTGCCAAGGTAGGGGGTATACAGTTCAGAGTACAGTTCAATACAGAAGGAACAGGAGGGCCCTGCTCATAGAGCTTACATTCTAAAGGCAGGGGGTGGTGGTAAAAAAGTTAATAGCTGCAGAGAATGATTTGATGGGGGCGGCTCGGTGACAGTTGTTAGGTGGGTGTGGTATGGGCTTCCCTGAATAAGTGAGTTTTCTGGGATCTCCTAAAGGTGGACAGGGTAGGGGCTGATTGGATATACCGGGGCAGGGAGTCCCAGAGGATGGGAGAGGCTCTGGAGAAGTCCTGAAGGCGAGTATGGGAGGAGGTAACAAGGGAGCTAGAGAGCAGGAGGTCCTGGGAGGAGTGGAGGGGACGATTTGGGCGATATCTGCAGATGAGGTTGGTGATGTAGCTGGGGTGGTATGTTGCGGTTAGCATTTTGAATTTTACACGGTGGGGTAGGGGAAGCCAGTGAAGGGATTGGCAGAGCGGGGCAGCAGTCACGGATCGATTAGTGAGGTGTATTAGTCTAGCAGCATCATTCATAATAGACTGAAGGGGGGATAGCCTGCGTAAGGGTAGGCTATTAAGGAGAGAGTTGCAGTAGTCAAGGCAGGAAATAATCAAGGAGTGAATAAGTTGCTTTGTGATGTCATTAGTCAGGAAGGGTCGAATGCTGGGGATTTTGCAGGGTTTAAGGCGGCAGGATTTAGCCAGTAATTGGATGTGGGGGCTAAAGGAGAGGTCAGAGTCAAGGATTACATCCAGCACCCTGGCATGTATGGAGAGACCAATGGTTGTGCTGTTGATCTTAATGGTAAAGTCAAAGGGGGGGGGGGGACCTGGAAGGAGGAAATATTATAAGCTCAGTTTTAGAAAGATTGAGTTTAAAAAAGTGGTGTGACATTAAAAAAGAAGCCCCACGTTATGGCCACTAGATGGTACTTACAATCATTGGAGGTAATTATACTATACAGAATACTGCAAGTTTGTGTTGCAAAAGGTATGACTGAAGATAGTATGATGTGCAAGGAGATAATTACGAAGGCTATGATGGCGGGAAGCACAGTACATATGAGGATTGCATGATGGGGTGCAGTATGTGCAGGAGAAGAGTGCGGAGGGTATGCTGGGGGGGGGGGGAATATATGCAGGAGGACAGGAGGAGAGTAAGCAGTGAATGGCAGCAGGAAGTATGTGCAGGAGAGGAATGCAGAGGGTGTTATGGGGGTACCTACTGTATGTACAGTGTTCTATATTTTAATACAGTCATACATTGTACTCATATTTACGATAGCACCGCTGTATACATTAGTAAAGCAGCGCACAGATATTCATGTCAATGACAGACTATGCACTGCACCTGTGAGGAGGAGACATTGGGAATTATGCTGAATGGGCTCCGCCAGCCAGTGTACAAGTTAAGTAACTACTAATATTCTTTTTCACAGGTTGCAGCTCTCACTTTCTGAACGGACATTTTAGTGATCATGTGAGGCCAGTGCACCACACTGGTAAGAAGGATCCTGTGTGTATTGGCAAAAATGAGATTACCTCTCATGCTCTATGCTGTCATGCGCCTAGTATCGCCTGCAAAGTCAAAGAGCATGCTCCTGTGGGCTTTACCGAAAAGGTACTACTCTTTTTATGTAATTGATTTCATTGTTGCAATGGTATATTATTTTTTAATGAAACAGAGCATTTTGATAATATCTTTCCAATTTCAAGCCGCGCTGTAAACTAAACAAGTGACACAAATAATGCTGTGACCTTATATATATAAATAAGTGAAAAATAACTAATCAAATAGTGAATAATTGATAGTCCATTCAAATTGATAATCGATATCCTTGGTGCAAGTATTGTACACGACACCCAAGAATAGTGATGAAAGAAAAGGATCTGTCTTCCACCTCCACACAGCTTACCAACTCCTATGAATTTCTTAATTATAGGAGATCATATGCGCCTGTGGCTTGATATCCAGTCCTTTGTAGGAATATGTGGCTCAATCAGGAGGTTAATGGCAGATATTTCCCAGAAGAGAATGATAAAAAAGCTTCCATAGCATAAAACCATACGATAATTATTTTAAAAAAGGTAAAAAATATTGCACTTACATTTATGTAAAAACACCATATGCAGAGTAAATGCATCAAGGCAGAGTAAAGAATTAAGCCGGCCCTCTGCAACAGCCCGTGATTCCGGGACTTCCATGTATCGCGGTGACGTCAGCACGCCGCTCCTCCCTACGCCATTTGTCACACTTGACGTCGTCCTGCAATGGTATATTCTTTTTTTAACGAAACAGAGCATTTTGATAATATGAAGGTTTTATGCTACTTTACATAATAAAGAAAAGCTGTCATGGTGTCTTCAGAAAATGCTAGTTGCCTGGCCTATATCCAGATTCTTTGTTTCCTATGATTTTATTGTTACTAACATAGGCTCTCCAGATTTCCTTAATGCCTATTCTGGTTCAGGTTATCAGACAGCTGCCATTTTTTTAAGAAGTAGCATTTCTCCATACTTTTCTTATGCATAATTTAAAGCCCAATAGCAGCTAGGGCCAAATAAAAACATATGTATCCCATAGCAGTGCTTCAATATGAAAAAAAAAAAAACAGCTTCAGATGCTATCCTCCCCCTATCTCACACTCATCCCGTGTCACACCTATTCAGAGTTGAGTGACGCCCAGTATCAATCAACCTACTTCATGTGAGCCTAGGGTGTCAAGGCTCCACCCCCCACATTTGACAGGATGATGCTGCAGAGAATGGCACCATGTCATGTGATTAAATGGCACTGCTTTCTGCATCTTTCAGGATTTACTCACCACCAGAGGAAGTAGAGAGTGAAGAGAATGCGGGAGTGCACGTTTTAGGCATATGTGGGGAGCATTGCGAGCTTTAAAGCTGAAGTTTATTTTGCTTATATTTTGCCTTCGCTGGTTCCTCCCCCACCCCATAAATACACTAATGATTTATTTTATTTTTTTCTCTTTCATTACACACCCTTATTAGATTCAGTGATATTATCTCTTGGTCTGTATTTATCTATGCAAGACAGGCAGATCACTGCTTGTGCGGGCAGCCCCCTGCCTCAGTAGTCCTCTCAAGAGCCCTCAGTCCTGATGCAAGCAGTAGGCTGTATCTTGGGAGGTCAAATATCAAAATGCCGTAATGGATGGATGTCAATTTGGAAGAGTGGGCATTACTAGGCAGACTGCCCAAGGCAATGCCCACATATTATGCTGACCCTCCCTGATTGAAATTCAGTGAATGAAAGGATGAAAGGGGGGTGGGGAGAAGAGTTAGGCTGTGGTTGAAACAGTTAGATGATGCTGGATGTTCCCCAGGCAGGAAATGAGGTGGACTCTATTTTGCTGCAGCTACTGTTGCACATAACTGTGCAAGAGAGGCTGGGGTTTAGCTTTAAATGTTACCAACAACCCCTCGGGCTTCTATGAGACGTTGGGGAACACTGCGTTGGGCAGATGGAAGTTGGCCCAACTTTCACACTTCCTCAAATCATTGCCGCCCAGTGGCCATTTCCGTAGAGCCTTAACCCAGTTTGAGGAAATGTGCGTGGGAGAGGGTCCGATACGCGGCTCACTATCACAATCATATGGCATCCTCTTGGAGCATTTCTCACAGGGGGAACCCGTCGTTCATTAAAAAGTGGGAGAGAGACCTCGGTGTTAAATTTTCGACAGACCAAAAGAACCGTGCACTCCTTTTTGCTCACAAGTCTTCCTTATGCAGTAAGTATCAAGAAATCACTTACAAAATTTTGACTCGCTGGTACAGGACCCCCACGGTCCTAGCTGCCATGTTTCCGGGACACAGCCCCATGTGCTGGCGATGTGGTACGCAAGCGGGTACGTTGATTCATATCTTTTGGGAATGCCCGCAGTTAACTCAGTTTTGGAGACAAGTCCTAAAGATCACTTATGACCTCACCTCGGTTGACCTTCGGGATAACCCAGCTGCGATTTTCCTTAACCTGACCCCTATGTCTGGGAAGAGATACCGTAAATCCCTCTTGAAACACCTCCTGAGCGCGGCCAGGGCATGCATTCCTAGCATGTGGAAGCAACAGTCCTCACCGGCGGTAACACATTGGTTCGCGAGGATTAGCGATATCTATCGTATGGAGCAGATGACGGCGGCCATAAGGGATAGGGAGGAGGATCACGATGCCTGCTGGTTGCCTTGGAATCTTTTCAGGTTTTCTGCTGAATATAAGACTTATCGGTGAGTCCCGTGGTGGACAGTGAAGGGAAGACCCGGCTAGCGGGAACCACTGGAGTCTCCCCTCCTTTCCACCTCACATAGACCGCTATGGTCCACCTTGCTCCCCCACCCCTTCCCCACTGCTTGTTTTCCTCTTGCTCTGTTCTTCCCCATTCATTCCCCTCCCCTCCCCGTTTTTCCCCTTCCCCTCCCCTCCCCCCACTTTTTCCCTTCCCCTCAACTTAAGTAAAAAATTGTGATTGCCAAGGTTTGGCCACAATATTTCCTCATCTTCCTTACCGAGGAATGGCAACTTTTCAGATGCTGCGGCCCAGGGTTCTCCCCAATGGCGACAAGGTGCAGCGCCGCTGGGGACCTCTCTGAGACGGCCAGACGGGGCCCTATCTTGGAGAGGGACCCAGACGTTAATATACCGCTGGGCAGCCAGCTGGATGGGAGAGCCGGTGTCGTAGCCGTAGGATACTCACAGTGATAATGCTATCACATACTAATTTACCAATTGATCTGTTTACTGTATTATGTATATTAATCGGTACCAAGGAAAGAGGAGTAACATGTTTTGATCAGTATGTTTCTGTATTGCCTGCAATCCGTAAATAAAGATTTAAAAAAAAAAAAGAAAAAATGTTACCAACAATTCCTGGAGATTTTTTAGCGATAAGCAATAGCCATCTTTTTGTCTGACTGTAATAATACAAATTTAACCTTGTTGATGTTTGCATTGCAGGTGACGGTGTCATGTGATGATGGCTGGACCCTGACTGGTTGCAATGGGTATACTCGAAGCTCTACCGCTCTTGGATCATATCCAATTGATAACACTTGTGTTGTTTTTAATCCAAAAGGCGGTAAAGGAGCTGCAGCTATTGCGATTTGCTGCCAGAACAAAAACACAGACAGCAATCAAAGTTCAAACTATAGGTGAAAGTCTGTCTCTAACGTGCACCTATCACATTTTTCATTGGTGAAGGCGACCATAGTGCTGGATGAACTTACATATTATTGGAATGCATCTTGTCAGTTCAACTCAGGGCAGTATTAGACATATAGTGAAATAAACCAACCTAAAGGACTACATAAAGCACTGTTGCACCACATAAGATAAATTCAATGCAATGTCTGAGAAAAAACAACTACCTTTTCTAAGGAAAATTCTATTGTGGGATCACATGGTTCTAACAGTCATATTCATATTATAGATTTTAAAAAATTGGGTTTGGGCTCTCCTCATGTTATAGGATAGCTTGGTGTAAATACCATAAACTAGTAGAAATATTCTTACCTGTGCATTATGTGTCAGTTATGATGAAGCTGTGGTTGGGGCTAGACATAATATGGCTCCTTGTGACTTTAAATTAGGACAAGCACAGATAACAAATTATTATGGGTGTTTAGTAAGGTCAGTCGATTTGCAGATTAGCTCCTCTCCCTGCTTCGGAAATTGGCTTATATATAAATATATATATATATATATATATATATATATATATATATATATAGTGTGTATAACAGTGTAAATTAGCTGTCCCCACAATTTAACTTAACACACAGCCATTAATGTCTAAACCGCTGGCAACAAAAGTGAGTACACCCCTAAGTGAAAATTAGCCATTTTCCCTCCTGGGTGTCATGTTAGTGTTACAAGGTTTAAGGCGTGAATGGGGAGCAGGTGTGTTCAATTTGGTGTTATCGCTCTCACTCTCTCATACTGGTCATTGAAAGTGCAACATGGTACCTCATGGCAAAGAACTCTCTGAGGATCTAAAAAAAAAAAAGAATTGTTGCTCTACATAAAGATGGCCTAGGCTATAAAAAGATTGCCAAGACCCTGAAACTGAGCTGCAGCACATTGGTCAAGGTTCAACAGGACAGGTTCCACTCAGAAGAGGCCTCGCTATGGTCGACCAAAGGAGTTGAGTGCAGGTGCTCAGCATCATATCCAGAGGTTGTCTTTGGGAAATAGACGTATGAGTGCTGCCAGCATTGCTGCAGAGGATAGAGGAGTGGGTGGGTCAGCCTGTCAGTGCTCAGACCATACACCGCACACTGCATCAAATTGGTCTGAATGGGTGTCGTCCCAGAAGGAAGCCTCTTCTAAAGATGATGCACAAGAATGCCCGCAAACAGTTTGCTGAAGACAAGCAGACTAAGGACATGGATTACTGGAACCGGAACCATGTCCTGTGGTCTGATGAGACCAAGATAAACCTATTTGGTTCAGATGGTGTCAAGCGTGTGTGACGGCAACCAGGTGAGTAACACAAAGACAAGTGTGTCTTGCCTACAGTCAAGCATGGTGGTGGGAGTGTCATGGTCTGGGTCTGCATGAGTACTGCCGGCACTGGGGATCTACAGTTCATTGAGGGAACCATGAATGCCAACATGTACTGTGACATATTGAAGCAAGGCATGATCCCCTTTCTTCGGAGACTGGGACGCAGGGCAGTATTCCAACATGATAACGACCCCAAACGCACCTCCAAGGTGAGCACTGCCTTGCTAAAGAAGCTGAGGGTAAAGGTGATGGACTGACCAAGCATGTTTCCAGACCTAAAACCCTATTAAGCATCTGTGGGGCATCCTCAAATGGAAGGTGGAGGAGCGCAAGGTCGCTATCCAGCTCCGTGATGTGGTCATGGAGGAGTGGGAGAGGACTGCAGCGGCATCCTGTGAAGCTCTGGTGAACTCCATGCCCAAGAGGGTTGAGGCAATGCTGGGAAAAAATGGTGGCCGCACAAAATAGACAATTTGAGGCCAATTTGGACATTTTCACTTCAGGGGTGCACTCACTTCTGTTGCCAGCGGTTTAGACATTAATGGCTGTGTGTTCAGTTATTTTGAGGGGACATAAAATTTACACTGTTATAACAGCTGCTTTACATTGTAGCAAAGTGTAATTTCTTCAGTGTTGTCACATGAAAAGATATAATAAAATATTTACAAAAACGTGAGGGGTGTACTCACTTTTGTGAGATACTGTGTGTGTGTGTGTATATATATATATATATATATATATATATATATATATATATATATATATATATATATACTGTATAGAGATTGTAACAGCTCAGTCAATTGGAAAAAATACACGGCCCATTTTAGGACATATTTCTGTATTCTTACAGTCCCTCGAAATCTTGCTCCTGCTACAAAACCTTGTCCTCCTCCAAAGCCCAACCAGTTCTTCCACAAGGATAGGTCAGTTGATTGGTTGTTTCCTTAGATCTCCTCCAAAGCTTGCTCAGGTGTGACTTCTCTACTTGTTAGTTGTTCTTCATGCTGCAGCCAGTGCCATGTAATCATTTGTCCCCACTTCCCCATGCCCCATGGAATGTCTCACTGGCCAGAGGATCAGCAGATTTGTTTATGATGTTGTTAATAAAAACTATTGTATAATAAAAGCTGTTGGCTTTTTCATTCCTTTAACAAGATTCAGGAGTCAGAATTTGGATGCTACAGTGGCCCAGAAAAGTGGCCTAGAAGAGCAGCACAGCGATACAGGAGGTGACATCACTTATTTTGTGTCAGAGAGCGTAGATTCTGGATCAGCGCAATATCTGAAGTTTATAAAACACATCAGATTGCAGAGCAAAAGATACTAATGTGAGCAGCGGCAAAAAAATTACTAGATATACACAAAACAATAAAAATGAAAAACAAATTTAGCTGCGCTCATAAAATGAAATACCTTGAATCACACATGCAATACAAAGCATAAATGTTATATACAAAAAATAACTGTGCACAAATTGTGCCTAAATTAAAAAAACATTTAAATAAATATAGAAAGAACATCCAGTGCACCAAAATAAAAGTCCAACGCTCATGAGGATCTTCCGCTTCCAAGGAGAATCTCAGAGACCACAGAACATCAGGCATCTCAAAACTCCTCCAGCACAGGCTCTCAAACTCAGGCAGGTGCCAAAATGCTGTTCGACTTGCATGCATGTGTGGTGACGTCACGACTTCCGGTCACGTACTACATGTTTCATCAAATATGACATCATTGGAGGCTCCAGCCTGTGCTGGAGAAGCTTTGAGATCCTGGATGTCTGATGTGCAGTGGTCTTTGCATTACATACAAGCGCTGTGTGACTCTTTAACATCCTTTAAGTGGGTGTCTAGGTCAGTGGTTCCCAACCTCAGTCCTCAAGTACCCCCAATGGGCCATGTTTTCAGGTTTTCCTTTACTTTACTTATGCCAAAAGATGAAAAATGTGTTCTTTGGCAAAGCAGAACCTACCTAAAACATCGGATAGAACACTGGGGTGCCAGATCATTTGACTAAAAAAAAGTGATGGTTTAGCCAAGGCTGGGGCCACGGCTATCGCAAACTGATCGGTTTCCCCTGACCCCCCTCAAAGTGCTGGTTGACTATGTACGTTTGTTAAACTGGAAAACTGAGTGATCGATGTCTTTTACAGTTTATCTTTGTATTACCTGCAATCCATAAATAAAGAATTTAAAACATCGGATAGAGAAAACGTACCCCTTTGTCTGAGGACAACAAAGTATGATGTCCTGGACTGGGATCTGTTCTCCCCCATCTTGCCGTTGTAAAGGAGGTTCTGTTCGCTCAATAAGGTCCTGACTCGCCATCTGTGGTGGATAAACCCACTATACTCTTGCACTAATAAGTGCCTTTCCACCATAATGGTATAATGCACCTTTAAACTAACCCATGTCTCCCCCTTTCCCCAGTAAACACACACAAACAGGAAGCCACAAACTGCCAATTGCCTCCTACATGGGATGTGACCTCACAGGATATGACAAAATAAGGATGTAACAACACAGGATAAATGAATTTATACAACAACCAACGAAAGATGACTACCGTTCCTGCTGATGGGAGCTTATCTGCAGGTGTATTTCATGGCACCTCAAATATGTTAATCAGGAATATACGGGTGACATGAGCGCACATCCACTAAACCAATAATGTGTTTCCCCCCAGATGATCGTTCTGTGCATTGCACAGGGGCCCTTCACTGGTGGACATATCCCCACTCCGCAAACACCTCTCTCCAAACAACAGGAAGTTTTCCACCAACTAATCTCAACCAGCGTCAGTCTGCCCCAGTCAGCTCTTTAGAGCGTGTTGCAGGAGAACTAACACTGGGAGACACTGTGACAATACATATTAAAATACATCTTCATAAAATTTCCACAACAGGTATGGTACAGCTCTGATATTAACAGACATGACTAGGCATGATGGATACGTTCTGGAATGGCCGAAGGGCCCCAGATAATGCTTCTTTGCCCCTGTCTTTTTTTTGGAGTATTACAAATAGGTTAGATGAAAGTCAGAAGGGAGTTGTGGCTTGAATATAGTGTTTTAGTACCGAAGTAATATCATCTTTGTGAAGGTAAAAATTAGATCTGAAAAGATTGGCAGGGCCCAAGGCTCAGAGATACAGGAACAGGAGAACTCAGGGATGAATCCATGCACCGTTCGAAGTTCCACTATATCCGAATACAAAAAATAATATTATTGTCTTCTGATCCCAGAGCCTGAAGTTCTGATACTCCCCAGCCCAATCCCATCGCCACAAAGAAAAAGTTTCCAGGTGAGATTCCACAAGGATGTTAAATCAGATGGGGCAAAAGGCTGTTTGGATAAGGGCTCCAGAGTGATCCCAAGTGGGAAAGATTTGTTTTAATAGGTGGGCTTATCTTCTTGACTGTCTTGAAGAATTTGATTATTAAAGGATCTTCGGCCCATCTCTTGTTGTCACAGCAGAGATTGCCACCAGCTGTACCTCTTACTCAGATGTAGTGTCAGCTTTCTCCCAGCCAATAGCTGGCTTTACAGCCTGGACATAAGGCTGAACTAGTAAAAAGTTGAAGTTCGAGCTCTTCTGAGGTATCTCAGATGGCCCCCCATCATCCAGATGTCTAGGAGGGATACTTGCTGCGTGGTGAGAGGATTCTCTCGAGGATGGTCCAGGAATTAACTTCTCTGGAGGAGATTGAGCCAATTGCTGCAATGGAACTGCTGTTGCTCGTTCCGCTATGTATCCCCTGCCCATCTTTTGAATATGACAGCTTACCTGTTAACCCTCTGACTCTCTGTCTGCTGCATAGACTCTAAAACAGCTTTTGCAGATCAATTGGCTAGTAATGGGATGACCTCACAAGCACGGCATTCGGGGATTTGAGAGTTGGTGAATGTGAAGAACTATATATTTTCATGGAAGAACCCTTGCCGCTTGCATGGTATCCTGATCTAGTTGGGGCCTTCATAGGTTTGTTTATGTCGGCTTGCTGTCCGCTTAGACTTCTTCTGGCGTACAAGGCTGAAATACATAAATGTAAATGCTCTTTTTTTTTTTTTTTTTAACTCACCTGGACGATGGTCCCTACCTAAAAGTTGGAGAGGGTCTTGTTTGGGTGACGTACTGCTTATTTAGGGAAACAGACAGAAAAAGCAGCTAGAGAAAGATAAAGAAGTTAGCGACTGGTACTTCAGCTGGAGCAAGGAAACATTATAACCGACTAAAGAAAAGGAAAGAAATTACATTTACCGTTGGCAAAAAACAGGGTCCACTCCAGGAGCTCCCCGCATAGGAAACCTCTTCAGATGACAACAGACTGCCATGCTGAAAGCCCCCAGTAATAAACAATGTAGAGGGGAGGGACATCTGTGGAAGATACAACCCTCTAAAAATGATTTTGACAAACAAGGGCAAACATTTTTAAATTTGCCCCTATTCAAGATGGCAACCACAACCTCAGGCCAGACTGCGTATGCACGGTCGGCGGCTCTAGGACCTATGTGGCCCGTCTGACTCAGCCTGGCCCACCGAGCCGGCTCCTGGAGTGCGCACATGCGCAGAGCAAGCAGGAAGACGCTGAGGGACTTAGCAAAGCCGCCGCAAGGTGCGCAACGCCCACTATAGTAACCAGGAATGAAAGTACAATATCACAAGGAGTAGAAGATGGTGGGGGAGGAAGAAGGCAAAAAAGAGAGAGAGGAACACAAGGAAAGGAAAGCGAGAGCAAATAAATGACAGGAGGTAGAAATGGAAGGCTAAGTGAAAAATTGATTTAACTGTCTTCTCTGCTTTAGGCTTGAGCAAATGCCAGTATATAAATGCAGATAGGAGCTCTTAGTTAAGAGACAACTGCTGTCCCAAAAGGACCACAGAAGGGACTCCCTATCTTATCAGCACATTTAGCTGCCCAAGAATAGGGACATCACCTGGGAAAGGCTTGAACTCAGCTAGAAGCTGCCGACTGCAGTGGTAAGGGACGTTCGACCATTATTCACTGACCATGAGGTATGAGGAAAAAAAGGAGAATGCTGGTAGTGCACTAATCCTTTTCTTTTATAATATTCACTGGTCCTGAAGGAGAAGCCAAGGCGGAGCTTGTCACAGGTATACTGCCATGGAGGCACCAGGAAAGTATAATGGTGATCTCAAATGTGCTGACTGAGGATGGCTGCCGGCTTGTAACAAGCTATAAGGTGCTCTGCAGGAAACAAAACACAAAGAAGAGCAGCGCCAATCTAAGTGCAGCAATATTAAAACATTTTATTCCAGGGTAGACAATTAGGAACTCACAAGATCATAGATGTGTCAGCACATTGGAATGATTATGGAGGTTCATCCACTCATAGGGGAAGGCGGTCAGCTCGCAGGTGGAGAGGCAGCTGGTGGTTCGGCTAATGCTGGTGGCTCCCAGCACTTCCAGGCACTCAGAACAGCGTTGCACGTCACTTCCGTTTGGAGGCGTGGGGAGGAGCATGCATGCTCCTTCATCAAGCAAATAGCAGCTTACCATTTGCTTGGCGATACATGTCATTGTTGGGTAGCAAGTTTTCTGCTTCATTGCTCTTCTGATAGCCTGGTTTCACAGGACTTTTCACTTCCTTTGCATCTTGCATATGGAATAGTTCCAAGATTTCTGAGATCAGTTGAGAAGGTAACTTCCATCTTCTCTATCTATTTGGATTCCCAGATATTAGCTAATGTTCCCTAGCTCTTTGATTTCAAACATTTCTTTCAGCTTGTGAACTGATTGTAATCCCCTTCTTGTTCAAAACAGGTTATATCATCAACATAGATAAGGATGTATATGTCTCCTTGATTCTTGGAGTAGAGACAGGGGTCTGCTTTACTTCTTGAGAATCAATTTCTGGTAAGTACTTTGTTCACTTTCTCATTCCACATCCTTGCAGATTGCTTAAGACCGTAGATGCCCTTCTGAAGTTTACACACTAGGTTGTCTCCTTGCTCAAACCCTGGTGGTTGCTCCATGTAGAGATCCTCCTTAATATCTCCTCCATATAGGAAAGCAGTTTTAAAGTCTAGGTGTTTCACTTGGATGCCCTTCGCGGCTGAAACAATAAGAAGCGCTATGGTGGAGTGTTTTATGACGGGAGCAAATGTTTCATTGTAATCTTCACCGAATTTCTTGGAGTAAACCTGGGCAACTAGTCTTACTTTGTATTTGTGGATATTCCCTTCTGCGTCTGACTTTAATTTGAAAGTCCACTTGCTTCCTACAATTTTTTCGGTTAGGAGTTATCTCTGTGAGTATCCAGGTTTTATTTTCTTGAAGTGACTAATTCTTCTTCTGCTACCTTTCTCCATTTATTGGCTTCACAGTTTGGTAGTTTTTCTATGTCTTCCCAGGATGTTGGTTCAAGTATGCTGTGTGTTTTGACAGTGTATGACAGCTTGCGGGGTTGTATCCACTTTGTAGTAGGAGTGGATCTTCTGACTTCAGGCAGTTCAGCAGGATCTGGTGGGGAACTTGATTTTAGGCATTGTGTGTTCCACCTCTTGTTCTGACTCCTGCACAAATTTGCTTTGGTCAATCTTTTCTTCTGGTTTGCTTAGCATATTAACCACTTTCAGACCGGACCATTTTGCTTGTAAATGACCAGAGGTCTTTTTACAATTTGGCACTGCGCTGCTTTAACTGGTAATTGCGCGGTCATGCAATGTTGTACCCAAACAAAATTTGCGTCCTTTTCTTCCCACAAATAGAGCTTTCTTTTGATGGTATTTGATTGCCTCTGCGATTTTTATTTTTTGCGATATAAATGGAAAAAGACCTCAAATTTTGAAAAAAAATGATATTTTCTACTTTTTGTTATTAGAAAAATCCAATAAACTCAAATTTAGGCCAAAATGTATTCAGCCACATGTCTTTGGTAAAAAAAAAGTCAATAACTGTATATTTATTGGTTTGCGCAAAAGTTGTCACATCTACAAACTAAGGTACGTTTTCTGGAATTTACGCAGCTTTTAGTTTACGACTGCCTATCTCATTTCTTGAGGTGCTAAAATGGCGGGGCAGTACAAAACCCCCCCAAATGACCCCATTTTGGAAAGTAGACCCCCTAAGGAAATTGATAAGTGGCATGTTGAGCCCATTGAATATTTTATTTTTTTGCCTCAAGCGATTGAATAATGACAAAAAAAAAATTTTTTTTATTTTTTTTTACACAAAGTTGTCACTAAATGATATATTGCTCACACATGCTATGGGCATATGTGAAATGACACCCCAAAATAAATGCTGCTGCTTCTCCTGAGTACGGGGATACCACATATGTGGGATTTTTTGGGAGCCTAGCCGCGTACGGGGCCCCGAAAGCCAAGAACCGCCTTCAGGTTTTCTAAGGGCGGAAATATTTGACTTCACTCCTCACTACCTATTACAGTTTTGAAGGCCAAAAAATGCCAAGATGGCACAAAACCCCCACAAATGACCCCATTTTAGAAAGTAGACACCCCAAGCTATTTGCTGAGAGGCATGTTGAGTCCATGGAATATTTTATATTTTGCCACAAGTTGCGGGAAAATTACAAACTTTAATTTTTTTAAAAAATTTTTCCACAAAGTTGTCACTAAATGATATATTGCTCACACATGCCATGGGCATATGTGAAATGACACCCCAAAATAAATTCTGCTGCTTCTCCTGAGTATGGGGATACCACATGTGTGGGATTTTTTGGGAGCCTAGCCGCGTACGGGGCCCCGAAAGCCAAGAACCGCCTTCAGGTTTTCTAAGGGCGTAAATATTTGACTTCACTCCTCACTACCTATTACAGTTTTGAAGGCCATAAAATGCCAAGATGGCACAAAACCCCCACAAATGACCCCATTTTGGAAAGTAGACACCCCAAGCTATTTGCTGAGAGGCATGTTGAGTCCATGGAATATTTTATATTTTGCCACAAGTTGCGGGAAAATTACAAACTTTTTTTTTTTATTTATTTTTTTCACAAAGTTGTCACTAAATGATATATTGCTCACGCATGCCATGGGCATATGTGAAATGACACCCCAAAATAAATTCTGCTGCTTCTCCTGAGTACGGGGATACCACATATGTGGGACTTTTTGGGAGCCTAGCCGCGTACGGGGCCCCGAAAACCAAACACCGCCTTCAGGCTTTCTAAGGGCGTTACAGTTTTGAAGGCCATAAAATGCCAAGATGGCACAAACGCCCCCCCAAATGACCCCATTTTGGAAAGTAGACACCCCTAAATTTAGGGGTACACTAGTGAGACTAGGTAATAAATGGCGGGTGCCCTGAAACTATAAAACAATAACTAACCAACCAGCGTCACCTGTAACCGTTATATGGTGATCACTGGTGAAAGGGTTAACTAGGGGGCAATCAGGGGGCTTTATGCGGTAGTATATGGGGGTCCCTGGCACTATAAAAAGCTGCGGCGAACCTAAATACCTACCTGCCTAACTAGCGTCACCTGTGACACTAATACAGCGATCAGAAAAACGATCACTTATTAGGCTGGGTTCACAATGGAGCGATGCAGGAACGCCACAAATCTGCGGCGGGTTCCCGCATCGCATGCCTCCCGGCGGCAGTTCACACTGCCTATGCGAACTGCTGGGAGTGTCAGTGAAATGTTAATGACACCCCCAGATCAGTTCGCATATCGCAGTGCGATCTGCAAACTCGGATCGCATGGTGTGAACACCCATGCGATCCGATTCTGCTGCGGACCAAAAAAAGGGTCCCGTGCGAGTTTGCGGCGGGTGCGACACGAATTCAGCCATACTATCTGTATGGCTGAACTCGAATCGCACAGAGATCGGATGTGATTTGCACTGCAGTGCGGTGCGAATCACATCCGTTCTCAAACCGCTGCAATGTGAACCCAGCCTTAGTGACACTGGCGACGGGGGGTGATCACGGGGTTAAACCTTTATTGGGGAGGTTAGGGGGGTACCTTAGAACTAAAGGGGGCTAACCCTAACTGCCCTAACAGTTATTACAGTCACAAATGACACCCGCCGGGTGATCAGGGGGTTAAACCTTTATTAGGTAATAAATGGCGGGTGCCCTGAAACTATAAAAAAATAACTAACCAACCAGCGTCACCTGTAACAGTTATATGGTGATCACTGGTGAAAGGGTTAACTAGGGGGCAATCAGGGGGCTTTATGCGGTAGTATATGGGGGTCCCTGGCGCTATAAAAAGTTGCGGCGAACCTAAATACCTACCTGCCTAACTAGCGTCACCTGTGACACTAATACAGCGATCAGAAAAATGATCGCTTATTAGGCTGGGTTCACACTGGAGCGATGCGGGAACGCCACGAATCCGCGGCGGGTTCCCGCATCGCATGCCTCCCGGCGGCAGTTCACACTGCCCTATGCGAACTGCTGGGAGTGTCAGTGAAATGTTAATGACACCCCCAGATCAGTTCGCATATCGCAGTGCGATCTGCAAACTCGGATCGCATGGTGTGAACACCCATGCGATCCGATTCTGCTGCGGACCAAAAAAAGGGTCCCGTGCGAATTTGCGGCGGGTGCGGCGCGAATTCAGCCATACTATCTGTATGGCTGAACTCGAATCGCACAGAGATCGGATGTGATTTGCACTGCAGTGCGAATCACATTCGTTCTCATAAACCGCTGCAATGTGAACCCAGCCTTAGTGACACTGGCGACGGGGGGTGATCACGGGGTTAAACCTTTATTGGGGGGGTTAGGGGGGCACATTAGAACTAAAGGGGGCTAACCCTAACTGCCCTAACAGTTATTAGTCACAAATGACACCAATGCAAAAAAAAAATATGCAATTGGTGTCACTGTGACTGGGGGGGGGGGCAGGGGTAATTGGGGGGGTGATCGGGGGGTAAAGGGGGGGGGGTGTGAGTGTGCCTGGCATGTTCTACTGTACGTGTGGTGTGTTGGTGCAACTCACCGATCCTCTCTCCTCGGTGCCGGAACAAAAAATACCGACACGGAGGAGAGATTACATCACTTCCTCTCCTGTGAGGAGAGGAAGTGATGTCACGGAGCATTTCTATTCGTCGGGAGCGATCGCGAGGGGGTGGCCATGAATGAATGGCCGCCCCCTCATCCCGGATCGCTCCCGAACGAATGCTGACCGCCGCAGGCACCGGGGGGGGGCCCGATCGGGCCCCCCACCCGCGGGAAGGCAGGGACTTATATATACGCCCATATGCCTGCCCGTGCCATTCTGCCGACGTATATCGTCGTGCGGCGGTCGGCAAGTGGTTAAATTCACAGCTTTCAGGGATCTGCGTTTCTGTTGATGGGCGCTAATCAAAATAAACACTATGGCTTATTGTCACTTTTTGGGTGTAGGATTCTGTAACCCTTAGTTTTCTCACTGTAGCCTACTAGAATTCCCTCTATGGCTCTGTTCTCCAGCTTGGATCTCTTCTCACTTGGGATATAGGAATATGCTTTACATCCAAACACTCTGATGTGCCCTATGCTAGGCTTTGATCCATGCCACATTTCGAATGGAGTACTTTTAATGGCTCTTGAGGGTAGTCTGTTCTGTAGATAAGTTGCAGTCATAAATGCTTCCCCCCAGTACCTGTGAGGTAGGTTGACATCCATCTGGCCATTTCTATAAGAGTGCAATTTTTTTCCTTTCTGCTACACCATTTTGTTCAGGAGTGTATGGTGTGGTTGTGTGGTGTACTATTCCTGGTCTCTTCAGGTATGCGGTCGCTTTTTTTTCTTATGTATTCCCCACCTCTTGAAGATTCTGTGATGTTTCATTCTTCTGTTTCATCAGATAAGTAGTTGTGTAACTGGAATAATCATAAATGAAAGTCAGTAGATATCTGTTCCTGTGAAAAAAAGCAATAAGCGCCGAATACTAGCATAAGTCTAAATATAAATGCGAATAGTAATAATAAATTACTATATCTCCACAGCTGCTGCGACACTCTCAGTGAATCACCACACCTAATATAGACTATAATAATTGTTAAATAGTGCAGCGCTATAAAATAAACTCTAAAATATACCATTTTAATGTATAGGTGATCATCCAGTTTTTCTTTTGTAAGGAATTGCTTATTATTGTGAATTGTGCATTTGTCACTCTGGAACGTAACTGTGAGACAGTTGTTTGCAAAACATTTCACTGATAGAAGGCTGCATTCTAGTTCTGGAACATACAGCACTTTCTTTACAAGGATACTCTGTTTGCCCTGTGGTGTAATGCAGTTCAGGAAGTCCTGTCATGGCCTTTACCTTTGGCAGTGATGCTTTTCCCGTTTGCTAGGAAAACATTGTCTTTTGCACTGTAATCAATGTTTGTGAAGAAGGTCTCATCACTAGTCATGTGACTTGTCACACCTGAGTCTATGCACCAGCCGCGTGACTTGCCACTCTGTGTCACTTTAAAGGTGCCACTCCCTGATGTGTTTGCAGTTTCCTTTATGGCTGCTTTGACTCTTTATTGTGGTTAGCTCTAGCTTTCTAGATAGAACAGTCCTTTTTTAAATGACTGGTCTTGTTACAGCGAAAACAGGCTCTGCTTTCTTTGTTGTACTTTTGTACATCTTGAGAGCTTTGTTATCATGTGTGCGTATTTTCTTTCCTTCTGTCATATACATCGACTTATTTTCCTTTGACATATTCGAGCTTCAGCTCCCACTCGGGTCTGGTTTCTAAAGCATTAATGAGAGCAGTATATGTCCCTTGAAGTATGCAGAGGAGCAGGGCAACAATATGATTATCTTTGATGTGCTCTCCGATGGTGCGTAACTGTTCTATGAGCTCTAGCATAGCTTTCACGTGGTTACACATTTGCTGGCCTTCTACTAGTCTCATCTTGTAAAGCTTTCTTAGTAGAAATAGCTGTTTACACTTGAATGCTCATAAAGTTTTTGTAATGAAGTCCACACAACTTTGGCCATTTTCTCTGTTCTTACACGGATAAGCTGGTCATCTTCTAATAAGCTTAAGGTTGCTTCCACAGCTGGTAAACGGCTTTGTTCAGCTTTGCTATTGCAAATTTCACATCTGAACCACTTGTCATCTTTCAGTAGCTTGTGTACAGTATTCACTGTAGAATTCTTTCCAATGCCTGGACCCATAACCTATTGTGCAGCATATTGGCAATCATGGGCTGGAAGCTTCTTGTATACAGCAGAACACCTTTACTCTCATGAAGGATATCCTTATCATGGCTTTACATCATGTGGACAGAAAACAGGAACAAGGAGCATACAACTACATACACTTCGAGAGAGAACACTTCCTCTAAATACATTATCATAGATATAAACTACAGTACCACCTGCTGGATAAATAGGTATAATGCATACACTATATATAGTTTGCAGTACTTTACATTACATGTTGTTCTTCCAACAGGTCGGACCTTTTAGAATAGTGTGACCTGGTTTTGAGGATTTCCCACACACAAATGCATTGATAGCGAAAGCTTTCAGATGGTCAATAATAATGGTGTAAGGTCTGATCAGAAGCTCCTGATACCTCTATAGTTATCACTATCAGGAGGTCCTGATTCCCTTATATAGATTATTAGGGATCACCAGATTCCAATATACGATTTCTAGTTAGGGTCCTTTTACACAGGCGGTCCCTATGAGGGACTCAGCTTTGCTCAGCGGGGGATTGCTCTGCTGATCCCCAGTGAGCAGGCAGATGACAGGTCCGTCTCTGCTCACTGTGCTGAGACGGACCTGTCAGAGTCCCGCTCTCCTCTATGGGGAGATCAGAATGATCCACTAGACGGATGGAAAATAGGATCGAATCGGACTGCCTGAAAAATTGACAGGCGGACCTGATTGGAAAGCCCGTGTGAAAGCCCAATTAAAGGGCTCACCAGCAGGAGGAAGGAGGTCCTAATTCTTCTATATAGATCCATAGCTATCACTAGTGGGATACTAGCAGGAGGAAAAAAACGTCCAAATTTAGTTAGACCTTTTAGAATGATGTGTCCTGGTTCTGGAGATCTCACATACAAAAATGTATGCATAGAGCGAGTCCAGAGATGGTCAATAAAAATGGTCCGACGGACAAACCTTTTCAGGAGAGACTAGAAGAACATATGTAGAGATGCAAGAACCCACTTGACCTTTTTATAAGACAGAATACCACAACAAAATCGTTAGCTCTGCAATAAAGATCAGATGAAATGTAAAGTGTTATAGAAAATCATAAATAAACATTCACAGCAAGTTATTACAGTTTATTTTGTACATTATTTTATATTCAGCATGTCTGCACAGCAGTTACATTTTCAATAAAACAAAGTCATAAATCTTGAATAATGTGATATGCATTCCCCAAATGACATCTCAGAGTAGCGATTAATTATACACCTGCAGAGGGAGCAAAAGAGGTTTTAGATGCATGTCAGAACCCATCGTAACATCCGAAAAGAATTGTAAGACCCCTTTGACACTGGAGGTGTATTTCCTGTGCTATAAATAGCGGCTGTAAAAATGCCTCATCTGCAGTCCCAGCGCGAAATCCGAAGGTTTTCACACTGGGGCGCTGCGCTGGCAGGATGGTAAAAAAAAGTCCTGCAAGCAGCATCTTTGGGGCATCTTGAAATCAGCGGGCATGTTTAAACCTTTATTCGGCTGCTAGTGGGGGTTAAAAAGCCCCGAGCTAGCCAACGCGGCCGTGCCGTCAGTGTGAAAGGGCTTTAACACAACTTTCACATTTTTCCATTCGCGCTTTCCTTGTTTTATTGTATTTTACATACAATTTGTAAATTCTCCCTCTAGTGGTCATCTGTATATCAGGGAATGAGATTAGCAAATTCCCTAAAATACTTGATTACTAGACAGAGCAAGTACAATACCTTCACATGATTTTATCATCCCAACTAGGCCAAAGCTGGAACATTCAATATTTATTGATTTTGGATTGCTGCTGGAGCTCTGGCATACTTCTGCAATGTGCGCCTCTCTTTGGGTTTATGTATTGTATTGAAAGAGGTTGGCATTAGAGAAAGATAGGTTGTGCCACACAGACTGCTGTTTGAAATCATGAGACCCCCCGTACAACCTACCTAAAAGGGCCACCCCCTATCAAATGTTTTCTGATGAGAGATTCAAATGCTGACAGCTCTTTAGAGAGCAAAGCACATGTGACCAAGCCCGTAATAGTTTTTTTTTAGAATTATATATATATTTTTTTTAACTGCCCTGTTGGAGGAGAGCTTTGGTGATGTCACACTTTTTGAACAGAGAAAGGGAATGAGGACATAAAATCACTCCATCCTCTTTTCTACAGCCTCAGATGTACAGATGAATGAATACAAAGCGTTTAGAGCAGGGATATGCAATTAGCGGACTTCTAGCTGTTGCAAAACTACAAGTCCCATCATGCCTCTGCCACTGGGTGTCATGCTTGTGGCTGTCAGAGTCTTGCTATGCCTCATGGGACTTGTAGTTCTGCAACAGCTGTAGGTCTGCTAATTGCATATCCCTGGTTTAGAGGTTTCCTGTTCATTCACAATCTGAAGCATGGTAAACACAATTTACTATGTTTTGGTGATGAATGAACACTGGAGCGATCGGTACCAATCATTTACAGAGGTCTTTCAGGAAAGGAAGAGGCTGATAAATATGACATTTAAAGACCTCCGTTACCCATCCTAAAATTATCCCCCTGTGTGCCCTCAGCTACTGCCAGCAGGAGGGAGAGGAAAGGAGAAGAGCCCAGGCAACAGGTTAAAGAGGGTTCACAGTGGGTGGGGTTGTTCAGAGAGGTGGAAGTGTAGATACTTAAAACGAATCCCCCTGCTGTGCAGCTGGAGGGAAGGAGAGGAGGAGAAGCTGGCAGCGCTGCAGGGGGAGCCACAAGAGGATTGGTGTCAGCAATAAGGCAGTACAGCCAGCTCTTCTGCTCAGCAGGTGCCTGGCCCCCCTTTTTGAACGGATGGGGCCTGGTACAGGAGGGCCAGCTGTACAGCCTCATCAGCAGCCCTGATGTCAGAGCAGAAAGTTAATATTTACATACTGAACATTTGGAGTTAATTTACACAGGTGAGCAACTTCTCTGCCAACATGCTGTGAGTGGGTAGAGGTGGCCAGCAACTGCACAGCCAGATTTATACAAATAAATAACAGGGACTGCTGTTTGTATGTTACTACTCATCTGAACACTTCCATGTGAACAGGGACAGCATTTCTGGACAATGCAGATATCAGTCCAGTTTGTATGCAGGCGGAGCGTGGAATGTAGAGGTCTTATTTAGCTGCATCTTGAATGCTGCAGCCCATTTTCCCTTTCATCTGTCTGAAGGTGGCCTTGAGGATTGGGTTCCTGTTAGGCTGGGTTCACACGGATTTCAGATGCGGCACACAGCAGGGGGCCAGTGTGTCCCTGTTCTTGGTTTCAGTGACAAATCAGGCCCAAATTCGGAACGGAAACTGAGCCAAAAGACGCACAGGACCCCTGGGCAATGCGCTCTGCGGCAGCCCTGGAGATGTGTGAACCGCCTCCATTGAGAGCCGGTCAGTCTCCCGTCATGTGAATTGCATGCAGGGAAACCCGTATCCATTAGAAAAGGTGTGAACCCAGCCTGAATAATAAAAAGTTGTGCTTTAAAGCAAAGCTTTCCTGAAAACTTGTTGTTATGCAAATACCAGTTTCTTGGCTGCCATATTAACATCTTGCTTCCATACTTTGGACCTATAACCCAGAGTACACACACACACACACACACACACACACATATATATATATATGTGGTTCTGACTTTAGACACATTTGTTTTAGGTCAGTGAATGAGAAATGCGGAAACCAGGGAGTAAACATAGCCAGGCAACTAGCATTTTCACAAGGTGGTTAGCAGCTCTGCGTTTTTCCCAGAGGTTATCTTTTAAAAGCACTGCTCCATTCTGATTGGTTTCATGTTATAGAGATCTGTCAGGTTTATATTGCAGTCTGCAGGCCCAGAAGGGATATTTTTTCTCACTTCCTGCCTAAACGTATCACACAGAATAAAAGAATAAAAATAAAAATACCATCTATTCTATGGGAACGTAAAAATAATTTACATCCTAATGAAGTTCCAAACCTTTCCATCTCTGTCGGAAAAACACATTGGGGTTAGAGTTGGGCTTTAATATCTTTGATCAGTTGAAAGGTTTAGTGTAAAAATTTTAAGTGTGAAGGTGAATGGCTTATTTTTATATGCGACTCCTAATATACATACTCAAGATGTGAGACCCCATAGGCAGCCCTGCTTATGAACTCACGTGTTAATTCATTTTGTAATCAAATTAATGCTGGCTGCTTTAGTATGTTAACCTGTCCCATCAGAGCGCGGATACCTCCATGCATAACCCTTGGATTGGTTTTATGATACATACTCAAGAACTTACTGAGAAAAAATTTATTTGACAATTATGACAAACTGACAATGCTGGAACTGCCAGATAAAATTATAAAAAACACAAAAGTGCTTTAAGCTATCCCTATGAAGGATCCAGACGGGCAGATGGTGTAGTAATCCTGTAGAGATCCGGTTTCCACTCCGAGGGGCTGGTTAGTGCAGGATGGCTTGTAGAGCAGATTCCCACGCATGTGGTGTGACTTTAGTCCTATACATATATTACAGAAGTCAGTCTTGGGTTGTGGTTAATACTGAATATTGTTTATTGCGATCTCTGTGAAAAATCCAAGCACTCGTACAAGATGGTCCTTGCTGAAGAACTATAAAAAAAAAATAAAAAGGAAGAAGAAAATAAAAATAAATAGTCTATAAGAAATGCATTTTTCTGCATAGTTATTTTAGTCTTGACCATAATAAATACATTTTGTGGAAATCAACTGCACAGTTCTACAAGTCAATGATCTTCAAATCTGTGGGCCTTTGCTTGCTTTTATCTGGCCCCGGGGACACCATTCCTCCCACTGACACCAATGGCGGGGCCACCATTCCTTCCACAGACACCAATGGCGGGGCCACCATTCCTTCCACAGACACCAATGGCGGGGCCACCATTCCTTCCACAGACACCAATGGCGGGGCCACCATTCCTTCCACAGACACCAATGGCGGGGCCACCATTCCTTCCACAGACACCAATGGCGGGGCCACCATTCCTTCCACAGACACCAATGGCGGGGCCACCATTCCTTCCACAGACACCAATGGCGGGGCCACCATTCCTTCCACAGACACCAATGGCGGGGCCACCATTCCTTCCACAGACACCAATGGCGGGGCCACCATTCCTTCCACAGACACCAATGGCGGGGCCACCATTCCTTCCACAGACACCAATGGCGGGGCCACCATTCCTTCCACAGACACCAATGGCGGGGCCACCATTCCTTCCACAGACACCAATGGCGGGGCCACCATTCCTTCCACAGACACCAATGGCGGGGCCACCATTCCTTCCACAGACACCAATGGCGGGGCCACCATTCCTTCCACAGACACCAATGGCGGGGCCACCATTCCTTCCACAGACACCAATGGCGGGGCCACCATTCCTTCCACAGACACCAATGGCGGGGCCACCATTCCTTCCACAGACACCAATGGCGGGGCCACCATTCCTTCCACAGACACCAATGGCGGGGCCACCATTCCTTCCACAGACACCAATGGCGGGGCCACCATTCCTTCCACAGACACCAATGGCGGGACCACCATTCCTTCCACAGACACCAATGGCGGGGCCACCATTCCTTCCACAGACACCAATGGCGGGGCCACCATTCCTTCCACAGACACCAATGGCGGGGCCACCATTCCTTCCACAGACACCAATGGCGGGGCCACCATTCCTTCCACAGACACCAATGGCGGGGCCACCATTCCTTCCACAGACACCAATGGCGGGGCCACCATTCCTTCCACAGACACCAATGGCGGGGCCACCATTCCTTCCACAGACACCAATGGCGGGGCCACCATTCCTTCCACAGTCACCAATGACGGGGCAACCATTCCTTCCACAGTCACCAATGACGGGGCCACCATTCCTTCCACAGTCACCAATGACGGGGCCACCATTCCTTCCACAGTCACCAATGACGGGGCCACCATTCCTTCCACAGTCACCAATGACGGGGCCACCATTCCTTCCACAGTCACCAATGACGGGGCCACCATTCCTTCCACAGTCACCAATGACGGGGCCACCATTCCTTCCACAGTCACCAATGACGGGGCCACCATTCCTTCCACAGTCACCAATGACGGGGCCACCATTCCTTCCACAGTCACCAATGATGGGGCCACCATTCCTTCCACAGAAACCAATGATGTAATAATTTTTATTCCCATTGACCACCCAGCCTGTGGTGTTTACTCCCAATGATGCCAGGGCATTTTCTACTCCCACCAACTACAGCTCTGCTCCCCTAATGTGTGAAGGGCAATAAACTGGCCCTTTGTTTTGAAAGTTTGGAGACCTCTACTAGAAGTAATAGTCATTCCCATGGCAGTTCTTAGGATTTTTGATCATGTAACATTGAATCTGAGTGGATTTGATTTCTTTTCATCAGAAACTATACAAAGTAAAAATAGATCTCTGCAAAAGCCTTCCACATACGGACTGAATATCAACTGCTCAACATCAGCCGGACTTCTTTTGAACAGAAAAAACAAACCTCATAATGTGTACCAGGCTTCAGTGATATAAAACTGGACTCCAGGTATGGACTATTTTGCAGTTATATTGGCCTATCTTGGACCAATGCAAATATGTATGTGCGCTACTTGGCCTATCCCCATGGAAGCTTGAAATCAATGTAGTAGACACCACTACTACAGTGACTGCTAAATTCTGGTTCTCTGAATGGTGCCTGTTCCAATCAAGAAACCCCATGGGCAGGGGACATAGCGCTAAGCACTGTAATACCGGTGGGTGTCTACTACAGCCATATCAAGCTTCCATGGGGGTCAGCCAGGTACGGAACATGGATATTTACATTGACCCAACCTAGACCAATGCAACTCTGCAAAATATTCCACGGCTAAACTTCAGCTTTAAATTACAATGAAAACGCATAAAATAACAGATTACGTAGGTAGGTCCCTCTTTAATACGGACACACATAAATCATCACTGGTATACACAATTATTTTAAATAGCTAAATAATAAGGGCTCATACGCATGGGTGTACTGGGACATAGAATGTATAATACTGCTGTATTTAAACACCAGGGAACCAGAGATGGCAAGTACAGCCATCTGTACAAATAAAATACAGGATACAGCTGTATGTGGGTATTGTATATGCAGCTTGGGACATAAACCTGCATATAGATATATGACTGTCTGCATCCAGGGGTGTACATCCATGCACGTTTACCTGCATACAGCCATATATTCAAATTGATTAGTACAGAGGCCTGAATTAGGACAGAAAAAAAAAAAAAAAAAAAAAAGCCCCATGCATTTTAGCCTGAGCAGCCAATTTTTTCCAGGGACCAGGTGGCAGTTTGCAGGGGTGTTTGGTGACAGGATATTCAAGGAGTCAGCCCTCTGCACGGGGATATAAAGGGGACTGCACTATATTGATTAGTGCCCCTTTACATTACAGTGCCCCTAGCAATCACAGCCCCCTAATCAAAACGCCCCTTGCAGTCATGTTCCCCCCACTCTCTAATCACAGTGCCCCCTTTTACTCTCTCCACCACACAGTCCTACCTTTAGCAGGGCAGAGGCAGGATTCAGCCTGTGTGTCCTCTTCAGGATCTCCAGCCCCGCCAACAATGTCATCTTATCAGTAGGGCAGGGGTCGGGAGGAGCTGCAGATCTGGATCATATGAACGTGGGTGATTACCCACTTGTTAATATGAAAAGACTCCCACTCTCTGTGCAGATCTCCAGCTCTTACCAACCCCCCTGCTCCGCTGATAGGATGATATCACTGGAGGGGCAGGAAACACGGGAGAGGAGACACAGGCATGGCTGCATAGCGGGAGGTGAGCGGCGACTGCGGTCTGCACAAGCCCCGCCCTGACCGCGGTCACAGCTTACCCCCCACTGTGTGGCCTGGTCATTAACAGTCTGATCTTGTTAGGACATTCGGCCCCAGCCCACCGAGAAAATGCCCGGTGTGCTGTATGGCCAGCCCAGGCCTGTTAGTACAGATTGTTTTACACAACCCTGGCGGTTCCTGTGTGACAAGACATTGCCGTATTTGTCCCTATACATCTGTGCACATAAATCCTGAATGAAAGAGATAATCTCTGTGTAGCAAGGGGTATCAAGCAAATTTAAAATAAAATATATGTGAATGGAAGATCCAACTCCTGGTTATTCAGGATTGTGGCACAACCTAATACAGCCTCCCTCAACCAGAGACGGCTAAGGATTCTTTCCCATCTTATGGTGCTTGAATATTTTTGGGCCATCAATGGGCAGACCCAGTGGCGGTCATCTTCTCTGTCACATAAGTTACAATGGACACAAATTATCTATTAGAAGTCTCTAAGGCTGGTTTCACACTGCTCCATTGAAAAACAAAAAAAACAAAAAAAAAAAAAAAAAATAACATAAAAAAACACTCCAATATGCATATGCCTATTACACAGCAAGCACCTGTGAAACTTGGACACTACTCAAAAAAATAAAGCAAAAATACATTTTCTATTCATTTCAACGTGGACTTTTCAAAACGCACCACACCCACGGTGCAGTGGTGTAAACAGTCCCAAAAGGTTTAAAGGGATTGTATTTTTTTTCAGTTTTTGCATGTTAAAAAAAACGCAGCAAAAATGCATCAGTGTGAAAGTAGCCCAAGAGTGGCATTCTTCCCAAAGACCATGCATGACCCACCTACCAACAATGCAAGGGGGCACAAAAATTATCAACCTTGGGTAGCAAATACTCTACGTCACATTGCTTATTGTATCTACAACTTTACAGATTATGCCAATGTAATGCTGTATTCAATTTTACAGGGGTTCCACAGATATAAAAATTTAAAGAGTTCCTATAGGGTACAAAAAATAAAAAAAATAAAAATAAAAAAAAGAAGGGTTCTGGAGAAAAGCTGAACTAAAAACCATGAAGATAAAAAGGACGACTCCAAGCAGCTCTAAGAAAAGGTGAGGGTATGACAAGGGGCTCTTCGAGTCACTGATTATCCCTAAAACATATGGATCGAAATTCAGTTCGTTCAGCAGGGAGCAAATTACTTTTCCTGTTCCTGTTCATAAGAAGTTGATCTACTGATTGACTTTTCACAAAAGGGCTTGTTAGAAAATGTTTGTTTGATCAGTGCCACCAAGAATCCTCGTTGTCTGAATAGAATAGTGAAGCGGGATGGATTCCTCCATCTGCCTCATTTATGAGGAGTCTGTTCAGTTCAGTTTTTTCCCCAATTAGCCTACTGGTTGATAAAAAAAACAAAAAAAACACTGGATTCATGTATGGCCAAGCCTTAGGTCTAGATCAGCCTTCCCCAATGTTTTCAACAAAGAGGAACCCTTGTAATAACTTTTCAGTCTCAAGGAACTCCTTCTAAAAAAATTCTAACTAGAACGAATGATATATTAATGTAATGGTCCGTAGGAAGAATTCTCCTTACACTTGTGGTCATTAGGAAGAATTATCCCCTTATAGATGGATAAAAAGATCAGTGGGAACTTATCAGTGAGGCAGAAATCACTCTTTTCTCACGGAACCCCTAACAACCTCTGGAGGAACCCCAGTGTTCCATGGAACTCTGGTCTAGATACAGAGAGACTTTACTACTACTACTACTACTACTACTACTCAGCTTTGGGGAAATTCCATCAGGTTTAGGCAGATAGTAGGGAAGCATTTGTAGATACCTTCACGCTGCTCTGTCAGATATGTAGATATGCACAAGAAGATCTCTAAGCGTACACGATAATCAACGAAAGGGTTAAACACTTGTTGTACATATCTACAGATTAACTAATTATTTGACTACAGTTAAAGAGGAATAAACCCTGGTGGATTTTACTTCCTCTATTTCCCTGCAAAGGTAAAGCATAATGGGCTACTATGCATGGCATAGTAGCCCATTATGTATCACTTACCTGAAACCAAAGCCCTCAATGTCACCGTTGTCCCCACTAGCTGGGAGTGTCCATCTTTGCCCCTCTTCCTTCCAGGGGCCACAGACGCCGGGTCTGTGACTGGCCGGAGTCACGGGAGCCACCAGTCACGGCATGACCCCCATTAGAAACAGCACAATGTGCCCTTTCTAAAGTGTGCATGGCCATAGTCATCAGCGCTCAGCTTTTTCGTAAATATCTCCTAAACCTCTATCCAGCACCTACAGGTAAGCCTTAATATAGGTTTACCTGTAGGTAAAAGTAGTTGTACAGGGTGTACAACCACTTTAAGGATTAGGATGTGGAAAGAGCATACCAACAACAAGCTTTCCACCAAAAGTGTTTGTGCAAGATGGAGATTAGTTAGGGACACCAACAGAAATCATATTTGTCTGAAAGAGAAACAGGCCTCAGTAACTAAGATTGGAGAGGCTCAAATGTTTCCCAAGTGATTGGTCAGCCCTCCAGTCTGACAATCAGGCCATACAACGTAAACCATCATAAATGCACCATCCCCTCAGATAACCTTGGTGGTGGCAACACCATGCTACAGAGATACTTCCTGCAGCAGGCCCTAGAAGGCTTGAGAGGGTAGAATGTAGTAAATTGTAGAGCCATCCTGGCAGAAAACCTGAGCCTAGGGAGAAGATGTGTTCCAGCAAGGCAATAATCCAAGCATTAAGACCAAACCACATTAAAAATGGTTTCAAACCTAATAATTTGGAAGGACAGAGTCAGGAGTCAAAGTCCAGATCTCAACATGATAATTTGCAGTTTTACTTGGACCAAGCAAAGAAAGCGGTCTCACATCCCCCCTCTTTCTTCCCTGCAGCCAGCCCAATCAGAGAGCATCACACATGCGCAGTAGGGAACTGGCTGTGAAGCTGAACGGCTTCACTGCTGGTTTCCCTTAGTGGAGATGGCAGCGGAAGCACCCGATTTAAAATCGGCTCGGTGAGGACACCGCTGGATTCCTGGGCAGGACAAAGCTGATCACATTATAAAGGGCCGCTGTTATTGGACACAGCTGATCACATTATATATAGATGCCTTCCCAGAACTGCATGACAGTGCTATAGCCATCTTTTGGCTATAGCACAATCAGCAGGTGGGAGGTAGATGTGGACTGACAAAAGTCCAGGCGCTAGGACTCAATTTCTTTGTCAAGTCCTGGTTTACACCTCATTTAAAAGCAAGTTTAAAAGGCAATTTAAAAAAATAAATAAAATAAAAAACAAACATATTATACTCTCCTGCTCTGTTCAATTGCACAGAACAGCCCCAAACCTACTTTTCTGGTGTCCCCCAGTGGTGGAATTTGGCTCCTCCTGCGATTGCTCTAGGGGCAGACGTGCGGGCTTGATCTTGAGCCAGTCTATAGGTGTTCATTGACACACGTGCGCGCACACACACACACACACACACACACACAGTGCAGCCCCCCACCCCTCACTCCCTGTTCAGAATACTTGACTGAGCACAACAGGAGCCAATGGCAGCAATAGGCAAAACATTTTTTACCTTAAAAGCAGAGAATGCACAAAGGAAAAAAATGTTTTACCTTTAGAACAACTTTACAATGGTGGGCAAAGCCACAAAGCCATGCAATCATTTCTTTATGGTCCTGGGCCAACTGTAAATCCAGAACCGCTGGTTTATAGGGCAGGTACAGCCATATATTATGGTGCCATTTTTTTCCAAACTGCATAATACGGTCTCAGGCTGCATCAACTTAGCGTATGGAAACAATACCCTCTATATAGTAGGCCCTGACAATTTGCATGGCTTCATTCAATATCCTAAAATTAGGAACAAACATCTTATTTTTAGGGATTTATGATGGAATGAGACACCTGAATACCTTCTATTTTAGAAGAGAAAAGTTTGGCCAAAGCTTTTTTTATCTATACATCTCGAGGGGGTCACAGGAGAGTACATACTTTTGCTCTTCTGTGACCCAGAGTCAGCAGATAGCAGGCTATTGCCCGCTATCAACTGATGAGGCAGAGTAGCTCCAGAGCCGGAGTCAGCTGTGCATGCCCCTTCTCTGTGCTGCGGAAAGCAGCGACTGATAGTCATTGCTCTCTGCTGTGAGCAGATCGAGAACTGAGAAAATGAGTGGTCATGTGATCACTCACTTCTCAGGACTTAGAGCCAGAGCCAATGAGGGACAGCTGCAACAGAGGTATAGTGCATCCACTTCACTTTTTCCATATATTAATTATGTTACAGCCTTATTCCAAAATAGATTAAATTCATTATTTTCCTCAAAATTCTACAAACAATCCCCCATAATGACAACGTGAAAGTTCGTTTTTAATTTTTGCTAATTAAAAATGAAAAACTAAATCTCATGTACATTATTATTCACAGCCTTTGCTCATTATACTTTGTTGAATCACCTTTGGCACCAATTACAGCCTCAAGTCTGAGTATGATGCTACAAGCTTTTTTTTTTTTTGGGCAGTTTCTCCCATTCTTCTTTGCAGGACCTCTTAAAGCGGAGGGCCAGTTAAAAAAAAAAAAAAAAAAAAGTCAGCAGCTGCAAACACTGCAGCTGCTGACTTAATAAACACACTTACCTGTCCAGGGCGCCCGCGATGTCGGCCGCCCGAGGCCGACCCGTCCCTCGGCTCTCGGCGCCGCCATTCCCTCTAAGGGAAACAGGCAGCGGAGCCTTACGGCTTCACTGCCCGTTTCCTACTGCGCATGCGGGAGTCCCGCAGCTACTGCGCGAGTCCCGCAGCGCTTTCTGAATGGGACGCGCTGTGTTCTGGAACACACAGTTCCCAGAACACAGCGCGACCCATTACCCAGAAGACGCCGCGACGAAGACAGAAGATCTCCGCGGAGGAGGAAGAGGAAGATTAGGATAAAGTGCCTAGCAACAGGCATTTCTGGTAAGTAAAAAAAAAAAAAATTTTTTTCATTTTATTTTTTTTAGATTTTTTTTTCATTTTTAACATTTTTTGGTTTTCAGGGTGGCCCTTCACTTTAAGCTCCATCAGGTTGGATGGGGAGCTTCGGTGCACAGCCATTTTTACATCTCTCCAGAGATGTTCAATCGGGTTCAAGTCTGGGCTCTGGCTGGGCTAATTAAGGACATTGACAGAGTTGTCCCGTAGCCACTCCTTTGTGATCTTGGCTGTGAGCTTAGGGTCGTTGTCCTGTTGGAAGATGAACCTTCACCCCAGTCTGAGGTTCAGAGCACTCTGGAGGAGATTAGGACCAGGTTTTCATTAAGGATGTCTCTGTACATTGCTGCATTCATCTTTCCCTTGATCCTGAATAGTCTCCCAGTTCCTGCAAATGAAAAACATCCCTATAGCATTATGCTGCCACCACCATGCTTCACTGAAGGGATGTTATTGGCCAGGTGATAATGATGCCTGGTTTTCTCCAGACATAATGCTTGCCATTCAGGACAAAGAGTTCAATCTTTGTTTCATCAGACCAGAGAATTTTGTTTCTCATTGTCTGAGAGAGTTCTTCAGGTGTCTTTGGCAAACTCCAGGTGGGCTGTCATGTGCCTTTTACTGAGGAGCGGCTTCCTTCTGGCCACTCTACCATACAGGCCTAATTGGTGGAGTGCTGCAGAGATGAGTGTTCTTCTGGAAGGTTCTCCTCTCTCCACAGAGAAATGGTGGAGCTCCTTCAGAGTGACCATCAGTTTCTTGGTCACCTCCCTGACTAAGGACCTTCTCCCCCAATCGCTCAGTTTGGCCAGGTGGCCTGCTTTAGGAAGAGTCCTGTGACTCCAAAACTTCTTCCACTTACGGATGGACGTGGCCACTGTGCTCATTGGGACCTTCAATGCTGCAGACATTTTTTTTGTACTCTTCCCCAGATCTGTGCTTCAATGCAATCCTGTCTCGGAGGTCTACAGACAATTCCTTGGACTTCATGGCTTGGTTTGCTCCCTGACATGCACTGTTAACTGTGGGACGTTATATAGACAGGTGTGTGCCTATCCAAATCATGTCCAGTCAACTAAATTTACCACAGGAGGACTCCAATAAAGTTGTAGAAACATCTTAAGGATGATCAGTGGAAACAGGATGCACCAGAGCTCTATTTTGAGTGTCACTGCAAAGGCTGTGAATACTTATCTACATGTGATTTTTTGTTTTTTTATTTTTAATAAATTTGCAAAGATTTCAAACAAACTTCTTTCTTGTTGTAATTATGGGGTATTGTTTGTAGAATTTTAAGGAAAATAATGAATTTAATCCATTTTGGAAAAAGAAAAACAATTCTTCCTGTGATAGGCTGCGTTGGAGTTTGTGATGTCACCAGCCTGCTTCTCCGACTCACCCAACCAGGTGCCACTCAGTCTGACTAGGTTTTGAACTGGGACGGGAAGTCCTCATCCCTCTGCTGGAACACACTGTATTACTGTAAGTAGCTGAGGCTACAAATATGAGAAAACCACCGCTCCAGGCAGGTCTACGAAGCCAGGAAACAGCTCCTCCAGGGATAGAGAAACTCAGGTGCAGGCAACAGCATATACTTGTTACGAATGATTAGAAAACTCTGGACGGCCACACTCCAAAATGAAATCAATGCCTTTTATTCATGAAACAAGGTCACACAAAAATGGATCACAGCAAAGCAACAATAACTGACGCGTTTCACACTACCAAGAGCGCTTACTCATAGCTAACAAACATGAAAACATATGGCAAATAAATATAGCTTACAGTTAAACACATAGTAAATGAATCAATTGACTAGACAGTTAATTCAACTGAGGAACCAACATGACCCAGCCAAACAAATGACTTGACCTCTCAATGTGTGTCACTGAAAATATATAACCCAATATTTGTTGCATGCCTGTATAAGCAAAAAGAGAAATTAGGTATATCTATCTATCTTTCAACTAAAAAGGTAAAAAAATTAAAATGAATAAATAGAGTGAAAAAAGTAAAAAAAATAAAAATAAATAAAATTGTCATTTTAACATATGTGTAAAAGATGGCTTAATATAGTCAACCATTAATTAATGTAGTGTATAGTAACCAGGTGAAAAAGGAGAAAGTGATTGACAAATCATATGCGATGTGCAGATCGATCACGGAATGTACATGATAATAAAGCAAAAGTGTGAAAAGCCACACATATATTTGCATGTGATGAAAAAAGTGAAATGAATATAAGTAAATCAATAAAATAAAACCTATTATACATAGAGTAAAGAGGTATAGGGATGTATATAACATGATCAGATGGGGGCAGACAAGCGAACTTGAACATAGCAAACTACATGTAAAGGACAGAGTGAAAAACACCCACCGAGAGCTATGAAGCGGGTGTTTTTCACTCCGTCCTTTACATGTAGTTTGCCATGTTAAAGTTGGCTTGTCTGCCCCCATCCACTTGTGTTATATACACCCCTATACTCTATGTATAAATAGGATTCATTTTATTTACTATATATATATATATATATATATATATATATATATATACACACACACACACACAATTTATTTATTTGGGATTCACCGAAATTTTGGCCGCCTAAACATATCGGCCAAAAATGCCTTTTTGGCAATTTGCCGAATGAGAAAAACAGCCGAAAATGGAGCGGGGCCTGGGTAGGGTGCAGCCCATCATGAAAAGCTATATCATGTTATAGTGCAGGAGAGCCGCCTCCACCACCTGTTTGATCACAGCGCCGGGAAAATCACAGCTTTCAGTTCAATAGCTGCGCGCCGTCACGTACAGCCCCTCCCCCTTGTCCGGGCACTTTGATAGACAGATCACCCGCAGGATTGGACGGATGATCTGTCTATCAAAGTGCCCTGACAAGGGGGAGGGGCTGTACGTGACGGCACGCGGCCGGGAACAGGCGACGGAGGTGGCTGTTACGAGGGGGGACACTCTGGCTGCATTGTATAAATTGTATCATGTACCACGTCCCCAGTCTTTTTTTTTTTAAATATGTTTCGGTATCGGTTTTTGGCCTAGTGTATTTTACATTTTCGGTATCGGTTTCGGCACCAAAAAACCCATTTGTGCACCCCTAATATATGGCTTACTTCAGGGCTCGACAAAACCCGGGCGCCAGGTCGCATTGGCGACTAGAAATAGCGACCTCGCGCCTGGGGCAGCACAGCTGGGGGTATCCTGTCTCTGTGGACCCCCCCAGTGTGATTGCGTTGGGCTGTTCCGCCGGCGGCCGAAAATTTAGGCCGCGGCTTTGAGGCCTTCTGCGGTCCTATGATTCCTTATGGAATCTGGCGCCCTCTTGTGGTCGCCATTGGTATGACAAACCAGCAATGCTAATGAAGCTTCCTCTGCCTGTTTTATATTACCTGCCTCTTCTTCCCTTTATTTAGAACCCCCTAAACATTATATATATTTTTTATTCTAACACCCTAGAGAATAAAATGGTGGTTGTTGCAATACTGTCTGTCACACCGTATTTGTGCAGCGGACTTACAAGCGCACTTTTGTTGGGAAAAATAATTTAGTTAATAAAAAAATAAGACAACAGTAAAGTTAGCCCAATTATTTTTTATATTGTGAAAGATAATGTTACGCCGAGTAAATTGATACCCAACATGTCACGCTTCAAAATTGCACCCGCTCATGGAATGGCGACAAACTTTTACCCTTTAAAATCTCCATAAGCGACGTTTAAAAAAATTCTACAGGTTGCATGTTTTGAGTTACAGAGGAGGTCTGGGGCTAGAATTATTGCTCTCGCTCTACCGATCACGGCGCTACCTCCTATGTGTGGTTCGAACACCGATTTTATATGCGGGCAGGACAGGGCGCGTTTAAAAATTATTATTTTTTCTGCTTATTTTAACTTTTTTTTTTTCCACTGTCCTTTTAAAAAAAATGTTGTGTCACTTTTATTCTTATTACAAGGAATGTAAAAATCCCTTGTAATAGAAAAAGCATGACAGGTCCTCTTAAATATGAGACCTGGGGTCAGAGAGACCTCACATCTCATATTTACACTAAAATGCAAAATTGTCATTTGAAAAAAAATAAATAAAATGTCCCTCTAAGAGCTATGGGCAATGACTTGGAGACGGGGGGGGGGGGGGGGGGGCGGCGACGGCACTGCTATCTTCCCCTCACTCGTCTCCATGTCAGGCCAGGGACAGGTCCGGATCGCCGTCACGGACCTGGCGCCTAACTTTTTAAGCTGGCTCCTAGATTCCAAACAAATTTGTCAACCCCTGGCTTACTTAATGTTATGATAATGACGTAATAATTATGGATTGACAGCTTTTGCTGCTATATATTTATACATTTACCATACCATACACACATATATTGCTTATTATACAGGCATGGAACAAATATTGGGTTATATGTTTTCGGTGACACACATTGAGAGTTTAAGTCATTTGTTTGGCTGGGTCATGTTGCCTAGTCAATTGATCAAATTAATTAATTTACTATGTGTTTAGCTGTGAACTATATTTATTTGCCATATGTTTTCATGTTTGTTAGCTATAAGTAAGCACTATTGGTAGTGTGAAACGCGTCAGTTATTGTCGCTTTGCTGTGATCCATTTTTGTGTGACCTTGTTTCATGAATAAAAAGGCATTGATTTCATTTTGGAGTGCGGTCGTCCAGAGTTTTCTAATCATTCGTAACTGAGGCTACAAATAATTCATACAGCGCACACAACTGCTGCCTTTCTTACTATTTAAAACGTCACTAAAAGCTGGACATTAGCTTTAAAGTAGTTGTTAAAGCTCAATGTTTTAACGTCTTGCATTCTATGAAGGCCTCCCAGACCCCCCCCATACTGAGCCAGCGATGTGCATGAGAGCCTCGACTGTCCTGGTTCCTCCCTCCCTCACTGGCTGAGAGGCTCCCACTACTGTCAATCACAGCCAGTGAGCCAATGAGGAGAGAGTGGGGGGCAGGGCCAAAATGTGGCTGTTTGTGTATGGACACACAGAACAGTGGCTTGGGAGCCCCCATAGGAATCTGTTGTTTTCTGTGGGGGTGCTGGGCAGGAAGGAGGGGCCAGAAGCGCTGACAGGGGACACGAGACAGAGAAATCGGGCTGCTCTGTGCAAAACCATTGCACAGAGCAGGTAAATATCATATTTGTTATTTAAAAAACAATGTTTACAATCACTTTAAAGTTAAATGAAATCCTGTAACAGGTGCTTTGAACACCTCACACACACACACAAGCTACTAAAATGTACATTTACACAACTCACAAGACAAAGAGCTTACCTTTACTTTGCCGTCACAGTGTGCCGAGACCACAGCCACAGTCACCTTTACCAGCTGCGTCGCCGATAAGTGGATTTTAAAGTGTCTGAAGAAATGTGAATAAAGACATTGAAATAAATGTTCTACCTCCTCCACCGTCACCTCATCCTTAGATTTTTGAATGTTATTCCACAGGGTTTTAAAATCCTCCGGGTGAATGGCAAAAGAGATGTCCATGTGTGGTTCGACTGGCACAGAGAATACCAGTTCTGTGGTGGGCACATGCCCGTGTACTTCATATCCTGCGCACATAGCTGCTAACCATCTAAGATCATGTGACCTGATTACCAGTTTACCAAAACAGCAGTCAAACGCCTGTTGGAACCAGGTGCCCACTATACTGGTAAACGTCTCTGACCCGTTAATAAGAAACAGTGGAAGACAGGTAAAGGTCTCTGGTATCACTTCTAATATGTCCTCCTCTGCGTATGTCCCACAGAACCAACCAGTCCACACAATCCGCTCTTCTGTGCCCCCCTTGGAATGCTGAGTTTGGGATTTTCCAGTAATCTGGTAGGGAGAAGAAAAAAAAGAAAAAAGAAAAAAAAAAAAAAAAAAACATTGAATTAGTAGTGGTGTGGAGAAGGAAAGGCTGCACTGCTAGGGAGGGCGATGTTAAAGTGAGCCTGTTGCTTAGCCCTGCATACATGCATCCCATACCCGGAAGCTTCCAACATTACTCTTTGCTCCCAGAGGCTAAAGAAAGTAGCAGGGGTGAAGTAAAGGGAAGGTATATGCAGCTTTAAAGGGTGGTAATTAACCACTTCAGCTCGGGAAGGTTTTACCCACTTCCTGACCAGGCCATTGTTTGAGATAGTGCACTCTGTTGGCTCTGACAATTGAGCAGTTGTGCAACACTGCACCCAAATAAAATTTACTCAGTGTTTGTCCTTTTCCCCCCCACAAATAGAGCTTTCTTTGGTGGTATTTGATCACCTCTGTGGTTTATTTTTGCACTATAAAAAAAAAAAAAAAAAAAAAAAAAAAAAAAAAAAAAACATATCCAATAATTTTTTTATTTTTTACAGTCAAATCGCTTTATCAATTTAGACCAATATGTATTCTGCTACATATTTGTTTCAAATTTATTTTTATTTATATTTGAAAACATACAAAACATCAACATTTATCCATTCTTATATCTTCAATCATACTAACATTTATACCCCAAAAAACAAAAACAAAAAAAACCCACCCAACTACCCCCTAATCCATTCTCTTACATATATTCTTTCAATTTCCCTGAGGTACAGAACTCCTGCCATTTTTTCCAGTACTTTGAAATCCGATTTTCCACATATCCTTCTCTTATTTGTTTCTCCATATAATATACTTCACTCATCTCACATATCCAATCTATTGTTGGACCAGTTTCTTTTTTCCATTTCCGTGCTATTACTGCCTTTGCTACTGTGGTCATATAATGCAAAAACTCCATCTCCTTCTGTTTTAGTGTTTTCGGTGTGAGGGAGAATAACACTATATTTATATGTAGTTTTAACCCTATTCCTGTCACCTTCTGATATATTCCTATTATCTTATCCCAGAATACTCTTATCTTACAGCAACTATACCATATATGTTCTAAAGTACCCTTTTCTACCTTACATCTTCGGCAGATTTCAGAATTCCCTTTATTTATTCTATTCATTACCACTGGGCTCCTATACCATCTTATTACAATTTTATAATTCTTTTCTTGATATTTAGTTGCTATGGATAATTTATGTATTCTACCAATTATCTCTTCCCATTCTTTCTCAGGCATCTCATTCCCTGTTTCTTCCTCCCATTTTCACTCCTACTATTTTCTTAATGTCTCCAGAAGGATAAGTTATATATCTTAGATAATTTTTTTTTATTCGCTTTATCCTTATATACTGCTATTTGTTCAAACATGGTTAATTGTCTATTAACCACTTGCTTACTGGGCACTTAAACCCCCCTCAGTCCCAGACCAATTTTCAGCTTTCAGCGCTGATGCACTTTGAATGACAATTGCGCGGGCATACAACACTGTACCCAAATGAAATTTTTATCATTTTTTTCCCACAAATAGAGCTTTCTTTTGGTGGTATTTAGTTACAGCTCGGAGTTTTATTTTTTGCTAAACAAACAAAAAAAGATGCAAAAAAATAAATCATGTTTTAATAGTTTGTTATAAAATTTTGCAAACGGGTCATTTTTCTCCTTCATTGAAGTGCGCTGATTAGGCGGCACTGATAGGCTGCATTGGTGGGCACTGATGGGCTGCACTGGTGGGCATTGATGGGCATAGTTAAGGCGGCACTAATAGGCACAGATAAGATGGCACGGATGGGTGGCACTGATAGATGGGACTGATAGGTGGCTCTGATGGGCGGCACTGGGGTGCAGCACCTTTGAGGCAGATTGTGGGCACTGTGGGTGGCACTATGGGCACTGCTGGGTGGCACTGACGGGGGGGCACTTACTTTTTATTAGGGTGGCACTGCAGGGGGCAGGTGGGCACTGGCAGGGGGCAGGTGGGCGCTTGCATTGCTGGCCATGATCGGGACTGATGTCCCGATCATGGCCGCCGGTGATCGGCTTTTTTTTTTCTCCTCGCGCTGTCAGCGCGAGGAGGAATACTAGCCGATTACCGGCTCCGTTATGTCACCTGATCAGCTGTCATTGGCTGACAGCTGATCACGTGATAAGGGGGTCGGGATCGACCCCTTGCACGGATCGGTGATCAGGCGAGTCTCATGGACTCGCCGATCACAGAGGCCGCTCGTACACGGGACTACGTCAATAGACGTAGTCCCGGAAAAGGAGATCCGCGCTGTAGCCGTCATTTGGCTATAGCGCGGATCTCAAGTGGTTAATCATTGTCTCAATTGGGTCAATAAATGCTCTCAACTGACGATATTGTAACCAAATTGTTTTTATAGTCATGTCCCAATTCCTGGAGCTATTCCAAAATTTGTATTACCCGTTCATGCTCATCTATATTCCATTTTAGATATTTTATAACTTTTAAAGCTGGCTCAAATTCAGGATTGGCAAATAGTGGAGTCATAGGGCCTATTAAAGAAGACAAGTTTCCCTTTTTTTAGTATACCGTCCCACGTTTTTAATGTTGTTCTTACAAAAATAGGTAACTCCTTCTCTTCTGGTCTTAAATTAGGTTTTATCCATGGTTGATATTTTATTTTCACCCCTAATATATCGTCTTCTAAATGTACCCATTGTTTATTTTTCCGCATTATGTTGCCTATTATTCTTATTAATGAGGCCGCTTGAAGGCATTTAAAAAAAAGTCAGGCAATGCTAATCCTCCATTTTTCTTGTTCCAATTAGTACTTCTCTACCTACTCTAGGGGTCTTATGCGACCATACGAAACTTTCTACCATTTTTCTTAGATCTTTCATAATCTTGCTTGATGGTATAATAGGTACTGTTTGAAAAATATACAACATAAAATTGGTAATATCTCCATCTTTACAATACTTATTTTTCCAAGCCATGAATAAGTTACTTTATCATATTTTCCTAAAAGTTTTTTTTACCTTATGAACTGCCACATTATAATTCATATCTTGCAAGAGCTTCAAATCTCTTGAAATATATATTCCCAAGTATTTAATCGCATCTTGTTTCCATTTAAATGGGAAATCCTTTTGTAAGACTATTTGCATATTTTCCTCCAGCGTGATGTTCATCAGTTCGGAATTATCATAGTCAACTTTAAAGTTACTCAGTTCTCCAAATCTATCCAACTCTTTTATGAAGTTTGGTATGGTTATTATAGGGTTGGTTATATACAATAAGAGATCATCTGCATATGCAACTGACAATTAATTGACAATTGAGCAGTTGCAACACTGCACCCAAATAAAATTGATGTCCTTTTCCCCCCCACAAATAGAGCTTTCTTTTGGTGGTATTTGATCACCTCTTGTTTTTATTTTTGCACTATAAAAAAAAAAAAAAAAAGGGGGTCTTTACTTTCTGTAAAAAAAAAAAAAACATATGCAATAATTTTTTTTATACTCAAATCGCTTTATCAATTCAGGCCAATATGTATTCTGCTACATATTTTTGTTTTTACTACTAATGGCAGCTATCAGTGATTTTTAGAGGGACTGCAACATTCTGACACCAAGTGACACTTTTTGGAGACCAGTGACACCAATACAATGATCAGTGCTATTAAAAATAAAGAAAAAAAATATGCAGTCACTGTAAAAATTACACTGGCAGGGAAGGGGTTAACATCGGGGCAAGCAAAGTGTGCTCCTAGGGAGTGCTTTCTAACTGTGTGGGGAACGGTGTGACTGAAGAAAAACAGATCAGTGTTTCAGCTTAGCAGAAACACAAGATCTCCAGCTTTCGCCCTCAGTACGGCAGTCTGCCTTGTTTACATAGGCAGACCGCCGTTCTGCCTCCCCGGTGAATGATTGGCGTGTCCCAGTGGCCATCGCGGCCACCAGACCAACTGATTGGACACAGCGGGAGCCGATCACTGCGAGCGCACCCCAGAGCCGAGGATCGGAAACAGGTACGTGATTTTGTGCTTAAGGGCCGCCCTGCCACAGTATGTGTATGTGGGGTGGTCCTTAAGCGTTAAAGTAAAAACTTACATATTCTGAACAAGCAGTAAAAGCAATCAAAATCCAATCCCTCCTTCAAAACTGTAGCCAAAAGGCAGTGTGCAGAAACGTCTCTTTAAATTTCCTAAGAAGCACCAGAATCTTGGGCGACTTCACCTCTCCAATGCAAACAAACAACAGATGCTCCAGCTGTTAGAAACTGACTAAAGCCCAACTTTACATTCTTTGTTGTAATGTGAAGTCATTCATTTGCAAAGATCCCAAGCAGCTAGGAACTGGGATGGCTTGCTTTAAAATCTGTCAAAAGCAGAACTAAAGGCAAAATGAAAATGCTTATGAGCAGGGAGGAATTTACAACATGGCACCTCTCTTCTGGAATAAAACAAACTTGCCCGTTTGCTTGCAGTGTTCTGTAGAATGCACATTGAGGGAAGACCTATTCTGGGTTTTTGGCAGATCAGCATATATCTTTCTGTTATAAATATAAAAAAGGAGTGAAGTGCTACCTCTTTAAATAACACGACTCAAATATATCCCAAAGGTAGCGTAAAATAATCAAAATTATGGTGTTTACAAGTGGTACCAATACCTGTAATCGGGGCTGGGACAAGGGGTGGGCAATGGCTTATTGCAGGGATGTAGGCACCCTGATCCTAACCCTGAAGGAAGGGGGAGGGGTGCAGTTTGGCATCTTTGCCCTGTGCACTGGATGACCTTGTCAGGGCACTGCCTGCAATATCTAGGTTTTATGACTAAAAATAAGTGGCAATAATGGCAATGACCCCAAAAGGAGCCAGAAAGTGAAAATACAAATAAAAACTATATGGATCCTTTTATAGGGACATAATCAAAATGGTGAAACAAAAATCTGTTAAAATTACCATAGCAACTATCCAATCCTTCATGTATAATATTAATAGTCTTTGCAGTGGCACTTTCAACCCTTTTCTGTCCGCTAGCGGGGGTTAAAAACGGTCCTGCTAGCAGCAGAATACCGTTAAAAATAGCGCAGCTTTATCGCCGTCGCCTGCACCGCCCCAGTGTGAAAGGGGCCTTAGGTATTTTGCTTTACGTGCAGCAGAGCAAAAACATGGTGAAACGCGCCATATTGCAGATGATTTTGATTTTATTTTTTCATTTTGCCCAGAAATAGTTTACAAGAATAGTGCAGTGCAGACATATTCACCTGAACTAATATTGCGGTTGGATCCTTCTCTTTCCCCCTGAGTCCAGGCAGACAGGAAAAGCTGGCTTTGAGGTTAAAGTCTGACCCCGGATCAACAGCAACACCCTTCTGCTTTTCAGCTGCAATGGTGGCAGATAAGTGCTTGGAGTATTCCTTTAGCTTGTTATATGAAAAATTATGCATCGGTGTCACACTGTAAAGAGTCCATTGTTTTTGGAGCAACAAAGCTCCCTTCTGTTGATCAAGGGTTTCCTGAAACGGACAATACAAAAGAAGTCTTGTAGGAAAACACAAAAAAATAACCAATTTTTTTTATTTTAAAGAAACGTTTGTTAAGATAAGTAGCTAGAACTTCATTAAACACATTAAAGCGGGAGTCCGCAGCTGCTGACTTTTAAAATAGTGACACTTGCCTGTCCAGCGCGCCCGCGATGTCGGCACCCGAAGCCGATCTCTCGATCGTCTCTCGGGTGCTGCCGCCACCATCTTGGGTATGGGAATCAGGAAGTGGAGCCTTTCGGCTTCATTTCCCGGTTCCCTACTGCGCATGCGCGAGCCGCGCAATGAGGATGGACCCGCTGCCTCTGGGATCTGTGTGTTTCCCAGCAGGCAGCGGGGGACTTTCGGAAAGGGGCGTAATCTACGCCCCTTTCCGCAGAGCTCTATCCAGGAAGTGGGTGCAGATACCTGTACTGTACAGGTACCTGCACCCCCCTCCCCCCTGAAAGGTGCCAATTGTGGCGCCGGAGGGGGGGGAGGATTCCAATCAACGGAAGGTCCACTTTAGGGTGGACCTCCGCTTTAATATTGATTATTGAATAATTCTGGTATTCCTTCACTTCAATACTGGGCACTTTCACCCCCTTCCTGCCCAGGCCAAACTTTCAACGTTCTCACACGTTGAATGAATTGTGCAGTCATGCAACACTGTACCCATATGAAATAATAATTTTTTTTTTTTTTTTTTTTTAGAAACAGAGCTTTTTGTTGGGGGTATTTAATCAACACTGGGGTTTTTTTTTTTTTTTTGTTTAGCAAAAAATAACGATTTTTTTGTTTGTTTGTTATAAAAGTTTGCAAATAAGTAATTTTTCTTCATTACCAATGTGCGCTGATAAGGTGGCAATCATAATCAGTGCCCCGATTATCTGTGTATGACAGCCTTACCGGTAATCAGTACTCCTTTCCTCACACAGACACCGCGTGTGAGGAAAGGAATGCTGATAACCAGCAAGTCCGTTTACATGTGATCAGCTGTAACTGGACACAGCTGATCAAATGGTAAGGGGCTGCTGCAGTTGCCTCGTTCCTCTGATCTGTGATCAGCTATGTCCTATGGACACATCAGTCACAGAGCACACGGGGGCTGTGATTCTGGGAGGAAGTCCATTAATGCCCTATCAGAACGAGGTTGCCATCTTTCAGAGATGATAATGAAGTGGTTAACCACATCAATACTGGGCACTTTCACCCCCTTCCTTGCGAGACCAATTTTCAACTTTCAGAACTCTCACACTTTCAACGACAATTGCGCGGTCATGCTACGCTGTACCCAAATGAAGTTTTTATCTTTTTCGCACAGAGGCTTTCTTTTGGTGGTATTTCTTCACGACTCCGTTTTTGTTTCCATTTTTTGTGATACAAGCGAAAAAAAAAAAAAAAAAAAAAGAAGAGCGAAAATTTGGAAAAACAAACAATATTTTTTTTTCTATTTTAAAAGAAATCCAATAAAATCAAATTTTGTCATAAATTTAAGCCAAAATGTATTCTGCTACATGTCTTTGGTAAAAAAAAATCCCGTTAAGTGTATAATAATTGGTTTGTGTGACCACAGAAATATGTACATAGATAATCATGTACAGATGTGCATACTGTTAAATCTGTGGGGGACGTGCATTTTACATTGCGTACATGTTTTACACTGGTGATCAGTGTGTAAAAAAAAAAAAAAAAAAAAAAAAAAAAAAAGCTCATACTCACTGATCACCAGCCGGCTGCAGCGATGCGCTCTCCTCGCCCATAACTTCTGTGTGAGGAGAGGAGAGCCGATCGCCTAGCAACCGGCTCTTCGTTTTACATCATATGACGGCTGTGATGGGCACGGCCATCGTGATCAGGAAGGCCAATCACAGAGCTCTCCTGCCAATCAGAGATGACACGAGTGCATCAGAATCATGCCGCGGGCATGCGCGTGATCCGTCTCCTTCTGAAGGACGTTCCTGGACGTCCACCTGGCCGTTTATGTGCAGTGGCCAGGTGGGAAGTGGTTAAAGGCTTAGCTCACCTTTTTGAACATGTTTCGCTCATACTTTGTGAGTATCATGAAACATGGTTCCATTCTCAATATTGCTCCCTTGACAGAAAAAAAAAAAAGTGTTTTCAGAAGAAGTTGGAATTTACTCCTTCCACGATGTTCTCTCTTTGCAAAGAGTCAATGGAAGCACATTTTTTTTTTTCACCAAGATATAAAAAAAATCTTCCTAACACTAGAAAAGAGATTTTGCAGTGTGTATTATAGGCTAACAGAACTTACCTGGAAAGGTGTGCTTGGTGGTACCCTCCTCTTGGACAGGCGGCGGTATGATAAACGTCGCCGAGCAGAAGTTAGGCATCCAAGAGGGTACCTAGAGCTCTGGTAGGGGGCGCTGCTGCGCGATGCTGACTTACTTTTGGGGGTTGACACCCCGTCAGCAGGAGTTTGCATAGCCTGAAGAAGGAACAAAACACAACAATGAAGACATATGACAGACACTCATCTTCACTCTACTAAAATTAGCCTACTAAAATAGATCAAATACAGATGACAGAATTATGCATATCATCTATTTTTGTAGTGATAAATTAAATACTAATACATACTGCCGATTACACCTTCAAATTAAAGCCCAGTCCCAGCCAAAACATTCCTTTATTTTTACCTGGTAATCCAGCCAGTAAGTCTGTTTTTCAAAACAAGCTGTCCTGTAGATGTAGCAGTTAAGGGGGACGCAACAAAGTATTTACTACTGACAGGGGTACTTACAATGGTCAACTTTAATTTAATTTATTTACATTAAACCTTTATCCCACAGGAAAAAAAAAAAAAACAAAAAAAAAAAAAAAAAAAAAAACAGTTTGCTGTAACTGCTTAGAGCTGAAAATTATCTCTACCACCCCCCCCCCCCCCCCCCATTAAAAGATATGTTCACCTTTTGAAGCATGTTACATCCATATTTAGGGTGAAATGTGTAACATGCTCCAGACCTGCCCCCGCACCCCAATCACCCCCCCCCACCATATTTTTAAAACGGCACGGCTGTGTGGGCTCTACCCTTCATTTACAGGAATCTGTGAATGAGAAAACTGAAAACTACAAGTTTCATCTGCCACTGTGGTAGACAGTTTGTTGTAGTTCTCAATGGACTGTGAGCATTCTCATCAGCACACTCATAGTCTGTTCACACTGTCTACACTCTAGCAGAAAGAGCAACAGAGCTGCAGGCAGACTGTGCAGGAGCCTAGCATTGCAGACACGATCCACTGATCGCTGGTGCAATGCTCTGCCAGCTCCTATGAAAAAAAATACATGAACATTTTTCCTGCAAAAATATATTTATTTTTTTTGAAAAAAAGTGAACTAAGCCATTAATAATGCCGCTGTTTAAAGGCACCCCATATGCGCCTTCATTAAGGCTGCTTTCACACTGGGGCGGTATTCAGGCGTTACAGCGCTAAAAATAGCACCTGTGTAACGCCTGAAAAAAACCGGCCCCTTTAACTCCAGTGTGAAAGCCGGAGGGCTTTCACACTGGAGCGATGCGCTGGCAGGACGGTGAAAAAAGTCCTGCTAGCCGCATCTTTGCAGCGGTGAAGGAGCGGTGTATTCACCGCTCCTACCCATTGAAATCAATGGGACACCGCGGCAATACCGCCGGCAAAGCGCCGCTGCAGCGGCGCTTTGCGGGCGGGTTTAACCCCTTTTCGGCCGCTAGCGGGGGTTAAAACCACCCCGCTAGCGCCCGCACACCGTCGCTAAAACGACGGTAAAGCGCCGCTAAAAATAGCGGCGCTTTACCGCCGACGCTGCTCCCGCCCCAGTGTGAAAGCAGCCTAAGAGTGGGGCACTCTAATACAGGAGTAGTGTTACTTGCCAGATCACCAGCTGAAAACAGTGGAGAAAAAAACAAAAAAAAAAAACAAAGAAAAGAAAAACGAATACAGCCACCACATCCAATGGTTGACAAGCTGCAATGAGAATTACATTCTTGGTTTTGAGTTTATTACCACTTAAAAAAAAAAGTTGAAAGACAATCAGTTTTTTCCCTTAACGTAGTAACTGCAATTCAAAGACCAAAATATCAGCGGAATCCCCATTTGTAATTGTAAAACGTTTATTGTTACACTAGAATAACTATCCTAAAAACTGTTTAAAAATAAAAGTTATTTGACTAAGGCCCCTTTCATACGGGACGGATCAGTAATGATCCGCCCGTGATGATCGGCTTGCTCAGCGGGGATCACTCCGTTGTCCCCACTGAGCCGGCGGCGGACAGGGCGGTCTCCGCACACTGTGCACGGACCGCCCTGTCAGCTCTCCTCTATGGGGGATCGGATGAGCACAGACCGTCTGTCCGTGTTCATCCGATCCGCTCTGCAGACGGATAGAAAAATAGGATTTTCCTCTGTCTGCAGAATCGGACAATAGCGGAGGTGGACAATATCAGGTGTCTGCGGATGTTCATCCGCAGACACCCGCTATCCCATAGGGATGCATGTATGTCCGTATTTCATCCGCAAACGGATGGATGAAATACGGACATACTGTCCGCACGTGTGAAAGGGGCCTTACTTCCCTGATTACTTTCATAAACACTGTCATGTTATGTCCCTAACTTTATCTTCTTCTGTATACTTAGCAGAATCATTCTTTCCTTCATCTTTGGACTTTGTTTACCTCCTGTCCTTGCTAACTCTAAGCCCTTGTACACATGGTCTACATCGGACTGTTTCCGTCGGAGTATCCGACGGACCAAGTTTTCCAACATGTTGGTAAAATTTTCAGACAAAATGCTCCGATCGGACATACTCCGATCACGTGTAGAGAATTCCAATCGGACAAAGTGCCACGCATGCTCAGATCAAATTCCTACACCAAAGCTATTGGCTACTAGCCTGAACGTAGTCCCGTCGTAACGAAATAAGTCATCACGTCGGATTTTCCAACAACTTTGTCCGACCGTGTGTAATACAACAGTTTCGGACAAAATCCGATGGATTTGGTTGTCGGAATCTCCGACCGTGTGTACAAGGGCTTAGACTTCTGGTCCTAGGATGACCACACTGTGCCTGCTAGGGAAGCCACTCAGGAAATGTCACCCTAGGAGGACCGCTTCCTGTGATCTCCATAAATGACACACAGCCTGCCACTATTTACAACCCTGAGTCCACAGAGGGCAAGACATCATAGCATGTGGATGACATTAAAGAGAAACATGTCATTAGTGGCCCATGTCACACTCTATCCCATCACTGGCATCTCCCGATGTCCTGATCCTTGGCTTCCAAAGGTGCTGGGAAGAATCTGCAGGGCCCTGGACAACAAGGGGGCATTGGAAGCACCAGCTGGTTTGGGGAGTGGTCTCCCACGGGTCCCTCCGCCTGGCGCTACTTTCAAGACCCTCCAGACAGCCCACCCGAGCACCCCCCCGGGATACCCTTCAGACCCCCCACCCCCAGGGATGCCCTCCAGACCCTCCACTCCCCAGGGATGCGCCCCAGAGCCTCCACCCCCCAGGGATGCGCCCCAGAGCCTCCACCCCCCAGGGATGCGCCCCAGAGCCTCCACCCCCCAGGGATGCGCCCCAGAGCCTCCACCCCCCAGGGATGCGCCCCAGAGCCTCCACCCCCCGGGAAGCGCCCCAGAGCCTCCACCCCCCGGGAAGCGCCCCAGAGCCTCCACCCCCCGGGAAGCGCCCCAGAGCCTCCACCCCCCGGGATGCGCCCCAGAGCCTCCACCCCCCGGGATGCCCTCCAGACACTGCGCTCTCTCCACAGCAAGATAGAGATACATCCATCACTCAGATCTAATACTACACATCACTGCGCTCCGCACCATTCCTCCCACTGACACCAGTGATGGGGCACCATTCCTCCCACTGGCACCAGTGATGGGGCACCATTCCTCCCACTGGCACCAGTGATGGGGCACCATTCCTCCCACTGGCACCAGTGATGGGGCACCATTTCCCCCACTGGCACCAGTGATGGGGCACCATTCCCCCCACTGGCACCAGTGATGGGGCACCATGTCTCCCACTGACACCAATCATGGGGCACTCTTGCTCCCCCATAGAAGGGATGGGTCGGTGTTGCTCCCACAGATGCCGGTACCCCGGATAACAGAACACACGTCTCCAGACAGAACACAATGATGGGTGGGCGGCTCTTACAGCGATCCCGCTCCTCGCCGTCTGCTCCCCGCACACATCCACCCTCCGATCTACAGCAGAGATCTCCTCATCATAACGTCCAATCAGTAGTACAATCCGAGGCTCTCGCCGGCTCTGTACACATCCACTGCGGGATACAGCCCCACTTTGGCGGTTACGATTTCAAATTGCGCTCCGCTTTCCGGATGTGACTTCATTGTTTGGCGCGAGTCTTGGAACGCACAACAACTTCCGCATCACGTTATGGCACGCTGCGCAGGCTATTACGTACGACGCCCTCAGTAAACATGGCTACTGTGTATGCTTAGGTTCTTCCGTGTCCCGTTTGATGACCGCTGTGTGCTGGTCGGTGCTTTACCGGGAAACTTGTGTTGCTGGTCAGTCTGAGTGTTCGGTTTGGATCGGAGAAATCAGTGTGTGTCTGTGTGTGGGGGGTGGGAGGCTGAGCGCTCCAGGGGAACATCACGTGCTCCTGGTACCCGGATACTGACAGGTGGGAATCACATGTTGCAAGGAGAGAACCCTCCGTGGTGGAGTTTTATTTGTTTAACATTTGAAGTAAAAATTGTATTTGTATTTCAGAGTTGATGTAAGGTTTATAAGGTGGTGACATGGAAGGACCTAGGAAGTGTGTATGAAGGATAGAGGTCATAGGTCACCGTGTGTGTGTGTGTGAAGGATAGAGGTCATAGGTCACCCTGTGTGTGTGTGTGTGAGAAGGATAGAGGTCATAGGTCACCGTGTGTGTGTGAAGGATAGAGGTCATAGGTCACCCTGTGTGTGTGTGAAGGATAGAGGTCGTAGGTCAACCTGTGCATGGAGGCTAGAGGTCGTAGGTCACCCTACGCATGGAGGCTAGAGGTCGTAGGTCACCCTACGCATGGAGGCTAGAGGTCGTAGGTCACCCTACGCATGGAGGCTAGAGGTCGTAGGTCACCCTACGCATGGAGGCTAGAGGTCGTAGGTCACCCTACGCATGGAGGCTAGAGGTCGTAGGTCACCCTACGCATGGAGGCTAGAGGTCGTAGGTCACCCTACGCATGGAGGCTAGAGGTCGTAGGTCACCCTACGCATGGAGGCTAGAGGTCGTAGGTCACCCTGTGCATGGAGGATAGAGGTCGTAGGTCACCCTGTGCATGGAGGATAGAGGTCGTAGGTCACCCTGTGCATGGAGGATAGAGGTCGTAGGTCACCCTGTGCATGGAGGATAGAGGTCGTAGGTCACCCTGTGCATGGAGGATAGAGGTCGTAGGTCACCCTGTGCATGGAGGATAGAGGTCGTAGGTCACCCTGTGCATGGAGGATAGCGGTCATAGGTCACCCTGCGCATGGAGGATAGCGGTCATAGGTCACCCTGCGCATGGAGGATAGCGGTCATAGGTCACCCTGCGCATGGAGGATAGAGGTCATAGGTCACCCTGCGCATGGAGGATAGAGGTCCGTCCTTGGTGTGCACTGTTTTTTCAAGTACTCGCTGATATCGATTACCAATCCCCCTTTTTTTTATTTATTTTTTTGGGTGAGAAATCAGGGGTCTAAACAGACCCCTGACATCTCCCCTTTGAGACGGAGAAAGGGGAGATTCCCCAGTCACTTTGTCTGCAGCCTCAGCTGTGCTGAAAATGAACGTTCGTTCATAAACTGAGAGATCGTAAACACAGTTTTCTCTGTTCAGTTATGAATGGACAGAGTCGGTGATCTGTGCATTCAGAAAAGGAAGGACCCGGTAAATGCTCGGTATCGGCACCGATACTAGTATCGGTGCAACCCTACTCCTGTGTATATGCCGGTTGTAGGTACATTAATTCATTGATTTGAATGGGTTGCTGTACCTGCAAGAAACATGAGGAAAGAAGTCCCAACCCTTTTTTGACTACTTGACCCCCCAGGCCAATTCTGACATGTCTCTCATACACGTAAAAATCCTTTTTTTTGCTAAAATATTACTTAGAACCCCCAAATACTAACACACCGTCACATACAGCCTCTCCTCTTTGTCTGGGCACTTTGATAGACAGATCACCCGTCCAATACTCCGATGGGTGATCTGTCTATCAAAGTTCCCCGGACAAGAGGGAGGGGCTGTGTGTGGCAGGGAACACACAGCTATTGAAGTGAAAGCTGTTATGTTCCCGGCTTTCTAATCAACCAGGCGGCGGCTCTCCTCTCCTCTCTTCTGTGCTATAGGACACCCCCGTGATGGGCGGCACCAGGGGTGAGGGCGGAGTCAAGCCCCGCCCCATTTTCAGCTCCATTATCAGTAAATTTTCTCTTTTGGCAAATTGCCAAAAAGGCCATTTTCGGCGGGCAAAATTTTGGTGCATCATATATAGAGAGAGGATGCACTGAAGATGGCCTTTTCGACAATCTGTTGAAAGAGAAAAATGTCCGATAATGGGTCGGGGGGGGGCGGCTGTGATCCACTCCTGGTGCCGCCCATCATGGGAGTGTCCTATAGCACAGAAGAGAGGAGAGCCGCCGCCTGGTTGATTAGAGCTCTGGGAACATAACAGCTTTTGTTTCAATAGCTGTGCGTTTTGTTGCCACGTGCCGTCATGAACAGCCCCTCCCCCCTTTCCTGGGGAACTTTGATAGATGGATCACCCGTTTCAGTATTGGACGGGTGATCTGTCTATCAAAGTGCCTGGACAAAGAGAAGGGGCTGTATGTGACGGCGCGTGGAGTACCATGTCCCCAGTCTCTTACCATCTCCTGTATAAAAATATTTTTTAAAATATAAGTTTTCGGCCTAGTGTGTTTTTCATTTTCGGTATAGGTTTTGGCACAAAATAAAAAAATCTATTGATAACCTGTGCACAGCTAATTGGTATATATTATTAAAGTAGAACTATAGGCAACATTTTTTTTTCATCTTGGATAGAGTAAGAGACGGTTAAAACCCCTTTCAGATTTTTTTTTCCGCCATCTATGTCCGATTGCTGACATTTTCATTCACTTCCTGTTCCATAGGCAAACATGAAGTGAGGGAAAATCCCTGCAAATTAAGGGAATTCCTTAGGGACCCCCAGGTTGCCAGAACTAATGTCTCCATTGGAAGATTTCCCCTCTTACTTTTATGGGGACAACCCAAAGTTTGGGATTTTCTTTTACTTTCAATGATAATGGTAAACAGGATAAATTGAGAGGATGAATCTACCTAACGCATAGCAATAAAAACTGACAAGCATTCAAATCCCTCCGCACTCTAGCCAAAACTAAAAATAAAGTTTTGCCTTTAGTTATACTTTAAGACTGTCACAATGAGCTAGTATGCGGTGCATGTTAGTACACTATGACTTCAACCTGCAGGGAGGCCCAATTTGTTTTATATTTATGGCAGTTTACTACTGCTTTAAATTATTCATAGGTGACTCTTTAAAAGCCTTTACAAGTTTCCAGTTTTAACCACTTGCCGCCCGCCCTATTACAAATTGATGGTGGCAAAGTGGTTTCATAATCCTGATCGGCCGTCATATGATGTCCTCAGGATTATGAGCCGCTGCGCGCCCCCGGGGGCGCGCATCACGGCGATCGTTGTTGCGGGGTGTCAGTCTGACACCCTGCAACTACGATCTCGGTAAAGAGTCTCCGACGGAGACTCTTTACCACGTGATCAGCCGTGTCCAATCACGGCTGATCACAGTGTAAATAGGAAGAGCCGGTGATCAGCTTTTCCTCACTCGCGTCTGTCAGACGCGAGTATAGGAGAGCCGATCGGCTGCTCCTCTGACAGGGGGGGCCTGTGCTGATCGATTATCAGCACAGCCCCCCCGAGGATGCCCACACTGGACCACCAGGGACGCCACCAGACTACCAGGGATGCCCAGGATAAGGTATGCCACCCTAGACCACCAGGGATTCCAGTCAGTGCCACAATGGATGCCAATCAGTGCCCATAATGGATGCCAATCAGTGCCCACAATGGGCATCACTGATTGGCATGCATTATTGTTTGGCACTGATTGGCATCCATTAGTACAGTTTATTATAATACAATGCCGCCTATCAGTTCCCATCCGTGCCGCCTATCAGTGCCCATCCATGCCCACCTGTGCCGCCTACCCATGCCCACCTGTGCCACCTACCCATGCCCACCTGTGCTGACTACCCATGCCCACCTGTGCCGCCTATCCATGCCCATCCATGCCAGCTATCAGTGCCAATTTGTGCCACCTATCAGTGCCCATCAGTGTCGCCCATCAGTGCCACCCATCAGTGCCACCTATCAGTGCCCATCAGTGCCGCCTATCAGTGTCCATCAATGCCACCTCATCAGTGCCACTTCATTGGTGCCACCTCATCGGTGCCCATCAGTGCCGCCTTATCATTGCCCATCAGTGTATCCCCATCAGTGCCCATCAGTGAAGGAGAAAATTTACTTATTTACAAAGTTTTGAAACTGAAACAAAAAAACCCCCTTTTTTTTTTTTTTTTTTTTAATTTTCGGTATTTTTTTATTTGTTTAGCAAAAAATAAAAACCGCAGAGGTGATCAAATACCACCAAAAGAAAGCTCTATTTGTGGGAAAAAAATGATAAAAATTTCATTTGGGTACAGTATAGCATGACCGCGCAATTGTCATTCAAAGTGCGACAGCGCTGAAAGCTTAAAATTGGTCTGGGCAGGAAGGTGTTTAAGTGCCCTGTATTGAAGTGGTTAAACAGGAGGTCTTGTGCTGGACTTAATGCTCTCGCTCTGATGTTCGTGGTGATAACTCATGTGTGGTGTGATTGTCGTGTACAGGACCCACGTGCTTGTTTGCTTCTGCACAGGAGCATGGGGGGGGGGGCAGGGGCACTTTAAACATTTTTTAAATGATTTCATCATTTATTTTATTTAGATTTTACACCGTCCCTTTTAATTTTCTTTTGATCAACTCTATTGCTATCACAAGGGATGAACTTCATGGGCTGTGACGGGCCCTCTTTATGGAGTGATCTTCAGTACGAGGCCATATATACGTATGGCGGCATTGAGGTGGTAAAAAATGCACCACACAGGGACGCATGATGCTAGGACATTATATACTTTTGCTGGGATTTCTTCTATGTTTTGGTGTGCTGTTAAGAAAAAATGGCAACCACATATATGTTCTAGAGTGCAGAGTGGTTTTCCTGCGGGTTGGAAATGTGCACACAGTTATGCACTCGTTTTTGACCTGCACATATGTGAACCTAGCAGGGCCCATTCACACTATAACACACACAAACCTTTGTCTGCAGTGCATTGCTTTTGACACATTTACACATGTACATTATGATGCAATATTATACAAACGCGTAGCATATAATTGCATTGCTATGGAATGCATAGGAATGTATTGTTTTGGTGTGAACATGTAAAATCTATTGTTTTCTATGTGCCTTTACCTGCATTTTTCCATGCGACAACAAACTATCAAACCTCAAATTCCATCATGCCTTTGGCTGTTAAAGTATTACAGCATTTCATGAGACTTGTAGTTCCACAGGAGACAAAGTGCTCATGTTGCCTACCTCTGGGTCAGGTTTTTCTGTGTCTCTGTTGGAAAGATTTCTGCTCACTTCCTGTCTTGGTGGCATCAGTCTCTGGACAGCGAGGGGAAGTTTCCCCAAGAGGGACTCAGAGTTCCCAAGCTTAGTCAAAACTATACAAAAAATGGTTTGGGTGAGTTTTATTAATTAAAATAATGTGCGTTGCAGAATCCAATTTCTTTCATTACATGGAAATTTAGTAGCTCTGGTTCTGAGGGTTTTATACTTCTGGTCTTTCTTTTTTATGTTATTTTTTTTTCTGCTGCTTGTGTTTTTTTTTTTTTTTTTTGATTATTAGCCACTGTATGATCATTTTTTTATTTATTTTTTGCCTTGCAGTAACTTGCTTTGTAAGGCAGAAGACGTCCCTAGAGGATCCGTGTTTAGTTTTCATATCACAGACATAATAAGTATAATCAGTGGACGGCCGCTCCCGTTGATCATACGATGGCTCTTCGTGCTGGTCTCAGGCTATTCATGGGCTGTGGAGCTGTAAGCAGACGACAGGTTATCAGAAGCTTCTGCCTGGTGCACAGAATACAGGCTGCCAGTTCTGGTCATGAATGTCCTAGAACTCCAGGTGAGGAATTGTTCATTATTCAAAGGTACCTGCTGTAGTTCCAGGGTTTTCAAGCTGCCAGTCACTCCAGCAGTCCAGGGATTTGAAATCCCTGCCATTCTCTGACTGCACTTCTAGAGCCAGGGGGACTCTGACTGGTTAGTGCTGTCACATTGTCTGACAAAGTGTGCATGTTTTTGTGCTCGTAAGATCCACCTACAGTATGTTAACATGAATACTCTTATAGGCCAAGTGTACATGTTTATGCCCTTATTGCATACCTACAGGTAAACAAGCATGCCCTTACTGGCCAATCGGATGTCTCTATATAAACATGCATACTCTGATAGGCCAAATGCACATGTTTATGCTGTCATCAGATACGCCTATATAAATCTGCATCTTTATATAGGCCTAATGCATATGTTTATACTCTCATCAGACACCTCCATTTAAAAAAACTGACCAAGTATGCATGTTTATGTGGTTATCGGCTACCCCCATATAAGCACGCATATTCTTAGGCCTCTTACACACAATCAGATTTTCAGATGACCGAACGTCTGTTTTTTGTTGCATGCTAGTCTCATGTCGAAAGTGAAAAGGTTACTCACCATGCCAAAATTCTTGTATGACAGAATTCAACTTCAGAAGTGATGTAATGTGTTGACTAGGTTTGAATGTATTCTTTCTGAGCATGCGTAGTCTTGCGCTTACGGTTTTTTTTTTTTTTGTATGAAAACCGTACTAATTAAACGAACATTGGATGTTGAGTTCACATACAACAAAAATTTTATAGTCCACGCATCCAGCTTTTGTCTGACAAAAACCGGAATCGGCTGTCGAAAAGCACCATACTAACTATCCGAAAATCAGCAGATCATTCGTCTGACGAAATTTTACTTCCGATTTTGGTATGGTGTGTATGGGCCTTTTATAGACCAGGTGTTCACATTTATGTGCTCAGATATCCGTGGGGCTGGTCTTCTCTTAAAGAGCCAACAGCAACGGTGTGCAAAAATCCAACCTGGCCATTTTGTCTATTTAAGTAAAAAATGACTAGTTGATCATACAGCCACAATGTGCTCCAGATGTGAGTTTTGTACTCCCAGATACAGAGGATGTAGAATCCAGCACTGGGGTGATGTACAGATGCTGCACAAAGACAACAAACGCAAGCCTGGAACCCTGAGCCCTAGCAGCCACTCTGAGTGAAGGAGGCACTGGGGTGATGTACAGATGCTGCACAAAGACAACAAACGCAAGCCTGGAACCCTGAGCCCTAGCAGCCACTCTGAGTGAAGGAGGCATCTGCCTGGTTGCTAGGAACCATTGTTGCTAGGGACTACAGCACCAGCATTTATTTTAATCAGCCCCAGCTCCTCCCCAGCCCCCATGCCAGGACTCTTAGTACTACAGCAGCCCTACACCAGGTGCTGAGAGTATGGGGTGGGTACTTACTGGTCAAGACAGGTGCTTTGAGGTGACTCACCAGAAGAAAGCATTGGTCCTAGCATAAATGACCTAGGACTCTCAGCATCTCTGAGAACTCTCCCTTCTGTGCAGGGGCTTACTGGTGAACACACAACCAACCAAAGGTCACAGTGCTATATCACAGGGGCCGTGATCATTACTATCATGGATGAGAACCCATCTCAACAACTGCATAGAGCCCACAATAGCAAATACACCATGTGACAGCCAGACATGAGAAATATCTCCCACCTAATCATAAATACTTGTCTACTCCAAGATGAAAATTAAGTAGCATGCGGGAATGATCCATCTGATTAAAGAGCATTTAGAGAAAAATGGCAATAAACTTGTGCACATATAAGAACTTCCACAATCACTCCCAATACCTACGTGATGCCATATGAGGAGGGAGAGACACAGATAGCTAGAAAGTGCAGCGATGGTGCTATAAACACAATCGGATCATCAAGTAAATAAACATCCATAGACACTCTTCCTCCTAATAGAAAGAGCAACAATGTTCAGCTGGATGCAAAGTATTTGACAGCTTACTGGTGAACGACCTTCCCTTTGTCTCAGCTACCTCCTAGCATTGTCTGTCCAAGAAAGACTTCCGGGCCCTCTCTTTGCCCTCATACCGCAGAATTGTTCAGGACTTCCCTGCCAGCTTATAGGCACTACTGGAAGCTCCCAACTCTATCACTGACCGGGAAGGAAGGGGGGGGGGCAGAGCAGGGGTGCACACTTTCCTGTGACTACATGAGTTGCGAGCACATGACATTAAGTGCTCTGACAACCCGCAGCACAAAAGGAGGCCGCGCTGCCCCCTGGAGCATGGGTGGGGTCGCAATTGCGATCCTTGCGACCCCTTATGCTACGCCCATGCATTAGGGGTCTAACTGACCACCAATGTCTCTCTTTTTAGAGGACCCATCACTTGCCCAATGCTATCACAAAGAGGGTTGTTAGGCCCTTGTGGTAGCAATAAAGTTTTACAGGAAAAAATAAAATGGTGTGTGTAAAAAAAAAAAAAAAAAATATATATATATATATATATATATATATTTTATAATATTTTTTTTGTTTTTAAACTCACTCCTGTAAACACCCCGTATAGAACACGCAGCATAGGGAAAGCATGAGTATGTAAACATCAGTTGTGTAATAAAAGTGAGTCATCACTAACGTTGAAGTGAGAGCAATAACTCTAGGGTTCATGGTTAACTCTAAACAAGGGGCGTACCTACAGGTGTTGCAGGGGTCGCAATTATCACCCAACTCTATGCTCCAGGGGACCCGTGCGCCCCCCTATATCCCTTAAGATTTCCTCCTGCAGCTGCTGAATGCCCACTTCTCTCCCTCCCACAGGCATTCAGTGCCTGCAGGTGGAAAATGGAGAGGTCAGTTCCTCTACATGCAGCCACCCCCACCGCTCCTCCTATCCAGTTTTTTTCTGCTGCCCCCGTTTGCTCTCTCCTGGGACCCCCCTCATCCATGTCGAGTTCCATCCTTCCCTCATCTGCTGGCTGCTGCGGGGGATGTGTCAGGATAGAGAGCAGGGAATGGGCCTGTAAATCTGTTATCTACCAGCCCCTTTGTTGTCTGGTATATACCAGTGAGCTCATTCATTCAATCACTGACTGTCCGTTCATAATTGAAACATAGTAAACTGTTTACTATGCTTCAGTTAGTGAATGAAGGGGAAGTTCTGTACAGAGCTATTCCTATCCATTCATTCTGTGCTACTGAAGCTGCAGAGATGGAGACTGAGGGCAGTGTCTTTAATCTCCATTCTCTGTCTCAGAGGTGAAACATCAAAGGTCTGTTTTAGACCTCTGATATCTCATTCTCACCAAAGCCCCCCAAAGGAACTTCTAAACAAATTTGTAAAATTATTAAAAAGAAAAAAATATGGTAAATAAATAAAAAAACTACTGACACTAGTGGCAGAACTACCAGGGTCACAAAGGTCGCATTTGTGACCAGGCCCGGCATTCTGCCACCGGGCTCGCCGGTATCAGAGGGAGGGCTTCATGGTTTCTTGCATCAGTCTAGTTACACCACTGCTCTAGACTGATAACCTGTGAAGGCTTTTAAAACATCACCTATGGAGAATTTTGGGTGCCATCGTGTTTTTTTTTTAATATTTATTTATTTATTTATTTTTTGCAATTTCACGTGTGCGCACAATTTTAAAGCTTCCCATGTTTGATATCTGTTTATGTGATGCGACCCAATCTTTTATGTTTTACTAAAAAAAAGTGGGTATGATATTGTATTTGTTTGCACTAAAATTAATTTTAGTGTATTTATTTTATTTTCTTTAAATATGTGTTTGATAAATATTTATGCAAATATCTCGTGACATAGAAAATTGCAACTGCCAACATTTTATTCTCCAAGGTCTCGGTTTTCAGAAAATATATACTTGTTAGAGTCTACATTTTTATTTATTTTTTTGCTAGAAATGCCTTTACCGTGTGCAAGAAATTAAAAAAAATGTCCTCTGTAGACAAGTGGCTAAAGAGAATATGTAATCGACTGGTATGGATTTAGGGTTGTAGAACTGTCTGAAAGAACTTGGTCAACTTCAGCAGCTGGTTGGGGTAAATATTTCCAGGTCAGAAGCACATTATTTAAGCAGAAAAAGACAAACTGCTGTTCTGCAGCTCTGAAAATAGACAGAATGGAATTATTTATATGTATATATGTTTATTCTAAAACCTTGTCTTGCCTTTTAACAATAAACAATAAATCAGCAATTTGTCCAAAGAGCAAGAGATTAGAAATAAGTGAAACTATGACAAAATCTAACAGAAGTAATTTTTTATAATGCCCCCCCCCCCCCCCCACCCCCCCACCACCATGTTGGCTCTTCCTCCCCGCAATGCTTCTGGCTTCCCTATTCTCCCCCGGCTGCAGCAGGGAATCTTTCAATCTGGAGAACAGGGAAGGGGCTAGTAAATATGTAATTTTCCCCAGCCCCTTCCTTTTCTAAATGAACACACTCGCTCACAGTGTTCATTCATAACTGAAGCATGGTAAACTGTTTACTATGCTTGAGTTTGTGAATGAACAGGGAGCCGCTCAACACAGAGCACTTCCCATTCATTCACTGTATAGTGCAGCTGAGGCTGCAGAGAAAGGCGAGTGTGTATGAGCTTTGGGTTGGGCACTCTAGTGCAATAGGCTGTGCACACCTATGGCTGTGTGTATGAATGACGCAATCATGTGGGCGGAGCCCTGCACAGTCACGCTGTTTTTAAAAAGTGACAGCTAGTACGGGGAACTTCTCCCCGTATTGTAGTCACAGAGAGGGGGTATTGGGCAGTGGCTGCAGCATTGGGAACATGTTCCATTCTAAAAAACAGGTGCAACATGTAAGCTGTTCCCAAAGGTGGACCAAGGCCTTTTGGAATTTGAGAAATATTCATGCAGTAACTTGTGCACATTCCATTTAATTAGCCAATCATGTGCGGGAGAAAAGGGTAACCCATAATTTGCTTTTTACTTGCTTTTTTTTTTTAAAGATTCTTTAGTAAATCTGCCTTTTATGTGTGCACACTTGAGGCCCTCTACATTAAGACAGTTGGCCACCTCATCTACATAATTTATTTATTTCAATTTCCTGCAGATTTGAGCAGCTTTATCTCTCGGTCACACACATGCGGAGAGTTGAACACGGATCACGTCGGTCAGGAAGTCACGTTGTGTGGGTGGCTCCAGTATCAGAGGTGAGTACAGAGAGTTGTTGGTATATGCAGAATGTTGTGCTACATACAGCCTGCTTTTCTCTTCTCAAAGACAGAAATAAGGTTGTATGTCATCCAAAAATTATTATAATGGCCCGTACACACGATCCGAAAATCGTACGATTCTTCCTCCTCCGACGTTTTTGTACGATATTCGGATCATGTGTATGGGCCATTACTTGTCATCTGTGCCTAATCATGTAATGGCCTCCATTTGTGGTAGGAGTGGTTTTCTCCTATAGTTTGCTGTTTTGGAATCCAGTAAGTTACTTTTGTAGACTTTATTTAGGCTGTCTGTCTAGATTTTAACTGCATAGGTGCAGAACATCTTCTATTTTATGTAAATAAAATATTAGTGTGCAAGAAATTGGGATTATTCTTATGTAGAAAACAGACCCTCTAAATTTTTCACAGTCTCTTGCCCTAAAAGGAACCTGATCTGGTCATTTCCTATTCCTACATGTATTTGAAGGGGTAACTTATAGGGCTAGAGGGATATCATGATCCTTCACTAGTGAATTACAAGCATGATATGCACAGGCTGGTTTCCAGGTCAGGAACTAGGTAGTAAAGGAAGGATCAGGATGACCAGTAGTCCTCCACCCCACTAGATTTAGTGAAACTTGGTAAAATCTGATTAAATTTGGGGTACACTGTTGTAAAGATAAATGTGTCCTAAGGGCAGTGTCTCTTTTAAAATACATGTCTAATATTTACCATGACCAGAGCTGATGAATACAACATTTGCTGCCTTGCAGTGGTACTAGTATATACCTGAAGCTCTATAGGGACACACTAGTGCTGTAACAGGTGAAACCACCTCACGCAGCAGGGAGACTTGAGCATCGGAGTCATCTGCAAGTGTTGATGCTGAACAAGCTCTCTGCAAGAGAGCACAAGATGGGTTAGCCAATATGCTTAAAATCAGACATGTATTTTAAAGAAACCCTGTGGTTGGGATAAACCATAGACTATATCTACTTAATGCTCCACTATTTAATATGTATGTAAATGCTATTAACGAACTTCTCTTATTTGCTGTATGTCAGTCTATTAAATATACAACTGGAAGCATTTTGCTATTTCTGTTTGATAAATAAAAAAACAAAACTGTTGATTCTCAGAAATTCAGAGCTGTCCCGTTTGCTCTCCACATGTCCTGTATTATCTCACAGATCCATTCTAGTTTATATATTGGACTACAGAATAGTTGAGTAGTTTAGCAGAATACTCTGGGCAGGGGTGACAACACTGTATCCACAAAAATGCTGTGTGTTGTCAGCACACAACAGGGCCGAAGAGCTAAGTGCTTTATTTGGCAGATCGAAAGGTAATTTACTTGTACTTGTAGGGCTTTAACCACTTCAGCCCCGGACCATTTGGCTGGCCAAAGATCAGAGCAGTTATTGCGATTCGGCACTGCGTTGCTTTAACTCACAATTGCGCAGTCGTGTGATGTGGCTCTCAAACAAAACTGACATCTTTTTTTTTTCCCCACAAATAGAGCTTTCTTTTGGTGGTATTTGATCACCTCTGCGGTTTTTATTTTTTGCCATATAAACAAGAAAAGAACGACAATTTAGAAAAAAAAACTTTTTTTTTTTTACTATAATAAATATCCCCCAAAAATATATAAAAAAAAATTTTTCCTCAGTTTAGGATGATACGTATTCTTCTACATATTTTTGGTAAAAAAAATCGCAATACGCGTTTGGTTTGCGCAAAAGCTATAGCGTCTACAAAATAGGGGATAGTTTTATGGCATTTTTATTAATAATTTTTTTTTTTTTTTTTTTTTTTACTAGTAATGGCGGCGATCAGCAATTTTTATCGTGACTGCGACATTATGGCAGACACATTGGACAATTTTGACACATTTTTGGGACCATTCACATTTCTACAGCGATCAGTGCGTTATATATATATATATATATATATATATATATATATATATATATATATATATATATATATATATATATACCGCATACATCTTTTTCCATCCTCACTACATACCTTCCGACCCAGGAGTTTGTGATGCTAGAGACAAAGTCATGTTACTAGAGCAGTGACAGAACTGAGGGACCTCTGAAGAAGACAGTCAATGTCTGCATCTTGTTCCCATGAAGGGAAGCCACAATTCTTATTTGTTAATGTGTGGACTTAAAAGTCTATTTCTCCATCTTTCTTTCCACAGAGGGGATATGTTTCTTATACTGAGGGATTTTCATGGACTGACACAGGTTATTCTTCCATCAGGGGAGGTATGATCATTTTATACTGTCTATCTAGTCAGGATTTTGTGTCTGGACGATAAATTGCAGCTTTGTTTATGAGCCAAACAGTGGCTCTAGCCAGAGTTAAAGAGCTCTGAAAATAGGATTTCTGTAGTTTCTATATCTCCTTTTATAACCACTTTAGCGTATAGCTGTCACCAACCTGAGCTATTCAAACTGAGATTAAGGGGTAAAGCTGAAAAGGCTGAGGTCATCTGTAATGAACGCCATGTTTTAAAAACAATCAATAGCGCCATAGACCTAGATGGCTCAATAGATTATATGCATATTTTGACTCTTAGACCCCTTTCACACTGGGGTGTTTTTCAGGCGCTTTTGGACTAAAAATATTGCCCGTAAAGCACCTGAAAAAGTCCTGCAAGCAGCATCTTTCGGGCAGTGCGGGACCAGTGTATACAGCACTCCTCCACCACCCCTGCCATTGGGCACAGCTGCCGAAGCGCCTGCAAAGTAATTTGCGGGCCCTTTATTCGATCGCTAGTGTGGGTTAAAAGCTCCCCGATAACGCCCGAAAACAGCTAAAATCGGCGGCACTTTACAGCTAGCGCCCCCTTTCCCCCATGTGAAAGTAGCCTTACTGTAAATGTCAAACGTGGCTTCGTTTTTGTCACCTTCTCCTGCCTATTGGTCCCTTAATGTGTTAGGTGCCTTCACTGACCAATAGGGAGGCAGAGGATGGAATAAAGACAAGCTTATATTTTTAGGGTGCCACATCAATGGTATTAGAGTCTAGAGTAGTCCTTTATTGATGAAAAGTCAGCAGGATAAGCGTCCCAATGTGTTTCAGGAGTCGAGCTCCTCCTTCGCCAGGGTTTGTAAGTTTTATGTTACTTGAAGAATTTGTAGATTTCATGCTGAGTAACTTGCTTGTCCATGTGTTTGATGTTATAGTTATAAATACTTTCCAACCCTTCAGCCATGGTTCATAATGATGTAGTGCTGGATTCGTAGCGATTTCTGTGTTTTTCCCACACCGCATCACAATCGCACTCAGTTCCTGTGAACTCCTGCGAGTGTTAATGTTAATCTAACATCACCCCAAAAACCGTTTTGCAAAACGTAGTGCAATTGGCAGAATCATGCGGGTGCAGTGCATTTTTAGCCATAAAAAATGTACCACACAGTCTTCGCATGTGATGTGCACAGGAATGTGGTTCGAATCACATGCGGTGTTCCGCACGGTTGTGAGCACAAACTCAGAGTTTAGGCATCACTGAGGTGATGCAACTTAAAAGCCCCGATGAAGTTTGAGCGTGTGAACCCCCAAAACACTTTGGCTTTCCTATCTTGCTAATTAAAGCGGAGCTCCAGCCCCCCACAAAAAAAATAAGTCAACAGCTTCAAATACTTTAGCTGCTGACTTTTAATATTAGGACACTTGCCTTTCCAGGAATCCCACAATGTCGACACCCCAGACAATTTTTCATTCAGCTCACGGTTGCTGCCACTGCCATTCCTTATAAGGGAAAATGACAGTGAAGCCTTGTGGCTTCACAGCCGGTTTCCTACTACGCATGTGTAGTGTGCTGCGTTTTGTGAATGGCCCGGCAGCGGGGGAATGAGGAGGTGGGGGCAAACTTCCGGGGGAACTCACCACAGCGGGGTCTCGCGTTAATAGGGACCGGGTACCTATCAAAGAAAGGTGCCAAATGGGGCAGCTGAGGGGGGAAGCTTCCCTTTTTGGGTGGAGCTTCACTTTAAAGAGCTACTCCTGGAATTTTCATTGGTTTGACACCCATAGTGCTACCTACTGGATTTTCTTAGTACCTTTCCCTTTGTTCGTTATGTGAGAGCGGCCTCAACAAAGCAATTAAGCTTAAAGTGGAGTTCCACCCACATATTTCACTCCTCACCATGCAGCACTAATATGCATCCTTGGCAATTGGCAATTTTTTCTTTTTACTGTTCACTTACCTGATTTATGCCTATATCTAATTTCACTTCCTCCTTTAGGGGCAGCGGCGCCATACGTCATTTCCGGATTTGCATTGGCTCCCGGGAAATCTTGGTCAGCTTGATATGGCACGGCTCCAGTAACATTTAACATTGGCATCTATGGAAAATCTTGGTCAGCTTGACATGGCACTGCTCCAGTGCATGCCAAGCTGACCAAGATTTTCCATAGAAGCCAATTTTTAATGTTACTGGAGCTGTGCCATGTCCAGCTGACCAAGATTGCACCGCACTGCACATGCGCGAGATCAGCAGGTGCATGCTGGCTAGTCAGCATGCACGGAATCCAATAAGGACACTGCGGCTTCAGATGCCCACACTGGAAATGGCCGCGCTGTGCAGGAACTTCACAAAGCAAGAAAACAATGCAGCACAAATAGAAAACTGGGCATAATTTACAGCATACATTTGCGCTAGGCATGGGTATTCTTATCTTAATAGTTATCTGCCGTCATTTTACTGCGGTAGGTGGGCTCTCCTGGGCAAATCACTGTAGCTGTACGCTCGCCCTTCAAACAGCCTTAGCAGGCGCACGTGGCGCGTTACATAGGAGCTGATGCACATGCCTGACTGATGCACGGCAGCCGCAATGTCTGCCGGGCACACGCGATCGTTCCAGAGAGAGAATGGGGGATCTGTAAATGTAAACAGACAGATCCCAGTTCTGACAGGAGAATGGAGACCTCTAGTCACTACACTCTCCCCGCAGTTGGAAACACCTTCCTAGGGAACACATTTAACCCCTTCCCTGCCAGTGACATTTATACAGTAATCAATGGCTATTTTTAGCTCTGATCACTCTCTATAAATGTCAATGCTCCCAAAAAAGTGTCAAAAGTGTGCGATGTAGAAGAATACATATTGGCCTAAACCGAAAAAGTTAAAAAAAAAAAAAAAAAAAAAATTAAAAATTGTTGCTCTTTTTATGTTCATAGCGCAAAAAATAAAAACTGCAGAGGCGATAAAATACCACCAAAAGAAAGTCCTATTTGTGGGGTACGACCATACATTTGTCAGTTAAAACTATGCAGTGACGTATTGCAACAAATGGCCTGGTCATTAAGAGGGCAAATCCTTCTGGGGCTGAAGTGGTTAAAAGTCATATTTTTTGGCCAGAACTCCGCTTTAATGAGAGAATCATTAACAATACTGGACATTAACACTAGGAGGTTTTAGAGCCTCTTATGTATGCATTCACTTGTGCTACTGTCCTGCTCCCTACCGGTCTTGGCTCTCCCTTTCCTAGAAGAGACATCACATGCTGAGCTCAAGTTTACATCTAAGCTGTATAAGACACAGACAATGACATGCATGTTTGTACACTAGAATGTACATATACCAAATATATATGCTCTGCTCTTATTAGTAAACCTAGACTGGTGACAGATTACCAGAAAAATCATTCTGGTCTGTCACAACTTTTCATTGACAAAGAAGAGGGCTCCCCAATGGGGTTATGGACAACAGTGAAGGCTTAGCAATGTATAGAACCCTGACATACTCATAACAGAGATTGGCTATTTTGCATCGTGCTGCTCTTTAATCCTTTATTTTATAGAAATATAAATCTGCTCTCCCTAACTGGTTATTATTTTATTTTTTTGCAGTTTGGCTCTGAGGTCAGAAAGCAGGTGAAGGAGACCCCCTTGGAATCTGTGCTCCTAGTAAAGGGGATAGTGATAGCTCGCCCTTCTGGTCAGGAGAATCCCGTGAGTCTTTCCTTTTTCTTATCAGTCTTAAAGTGTAAGTTTAGCCAAAATCTAATCTAATGCTAAACCTACTTTCGGACACATTCTAACCCTAATCTATCTAACCCTGTAAAGAAACAAATCGCTACACATACCTTTTCTGAAGCCGATCCAATCCAGTCTCCAGCAAGGGTCGCTGTGTAAAGAGAGACAGCCGACAACGTCTGGAAAGTGACCTTACCCGTAGAGTTACTATGGGGTTTCCGTTGTCGGCTACCTCTCCTATACACTCCCACACACTGAAGCCATCGCTGACAACTCAGCGAGAGACCGGAGCCTCTGTAGGGTAAGTAAGTATAGCGATCTCTTCTTTACAGGGTTAGATAGATTAGGTTTAGAATGTGGCTAAGAGTAGGTTTAGCATTTTGGCTGAGCTTCCACTTTAAGATCCACTACATATACAGCAATCTGTACACTCTCCTTTAGATTTACCAACAACTATGTAGTGCAGAGCCCTGTCTGATTGGATAGAAATTGATTGGACATTTTTTGGTAGGTCCTTGTACTATATTAACAAAATAATGCAGCACCTCTGAATAAAGAAAAATTACCAACTTAAAGCATGTGCTATCAACACAGCATTCATAATGTGCAAAAACCATCCACAATATTCAAAAATTATGATAAAAAAAGATTAAATCAGTGTAAATAAAGTCCAATGCAAAAGAGTCCAAAATATGTGATCAATATTACCGTCAATGAAGTGTCTTCCACCAGCTAATGAAAAACCTCTACACCATGTGTGAGCAACAGAAATAAAATGCACTTACCGACATTAAAGCTGCCAGAGGAAAGCAACAGCATGTGTGTTTGTGTCAACGAGCTCCATTCTCACAATGAGGACACCCCACAGTACCGCTTCTCACCACTGAGGACAGTAAGAAGGTTTGGTTGATACTATCTGGGGATAAAAAAATGCTCACCACACGGAGCCACAAACAGGGGACCACATATTGTATATTAATTAAAAAGTATAAATTCCATATAAAAAGTAAAAGGCTTCAACTAAATGCCAGTATAGCGATTGCCATGACAAATAAAACAGTGCACTTAGAAAGAGAGCCGCTGTAGTGTCATATTTTGCTGCCTATCACAGGATGCTGCGGAAGTGACGTTGCCGCCAGAAATTGCGTACTGCGCATGCGCAAAGCGTTCCAAACACTCGCGCCGTGCGTTCCAACATAGTTTCGGCAATACAGTTCAGCGAAACCATCACATAATGTTACGGAAGTGACGTTACAGACAACACAAACACTGGGCCGTGCGTTACAACACTAATACTTCCCTTGTTACCTCGTATCATTTTTTACCAACCATGCTGAGCTACGTGCCGTGTTAGGTTCTGCATTGCTGGGACTTGTAGTGCCTATCCTGAGCTACATGCTTCAATGTTCAGTGTCCTCATCCCTATCCCCGAGCTTCAATGTTCAGTGTCCTCATCCTTATCCCTGAGCTTCAATGTTCAGTGTCCTCATCCTTATCCCCGTGCTTCAATGTTCAGTGTCCTCATCCCTATCCCCGAGCTTCAATGTTCAGTGTCCTCATCCTTATCCCTGGGCTTCAATGTTCAGTGTCCTCATCCTTATCCCTGTGCTTCAATGTTCAGTGTCCTCATCCTTATCCCCGTGCTTCAATGTTCAGTGTCCTCATCCCTATCCCCGAGCTTCAATGTTCAGTGTCCTCATCCTTATCCCCCTGCTTCAATGTTCAGTGTCCCCATCCTTATCCCTGTGCTTCAATGTTCAGTGTCCTCATCCTTATCCCCCTGCTTCAATGTTCAGTGTCCTCATCCTTATCCCCAAGCTTCAATGTTCAGTGTCCTCATCCTTATCCCCGAGCTTCAATGTTCAGTGTCCTCATCCCTATCCCCGAGCTTCAATGTTCAGTGTCCTCATCCCTATCCCCCTGCTTCAATGTTCAGTGTCCTCATCCCTATCCCCCTGCTTCAATGTTCAGTGTCCTCATCCCTATCCCTGTGCTTCAATGTTCAGTGTCCTCATCCTTATCCCCGTGCTTCAATGTTCAGTGTCCTCATCCTTTTCCCTGTGCTTCAATGTTCAGTGTCCTCATCCTTTTCCCTGTGCTTCAATGTTCAGTGTCCTCATCCCTATCCCCATGCTTCAATGTTCAGTGTCCTCATCCTTATCCCCGAGCTTCAATGTTCAGTGTCCTCATCCCTATCCCCGAGCTTCAATGTTCAGTGTCCTCATCCCTATCCCCCTGCTTCAATGTTCAGTGTCCTCATCCTTATCCCTGTGCTTCAATGTTCAGTGTCCTCATCCCTATCCCCATGCTTCAATGTCCATTGTCCTCATCCTTATCCCCGAGCTTCAATGTTCAGTGTCCTCATCCTTATCCCCGAGCTTCAATGTTCAGTGTCCTCATCCCTATCCCCGAGCTTCAATGTTCAGTGTCCTCATCCCTATCCCCCTGCTTCAATGTTCAGTGTCCTCATCCCTATCGCCCTACTTCAATGTTCAGTGTCCTCATCCTTATCCCCGTGCTTCAATGTTCAGTGTCCTCATCCTTTTCCCTGTGCTTCAATGTTCAGTGTCCTCATCCCTATCCCCATGCTTCAATGTTCAGTGTCCTCATCCTTATCCCCGAGCTTCAATGTTCAGTATCCTCATCCCTATCCCCGAGCTTCAATGTTCAGTGTCCTCATCCCTATCCCCCTGCTTCAATGTTCAGTGTCCTCATCCTTATCCCCGTGCTTCAATGTTCAGTGTCCTCATCCTTTTCCCTGTGCTTCAATGTTCAGTGTCCTCATCCTTATCCCCCTGCTTCGATGAGGATACTGAACATTGAAGCACAGGGATAAGGATGAGGACACTGAACATTGAAGCACGGGGATAAGGATGAAGAGACTGAACATTGAAGCAGGGGGATAAGGATGAGGACACTGAACATTGAAGCCCGGGGATAAGGATGAGGACACTGTACATTGAAGCTCGGGGATAAGGATGAGGACACTGAACATTGAAGCTCGGGGATAAGGATGAGGACACTGAACATTGAAGCACAGGGATAAGGATGAGGACACTGAACATTGAAGCCCGGGGATAAGGATGAGGACACTGAACATTGAAGCCCGGGGATAAGGATGAGGACACTGAACATTGAAGCACGGGGATAGGGATGAGGACACTGAACATTGAAGCACAGGGATAGGGATGAGGACACTGAACATTGAAGCACAGGGATAAGGATGAGGACACTGAACATTGAAGCTCAGGGATCAGGATGAGGACACTGAACATTGAAGCACAGGGATAAGGATGAGGACACTGAACATTGAAGCTCGGGGGGGTTAAGGATGAGGACACTGAACATTGAAGCACAGGGATAAGGATGAGGACACTGAACATTGAAGCACAGGGATAAGGATGAGGACACTGAACATTGAAGCTCGGGGGGGTTAAGGATGAGGACACTGAACATTGAAGCATGAGGATAGGGATGAGGAGACTGAACATTGAAGAAGGGGGATGAGGACACTGAACATTGAAGCTCGGGGATAGGGATGAGGACACTGAACATTGAAGAAGGGGGATAAGGATGAGGACACTTAACATTGAAGCATGGGGATAGGGATGAGGACACTGAACATTGAAGCATGGGGATAGGGATGAGGACACTGAACATTGAAGCATGTAGCTCTGGATAGGCACTACAAGTCCCAGCAATGCAGAACCTAACACGGCACGTAGCTCAGCATGGTTGGTAAAAAATGATACGAGGTAACAAGGGAAGTATTAGTCTTGTAACGCACGGCCCAGTGTTTGTGTTGTCTGTAACGTCACTTCCGTAACATTATGTGATGGTTTTGCTGAACTGTATTGCCGAAACTATGTTGGAACGCACGGCGCGAGTGTTTGGAACGATTTGCGCATGCGCAGTACGCAATTTCTGGCGGAAACGTCACTTCCGCAGCATCCTGTGATAGGCAGCAAAATATGACACTACACCGCCATGGAGTGGTGAGCACTTGACAGTATCAAGCAAACCTGACTGTCCCCAGTGGTGAGAAGTGGTACTGCAGGGTGTCCCCATTGTTAGAATGGAGCTAGTTGACCACGTGTGAAGGATTCTGTTGACACAAACGTGCATGTTGCTGCTTTCCTCTGGCAGCTTTAATGTCGGTAAGTGCATTTTAGTTTTGTTGCTCACACTTGGTGGAGAGGATTTACATTAGCTGGTGGAAGACTTTTTCTTTGCAGTGATATTTTTTTATCATACATCTTGGGATGCAGAGCCTTAAGAAATTACTTAATGGGTTATAGGCCACCTTCAGGTGATGGACACTGGTTATACCCAATCCAGGAAGTTCACTCCCTATATAACCCCTCCTCCTTCCATGAGCACATCAGTTTTTTCACCAGTGTCTAAGGTGTTGGTCACGAGTGAAGATTCAGGAGGGATCCATGCTGGATTTAAATAGCCTCCATAAAGACCAGATCCATCCAAAGTGCCACTAAGGCCTAAAAGGATGGTACCTGGGGCCTCGTATCCTAAGCACGAGGTTCTGCCTTTAACGCTTTTCTCCCCCCCGAAAAACGCAGCACATGAGCGCTAGAAACATTTTAAATGAAGCAGAGGGCGGATTTTTCCTGGAGGGGCGGGGCCTAAGGGCAGCGAAGTGAACGTCCACGAGGACGCACGGCAGGCAAAATAAATCGCAGCTGGGACAATCTCTCCTCGAGGAGGAAACAAAGCAGTCTGCGCACAGGGACACAGAGCGGTGGAGCATCTGAGGGTTGCAAACTGGCATTCCTGATACAGGAAAGACGGGTCTTTTCTCAGCACTAGGCTGAACTTTATAGCGGCTTTAAATGTCCTGACTATATTCAGTGATTAAGTGCAATTTATATAGTGCCTCTGTTTTTGTACTTAGGACTATGCCTACCAAAAAAGACACCATAAAAAAACAAAAAAGTAAAGGTTTCACCCCCAGGCGTTAGGATCTTGGTCCTATTTCCTCGCTGTCATCCTCTCCAGAATTTCCAGTTATGGCAAGCCAGGGTGAGCCATTGGAACAAATTGATGGTGCAGCTGTTTTTCACATTTCAGACCCTGTATTCGTGACTGAAGATGTCCTTTCCTCCTCCCTGCAGGGTCTGGAAGGAAGATTAACAGCTTTAATCGCATCCTTCATTCAAATGGATAGGAAGCGTGCTAGATCTCCCTCCCCCACTTCAGAACCTTTGCAAGGGGAACAGTGGGCGTAAGATGAGGTGTTGCCCTCAGTCGATCAGGAGGAAAAACAAACTGATGATTCTTCTGTGGAGGAAACAACGGTAGACGAACCTTTTTTCAGCCTCACAATCTGAGAAATTGCTGATACAACCTCTTACGGAGATGGTTCGTTCCACTTACATGCTGCCCCTAACGCAGCCTCCTGAAAGCTTGGTTTCTTCCTTGGGTTCCTTAAAACCTTCTCGGCCTTTTCATGCGTTTCCTGCTCATGAATTAATAGAGCCGCTTATTTTTGCTGAATGGGATCACCTGGATAAGCATCTTCTCCCTCCTAAGAGATTTTCTATTCTCTATCCCCGGAGGAGAAATTCTCCAAAAATGGAAAGTACCAGCAGTTGACGCTGTGATTAATGTGAATAAAGGCCTAACTTATCCTGTAGGCAATGCACAAATGCTTAAGGATCCAACAGATAAAAATTTGGAATCCCTGTTAAAATCTACTTTTTCCATGGCAGGTGCCGTTAGTCTGCAGTCGCTGCGCTATAGGCATCTGTCAATCCCTAAAGGACCAATCTAAACAGGCCCTTAGCTTCCTGCACAACAAGCTGGGGATTTGGCTGAACTACCAAAAGCATTATGCTTTACCATAGATGCCATTAAAGATTCTATTCACCAGGCGTCCTGCCTTATGCTTATGCCTGTGCGTATGCGTAGAATCCTGTGGTTAAAAAATTGGTCAGCTGAAGCACCATGTAAAAACCTCTTAACTGGGTTCCCTTTTTATGGGGAGCGACTATTTGGAGAAGACTTGCACAAATATATCCAAACAATTTCTAGTGGGAAAAGTACTCTTTTGCCAGTCAATAGAAATTATAAACGCCCTTCATTTAAACAGGCTCTTTCCCCTGCTCCAGGGGCTTCTGCCTCTAGGCAGTGGCAACAGCCTCCGCCGTCCAGACTCTAGAGGAAAATCTCAGGGTCAAACCCAGGCTCAAAAGAAGTCCTGGGGTCGGAAATCTGCAAAGCAGAATCCTAAAGCCTCATCATGAAGAGGTAATCCCCCTCACCAAGGTGGGGGAAGACTTCTGCTGTTTTCAGAAGTCTGGAAAGAGGAAATTCAGGACAGATGGGTCATCTCTATGGTAACGCTGGGGTACAATCTGGAATTGCGGGACTTTCCACCGTCTTGCTTCCTGAGGTCAAGCATTCCCAAAGATCCAGAGAAAAGACCATCTCTGTTTCAGGCACTAGACCGATTATTATCTCAAGGGGTGATCATACTTATCCCTACAAAGGAGCAAGGTCTGGGGTTTTATTCAACTTTTTTCATGGTACCAAAACCAAATGGAGACGTCGGACCCATTCTAGATCTAAGAAATCGAAATCCTTTCCTGAAGATCTGCTCCTTTTTGCATGGAAACGATCAGGTCAGTAGTTTCTATACTTCTAGGAGGATTTCTGGCAGGAACTTCTGGCATCAGTTGACATCAGGGATACATATCTGCATGTCCCTGAATTTCCCGCTCATCAAAAGTTTCTGCGGTTCGAGTTAGAACAGCATTTCCAGTTTGTAGCCCTGCCCTTTGGACTAGCCACAGCTCCCCGGGTGTTTACCAAAGTCCTGGATTCTTAACCTAGAGAAATCTTCTTTAATACCACTAAAAAGGCTGGAGTACCTGGATCTGATCATAGACACAGCCCAGGAAAAGGTGTTCTTGCCTCGGGCAAAAATCTACTCCATAAGAGAGCTGGTGCGGATGGTCAGGTCAAAAGGCAATCCCTCCATTCGTCTTTGCATGAGGTTGCTAGGAACCATGGTGGCTTCATTCGAAGCAGTTCCCTATGCCCAGTTTCATTCAAGACTGTTGCAAAACAGTATCCTGTCTGATTGGAACAAAACAATTCAAGCTTTAAACTAGCCAGTGTGGCTGTCCCCAAGAGTGTCCCAAAGCCTCTCTTGGTGGTTACTAACCCAGAATCTGTTGAAAGGAAAATCCTTCAGACCAGTCATCTGGAAAGTGGTAACGACGTATCCAGGGACAGCGGTCAAGAACCGAAAGAACCTTGCCCATCAATATCCTAGAGATTCGGGCAGTACATCTGGCTCTAAAGGCCTGGACTTTCAGGTTACGGGGTTGTCCTGTCAGGATTCAATCTGTCAATGCCACAGCTGTGGCCTATATCAATCACCAAGGGGGCACCGAAAGTCTCTCAGTGGAGAGAGAGGTGAGCCATATTCTAACTTGGGCAGAAAGGAATGTTCCATGCCACACTTCAAAGACATGCAGGTAGGTTAATTGGCTTCTGTCCAAAATTGGCCCTAGGATATGAATGGGGACCTTGGATTGTGGGCTCCTTTGAGGGTAGGGACCGATGTGAGTGTGCAATGTACAGGGATAGGGACAATTGTAGACACTCACTCAGGTTGAACTGGGTGGATTGGTGTCTTTATTCAACCTTACTAACTATGTAACTATCTATGCCTATCGGCAGTCTTCATTCTGGGAGTAGAGAATTGGCAGGTGGACTACTTGAGTCTCCAGCAGTTATTCCCAGGGGAATGGTCTCTTCACCCCAACATATTTTGTGCTGTTTGCCAAAGATGAGTTACTCCGGACGTAGATCTTCTAGCGTACAGGTTCAACATGAAGTTAGTCAACCTTGTGGCCAGAACAAGGGATCCATTTGCATGCGGAACAGATGCGTTGGTGACTCCATGGGATCAGTTCTCACTGATGTATGCATTCCCCCCTATTCAGTTGCTGCCTCGACTTTGCAGGATCAAGCTGGAAAGAAAGCTGGTAATTCTGGTGGCACCAGCATGGCCCAGAAGGTCATGGTATGCAGAAATCGTAAAGATGGCAGTGGAGGGCCCATGGCCTCTCCCACTACGGCCAGATCTGCTCTCACAGGGACAGATATTCGATCCTTATTTACGGTCACTAAATTTAACGGCTTGGCTATTGAAGCCCACATTTTGAAGAAACGTGGGCTTTCCGGGTCAGTTATCTCTACTCTGAATAATGCAAAGAAGCCAGCTTCCAGATATATATATATTATAGAGTCTGGATGGCTTATGTTTCCTGGTGTGAATCCAAGGGTTGGCACCATCGGAGATATATAATAAGCAGAATTCTTGCCTTTCTACAATTAGGGGTAGAAATGATATTGGCTTTGAGTACTATTAAAGGCCAAGTCTCAGCTTTATCGGTCTTATTTCAAAGACTACTTGCTACACATTCTTAGTCTGTTTGTTTTGTTGTTTTTTTTTTTACAATGGGTAACGCGGCTAAATCCGCCTGTCAAACCTTTCTTGAACCCTTGGGACTTGAACTTTGTTTTGTCTGTGTTATAAAAACAGAGATTTGAACTGATACAGCATATTCCCTTAGTCCTTTTGACAAGGAAGTTGGTATTTTTGGTTGCTATATACTCAGCAATGAGGGTTTCGGAATTGGTTGCTCTTTCTTGTAAAGAGACATATTTGATTTTTTTATGAGGACAGAGTGGTGTTATGCTCTCGTCCAGGCTTTTTGCCAAAAATTATTTCAGGTTTTCACCTGAACCAAGATATTGTCTTGCCATTGTTTTTTCCAAAACTATGTTCCAGGGGAGAAAAGTCACTACATTGTCTTGATGTGGTGAAAGCAGTGAAAATCTATTTAAGGGTAACTGCTCAGATTTGTAAGACTGATGTCTTATTTATTCTGCCAGAGAGTCCTAAGAAAGGACAAACAGCGTCAAAATCCAAGGTCGCTAAGTGAATTCGGCAAGTGATAATTCAAGCTTATGATTTAAGGGGTAAGATTCCCCCTTTTCAAGTTAAGGCGCACTCTACCAGGTCGGTTAGTGCTTCTTGGGCAGTGCGTCATCAGGCCTCCATGGCTCAGATCTGTAAGGCCGCAACTTGGTCTTCAGTGCATACATTCACAAAATGTTATCAGCTGGATGTAAGGAGGTATGAGGATATCGCCTTCTGGCACAGTGTGCTGCAGGCAGCAGTATAGATACTCAAGTTTGGGGGTACCCTCCAGGTTGTGTCTCCCTCCCCTTAAGTAGCATTGCTATGGGATGTCTCATTAAGTAATTAAGGCCCTGTGTCCCATGATTTACGATAAAGAAACATGGATTTTTATAACAGCTTACCTGTAAAATCCTTTTCTTGGAGTACATCATGGGACACAGAGGTCCCGCCCCTCTTTTTTGAGATTTAAGTATATTGCTTTGCTACAAAAACTGATGTGCTCATGGAAGGAGGAGGGGTTATATAGAGAGTGAACTTCCTTGATTGGGTATAACCAGTGTCCATCACCTGAAGGTGACCCATAACCCATTAAGTAATTACGTCGGGCTCTGTGTCCCGTGATGGGGTCGGAGTATGAGGACAAATCATCCAGCTTAAGTCCCAGAAAGCAGAAAAGTGCTTGGAATGGCATCGGTCTCCACTGACTGAGTTGTGTTGTGACCTTGCCTTCCTGCAATGCATGCATGTCACTTTTTTTGTTTTTGTTTTCATGAATTAAATCGCAAGAGAGTGCTGGACAGATGATTTCACGGTTTGTTTTTATTGTACCATTGTTTCCTATAGATACTTGAATGTTTGTTTGTTTTTTTGTTTTTTGTGTTTTTTTTTTTACATTTTAGTGCTCCATGTTCACATTGCTTATATCACTACTATATTCCTCTTTTATCAGCCAAGCTGTGTGTTCTGATTTTAGAATATGCCCACAGGAGCCATCGAAATTCAGGCAACACAAGTACAGATCCTGAACCCGTGCAAACCGCTGCCATTTGAGATTAAAGACTTTGTGAAGGTGATTATTTTTTTGTGCCTTTCCCCCCCCCCCCAAACCTGGGTTCACACTGCTGCTTTGTGAAACACCACATGTAATTCGCACAGGAATCGCAGCTCATTCCTGTACGAATTACATGTGGTGGATTTGTATGGCTCAAATCGCACTGCACTTGCACCAAACTTGTGCAGGACCCTTTATTTGTCTGCATCAGAATGGGATCTGGTGGGTGTTCACACCCATACCATCTGATTCTGCAAATGGCGCTGCATTTTGCAAACCGATTGCAGGGTTTTGTTAACTTAACATACACTTTGCAACCGGTTTGCATTGGCAGGTTGTTATTTAGCTGTGAATTTGCACCACATCTAGTGTGAACCTAGGCTTACAAATCTGTGTTATTGATTTTGCATTTGTGTGTTTAAAATGTATAAGTTATCCTGTAATTAGAACCACTAAAGTCAATTCATAAAGGCTGTTAAGATGAAACTCTAGATATTTTTGTTTGTTGATTGTGCAGGAGAGATTGTAGACCCTCTGTCAGGTTTTTGTTTAGGTCTGTGTCCTTGTGACTACAAATGAGTGAAATTCCTCTTAAATGGGGACAAGGTTATTAAAAAAAAAAAAAAAACATCCTCATGTGCCTAGCAAATCAAGCATTGTCCCTCTGTGATCCACTGCTACGTGTCGGGTCCCACACCATCATCTTCCCTTCCTACCCCTTTAAGAGTCGGCTGTCTGTTGTGGGTTCTTGCAACCAACTCTAATGGCATTCTGCCAAGTCTGCCCTCCAGACACTGTTTCCCTGCTTCTGCAGCCTCCTGGGATTAGTAATGGGGAGATCTCAGGAGGCTGCTGGAGCATGGACACATCTTTCTTGCCTAAGCTAGAATGGAGGCAGGTTTAGTGTAGTAAAAAATAAAATGTAATTTAAAAAAAAAAGTTATTTTTTTAAATGGCAGAGGGGAAAGGGAAGTGGGGAAAATGTTCATTGTGGGAGTGAAGGCCTGCTCTAAGCTCAGTATACCCCTCTGAACCTGGAAATCAAAGAGCAGCTGGGCCGTGTTGTCACTTTCTCTAGATGAATTCCTTTAGTCTAATAAAAACTCCACTACTAGCCATTTTTGTGTCTGGCAGTGTATATTTTCCATAGTATTATACAGGAGATTTACTTAGTAAAGTGCAGTTTTGGGTATCAGTGGGCATCTTCCCACCTAGGTGCACTGCAGAAAAGACAGACAGGGGCTTGAACCCTGCTTCACACCATGAAATGGAGAAATTGGTTCTTGGTGAAATTGCTTGATATTTTTAGTCCTTTTATCAGCTGTAACAGCCACTGTCATTTTTTTTATTAAGATAAACTGTTCATTGTCAATACAGAACAAATCAATAGGTTTGCCTTAATTCAGACCTCCCTAGCAGTACATATTTTCCGACTGTACTATTTCTTTGCAACTGTTGCTTTTAAGAGCCATTGCAGTCATCAGGTGGATCGAATCCTCGGCATAAAACAAAGGCAGTTTTTTTAAATCTGTCAGCCGTCATGGCAGTGTCACAAAGAGACAGCAAGGAGCCTGCAGTGGGCGTGTTTGAGAATACCCCCGTTCATTACAAATGAGCAAGTGAAGGGTTCCTGGTTCATGAGATTACAGAAGGGATAGGATGGACTCCTACACTATAGCAGGGCCAGGATAAAAAGAGGAAGCCCTTATCGCGGTGATGGCGAACCTTGGCACTCCAGATGTTTTGGAACAACATTTTCCCATGATGCTCAACTACACTGCACAGTGCCAGAGCATCATGGGAAATGTAGTTTCAAAACATCCGGGGTGCCAAGGTTTGCCATCACTGCCTTAGCAGGTAGGCTGTGCTTCTCTGTGTGTGTATATGGCAAGCTTAGTTTTTGCTGAAATAATCCTTTATAATTGGTACAGAGATCTAAAACATTTTTGTAACTTAAAGCAGACCTGTGCTTTACTTATGAAGGGCAAAGCAACAATTTTAATTTAATGGTTGTCCCACCAGCAGCACATAACTGCTATTTGTTCCCCTGATGCATTGTTTGGACCGGGTAACAAGTAATTATGTGGCTGGAGAGCACGTGACTCATTTCCTGTCCTCCACACGTCGACAGCATTGGTGATTGGCTGCTTAGGCACCCAGCACTGTTTTGTGTGGGCAGCGAAAGCGTCATTAGCACTGTGTAAGCTCCAAGCCTTGAGTCCGGCTTCATGTCTTTGCTCCAGGAGGCCGAACAGAGCAGTGGTGATGTGAATGAAAGATTAAAGAACTTGTATGGGCAAAAGCTGTTTTCTCCCTGAGACCCCTTTCACACTAAGGCATTTTTCATGCGCTTTTGGGCTAAAAATAGCGCCTGTAAAGCGCCTGAAAAATCATCTCCCCTGCAGTCTCGGTGTGAAAGCCCAAGTGCTTTCACACTGAGGCGATGTGCTGGCAGGACGTTAAAAAAAAAACTACAAGCAGCATCTTTGGAGCGGTGTATACACCACTCTTAAACCGCCTATGCCCATTGAAATGAATGAGCAGTGTCGCCCGAAAAGTGCCGCTGCAGTGATGCTTTGCGGATTGTTTTAACCCTTTTTTTCGGCCGCTAGCGGGGGTTAAAAGCTCCTTGCTAGCGGCTGAAAACCTTTGCAAAAATGACGGTAAAGCACCGCTAAAAGATAGCGGCTCTTTAGGGCCAACGCCTCAGTGTGAATGCAGCCTAAAGGCAGAGATGCTCATATTTGCATGCTTCTTGTTAAACTATGACATTATGACAGTCTTTGTAAACATTGGATTTTACTGGCAGAAATCAGAAGCTTTGAGAATGCAATATCGTTATCTGGACATTCGCAGTGCCCAGCTCCAGTACAACCTCAGGATAAGATCCAAGATGGTGATGAAGATGAGAGAATATCTGTGTAACCAGCATGGTAAGGGCCAGTTGTAATCGAGAAATTCCCACTAACTTTTTGAAGGGCACATCGCTCCCTGTACTGCTGTAGTATGCCGCATTGATCTCACTCTTACAGCACTCCTATAGATGGGCTGCTGGCGTACATTCAGATGCAAACAGCACCCACACTTACTGCTGTAAATCTTTATTAGACTTTTCTTTTTTGTATTTTTTTACTTTACATTCTTGAGATCTTCTATAATGTTGGAGCCTGCAATGGATTCCATTGTTTTTAGTTTATAAGCTTTTAAACAAAAAAATGTTATATCTGGTCTTGTATATACTTAATTTTTGTTTTGCAAATTAAGGGAGAAGTATAGCCAAAGCTATTTTGGCTATACAGTACTTCTCCTTTGGATCACAGGAGTGCAGTTAGTTGCACTCCTATCACCTATTTTAGGCTAAAGCCTGCTGTCAGCTGATGTCACAGAGCTGGTGCAGGTCAGGATCTCCCCAGAACCCTGGACCAGCACCTGGCTCAGCCTCTCTGCGAGGCCAGAGCAGCTGCTCCCCTCCCCTCCACAGTTCAGCTCTCCAGTGAACATTTAAGGATGAGCTTAGGCGCGTTCGCAAACAGCATGTGCAGAGCCCGCCAGAAAGTCGGCACTTCGGAGCACTAATCACAAGCAGTGAGACATTGTCCGATATGCAGTTGCAGAGATTGGGAAATGTCTCACAGCTTGTGATTAGCGCTTCCCAGTGCCGACTTCCTGGCGGGCTCTGCATGTGCTCTTTGCGAGCACGCCTGAGCTGATCCATGGCACCGTAGACAGAGGCGCGCAGGCGCACTGCATGCCGCTGGTGGCGGCTCCCGTGCACATGCGCGGGAGTGACGCCATTGCGGTTCCGGCCAATCACAGCGCCGGAGCCACAATACCTGGAAAGAAGATAGACGCTCCGTGGAAGAGGGGACAGCGGTGACATCGCTGGTTCCTGTGTCAGGTAAGTGACACATAATGGGCTACTGTGCAATGCATAATAGCCCATTATGCTTTACCTTTGCAGGGAAACAGAGGAAGTAAACCCATTAGGGTTTACTTCCTCTTTAATGTTTAATACAAACTGCTATTGTTGATTATGTCATTGGCAATAACAATAGCAAGATGGAGTGCAGGAGAAATTATGCTGGAGTTAAAGCTTGGTTATCATTGTTGATTGGAGGGTGTCATTAAAGACCATACACAAAGAGATTTATCTTGTTTCTTTTGTGAACGTATCTTACACATGTAGGCACCGTTTTCTCCCTGGTCCCTCCTCTTCTTCCTTTTTTTATTTATTTATTTTTAATCAAAGGGTATCTGTTAGAGTGTTGCTGACAGGGCCACCCACTGATCAAGTTTGGGCAGGTTAAATTAGGTACAGTACTAGACAAAGATTTATTTAGTGCATGGTAAGCTTAAGGCCCCTTTCACACGGGCTGTCTGATCGGGTCCACCTGTCAGTTTTTCAGACAGACCTGATCGGGCCCTCAAGTCTCTTCTATGGAGCGGCTCTTCTATGACACCTGCCGATGTCAGTTCCAATCCTGTCCACCAAAAACAGATGTATGGTGGTACTATTCCCCATCCATCTGGCACATCGGATGGAAACAGAAAGTCTGTTTGCATTCGGTAGCAGGACTGTGTCCGTGTCCGCTCTGCACAGTGGAGCAGACATGGACCTGTCATCCACCTACCTGCTCAGCAGAGAGATCCCCCCGCTGAGCAAGCAGATTCCACTTAGCGGAGGCAGCCGTGTGAAAGGACCCTAAAGCCAATGACACAGAGGTGATTTTCTTGCAGCAATTCCCGCAATGTTTTGCTATAGCAATTTGACGCTAAGGAAATCATAATATGCAGAGCATGGAGGACTAGTACATACTAGGTGTGACAATTACATTTTTGGAATGCCTGTGGCATAGCACTATGGTGGTGAGTCACACACCTTTATGTGTTGTGCTGTTGGCAGAAAATACGTGACAGGATCTGGATCAACTGATGAAAATTAGCAAAAGTGTGAGTGAAATTTTAGCTCTGTTACAGCAGGCTTATGGTTAACATTCCATGAAGAAATCAAGTGTTTCTGAATGACATAGAGGTTTAAAGTGGTCGTAGGTAAGCCTATAATAAGGCTTACCTATATGTACTGAAAATATCTCCTAAATGTGTGCCATTTATGAGATATTTACCTTGTAGTGCGCCGCGCATGCGCAGTGAAGAAACTGACCTCTGCTGTTTCTTCCCCAGTGTGTGCCGTGGCTGGTGGCTCCAACGCGCATGCGTGGGAGTGACGTCACGTGGCTCCAGCCAGTCACAAGAGCCAGAGTCTGCAAGTGCCACATAATTGACTAGTATTTGTTGCATAGTAGCCCATTATGCTTTTACTTTGCAGGGGAATAGAGAGGAAGTAAAACTCATCAGGGTTTACGTCCTCTTTTAACCCTTTTTCGCTGCCCGAGCAATTTTTGTGTTTTTGTGTGGCCTTAAAAAGGCCTGAAGAATACATAAACCCCCCAAAATGATGAATATTTTTTGAAAGGAAACACTCAGGAGAATAAAATAGTGGTAGTTTAAATTTTGTCACACCATATTACCACAAAGCATCTAGGAAACACAACATTTCAGTAAAACATACAGTAATAAAATACACTTAAGTTAATTTTAGGCACACAAACACAATACATGACCCAATTTTGAGTAAAATGTAAAATATGAGGTTGCACCGAGTAAATGGATACCAAACATGTCAAATGTTAAGTGTGTGGCAGAAAACTTCAGTACCCTATAGTTTCCGTAGGCAACCCTAAAAGCCCCCTATAGGTCATCAGTTTAGGGTTTACAGAAGAGTTCTGTTGCTAGAAATATTGCTCTCACGCTGATGTACGTGGTGATATGTAACGTGTATAGCAAATGGCATTTTTATGCGTAGACATCCCCGGCTTGTGCGTTTACATTCGTACGGGCGAATATGGGGGGACCTCAAAAAAAAAAATTGTGCTTGGGTATAACTCTTAGGCCCCTTTCACACTAACGTCCCGTTCAGGCCCGCCTGTCAGTTTTTCAGGCGGACCTGAACGGGTGCTCCATAGAGCTCTATGGAGCGTCGGATGTCAGCGGTGACATGTCCGCTGACATCCGACCCGCTCCGATCCAAAAAAGTGTGACGGAGGAAAAAGCTATTTTTCCATCCGTCTGCGGATCGGATCGGGTGACGACGGGCACTGCGGTCCGTCGTCATCCGATCTCCCATAGGGGAGAGCGGCGCTGTGACAGGTCCGTCCCTGCACAGTGTGCGGAGACAGACCTGTCATCTTCCTGCTCAGCGGGGATCGGCGGAGTGATCCCCGCTGAGCAAACGGACATCCACGGGGCGGATCAGAACTGATCCGCCCCGTGTGAAAGGACCCTTAATTATTAAAAAAAAATTTTTTTTTTATTTTTTTTTATTTTTTTATCACATAGGGGACAAAAAAATCTCCCTTGTGATAATATTTTTGTGACAGGTTCTCTTTAATGAGACATCCAGGGTCTAAAAGACCCCCCCCCCCCCCCCTCCCCCCCCCACATGTCTCCCCTGTGTACCACTGAATGTAATGCAATGCAGATTATTACTGTGGTGTGTGGAAGCAATCGGCAGTATGATCTGGAGAAATGTGGCATCTAGAAAAGTGCATTGAATAAGGGGATTACGTTGAAGGTGACAACAGCTGCTAGTGTATAGGTAAGGGAAAAAAAAAAAAAATATATATATATATATATAATATAAAATTCTTTTTTTAGAGTCCATTCTGGGAATTAAATTGTCACGCCTCGTACTGTTCAAACCCTTTCTTATAATGTCTGCATTACTGCTGTCTTCTTTTTGGCATTTATATGCACAATGCATTTTGTATGGTGAGTTTAAGGACTTTTTGTTTTTGTTTTAGGGTTTGTGGATGTTGAAACACCAACTTTATTTAAAAGAACCCCAGGGGTATGTAGACAATCTGTCTGTTATGTGGACTGGGTGGTGGCTCCTCGGGAAAGACACATGAATTAGAATGAGAGACCCGCTGGAGTCAAGGGTTCGAATCCCGATTCTGCCATCACAGTGGAATTTGTATGCTATGGAAGCTGAATTTCTAAATATGTGCAGGTGAAGTATATCTGCCCATAATATCAGTCTTCCTATAATAATGTCCTGGAGATCTCTGTCTGGCTCTGTACAGGATACACAGCCTGATCGTTCCTCTCCACACAAAACCTCTGAATTGTCTATCTGGTATTATACGGATTGGTTTCTCTTTTACTTATTACTGCTTTCTTATAGGAGAACTAATTTTGTTTTTTTATTGTCAGGGTGCCAAAGAATTTGTGGTGCCAACCCAGGAGCGTGGCAAGTTTTATTCATTGCCCCAGAGTCCCCAGCAGTTCAAACAGCTTCTTATGGTTGGTGGTCTGGACAGGTGAGTCTGAGATACAAGTTCAGCTCTCTTTTCCTTATGGAAACTCTTGATAACCGCATATAATTGTTAATGTTCTTTAACCGCTTGCCGCCAAAACACATACATGCACGTCATTGGCTTTAAAGGATAGGTTCACCTTAAAAAAAAAAAAAAAAACACATATTTTTTGCTGGTAAAACAATGTGCATTTCATTACTTTTTTTTTTATTGGGAGCCTTGAAAGCATTGCACCCACGATCAGCAGATAATGGGTGCAATGCAGGGCTCTTGCAGGCTCTGTGTGTAAGCTGTCTGTCTGTACATAATCCGGCCAAGCAGTTACACACTAAGTTACACACTAAGTTACACACTAAGTTACACACTAAGTTACACACTAAGTTACACACTAAGTTACACACTAAGTTACACACTAAGTTACACACTAAGTTACACACTAAGTTACACAATAAGAGCGCTCAACAGTACCGGCACCATGGTAGTTCATTGAGAACTACAAGTCGACAGCTGAAAAGGCTGCTGGATCTTGTAATTTTCCATTCACGGAACTCTTTGCAGATTGTGACAAAGAGCGAGGGGAGAAGAACCCCCACTCCCTGTTACAGTGGGGAGCTGGGGGGGGGGGGGGGGTGGATTTGTAACATGTTACAAAAGGTGATCTTATTGTTTTAGGGGTTGTACAGGGTTGATGCTGGCATCATCCTGGTATTGTTTTTTTTAAAGCCAATGGCCAGTTTCTATGTAAAATCCATCCTCCTATCTAGCTGCTTTTAGAGGTGGCGGGAGGGGTCGCTCCCACTGCCCGCCGGTACCTCTCTGGGATCTCGCTGGCTTACTACAGAAATCACTGAGGACCAGAAAGAGTGGGAGCCATCGGTAAATGCATAATTAGAACTGAGAATAAAAAACCTGTCTCGGCTCAACCAGCCCAAAAACATAAAGGTAGCCCACTGTATGTATCAAAATAGCAAACAATTATATTATTAGATAAACCACAAATGTATGTTTAAAACAATGATTGACAGACAAAAACGAACCCTAATAAAAACGAACCCTAATAAAAACCAGCCAAGCCCACCTCTTTCAGACCCATTAATAAGATGACAGCGGCATGTGGCAATTGTACAAATATAAATCTAGTATTGAGGGTTATACCCTCCAGTCCACAAACCTCTTATAGAGGAACTGCAGTCTGCTCACATAATTTGTAATAAAAACAACTTTACCATTCGGAAGCTTCCCTCCAACCACTTTGCATATTATTTTATATATACTGTGATTCTTTACTTGTCAGGCTGCAGAAATCTCCCTCCAGTCTGGCTGCATCCATTTTAACGGTGGGCAGCTGAAGCTGCTGCCGGTTCTTTTCCTGGTTTTACACAGACACACAGAGGCACACCTCCAGCTCTGCAGCTCTCATTGGCCCTCTTATGACTAATCCCCCTCCCTTCCTGGCAAATACTCTCACAAGAGAGCTGTGCATGATGTCATAAGCCTAGGGTTTTTACCAGACAAGAAACAGGAAGTGGGCTGTATAAGGTATTTACTGGCAGGAAAAAAATGTTTTACTAACCAAAGGACAGAAGATTTAATAGATGTAAAGATGAAAAAAATTACTGAATTTCCGCTTTAATAATGAATAACTTGTGCACCTATGGAGGCCAAGATATATATATATATATATATATATATATATATATATATATATATATATATATATATATATATATATATGTGTGTAATGTCAGTGCTCATTGGATAAAAAGTCTATATCCCCAATGTCAGTCTGCTGCATAGTTAGATCCAATAGTGATGAGGATTACTGGCCTGATTGTGTTTGGATGACCCAAGATGGGGAAAACATTTTTCAGTGGTCATCAAGCCTGTCCTCAGGGCCCACTAACAGGCCAGGTTTGCAAGATAAATAAAATACATCACAGGTGATATCATTTGCTGCTCAGTGATTGCAGTATTCTAGTCTGCATCTCCCCAAGGTAATACATAAAACCTGGCCTGTTGGTGGGCCCTGAGGACGGGGTTGATGACCATTGGTCTAGAGGAGGTATGTCAGACAGGATGGTTGTGTACAATATCCAGCCACTAAAACCACTCAGTGGCATATCCACTCCTGTATGGCATCCCTCGCATTGTGACATATCGCTGCAGAAAGCAAACTGATAGTCCCGATCCCCTAGGGACTGTTTGTAATCCAAAGGTTGTATATATAGAATTGCATAGCTCCTAAGTTCTTAAGAGTGTGAGATATACTTATCAGATCCAGAAATGTGGCCACCTCCTACTTACCTGAATGTCACACTGGTACAATTAGTGTTTTCAAAATCTGACCCAGAAAAGGTGTGCAGATCAGCAGCTCTGGACTCAAATCCCTGACCTGGAACAAGTATGCAGATCAGGAGTTCTGGACTTGTGCTGCATATTTTGTTTTGCATCAGTGAATGAAAATGGACAGACTGTCAGGCAGGTAGCATTTCCTGAAGGAGATCCACTGTGGATAGTATCCTTGAACCAGATACTGTATTTACAGTCTTGCCAGGATCAGTAAAATAGCAATAACAGGCCAAAATACGTAGTGACTGTCACAAGAATTAAAGACCTCACTCCAAGGGGGAAGAGGAATTGTCCTCCAAAATCTCTGCAGATAAACCCTTCTGAAGTGTCGATCTCCTGTCTGCCCATATGTAGCTTGTATTTCTGTGAATTCAGCATACATTTTAGATCCATTTTAAGATGCTTCTTAAAGTAATGAGAAATACAAGTTTTTTTTTATTTTTTTATAAAATAACAAACATGTTATACTTTCTCCGTGCAGTGGTTTTGCACAGAGCCGCCCTGATCTTCCTCTTCTCGGCTCCCCCCCGCCAGCACTCCTGGCCCCTTCCTATTGTCAAGTGCTCCCATAGCAAACGGCTTGCTGTTGGGCCACCAAGCAAGCTCGCTCACGAGCCATTGTTCTGCGTGTCCCTTCAGTTACAGAGCCGCAGCTCGGCCCTGCCCCCCTCTCTCTTCTCCTTGGCTTATGCTGCTGTCTCAGCTAATGAGGAGAGCGTGTGTCCCTGGAGAGCCGAGGTTCTCATGCACGTTGTTTGATCACGATGGGTCTCAGGTAAGTATTAGGAGGGGCTGCTGCACACAGAAGCCTTTTAGAATCACTTTAATTCTCTCAGAGGGGTTTCTGACCTCCTCCTTAGCTGCTTTAGCTTTCCCGTTTGCTTTTGTAAAAATGAAAGCATCTCTGACCTGAAAAAATGCTTTCGTTACTCAAGCCCTAAAAAAAATGACCATTTCATTGCATGGTCAGGCTTGATTTCATTAGGCTACCAGAAATTCTAAATCCTTTCTAATAACGATGGAAAGTGAACTCTGTGTTTGAATTAGATTGTCCAAAATTCACATGTCGGTACTCCTGTAATCGGGTCACTTATATTCCGTCTTTGTGGTTAAGGTCAAATTAAATGCAGTTCCCTAAATAACCTCATCTTAATCATAAATTTTAAACCTGTTTACCAATAAATTTGTAATTTAAACCTGTCATGAGAGAAATATGTAGACAGCCATTGAAAATGGTACATACCTGGCTATCTCTACCTTCCAAATGTTACGTTTAGGACCAGGAACGAGCATACAGCCGGTATAGTTGGAGCACCTGATCTGTGTACTCCGAAAGTATTGAAACCGGGGGGGGGGGGGGGGGGGTATTAAAACAAACGGATGTCTAGCATTTTCAGAATGGTATCCGCAACCGCGCCCCCTGTATTTCTGCTATGACCTGTTTACTTTACCAATGATAATAAACTGCTGGGGGCAAAGGGTAGACGGATGGGGGTAATAGATCCACATTTTGGAAACCGTGTTTTGACTCATTGCAGATACTTCCAGATTGCCCGTTGTTATAGAGATGAAGGATCCAGACCGGACCGACAGCCTGAATTTACACAGGTAATCTGCTCAGCACTTCAGATGGCCGCTTTGTTTCTGACATGTTACCCTAGCAATTCATTCACCGGTGAGTTAGAATCACTAATACACAACTCGCCTTCTTCTTTTTCCAGGACATCACTCATTCCCATTCCAGTTCAATAGTCATCAAGCCGGGAAGTCTCTTCTGGTTTCTAATTTAGTTGTCCCTCTAGAGCAGTGATGGCGAACCTTGGCACCCCAGATGTTTTGGAACTACATTTCCCATGATGCTCCACTACACCGCAGAGTGCCAGAGCATCATGGGAAATGTAGTTCCAAAACATCTGGGGTGCCAAGGTTCGCCATCACTGCTCTAGAGGGACACTTTTCAGATCTGTGAATTAAAGTACTTTTAAAAGCTGAAGGTTTTTTTTCTTTTTTTTTTTTTAACCTTTTAATACATTCTATGCATAAAGGTAAAAAACCTTCTGTGGAAGCGGGATTCCCCCCCCCCCCCCCCCCCACAACCTTATAATTACCTGAGCTGATCTTGATCCAGTGATGTGCATGAGAGCAGTGGCTCTCCTGGCTCTTTCCCTCCTCACTGGGCATATTGATAGCCATTGGCTCCTGCTGCTGTCAATCAAACTCTGTGAGGGAGGGCAGGGCAGGGCCGAGCTGCTTTTGTCTGTATCAATAGATGCAGACAGGGTGTCTCGGGAGCGAGCACGCATGAGTGCCCCCATAGAAAGAGACTTTCTGTGAGGGCACTCACCAAAGAGAAGGAGCCAGAAGCACCATTTTTATTATTTTAATAACAAAAAATCAAATGTTTAATATCACTGTAAATTCAGTTTTCTGACTATGGAACAGCAGGCAAGTAAAAACGTTTAGGTCACATTAATAATTACTTTTGAGTGCATGCAAACTATATGCTGCACAGTAGGCAGTCCATCCACTTAGAATCCTGGCCAGATACAAAAATGCTGTATTGCCTTCATCTCTGAGTGAATGACTGAAATATATACATTAGCCTTGGGTATTGCTGCAGCTCAAAAAAAATAACCTGCAGTGTCCAAAATTGTGTATTTCCGGGGACAATTACTTATGGTTAATATTAAATGTATCTAATAAGATGGCCTCATCATAAGTAGTGGTAGTCTGATGTTTCTATCATTCTTGTGCAAGTCTTCCACTTTTAGCATCTTAAAGACAAGTCAGGCCGGTTCACACCACATGCAGTCCAGTGCATTTTTTTTTTTTCCTGCATCAAAAACATATGGACAGTTACATGGACTTTAACGGAAAAGTTTACATAATTGCAGTGCGTTCCAGGATAGTCAACAAAAGTAGAACATGCTTTACATCAATAGAACTTGCCTTAAAGTGTTTGTAAACCCTTATATATACCTAGTGAAGGTACTAGTCTCAGGTGATAAACAAGAGATGAAACAAATCCTCCTACATAAGCTGTCCCTGTTTATCTGCAGCCTTCTCTTCTCTACATCTGTTCAGAATTCATAAACTTGTGTGAGAGTTCTGAAAAAAAGGGGGCAGAGAGCTAAAGTTACACTCTGCAGAGCTCAGTGAGGAGAGCTCGGACAGCTGATTGGAGGGAAGGGACACGCCCACCTTCAGACAGCTCACAGGAACAGAGCGGAGGCTGTCAATCAACTAGAGGTCCCTCCCTTGTCACCATTTTTTCGTTTGGTGTCAAAAACTTATCAGAAGTGATTCATGCTGAAAGCAGAGGAACTCAGCAGAAGACAGAAATTACACTTAGTGCTTTTAATTGAGACAAGTACACACTCTAGAAGGATATGCTTTGTTCATATTTCATGTTTTGAGGTTTGCAACCACCTTAACTTTTGGCTGTGAATCTTCCAATTCTGAATTCCTCTGATGCCATTCATATAGTCTCTGCCAAGAGGGAGGCGTTTAAGCAGAGTGGAAGCGCTACCTGAGAAGCAGTCCTATAAGTCAATGGTTCCCAGCATTATGTATGTTTTAGGGGTGCAAATAATTGCATGAAAAAGGCAATGGCTATTCTGTGACTTGGTCACCATAGCTGGTAACTTGCGTGGAACGCACAGCCTGCCGGTCACTTACTGGTGTTTAGGGAGGGGTAAAGACTGAGGTGTGGAAACGGAGTATGAGATTACAGGGAATGTAGTTGGATGGGGGAATGTGACTGCCCTGACTCCATGTATTATAAGCAACACATGTATCAGGGCCACAGGAGCGTCCTGGTCCTCTTGTAGTTCTCAAAAGTATACACCATGTTGTGGACATGTTTATGGTGGTGTTGGAACAGTACAATGGGGGGGTATAATTTATGTAAATGGTTTGGCAAGGTGTACGTGGGTTGAAAAAAGGTTGGGAACTACTTCCCTGAATTGTTTTAGCAGAAGATGAATGGGAAGTTCTGCAGAAGTTTTAAGTTGGAAGATGGTACAAAGGGATTTCAAACCTATATTTTTATTTTTTTCTGTAAGGAAGAATATTATAAGTAATAAAGTTTTACCGGCACTATCGACTTTTAATTTTCTCTCATTGTTCAGCAACTGTTCTCCTCTCATTCCTAACCCTTAGAATGTGTTCTGTGTATAGGTTGACATAGAAATGTCCTTCGTAGACCAGTTGGGGATACAACGGCTGGTGGAGGGATTATTGCGATATTCCTGGCCTGAAGAAAAGGGACCCCTTCCTGATTCATTCCCCATTATGACGTATGCAGAGGCCATGAGCAGCTATGGTGTGGACAAGCCTGACACCCGCTTTGAGATGAAGGTGCTCCATTTATCATTAAGTTCTTGATAGCGGTTTGTTTTCACAATCTGAAAGAGTTCAAAGAATTTGGATAGACCTACTGGGATTAAACATATTCCATAGTCTTGGATATGGGATTTAAATCTAGGTGGCTTTATCCTTTTCTAGAATTGTCATCCACATTGATTGCCATCAATTTGCCGAGTGTCTGACTCTGATGTCTGGTACTGGTCACCTTGTGAGCTCCTGTGATAGACTAGTTCTCTTTTATGTTGGCTTAAAACTTTCTTGATATAGACAGTAACATGCTTGTAAGACATATATTTTTTTTTAATGGCCTGAATTTTCCAAAATGCCTTTGTAGGTGTGAGAAGAGGACTTTGTGATAGAGAGAGAGGAGTTCCCTTTTAATGCAGTCTACCTACTATGTTTGATTCACCCCTAGATCATTGATATAACGGCACAGATGAGGACCGCACAGCTGGGATTTGTGCAGGAAGCACTTGGAAAACCCCATGGATGTGTGAAAGCCATCAGAATACCAGAGGGAGCGGTGAGTGTAATGATACACCGTGGCTGTAGAAGATTGAAAGAGATGTATGAATAATACATTGGAGGTACATTACTTATTATAGTGCTCTAGCCCTCCACCGAGTCATACACTGCAATGGTGAAAAATCCATGTTTCACCAACTCCAATTTTATCTAAGGTGTTCTTCCTTTTTTTTTTTTGCCTAGTTTTGATTGTAATTGCCCCTCATTTTTTTTTTCTTTGTTTGGCTTTTGTTATGCATTTTACTGCCCTTCTGCTTTATATAAAGCCAAACTTATAAAGGCTTTTTTTGTTTTAAGGTAGCACTTTTGCCTCCCGTTGTGTAAAACAATAAAAAAAAAACACAACAAAAAAACTTTTTTCTCGAAGTCGCTCTGCAAAGTCCCTCAAATGCCTATTGAGCCTAGTGTGTGTGTGTGTGTGTGTGTGTGTGTGTGTGTGTGTGTGTGTGTGTGTGGCAATGATACGGCACTGCTCCTAAATTCAGAGCAGGTGCACGTGAGGAAGAATTACAAAGAACCAATTGGTTCATGTGCTGACGAGATGCAAACTGATAAGAGGAGAAAGTGGAGTGGTAGAGAGATGAGCTAATCAGTCTTATATCATTGTCCATTCAGAAGGTGGGAATGGCAAGGGGGCCGATTGCCTGAAATTCAGGCATGATTAATTTTTTGTTCATGGGACAAAGTACATGTAGTTCCTGTAGTACCTTGTCTCATATTGCTAAGTGCTTTCCAAGTCTAGTTGTGAGGTCCGACCTGCCCCCTCTCCCACCAAGGCCAATCCGACAACATCTAGGAAGGAGATGGCTGCTTCATAATGTCCGCTTGTCTTGGCTCTGAGCATTTTCCACAGACGGGCAAGAGGAATGCAGAGGGGGTGATGGGAGTCAGCTTCTGCATTCCTCTTGCTGTTGCCTGTCTGTGGAAAATGCTCAGAGCCATGGAAAGCTGCCATTATGAATATCTGTCTAGTTCCTAGATGTTGTCTGATCAGCCTTAGCAAGGGGAGGGGGTTCAGACCTCATCATTAGACTTGAAAAGCACTTTTCAGCATGGGAGGAAGTACTACATGTGCTTTGTTCCATAGCAGACAGAACTGTAGAAGACAAAAATGATCTTTAGGCCGGGTTCACACCGCTGCGATGCGGGAACGCCGCGAATCCGCGGCGTTTTCCCGCATCGCATTACTCCCGCCGGCAGTTCACACTGCCCTATGCGGACGGCTGGGAGTGTCAATGAAATGTTAATGACACCCCCAGATCCGTCCGCATATCGCAGTGCGATCTGCCGACTCGCACAGGAATCGGATCGCATGGTGTGAACCCCCATGCAATCCGATTCTGTTGCGGACCAAAAAAAGGGTCCCGTGCGAGTTTGCTGCGGGAGCGATGCGAATTCAGCCATACTATCTGTATGGCTGAACTCGCATCGCTACGGAGATCGGATGTGATTTGCGGTGCGAATCACATCCGGATCTCCCCCCGCAGCAGTGTGAACCCAGCCTTAATGCAATTTCAGGTCAACATTCTATTGTGAATGAAGTCCTTCCTGTTAATATCTTCCAACAGTCAAAACACTCTCTTCTCCACAGCAGGGGGCTGTTAGTGGTAGTGATCAGCAGACGGCTAATACCTCACAATTACTCCATCCACAACAGATTACTTTTTGTTTGTTCAGGAGATGCACTTATTTGCACATTAGCACCTCTCTTGGTTTTTTAGGGACTAAAACAAACAGCTTTGTTTTTAGAGCTCAAGCTAGCCCTGCCAGTAGAGACCATAGGGGAGGTATATGTGCTAAGGCTGCATGTTTTATTTTAATGGTGAATAAAAGTGTTGCTTTCAAATATGTTTTCTTGTTCTTTCTAGAAACATTTTAAGGGTAAATTTCTGGATTCCATGGTGGAGATGATCAAAGAGCAGTTTGGACAGGTAAGAGGGGTCCACGTCTGGGCTGTACTTCACAAGGTGTGCTCAGAGATAAATTATGGTTTTCTGTTATAGAGTCCCAAGCTACCCATGCGACAGCCAGTCATCTAGCATGGCAATTACTCCGCATATTGCAAAGATATTGGAAAAAAAAAAGTTACCTAGGAGTGTACCTTGCTCTTCTAAGTCTCTATAATGAAATATTAATTACCATAGACACTAAGGATCTTAAACCAGAGCTCCACCCAAAGAGGAAGCTCCACTTGTTTGCCCCCCCCCCCCCCCCCCCACTGCCACATTTGGCACCTGTCGGGGGGAGAAAGTACCTGTTTTTGACAGGTACCCGTCCCCTGGAAGTTCGGCCCCCCTCCTTCGCTGCCGGGCCATTTACAAAGTGCAGCGAGTTTCTCGCATGCGCAATAGGGAACAGCTGTGAAGCTGCAAGGCTTCACTGCTGGCTTCCCTTACAAAGAATGGCGGCTGCAGCACCCGAGAACCGTTTGAAAAATCAGCTGGGGTGCCAACATCATGGGATCCCTGGACAGGCAAGTGTCCTAATATTAAAAGTCAGCAGCTACAGTATTTGTAGCTGCTGACTTTTTTTAACTTATTTTGTGGTGGAGGGGCTGGAGCTCCACTTTAAGAGGACATTCCAATCACCTCTGGGGATAAGCTCCTCCTTAAACATCTTTTTATAGCAAGGAAAGTTTCCTTTCACACTGGGGCGGCGTCAAAATGCCACTATTTTTAGCAGCACTTTACCACCAATTTCGCAGCACTATTCGCCCGCTCACAGGACGCATTTACCCTCCCACTAGCGGCCGAGAGAGATGGTTAAAACCACTACAAAGCACTGCTGCAGCAGCGCTATGCCGGTGGTATAGCCACACTGCCCCATTGATTTCAATGGGCAGGAGCGGTGTATACACCACTCCTTCACCGCTCCAAAGATGCTGCTAGCAGGACTTTTTTTTTTTTTTTTTACTGTCCTGCCAGACACAGCAGCGGCTTTCAGGGTGCTTTGCAGGCGTTATTTTTAGTGCTGTAATGTCTGCAAAGCGCCCCAGAAAGGGGTCTTAGGGCTGATGATTTGGTGCGTACATTGGCAAAAACAGCTTTTCTCTGCCATTGGTATTAAAATATCAAAATAAGGGAAGGGGAGAATGGGGAGGGAAAAAACGGGGGATTTTTCTGCGGTGCTAAGTATGACAAAAATCTAGTTGAGATGTACTAAAAATTCATAGAAATAATAAAATCTCTCTGAATTTTTAGTATATCTCAACTAGATTTTTGTCATACTTAGCACCGCAGAAAAATCCCCCGTTTTTTCCCTCCCCATTCTCCCCTTCCCTTATTTTGATATATATATTTTTGGGGATGAGGTGCCTACTCTTCTAGGTGTCACTGGGTTGTTTGGACCATATTGCCATTATTGGTATTAAAAGGTGTATGTGATTAGCCGCAACCAGTCACCTGTACAAATCAATAATGGGCGCCACAGATGTTTGCAGGTAACCACACATCAGAGCGATTGCATGTGGTTAGGGAGAGATTAGCAGCCCTAGATGCATTCTGTGTCACTTGTTTGAGTACTGACAAAAAGGCCTTTGGAATAAGCAGGTACTTATATAGTATAACTAAAGGCAAAACTTTTTTTTTTTTTTTTTTTTTGGATAGAGTGGAGAGGGATTAGAACCCCTGTCAGTTTTTATTGCTGTATGTGCCCTGTTAGGGAGATGCATCCTCTCTATTTGTCCTGTTTACAATTATCATTGAAAGTAAAAGAAAATCCCAAATTTATGGGCTGTCCCCAGAAAAGTAATAGAGGGGAAATCTTCCACTAGTTCTGATGACCTGGAACTTTTTGTTTACAAGTTAAAATTGGTATTTTTTGCTAGAAAATTACTTAGAACCCCAAACATTATAAATTATATATAATATATATATATAAATTAGCAGAGACTCTAGAGAATAAAATGGCAATCATTGCAACATTTTATGTCGCGTGGTATTTCCTATATCCTATATATCCTCTTTCATTCCCTGCAAAGGCAAAGCATAATGGACTACTATGCATCACATGGTAGCCCATTATGTGTCACTTACCTGACACAGGAGCCAGCGAAGTCGCCTCTGTCCCCTGTAGTCCGCCACATCCATCTTGGTGGTGGCTTCTCGCAGCTCCGCCGCTGTCATTCGGCGGAGCCGCGATGACGTCACTCCCGCGCATGCGCACGGGAGCCAACATGCGCTGCAGATCCATTGTTGGAAATGCCGCGCTCAGTGCGCCTGCGCGTCGCTGTCTACGGTAAACATACCTTGTAATAGATATAAGATTGACAGGTCCTCTTTATTGGAAGATCTGGGGTCAAAAAGACCCCAGATCTCTCATTTACCTTTTAAAAACAAAAGAAAAAAAATTCGAACCGGGAGTGTCGTCAGACGTCGCTTCGGTCCCCCAAAGGCATAGAGACAAGTGGCAGCCATCTTGTCCTCACTTGACTTTTTGCCCATTAAACAGCCGCATCGGATTGCTCCCGGGCTTTACCGATGGGTCAGGTAATAGGCACGTATATTTCTACTATGGGTCGGTCGGCAAGTGGTTAATTTGCTGGGATTTCCTCTTTCTGTTTGGCTATGGGACAGGAAGTGAAGGGAAATCTCTGCAATGTAGCACAGATAATGGGGGGAAAAAAAAATAGACTGGGGTTATAACCCCTCTATATCCAAAATTAAAAAAAATAAAAAGTTTTTCCTTTTTAGTTGCTTTAACCCAAGGATCTGTATGTCTCGCTCAGTTACATGGAAGTCTGTTTGTATATAAAATTTCACACAAAGATTTACAGCGTTTTATCTTTGTAGGATTTTTATCAGCTGACAGTTGGAGTCTTCCCTGCATGAAATTTGTTGTAATTAGCTGAAGCTGCTTGTAATGGTATCTATAACTGTTAAAATGCAGGAAGTGATGACAATTGCTGTGCGATCAGATGGCTCCTGGAAGACTCTTCTTGTCAAATACCTGAGTGAAGAGCACAAGCAGGATCTTGCTCGTGTCACTGGGGCAGTAGCTGAAGATCTCCTTCTAGTGGCTGCAGGGCAGCATGACACAGTGGTGAGTATCTACCCTTTCATCTGTTTTGATGATTTTCTTTAAAGGCGAAGGCCGGTTTCTCACAGCCTCATGCGGTTAACCCGCGGGGTCCAATAGACTTTGCATTAGGTCCTGTGTTTTTGGCATGTTTTCTGAAGGCCCACCAAAGATGCATCATGCATGCAAGACTTCTGGTGCCTTTCAGAAAACGTGCCAAAAACACGCTACCTGACAAAGTATATGAGAAACCATAACATTTAACCACACAAAAAAAATTGGGTACACCTGTGCTGCAGCCAAACCGGAATAAGTCTGCCTTTTAACCACTTCAATACCGGGCACTTAAACACCTTCCTGCCCAGACCAATTTTGAGCTTTCAGCGCTGTTGCACTTTGAATGACAATTGCGCAGTCATGCTACACTGTACCCAAATGAAATTTTTATCATTTTTTTCCCACAAATAGAGCTTTATTTTGGTGGTATTTGATCACCTCTACGGTTTTTATTTTTTTGCTAAACAAATAAAAAAATACCGAAAATTTTGACTTTTTTATTTTTTTTGTTTCAGTTTCAAAACGTTGTAAATAAGTAAGTTTTCTCCTTCACTGATGGGCACTGATGGGGCTACACTGATGGGCACCAATGAGGTGGCACCGATGAGGTGGCACCGATGAGGTGGCATTGATGGGCACTGATAGGCGGCACTGATAGGCGGCACTGATGGGCGGCATGGATGGGCACTGATAGGTGGCACAAATTGGCACTGATAGCTGACACGGATTGGCATGGATGGGCGGCACAGATGGGCATGGATAGGCGGCATGGATAGGCGGCACAGGTGGGCACTGATAGGCGGCATTGTATTATGTTATACTGTACTAATGGATGCCAATCAGTGCCAAACAATGCATGCCAATCAGTGATGCCCGTTGTGGGCACTGATTGGCATCTATTATGGGCACTGATTGGCATCCATTGTGGGCACTGACTGGCATCCTTTTTGGTTTAGGGAGGATTACCTTGTGCTGGGCATCCCTGGTGGTCTGGTGGCGTCCCTGGCGGTCCAGTGTGGGCATCCTCGGGGGGGGGGGGGGGGGCTGCACTGATAATCGATCAGTACTGACCCCCCCTGTCAGAGGAGCAGCCGATCGGCTCTCCTCTACTCGCGTCTGACAGACGCGAATGAGGAAAAGCCGATCACCGGCTCTTCCTATTTACACTGTGATCAGCCGTGAGTGGACACGGCTGATCACGTGGTAAAGAGTCTCCGTCGGAGACTCTTTACCGAGATCGTAGTTGCAGGGTGTCAGACTGACACCCCTCAACAACGATCGCCGCGATGCGGGCCCCCGGGGGCGCGCAGTGGCTCAAAATCCTGATCACGTCATATAACGTCCAGTCAGGATTTTGAAACCACTATGCTGCCCTGTATCTGCTATAGGGCAAGTGGTTAAAAATAAAAATAAATGCACGTATTTTTGTAAGCAAAAAATGTGCACTTATTTATTTTTTTCACAGGAGAATGCAAAGCATTGCACATGCAATTAGGCTGTGATGGGTCCCAGACCAAGCTATATCACTTATCTGTAGAGTATTCCTGTTTGGCAGGGGTATCTTTTCAAGATTGATTAAAGTGCATTTCAAATTCTGTCAAATATGTATTTCAACTGTATCTTAACATGTGTGCTTGACGTTCTTGTTTTATTACAGGCTAGGGTTGGGTAACATTTATTGATTGATTGGTATACTGCCAACCTTTCTAGGGTAATATTGTCTGTTTCCTCCTGTAGTGCACCGCTTTAGGAAAGCTGCGTCTGGATGTAGCCTCTCGGCTAGAGGAATGTGGGGTGTTTCTTCGTGACCCCAAAAGTTTCCATTTCTTATGGGTTGTCGACTTTCCACTCTTTCTCCCTAAAGAAGACCATGTAGAAGATCTGGAATCGGCTCATCATCCCTTCACAGCTCCTCACTCGGATGACATGGACCTTCTGTACACAGAACCAGCCAAGGTACCGCTACCAGTCTGACATAAAGGCCCCTAGAGTTGGCACTTACCACATTTAGACTTGTGCCTCGGTCTACATTTGGGAATGAGGTATAGTTATCATGTGGTGTGCACAGTGGGTCACTTTGTGGGTAGCTATAATTAAGAGGTCAGGTTGGTCACTGTATGTGTCCTTTTGAAGCCTATATATGAGGGAGGTTGGACTCTCAGTCAAGATGTGGCCAGACTCAAGTCAAACAAACCTCGGGTACTGCAGAGTTGGGACCAAACCAGGACAGGGGGGGAGGAAGAGGTAGAGTAGGAGCAGATGCCAACTTATCAGCAAAGGGAAAATATTAGTGTTTTCTCACCTGCCCAGTCAACTGTTCCTGATAGGGGCCAACTGGCTCTTTGGATCCACCTGATCCCTCCATATTCATATACATTTCTTGCCTATTGTTAGACTGAGACTCTAAAGCTGGTCACATGCAGTATAATCTTACATTTACCAACAGTTATAGTGCCAAGGCTTACCTAACGTGGATGTAAATTGAAAGGATTGTATAAAAAAGATCTTGCACCACATAGTCTTTGGTTCTGCATAATCATTCTAAAATGAAGCTTTAATTGAATCAAAAACGTGCCATAGAAGATCAGTTATTGAAAACTTGTTAACTTTCAAATTATTCCCAGTTAGTGCCACCTGTACTTGTTTAGGCTTAGTGTCTGAGGTGTGTGTTGGCACCCTAATTTTATAAGCCTATTCATAAAATACTTTACAACTACTTCTGTATGATTAACTCCTCTAGGTACGCGGCCAGCACTATGACCTAGTCTTAAATGGTAATGAAATAGGAGGCGGTTCCATCCGCATTCACAGTGCAGAACTGCAGCGCTGGGTCCTCCAGGATGTTTTAAAGGTAAGCAGCCATGATTTGCCTATTATGGGACTGAAGCTTTTTTTCGTTTTGTAATACACCATTAACATTGCATTTGTAAAGATGTGTAATCCAGTTTTTAGAGTTGATCGGTTCGTTTGACCTACTGCTTTTGCAAATTCTGAAGCAAACAAAAGCTTGGAGAGATGCAGGTTCTTTCAGTGCCCAAACCCACTCCATTCTTCTGGCCTGACCTTTGCATCATCCAAGCAGAGCCACTGTTAAGAGATCCCTCATCCCTGCCCCTACACAGAGCTTTCAGTCAGCTCTGCATGAAAAACTGACAGGCAGCCCTAATTGGAAAGATTGGTAAAAGGTTCTTATGATGTGGTTGGGGGGTCCTAAAAATGCAAGGGTTTAACTGCCCCCCCAAACACAAGTATAAAGTAGAAGCTCGCTGTGCTTATGATCATCATCATGACAATCACAGCACAGCAGGTGCTCTATGGCTCTGTCATAGTGTCACATGGCTGTTAACCACTGAATTTGTTATGGCTGCACTGTGTTAGTACAAACATACATTAACAAAGTCGGCACCCAACAGCCATGTGACACTGTGACAGAGCCATAGAGCACCTGCTGTGATCGTCATAATAATAATGATGATGATGAGCACACAGTGGGTAGTCTGGAGACTGTACCTTCTATCCAGTTTAGTCTGTGTCACTGTGTGACGTGGGCCACTTGTCTGTGACAGCCATCATTATTATTTTACAGGATTTATATAGCGCCAACAGTCTATGCAGCACTGTACAATGTTAGGGTAGACAGTACAGTTTCAATACAGGAGGAATCGGAGGGCCCAATTAGTCCTGCTGTGCCTCCCCAGATCAGTCTCTCCAGCCATGGCACTTACTGAGGGATCAGAGTGAATGTATAAAATAATCAGTCCACCAGGGAAGGCACTGACAGCGGCTGGCAGCTGTAAACTATAATTCTATGGAGGTGCAGGATTATATGCCTGCGCCCCTAAAAATGGAGAAAAACTCCATCCTCTGGTCTCGCCTCCTGGGGCCCTCTGTTGACCTGATTCTAGAGGGCTGGTTGTGCTGCCTTAACAGCGGTCCTGCATCAGATGTTTATTCTACCCACTCCTGCTCTTGATTACTGGATTATATTGATTGTGTCAGCAGGGTTTTTTGAACAGAAACAGTTGATGGTGATGGCTTTTGCGTCCACCAATATGGCAGCTGCCTTGCATCTCTGATATGGAAGAAAGTGTGTCTAGGCAATAGAACATTTATTAAATGTTTACTATCGGTGCTACATCACTCATGATTTTCTCACATTGCTCGAAGGATAGGGTTGCATGAGTCCATGTCCGCATAATGTCTGTGTGTTTTTGCAGGAGGATGTTGGTCTTCTCTCTCATCTCCTGGAGGCTCTGGAGTCAGGCGCACCACCTCATGGTGGAATTGCATTGGGTAGGTGTTTCATATGTTGCGTGCTTTGATTCTGAGCATCCTACATTATTTTCACTTTATAACTAGTATTAAGTTAATATTATAGCTTGCTGACTTGGTACTGACAAACAATTAAGGCCTTGTGCACACTGCTGCTGGTAAAAGGACGTTTAGAGGCAGTAGGCTGCTTTTTTTTTTAAGCTGCCCCTGACCTCATCCAATGTTCTCTTATCAGTACATGTACACAGGCTCGTTTAATGTTGTTTTTAGGCAGTTGAGTTTAGAGGCCTTTTTGAAAAGCAAAAAAATGAGTTCAGACGCTGAGCTTAGCGGTAACTCGCGTTTAGTCGCGTTTCGTTTATAGGCGTTTTTAATTTGTGCCTATTTTGAAAAAAACTTTTTTTTTTTCCAAACTCTTCTAAACGCAAAATGGAATTTTTTCAATGTGGGTTAATATCTGTCAAGTTAAATCGTTCAGGAGAGGTTGTAAAAACGTCACGTGTACATTAAGGCCTCTTTTCACATGGACGGTCCGTTCAGGTCCGCCTGTCAGTTTTTTTTAGGCGAACCTGAACGGTCACTCCATAGACCTCTATGGAGTATCGGATGTCAGCGTTGACACGTCCGCTGACATCTGACCCACTTCGATCCCAAAAAGTGTGACGGAGGAAACCCCTACTTTTCCATCCGTCATCGGATCGGGTGACGACAGACTCTACGGTCCGTCCTCATCCGATCCCTCATAGGGGAGAGCGGCGCTCTGACTGGTCCATCCCTGCACAGTGTACAGAGATGGACCTGTCATCTTCCTGCTCAGCGGGGATTGACAGAGTGATCCCCTGCTGAGCAAAGCGGGCTCCGTACACATCCGTATGAAGGAGCCCTTAGCCTTACAAGGTATATCCACATGACATGTTTCAAAAATACTGCGCTCCTTACAGTATAGTCTGTATATAGAACAGTCTCTGGGGGAGAGATTGTGGGTGCTCAAAGGATTCCCACAACTCCTGCAACCAATCTGGGAGGGACCCACTCGTGCAGAAAAAGGAGGAAGCAGGGCACTGGAGTTAGTAAAATCTCAGTAATACCATTTACTAAAATTAAGCACACTCACATTTAAAACAACTGTATCCAGCTGGAGTGTATGAAAGACAGAATCGGGCAGCGTGGAAGCATAACTCATCTGATAGGGCCGATTATGCAGCAGGATAGAAACTGTGCCAGTAATGTACAAGGCAAGCAGAATCTATAACTGAAAAAGGCAGCGACTGTCAAGTAGGAAGATGTCGGGTCTGAGCGGGGCCATTATATGTTTCCAGCTTACAGGCGCTGCCAGTCCGCTCACCATTTGTCCATTACTAGCACTGTTTCCATCCTGCTGCTGTATGATCCTATTTGGATGAGTTATTCTTCCACGCTTCCCGATGATGTCTTCCATACACTCCAGCTGGATACAGTTGTTTTATATGTAAGTATGCTTTGGTATAAATGGTACTACTGAAATTTTAATAACTCCAGTACCCTGCTTCTTTCTTTTTCCTGACAACATGCTGACTAAGAATTTCCAAACCAGATCTCTTCCCAAAGGACCTGTCCATTCAAAGCTTAATAGGCAGATGGATGGTCTTTTGATGTGTTGAATCATTCACTAATTGGGAAAATTCCAGCGGAAGAGCAGGTTCCATTTGTATTGACTTTGCTAGGATGTTGGAATTGGGCAATGAAGTGCAGGGATTTTGCAGCCTTTGATATAGAGGCAGCGGGTGATTTAGCCTGCCAAATTCTTCATCAAAACTGAAATTTTTGGAGGAATGACTCTTTAACCACTTTCAGACCGGACCAATTTGCTGGTCAAAGACCAGACCACTTTTTGCGATTCGGCACTGCGTCGCTTTAACTGACAATTGTGCGGTCGTGCGACGTGGCTCCCAAACAAAATTGACGTCCTTTTTTTCCCACAAATAGAGCTTTCTTTTGGTGGTATTTGATCACCCCTGCGGTTTTTATTTTTTGCGCTATAAACAAAAATAGAGCGACAATTTTGAAAAAAACGCATTATTTTTTACTTTTTGTTATAATAAATATCCCCCAAAAATATATAAAAAAACATTTTTTTCCCTCAGTTTAGGCCGATACGTATTCTTCTACATATTTTTGGTAAAAAAAATCGCAATAAGTGATTATTGATTGGTTTGCGCAAAAGTTATAGCGTTTACAAAATAGGGATAGTTTTATAGCATTTTTATTAATAATTTTTTTTTTTTTTTACTAGTAATGGCGGCGATCTGCGATTTTTATTGTGACTGCGACATTGTCGGGGACCCATCGGACATTTTTGACACATTTTTGGGACCATTGTCATTTATACAGTAATCACTGCTATATAAATGCAGTGATTCCTGTGTAAATGACACTGGCAGTGTAGGGGTTAAGTGTTCCTAGGGGTGTGTTACTAACTGTGGGGGGGTTGGGCTTTCATTTAGTGTACACTGATCTCTGCTCCAATCACATGGAGCAGAGATCAGCGTCACTAGTTGCTAGGCAGAATGGAAAAATGTTGTTTACACAGCATTTCCTCCATTCGGCCGCTCCGTGAGACGGTCGCGGGGATGCCCGCGGCGATCGAGTCCGCGGGTCCCGACCAGTGCGGGAGCGCGCCGCCGGCGGCGGCGCGCTCCCGATGGCAGGGCGGCATCAAATATTGGACATACCTGTACGCCAATATGCCTGCCCGTGCCATTCTGTCGACGTACATCGTCGTGCGCTGGTCGGGAAGTGGTTAAAGTGGAACTTCCATCTCCCAATCAACATTGCTCATTTGTAATCCTCAGGCTGCTAGCATTACTAAAATAGGTATGAAACTATATTATATTTACATTTCTTCAGTTACTTCCTGATTTCTTACCTAGGCAAATGTCATACATCCTAGTCTTAGGACGGGTTTTCTTAGCTAAGCGCACACTCCTGCATGCATGCTTGAGCTAAGGGCAGATAGATTCCAGAATGTAAATGCTACATGAATCATTTGCCCTTACTTAAGATGGTCACAGCCAGAAATGTGAGGGGGGTGTTTTTCAAAGTGATTTCTCAACAAAATGAAGCATGAAGACATGGATGGATGGGGAAGTTTGCTTTGAATGTTAAAAATGAATTAAATAGTGTGTGTTGTGCTCAGATGCAGTGAAGATCCACTTTAAGAATATAAAGGAGGATGGGTCTGGCCAAATTGCTGCTTTTTGTCTTGTGTAGAAAACTAGGCCCAGGAAAAGTGAACAGAGGGTGGAATTTGAGAGAACAAAGTCAAGAGGCAAAAACCACAGAAAAGCAAATAATTTTCAGTTGGCCTCCATCTATAATCCCTTTTTTTTTTTTTTGTTATGCACAGAGTAGGGAAATGTTGCCCCAATGTCAGTTTTCCTGTGTATATTATAGATCCAAACAAACATTCTAATTGGTAATAATAATTACAGGTTCCATTAAAATAAAAGTTAGGCTGGGTTCACAAATGTGCAAATTGGATGTAGCATCCTCCTCCCGCATCCAATTTGCGTAACATGCAAGTGTGACTGCCTCTCAATAGAGTTGGTTCACACAGGTCCGGGGTGGCCTCGGTCCACATTCTAAAAAGGGTCCTGTGCATGTTGGGGCCCGATTCACACCTGAACTGGTGAACCATGGCCGTGCATATGTGAACCCTACCTTTAAAGTATAATACTATTTTAGTCACAATGGGGTTTATTTACTAAAGCTAGAGAGTGCAAAATTAGTCAATTTCGGTATAGAAATCAGTCGGGTTCTAACCTCCGCTTGTTCAATTAAGCTTTGACAATAAAACCCGGAAGCTGATTGGTTTCTTTGCAGAATTGTGACAAATTTTGCACTCTAGCTTTAGTAAATAAATCCCAATGGACTTGGTTGAATGTACACGTAAAGTGGTGCTCGAGTCAGAATTAGTTTTCATTTTGAATAGAGGGGAAAAAAAAATAGAACTTCTGTCGGTTCTATTTTAGTACACTAGGTATATAGTACATACCCAGGTGATACATGGATAAGAGTGTTTTTAAAGTGGTAATGTTCTGTTTTCAGGACTGGATCGCCTGATTGCCATTATCGTTGGAGCACCAAGCATACGTGATGTTATTGCCTTTCCAAAATCATTCCGAGGACATGACCTTATGAGCAACGCACCTGATTATGTTTCCCCCGAAAAGTTGAAGCCTTATCACATACAGGTTACAGATAAGTGAAGATGGATCATAGAAGTGTCTGACCCAAGGAAGCACATCTGTCTTCCCTGGGGATACACCTTTGTACAGTTCATACCAGATATGAGTCACATTTCCTGTAATGTTGCTGATGGGTCACTCTGGATACAGGTTACATCATGCTGGCATCTCTGGTGACCAACCTAGCGAGACAGAATCTGGTGTTCACAATCTACCAGCGATGTAGTCCCTTTCCTCCAGTGGTGCATACCGTCAGGTATGTCAGAAGATGAGCACTTTACTATTTTTATAATATCAGGAATTACATGTCTAAGTTACTGCTGCTGTTTATGTATGAAAGGGAATGAAAGAACTGGCTGTGCTATGCAAGACAGATTATTTTCATGGTTCCAGTGCATACAAGTGAGAATGTGGTTGCTATAAACGCTTCTTTCAGACTCTTCTAAAATATGAGGACTTTAGTTTACTGCAGCATTGCTAACAATCTGATGTACTTTATTTGTCAAGAACTTTTATTTTTTTTTCCCACTTAGGACAATCTAATAAAACATGAACATTTTAATTCAAGAATATGTATTACAGTATCTGTTGGCTAACATACAGCGGTGAGAACTGTTACTGCTGCTTCATTAGAATACATCTACTAAACAAAGTGTAATATCCTTTTGACTGTATGTACACTGCACATGCGCAGGTTTTGAATGAACCAGAACAATTAGCTCATCCGCCATCCAAGCAGGATTGGAGTCGCCCACCTTGTAGTTTCTTGGGCAGACATTGTACAGGCTGCAGATAGCCTACAGCAACCTTTCTTGATCCTTTTTTTTTTTTTTTACCCCAGAGGGCCCCTTTAAAATATTTTCAGGACTCTGGGAACTCGTTAAGCTTAGTCGATTGGGGTCATTGGGGAGAATGCTACTTACACTGGTGGTGATAAGCGGAAAGAATGCCTCCCTTACAGATGTGGCCAGAATGACATCCTTGCAGTTAAACTGCTGGCTGTGCCAAGTGATGTTGGACCTGCAATAACGCAGGCACCATCGGGTGGAAGGGTATGTTAGCCATGGCTCGGGGAACCCTTAGCCACCCACCCCTGGTTGAGAATGGTAGGCCTACAGGTATAACATTGAAAACAAGCTTCTTTTTCAAAAATCTGAACAGTGTCTTTTTTATTGAACTGGGGCTACTGGAATGCATAGGGAATTTTATTGTAAGGCCCCATTCACTTTAGCCTCAGGGGTTTCTTCAGATTAGCTGTGGGGGTGGGGGGAGGAGCCCCATTCAAAGCAATGGGAGTCAGACAGCACCTGCAGCCATTAGCATGTAATTGTACATGCAGCAAGTTAAATTTTGATATTTGGCCCTGGACACAGGCAGTTTTCATACAGAGATGAGCAACACAGGTAATCACTACATGTTCGATTACATGTAAGCGGCTGTGAATGGGGCTTCCTCCCTGCGGTTAAATGCAAACAGCCCCCACACACAGGTATGAATGGGGCCTAAAGGTGAACTAACCTTTTTAAGGAACCGTTTTTATTGAAGACATACATATCATCCCATACAAACATTGATGTACAATGCAAATTTAATTTTTATTGTGTCTCCATAGATTTCAATCTACCAAAAAAACTGTGAATCCCACATTAAAGTAAACCTAAACTAAATATTGCATGTAGGTGAATAATATACATTGTGAAGAAGTTGGAAAACTTGGTACTTGATTGTGGGTTGTAGACACTGACAAATGTTAGGCAGACACTCCGCAGGCTGTGCACTACCATATCGGCTATGGTAAAGGCGCACACTGTCAAATGCCAATTCACTTGAATTCGAATCTAAGGCAGCACCTCATTTAAGAAGCAGGTTAGCTCTCCATAGCAGTTTTCAGAACTCCCACAAAATTCAGAGTCCTTGTGATGAAATCCTGTTTTCTTCCTTAAGCTGTCCATGCGTAGCACGCTGCATTGCATATCCCTACATTTTCCAATAACTATGTATTATGATTCACTAGCTGATTGGATGTAAATTGACTGTTTTAGGTAGGCCTTGTACAACATACTTGTTAAATAGAATGGAAATGATACAGATTGTTCCACGTGCGGGCACTTACCTTATTACATAGTGTGTGTATAAGAGTATTCCATAGTAAGAGACATAACACAGACTGTAGCAATGACTTTTTATTACTGATAATATTGTGATGGATTAATAAATTGTCAGGTTGCATACAATACAACACTGAGTCCCAGGGCAGAAATCCCATAGACAAATGATAATAATAAAAAAAAAAAAAAAAAAATATTTAGCACTTTTGTTTTATGCAGCAATATGTCAAAACTTTTTGATCAAATATGTATTTCTATAAACATTTGTATTTCCACGCCAACATATTTTATACATACAAAACACGCACATGAATCAGGCAGCCAGGGCTGTGAGCTTGTCAAGGTTTTCGCAGGTCAGCTACTGGCTGGAGCCTAGGGCCCTTCTTATACTAAAATAGTAAAAGTTCTTTAAAAGAAATAAAGTGTAAAAAGTGGCAGCAGCCCAAAGTAAAGTTCAGTTGCAGGAGGCAGAAGTAGACCGTGGCATGGAGATTAGAAGCTGGCTGGGCACATCGGTGATGGAAGAGAGTCATGTGACCTCCATTCACCCAGGAGGCATCGGTACCCCTTTGCTCGCGATTCTCTGCTTCCCGTTTGGTCGTATTGTGCTCTTGTTGTGTTCTCTTCCCTGGTGTTATGTGCTCTCCTTGGGGGCCTGCAGGACTGGGCTGGAAGCTTGGGCTCCCTGTGGAGACTGTGCGTTAGGCTGGGTCCCTGTGGCAGTTTTAATAGAGTTCAGGGTTTTGCTAAACCAGGAGTTTTTGGCAGCTTGGATCTCATTGAGCAGCGCTCCTCGCTGATGCTCCAACTCCTACAGAGGGGGAGAGAGTGAGACGTCAGAGACAGGAATGTACCATCATTGCATTTCTATTTTTACTGTGTACTGTAGAGCAACAGATGTAAAGAGGAGCTAGAAGGAATCCCAGGGTAGTAGTGTGTAGGCCCAGTTCCCCCGAATACAGCTATCATCCCCATCTATACACAGACTTTCACATCTGACTGCCCTCAAATGCCTGTGGCACCCCTATGATCCACCTATTGCAGCCAAACATGTGCACTGTATGTACTAACAAAGGGTTAAGTGGTTCTTAACCCTTACGGTTTGTCCCCCTTAATGCATTCTCTGCATTAAGGTAAAAAAAAAAACCTCTGTCCAGGATTCTTCTACCCCTAAATACCTAAACCCGATCTTGATCCAACACTACAGTAGAGCAGGGGCTCTCTCCTTTTCTCTCTGGGCAGATTGATCGCAACGGGTGCAGTTGGCCTCTGCTGCTGTCAATTAAATCCTACGATGAGGGAGTGGGCAAAGCCCCACTGTCTGTCTATAGATGCAAAGAGTGGGACTCGGAAGTACTCCGATGGCAGGAGGAGCCCAGAAGAGGATCAGGGCTGCTCTGTGCAAAGCTATTGCACAGAACAGATAAGTAGAACATGTGTGTTATTTATTTAAAAAAAATATAAAGGCTAAGAATCACTTTAAAGATCTCAAGGCTCAGGTGGTGCATTGTATGTTAACCACTTCAGCCCCAGAAGATTTGGCTGCTCAATGACCGGGCCATTTTTTTTGCGATTTGGCATTGTGTCACTAACTGGCAATTGCGCGGACATGCGACACTGTACCCAAACAAAATTGATGTTCATTTTCGTTTATATATATATTTTTTTTAAGCTATAAAACAAAAAAAGAGTGGCAATTTTGAAAAAAAAACTTTTACATTTTGCTATAATGTAAAAATATCCCACTTTTTCTTTAATGCTGCTTTAAATATGACATTTGGGTGGGTAGGTCATCCTAAGGATTCTTAGAAAGGAGAAAAAAGAAAAAGATTGCTGCAAATATAAAGTGCAGGCATCTAGAAGTATGCGCATGTACACACAGGCAACTTCTAAAACCTTCCTGTTAGAACTGCCCAGCTTTCAGCTATAGCAGGCTCCAATACGTTTGGTATTGTCTCTTGCTTGTAAGCCCTGCCCCACTCAGCCTATTGGCACCTCACTGGCTAACAGCAAGGGGTAGGCAAACTTCAGTAGTTTTAGGAAGTGCCAAAAAAGCTCCATATTTAGCTATAAAAGCAGATCACGACAAGAACCTCTGCATATTATAATAGACATGTGCACACTGAAATATTTTGTTTTGGAATTTCGTTTTCGTCCGAAATTTTTTTTATTTTGTTTAGTTAAAAAAATGCATTCGTCCGAAAATCCAAAATAATTAAGGTCTAATCTGTCATTGAAGGCTTATGGTGTCTGTTGAACGTTCTAAGAAGATTCGACGGAGCAGCTAAACTGTATGACGCCGCAATCGTACATTTCCGGTCGAATGTTCCGCCTACAAGCTATAGTAGAATTCTAATGTTGTATGACACTAGTAATAATTATATTTATTATTATCACTAGTCAACCAACATTAGAATTATTTTATAGCCTATGATCGGAGCATTTGACCATGAATGTCCACTCATGGTAACTGCTTTGCCTGATCTTTTCTCTCTATGTCGAATAATCCTGGACTAATAGAGCTTAAGGTTCGGCACATTCGACCACAGGTTCTATGGACACAGATTGCTATTGTCAGCGTCATGTTGAATCCCCTATCTATATCGAACTGTTGTCAGAACGAAAATAAAGCATTTGTTTATTTTGGATCTTTTGGTTTTCGGATTGTGTGCGTTCATTATAGTTTGTTAAAACGATAACAAAAATACCCGAAATTCAGACGGAAACGAATGCACATGTCTATATTATAAAAAGGTTCTTTTTAAAAAGACCCATGTAAAATAGAAAAACTTCACAAACAAAATATACTTTCTTTTGTAATACAATATATTAACTGCTTCCATATATGGTTCTCCCCAATACAAGGCAAATTCTCTAAGAGTAACATAGTGGGAATGGTGCCCCCTGACTGTTTGCTACATACCTGTATTTTGCACTTGGCCTCCACCAGCTGCAGTTTAGTCTGTGCCAACTCCAGCTCCATCTCCCGCAAGTGTTTCATCAGAGAGTCCTTCTCGTCATCTCCTCCGTCACCCGACTCGTCCTTGCCAGAGCCCTGCGCTGACCCCTCCTTACTGAAAATCTCACTGCAGTGACTGCAGGACATCAACTTAGCCTTAAAACATACAAAATGGTAATAGGTGAAAATACAGTTTTCAATCATTAACATGCTGAAAGCCAATTCTTGTGATGGCATAATTTGAGAATTTACTAGATTTGTGTTCATTGTTCACCTTAAGGATCTCCAGTTCCTCCCGGCTTGCCGTTTGTTGTTTCTCCAACCGTGTGCTCAACTGGGAACATATCTAGAAGTGAGATTATAAGAGAAGATGTTAATGAGACATCACTACCAACACCAGGTGGCAATTATGTTTAAGGTCAACTTAAACTAATAAGAGGGGATTGTTAATAGTTTGTTAGACAGTTTTCTAATTTCCCAGTCAGTCACATAGGGAGGGGTTTATTCTAGAATCTGGAGTGTGCACGGTAGCCAATCAGCGTCTAACTTCAGTTTGTTCAATTAAGCTTTGGAAAAAAAAAAATAAAAAATTATTGGGTGCCATGCTGAGGTGCACCAGATTTTACACTGATCAGTTTTTTTAAATCAACCTCACTGACTTCCATGACGCTAAATGTCTCTCTACCAACACCAACCTGGAGAGTCTCAGGCTCCCCTTATAGTGAACATTGCACATCCTGGTGACCATAAGAGGGTTCACTTTGTTGTGTCAGCTCCTTAGTCTAATAAAATTGATCGGTGAAAGCTGAAGAATCATTTGGTAGACCTGAGAGAGATGTTGTCTACAATCTGTCTTTAGTGACCTGAAGAAACACGTGCAAGTTGAAGGCCCCGAAAATTGATTAGAGGGGCAGAAAAAGATCATGGAGGTGAATGTAGTTAATACCCCAAACCACCTTAAGAATAGACCTATATTTTTATTGCAACTGGCCTAGGACACACAAATCAATTGTTTTCTGTGTCCCCCCAACAGTAACCGCCACTTGACAGTGCAGTAAAGTGCCCGTCATTGCGGTGTGAATTAGCCCTTATGCTCTCTGTAAACATATGTGGACTTTGCAATTACTTTATGCACATCTAATAACATCTGAGAGATGTAAATCTGCCATGTAATTAATGACTTACCTGTTTGTACTCTGCTATGATAGCAGTGGTCTTCTTAATTTCCTGCTCTGCCTTTTCTAGTTGTTTCCTGAACACTTCCTTCAGCTGTGGGGAGACAATATCTTTTCATTAAACCAAAGACCAAAAAGTTTACAGTAAAAACAAAAGTTTTTAAAGAGGAGCTCCAGGCTCCCCTCAGAAAATTTTAAGTCAGCAGCTACAAATACTGTAGCTGCTGAATTTTTATATAAGGACACTTACCTGTCCATGGATCCTGCTATGTCCTCCCCCGAGTCGATTCTTCAATCGGCTTCAGGTGCCGGAATCTTAAAAGGATAAGTGCACCTTTTCTAACATACTACATCTTACACCCATATTCAGAGTGTAACATGTTATGAAAGGATGGGCTCCTACTGTGACAGCTAGCAAAGGATCTTCTCCCCCTGCTAGCTGTCAAAATAATATAAAAAAAAATCTGCCGCCAAGCGGGGCTCATTTACACTCCTCAGTCTTAGCGGCTGTCGGCTGTAGTTCTCAATGAACTACTACAGCACTGTGAGAGCTGGGGCAGTTCATGGATTCTTGCTGTCACAGTGTATCCACTTGCTTGTATTGAGGTAAGAGCAAACAGATACACTGACAGATGGGAGACATCCATGGGGTCGGTGATCTGCTGATCGCTGGTGCAATGCATTACAGGATCCTACAACAAAAAACAATAAATGCACTTTTTTTTACCTGCAAAAAAATTTGCATTTAATATTTTTTGTCAAAAGGTGAATTTAGCCTTTACGTAAGGAAAGCACAGCAAGGACGCCGGACAAGAAAGCAATTAGATACAATATTGGCTATAGCCATCTAGGAGGAAGCAACTGCCACATGTTTCAACCAGAAAAAGTAAAATACAAAAAAATCTGAACAGCTTTTTTAAAATTAAATTAGTAGTAAAACTAAGTCAACAGCATTTATCTCCTGCTAAACACAAATCAGAAGATTAGGCTTTAACATCTAGCAGAGGGGTACTATCAGGACAAGGGTGACTAACAAAAAGCTTGTGCCAAAGTATAGACCAAGCCACAAAACATAAAACTAGAGTTTGTATTTTCCTTGTATAGCCATTCAGAACTTGTGTGTGTAATCACAACAGTCTGCAGGCCAAGAAACAAACTAATCAGGCCCTCTCTTATTTCAAGGTCTGTACCTTAATTAATGCATGTTTGTTTTAAGCCTCATTTACATTTGCAGTAACTGCCGATCTGTGTTGGATCTCTATTCGTAGTACTTGACAGGTGGCAAGAAGGTGTTATATTGCATCCTCACTGCCTGCTTTAATCCCTTAAGAACCACAACTGCATGCAATTGGAGGCACACCCATTCGATTGAATGCCTTTGCAGCTTAAGGAAGAGTAGAAAAAAAATGGCTCAACCGTGTGTTTTTACTGCCCCTTCCAACCACAAGTGGAAATGAGGCCTTAATATTTTAATAATATTGTGGCAAAAACTGGTGGAACCAGTGCATAATAGTGTCACCATATCTATATAAAGCAGTGGGAGTCCTGATCAGCTATACCAGCTGCCTATAGTAAATCATATAGCCCACAAGTCTGCTGTACCTCCAGAAAACATTAAAAGGGGTTGTAAACCCTTGTGTTATTTCACCTTAATGCATCCTCTATGCATTAAGGTGAAAAAACACCTAGCAGTCACCGCCCCCCATTTAATTACCTGAGCCCCTTCAACTCTTCGGCGGGGACAGGCTCTCCCACTCTCCACGGATACCCAGCTCTTGATTGGATAGATTGATAGCAGCACAGCCATTGGCTCCCGCTGCTGTCAATCAAATCCACAACGCCGGGGCTGAGTCAGGCATTCGTGTCTGTGGACTCGGGAGAGAACTTCTCCTAGGGGGTTAGCTTATGTGGGGGAGGAGCTGCAAGAGCTGCCAAGGGACCCCAGAAGAGGATGTTCGGGGCCACTCTGTGCAAAACGAACTGCACAGTGGAGGTATGACATGTCATTTAAAAAAAACAAAAAAACAAAACAAAAATGATCCTTTACAATCCACTTTAAGAGAAACTGTACAGTGGATCTGTATGACGTATGATCATATGAAACGTGGCTCCTTACCTGGGCCGTCTCCTCTTCCTGTTTACGCTTCTCCTCCTCTGTCTCTACAAGCCTTTGTTTAGTCAGGAGAAGTTCCTTATTTAATACCTCTGCCTTGTCTTCCGCCTGTCAAAAAAAAACACCAATTGTCACACCAGTTTGTATTTACATTCCATGACTAGTACCAGATCACAATTTCTTTTAAGTAGAAATAAAGTTCATCTTTTATATGGAAACACTTGAAAGTGTAAATGTAAAAATTGTGCCTGCATGCATACTTGCAAATCTGGGTTACTTTTTTAAATTATTCATAGGCCATCTTGCTCTTGTTGTTAACCAGCATTACTGGAGGTTATACAAGGATTCCCTCACAGGAAGGTCTCTGTAGAAGAACAGTGTGTGTAATAAAGAGGATGTATCGCTACTCAATCCTCCTCCTCTCCAGCTCTTATATCAGCCGATTGTCTCTGAGATGTGGAAAGCACGCATCTGGACTGTTTGATCAGCAGAGGTGAAGCCAAGAGGTCAGAGAATCCCCAGTATCAGCTGGGAGACCCCCTGGAAAAGCTAAAAGGCAAAATAGTTTTGAAAGTATGCCCTATTTTAGAATTAAAAAGACATTCTGCTTTAAGGTTTAGGACATCTACATCTGATGTCTGGCATGGAAGAGCTGGATCAGCCTTCAGCTTGTAGAGACTACAGTAGTGGCGAGATCACTCAACTAGAGGTCCTGGCCGTAACCTCCCCCATGCAAGTCCATTCCTAGGAATTTTTTCAGACTGTAAAAAAAAAGTGAAAAATCCAGCAAGTGCAGCACTTGTGGGCGAGGTAAGGAAGACCGGTACAAAAGTCTTGCCTCATCGAATTCTGACCTTCAAAGTTTTCTGTAGTTTTCCATACCTGGCCATAAAGTGCTCAAAACCTCTGCTGGAAGATGTGAAAAGCTTCAATGGTGTGGCAGAAATGAACATTTGACAAAAAAAGGATCTGTTTTGACACAGACGGGCAGATGAATCCACAAAATGCTCTGGATCCTTCCACTATGGAGGTCCATTCATGGAATGGTGAGGAAATCGGGACCTGCCTGGGATACCATGAGCTTCCAAACCGCTTGAGACACCCTCTACTGCAATACGCTACTACAGAAACCGCTATCTGAATGTGGAATAGCTTTATTTTCGAAATCTACAGTGCCCTGCAAATGTATTGAAACCTCTTGGCATTTTTCGTGTTTTGTTGCCTCACAACCTGGAATACTTGGATTGTTTGAGGATTTGCATCATTTCATTTACAGAACATGCCCACAACTTTGAAGATGTTTTTTTTCCCGCTTTGGATAAGTCTCTTTGAGCTTGCCACATCTTACCATTGGGATTTTTGCCCATTCCTCCTTGCAAAACTGCGCCAGCTCCTTAAAGTTGCATGGTTTGCATTGTGAACAGCAATCTTTAAGTCTGACCACAGATTTTCTATTGGATTGAGGTCTGGGCTTTGACTAGCTCATTCCAACACATTTACATGCTTGCCCTTAAACCACCCAAGTGTTGCTTTGGCAGTGTGTTTTGGGTCATTGTCCTGCTGGAAGGTGAATTTACGTCCTAGCCTCAAATCACACACAGAGTGGTACAGGTTTTGCTCAAGCATATCCCTGTATTTATCTTTCCCTTTGGTGGTGTGATGTATTGGGTTTGTGCCAGATATAGCGTTTTCTTGGATGGTCAAAAAGTTCAATTTTAGTCTCATCAGACCAGAGGACCTTCCTCCATACATTTTGGGAGTCTCCCACACCTTTTCGCAAACTCAGAAGGTTCCTTTTTTTTTCTGAAAGTAATGGCTTTCTTCTGGCCACTGTGCCATAAAGCCCAAATTTATGTAGCGTAAGGCTTATTGTCCTCCTATGTTATATACTCCAGTCTCTGCTGTGGAACTCTGCAGCTCCTCCAGGGTTACCTTAGCTCGCTATGCTGCCTCTCTGATTAATGTCCTCCTCGCCCGGTCCATGAGTTTTGGTGTGTGGCCGTCTCTTGGCAGGTTTGCTGTTGTGCCATGTTCTTTGGTTATGATAGATTTGATGGTGCTCCTAGGGATCATCAAAGATTTGGATTTTTTTTTTTTAGAACCCAACCCTGACTTGTACTTCTCAACAACATTGTCCCTTACTTGTTTGGAGAGTTCCTTGGTCTTCATTGCAGTGTTTGGTTAGTGGTGCCTCTTGCTTAGGTGTTGCAGCCTTTCAAAAAGGTGTGTATATGTAATGACAGATCATGTGACACTTAGATTGCACACAGGTGGATATCATTTCACTAATTATGTGACTTCTGAAGGTAATTGGTGGCACTAGAGCTTTTTATGGGCTTTATAACAAAGGGGGTGAATATATGCACATGTCAATTATCAGTTTTTTAGTTCTGAAAAATAGTTTTAGGTCTATTTTTCTAATTGTACTTCACCAACTTAGATTGTGTTCTGATCCATCACATAAAAAAAAAACATTGAACTAAAGGCTGTAATGTTACAAAATAGGTAAAAAGCTAAGGGGGTGAATACTTTTGCAAGGCACTGTATATGGGCAACTACAGGTGGCTCTGTGATCCCACTGAGGGGGGACATCCTCATCCAAGCCTAAAGTACCCAATAACAAAAAAATAGACTGCAGCCAGACACTGAGAAAATATTGCCATATTAGGCTTCCACATTTCTGAATGCTGAGATTTCACCTCTTGGTATGGGGTTCGAGCACATACTATGCCAAACCAAAGATCCATCAGGCCTTTTCATGTGGCCCTCGCACAGTTTTGCAGCCAGAACATGGCAAAACTCCATTCCACCACATCCGGCTCTCACTCTCTACTCCCGCTCCCTACTGTCACTTGTAAACACCAAAGCCTTCTTTGTTTAGAAGGGACAGCTTTGCTCCCGCATCCAACAGATCCCTTCATGCACTCACGGTGGGGACAGATCTCCAGAGAGAGAACCATAACGATCTCCATGCAAGGTGAGGCAAAGCGGCCTACACAGGGAGGTACTAGAGCCAGGCCAGTTAGGCGACAGAGATGCAAGGAAGCAAGTATGTGGGGGTGCACCCCACATGCAACCATTCTACTGATGTGTCTGCAATGAAATTGAATTTAAGAATTATACCTCCAGAAGGTGCTAACAGGTTTCTGGTAGAAAGATGTTTATTTTTGAAAACCGGTTTGCCTGCTTGAGACCATGCTCCTCCAAGTTGGACAAATACCAATCCAGAAAAGGACAGGGAAATGTCACACCTAGGGCCTCCCTAATAGTCTCTAGTGATTTCAGCTTGCTGACCCATTAAAGGGCATATGGAGTTGTGCATATCAGTCTACGGAGAGAAAAAAAAAAAAAAAAAAAAAAAAAAATCGATCCTATGATGTAAATTTTCACAGTAAAACACATACTAATTTGAAGTGTTACTTCGATCATATCAGAGGCTCCATTTATTTTCCTCAGATGATAATCCCTCCTGATATATTGCTGGATTCAGCTTACAACTGATGTTCTCTTCACAGCTATGAAAGAAAGTCTCTTCTCTATCCCCCAAGATGCTGTGATAAGAGCAAAAATCTGTACACTGCCACATAGTTGCATAGTTAGTCAGGTTGAAAAAAAAGACAAGTCCATCCAGTTCAACCACAAAAAAATAAAATAAAAAATAAAAATATCATACAATCCCATACACCCAATTCTATACCCACGGTTGATCCAGAGGAAGGCACAAAACCCCAGCAGAGCATGATCCAATTTGTTAAAGCAGGGGAAAAAATTCCTCCCTGATCCCCCGAGAGGCAATCGGATTTTCCCCGGATCAACTTTACCTATAAATGTCAGTACCCAGTTATATTATGTACACTTAGGAAATAATCCAGGCCTTTCTTAAAGCAATCCACTGAGCTGGCCAGAACCACCTCTGCAGGGAGTCTATTCCACATTTTCACAGCTCTTACTGTGAAGAAACCTTTCCGTATTTGGAGATAAAATCTCTTTTCCTCTTTTAAAGAGTGCCCCCTTGTCCTCTTTGTTGCCTGTAAAGTGAATAACTCAACACCAAGTTCACTATATGGACCCCTTATAGATTTGTACAAGTTGATCATACCCCCCTTAACTCCTCTTATCAAGAGTGAATAAATACATCTGGGAATGCCTATAAAATGTCACTGTGGCTTGAAACATTTCTTATTGATTGTTCTGAACTTACCTGGTCAAGATCATTGCGCAGAGCAATCTTACTGGTGACCAGTTCATGGGCCAGGTCATCGTTCTCTTGCTCCAGTCTCATGCTGGTCTCCTGCAGACGCCGGTTCTCTCTCTGTGCGGGAAGAAAATGAAGACAGGTAAGTTATAGAGCTATAGACCAGGCTCAGGTTTTTTTTTAGTGGTTAGTATTGTTGCATATAACATTAAGAGACAAACACATCTAACCACAATGCAAAGCCAGAACTAGACCAGTCCATAAATCTAGCCAGATAGCAGTTGCTTTTACCAAACAATCCATCCAGAGAGATTTTAGATTTTCTACTGTCACAAACATGTGCAGTCGTATTGTAGGAGCATGCATGATTGTCATCTACAGGTCACTACCTACCACTGTTATCATTATGGAATAATAAGCGCCAATAATTAAACGTGATTTTGTCATTAGCGCTTCTCCCCCATTATGTGTCACCTATTGTGCTGTCAATAAATATTGGGGCTGTAGCTGCTGGAACATGTTACATCCTAAATATGAGAGACATGTAACATCTTCCAAAAGGTGAATTTATCCTTTAAGATTGCACGAACACCAGCTGCAGATTGCAAGGGCAGTGTGATTTGAATGCAGTGTGGGAAATGCACGCGGATCACATGGTTTCCTGCACTGCATTAGGCCTGTCCGCCATACATGGTTTGAATGTGAACTGGTCGAGATTCGAACCATTAGTGGTCAGGTTGAATGTATAAAAGTTGATCGATCAACTCGGGTACAACCAGCCTGCCAGATTCTCTTACGATTATCACAAGTGGCTGCTATAGCTGGTGTTGATGGGGGAATCCCTCCTGTGGAGGGGAGCGGGAGAATGCAGTCCTGTGTTCTTCCTGTGGAGGGGAGCGGGAGAATGCAGTCTTGTGTTCTTCCTGTGGAGGGGGGCGGGAGAATGCAGTCCTGTGTTCTTCCTGTGGAGGGGAGCGGGAGAATGCAGTCCTGTGTTCTTCCTGTGGAGGGGAGCGGGAGAATGCAGTCCTGTGTTCTTCCTGTGGAGGGGAGCGGGAGAATGCAGTCCTGTGTTCTGCCTGTGGAGGGGAGCGGGATAATGCAGTGATTGCTGCTAGTGGCTGTAATTGTCGCTAGCAATAACCACAGGTAAAATCCGACAAGCTGGTTGTACCCAAGTTGATGGATCGATATGGGTCCTATCAGCCTGCCCATACATGGTTCGGATCTCTGCCAGTCCCTGCTGAACCGGCCAAGTTTCAAAGCATCTATGGTCACATGGCTATGGCTACAGCCAGCTTTAGACGGCTAACTAGCGGTTTGCGATCTTTTGCAACAGTCACACCTGTGCTTAAATAGGGGGCTTCTTCTAAAAACATCTGGGCTCTTTCTGTAATTTTCCTGAAAAGGCCATCAAAGAGGAATTATTGAGATTGGTTAGACAACACTCATTCTTTCAGGCAGTTTAACCACTTGCCGTCCGCCCTATAGGCAATTGACGGCTGCAAAGTGGTTGCATAATCCTGACCGGACGTCATATGACGTGATCAGGATTATGAGCCGCTGCACGCCCCCGGGGGCGCGCATCGCGGCGATCGTTGTTGCAGGGTGTCAGTCTGACACCCGGCAACTACGATCCGACGGAGACTCTTTACCACGTGATCAGCCGTGTCCAATCACGGCTGATCACAGTGTAAATGGGAAGAGCCGGTGATCGGCTTTCCCTCACTCGCGTCTGTCAGACGCTAGTAGAGGAGAGCCGATCGGCTGCTCCTCTGACAGGGGGGGTCTGTGCTGATCGATTATCAGCACAGCCCCCCCCCCCGAGGATGCCCACACTGGACCACCAGGGACGCCACCAGACCACCAGGGAAAAGGTAATCCTCCCTAGACCACCAGGGATGCCAGTCAGCACAATGGATGCCAATCAGTGCCCATAATGGATGCCAATCAGTGCCCAGAATGGGCATCACTGATTGGCATGCATTATTGTTTGGCACTGATTGGCATCCATTACTATAACATCAATGCCGCCTATGAGTGCCCACCTCTGCCGCCTATAAGTGCCCACCTGTGCCGCCTATGAGTGCCCACCCATGCCCATCTGTGCCGCCCATCCATGCCAATCCGTGCCACCTATCAGTGCCAATTTGTGCCACCTATCAGTGTCCGTCCGTGTCGCCCATCAGTGCCGCCTATCAGTGCCGCCTATCAGTGTCCATCAATGCCACCTCATCAGTGCCACTTCATTGGTGCCACATTGGTGCCCATCAGTGTAGCACCATCAGTGACCATCAGTGAAGGAGAAAACGTACTTATTTACAAAGTTTTGAAACTGAAACAAAAAAAAAACAACTTTTTTTTCAAAATTTTCGGTATTTTTTTTATTTGTAGCGCAAAAAAAAAAAAAAACGTAGAGGTGATCAAATACCACCAAAAGAAAGCTCTATTTGTGGGAAAAAATGATAAAAATTTCATTTGGGTACAGTGTAGCATGACCGCGCAATTGTCATTCAAAGTGCGACAGCGCTGAAAGCTCAAAATTGGTCTGGGCAGGAAGGTGTTTAAGTGCCCGGTATTGAAGTGGTTAATAAGAGTGCTAAGGAAACTGGTTATAGGAATGTCTGAAGTGCTCACAAATCCCTGTGCCTCTGATAAGGAACTACAAGTCCCACAGTGCTCTGACGGCCATGATAGGACTTGTAGTAACAGCAGGAGGGTCCTGATACGGGTTACATCCAACAACAGCAAAGCTCAGCACACTTATGGAACTGGTCGCGGCTGCAGCATTGTTAACACGGCAGAAAGAAGCAGCAAGCAGAGAGGAATTTTATAAGCATCATAGAGCAACTAGCCCAAGGCACAGATGTAAATTCACATGAATGCCAGAGACAAAAAGCAGCTTTTATCACATACATCCTATTATTAGACCCGTATGTTCAATTATTCCACAAGATTGGTCCAGGTTCCATGAGAGAAATTACATTAAATTAACCACATCGAGCCAATGCATTGTGTGTGTCCCTCACCACTCGTACATCAGGCCAACCCATACTTACTGTTTTGTGTCCAGTGCAGGCGACTTTACTCCGGGTCTACTAACTGGATGGACATTAATTTAGCGTTTTGCATAATTCCTTGCTGATTAGCAGCGAGCGGTTCTGAATTCTCTATGTTATGCGATGGCTCAGCTATTTCCTGACTTGCTGCTGTGCAGGAAACTGAATTGCTGTAGCTATTGTGATATGCTGTGCTTCTCAGCATTTACCAGAAATAAAAACAACATTGTCTTCCTGTGCTACATTTCCCTGGCTCACACTTCATATCAGAACAGTCATGGGGAAATTACACCACCCAGACATTCAATGAACAAACACTTGATGCAATAACCTGCTGCAACACATAAGAAATCACTTTAAGCCACACTAGTACAATCCGGATATACGGATTGTTGCTGCAGGAACTGCACTTTGCATGTAGCGTGGTGTCCCCTGCATACATCTATTAAACAAAACCATTTGTTTTGTGGGGTGTTTACTTTAGAACTTGATTCGGTATTACCTCAACAATGATAGATCCACACCCTTAGAGGTGGAGAGCTTAGAAATAGTAGCAGGAATTCCATGGCTTTGTTAATCAGTGAATGTACTACTCCGAGCTATGGGTGAAAAGTTGAAGCGTGTCTCACCAGCAGGTCAGATGTTTTTTTTACATTTAATAAATTGCACTTGAAAAAGCAGAAGTGTGGGATATAAAAACCCAAACATACTTATGTGGCTGCAACATCATCCGCTGATCGCTCCGTTCTCGGTCTTCACTGAGGAGAGAGCGATGGCTGTCAGTCACCAGCTCTCCGCTCTGCCCCCCCCAGCTCCTCGCTGGAGCACCAGCTTGTGGAGGGCATGAAAGCAGCTGGCTCAGGCTCTTAGCAGCATGCTGAGAGGCTGAACCAGCTGTTGGGGGAATGTGGGTGGATTCCAACATTATTGTCTGTATCTTGGACCGTCTCTGCGATGTCAGCTGACAGCAGGCTTTAGCTGAATCTGAGGAGTGCAGAAATAAGTGCACTCCTGTGGCACAGAAGAGAAGTATGGCCAAAAAAAAAAAAAAGCTTTAGTCCTACTTCTCCTCTAAAACCTTGAAACACAAATCCGGTTGGCTCAGGGACAACCCTAACTTTTTATTTCCTCCTGGGATTAGGCAGGATTCACACGCCTGTTGTTCATGTACCACGCAATCAACTGTCACCCTGTAGCTGTGGAAATTTAAAAGGGAAACTTTACCCATAACAACTTTAGCAAGGAACATGCATTCCACATTAAAGTGGAACTTTAGTCAGAAAATTAAGTCGTGCTAGATCACTTCAGCTGCTTTCACACTGGGGCGTTAGCGGTAAAACATTGCTATTTTTAGTGGCATTTTGCATCTTCTTGCAGAGGTTTTCGGCCACTAGCGGGGCGCTTCTAACCCCTGCTAGCGGCCGAAAAAAGGTTAAGACGACCCGCAAAGTGCCATTGCAGAGGTGCTGCTCATTCATTTCAATGGGCAGGAGTGGTCACCGCTCCAAAGATGCTTCTTGCGGGAGTTTTTTTAACGTCCTGCCAGCCCATCGCCTCAGTGTGAAAGTACTCAGGCTTTCACACACAGACTGCAGGGGAGCCGTTTTTTCAGGAGCTTTACAGGCTCAATTTTTTTAGCCCAAAAATGCCTGTGTGAAAGTGGTCTGTCTTCATGCTGGCCCCTTTTGCAGGTATAACATGAAAAATAAGTGTTTATATGGTTTAAAATCCAGTAATACACGGTCTCAAAATTAGCATGTGCTGTATATTGCTTCAGCATTGCTCCTGTGTCTTCTTGCTGGAGGCAGGCATTTTGCTGAAGCCCAGAGCCACCGAACAGCAATAAATCAAAAGCAGAACTAACCCATAAATTTAACGGTTTCAAAAAACGGTTAACAATCCCAGCATTCCAGGAATGTAACAGTCACATTTTCTTATGTCCTCAACCAAACTGTCAAAACATGCAGCACCATGGCAGTTGCTGATCAAGCAGAAGCATCTTCCTTCGCTGTAAAGGATAGGGGGGTTTAATTCCACTTTTAGGCTGTCAGCAGATTGGCCTCTACAAACTCGGCAGTGCCTAAAAATAGAGAGCAACTGAGCATGTGCAGAGCAGGGTGAGACTGTGCATTACCGTATTTTAAACAGTATATGCACTTATTTTTTATGTTTTACATCGCTATACCTGCAAAAGGGACATCTAGCAGAACTTAATTTTCTGACTAAAGTTCCACTTTAGGGAACGGAGTCATGTGACTGGATCAGCAGTCAGCTGTGGAAAATATGAAATGTGTCTCACTAAAAGAAGTTCATTCACACAATTTGATGTAAATCTTATCTGCAAAATTCACATTATTCATACCAGAACCAAGGTGAACAAGCCCATGGCCTATACAACAGTATGTACTGTAAGGCAATCTTTTTGGGTATACCCAATATAAATGTAGAAAAGTGTATCCACAGGAGCAAAATGGCAACAATGGCCGGTTTTGAATTAGATGAACATCTCTATAGAAGATCCTAAAAACAGTTGCTTGAGCAGAACAGTAACTTGCCCTAATCCCATTTGTTGCCTCCAAGATAGGAGGCTGGGGCAGGGTCTACCAGCAATAGTACTGTCCGAATCGATGCAGCGCCATACCGATTTCCAAAAGTAGCTCCTGCACTACTTTTGGCGACTTCGGGGGCGATTTTACTTGCATGATTTCAAACCCACATTTCAGTGCGAGTTCAGAGACGATTTGAAAGACATCTGTGCGGATTCATGCACAGATGTCTTTCAAATCGTCCCTGAACTCGCACTAAAATGCAGGTTTGAAATATTGCGAGTTCAGCTGAACTTGCACGATTTCAAACCTGCCTTCAGTGCGACCGAAGGCGGAAGCTGATTAGCTTCTTTGCAGAGCTGCACCAGATTTTGCAACCCCAAGTTGTCTTTTCTAAGCAAAAAGTAATCTTTAAACCCTGGGTTGCAATGTAGTATTCATGCTACTGTTCATCAGTAATAGCCAACAGCACCAACGAGATCCAGAGGAGGTGCCCTCTCAGAGCAGGTATGTCAGGTCTGGGGAAGGTATTTGTAAATTCTTTATGAAAAGGTCACGAGACACCCAGGTAACATGAAATCAGCCTCACCCCACACCCCTCCTGTATGGCACAGCATAGCTCACGTACTGGTTTAACGAGCTGAATTTACATTTGGAACCACCTCTTTGTAGTAGAACACATTGCTAATTAAAATGAGCCATGGGCACACAGAAGTTGTATATCAGACAGCAGGTACAAACTGCAATAATCCATATCCCACCAGTAATACATAAAAGCAAACTGGCATTTCTGGGAAACTCTGTGTAATATATTACATACATACACACACACACACACACACACACACACACACACACACACACACACACACACACACACACACACACACACACACACACACACACACACACACACACACACACACATATATACATATATATATAATGTGAAGGCGTTATATCAGACACAGCACCCTATAAGGGGTCAGGCTGCAGGTTTGCCAACAATATTGAGTTGTCATGGCAGGATCCACACACCACTGGCCTCCAAACTGACTCTTTGCTTACCTTTATCTTGAGGCATTATTCCTGCCACTGTCTTCGACAATGAGGCATTATTCCTTCCACTGACAACAAAAATGGGATGCTATTCCTTCCACTGCCACCAACTATTTCTTCCCCTAATGCCAAAGATTGGGCATTGTTTATTCCCACTGGGCACAGTCTGGCCCCTCCAAAGTCTGAAGGGCAGTAGACTGCCACTTTCTTTAGAAATGTCGGACGTCTTGCCCATTACATCACCATACATCCTTGTATTGGGCCATTTGTCTTCACGCTAGCAATAAATAAAAAACAATTCTAATCAAAACGGCAAAGCACACCTATGGATTTGATCCTGTAGCAACCAGTATGTCAGCTCTGATAGGCAACTGCCAGATCTGGTTATAATGGGCAACCAACTTTCCTTTAGTTTTTAGCAGACATTCCTGGGAGATTAAAATAGTCTTAAAAGTCTAACTCTAACATCTAATAAGCTGAAAGCTGCATCAAGCATCACACTGCAAAACAAGCCATGATAAGCACAAGAAGCTGGAGACTCGGGACACTGGACAATCGATAGGCTTCTCTTCCATAGCTAAGCTGAGACACCTTACTTGCTGCACAAGCACAGAAGCAGCAGGGACTTACCTCCTAGGCTGAGTCACGGGATGGTCTGCCTAATAAGACATCAGACGTAGAATGAGTACAGAGCGAGGTGTGGAGGGCTGGTAGAAGTAGGGAGGAGGTGGCCGGCTGTTTCTCTGTTACTTCCTTATGGCAGAAGGTTGAATACAAAGCTGTCTGAGCAGATACATTTCGAAGCCTCTGCTGTCTTTATCAGGCTTGCCCATACAGAAACCTCTAGCTCCACAGCGGGTCACAGCAAACCTTGCCAGATAACCGCAGAGCTCCAGGTTGTAACATGTCCAGCCCTGCCGCAAGCAGGTACAGATCTAAATTTCAGGTGTGATAGTTGCCTGTCTGAGCCATTGGGGGGTTGGCAGTGTTCCTCAGGCCTCCATGCACTCTATTACACAAAGCTTTCAGTGGAACAGCCAGAAACATTAAGGGCTAGTTTACACCAAGTGTTCCAGTTCTTCTGCATAGAAAGCATAGAAAGTATGTTGCATGGTTTTCTTTGGCATCGTTCACACCAGTGCTTGCAGTTCCAGTGCGTTTCAGAAGTAAAAAAAAGTAGAACGTGCTGCATTTTTTCCTGCACAGAACTCTACTGAAACACAGTAAAACACATTAAAAACGCATCAAACACACACCGCACCCCAGTGGAAAAAAAAAAAAACGCATCTGGAACGCATTCGTAAATGAGTCAAAAACATGCATGCAGAAACTCATCCCGAACAGATCTGGAGGACATTTTTGTGGTTCACACCAGATGCAGTCCACTGCATTTTTAATCTGCATCAAAAACGCATGCACAGTGTTTTCTATGTATTCCAATGGCACCAGAGCAGTCAACAAAAGTAGAAACATGCTGCATTTCTTCTGTATGGAACACATCTGGAATATGGCAAAAAGCACTGGAACACACGTGTCCTAAATTGACACAAAGAAAACGGCGAGAAACCGCATTGAAGTGCATCAAAACGGGTGTAAACGTACATGCAGAAAGGCATCTTGAATGCAGAAATTGTGTAGTAAACCGGATCTAAACCTGGCCAGGCATTGAAGGCTTACCTCCCAACTGCCATCACTGGTTTGGAGGGGCAGTATTCAAGACCCCAAATCCTTGTGTCCCACTCCAGTCCACAACTGTCCCTCTTAGGTCTGATGTTCAGCTATGACAAATCAATACGCTGAAAAACTGCCAAATGTTTTTATATGGTTCTTTGTGTAAGGGTAGATTTACACGCGTGTGTAAATCCACTATTCCCCTGAGGAGCAACCTGCGTTCAGATCGTGATTCAGAGGCGGTGAGGAGGTGATGCAACTCCTCCTCCTCATTTGCTTTAAACTCATTTTTGCAGACAAATGCAGCACAATTGTGTGCAGGGTGTTTGCCATGTTGCCCCATTTGCATGAACGGATAGTTTTTGCCACAAGTGTGGAGCATTGTGACTACATCATGTAAACACCCCTCAAGGGGGGGGTAAAAATATGTCTCAACAATGCATTTTTAATACACCCTCAAAACATCTCAACTTAGCCTTAGAGTCAAAGGTGCAATTATAGCCATAGCAGCCCATGTGACTACTATGTGGTCCAGAGCTGTCTGGATAAACACCCAGTTATGTAGGCGCTATAACACTTGCTTGCATGAAATTTTAACTGAACCTTGGACACAAAAACATTCACTTAGAATACTCCTCAGCCATAAAGGATGTAAAATTCACTTTGTGTGCGCCAAATGCCTTTGCAAATCCTGATATTATCTTGAAAAAAGTAGCAGTGACATCATCACTGTGCTCTATATTCTGTGCAGAGAGCAGAGCTATAGAAAGGGAGCCAGCAAGCCCCACCCACTACAGACTGCCTGCAGAAAACTACAAAAGGGGGCGGAGACAAGACCAGTCACCCTGCACAAGGAGAGAGAACAGCAGTGACCGGTCTTTATTACAGGAAAAATCTGCAGAGAGGGACAACTTCATGCTGGATCCCTGCACAGATCTGGAAGAAGTACACAAAGCACACCAAGATTCAACTAAGAATAAACAAGTCTTGTATCTAGACAATATTTCCCCATCTTGGAGTTCAGTTGAACTAAAAGAATTGCCTTGGAGATGGAGATTAGAGACAGGTAATGAATTTGCACAATGTCCACAATGTACATTGATGCTTTGTGAATTTTTAAATACAAAAAGTAGTATTGTTGTCGATAAAAACATCGATCATTTTCTACCATCACACGTATTGGTAGTAAATTGTGTCCCCTTTTTTCATCCTTTTAAGTTGTGAAGTGTGTAAAGGCCATGTTGATTTTTTTTGCACTTCTTAGAAGTATTACAAAGTGGATAATTCTAAATAATTTCGGCTTTTTCTTTGGTTTGGCTCTCAGAGAAGTGTTGGGTATAATATGTTTGTGGCATTGTGACAGTCATAGGCTGAGGACATCCATGAACGTCATTGAGTAACACCATCGGTTGTGTACATATTACATTGTCTGAGCTCTGCAGCTTCCGGTGGCTCAGAACACTCAGTTAATGCTTTTAATTCTATTTACTGTTAAATAGAAGCTTAAAAAGGGATAATAAAGCATTTTACATGATGCTGTGCTAAGTTTATAGGAGGCAGGGTGCCGAGTGATGTAACCTTTCTTGATTTTACTTAGAGGTAATCTACAGGCTGGCTGCCAGCCATTTACCCTTTCATGGCAGCAGCTGCCAGAATACGGATTCAAAACCCACGGTAGTAATAATTTGTCCTGGGATATAGCTCCACTTAAACATTTATTTGGATTTTAGACTCTGCTCCTGAACTTTCCACTGTGTTTAAGGAAGAGCTGTTTTTTCACGATCATTTATTGTATTTCATTTTCTCTGTCTTGAGAACAATAAGCCCAACTCTAGACAAAACTATAGCCTTGGATACAGTGGAAAAGGTTTGTAGTCAAGGTTACATCACAGCTGGGGAGATTTTGCCTCACTCCCTGTCCCGGTTACAGGTTGACATGTGGACAGGAAGTAATAGGAGCCAATGTGGACCAACACCGCAACAGACAATTCTGAAGAGGAAAAGAATTAGAGCATCCACCAAGTTTGTGTGTTAAGACTACTTCTACCTGTAAAGCACAGATGGCGCCTGGTTTTACCCAAACCAGGCTTACAAAGTCCATATCTGAGCCAATTTTTCCCCATAAAATTATAACAAATAAAAATTCTAAGTCGCGTGACCTTTCACAGCATCTCCTCCAAAAAAGACAACTGGTGATCCACCATTGCAGTCTGGGCCTGTTGCCTTGTCGTTATGTCATCATGATGGTGCTACTGAACTCTTCAGAACCTATGAGCACCCTGCCAATAGACCTCCAATGGCAAATGCCCACAATGCCAAGTTGTAACACAGCCCCCCAAGCTTTGCAGTTCAGAAGACTTGGGATCCAGCATGTCACATACAGTGCCTACAAGTAGTATTCAACCCCCTGCAGATTTAGCAGGTTTACACATTCGGAATTAACTTGGCATTGTGACATTTGGACTGTAGATCAGCCTGGAAGTGTGAAATGCACTGCAGCAAAAAAGAATGTTATTTCTTTGTTTAATTTTTTTTTAAATAGTGAAAAGTTTATTCAGAGGGTCAATTATTATTCAACCCCTCAATTCAACAGAATTCTGTTTGGTTCCCCTAAAGTATTAAGAAGTAGTTCAGGCACAAAGAACAATGAGCTTCACATGTTTGGATTAATTATCTGTTTTTCCAGCCTTTTCTGACTATTTAAGACCCTCCCCAAACTTGTGAACAGCACTCATATATGGTCAACATGGGAAAGACAAAGGAGCATTCCAAGGCCATCAGAGACAAGATCGTGGAGGGTCACAAGGCTGGCAAGGGGTACAAAACCCTTTCCAAGGAGTTGGGCCTACCTGTCTCCACTGTTGGGAGCATCATTCGGAAGTGGAAGGCTTATGGAACTACTGTTAGCCTTCCACGGGCTGGACAGCCTTTGAAAGTTTCCTCCCGTGCCGAGGGCAGGCTTGTCCAAAGAGTCAAGGCTAACCCAAGGACAACAAGGAAGGAGCTCCGGGAAGATCTCATGGCAGTGGGGACATTGGTTTCAGTCAATACCATAAGTAACGTACTCCCCCGTAATGGTCTCCGTTCCAGACGAGCCCGTAAGGTACCTTTACTTTCAAAGCGTCATGTCAAGGCTTGTCTACAGTTTGCTCATGATCACTTGGAGGACTCTGAGACAGACTGGTTCAAGGTTCTCTGGTCTGATGAGACCAAGATCGAGATCTTTGGTGCCAACCACACACGTGACGTTTGGAGACTGGATGGCACTGCATACGACCCAAAGAATACCATCCCTACAGTCAAGCATGGTGGTGGCAGCATCATGCTGTGGGGCTGCTTCTCAGCCAAGGGGCCTGGCCATCTGGTCCGCATCCATGGGAAGATGGATAGCATGGCCTACCTGGAGATTTTGGCCAAGAACCTCCGCTCCTCCATCAAGGACCTTAAGATGGGTCGTCATTTCATCTTCCAACAAGACAACGACCCAAAGCACACAGCCAAGAAAACCAAGGCCTGGTTCAAGAGGGAAAAAATCAAGGTGTTGCAGTGGCCTAGTCAGTCTCCTGACCTTAACCCAATTGAAAACTTGTGGAAGGAGCTCAAGATTAAAGTCCACATGAGACACCCAAAGAACCTAGATAACTTGGAGTAGATCTGCATGGAGGAGTGGGCCAAGATAACTCCAGAGACCTGTGCCGGCCTGATCAGGTCTTATAAAAGACGATTATTAGCTGTAATTGCAAACAAGGGTTATTCCACAAAATATTAAACCTAGGGGTTGAATAATAATTGACCCACACTTTTATGTTTAAAATGTATTAAAATTTAACTGAGCAACATAACTTTTTGGTTTGTAAGATTTATACATCTGTTAATAAATCCTGCTCTTGTTTAAAGTTTGAAGGCTCTAACTTATTTGCATCTTATCAAACCTGCTAAATCTGCAGGGGGTTGAATACTACTTGTAGTCACTGTATGTACAAATTCAGGAAAGTATTAGGAAAATTTAAGCAGTTTTTAACTGGAGATGACTATGTGGTCATAGACCTGGCGATAAGCTTTCAGAAATGTCTTTCAAGTAGCTCCTCTTCCTTCTCAATAATATGAAGACAACACAAGGTACAAATTCCATCATGGGGCAGTGCAGTCTGTGTGACACCTTTTAAACCAGCTGAACTGTATATAGGGTACACCCAATTAAAGTGGATGTAAACCCGATTTATGAAATTTGAGCTGGGCACATATATCTGCAGTGTTTTCTCATCTCTCTTCAAAGCACTATGTCCCGTAGCTGTCTCCTGCTCTAGTCTTCTGTTATCAGCCTGATAACTCCTGACAAGTTCTTTGTCTCACATATGATAAAAGCAGTGGGAGTTTTGTGTTGGGGAGGATGCTATCAATAGATTAGCAGAGCCCTGAACTATTCAACAGACAGAGCTGAAAGTCTCTACCTATGGAGGAGAGGGGGGGTGTGCCTTTCCTCCAATCAGCTGTCTTGGCTGTATGCCCATGCTTCACTGCAGTGCTAACCAGGAAGAGAAAATCTCATAACAGGATGTGCACTTTCTAAACAGTATATAAAGGCGAAGACTGCAGATATACATGTAGGACTTATGTAGGGAGATTTGTTTCATCCCTGTGTATCATCTGGGCTGTTCACTTCACTGGATATATGTGAGGGTTTACATCCACTTTAACACAAATATCCAAACACCAAACCATGTGCCTGCAACTCTACATCAAGTATGCAGACATAGTCAAGAGATTTAGTAGTTTTTCAATAAAATTTTAGAATGGGCTATGCAAGTTTAACAATGGAATGGTTTGCATGGTTGTTGAATCATTTTTGAAATTACTGATCTCTTGGGATTTTCACACTGCAGAATTGAAAGAAAATGGGTTTGAAAAACAAGAACTATCCAGTGAATAGCTGTTGTTGATCAAAAATGCCTTGTAAAATGACACAGAAGTCGGGGAGACATTCTCAAACTCACAGGAACTAGAAAACTACTCACATAAACCTAGCAAAAACACAGACACACAACCTCTGAATGCATATTGGATTAAAACTTCAAGAGGTTTAGCTACAAACAGAAGGCCTTATTCTTGTTGCCTAAGAACAAAGAAACAACCTACAGAGGACATGGGATCCACAAATGTTGCCAACTAAAGACTAAAACTTAATTATCAAGTCTGGGGAATCTCAACATGCAGATGGCAGGGCCATCATTTGAGAGATGGAGCAGAAAATTCACAGCGTGAATAGGTGGCTGACAAAACTTTGGGATCTGGGTGTTCAAATGTACCCAGGGAGAATGGTGAGAAGGTTTCTGGTATCATGCCAAATCTATGCTGCGTGGAATTTGGCTTCTGATGTCAAAAAGGGTCCTACCTAGAAGAAGAGGTGTACCTAAAAAATGGCCACCAAATAAAAAGCATCTCAAAAGTTGTCCATTAGAATAATTTACCAGGTATTTAAGTTTGCAGACCATTAATCAGATATTTAAAAGGAACAAAATAAAGCATGGTGATATTAAAAACTTTATTTATATTTACAACAGTTTAACATAATACTAAGGCATTTCAAGGAGTCCAAGATGGCTCAGTCAGTCATAGTTCACCACATGTTCTCCTTCGGTGCTTGTGTGAAGGAGCCCATGAAAGTGCAGAACACAGTGTGGGATTGATCAGTCAGGAGCCCAGTCACATAGCGTAGAGAGGGAAGATCGGGGTTACAAGGAAAAACTGAAAGAAAAGGGATATTTTAACTGTTTAACTGTGCCTGTCATCTCCATTCATCAGAGGCAGCCATTTTTTTTTAGGCTCAGACAATTTTTAAGTGAATATAGCATAAACCAGGCATATGCCATATAAAGAATACCTGCCTCAATGTGCACAGCTTACTAGCAGCATGTTAAATCCCAATATTCAAGATATATCGCTCAACCAACTTATAAAACAAAAAAGACAGATATTTAATGGCTGTATTTTACAATTTTAACCTAACATTCCTTTTAATTATCCTCAAACCAAATTAATTAAAGGGATAATTTGAGCATATCATCCAAATCTGTTTAGCTAAATTAAATAAAATGCTCAAGGGTCTGTTAGACATGGCCGGGTGGACAGCTAATCATAGTCATGGTGAGTATATCATTAACAATGAAGCCTTGCCTGTCTGTAGAAAGGCCACATTGTGGAGCAATTACAAGGAAAACACACCAGAGAACCCTCACCGCCAAACAGGGACATATAGAAAAGAGCAGGTCCCGTGTTAGAGAGTCCTGTCTACTTGGAATCTCTGGATGTTCCTGCTCAGATTTGTGCATTTCCCATGATATACTGTAATCTATGGCTGAGTTCAAATATATGCATGCAGGGCAGTTTCTGTGGAGAGCCTGGTGCAGTTTCCACTCAGCGGTTCAGGTGCTAATTCGACAGTTACAATCGCACCAGAACCGAACAAAAACAATGCACAAGACCCTTTTTAATTAGCACCACAACCAGCCTGCATATATGTGAACCAGCTCCATTGAAAGCCAGTCTGGTTCACATGTTATGCAAATCGGATGCAGTTCTAAATGCAGAAGGGAGAATGAAGCCTCATAAGGAGGACCTTCCAAACTCAAAGGGCCACAGGTGTGCAGACCCAGGAACACAAATGTATAAGTCCCCGGTGGAGTCCCTGAGAAATGTCTGACACTGTTACATGGTTTTAAAGGCAAAGTTCACTTTTTGGAGCATGTCATTCATACATTACACCCATATTTAGGATATCCCCCCCCCCACCGCCCCCCAACACACAGAAAGTCATGTCATTCAGTCACAGCAATCTGTGAATGAGAGAACTGCACAAGTCCCATCTTCTACCGTGGCAGGCGGCTTATAGTTCTCGATAAACTGTGAGGACGCTGATTAGCACATTCATAGTTCATTCACAAGCCCTGCAGCTTTCAAGCTGACAGTATGTACAGAAGTAAGGGCTGAAAGCTGCGGGGCATGATTGCAAAGTCTAACCCTGCACCCAAGATCAACTGATCATGGGTTCAATGCTCTGCAGGCTCCTACAGAAAAAAATTATAAATGCATATCATTTTTCTGCAAAAATATGTGCATTTATTATTTTTTCAAAAAAGATGAACTGATCCTTTAACTTTCCAACATCTACAGTGAAACAAGTTTTGGTTGGACTGCCCCTTAAAGCTACTACAGTAAACATAGCCAGGAACGTATGACACTAATTTTACCAAAAAAAACAAACTGCCTCCAAAGACAGATATATTTATCTCAAGCAAATCTGAAAATATATCTAATGTCAGCAAGCAAATTTACCGTAAGTCTGTTCATTAAACGTCCATTATCCTGAATTGAGGAATAATCCATCAATTTATGGGATTTGTGATGGATCCGAATTGAGGAATAATCTATCAATTTATGGGATTTGTGATGGAATGAGACATGTGAACATCTTCTGTTCTAAGAAGGCTTTACTATTCTATGCACTGGTTCAGTGCAGGGTTCTTTTTGTCTCACCATACCCTTCTTGGTCATCTGTCTTGTTGACTTCCAAGCCCTATTCCATAGAAGCCATGGTTTCCATACACAGCACAGATAGCCAAAAAGTCTGAAATAGCTGTACGCAGTGTGCAATAAATGGCCATAGCTCTATTAGATACCAGTCGTTTTGGATGTACAATTGGTCACTGGGTTGACAATAATTCTTTGAGTGGCTCCTCTTATTTTTAGAATTTGTGATGGAATGAGACGTGACTATCTTAGGTTTTAGGAAGACTTAATTGAGCTTTGCACTAGTTTAGTGGAGGGATTTTTGGTCCAAGTTATCCCTTCCTTCATAGTCACACATTTTAAGTGTACCCCTAAAAAAAAAAATCAAAATTTCTGCAAGATATAAACTAATTTTACATAATTGTGTGGCAATAGAATGTAGCATAAAAGGAAAAAAAATTGTGCAGTAGGTCATCCATTAGGTAGGCTGGAGAGTTTGTAGTGTTCTGTCTAGTACACAGAGCCATAGTGACACTGCTCAGGTCTTACATACCATGAGAAGTGAATATAAAAAAAACAAAAAACACAGATTATCAAATAGTGTGACTGTGGAGCCATCAGAAGCTCTTGTGTATGAGCACCTCTGAGTGTTACCATTATTCCAGCTAGTCTAAAGTTTGGATTTAGGGTGATACTAATATGCTTTGAAAGCTTGCACTACAATTCATTAGGTTAACCAATAAATGGCATCACCCCCAAGGCCCCATGCACACAGGGAGTTTGTCCAGCTCTCCTAAATAACCTTTTCGGCAGAAAAAATGCTTGATACATGTAAAGGCATCTAGATGCATTTAAGCGCAGCAAGTGTTTTGACCATTAATTCATTTCATTGGCCAGAAAAATAATTATTCTGCCCATTGAAATGAATTAACGCTCTAGTCTAGTGCTTCATGCATGTTCACTTTAAAAGTTCTTATTTGGCTAATTTTATAAGGTACTGTAATGTGCACGGACTGTGTGCTAACGACAGTAACGATAGCAGATTTCAGTTGATTGTATTTTTATAAAGTGACTTTTCTGGGTTACTACACAATGTATACAGATGATGCACTTTGCAAAGCCTTGTAGAATATGCCACAAAGTATCGACTTGGCCTAGGAGTCTACCAAAACAGCACTGATAAGCTCAGCTGTGTTCCATGGAGTGAGTCACAACCTTCTCCTGGAAGTATTGGGTATTTTCTTTGGCACCTAGTGCTAAATGAAGAAGTGGGGGACAGAAGGAAAGACAACTATACCAGGGATGGGGGAATTTAATAAAAAAATGTTACCTTGCCATGAAAGGGAAAAGCACAAGCTTGCTTTAACTAACTAGTACAGTGCCTTGTGAAAGTATTCGGCCCCCTTGAACTTTTCAACCATTTGCCACATTTCAGGCTTCAAACATAAAAATATATAATTTAAATTTTTTGTGAAGAATCACCAACAAGTGGGACACAATTGTGAAGTGGAACGAAATCTATTGGATATTTTAAACTTTTTTAGCAAATAAAAAACTGAAAAGTGGTGCGTGCAAAATTATTCGGCCCCTTTACTTTCAGTGCAGCAAACTCGCTCCAGAAGTTCAGCGAGGATCTCTGAATGATCCAATGTTGTCCTAAATGACTGATGGTGATAAATAGAATCCCCCTGTGTGTAATCAAGTCTCTGTATAAATGCACCTGCTCTGTGATAGTCTCAGGGTTCTGTTGAAAGCGCAGAGAGCATCATGAAGACCGAGGTAAACACCAGGCAGGTCCGTAATAGTGTTGTGGAGAAGTTTAAAGCCGGATTTGGATACAAAAAGATTTCCCAAGCTTTAAACATCCCAAGGAGCACTGTGCAAGCGATCATTTTGAAATGGAAGGAGTATCAGACCACTGCAAATCTACCAAGACCTGGCCGCCCCTCTAAACTTTCAGCTCAGACAAGGAGAAGACTGATCAGAGATGCAGCCAAGAGGCCCATGATCACTCTGGATGAACTGCCGAGAACTACAGCTGAGGTGGGAAGAGTCTGTCCATAGGACAACAATCAGTCATACACTGCACAAATCTGGCCTTTATGGAAGAGTGGCAAGAAGAAAGCCATTTCTCAAAGATATCCATAAAAAGTCTCGTCTAAAGTTTGCCACAAGCCACCTGGGAGACACACCAAACATGTGGAAGAAGGTGCTCTGGTCAGATGAAACCAAAATCAAACTTTTTGCCCACAATGCAAAATGATATGTTTGGCGTAAAAGAAACACAGCTCATCACCCTCAACACACCATCCCCACTGTCAAACATGGTGGTGGCAGCATCATGGTTTGGGCCTGCTTTTCTTCAGCAGGGACAGGGAAGATGGTTAAAATTAAGGGGAAGATGGATGCAGCCAAATACAGGACCATTCTGGATGAAAACCTGTTGGAGTCTGCAAAAGACCTGAAACTGAGACGGAGATTTATCTTCCAACAAGACAATGATCCCAAACATACAGCAAAATCTACAAAGGAATGGTTCACAAATAAACGTATCCAGGTGTTAGAATGGCCAAGTCAAAGTCCAGACCTGAATCCAATCGAGAATTTGTGGAAAGAGCTGAAAACTGCTGTTCACAAACGCTCTCCATCCAACCTCACTGAGCTTGAGCTGTTTTGCAAGGAAGAATGGGCAAGAATTTCAGTCTCTCGATGTGCAAAACTGATAGAGACATACCCCAAGCCACTTGCAGCTGTAATCGCAGCAAAAGGTGGCTCTACAAAGTATTAACGCAAGGGGGCCGAATAATTTTGCATGCCCCACTTTTCATTTTTTTATTAGTTAAAAAAGTTTCAAAAATCCAATAGATTTCGTTCCACTTCACAATTGTGTCCCACTTGTTGGTGATTCTTCACAAAAAATAAAAATTGTATATCTTTAAGTTTGAAGCCTGAAATGTGGCAAAAGGTTGAAAAGTTCAAGGGGGCCGAATACTTTCGCAAAGCACTGTATATCATCACCCAGACCATATGTATGGGATTGCTGTGGATATTGTCTATGCAATCTTCTATACACATGAGGATTTCTGCTTTAGTGCATGAACTGTGCAAACAGAGATGCCATATAGAATAAAGCAATGCAAACTGCAATCACTGTATGCAAAGTTTTGTAACTAATGGCTACCAAATATCAAATTAGCTGCAGGTTTTTATGTTTTTCACAAAGTTATCGCCCTGCCTTACAATTCTTCTCTTTCAATAACATTCATAATGCCATTAAAAAGGACTACCTAAAAATGACAGTAACATTCTTGTGACTCTCATGTTTAGTAATGAGGATGCTTCAACCCACCAACTAAACCAGGACACAAAGCTGGTACAAGGTGTCTGGTATTGTACAATGGCCAATGTCAGGTTAGTATAGACCTTTTTTTTTTAATATAGTAAATGATGGACTGCCCTCAAATGATTATACCCGTTTCTACTGAAAGAAAACATGCAGAGCTAGTGGAGTGAGCCTGACTGAGTGGCTCCCTTCACTCACATGCAATTGTTTTGTATAGTTGTTGTGCTCATCACAGTCTATATGCAATGCAAAGTTGTATTTTTATACGTATCTGTGTCACATCTTTAAATAAAGAATAAAAAAAAAAAAAATATGTAGAAACATACAAGTAAAAAAAAAAATAACTTGGTCCCAGCTTGGGCTTTGTGTGCCTTACAGTATAAAGATTATACACCAATCAGCCATAACATTATGACCACCCACCTAATATTGAGTATGAACCCCTTTTGCTAAAACATCCCTGACCCATTGAGGCATGGACACCAAAACTACCATCCACATGAATGGCAGGACCCAAGGTTTCCCAGCAGAACATTGTCTCTGCCAACTTACCTTCTTATACCGCAATATCGATTCTGACAGGTATTGAGCCTGTAAAGCACTTTGAGGGAATTAGCTATATTTGATTCTATTATTTTCTAGTGCCATCTCTTCAACAGGTAAGAGATGCACATGCACCCGGCCACCCACATGATGAAAAATAAATAAATAAATATGCGATTCATCAGACCAGGCCACCTTCTTCCATTGCTCTGTAGTCCAGTTAAGATGTTCATGTGACCATTGTAGAAACTTTTGGCCGTGGACAAGGGTCACCATGGCTTCATAGCCCCATACACTAATATATCCCACCAATTTTAAGATGCTGTTGTAATGAGATATTCCCTTTACCTGTCAGTGGTCATAATGTTATGGCTAATCAGTGTATGCATGAAATGGGATAAGGACGTAAAAGTATTGGACAAAGAACACAAGTTGCTGCAAGGGTGAACAAACTAATATAGATTCTGATAGGTATTGAGCCTGTAAAGCACTTTGAGGGAATTAGCTATATTTGATTCTATTATTTCTGACTACAAATGTTCATAAGACCTAGCAGCCAGCTGTCAATAAATGTTAGGGGTATTAGCTTCCTTTCTAGCATCTGTCCAGTGTTTAGGTTCTGTAACACACAAACCAATCAGGCGCCTGGGTCCGCATGGGCATTCCAGCAAATGACAAACAGGATACAACTTGAGTATCATGGGTGAGTTACAGACAGTTGCGTGCTGCTCCAATTAATGTGTAAACATAATGCATTTTCTATATTTAATACCTTGTATCTCTCTATTGGGTCTTCCTGCTGCAGTTGACTCTCTCTCATTGCCAGATATTCCTTCTCATACTTCTTCAACTTCTTTGTAGGCACCTGAAAAACCAAATTGTATTACACGTTATGTTACAAGCTTGCCACTAGAGGGACTTCATGCTTAAAAACAAACTTAGGAAAGAGATACAGTTACCATTTTGCCCACCAGATGGCAGAATTTACCTCCTGATAACAGGGAGCACCTGCTCTTTAGACATAGCAACTGGAAGGGAAAAAAAATGTTGCAATAGCTTTGCAGGCATTACGGGTATTCCTTCCACTGCTATGTTTTTGATGTAACAAGCATACACCCTTGTAATGCAGTTTAAACAAGGCGTCTCAACAAACAATGTCCGCTGTAAAGCTTGAAATAAAGTGCACATTTAAAAGGCATTATCAAACTAAAATAAATAAATTTGTGAGCTGTTTAAAACAACCATAAAAACCAATACAAAGTGTACTCTGGCCCACGCCTATATCCGGATAACATCTACTGGCTTCTCCTGCTGAACTGGCCAAATTTCCATCTGTGTGCTCCCAGATAGCCGCAAGCATGACCTGACCATTAAACACAACCACTTTGTACAAGGGTCATGGTTGGGGGATAAATAATGATTGTCCTTACTTATATACCCCAAGATTGGTTACTCAGGAGGTGACCGCAGGCCTTCCAATAGCCAGCCACATGGTAATTCCTGATTGACCATTATATACTGGAATAGGCAATGATCACATGTCCATGGGTAGTCTTAGATCATGATCAGCAGGGACAACCCACATATCACAAACACATAAAACATAATTAATATAATGATTCAGATTAAAATCAGGACCTGCTGCGAACAACACGGGCATCATGTCTCTATATAATGTTTATAAAAGTATTAAATCCCTTGTAAAATACACATTGATGCCATACCATACTTAACACCAGTCAAATGTGAAATGATACCACTATACAATGCTATGTTCTTGTAAGAACCTGCACCTGCAGGTAAGGCATACATGGATCGAAATTTGGTCGGTTGAGCAGGGACTGGCCGACATTTGACCCATCTATGGGCAGGATGATTGTACTCAAGCCTTGGGTACAGAAAGCAATGCAATTACTGCCAATGGGGAATGCTTCACTGGCATTAATCGTGTTCTTCTGGCCAGGAAGGCTACCGGCGCCCCCCCTGGGTTGTGGGTGAATCAAACGACTTTCTTTCCTTCCATCTGTATTGGAAGGAAAGAGAATCAAATTATCTATGGCCTGCTTAAAGCGCTACTAAACCTGCAACAGTAAAATACGTTTGTATATGCAGTAAAGCATGCTCGTTATACTCACTGTGGAGCAAAAAAAAAGTGTAGCGCTAATTACTGCAAACAATTTCTTTTGCTCTTGAATTTTTGAACTTTGAGTGTGTGCTGCTTTTTTTTATATATTTCTTTGGGTTTAGCTCAGTTTTTTCTATTTTAATACTCACTGTGGAATCTAAGGGATTAATCCTTCGCATTGTGTAAAAAAAAAAAAGCTATTTGATCCTGACTTCTCTGATCCTCCCCTTCTTCCACCATCCCCAAACCATCTCCTGATAAGACCGAGCCTTTGGAGTCACTCTACACATGCTCAGTTTGGTGTGTATTGCTAGAGGGTTTGTCTTTTTTTTTTTCTTGGGAGGGTGCATGAGATTGGCACAAGACCAATCAGCACTGTCCAGACAGAGGGTTAGGGGCCCTGCAGCCTCAGAGGATAGGGGAGAATGAAAACTCCTCCTACAAGCTTTAACCAGACATTAATAAAAAAAAGTCACAAGACTGCTATATACTGCTAATGAAAAAAGGTATTTAGCAGTTTATATTTACTAAAATAATTCCATTTTCATGTTCTGTGTATTGTGGGAGACCAGATCGATTGAATGAAGAGTCCTGGGTTTAGTAACTCTTCAAGTCGCACTGCAAACATGTATTTAAGAATAAGTAAGATTTTGAAGCACATGGAAAGGTAAGCAGCATTTTTTTTACACTTTCTTTCTGAATGGGAACATGGTGACATATGAAAGTAGGCATGATCCCAATTTGACTACAAAAGTGGAAATACGCTTTAACGAGGTCAGCTGACCGTTTAGGAGTTCCAAATTTTGCTGCAAACATTTTAACACCACCGGTATTAAAGGATTTTCTGTTTCCACAATTTGTGAAATGTCGTCTTATGAGGCTATACAATAGCACGTTGTTAGACAACTAGCTAATCTACTGTTGAGATTTAATTAGCCAAACTCAAGCTGAGCCGTCCATTTATAGGGCACAGAAAAGTCTTGTGACGGCCTGCAAATTCCTGGTTAATGAAAGGATAAAAATATCAGAAAAGGTACATTCAGGATAAAATGCATGAGACGTTGGTCAGATAGACTGCGCAGTGCAGGAATTCATACCCTGTGTCAGTTAATAAACTACTCATCTACCAAACAACTGTTGTGACAGAGGATTTATAGGGCAACCGGACAATAGGCTTGGTTCTTCCAATATATTTAAGCTCAACTTGGAAGGATCACTCCAGATAAGTTGTGGCAAGAATAGGTGCTGCAGAAAATCACATGTAAAAAAGGAAGGGACAAGTCAGCAAGAGGGGTCTTCTATCTGTTTAAGGGGTGGGCTTAACAGGTGAGTGGCCTCATCTTCACATAAGTACACTTAAACCATCATTTAGCACACTATCCATCTTCCCTCTTTGCATTGTCCCATGTTTTCCATCACTGCATAATTGGGGAGGACACATCCCTACAATGGTGAAGAAATGATGCTAGTTTGTATGTTACACCCCAACCCAAACCCCCTCCAGAAGACAGGACAAGCAATGGTGACACTGTTGTGTAGATATAGGGAAACTATGTATTGGCCATCTGCATGTCAAAGAGTACATCACTGAATGACCAAGGAACTCAATTAAAAAGGCAAGCCACTTGGAAAATGTATAATATCAAATGAATCCATAGGGTCGGCTGTGATCTGACCTATAGGCTTTTTTAGGGAGAGTAGAGCCCTATGGACTATGACCAATGTGCAGCACTACATATGCGCCTCCGTGGGCACATACAATTACAAAGAGAAATTCAGTTTGAAATGATAGATCGAACCATCAAGTTGACAACGTATTTATAAAAAGAAAAAAAAAAATGCAAATAATTTTATTGTTTCAGTTTAGACAGGAGGCTACATCTGCATAGAGGCCAACGTCTAGGAGACAACCAGTTAAAACCATTTTCACCCTCTATATTCAAGTAAGGCATAGATGGCTCACAATTCTCAAGGATGTATGAAAGATGCTCCGTTATTCATAAAATATGTTTTTGATGCTTCACATCTTCCTCCAGCATAACATCTGTACTGACACACTGACACATATAAATTAGTCAGTTGTTCCACCTTATGCCCCCCCCCCATGTGTCAAACCACTGCGGAAAGGTCACATATAAATTGTACATGTAGTCATTTCCACCTAAACTCAGTCCTTCCTACTGCTAAAATGTGTTTTAAATTTTAGGCTTATGATTAAAAGGGAAACACACTTTTAAAAAAAGTTTCTACCCCCAGCATGCAATGAGCCCGGTCTTAAATCATCCTTATCAGTCCGTAAAAAAATCCCTTTATAGCAGCTCCCTGCCATATAGGGTAATATATATTTATGTGTATATATACAGGGCAGGGCTTGAGTCACTTTCGGGCCCTACCTTCTATACATTATTGTATTTATCGGCGTATATAACATGCGCCGGCATATAACATGCACCCCAAGTTTAGGAGGGAATTTTAAGGAAAAAAAACTTACATTTAAAATGCCCATCAATGCAGCCTTGCCCATCCATCTGCTGCCTTGTCATTTGCAGCCTTGCCCCAGTGTCATTTGCAGCCTTGAAGTTTAAAAATGGAGCCGCCGAGATACAGAGTCCTGTGTATCACGGCAGCTCTCGGGTCCTCTCACAGTCCCAAGCAGAGCCAAGAGTACTCGGCTCAGTCACGCCCAGTCCCTGTGTTATGTCCATCATAGGGTGGGACTGGGCGTGACTGTGAGCGGAGCCGAGCCGAGTACACTCGGCTATGTATCTCGGCTGAGCCCATGGGCTTGAGCCCAGTCAAGCCCAATGGTAAGTCCGGCCCTGTATATATTTATATATTTTATTTATTGTGTGTGTTACTTTTTTTTTATCCAGCACCATAGCCACCACCTGTCTCTTCAGCATTCACACTTCTACTGTGGTTTCATTCTCCCACCCATACATCATTAGAGCAGTGGTCATCAACACTGTCCTCAGGGCCCACTAACAGGCCAGGTTTTATGTATTACCTTGGGGAGATGTAGACTAGAATACTGCAATCACTGAGCAGCAAATTATATCATCTGTGATGTATTTCAGTTATCATGCAAACCTGGCCTGTTAGTGGGTCCTGAGGACAGGGTTGATGACCACTGCATTAGAGGATATAGCAATGATGCATTGTTCGGAGGATGGAGCCGTAGTATGCAACAGGGCACACAGGCATCTGGAAATTTTAAATTCAGAAGAGTCTGGTTGAGGTTTCAATATTGGATTGGAGGGAAGGTAGGAGACATCAACCATCTGAGAGGTGAGTATAATAGATCTTCTAATGCAGGGAACCTGCCTTTTGTTTTGTTTTTTCCTTTAAATGACAAAGGATAACCTGGCATGTACCCTGAATCACCATTATAGAAAGGCCATAATCTTACCTGATTTCAGAGGGTGCTAGAACACCTGAGGATACAAACAACTCCCTGTAGTGGGCAGGCAGACCTTGGATTTGTATGCACCTGACATCTATACCTCCAATAGCAAATTTGATGAGGAGAGCAGGGGATGGGTAGAATACCAGTTTCTAGTGATGCATTAAAATTTCAGCCGCCAAAAATTATTGGCCTAAAATTGATTTTTCAGCGCTGTGTTGAAAGAAAAAAATTACCGATAATTGAGAGAGAGAGAGGATCTATTAATATTATATATATTTTTAAACTGACAATTTTTCTTTTTCACTTTTTAAAAAATCATCAATTTCGGTTTCATTTCGGCCAAGTGCATTCTGAACTTTCGGTTTCGGCACTAGACTAGTGAGCACCACTACAGTTTCTAAATAAAAGTGCACTTGCCTTTCAAGCGAGGTACCAAATAAACCAATCAGTGGACTATTAAAGTGGTTGTAAACCCTTACAACACACTTTGACCTACAGGTTTAGGAGATATTTGCTGAAAGACAGGCACCGCTGTCTACGGCGCATGCGCCGCAGACAGCGAAGAGCAGGCTCACTGAGCGCGGCACCGTCTATGCCGTGCGCGGCGCTCCCGTGCGCATGCGCAGGAGTGACGTCATCGGCGGAGCAGCGAGACCCACCGAGAAGATGGATGCGCCGGACTACAGGGGACAGCGGTGACATCGCTGGCTCCTGTGTCAGGTAAGCGATGCATAGTAGTCCATTATGCTTTACCTTTGCAGGGAATGAAAGATGAAGTAATGGGTTTACTTCCTCTTTAAATCAATGTTGTAAACACAGCAAGTGTGATAAAATGAAACATTTACTCCTTTAACCATGAATTACCAATAACAGCAGCTAGATTTTTATAGACCATCTAAAAGGGTCAGCAGGAGGGCACTCGTTATAAAGACTTTGCCTGTCTCACCAACCACGCTTAAACTTCCAAGACAGGTTTGACTACCTTTGTTGGCTGTGAGACACAATTTAAATACTGACATTTTTTAATGAGGCTTTCTGTAAATAAAAAGGCAACAAGGAGCCTGTAGTAAGCGCTCCAGCATCTTCGGGAAGTGTGTTCTGGAATCGACAGATTACTGACAAAGTGATCTGGGTGGGCTGGTACACTACAGCCTCAATAAAATACTGAAGAGGTGTAACATAGAGTTCTTCATTTCCACTAGACTTGGAAATCACCATATGATGGCTCCACAACGATCTCTGCTCTTCCCACTATTGGCAGCGCTCAATAAGTAGCTTTCCCAGGATGGAGCCTTTCAGCAGCCAGATATTGGTGGCCTGACCTAGATTCCAATGAAAGTAAAAAGAAAGCCTTGTTCACTTCACTGCCAACCTCATATGGCAGCCGATACGGTTCAGCCAGCCTGCAACGCAGCAACGTGGCCAGATCAGGGTGATTATCACCATAGATGTAGTTATGTTAATAGGCACTCAGGCTGATGGAATATCACTTTTATACAATATGCTTAAACCCAACAATCAGCAAACCTCTCCTCCCTCTTATCTCCTGACTGCAGGCCTCTAAAACCCCCATCACATCCTGTACAGTTAATTACAGTTGTCCTGGCTTGGAAAGCTCATTAGAATTCATTTACAAGCAAGTATCTGAAGATATAATGAACCACATAATAGGCCTGCACATTTCTATCCACCTACAAAGGGCATCCTCAATCCCAGCATGCCATAGAGCGATGCCCTAAATAAACATCACACTGGATGCAAGATGTGGGTTCAGCATTTGAGGCCTCCAACATAATACAAGTGCCACACTCATTAAAGCAAACAGTCCCATCAATGTCACCATCTTGTGTAATTATGCAGAACCTGAAGAATTTATTTCTATCTGTGGTTATCCCTTGAGTGCATTACATAGAGTACACTGCATAGATATGGCTTCACAGCACAAGAGGCACCAGTTAAGCCCAAAGGCTCTATGAAAGCCTCTTCTCTAGTAATCAGGCTGCAATATTATAGCAAGTCACAAGGTGAAGGGCTGCAGAATAGGATGATCTGTGTCAGACATTTGTGAACACTGATGCAAACTGTACAGACACCAGGACTTGCATAATTGCCACCTCTGGTTCACCATCACCGACCATGAGAAACTGTTGAGCCAGGATAATTGGGCAGATTTACTGAAGGGGTTGAGAATCTTTCCACAATTAATTGTGTAATTAATAATTAAGTGAATATTAACTAAAATTATCCAATCAAGTACAGATGAAATAAGTAAACTGGAATTTGCTTTTCCAATGACTGGAAAACTAAAGTGAATATTCGCAAACTCCTTCATTAAATCAGCCTTGAATAAAGATTGCTCAAAGAAAAGTGGATGAAGGCATTGTCAGGGGAGGGCTGTGATCCCTGGAATACATTTGGCATATAAAAATATATGCAAGGCCAATCCAACGTAAAGTAGAACTCCAGTTTTTTCTTTTTATTCTGCTCTGTGCAAACAAGTTATTCTTTCTGAAACCAAAGCTTGGGCCTCATGACACAAGCCTCAAGAGTCCATGCAGGCCGCCCCGCAGCCCACCAAAGGCCTCTCTCAAGACCCCCCAAAAGGAGAGGAGGAAGAGAGGGCTTACCAGCCAGGGGCTTCAGGAGTTGACCCCCTAACAACTACATGGGACCAAGATCCTGGAAAATATAAGAACCACCTTCTTATCTAGCCACTTTCAGACCAGAACCATTTTGCAGGCCAATGAACAGACCACTTTTTGCGATTCGGCACTGCGTGGCTTTACCTGACAACTGCGCGGTCATGCGTCGTGGCTCCCAAATAAAATTGATGTTCTTTTTCCCCACAAATAGAGCTCTCTTTTGGTGGAATTTGATCACCCCTGCGGTTTTTATTTTTTGCGCTATAAACAAAAAAGAGCGACAATTTTGAAAAAAAAAACACATTATTTTTACTTTTTTCTATAATAAATATCCCCCAAAAATATATAAAAAAAAACATTTTTTTCCTCAGTGTTCCTAACTGTGGGGGGCTGGGCTGTGTGCTAGTGAACACTGATCTCTGCTCCAATCACAGGAAGCAGAGATCAGTGTCACTTGCTGCTATGCAGAATGGGGAGATGCCGTTTACATCTGTATCTGTATGATGCTGTATCCCCGTGGCGATCGAGTTCGCGGGACTCATGGGGGTCCCGACCGGCACATGCTGCTGCCGGTACATACGCGATGGCAGGGCGGCAAATTCAACTGTGCATACCTTTACGTCAGTTTGCCTGCCAGTGCCATTCTGCCGACGTACATAGTCGTGCGTTGGTTGGGAACTAGCTAGGCAGAAGTCGAAGGCAACACAAAACAGGGCGGATCTCAATCAAAAGAGGGACTGCTGATCAAATGACCAACCACACAAGATAAAACAAACGCACTGCTTCTGGATGGCAGGTTTGGCTTGTATTTTCTGTATGGGTGGAACTACTAATCATCTCTCAGGTTGCAGTCCTGGAAAATGACTGGGAAAATGATAGCTCCATCGATCCTGGATACTAGTGCCAGCTATCTTCTTCTGGCACGGAGACTGATGCCGTGTACACACGACCGGACTTTACGGCAGACTAGTTTGACGGTCTTTCCGACAAACTTTTCAGCAGAGTTCAGACGGACTTTCCGAACGAACAAACTTGGACACACACAATCACACCAAAGTCCGACGGATCGAAAGTGATGACGTACGACCGGACTAGAATAAGGAAGGTCATAGCCAGTAGCCAATAGCTGCCCTAGCATCTGTTTTGTCCGTCAGACTAGCATACAGAAGAATGGATTTTTTGACTTGACTCAAGTCCGTCGGAAAGATTTGAAACGTGTTCTAAATCTAAAGTCCGTCTGATTTTTAGACAGTAAAAGGTCAGATGAAGCTCACACAAGATCGAATTGTCCGGCGGATTCGTTCCGTCTGACCTTTGCTGTCGAAAAGTCTATTCGTGTGTACACGGCATGAGAGTTCTAGCTCTTATACATTGCAGAAATAGTGTTGTGTAGCCACCTCCTCCTCTACAGTCACTCATTCACAAAAAGCGTTCAGTTTCAATCACAGAATGCAAGCTGTGAATGGACAAGGGAAGATCCTGTCATTTACTCGCCTTTCCTTTTCCCTTATCCATTTACAGAACATCTAGCATATTCTGAAAATCATACATGGCTGAGGAGCTACAGTACACTATTCCTGCACTGTATGGGAGCCAGAACGGAGGGGCACCAACACTAGCACCCGCCATCGGTTAAGATATTATCTTTACAACACAAAGCAGCAAGCAGGATCTAGGATTACCATCACTGAAGGTACTCCTTTGCACACAACAGAATTTAAGGATAAACCCAAACGACTTTCTGACTATAGCACAGCTGCAGCATTTCCTGGATAGCTTTAGCAATTCACTGCATTTACCTGATTGTTCTGTAATGATCAATGGAGCAGCAGTTGGGCACAGACAATGCCAAGTCAAAGGTACAGAAATCTGTTCTATGACTGTGCGATCATACCCGCTCTCTCTCTCTGCTTCACATAATCATCTCCAAATAATGTTTCCTTGTTTCTAATAATACTGAACACTGAGAATTAAACAACCATTTCAGCACTGTCATTCTATAAAGGGCTTTAGGGAGGATTTGTGTTTTAGCAGCTTCCTAGCAACAGAACACTGCAGATCTCTGCTAAATCGGCTGCTCGCGGGCTGAAATCAAAAGCAGAGGAGAGAATTAATGGGAAACACAACTCCCTATTTAATCTCCAAGAAAAGCTTGGCTGAATGTAATCTCTAGGAAAGCTCTGTGCTGAATATGCTGGATGATCATTCTTTTTTTCTTTGTTTAGTGATCTGAACTGGTGTAGGAGACATCGCTGTAGAGCTCTTCATGGGAAGGTCACACAAGTACACCAAGCTACATTAGGAGGAGCTAGTTAAGCTGGACAATTAGGAAGAGTCACTTTTTTCTATAGTGAATGTATTGATGAAGTATTAGAGGACTGCCAAATCCTTGGCAGGGGACACCTACCGGGACGTGTCAATAGTCTGCCCCCTGAACAAGATGAGGCATTAAAACATTTGGCCTCCTTTAGAACATTGAGGGGTGGTACACTGCATTAAGGCAGCCCTTTACTTTACTCCCCCCCATATACAATGTGTACTATGGTGTGATGGCCAATGCAACTGCAATGCCTAGTCCTTACGAGGGGTCAAAAAGTAGATTAAAATTTACATTTCCCTTAGAACCTTTTCACAAGACATGGAACCCATGGATGGGATAAAGTTAAAATTAGCATGGCGGAACCACATGGTTTCTTCTGATACTTCGCAAGGAAATCTCCTTTATCACGTAACCCTCAATATGAAGTACAATGTGTACTGTGGTATGATGGCCAATGCTACTGCAATGCCTAGTCTTTAAGAGGGGCCAAAAAGTGGATAATGTTATAATTTTATATATATATATATATATATATATATATATATATATATATATATATATATATATATATATATATATATATATATATATATATATATATACACACACATACACACACACACACACTACTAAACTGATGAATAAATGTGTTTTTTTATTCTTTTTTTTTTGGATGTGTATTATAGGAAAAAGTAAACCAAAAAAATTTCTCAAAATTGTCGATCTTTGTTTATAGCGCAAAATATAAGAACCGCAGAGGTGATCAAATACCACCAAAAAAGCTCTATTTGTGGGGAAAAAAAGGATGTCAATTTTGTTTGGGTACAGAGTCGCATGACAGCGCAATTGTCATTTAAAGCGATGCAGTGCCGTATCGCAAAAAATGACCTGGTCATTAAGGGGGCAAATCCTTGTGGGGCTGAAGTGGTTAGGCTAGTAATATAAATGAAAATCTGCACTCAAAGTGTCAATTTCCTTTTTTGATGGAATTGCAAAGCAATTGGAAGACATATAGCGGTAGTTTCAACCAGCCACAAAGAAATGGGGTCAAATGTGCCCCCACTGAATAGAACAGAAAAAAAACACTTGCTTTCAATGAAATGGCCATCGTTTTTGTTCCTTTTTCAAATCAGTTTTTTATAAACGGTCAATGCATTGCCCAGTTCTGGCTTAAATTGACTTGTGTTGATAGATTGCACCTAATCTGGCAATTGCTTGCAATCTTATGTGCAATTTCTGGTGAAAGAAAAGTGTCTGAAACTGACAAGAATAGGTCAGCTTTAAGCCTAGACAGCCTGTATCACACGGCCTTTGGCTACCGGGAGCATCATAACTTTTTCGAATCATTAGAGCCTGCAGAGCGTAAATTATACACAGACAGGTCCTGTCTGGTAAACTTGAGAGACAAAAAGGAACAAGCAGGGCACAACTAGTAAGCAGAGCCCCTAAAGAGAGCAACTACTGCATTTACTTAATGCCCACACCAAAAAGCAAGCAAGAGAGGGTGCCACAATCTAAGTGTATACTGTTTATTAAAAGCAAAGAATAAAGATATAATCCACTCACTGCATGTAAAATAAGGTCAGAATGTCCTAAAAGGCAGGGCAGAGTCCTCCGTGGAGTGACCTTCATGTGCTCAGATTGGCAGGCAAGCAGCCTAATAAAGGGTATACACCTCAATGGTGGTGCTCTCTCTTGCTTGCTTGCTTTTGGTATGTGCATTAGGTAAACTCAGGACCTGGTCCACGGAAGCAGCAACCATCTTCAATTGTGACGGATATTTAAACTTCGCACTGAGCCCCCTTCTTTACTGAGAGGTCTAGAAACGCCACCCTTTGGACTACTTTAAGAGTTGCATAATGCCAGCAAAATCACTTAAACTAAGACATACACATTATGTTTTGAAGCATTCCATATTCCTCCCAGATTAGATAACATTACCTGCTCCCTAATTATTTATGAGCCAGGGTTCCACTCCCTTAGCACACTTATCACAGATAGGTAAAATGCTCGCACAGTGGCTTCCTGTTAATCGAGGTGTGCCTTGCCTCCTGCAATTCTGGCTTGACTTTCTACTATGCAGAATAATGCAAGGCAATCTCACTACATGCTAATTAAAAGTGGATCAGTATCAGTTATGTGCCCTGGCTCCATGCACTACAGGCACACCGGGATAATCCACGTGAGACAGCCTTCTTTACCAAACAAAGGTATGCTTGTTGCAGGCCTGACATTCTGAAGAACAAAGACATGAGAGTCTCATAAAGTCCAACACAACAGAATCAGCTCTTTTCAGAGAGGTCAGCGATGAAAATTTCCAGGAACATGTCCAAGGCAAAGTTTTTTCCTGTGGAAAAAATGACTGTTTTTTCAGCACTGAGCCTTTAGGTCACAAACACATGGGTGTCAAAACGTGGAGTGTAGCAAACTTTAATGCATACTGACATACACCACTGGATGCAGACTGTCTGGGTATAGCCATTCATTTTCAAGGGTGGTTGTACCTGTTGTGCCTGAGCGAGGCATTACATCCAAATGTTATGGTGCCCATGCCCCAGGTGTCCGTGCAATTTTGAAAACAAGGTAATATAATTCAAGGGTTGAGGTAGCCTTCTGAAAAATTACTATTTGCCCTGGGATAGGCTGCCAATGGCAATCAAAGGATAAGCGGACTGTAATATGTGCAGAATGGAGGCGGCGTCACCACTGGCATTATACATCGCTCTGCTGCATGTGAGCTCCTATTATCGGTTTCTCTATATTGTCATCAAATAAGAGGCTCAAATGTAAGGAAATGATAGCAGGGATACTACAGAGCATCATTTCAGTGACACTCCGAGTTTGCCTGGGGCTACTGATGAGAAATCCAAGATGGTGGCACCCAGCAGCAGTCTCAGACCTGTTCAATATCACTACAGTATCAATAATTACAAGGAGATTAATTGTACAAAACAAGGAAGCTTAACATAATCTTATAGGCAGACTGTTACGCATAGGACAAGGTCTCTAACAACTTTGCACCACTTTTACTATATGCGCCATCCATGTATTTATAAGGTGGATAATCCAATTGTAACTAGGGGTGCACCGAATGGGTTTTTTGGTGCCGAAACCTATACCGAAAATGAAAAATACACTAGACCGAAAACCGAAACAGCACCGAAAGCATACAAAACATATTTTTAAACAGGAGATGGACAGAGACATGGTACAGGAAATGGTCAGAGACTGGGGACATGGTACAGGAGATCAATGCAGCCTCATCAGTGCCCATCAGATGCAGCCAGAGAGTGTCCCCCATATTGCCAGCCAGAGAGTGTCCCCCATATTGCCAGCCAGAGAGTGTCCCCCATTGCAGCCTGTGCCACCTCTGCCGCCTGTTTGATTGCAGCGCCGAGAACATCACAGCTTTCATTTCAATAGCTGTGTGTTCCCGGCCGCACGCGGTCACATAAAGCCCCTCCCCCTTGTCTGGGGACTTTGACAGACAGATCACCCGTCCAATCCTGGGGGGAGTGGCTGTATGTGACGTCGTGCAGCCGGGAACACCCAGCTATTGAAATGAAAGCTGTGATGTTCTCGGCACTGTAATCAAACAGGTGGTGGAGGTGGCTCTCCTGCGCTACAGCACACGTGCCTGATGGGCGGCACCAGAGGCGGGGGTAGAGCCCCGACCCCGCCCCATTATGGCTCCATTATTGGCCTTTTTTCTCTTTCAGCAAATTACCGAAAAGGGCATTTTCAGACGATATATTTTGGCGGCCGAAATTTCAGTGCATTCCTAAATGTAACATGTGTGTCCAGCTTAAGAGACATATCAAACCGTCTTATTAAAATCGCTAGATTTGAAGGTATCACTCATTTTTATACTAATCTTGACAAAGAAAATATCTGCTATAAGCAACTGCAATATCTCACTTCCCCAACAGATCTTTGAACATACAGACCATTGTGTCATTAATAATTCATTACAAAAACTAATGAGTGTTACAGCTCAACAATTATCCATACAGCTGAAAAGGCTCATTTACCACATAATTAAAAGTTATTTGAGAAGACGCAATTGTTTTGTTAAATATATATGTAATCATACACCTTATTCTACTATGAAAATAATTCTAGTTTCTCTTATGTTCCCATGGTAACGCAGCAGGGAGTGAGCTATAAAGAGGTTCGGTTTTTTTCATATGAAGTCTAAAACAGGCAGAAAAGTCATGGGCAACGGGAATTTGTGCATCTGTTAAAGAGGACCTGCCACTGACTCTTTACTTTCAGGATGTCTCAACCACCAAAATAGTCTCTTTTAATTAATAACAAAAAAATAACAATGGTTTAATCAGGGTCAGAATTGGAGCCGATAATAGCTGCTACATCCGTGACCTGTACTGTGAAGTCACTAGAGGTCCTCACAAAGGGTTGTGTTCTCGTCAAGGCTGGTGCACCTTTCACCGACTCTCTTGGGAAGCAGTAGCTCTTTACTACAGACTCGTATGCCAAGACGTCTTGGTAAACGGAGTTGGGAGGCTAACTGACACCACAGATACTGGTTCCCCACATGTTGCCCAACCCCAGTAAAAACTACAAAGATTCATATCTACTCACATGCTGATGTGAAGAAGTGCATCTTCTCCTGTTACGTGGGATACTCCATGTTCCCAGGATCTCACCAGGATTGTTACCACACCATTCCAGTGCAAAAAGCCAAGTAAAAGGAAAGTGTTTTTCAACCTTTCTACAAAGGTTTCTTTTTTTAATGAGCATAGGAGACCTGATGTATTAATCAGACCTTGCATTTAGTGACTATTGTGGGATACCTTTAAGTACACATAAATGTATTTTCTTTACCTAAGATCATTGATTGGCATGTTATAAGCTATTTGTGCAATTTATTATACTCAAGCCGCCTTTGTTTTTGTATAAATAAAATGTACATTTTTATATTATTGCATTTGTGTGTACTTCAATAACCCACAATAGTCCCCCCTTTGGTGTGTTAGCCCACGTACACACGGTCGGAGATTTTGGCAACCAAATCCGTCGGATTTTGTCTGTCGGATTTAGTCCGACGGATTGTGTCCGAAACTGTTGCATACACACGGTCGGGCTAAGTTGTCTGATTTAGCGGTTGCCAAGAACGCGGTGACGTAATTTCGTTACGATGGGACTACATTCAGGCTAGTAGCCAATAGCTTTGATGTAGGAATTTGATCTGAGCATGCATGGCACTTGGTCCGATGAAAATGCTCTACAGATGATCGGATTGGGTCCGTCCGGCCCAGTTGGTCGGGAAATATTTCCAACATGTTGGAAAATTGGGTCGGACGGAGATTCGGACGGAATCAGTCTGATGCATACCACACACAGTCGGATTATCTGACGACACGGTCCGATAAGACTCATTCCGACAGATTTTCCGACCGTGTGTACAAGGGCTTAGAGGGTATTCTTCATGCTCTAATTTTTGGGATGATGGCTACATCTCAGCACCACACCCCTAGAGTTTCACTCCAATGTTCAACTTCAGTGTTACATAGAGCTGAATGTTGCCTGAAATTCACTCTACTAAAAATCTCTATTCCAGAAAATGCAAGCAGTCAGAGAAAGCAAGCTTCCATTTAAAGATTCTCACCTAGGCATTCTTCTTATTCTTCTTGGCCCAGTAAAAAAAAATAATGAACCAAACAAGTAACTTCAGCTCAGGCACCTCAGTGATGTCACCTGCTCCTAAGCATTTTGCATACCAGCTATGGCTAGGAAGTCCAACTATGCAATAGTGGTTATATTTTTTTCTGACTGAGATCCATGAGGTGGCCTTTAAAGCTTACCAAGATTTCCACTTCTGCTAACCATTCAATGAGCACAATTCTGGATCTACTCAATAACTATAACATGAGGCACCATTAAACTAGATATCCACCAGTGACGCCCAATGTATTTTGTGCTAGGCTACTGACAATGATTTAGCTGTCAGAAAGTACATAGAAAACAAGAGGCCTAGTCAGTATTTGGTGGACCTATTACTGCATACATGATTACATTGTAGACAGAACAAGAACGACTAACCAGTCAGGAATGGCCAGAACTTCCTGTGTACTCTAAACAAACATTGACTTTTGTTTAGTCTTTGTAAATTCGTTTCTTTGGAAACTGAAAGCAGGTACTACAGGTACTACACCACAACAAAGAGCTGCTCAAACAGTTTTGCTATCTGTATTATCTGATTAACATAAGACAACTTTCACAGACTACTAATTGGCTGTTGTGTCAACACACCAAGTCAGTTAGGAGAAGGCAGCCCTGATAACATTACTGCTTTCATTAACGCTCTGTTCACACCTGAGCGATCCAAACTGTGGGCGGAATCACTGCGATTATGTCCACGATTCGAAATCGCAGAAAATCACGGCATGCTTATGCAATATCATTACTTCCTTATGGCACTCAAACTGCTGCGTGATTTTGCCACAACAAATCGTGCTGCAATCGTGACAAATTGCAACGTGTGATGCTGTCACTCAAAAGAAGCCCCTACTCCTTTTTGGGTGACAAGCGTTGCGTTTTGCCACGTGATTTATCTCATGAACATCGCAGCAAAATCACACTGCAATTGGGGTGCCATTAAGAATAAGGATGAGCTCAGGCGTGAGACATTGCCCGATGCGAGGCTGCAGAGTTCGGGAAACGTCTCATTGCTTGTGATTAGCGCTGTGCAGTGCCGACTTCCTGGCGGGCTCTGCACATGCGGCTTGAGAACACGCCTGAGCTCATCCTTAATTAAGAAGTAACAAAGAATAGATTTCAATAAGAACTTTCCTGGTGGTTTCAGATATACACTATAATGCCAAAAAGTATTGGGATGCCTACCTTTACACGCACATGGACTTAAATGGCATTCCAGTCTTAGTCCGTAGGGTTAAGTATTGAGGTGGCCCACCCTTCGTAGCTATAACAGCGTCAACTCTTCTGGAAAGGCTGTTCACAAGGTTTAGGAGTGGACTATGGGAATGTTTGACCATGCTTCCAGAAACGCATTTGTGAGGTCAGGCACTGATGTTGGATGAGAATGCCTGGCTTGCAATGTCCGCTCTAATGCATCCCAAAGGTGTTCTATCGGTTTGAGATCAAGACTCTGTGCAGGTCAATCAAGTTCCTCCACCCAAAACGCGCTCATCCATGTGCGCAGTCATGTTAGAACAAGAAGGGGTCACATCCCAAACGGTTTCCACAAAGTTGGGAGACCCCTTAAGGAGTTCCCTTCACTGGAACTAAGGGACCAGGCACAACCCCTGAAACAACCCCACACCATAATCCCCCCTCCACCAAATGATTTGGACCAGTGCACAAAGCATGGTCTATAAAAGACATGGGTGAGTGCGTTTGGGGTGGAGGAACTTGACTGGCCTGCAGAGAGTTCTGACCTCAACCCGACAGAACGCCTTAGGGATAATTCAGAGTGGAGACTGCGATTCAGGCCGGTCCACGTCAGTACCTGACCTCACAAATGCGCTTCTGGAAGAATGGTCAAACATTCCCATAGACACACTCCTAAACCTTGTGGACAGCCTTCCCAGAAGAGTTGAAGCTGTTATAGCTGCAAAGGGTGGCCGAACTCAATATTGAACACTACGCTCTAAGACTGGGATGCCATTAAAGTTTGTGTGCGTGTTAAGGCAGACTTCACAACACTTTTGACAAAATAGTGTAATTTAGGGAAAGTGGGTTAGGGTATAGTAAGTTATGGTGTAGGTGGAATCTTATTAGGGCTAAGTGTGTGTGTGGGGGGGTGGGGGGGGGAGGGAGTGATGGGCTCTGAGGGGATCAAGAACCAGTTTGTGGACTCAATGGATATACCTTGCTCAACTTCTTTTGTTAAGGTTATTGCTTTTTAATGAATTTGTTTTGAATGGGTTAAATTAGTTCAAATTCATTAATGTTCATGTGCGTGTAAAGGCAATACATTTGGTAATATAGTGTATATAGGCGGTGTCGAAATTCCCAAAAATATAGGTTTCTGATATAAAGATTTTCTTTATATAGGTGTTCACCAGTTCACAAGTTTGTACTTATTCAGTCTTTTATTTGCAACAGTAGCTTGCCAAATTTTATTCAAATTTGACACAGTGTTTATAATGTATTTGCGTATTTTCTCTTTGCTCAAGCAGAGCCCTGCGGAGCCGTGTGTTATAATGGTTTTAAAATGCTAAGTTTTGTGGTAAATAAAGAATAGGTTTCAATAAGAACTTTCCTTGTGGTTTCAGATAACAATCTATTTTACCTATTCATACATACTCCTATGTGTATGAAGTAAAAGATGAGCGACCGGACTATTTTTTCTTTTATTTAAAGTTGAAACTTGACTTTTTTTCTTTTTTTTTTTTTTTTTTTTTTAGACAGCGGAGACCTGACTATTTTTTCTTTTTAAAACTTTAACAGCCAAGCTTACGCATCTTTGTGTCCCCAATTTCAAGAAAATTCCCATTAAAACCTTGTTTGACAATTTCATGGCCAATCAGACCAATATTGTACTCAGAATGCGGTACAGAGAGAGCTTTAGATAATATTTTCAGATTACCGCGAGTATCCGGTCATGTGTAGCAAAGTCAAATGATACAAATTTAGTTGTGAGACTTTATTTTCCCTTTCAGAAAGGCTGTTCCGTTTGACGTAAAGCAGGTTTCCTGCATTCACCGAGACAACAATATTTCCTCATATTGTTTCAGACATACAAACAATACTACATGAAGGCTCCAACTACTACAATGTAGACTCATCTCCTCCCACACCCCTGCTAATAAATGCAGAGAAAACGGGGAGGTTAAATGGAAAATTTAACCTATGAGACGGTTACAAGAGTGTTTGGAGACTGCAGTAAGCGAGGGAATCGTTTTCTCCCAACACAAATATATTGTGGAAAATTATCTAAAATGTAATACAGTAAAACCTTGAATTGCGAGCATAATTCGTTCTGGAAACATGCTTGTAATCCAAAGCACTTTTATATCAAAGCGAATTTCCCCATAAGAAATAATGGAAACTCAAACGATACGTTCCACAACCATTTATTCACAAGTGCTTCAGTTTATAGTCCATATAAAAATATTATAGCAATGCGATAGGTTGTGCAACCATAAAATATCCATCCACAAATGGAAGCCTCCACAAGGGGATTAGAAGCAAAATCCAGCAAGAACTACAGTGTTTAAAAGAGAAGAGAGGCGCCTCCAAGTGTAGTAATGTACATTTAATAAAAGGTACAACATTTAGCAACTCACATGGTTGATGATTAAAAGAGGCAATCTAAGTAAGCAGGCTTCTGGAGTAAAGCTGTCCACATAGACCATCCCCCACACCGCCGGCTCTCACCGATATCAGTCTGCAGTCATGACCGGGAAGACTACCCTGCAGTAGAGCAATCTGAAAGCGAGGCTTGAACCACTCATGGAGCACAGCGTGCAAGGAAGGACATTGATGGCGGTGCGGGGGTTGGTCTAGGTGGACAGTTTTACCCCGGATGCCTGCATACTTGGATGTGCATCTTTTAACCATCAACCATGTGAGTTGCTAAATGTTGGACCTTCATTAAATGTAACTATATTGCTACACTTAGAGGCGCCTCTCTTCTCTTATACTCAGTTGTGACATGACGCTACTTGTATATTAAGACATTACTTGTATACTAAGCAATCAAATATTTAAAAGTTTTGCTTGTCTTGCAAAAGATCTCAAACCAAGTTGCTCTCAAACCAAGGTTTTACTGTATAGAAAAAACAGAGACTGTGAGATAATTACTGGTACATCAAGAAATAAAACAAATTAGAAGCTGGTTTACAGACAGGAGTAGAGTCACATGATCTATATAAAAAAGGTTTTATGGGTTTATCAGAAATGAACATTTGATATGTTGTAGTATTGTGAGGGGAGATGCTTCCTACACACAAACCACTTCCTGTCATGTAATCCTGTAGAACAAAACGATACCCCCCCCGCCAACAATGGTGATCGTTTTAACTCCTACTTAAAATGTTGAGTATACGTTAAAAGGAAAACCAGAGTGTATTGCTATCAAATAGACATTTTAAGTTTCCTGTAACACTGGGGGCTGTTCACAACATATGCAATTGGATGTGCTGGGCAGTCTTACCCATAGGAGTCAACCATTTGTGAGGCATTTTGTTTTTAGCACCGCGTGTTGTGATACAGTGCACTTTGTAGCAACCCAATGAGGTGAGTAAAGATGAATTTAATGTTACTTTGTGACATTTCAATAAAGTTGAACTTAAAAATAAAATTATGCAATACATAATTTATGATATATTGGCACTGTTCCCTTCACGGCACATAACAGCGGCTGCAGATGTGGCCAAGCCCAGGAGTTATCTTTGCTGCGAAATACATATTATAGTATAGTAATATTTTTAGCCCCAATTGCGATTGCTGCACAATGCATCTCAAATATGTTCACCTTTCTGTAAAAAATAATGAATGCAAATCTTTATGCAGGTAAATAAAATGTACAATTATTATTTTTTGTAGTAGGAGCCTATAAAGCATTGCACCAGTGATCAGCAGATCGCTGTTGCAATACAGGTCTCCTGCACACTGTCAGTGTATCGGCTTATGCCGCATACACATGGCCGGACTTGGCCACACACGATCACTCCAAAAGCCTGACAGATTCAAACGTGATGACGTAGAATAAGGAAGTTCATAGCCAGTAGCCAATAGCTGCCCTAGCGTCGGTTTTAGTCCGTCAGACTAGCACACAGACAGATTGTCCGCTAATGGCAGAGTCCGGTGGAAAAATTTGAAGCCAGTCTCATTTCTAGGTCCGCCGGACTTTTGGGAAGAAAAAGTCAGCTGCAGCCCACACACGATCGAATTGTCAGACGGACTCTGGTCCGCCGGAAAGTCTAATCATATGTACGCGGCATTACCCGTACATCCCGTACGGACAAGCTGTTACTCGCTGATAGAAAGACTCCATGGACTACCACAGCGCTGAGGTAGTTCACTGAGAACTACAAGCCGACAGCTCCTAAGGATGTTGGGGCTTGTAGTTCATTCACACACAGAGCTGTGTGTATGAATGATGTGATCGTGTGGGCGGAGTACAAACAGTGACAACTGGTACAGGGAACGTCTCCCCATACTTCTGCCACAGGGAGGGGGGCAGCAAGCGGTGGCTGCAGCACTGGGAACATGTTACATGTTCCATCCTAAAACCTGTTCCCAAAGGTGAACCTATTCTGTAAGCTGGCCATAGATGGTCCGAAAATCGGCCGGTTCAGCAGGGACTGGCAGAAATTCGAACCATGTATGGGCAGGCTGACGGTACCCATGTTGATCGATCAATCAACTTGGGTACAACCAGCCTGTCAGATTTTTCATACAATAGCCGCTAGCAATCACTGTGCTCTCCCAGCAGGGATGACTCCTCCACCTGGAGAACACAATAGGCCCATGAGAGGCATTCATTCCCCCATCAACACTGACTGTGTTGACGCTCAAGTGATTTTCTTTCTTCTATCTAGAAACCAACTCAAGGGCTGCTGAGGTAAGTACAATTAGATGTTTAGTGACGACTGGCCATGCACACAGAATCTTGTCAATGAACAATTATATAAAAAAAATAAAAAAAGTTGTGGTATAAAATACAATCGTGCTCACGCCTATCACACAATTTGGGAGATTTTGAAGTAAATCACAGAACAGGTTTTCTAATTTGTCCAACAGACCTCACAAAGCCCATATTCAGAATTCCCTGCACGTATGTCTCGCGAGGCCAATGTATGACTGGATTCCAGTGATTTTCTGAACACACAGGGTTTTAGTGTACTGATCACTCATGCCACCTAGTCAAGTTGAAGATGATAGACTGGGGTCAGAAAATCAGCAAGAAAAAGCCTTGTTTAAAAAAAAAAAAAAAAAAGCACAGAGAAAAAACAAAAAAAACCGAATCCAGAGAAAGTTACAGATAAAAATGATGGGATAGTTTAGCCAAGTTTTAGTCATATGATGCACTGCGACAGAGAATGAATTGGATGTGATAGTACAGGAATACTCTGATTACATTTGGATAATTCCACTGGTTATTAGACCTAGTTATCCAACCTACTTCTTCAGCAGATCAGCAGTGGTCCATAGAATTCTGGAGGACTTACCCATGCCAGTACATTGTCCAACATCTCAACGCTGATGAACGCAGCTTTAGAAGGCCAGTCGGAGTGAACCGCCGCAATCTCGGATGTCCCTTGCATGGAATTCCCACAGCTTAGCTGGTTGATGGTAAGAGGGACAGGGGTTAACATCACAGCTCTATCTAAATGTGAGTGTGCCTTTCCCTACTGATCCATAAGATGACTCAGACTATTCCTTTTATCCCCTGATGAGCCAGGGATCCACAATTGTTTCCCCAGCATTATTACAGGTGTGAATGATCGCAATGACCAGAGAAATCAGACCGCACCCACTAGATTCCCATCCCTTGTCTGGGGTCATTTGCATGCAGTTTCAGGAGCAACAAGAGAGTTTCGGGTCAGGCAGAGAGAATTCATCTGATCTGCATAAAAATAACAACCTGGAGGGGAGGTAATACAGGTATAATAAACACTTCAAAGACCCCTCTAAAGTTTGAATAGATTTTTACATACTAGTAAGGGGGTGAATAATAGTTGATTTGAAAAAAGCAGAGACAACCCACGGAAACCAATGAGAAATTATTTTTTAAAATCTTGCACTGGGCAGATTATTGAAGCTGAATTTACACTATTGTGTAGCAGTAATCAAAATGCTTGGTGGTAATTTCTGTCTATTATCTGGTCATATACTGCCACTCTAAAGGCCTGGTTCACACCTATGCAGGTTGCAGTTTGCATATTTGCATTAGGCTCGATTCACATCTATGCATGTTGCTTTTGAGCGTTTTTGCAGTGCTTTTTGCGGTGCTTGCCGCTTTTTTGGACACGTGTTTTTATCGCGATTTTGATGCGTTTTGCATTTTTTTTTACACTGTGGTTGCTTAGCAACCAGATATATACAGTGAAAAACACAAAAAAAATCGCGGCACTTGCGTTTTTGATGCAGGTCCATTGACTTCTATTACATGCAAACCGCTGCATTTTGCATGAAAAAAGTCCCCGACCCTTTCCAAAAACGCAGAGGCACAAAAATGCATTGATGTGAACATGTTCCATGTTAAAAAATGTCCTTGCATTTCTGCAAAATGCATCAAAAACGCGCTAGTGTGAATCGAGCCTTATTCAATACATACTTTTCAACCATTGAAATCTATGGAACCAAAAAGCAGAAAAAAGTCCCTGGACCTTTTCATAAAATGCATAGATATGAACTGCAGCCATAGAAAACCATGTTAAAAGGACTGTAGTGTATTTCTGCAAAACTGAAAATGCATCAATGTGAACCAGGCCTTAGTTATCTGGCGTGTCCAAGGTCTTTGTTTAATGCTAGAGGATGCCATTACCTACCTCCTGGAAGTGGTGCTAGTTCCAAGACCGGCAGTTTACCATATAACTTTCATACTGAAATGCTTAGGGCCTATTCACACTACAGTGATCCAATGCCGTAGGTTAATGCTTGTTCGTTTTTTTTGCACCTGTTCATGTGTGTTGCATTAAAGCAGCTTTTCCATTATGAATGGGCTGTCAAAACGCAACAAAGTTGAAAAAAAAAACGCATGACCCTTTTTTCAAAACATAGTACACCACAATGCCCAATATGGGGATTATTTTCTAAAGCTGGAGAGTGCGAAATCAGGCTCACTTCTGCATAGAAACCAATCAAGCTTCCAGGTTTTATTGCCAAAGCTTAAGCCCACGTTCACATCGGGCTGTTTTGAAATGCGATTTAACATGTCAAATCGACGGCTATTGCCGGCAACGGCACCGCCCGAATCGGACCCCTTTCACACTGTAGCGCCAGGCCGCTAGTGCTAAATTGTTGCTTGTTCCTGCAGTGGTTTAGCACTGCTTTAGCAGCGCTTTTCGGCCGCTAGCAGGGCGCTTTTTACTTAAAAAAAAAAAAGTGACAAGTCCCGTTTTTCAGCGCTTTCAAAGCGCTGCCAGTTCAGTGCAATGGGCAGGGGCATTTTGGGAGCACTAAATAAAGAGCACTAAATACAGAGCTCCCAAGCTGCTCCAAAGATGCTGCTTGCAGGACTTTTTATAACGTCTCTCAAGTGCAACGCCCGAGTGTGAAAGTACTCATTGCCCAGAATGTGAGGCAGTTTTCAGGCACTTTTTAGAGGCTATTTCAAGAGCTAAATTGCCTGAAAACTACCTCAGTGTGAAAGGGGTCTTAAGGAGAAAATTACTGTAATGCACAAGTGTGAATGGGCCCCCAATGCAAACAGTCAATTGAAGTACTTTTAACTGTGTGGAGATTTATCATGAACATCTATTTCACCCATGTGCAATATTTTGTAGGACCCACTTGTGTTGTGGCAATCAGCACTAAAATGTGTGTGTTAAACGTGTGTCGCCACAATGCATGCCAATGCTCTATGTGCAGTGCACTGAAGTGCCATTCATTGTGACTGGCAAGCCAACACACCACTACATGCATACTGTGGGGTTTATTTACTAAAGCTAGAGAGGTCAAAAGTAGTCACAGTTCTGCAGAGAAACCAATTGGCTTCTAACCTCAGCTTGTTTAAAGAGGTTGTAAACCTTTGTGTTTTTGCATTAAGGTTAAAAAACGCCTGTCAGTGACCGCACGACCCCCCCCCCCCCCGCTTTACTTACCTGAACCCACGAAATTGACCCAGCGGGGACGTGCTGTCTCTGCCCGGGGTTCTAGGCTCTTGATTGGATAGATTGATAGCAGTGCAGCCATTGGCTCCCACTGCTGTCAATAAAATCCAATGACGTGAGAGCCAGGGGGCAGGGCTGAGTCCTGCATCCGTCCTCTATGGACACCGAATGCTGGACTCAGGAGCGCGCCTGCAAGGTAACCCCCCTCTGGGAAGCGCTTCTCCTAGGGGGTTATCAGATGTGTGGAGGAGCTGCCAGAGCTGCCGGTGGACCCCACAAGAGCAGGTTCAGGGCTACTCTGTGCAAAACGAGCTGCACAGTGGAATTAAGTATATGTTTGTTATTTTTTTTTTATTTTACCTTTACAAATTACTTTAAATAAGCTTCAGCAATAAAACCTGGAAGCCGATTGGTTTCTCTGCAGAATTGTGACTTTTGCCCTCTCTAGCTTTAGTAAATGAAACCCTATGTGTTCCGTTTTGAAAAGTTTGCATGTTGTGGGGCATTGGCAGTCCATTCCTAATGAATGGGCTGCTTTAGTGCAATGCGCGTTAAATGTTCATGAATTATCACACTGCAATGAATCACTTTAGTGATCAGACCCTCAAACAGTTAAAAACAAGCCAATTTTTATTGTAAGAACTCGAGAAAACAAGTTTAGGGTTTCTGTAAAACTTCATATAGTGCGGTGGAAGCAAATCATACAACACAAGAACCTCCAGTCACATGTTTGGCTTATACCCATAGCTCCACATTAGTGGCTAGGACTTTTCAGATATGACTGATAGGGTGGTAGTTTGGTAGATGTTCATGATATTGTCTTGTTCACAGTATGATGTATAGACAAATGGCTGTCTCACTATATGTATACAAAATACAGGAGATCACGTCAAACAAGCTAGGTGAGGAAGCAAGCTAACAGCTTCATTAGCAAATTGTGATTCCTGGTGGAATGTGGTGTTTAGGCTATGTTTCAGGTCCAAATTCAGCCAAAAATTCAGGCCTGATTCATTCCTGAAACGGAGAACAAAGACGCACCGGACCCCTAATGTCAGGCGCATCCATTTTTAGTGTGAACCCAGCCTAAGGCTTGATTCACATTATCCATGTTGCTTTTGAGTGTTTCCACAGTGATTTCTGTGATTTTTTTTTTTTTTTTTTTTTTTTACATTTTTGGTGGTGGTAGTGGCGAATGGGTGTCATGGGGGGTTTGAAATTTATTGTTTGGCAGATTTAAAAATGCAAATTGTGGCAAAGACGCAATACATGCTTTTCTGCAGCTTCTGTATTGAAGTCTATTGAACCAAAAAAGTATCATTTTGCGTAAAAAAAAAAAGAGTAACAGACCCTTTCCAAAAACGCATTCATAAAAATACATTGATGTAAACAGCAGTAGTGTACATTAGGAACCCATGTTAAAAAAATGTCTTGCATTTCTGCAAGAAGCAAAAAGCATGAAAAAATGCATTCGTGTGAATGGAGCCTAAAGGTTTGCCCCACAGACTCCGGAGTAATGAGGCACGAAGCCAACAGTATCTATGCAGTAACTGAGTCCTGAACTGAAAATGTGGACAGAAATTGTTTCTGACAATGGACAGGCAGATATTTTACTGTGATTGACAGGCATGAGATATCTACACATGTCCTGTAATTCATTATCCCTGTCCATTTATGCTACAGGCAGTAGTATTATAATGGTGTTAACGTCTTCCTGGAAAATAAGCAAATGGCATTTCTTCTTTAACGCCGTGCAACAAACAAAATTTATGAACAAGTTAATGAGCAAAGTGTGGTAACCTATGGCAACCAGTCAAATTCAAGCTGATTTGATTGAACGATATGAGTTACTTCACTTTGAACAAACTTATTTCTGCCTAGACAAATCAGCCAGCTACCAATCAAAATCTGTTTTAGTCTACCTACTACTGAAATCTGACTCGTGAATTTAGCGTGAATAGTCTGAGCAAAGCTACTGCTTTACTTCTAATTTAAAATCCAGAATTCTGACTTATGATTGGTTAGTGTACATTACTGCTGTCATATCAGCATGCAAGCTTAAAGGAGAAGTCCAGCCTGAACTTTTAAGACTGGGCTTGTCCTATGGGTCACAGGAGTGCAATTCGTTTTGCACTCCTGTGACCGGTTTTTAGCAGACAGCAGTCTGAGGTCCGCTCTCCGCTGACGCCACTACCATCAGTCGAGGCAGCGCGTCATCCCGATTTCAGAAGTCTGGATCCGCCAGCTGCCTTGACTGATGGCAGTCTCAGCGAGCGAATGAGACGGCCGCTCCCCGCCCCTCCACAGCTCATCGCTCCAATGAAGGATCAGAGCAGGAGAGATGCTGACTGACAGGCATCTCTCCCTGCTCGGGGAGGAGTGAGAACCAAGCCATCGGCGGTGTTTGGTGGCTCAGTTTCCAGTGCAGAGGTGCCAGGGGACAGCTGTAGCATCTACCTAGGTAAGTATGAAATTAAAAAAAAAAAAACTTTTCTTTTAATAAGAGGTGGTAGATACGATTTCGATTTTTTTTCTTGGCAACTAAGGATCTGAGATAGAAAGGGGTTGATTTACTAACCCTGGCGAATGCAAAATCTGGTGCAACTGTGCATAGTAGCCAATCAGCTTCTAACTTTGTTCAATTTCTTTGCCAAAAACCTGAAAGCTGATTAGTTTCTCTGCAGAGCTACACCAGATTTTGCTCTCTCCAGTTTTACTAAATCAACCCCTAAGTGTTTTAAACCTCTTCTACTTAACTGATACTATGGGGTTGATTTACTAAAACTGGAGAGTGCAAAATCCGGGGCAGCTCTGCATAAAAACCAATCAGCTTCCATGGTGAAGCTGAAGTTAGAAGTTGATGGGCTACCATGCACATCTGCACCAGATTTTGCACTCTCCAATTTTAGTAAATGATCCCCCATGTGAACTAAGGCTTCATTCATTTGGGTGGCTACTGGGAGAGATGGTTACATACACATAGTGTGGGGAAACAAGTGCTGCCAGATTCTTAACCTGTACCAATGAAAAGTTGGTGTTTTACACAAACATTCATGTGCGACTGGTCCTGGATGCAGATAGTTTGCAGTGTTTCTGGATGCATACAATCATCCAGTCTGTATGCTGCCATAGCACAGGATACTGCCACATTCAGAGGTGGTGTCTAGCCAATACTGAATGGAGCAGTCAAGCTACCCACATGAATGAGGCCCTATCGGCCCCAATCACACACAAGGGAATTTAAGATTTTACAATGCAAATATGCATAAATAGTGGGGAAATTGTATGTTGTATATCATATTTTAATAGATACAATTTAGTGTTCTGATTTTTACTATAAGGCTTTCACTATATGGTGTGATCAGTAGCAACACTCAGCATGGAAGCTTGATCCTCCTCCTGTTACTATGGCAACTACAGTTAAGTTTAGACAAGTCCTTAGTAACTGTATAAAATCAAGGGCAGCCAGGGAAATTCCTATAGAGCCCAGACACCCACCTTAACAACTGCAAACACTAGTCATGTTAATTCCTAATAAACCATACCAAGAAACTGTTCCAAAAAATACCATAAGGCTCAATGCACACTGGGCTTAAAAAAAAACTCCAGTTCCCTTGGTAGAAAAAAAAACACTAATAGAGCCTTTTTGTACAGTTTATGCGAGTTTAGCATTTTTTTTTCTGCCAGAAAACGCCAATCAAAAACATTTTTTTTTCCAGCCTCTAAAAGCTAAGCTCAAAATATGCCTGTATTTGTCCTATTGTGCATGGACACATAGGACAACATTAGCTGCTTCTACAGGCAAAGCACAAAACTCTGGTGGAAGCAGCAATTTTTAGGCCAGTGTGCATAGAGCCTTATGCCGCGTACACACGATCAGACTTTCTGGCAGACCAGAGTCCATCGGACAATTCGATTGTGTGTGGGCTCCAGTGGACTTTTTCTTCCCAAAAGTCTGGCAGACCTAGAAATAAGACTGGCTTCAAATTTGTCTGCCGGGCTCGGCTTTTAGTGGACAATCCGTTTGTCTGTGTGCTAGTCCGACGGACTAAAACAGACGCTAGGGCAGCTATTGGCTACTAGCTATGAACTTTCTTATTCTATGTCATCACGTTCCAATCAGTCTGACTTTTGGAGTGATCGTGTGTGGCCAAGTCAGTTCGTTTGAAAGTCCGGCAGACCTCAGCTGCAAAGTCCATCGGATTGTCCGCCGGACCAAATCCATCGAAAAGTCCGGTCGTGTGTCGGCGGCATTAGAGATAATTCATGGAACATCTGCACAACATGAAAAATCCTGCTAAAGAAATGAGTATTTATATCCTGCATCTCTCAGCAGCAAACCACCTTAGGGATAAAGATGCTGCACTGGTATCCAGCTCACGTCACAATAGACTACATCATGGCTACATAAACAATGTCATGGAACAGACATCATGTGTTTGTTCTGTTGCATTACAACTTTCTCAAATATATGGGTAGACTATAATAGTCGAATGCTTTTTGAGAGAGCCACAGACAGATGTTTTTAGGAAAAACCAGTATGCACATATCACCTATGCAGCATCTAACTGGAAAGGCTATAAATTAAATAAAGTATTAAACTACATAGATCCACAAACATGGACTTATTGAATAAAGCACAGCAGAGTGACATTATGATGAGCAAGGCACCGTAGCACAATTGTTGAAATATTACATTGTATTCTAATAATAAAGATATATAATAATAAAAATATAACATGAAATAATAAAGGTAGTCAATTGGAAGATATGACTTGAAGATGTGCAATTGGACAGTTCAAGCATCCAGGTTTATATCATATGGAGAAATCTCGAGTGCCACCCTTATTTCAAGTAAACTACAGTTATAATTTCGGAAAGTCCATCCCAAACAATCGATTGTACTTTTGAGACTTGGTCAGACTGAAGGGGTCTTTACCACATGTGTGTACACCACAGGTATATGATCATTCCCTGATCCACAAGCCAGATAAGGTCATGCCCATGATCATCTGTGAGTAATTCTAGACAAAACGTAATTTGAAAAATTGCAATACCCTATACAATCAGATTTTATTTTTTATCGCTCAAGTTAGACTAAGGCATAATTGGTTGCTCTGGATGAGTACTGGATTGGTTGCTCTGGTTTTGTACTTTACTCATACTCTGGACTGGTTACTGTGGTTGAGTATTTTACTCATTATTATCACTCCTTGATCGGTCTAAAGATGCCCCCATTAAGTTTTATTCCATGAAGAGTGCTTATGTGCCAATATCCAAGTTTAACAAACCAGAATCCCCTCTGCTAAAGTCATCCCAGTCCATAATGAATTCTGACTGTGGGTTACTGCATGTATGCATAAAAACTCTTTATAGAATGAGTCCATATGTTTCTACCAGTGCCCAGTATAATATTACATTCCACTAACGCATGTCGTACTTACCACAGGTTTAGGCTTGCTGATCTCAACCAGCTTTGCCAGAATGTCCTCGTCTGAGAGCTGGTTGAAGAGGTGGGCATCATAAGCCATTGAAATAGAGATTTCTTCCATCATCTTTGCGGGTATTGCTGTGAACTGCTACGTCACTAGTGAAAACAGTCAATTAAGGGTCAGATAGGAGAAACCCCTTATAAGACCTCCATGAGGAGGAGGAAACAAACAAGGTAGAACTTCCAGCAAGTTTAGTTTCACTGGTGTAGGCTTGCAGGTGGGTTTCTGGGAGGAGCTTGCGTTACCTGTTTTTCTATTTTATTATCCGAGTATTCCTGTTCACTGCTTTCAAAAGCCCATTGTCACCTGCTTTTACAGGCATTACAACTCCACTTCAGCTTTCAGTTTTAAGTTCAGTGGTCTGCATGTGGAAGTAGGTTCACTGTGGCTTTCCGGCAACAGGTTGGATCAGTGAGACTGTCACCAGGCACAACACAAATTATTTAGCGTGAATCATCAGAGTGCTCAGGACTGTAAGTGAAGGAGTGAACTTAGAAAACTATTCAAAAAATGCCTGGAAAGCCAGGGATTGCTACATCAGCTTATTCTTTGTAAAACAGGATTCTTCCAAGCTAAGCATGGCAAAAACTAGGGAAGACAGGCTTGATCTCTATTGAAAAAAAAATTTTGCTAAGATAGCATTAGTATCTCAGTTAATGTAAAAACTGTTAACGTGACACGTTAGGAGAGGAACATTATCTGTACAATCTCTAACATAAAAGGACAAATAACTGACTCAGTCCTTCACAACTGTTGCAAGTTTAGCGGAGATCAAATCAAAAATCTGTTTGTTGCAGCAATATCGTGCAGACGGCTTTACAAATAAAAAAGAAGAAATGAGAAGAGATAAAAGGTTTCTTCAACAAAATGTGGTTCAAATGTCACAAATAATATAGTAGTTTATAAAGAGATGATCCCGATTGAAACAAAAATAAAAATTGCACAAAACAGGATGACATTTTCACTTTCCCTGCACGTCCATCCTCTCCCGTTTCCTCAGTCTTTTCTTCCTGGAACACAGGTCCAATATTTGCACAGTGACATGTCGGTGGTTTGCATCTCAATAGGCTGCTAAAACAGCAGCAAAGGGAGTGTAGAGCATAGCAGTGTAGCAGGCAGTCTCCATGGCAGGAGGAGGACGGGGAGACATTCGGCTGCCATCCTGGTAATACAGAGGCGTTTAACAGGCTAAACGTGAAATATTTGATGACATCCAGGAGATTACAGTCGTTAACTCTCTAAAGCCCGGTTGCAGTCACAGCTGCTGCCTCTTCTTCTTGGGCTTGGCAGGTGATCGATCTGGTTATTGTGCACAAGAGAGAAAGCTCAGGTGGAGGTCTCTGCTACAAGGGCAGGATATAAGAAAGCAGAAAAAGCACCTGTCTGCTGTCCTTATCTCATTGGGAGAGGCTGCTCCCTCCCACCAGACGTTCCTGCTGTGTCACACGTAACAAGGGCCAGTAAAATGTGAAATATGCGGTCACCGATGATCCCAGCACCAGCCTGAGACGCAGAGACTGGGTGGATTCAGAGGATGCACAGAGGGGAAGAGGACACCTGTTGCAGAAGCTGCTGCTGCCGTCTCCATAATCTTACTGGCTACCCACCAGATGGGGGACACCATCCTAACCAGAAGGACCAGCCACTAAATATTACAAGCATCCTGTTCATTTAATGTTCGAAAAAAATGGCATTCTGCAAGCAGGGCTGGGGGAGGGGGAGGGAAGATGAGATACTGATCACCATTTCCTTAAAGTCACAGCTCACGAGGCAGAGAGAGAAGGGAGGAAAGGGGGCATGTCATCGCCCTGCAGTTCTGCTTATCAAGACAAAAGGAAAATGTGAATCCAAGCTTTGCAAGCTATTCATTATGGATATTTAAAGAGTCAGTCCACCCGAAACTGATATTTCAGTGACAGGTAGATATTACTGAGCTGAATCACCAGATGGTATGTTCTTCTATATTTGAGGTCCAATGAATGTGAGATCTCGCTATTGGAGCGCCCTGTTCTAACTCCCTCTGATGCAGATTGTTGCGTCTTTTGCTACTCATCTCAATGGTCAAGACAGGATGGTGGAGTCTCCAATAAAGTTTCAGAGATATGAAAAGCAAGATTCAACCATCTACATTTACCTAGAACTGAAATACTGTATAATTCTGATTCCTCTTGTATCAAATTGTATTGTAACGGTAATGTCTGCCTTCATTTCGTAAAGCGCTGCGCAAACTGTTGGCGCTATAAAAAATACCTGTATAATAATATAGTCAAGATTTTTGGATGTACTGACCCTTTAAACAGCATAAGGCATGTCTAAAAATGGGAAGGTGGTTAATTTTAACCTTGAAGGTATTGAATATTAACAGGTCGGGCTAGTTCCACATTTGATCAATCAATAATACCACTAATAACATTTAAGATGTTTAATTCCTCTACCTTCTTGTTTACACAAAAAAGACTTAACCCCTTGCCTACCGGGCACTTTTATCCCATTCCTGACCAGGTCAGTTTTCAGCTTTCTGTGCTGTCACACTTTGAATGACAATTGCGCAGGCATGCAACACTGTACTCATATGACATTTTTATAATTTTTTTGAGACAGAGAGGTATTCATTTTTTGCTAAACAAACAAAAAATACCAACCGTAAAAAAATAGAAAATAAAATAAAAAAGGTTTTCTTTGTTTCGGTTATAAACATTTGCAAATAAGTATTTTTTCCTCTTCCCTGATGAGGCTGCATTGATGTTCGAGGACTGGCACTGATGAGGCTGCACTGCTTATCAGGGCACTGAGTGTAAGGCCCCTTTCACATGGGCACCTCCACTTAGTGGAATCTACTTGCTCAGCAGGGGGGGGGGGAAATCGCTCCGCTGATCCCTGCTGAGCAGATGGATGGCAGGTCCGGGTCTGCACTGCATAACACTGTCCCGCTATGGGGAAACTGGATGGAGATGGACTGCCTGTCCATTTCCATCCAATCCGATGTGGCAGACAGGTGGAAAATAGGACCACCATGCATCTGTTTTTGGCGAACAGGATTGAATTGGATGGTGGCGCGTGTCAGAGGACGTGTACGCTGATATCCGCTGCTCCATAGAGGAGACTGGAGGTGCCAATCAGGTCTGCCTGAAAAACTGATAGGTGGACCTGATCAGACAGCCCATGTGAAAGGGCCCTTATTGTCTCCTGTCCAAGGATAGCTGGTTACCGGCTTCCGTTTCCTCACATGGTGACAGTGATGAGGAATGAAATTGCCAATAACCAGCATTTGTATACAAGGGATCAGCTGTGATTGGACACAGCGGATCACATGGTAAAGGGTCACTGTGATTGGCTCTTTACTTCGGACTGTGTTCAGCGGTGTGCAAAGGACACAGCGATCACAGATATACATGCAGGGGGGTGGGGTTCTAGGAGGACACCAATAGGCACCCTCCCAGAACTAGACGACTGCACTGTAGCTGTCTTTTGTAAGTGGTTAAACAACACAGGGCAACAACCATTATGTGCTATAAGCTATACAAAAAGATGGCAACCACCCCAATTTATAACTAGCCTTTGCAGTAAGGAGCACATGGAGGAATGAGCTTCCTCCAGGCAAACCTGCCCTTAATTTATCCACTGCTATATATGCTTCAACTTGGAGACTCTCAAAACTATAAAGTTAGGGCCGCAGTACACAGAGGAGCCTTGACATGGGTGGCTTGGCAGCTTCCGCATATATTTACAATTATGTGCAATAAAACCCTCCTGTTTCTAACGTGAATTGTTAGACAGGGTCCATTTGGTTTGTTTGCAGGCTAGCTGGTAAGTGTGCTGAGAAATTGTTTATGATTATGTGCAATGGATGTCGGAAGCACAGAGAAAGGAGACATGAAGGTGAATACCGATTGGCTGCTATACTACTTTTTACTTTATTCTCATTTTATTAAATAAATAGGGGGGAGTAGTTTAACTTTTAGAACTTATATATTTATATATATTAATAAATTGTATGGAATTGCAGCTGAAAATCTGTACATTTAATAAAGTGTAGAAGTGACAGCTACACAAAGCCCTGATTTTGCTAGTGTTGCAACTATTCCAAGTATTGCTTGTTTAGGAATTATCCATCACAGAGGAATGTTACCCACAAAACCCAGCACAGAGAGTGCAATGCCTATACACTGGCTTTGTAGATGGCGGAGCTGTGAGTTCATCCATAGAGCTTGCACCACCAAAGTCCCTGTGAAGCACAAGACTTGCACTGGATTTACCTCTCCGGAACTTACCCATAACAGAAATATTACAATCGGTTGAAAACATTACAAAAATAAATATTAGCTTTTTATTTTGCTTGATCATGTGACAAAGACGTGCTCAATTACATTACATTTATTCAGAGTTCGTACACAAGTGATGCACAGTTGCGGACTGAATGATCAATCTCCCATGACTGTAGACATGTAGGAGAAAGCATTATTGATTACACTCCTCTTCTCTGAAGGCTTGAATAGAGAATATAATTAAAGGTTTAAAAATTTCCTACTTATTAGAATAATTTCCAGTTTTAGGTCCAGTGAGACTAACCCAATGACAATAAAGCAATTTGCCATAAATAACTGATTCATCGGCATAAAAGTTATCTGAAAACATTAGACATTTCCTAGTTGGTTGTCACCTTTTCCCCCAAGATGGCTCCCACAGTGCTCCACCCTTCACCCCTCCATGGGGGGCAATCTGCATGTTTGTAGAATGAGCTTTCATTAGAAAGATCGTATGGAAGCCAGATTGTGCATGCATGACTAGCTGCCATTTAATGACTATAAATAGCTTTTTTACATTTTTCATCTTTGAAATGAAAAATCAGTGTAGCTGAATTGTTTTTTTATGCAATGTGTCTTCCATTGAAATCAACGGAAATTAGGGCTGCTCGATTAATCGTTAAGAATCGTTATCACGATTTTTTTCCCCGTTGCGATCTTGACAAAGTATTTCCCGATTCTTTCTATGCAGAGAATTCTTTCTGCTCTGCTAAAGCCAACAGCCATCAAAAGAAAGGAAAAAAAAAAAAAATACAAAAAAAAATGGGGCAGTCTGCCAAGAATCACAACATCTTTAGCAGTGGAACTAAAGTATAAACATTGCAACGATTTGTCCTTTAAAGGAATGTACTTTGGTGTGTAAATGAGGGAAGTTTAACCACTTAAACACTAAACCTTTATTCTGACATTTGTTGGTTTCAAGTTAAAATATTTTTTTTGTTGCTAGAAGATTACTTAGAACCCCTAAACATTATACATTATATATATATATATATATATATATTTTTTTTAGTAGAGACCCTAGAGAATAAAGTGGTGGTTGTTGCAATATTTTATGTCACACTGTATTTCCGCAGCAGTCATTCAAATGCAATTTTTTTGGGAAAAAATTACACTTTAATGAATTAAAAAAAAAAACTAACCAGTAAAGTTAGCCCAATTTTTTTGTATAATGTCAACGATTTTACGCCACAAGAATCGTGATCTTTTTGTTCTAAGCAAAAAAATAGTGATTCTCATTTTGGCCAGAATCGTGCAGCTCTAACGGAAATGTATGAAACGTGTTGTGACGCATGAGGGCTTTGTGACACACAAAAACCAATCATGACGTGTATCAAGTGCATTGTAATGTGCGTCAAAGACATTTGACAAAGCATGTTAAAGAGGAAGTAAACCCTAATGGGTTTACTTCCTCTTTGATTTCCTACAAAGGTAAAGCATAATGGACTACTATGCATCGCATAGTAGTCCATTATGTGTCACTTACCTGACACAGGAGCCAGCGAAGTCACCGCTGTCCCCTGTAGTCCGGAGCATCCATCTTCTCGGTGGGTCTCCATGGGTCACGCTGCCCCGCTGCTGTCATTCGAAGAAGCTGCGACATATCGCATGCGCCGTAGACAACGGTGCCTGTATTTTGGCAAATATCTCCTAAACCGTGTAGGTTTAGGAGATATTTCTTGGACCTACAGGTAAGCCTTAATCTAGGCTTACCTGTAGGTCAAAGTGGTTTGTAAGGGTTTACAACCACTTTAACACGCATCGATGTGTGTGCCATGTGTTTCCATTGGCGTCAAAGAAAAACACATCACAGAGTAAAATGAATAGGTGTTAATCCAACCTTAAAGTGAACCTGGGCTTTGCTTATGTACTCCCCTTCTTTTGATTTCCTGCCACTCTGGCCTCCAGAATTGAAGAAAAAACCCTTTACTTGCAGGTATGAGAAGCTTGCTATTTAGGCTAGGTTCATATCTATGCATGTTTGGTTGGTGCATTTTTTAGGCACCTTTCCCCACACGTTTTTAATGCATTTTGGGATGTGTTAATGTTTCTAGGAACAGGTGTCTGTTGTCATGCAGGAAACGCACCAAAAACACATGTACATGCATTTTTGATGTGATTTCATTGTAGTCTATGGAGCCAAAAATGTGAACCTAGCCTTACTCCTCCTGACATCACTGGTGTTTGTTTTTTGGCTGTTTGGGCACCAGCGCTGTCACACTGGGACGGGGGGAGTCCTCAACCCTGTGTTATTTGGAGCTTACATACTGTAAGACCTCATCAAATGTAGTGGCAGGGAGCAAAAGGAAGGTGAATATGTACAGCTGAGTGGGTGGCAGGTTAAGTTAACCCCTTGCTTCTTCCTGTGTAGGCAAAGCACCGGTTCACTTTAAAGTGTAACTGTACTTAAACCATAAAGTTTGAGTTGATGCAATGCTGTACTCTATGCCTTTGCTTGCTGTGGTCTGTGACCGTTTGCTTTTATTACTTGTGCCTTATTGTTCCTTCTTTGATTTCTTTGTTTCCCTTGAAATTTCAATAAAATGTCAGTTTTCAAAAAAAAAAAAACCATAAAGTTTATTGTCAAACAGGGATTAATTTGCACAATTTATTCAGGAAAAGCAATTTGTAGAAAAAAAAAAAAATGCAACTTTGGCATAGAATTCTCAATTACAAGCATCAGAGCACTTCTTAAGGCCCATACACATGATTGGACTTTTTGACAACAAATATGCAAATTGGCTGTTTTAAGGCAACGTCCGACCATATGTACGCTCCATTGGACAAACTTTTTCGGTTTTCATTGGACAAAAGTTCACTCTGCAAACAGTCAAACATTTCGGTAACAAAAGTCCGATCGAGCAAAATCCGATCGTGTGTACAGAAAACCATGCATGCTCAGAACCAATGCAGACAACAATACATAATTTGACCAAAGAGCGGTGGTAAAGAACAGAAAAACCACATGATTTGGGGAAAGTTCGCTGAAAGTTCATGGCCAACGCCCTTTGGAAAGAAATCCATGGAAAAGTTTGTTTGAAGTCCAATCGTGTGTATGAGGCTTTACAGTTCCTAGGCACCCTCCAATCCTCTAGCCTCCTAGATGTCTGTCAGGAGTTTCACTACAGAAGAGGCATATTTTGTCCTCTCCTCCTAATTAAAATGATAGTGTCAGACGGTAGGTCTACAAACAGGAGGAGCTTCCCACTGAGTTTGCAACTTCACTAATTTAATTAATTTACCTACAGTCCGAACTCCATCATTCACAGCTGACTTGTCACAAGAAATATAAGGCTGCTTGAGTCCAGGTCCATTTTAAACTAACCACAGTTGTTTTTGGCTGAATCAGGCCGTGTATGCTCCCTGTGCAAGACCACCGATACCCGCTATAAGGATAGAGTGGAAGGTATTTGTTACAATTGGTCAGGCAAGTTAGAACACCTGTTACAAATGTTACTGCCCCTTCCCCATCACCTTCCAATGAGCAGTTGACAGAGCTATTCTCTTATTGCTGAAAAACAGATCATGAATGGCAATTTGCTGTACCATGTGGTTCTACTATTCCATAGACCTTGAAAGAGATCCTGTCACCAACTTAAAGGAGGAGAAGTTCACCTTTCGTAACATGTTACGAACTGACCGCCCCCCAAGGTGCGAGTAGCCCGATACACTGACAGATCTGCATGGCACCAGCCACCTGCTGATCGCTGGTGCAATACTTTACAGCAGGGATCTGCAATTAGCGGACCTCCAGCTGTTACAAAACTACAAGTCCCATCATGCCTCTGCCTCTGGGTGTCATGCTGTCGTGGCTGTCAGAGTCTTGCTATGCCTCATGGGATTTGTAGTTCTGCAACAGCTGGAGGTCCGCTAATTGCAGATCCCTGCTTTACAGGCTCCTTCAACAAAAAATAATCAATTCTAATTTATTTACCTGCAAAAAAAAAAAAAAAGTGCATTTATTATTTATTTTTATTTTTTTAAATTGAACTACTCCTTTAATCACTTGACCACTGGGCACTTAAACCCCCTTCCTAACTAGACCAATATTCAGCTTTCGGTGCTCTCACACTTTGACAATTACTCAGAGTTTGTGCTTTTTTTCCACACAAATAGAGCTTTCTTTTGGTGGTATTTAATCACCGCTGGGTTTTTTATTTTTTGCGCTATAAATCAAAAAAGACCAAAAATTCGGTAAACAAACAAAAACATTCTTTGTTTCTGTTAAAATTTATTGCAGAGTATTGGCGAGTATTGCACAGTGCTGCAGAGTATGGGCAGAGTGTTGCACAGTATTGGCAGAGTATTGCACAGTGTTGCAGAGTATTGCACAGTGTTGTAGAGTATTGCACAGTGCTGCAGAGTATTGCACAGTGCTGCAGAGTAAGGGCAGAGTATTGTCACTGGGCTGTGGGCTGGATGTGTATTGCCCACAGCGCTGCTGCCATCTAGGGATGAGCCGAACATCCCCTGGTTCGGTTCGCACCAGAACTTTCGAACAGACCCCAAATTCGAACGAACTTTAGAACCCCATTGAAGTCTATGGGACTCGAACGTTCGAAATTAAAAGTGAATTTTAACGGCTAATATGCAAGATACTGTCCTAAAAAGGGTTTGGGGACCTGGCTCCTGCCCCAGGGGACATAGGTCAATGCCTAAAATGTTTTTAAAAATGGCCGTTTTGGCGGGAGCACTGATTTTAATGACGATTAGTGAGAAAAAAATAAAATAAAGAAATATTCCTTTAAATATGGTGCCTGGGGGGTGTCTGTAGTATGCCTGTGAAGTGCCACGTCTTTCCCGTGTTTAGAACAGTCCCTGCACAAAATGACATTAAACGGAAATAACACCATTTAAAACTGCTTGCGGTTTTAATCTTATATCTGGTTCCTGCAATATGGTTGAAAATCATTGAGAAAAATGGCATGGGTAGCCCTCCCTGCCCATAACCAGCCTATTTGGGTCTTGTATGCATATTAAGGGGAACCCTGTACCCATATTAAAAAAAGGAAATGCGTGTGGCCCCCAGGCCCTATATACTCAGAACAGCAGTATACAGGCGGTGCAAACAAGACAGGGACTGTGTAGGTTTGTTGTGTTAAGTTGAATCTGTTTGTAATTTTCAACTGGTACATTTTTAAAGTGTAGCTCCAGTCAAAAAAAATATTTTTAAGCTTTTTGGAAAACATAGGGAAGGGTTATCACCCCTGTATAATTTGTTTTGTCGTCCATCTTTTTTCATCTCACTTGCTGTTGTCTCCTTCTGTTTGCAAGTAGGAGATGTTTGTAAATTGGATGTTTGAAAGTAGAGGCCTGCCCTATATGCTCTGCAGAAATGGTGGAACAAGGTGTTGGTTTTGCCACAACATTGTAAGCCCTCAAAGTGACTCTTGGTGGGCGCTGGAGCGCCCTGCTGTGAACGATTATATCAAGAATTGTAATTACATGCCATTGTTGAACAGTGATAGAAAAATTGACCTTTGGTGGTTGTGGTGCTGGTGCCACAACACTATAAGTCCTCACCGTTACTCTGGGTGGGCACAGGAAGGGGCCCTCCTGTGAAATATTATATCAAGAATTGTAATTACATATCCCTGTTAAACAGGGGCAGAAAAATTTGGCCTTAGGCACTGCTGCTGGTGCCACCACACTGCAACCTCTCCCATATACTCTAGTTTTAATGCAGAAATTAGCCCTGCTGCAAAGCATTGCATCAAAAATTTTAATTAAACGCCCCTGTTAAACAGGGGCAGAAAAATTGGGCCTTAGGCACTGGTGCTGGTGCCACCACACTGCAACCTCTCCCATATACCCTTGTTTGATTGCAGGAATTAGCCCTGCTGCAAAGCATTGCATCAAAAATTGTACTTAAATGCCCCTGTTAAACAGGGGCAGAAAAATTGGGCTGATTGCATCACCCAGAACCAGAAATGTTCTTCCAACATATCAGCGGAGGAGGAAGAGGATAGACAATCAACATAACAGGACAGTCACTCAGCATCAGCATAGGCAGTCTTGAAGGGATGTGATATTTCAAAAAAAAATTATTCTGTTACATCAGCTTCAGGTGCTTGGTAGCTGTGGGTGATCCAAGACTGATTCATCTTGATGAAGGTCAGTCGATCAACTGATTCGGTGGACAAGCGCACCCTGTGATCGGTAACAAAGCCACCAGCAGCACTGAAGGTGCGTTCCGAAAGAACGCTGGATGCAGGACAGGCCAGTAGCTCAATTGCATACTGTGCAAGCTCTGGCCAGTGATCCATCCTCAAGACCCAGTAAGCCAGAGGATTTTCGGTGGGAAAGGTGTCCAAGTCTGACCTTGCCCCTAGGTATTCCTGTACCATGTAAATCAGACGCTGGCGATGGGTGCTGGAACCGATCATACCTTGGGGCTGCGGACTAAAAAATTGTCTGAAAGCATCGGTCAGACGGCCACCTTCTCCACCGCTCCTTCTGACCGATGCCTCAGCAACACGTTGTCCAGGACCAGGAGTTTGTAACCTCCCAGTCTCTGGGAACGCGTTGCACAGACCTTTCTGCAAGGCCTCCCGGAGATGTCTCATCCTCTGCTCCCTCTGCGATGGCAAGATAAGGTCGGCAACCTTACCCTTGTACCGTGGATCAAGGAGAGTGGCCAGCCAGTAATGGTCCCTCTCCTTGATCCGAAGAATACGAGGATCCTTCCGCAGGCTTTGCAGGATCAGGGAGGCCATGCAGCGTAGGTTAGCTGAGGCATTCGGTCCGGAGTCCTCTGGGTCACTAAGGACAACATGATCCGCAGCTACCTCCTCCCAGCCACGTACAAGTCCACGTGTTTCTTGGGACTGTAAATCATCCCTACAAGACTGCTGCTGCTGATGCTGAGTGCCAGCCTCCACCTCCATGCTGACACAATCATCCTCCTCCTCCTCCTCCTCCTCCTCCTCATCCTCTTCCTGTGTGATGGGTGGCACAGCAGGAACACTGTCTGGATAAAGGGGGCCTTGAGAGGCAAGGAAGTCCTCCTCTTCCTGCCTCTGTTCTGCCTCAAGTGCCCTGTCCATTATTCCACGCAGCGTATGCTCCAAGAGGTGGACAAGAGGTACAGTGTCACTGATGCATGCACTGTCACTGCTCACCATCCTTGTGGCCTCCTCAAACGGTGACAGGAAAGTGCATGCATCCCTGATCATGCCCCACTGGCGTGGTGAGAAAAAACCGAGCTCCCCTGACCCTGTCCTGGTGCCGTAGTCGCACAGGTACTCATTGATGGCCCTCTGCTGCGTGTGCAGCCGCTGCAGCATGGCCAACGTTGAGTTCCATCTGGTGGGCATGTCACATATAAGGCGGTTCTTGGGCAGGTTCAACTCCTTTTGGAGCTCAGCCAGCCGAGCACAGGCATTAAATGATCGGCGGAAATGCACACAGACTTTCCTGGCCTGCTTCAGGACATCCTGTAAGCCGGGGTACCTGCCCAAGAACCGCTGCACCACCAGGTTAAGGACGTGAGCTACACAGGGCACATGGGTCAGTTGTCCCTGTCGGAGGGCGGAGAGGAGGTTGGTGCTATTGTCACAAACCACCATTCCTGGCTTAAGCTGGCGTGGCGTCAACCACCTCTCGGCCTGCCCCTGCAGAGCTGACAAAACATCCACCCCAGTGTGGCTCCTGTCCCCCAAACAAACCAGCGCAAGCACGGCATGGCATCGTTTTGCCTGCGTACTTGCGTAGCCCCTGGAACGCCTACGAAGCACCGCTGGTTCTGAGGACAGAGCACTGGAAGAGGCCATGGAGGAAGAAGAAGAGGAGGGGGTGGAGGAGAGAGGTGTGTCACAACCAATAGTAGCATTTTGGAGGCGTGGTGGCGGAACAACCTCCAACACTACTGCACCTTGTCCTGCATCCTTCCCAGCTGACAGAAGAGTGACCCAATGGGCCGTGAAAGACAGGTAACGTCCCTGTCCATGCCTGCTGGACCATGAGTCAGCGGTAATATGCACCTTACCGCTGACCGCCCTGTCCAGCGAGGCAAGGACATTGCCTTCCACATGCCGGTAGGGAGCCGGAATCGCCTTCCATGAGAAAAAGTGGCGTTTGGGGACCTGCCACTGAGGAACCGCACATTGTACAAACTCACGGAAGGGGGCCGAGTCTACCAACTGAAAAGGCAGCAGTTGAAGTGCTAGCAATTTAGCCAAGCTAGCATTCAACCGCTGGGCATGTGGATGGCTGGGAGTGAACTTCTTTCGCCGGTCCAGCAGCTGGGGCAGGGACATTTGCCTGCTATAATCGGACGTGGGTGTACCGCTAGCAGAGTTCCCGGAAGCACTTGGCTGTGACATACCTAATTCTACACCTTCATTCCTCTCAGAGCAGGTTTCAGAGAGGACTGAAGGTCTAGTGGGGTTGGAGATGCCAGCTGATGAGGAGCAAGGAGAGGTCCGCTTTGTTCTTTGGTGTGGGTCTTTGAGGTACGCTTGCCAACGAGCTGCATGGCAGGTCAACATATGTCTGGTCAAGCATGTGGTGCCCAAGCGGCTGATGTTTTTTTGGCCACGTGAGATACGCTTGAGACATATGTTGCAAATAGCAGCGGTGCGATCTGATGCACTCGTCTCAAAAAAGGCCCACACCAAAGAACTTTTAGAATAACGCGCAGAGGCAGCGCCCTGCACAGGCGGAGCTCTGCGGTGTGATTCAGCCGGTGTGCTGCCCCTAAGCTGGCCCCCGGAGGGCATCCTGCCTCGTTGGACATGTGCCTCCTCCTCCTCCTCCTCTCTCCTTCCAGGCACCCACGTGCAGTCAGTGCCCTCATCATCCCCTCCCTCTTCATCGCTGTAGCAAACCTGGCAGTATGCTGCAGCTTGTGGAACATGACTGCCAGATTGCTGTCCTTCTTGAGCATCCCCTCTCTCTGCGCTCACGCTACTGCCTTCCTCTAGCTGAGTGTCATCATCAGAGCCCACAAAACACTGGGCATCCTCCTGGAGCATGTACCCAACAATGTGCTCAAAGAGTTCAGGAGACTCCTCAGGAGGACGCGGTGGGTCTAGGGAAGGAGTCACTGATGATGACATTGAGAGGAGGGAAGACGATGCGTTGGCAGCTGCTTTGCTAGTACCCTGAGACTGGGTGAGAGAGGATGAGGAGGATGAAGAGGGCTTGGTCATCAACTCTACCAAGTCGTTGGCATGTTGCGGCTCAACATGTCCAGCTGCCGAAAAGAAGGACAAGCGTGTCCCATGGCCACGTGCTGATGACAATGCACCGCGTCCACGACCAGCACTGTTGTCTCTAGACACAGAGCCTGCTTGCCCTCTTATCGGCTCGCGCCTGTCTGCCTCTCCTTGCTGGCCTTCCAGACATGGTAATGGCCTGAAGGGAGTTGGGTAGTGTATATTGTGCTAGAGGCACACAACACCCACTAACTCCTGCAGATGCCTTTATTATAGAACACCAGAGATAAAGGGGTATATACAGATGTATACTGTGCTGTGCTGGAGGCACACACAACTTCCAATAACTCCTGCAGATGGCAAGTGGTCTCAAATAGAGAAGAGCTATGTAGGTGGATATAGTGGTATGTACTGGGTACAGAGCACGCAGACAGCACGCACAAGCTCCTAACATGACTGACTGCAAGCTCTATTATAAAAGATAGATCACTAGCTATATAGGTGAGGTGAATATAGCGGTGTATACTGCGGTCAGGGCACGCAGACAACAACCACTACACAACAGCAAGATCGAAAATCGGCCGAAAACAATCGGTGTGTACTGTGTTGAAGGTACACAGAACACCCACTGCTTCAGACGCCAACACACTACACAAGGCCGCTGCGCTGGCGGCCTTATATAGTGTGGGGCGTGCACTACACAGCCTGAGCTATGATTGGCCACAGGCATCCTGCTTGTGGCCAATCGTGGCTCTCCTCGCTACTGGCACTGCGATTGGCCAAGCATGCGGGGTCACAGTGCATGCTTGGCCAATCATGAGCCAGCAATGCACTGCGCCATCGCAGTGCATTGTGGGCCGTGACGCCACGCGAATTTGGCGCGAACGGACCAAAATGTTTGGACTTCGCCGAACGCCGAACGTATGTTCAACTCGAACACGAAGCTCATCCCTACTGCCATCTCTCCCCCTCTCCCTGTATTGATCGGTACAGAGAGGGGAGGGAGGAACCGGCATCATGACGTCATTTGACGGAGCAATCACGTGGTAAACGGCCGCTATCAGCAGCCGTTTACCGTGATCCGTGATGCAGGATGTTCCCGGGTGCGCACAGGAACAGGATTCTGTGAGGACATCCCACAGTAGCCTGAAGGACTGTAGCCATCTTTCGGCTATAGCACAGTCGGCATGTGGTTAAACAAACCTGGATGCAAAATAACAGAAAAATCAAATAATTTTAGTGCTTACTTGCAGCTTTTGTCCTTTCCATAAACAATATATATTAATTTTAGGGCTGTTGCTGATTAAAATTTTCGTGTTCGATTAATCGATTTTTTAAAATCGATTAATCTACTAATTTCGATTGATTATAACACTGATCCAACTACTTTTAGCTGATCTCCTTGCATTGCATTAGTCAGTGGTAAATGTGGTATACACTATATACAATCACCTGACACTAGTTAGTTTCCACAATCCATGACTTAACTTCACAGTTCACACAAATATGTATTTATTTAATTCAAACTGTAGCACTGACGTAATTTTTTTAAATTAAACTTTAACAAAAACATTGAAAGTTAGTTTAACTTTAATTATAAAATGTATCTAGTATATTCACTGTCAGTCACTTTATAGTAGGCAAGTAGGCATCACTTTAGCCAGTCACGCAGACATACCAGAGTGTTTACATTTTGTTGTATTTTTTACAACAATGTTAAAAACTGAGGTTATCAAATTTGCCTAGACTTAGCTCACTGAATGATCCCAGTTAACCACATCCATATTTACCATCATTGTCCAGGCTGTCCGGTGACGTCATGGACATTGACGTCACCGGACTCCTCCCCCTTCCCTTTGTTAGCAGAGGGAGGCACTTGGGGAAGGGGGGAAGAGTCCGGTGACGTCGATGTCTGTGACATCACCAGATGGCTGACGGAACTCCCTGAAGACCCAGAAGCCGGCAGAGAGGTGAGTACCGACCAAAAAAATTTTGATCGATCAAAAAAAATATGAACGATTAATCGAGGAATTAATCTTTAATTTTGAAATAATAAAAAAGGTGCAGCGCTTAGATTATATATGACAATATCTATATAATCTTTTACCAGTGTAAATAATATAATCAACTTTAATAGTGAAAAAAACTCTGCATAAATTAACACTATTAATGATTCTATGTTTTAGACAACACTATATACAAAAAATAAAAAATTGATATACGTATATCCACCAAGGTGAACGTGTTAAGAGTCCATAAGTGAAACAATATGGTGACAAAGTGCAATATCTTGAGAGGTTATAGTGACTTCAGTGAATGCTTTGCAGAAATCCACCACCCCTTGAGAGGAGGCTTACCAGATGTTATGGACCCAGTTAGGTATATACCTAGTGAGTCACACGAGTTTATCCCCAGACGATGCCTGTTTAGGAGAAACGCGTCGGGAAGGGCTCGTTGATGCCACTGCATTGCCAGATTTTATTTCCATGCTTGTATTTGCCTGTAATATGTGAGTACCCATTTATGCTTTTAATGTTAATAAAAGTTTTAAATGGTATTTCACTATGAGGCTGTATTTTCTTTTTGGCCTATAATATACGTGGAAGAATCTCTGTCCTCAATCACCCCAAAAGGTGGATAGCCATTTCATCTATTTTTGGGTCATCTCTCTGTCTACTCTGGTACCCATGAGAAGTTACAAGTTTGCCAGCTGTTTTTTCATGTGGATTTACATCAATAAACTCGTGTGACTCACTAGGTATATACCTAACTGGGTCCATAACATCTGGTAAGCCTCCTCAAGGGGTGGTGGATTTCTGCAAAGCATTCACTGAAGTCACTATAACTTCTCAAGATATTGCACTTTGTCACCATATTGTTTCACTTATGGACTCTTAACACGTTCACCTTGGTGGATATACGCATATCAATTTTTTTTTTTTTTTTGTACATTTGTATATAGTGTTGTCTAAAACATAGAATCATTAATAGTGTCAATTTATGCAGAGTTTTTATTCACTATTAAAGTTGATTATATGATTTACACTGGTAAAAGATTATATAGATATTGTCATATATATATATATATATATATATATATAATCTAAGCGCTGCACCTTTTTTTTTATTTCACCATTTTGTTTGTTGCAGTAAGTCTGCGGCGCTGGCAGCTATTATTTATTTGTTGTTTGTGCATAGCACGTTTTTTTCTCACTTTATATAATCTTTAATTTTCCCAGCTCTAATTAATTTGCAATGCGTCTTTTTATTTGCTAGCAAATTTTCCTTCTTCAGGAAGAGTCAATTTCCTAAAAAATACATTGAGAGGACAGAATCTGGAGCAGCTGTGCAAAGCAACCAATCAGCTTTTGACTTTAATTTTCAAAGCTTAACTAAACACACTGAAAATAGTGGCTTTATAGTCTGACTAAAATTTTAGTCTAATTTTAGTCATCTGTATTGTTTTAGTTGACTAAAATAGGGTTAATTTAGTTGACGTAAATATTTTCGTCTATGAAATTACCACTGCTCACAAAGTATGTCATGTAACATAGGTGAGGCACTTTTATGGGACAAATTATGCCAGAGCTGTAAGCACACATAATTAAATACATTTCTCATACATGTAGTCACAATTCTGGAATTACTTTCGTAATGTGTCGCAGTCTCAGCTATGCACGCTTCTTGTGTAGTGTTGGCCATCATTGACTCAGGACACAAGAAACACGACCAACTTCTGCAAATTGGATTATTGGCTCTACTTTTTAGGCTGCATCTCTGATAAAATACAATTCTGGATGTACAGCTGGTAACAGGGACACAAGGGAATGATTTTAATTTCTCCCCCAACTATCCTTAAAAGAATAAACCTTTTGTCTGTTGGATCTGTAAGCCCTTGTACACACGGTCGGACATTCCGACAACAAAATCCATTGGATTTTGTCCGAAACTGGTGTTGCATACACACCGTCGGACAAAGTTGTCGGACAATCCCATCGTTCGGAGCGTGATGACATTATTTAGTTCAGGCTAGTAGCCAATAGCTTTGGTCTAGGAATTTTATCTGAGCATGTGTGGCACTTTGTCCGATCGGAATTCTCTACAAACGATCGGACAAAGTCCGATCGGATCATGTTGTCAGAAATTTTTTATATCCAGCTCTCAAACTTTGTTGGTCGGACATTCCGACGGAAAAAGTCTGATGAAGCCCACACACGTTCGGATTATCCGGCAACACGGTCCGATCGGACATTTTCCAGCAGAATGTCTGACCGTGTGTACAAGGGCTTATGAAATGACAACCCATGAATACATGTGAGTCCAGTTCTTGACATCCTTCTGAAAATGTTCATTGTCCAGATGACTGCTGACCCACTGACTTTAACATGGTCTCCAAGCAAAAAGCTACATTTATAAGTATTTACTGTTTTACTTATCAAAGTAATTGTAATTTGGTCAGCGATTCTTGTGATCACGCTGCTACATTCTTAATAACCTACTGATCAGCTGCTTGCTGATTTGACAGGTAATGATGCAGATTCTATGTCCAATATGGGCGCTGGAGGTGAACAGGTGACCCGCAACTCTGAGCCCAAAAGATGAATGGCTTTAACAATGTTTGCTCTGGTCTGGCTGTGCAGAAATTCTGTGTAATATACAAGGCTGAATGCACAGTGCTACAAATCCTTTGGGAGGTAAAACTGTAAACATTTATACTAATGAGGGAAAGCTTAAGCTTAAAGGCCTTAAAGTTGACCTTTCTGCAAAAAATAATAAATGCACATTTTTTTGCAGGAACAATAATTTATTATTTCTTGCACAGGAGTCTGCAGAGCATTGCACTCGCTATCAGTCGGTTGCGGATGCAAGTTCAGGCTCCACCAAACATGTCTTGTGGCTTTCTACTTGTACCTCCACACAGGCTTTCTGTTAGAAAACTGGAGGACTTGTCAGCGGGTTACGAGGGCACGCATCTGCACTCCCACAGCCCATTGAGGAGTATAAGCTGTCTGCTGCAGTGGTAGATGGTACATTTTTCTCATTCACTGATTCTTGTGAACAAATGACGTGACTGTGCAGGAGGGGCCCTGCACAGCTGCACCGTTTTCAAATGTGGCAGCGGGTGAAAGGAGAAAGATCCCGTCTGCGGTCATAGGGAGAGGGGAGAGGGGGCTCGAGGGTTCTGAGGAAAGGTATTGGAGCATATTACATCTGATATATGGGAGAACCTATTCTTTAACTCAGTGGTGGCCAAACTGGGGCCCTCTGCTTGCCTTTATCTAGCCGATTAGGCACTATTCCTCCCACCGACAAATGATGAGGCGCCATACCTTGTACTGACACCAACATTGGGGCATTATTTCTCCCACTGACATCAATGATGGGGCACCATTCCTTCCTCTGACACCCATGTTCGGGCATTGCTGCTTCCACTGACACCAGTGGTGGGGCACCATTCATTGCACTGACACCAATGATGGGGCACTATTCCTTCCACCAACACTAAGGATGAGGAACTTTTCCTCCTACTGATACCAATGATGGAGAACCAATCCTTCCTTTGACACCAAGGATGTGGCAATATGCTTTCCACTGATACCAATCAGTCATGTGATCCTGTAGCTCTAGCTCCCTTTTGTATGGGGACACTTGACAATGGCTGTGGGCCTTAGGAGCCATGCTGTCACATATAGGGATGGGAGCAGATTAAAAATTAAGTACACACATTTTTTTTGCAGGATTGGTAGGAGGGAATATCTTTAACCACTTCTCATATCACATCCTAGCGTTTAAGTGGTTATATCTGAATGATGCCTGCCATCAAAATCTGCAGGCATCATTCAGATATCATCTTTTTCTGCCGATGATTCCCTATCATGTAAAAACAAAATAGCGGCTGCTCGCCTCCCTCCAATGCTTTTGCTGGCTAGCCCGTGCGATCGGCAAACCGGAGAATGAATCGGCCAACGGTAGCCAATTACCATAGAGAATACAGCGGACCAGATGGTCCCCAGATCTTGCTGTAAAGAGGACCTGCAATGCCATGGGATGTATACATTCCTTGTAATAGGAATAAAAATTATAAAAAAACAAAAACATGAAAAAGGGGAAGTGTCAAAATAAAAAATAAAAGTAAAATAAACAATAATAAAAAAGAAAAAAATTAAAGTGCCCCCGTCCTCAAACACAGAAGCAAGCTCATAGGCACGTTGCGCCCGCATATGCAAACCACGTTCAAACAACACAACAACAAACAACACATCTGAGGTATCGCCACAAATGTTAAAACAAAAAAAAACTATGCAGATGCAGTCAGTGTCTATCCGAAGTACACATTTTCAAGTACTAGCTTTGCCTCTACAAAAAAACTAGTCTAACTCTATATACACATCAGTCAGTCAGAATTTTTTTTACCACCCAACAAAACCGGTTGAGACAAGGACTCCACTAGACCTCTGAAGGTATACTGTAGGCACCAAGCCATTAGTACCAGATCCTTTAAGTCCTGTAAGTTGTGAGGTGGTGCCTCCTTAAACTGAACTAGTTTTTCCAGCACATCCCACAGACGCTAAATTGGATTGAGATCTGGAGAATTTTGAGGCCAAGTCAATACCTCAAACTCATTGTTGTTACTCAAACCATTCTTGAACTCAACAGACCATACTAACTTCTTCCATTGCTCCATGGTCCAGTTCTAATGTTCACATGCTCAATGTAGGTGCTTTGGACTGTGGGCATGGGTCAGCATGGCACCTATACCAATCATGCATTTTGTGATCTAACACCTGTGCATTGAAATAAGCATTAACTTTTTTTTAGCAAATCGAGCTACAGTAGCTCTTCTATTGGATAGGACTACACACCCCAGCCTTTGATCTCCACATGCAACACTGAGCCTTGGTCACTCGTGATCCTGATGCTGGTTTTCCTTCCTTGGACCAAAATCCCACAAAAGCTGCAGTTTTGGAGTTGCTGTAATCAGTTGTGTAGCTGTTGCAATTTGGCCCTTGTCAACGTCAATTAAATCTTTGCGCCTGCCCATTTTGTCTGCTTTCAAAACATCAACTTCAGGAACAACATGTTCACCGGCTGCCTAATATATCCCATCCACTTTCACATGCCATTATAACAAGATAATCAATGTTATTCATGTTACCTTTCAGTGGTCATCATTTTATGGCTGATCGGTGTATATATTTACAGATAAAGGAATAATCTGACCTCTATACAAGCATGGCAGAGATACTAGAATAGTCCAGGTGGGCTCACCACAGCACAGACATAGAAGAAAGCACTGTAATAGAAAGACCACTTCAATGTGCCGCAGAACATCCAGCACTTCATCTACATGAACACCTATTGGCATGAGAATAGATCAGAAACCGCCTTTCAAGAAGCACAATCACACAATCAAGTGCTAAACACAACACATTCAAAATTGTTTTTGGAAATGATAATACGCCAAACTGAAAAACTGCATTGATATACAAAAAATGGCAACATGAAAGTATATTTTTACATATCAATATTTCTTTAGTATTTCAATCTTCTAGAGGATTTTGACAGCAGAGCATAATCACAATGACAGAGTGAATCCCCCGACAAATGTAATATTTTGAAATGTAGAACGAGATGATCCTTACAGCATCACCATTTTCAGTAGATATCAGTCTTTTTTTGTGTCTGGCTTTGCAACAAATGAACCAGACTGCGCAATTCTGCCCCCTAGGGGCTGTCTAAAAAATGGCTCTTATCCGCTGAACACAAATGTTTGACAGACTTGCTCTGTAAGGTCACGTCTATGGATGAGCCTGTTCATCCTGCTCCATTACATCCTAATGGTGTGGGGACTCTGATACAGTCTAATCTTCATACGGCTACTTTGTCCTCAGATCATGCTGCCAGTTTCAAGATGGGGCGGCTGAAAGCAGCTGCATGTGAAAAAGACTGAATGAAAGAAGACCTGCAGAGATCATTTACATATCTATGTACATTACTTAATGAAACCCACATGTCTGCTTTTGTTTTCCTAAACTGGAGTCCTCACACAAAAGAAAATCCTTTTTTCTTGCATTTTTTCTTTTTACCTGAAATGAATTTGAATTAATTTAACCCATTCCAAACTAATTCATTAAAAAGCAATAACCTTAACAAAAGAAGTTGGATCTCTGAACAAGTTGCCTCCATTGAGACCCCAAACTGGTTCCCGATCCCTTCAGCGCCCATCACTCCCCCCACTTAGCCCTAATAAGATTCCACCTACACCATAACTTACTATACCCTAACCCACTTTCCCTAAACTACACTATATTGTCAAAAGTATTGTGACACCTGCCTTTACACGTACATGAACTTTAATGGCATCCCAGTCTTAGTTTGTAGCGTTCAATATTGAGTTGGTCCATCCTTTGCAGCTACAACAGCTTCAACTCTTCTGGGAAGGCTGTCCACAAGGCTTAGCAGTGTGTCTATGGGAATGTTTGACCATTCTTTCAGAAGCGCATTTGTGAGGTCAGGCACTGATGTTTGACGAGATGGCCTGGCTCGCAGTCTCCGCTCTAATTCATTCTAAAGGTGTTCTATCGGGTTGAGGTCAGTCAAGTTCCTCCACCCCAAACTTGCTTATACATGTCTTTATGGACCTTGCTTTGTGCACTGGTGCGCAGTCATGTTGGAACAGGAAGGGGTCATTCCCAAACGGTTCCCACAAAGTTGAGAGCATCAAATTATCCAAAATGTCTTGATATGCTAACGCCTAAAGAGATCCCTTCACTGGAACTAAGGGGCCAACCTCAACCCCTGAAAAAAACAACCCCGCACCATAATCCCCGCTCAACCATATGATTTGGACCAGTGCACAAAGCAAGGTCCAAGACATGGATAGAGCGAGTTTGGGGTGTGGGAACTTGACTGGACTGCAAGCCAGGCCTTCTCATCCATATCAGTGCCTGACCTCACAAATGCACTTCTGGAAGAATGGTCAAACATTCCCATAGACACTCCTAAACCTTGTGGACAGCCTCCCCAGAAGAGTTGAAGCTGTTATAGCTGTAAAAGGAGGGCCAACTCAATGCTGAACCCTACGGACTAAGACTGGGATGCCATAAGGCTGGATTCACACCTATGAATTTTTAGTGCTCTACAGAACATGTTCAATAGCAAACAACGTTAAATGGTCTGTAGTGCAAATCTGCAAAATGCAAAAAGCACTAAAACTGCATAGGTGTGAATCCAGCCTTAAAGTTCATGTGCTTGTAAAAGCAGGCATCACAATACTTTTGACAATATAATGTATATATTTCTCCTCAGTCCTTGTGATACTCCTGTTGTAACCTCTAACCTACAGTGTCCCAAATTCTGTTAGATATGGTACCAACCCTTATTTTTTATTTAAGCTGGACAGATTGGAAGCCTCAATCTTAAGTGACATATATAAGAGCAGTTCACTACATGGAGCCAAGAAGTACTAATATGGTGTAGTATTTATTTAAAATGATGACTCAATAAAAGATTCCAATAAAAACTGCAGCATCAAAAAAAATGTAGTCAAACTTACAAAGATGGCTATCATCCCAGTGTGATGTCAGCACATAGGCCCCTCCCATTCCTCCCCTCCCCTAATTCTGCTAGATATGGTTCTCAATGGCACCAACCCCTACTTTTATTCACACTGGACAGATTGGAAACCCCAACCTTGCGAGTGACATGCAACACCAAGTGACCCTAAAACCTCAATGCACTTTTTCATATTCAACAAACTAAAATCACCTTGCACAATGTAAATTAATATGTACCTACAATGGGCCTATATCTTCTGTAATTGTAAAAGGTAACATGCAAAAACGAGTCAAGAAAAATGACAAGTTGCCACATTAACCAATCATATAATTTCATTTACCAATCTGATCTAGGATGTGATCTACTGGAGGAAGCCGATTTCTCTCATCATCGTTGTACACGTTGCAATATAATAATAAGTATGTCTCATAATTGCTAGGTGCACTGTGCGCAATTTTAGGTGCATTCAGAAAAATAGAAATAAATATGAATGGGAATTTTAATGGCACGATTTTTGATAGCTATACAACCAATTTGAACTTTGGCTGTCATGCAACTGGTTAGTCCCAGAGATGGTTCAAAATCATTGCAAAAACTTCATAGCACTAAAATAGAGGGAAAAATCATAGCAGTTGCAGGCACATTTTTGCGCAGTTACATACATTTTTTATAAGCCTGCAGCAACCTTTTCCAGAGTAAGAAGTACAAACTCCTAGCTGGAAAGATTGTTAAAGAAGCCTGGCACAGAGGAGACTGAAAACTTGAAATCTCAGTAGACTGGGGACAGGTGAATATAATAGTGGGAGTAACATTAACTTCAGTAATGTTGCAGTTTCACTTTGAAGTTGATCTCCAAGTTTAATGCCCTTGGTGGCCCAAACAGAATATTGACTGCACTAACAGGTGTGCAGTACTAACTGTATGTAGCCTCAGCGACATACACAGCATGCAGCGCTCTGTTCCAGCAGGGATATGGGGACTTACTGTCCCGTTCCTGGAACAAGTTGGGCTGAGCGGAACTCAGCCTTCCTCAGGAACCTTTGCATTGTATGAATGAACACAAAGCTTTCTCTGATTGGTTGAAGTGGAGAATGTGACGTCATCCACTTGCTTTTCTGTCTCAACCAAATCAGAGGAAGCTTTGTGTTCATTCACAGACAGAGCTTCCTGTGAATAGCTGAGCAGCGATTGGCCCAAACAAACTTTTTAAAGGGACATTAAACGCGGCAATCAGCTTTAGGCCTGCCATGGAAAAACAGCAAGGTCTGAATTTACTTCCACTTTAAAAGATGAACTAACAATCTGTATTTATTACAAAACTGCAAACACTTGCCTTTTGTATATTTTCAGAATACATTGATAAGGTACAATTAAGAAGTCAGATTTTCCCCCTAGTGCAAACTATTTACACCCCAGAATCCACGCCACAGGTGATACTGGTATGCCAGTGAACACAGCTCACTAAGTGATATCTGCATCCAGTATGCACAGCTCACTTCCCAGACCAGTGAAATCTGCATCTAAAACACACAAGCTCACTATTCAGAATCCAGGCAACCAGTGATATCTGTACCCTAATATACACATAGCTCGCTTCTCAGAACCAGGGCAACCAGTGATATTTGCACCCCAATATACACATAGCTCACTTCCCAGAACCAGGGCAACCAGTGATATTTGCACCCCAATATACACATAGCTCACTTCCCAGAGCCAGGGCAACCAGTGATATTTGCACCCCAATATACACATAGCTCACTTCCCAGACCCAGGGCAACCAGTGATATTTGCACCCCGATATACACATAGCTCACTTCCCAGAACCAGGGCAACCAGTGATATTTGCACCCCAATATACACATAGCTCACTTCCCAGAACCAGGGCAACCAGTGATATTTGCACCCCGATATACACATAGCTCACTTCCCAGAACCAGGGCAACCAGTGATATTTGCACCCCGATATACACATAGCTCACTTCCCAGAACCAGGGCAACCAGTGATAGGATAGGCGTTTACAGGCATTTGGCTAAACGTGTGCATGAGGCCTAAAGCAGAACTTCAGTTGTGTTTGCAAACCACAACATATAGCAGGCCTGCCACAAGTTGTTAAACCTTCCTTACATTGTCTGAAGACTGAAGGAAACCTCAACCATCTTATAGACAGCCTGAGGTGAGGTTTAGGTTACTATACTGTCCAATGAATAAATGCTTCACACGCCTAAAACGTGTTCTGCGTTTTTTACACTGCTTTTGTAAAACATTAAAAATAAGTGCCTATGCTGTTTAAAGCTCAGTAATACGCTGTTTCACCTTGCTCTGCACATGCTCAGTTGCTCTCCTTTTTCTGCATTTTTTGGCACTGTGCTGAAAATCAGAGTCACTACAGGCAGATCTACTGACAGCCTGAATATTTACTGCTGTTCTGGGGCTCTGGGCTTCAGCAAAATGGCAGCCTCTGCCAAAAAGAAACAGGAGCAATGCTGGAGGCAATTTACAGCACACAATAATTTTGATAGCAGAAGTATTATTGAGTAATGTATGTTTCTTGCTAAAAAAAAAACTTTTTATATCAAGTTGTTAAGGGTAAAGTTCCACTTTAAAGCCAGCCCAAGAAAAGCCTTAGATAAATAAACAATATGTGCAAAAATACAGTAGTCTGTCATTTTCCACAATGATCATATAAGCAGTCACAGTATATTTAGCTGCAATAATGCTAAGAGAAAACATCATCACGACAGCAGTGAGGAAATAATGCTCTGCTTTCCTCTATGCTCTGGGCAATGAAATTGTTCTGTTATCTGATGGATATAATGAAAAACAGATATCAGGAGAACAGAGCTCTACACATGGCCTCAAGGCAAAGTAGAAGCGGTCATGGAGCCTTTGTATAGTGTCAAGGAAACAATTCATAACTTGCTGTGCATGTACTGATAAACCACTCCATACATCTTTCATTGTAGCTCACATTTCCGAGTGCTGGGCACTGCCAAGGACAAGCGCTGTTGTGCCTACAACAGGAAATATCTTCCTTGGAGTTTGTAAGTACAGACATTAATGGATGCATCCACTGCCACTTAACGTTGAGAGATTAAAAGCTTTAAGGCAGAATGGGTTTTTTGGCAGTGTTAATTTCGTCGACTAAAATGACGAAAGCATTTTAGTTCACTATATGAATATTATTTTAGTCAATTAAAATACGACTGAAACTAAAACAACTGAAATGACTAAAATACAAATACAACTAAAATGGCATTTTAGTCCAGACTAAAATGGGACTAAAACTAAAATGCCATTTTAGTCAAAAGACTTAGCCCTTGTACACACGGTCAGACATTCCGACTAGGGCTGCAACTAACGATTATTTTCATAATCGATTAATCGGCCGATTATTTTTTCGATTAATCGATTAAAATCACAAAAAAAACGTAATGTTCAATTTTCCCGTTTATTTAAAAGTAATAATGAAAAAACTGGGACACCAATGATGGGGCACTATTCCTCCCAGGGACACCAATGACGAGGTGCTATTCCTACCATGGACACCATGGATGGGGCGCTATCCCTACCATGGACACCAATGACGGGGCGCTATTCCTACCATAGACACCAATGACGGGGCGCTATTCCTCCCACTGACACCAATGACGGGGCGCTATTCCCCCCACTGACACCAATGACGGGGCGCTATTCCCCCCCACTGACACCAATGACTGGGCGCTATTCCCCCCCACTGACACCAATGACTGGGCGCTATTCCCCCCCACTGACACCAATGACGGGGCGCTATTCCCCCCCCCCACTGACACCAATGACGGGGCACTATTCTCCCCCACTGACACCAATGACGGGGCACTATTCCCCCCCACTGACACCAATGACGGGGCACTATTCCCCCCCCACTGACACCAATGACGGGGCACTATTCCCCCCCCCCCACTGACACCAATAACGGGGCACTACTTCCCCCCCCCCACTGACACCAATAACGGGGCACTACTTCCCCCCCCCCCCACTGACACCAATGATGGGGCACTATTCCCCCCCACTGACACCAATGATGGGGTACTATTCCCCCCCCCCACTGACACCAATGATGGGGCACTATCCCCCCCCACTGCCACCATTGATGGGGCACTATCCCCCCCCCCACTGACACCAATGATGGGGCACTATTCCCCCCCCACTGACACCAATGATGGGGCACTATTCCCCCCCCCCCACTGACACCAATGATGGGGCACTATTCCCCCCCACTGACACCAATGATGGGGCACTATCCCCCCCCACTGACACCAATGACGGGGCACTATTCCCCCCACTGACACCAATGATGGGGCGTTATTCTTCCCACATTGGTGTTTCTGGGGGGGGGAAATAATAGAGCCACATTGGTGTTTCAGCGGGGGGGAATAATAGTGCCACATTGGTGTTTCAGCCGGGGGGGGGGGGATAGTGCCCCATCATTGGTGTCCCCGTGTGTGTGTGTGTGTGTGTGTGTGTGTGTGTGCGTGCGTGCGTGCGTGCGTGCGTGCGTGCAAGCGTGCGCTGGGTACAACTTTTAGCCGATAGCTGCTACCTTTTTTCACACTCTGTGTGCAGCTCGGCTGTGTCCTCCTCACAGATTCTCGCCCTCTCTGTTCCCTCGAGGCAGCAGCGGGCGGGGCTGAGATCTGTGTGAATGTCACGTGACATCAGCGAGGAGGAGAGGTGCGCCGCGGACGTGCAGCGGCGAGTGCGTGCCTGGTCACAGAGAGCGCCGCCGAAGACGGATGACATAGGAGGAGAGGATTTGTTTCTGTTTTTTTCAACTAACAGACAGGCGGAAGGTGCGGACCAACTAATCGATAATGAAAATTGTTGACAACGATTTTCATTATCGATTATTATCGATAATATCGATTAATCATTGCAGCCCTAATTCCGACAACCAAATCCATCGGATTTTGTCCAACAGATTTTGACCGACACTGGTGTTGCATACACACGATTGGACAAAGTTGTCGGAAAATCTGATCGTTCGTAACGTGATGACGTTATTTCGTTATGACGGCACCATGTTCAGGCTAGTAGCCAGTAGCTCTGGTCTAGGAATTTGATCTGAGCATGCGTGGCACTTTGTCCGATCGGAATTCTCTACATGTTGTCAGAATTTTTTTTATATCCAGCTCTCAAACTTTGTTGGTCATGCTGTCGGAAAATTTTATAGCCCAGCTCTAAAACTTTGTTGGTCGGATATTCCGATGGAAACAGTCCAATGGAGCCCACACACGGTTGGATTATCCGACAACACGGTCCATTTATACATTTTCAGTCGGAATTTCCGACCGTGTGTACAAGGGTTAAGACTAAAACTAAATTGAAATTTCACTAAAGACTAAAATGGGACTAAAACTAAAATGCCATTTTAGTCAAGACTAAGACTAAAGCTAAATCGAAATTTACTGCCAAAATTAACACTGGTTTTTGGTAGAGGTCGACCGATATATCGGCCGGCCGATATATCGGCCGATATTTGCCGTTTTTTAAATAATCGGCATAGGCCGATTTGAGCTGATAAAAAGCCGATTTAGAACTACAGCGGGACTTTTCTATTACAGAAGTCATTTCAGTCAGTGTAAGTTGACTGAGTCTCATAGAAACCCTTTCCTCCTCTCTGGGCAGACTGCCAAGAAAAGAACAGAAAGATACAATGTTTACACTTCAATGAATGAAATCATCTCTGTGTGTAGAAGTTCTCAGTTTAACCATTTAAAGACTAAATCTTTTCTGACACTTGTTGCTTACAAGTAAAAATCCTGTATTTTCTGCCAGAAAATCACTTAGACCCCCCCAAAAATTATATATAGTTTTTTAGCAGAGATCCTAGGGAATAAAATAGCGGTTGTTGCAATATTTTATGTCACACGGCATTTGCACAGAGGTCTTTCAAATGCATTTTTTTTAGGAAAAAAATACACTATTTAAAAAATAAAAATAAAATAAAAACAGTAAAGTTAGCCCATTTTTTTTTTTCGTACAAAAGTTTTGACTACCTGTTTTTATTTAATATATAGGTTTTTTTTTTTTTTTTTTTATCTAAATCATACATACAAGTAAACTGATTGGAGGTTTGTTTTGTTTAATAAATGTTTAAATGTAAGAAATTTTCTGTATCACTTATGAAGGCTGCTTTCACAGTGGAGCGGGCAGGCGTTGATGGTAAAACGCAAGTTTTAGCGGCTCTTTACCATCATTTTAGCGGTGCTATTTGGCTGCTAGTGGGGCACATATAACCCAGCTAGCGGCCAAGGAAGAGGTTAAATGCGCCCATGAAGCACTGCTGCCAAATCGCATTGCATGCGCTTCAGCAGTGGTGCCCATTCATATCAATGGGCAGGAGTGGTGGAGGAGCGGTATACACCACTCCAAACGTGCTGCTTGCAGGACTTTTTTTTTTAAGATCCTGCCAGCGCATCGCCTCAGGGCCGGTTCACACAGCGAGGCGAGGCGACACGGCTCGCCTCGCCTCGCTCCCGCAAGTCGCCCCCGTTCTGTACAATGGAACCGTTCTGAGAGGAGCGACTCGAGTCGCTCCGACTCAGAAAAAAGGTTCCTGTACTACTTCTGGGCGACTTCGGGGGCGACTTGCATTGACTTCTATACAGAAGTCCTCTGCAAGTCGCCGCTGAGGTCCCCGCAGGTCGCGGCGAGGCAAGTCGGAGACGCCTCGCCGCGCCTCGCTGTGTGAACCGGCCCTCAGTGTGAAAGTTTCACACAGACTGCAGGGGAGCCATTTTACAGGCGCTATTTTTAGCCCAAAAGCGCCTGAAAAACGCCCCAGTGGGAAAGGTGTGTTAGATCAAGGGGGATTAAAAAATAAAATAAAAAAGGAAAAAAATTAAATAAATAAAATAAAATCGGCCTAACATATCGGCCCAAAAAAAATCGGCATCATATATCGGCTATCGGCCGCCATGATTTCTAAATATCGGCATCGGCATCGGCCAGAGAAAAACCCATATCGGTCGACCTCTAGTTTTTGGCAAGATAGCAGCTTTGGTTCCCCCCCCCCCCCCAACCATTGGATCAGTGGTCTCCAAACTTTGGCCCAAGAGCCTATTGTGGCCCATTGCTTTCCTCTTATCAGGCCCTTGGGGCACTACTCCTCCAACTGACACCAATGGTGGTTCACTAGTCCTCCCGCTGACAAAGATAGGGCACTATTCCACCCACTAATGCCAACAATGGGGCACTGTCCCCACCACTGATACCCTCAATGGGGCACTATTTCTCCCTTTAAAACCAACCGTGGGACATTCTTTACTCCCTTTGGCCATAGTACGGCCTCCCTAAAGCCTGTAAACTGTCCCTTTCCTTTCAAAGTCTGGAGATCCCTGCATTAGACTGAGAAGACACCCCATTCATATTATAAATGTAATAGTGATCAGTGAAACTTCCTATAATTGGATAGCAAACACTGAAATGATTACTGTGACAAAATCAAAAAATATTATAATGATAACAATCGGCCAATTGCTGTATAATTTTTGTGAATTTTTTTTTGATGGATTTTGTCACAGTAATCGTTTCAGTGTATGTTATCCAACTATGGGAAGTTGCACTGATCACTATTACATTTATACCCATTTTATTGTGCACTGTGTACACTAAAGGTCTAGCAGCAATTTTCACGTATATTCTTTTCACTTACATTTGATTATATTCTATTCACTTATATTTGATTTTATTTGTTTGAGCAATTTTCACATATATTCTATTCACTTATATTTGATTTTATGTGTTTGTTCACTTAGTGGCGCGAGGGATTACACTATTTTCTTTGCCCCATTTGTATTCCCTGTTCTAGAATGGCCCCCATCAGACCCAGACTGCCTATAAGTACATCCTCCCTTTTGAAGTGACAGGCAGGCGCACTATCCTCCTGGTTTACTGCTGGATCCACGAAGGTTGTACCTGGGTGCCCTGGACATTTACCGAACCCATGGCTCCTAAGATGCACTGTGGTTGATCGACTCTGATTGAAAAGCTGCAGAGTTCAGTATAAATACATTTCAAAATAAAGAGAATGAATATTTCCACAAGTGTTCAATAGCCACCTACAGTAAATGGGAGCCTCCGTGTTGGGGTATGCGAATTACATTTACCTCCAGGTACATGCCCTGATTCAGGGACCAATGTCAGCAGAGTTTCAGGCTTCAGACCATGTGTACCACTGCAGATGCCCAAGAAATCCTCACCCACAGCAGTGTGCGCTAAAAACGCGGTCTTTTAAAAGCGCGACTTGCAGTGGAACATATGTGCCGGTACCCAGAACACTGAAGATAAATGTATGTGTAGTGAGGGAATGAAGACAATCATAATTCATATCATTATGCTACCTTCACATCAAGAAAAAGGGATTTCCTACAGGACACCGAATCTTCCACAATAAATCAAGGTGTACAAAGTATCAAACATTAATACACTTTATATTCAGACAACAGTACATTTACTTTCTCTATTTAACTCTACTGTTGGGCAAAACAAAGATGGTGCATGTACATAGGCTATTGATCATTCGCTTTGATGTTCAGAAGCAAGAAATCAAAAGAACTTCAGGTATATTGCACTAAGGTTTCAAATAAACAAAGCAGCCTGATGTCTGATATAGTGTTGTGAAAAAGTATTTGCCCCCTTCCTGATTTTTAATTTTTGGGGATATTTTTCACCTTTAAATGATTCAGATCAAACAAATTGTAATATTACACAATGATAACCTGAGCAAATCCAAGATGCAATTTTTTAATTATTATTTCATTTATGTAAACAGTAATTGACCCCTCCCATGCTGAATTATTAATGATCTGAGTCATTTAAGTGTGATAAATATGCACTGTATGTATCTACTTCGCTGTCTATTGGTGGGTGTAGGAGAATCTGTAACTAGTTCTGCAGTCCGGTAACTGCTGGAATACCATTTGTTGGGTATATGGATGCAACTATATTTTTTTTATTTACAGTGAGGATTTCCTTCGCAGACTAACAAACCTTCCTGCATGTACTGCACACCTCTATAGGTTACACTAATAGTATCATGGCTGGTGCTTGTGTGCACGAACTAGAAAACTCAAACAGATGATGGAGACGCTGAAGCAGCCCATAGATGGATATTTTTTTTGTTTGGTTCAACCAGTGGGTTGAATAAAAAATAGAAAGACTTCATTGCTTTATCCACACATTCAACTTGGATAGGGGAATTCTCTCCACTGTCCCTTTGCATTCTGACAGAGGAGAGACTTCTCATTATCAGAATACACTGATCAGCACTGCCAGCTATGGCCAGCGGTGCCGATTTTCCAACAGGGTGGTTGTACAAAAGTCTTTCTATCTAGCTCCCTGCTGAACTGGCCAAATTTCAATCCAGGTATGGACAGCTTGAGAAAAATCTAATGAGCCCCTGTAACAAAGCTATCAATTCCTCCTATAAGGTTATTATCTGCTGTAGCTCTGTAGAGAAATCATGTAGCAAAACTTCATTTGAATTTGTTTTGAATTTACAGGGCATGGCTATATGGCATCAGGAAGTCCCATCAGAGCACTGACCAGAAGGATCTCAGTAGTGTGGTGAGACGCCATCACCCGTTTGAAGCCTGGCTTCTAGAGATATTTTGTGGTTGATAAGCGAGATGTTATATTTCTGAGTAATATTTTAAAGGGATAACAATCATGTTGGGGGGGGGGGGGGGGTGCAAACCTTAGATGCGATAAAACCGATCAGTAAAATGAGAAGCATCATTGTGACCGGGAAAATAGAGTGATTCAAACCGATCAGTAAAATGCGAGGCGATTGCTTCAAACCAGCGACCCATTTTGCTGCTAGGTGAAAGTGCTAACCACTAAACCACTGTGCTGCCCAAAATATTGAGTTGTCATCAGAACAGGAATGGAAGAAAAAAAAAACATTTTTGGCTTTAGATATACTTAATTGATAGACTTTTAAGCACAGAAGATAAAGGAAGAGAGATTTTCCCTTTTTACCTTAATGTTGCAGGCCTGCTCCATCAACCTTCGAGCATTCTCCTCGGCCCGGTATCTTTTTGGCAGCTGGACACGGAAAAACTTTAATGCCCCTTCAAAATCGGCCTGCAGGAGGTCTTCCTTGGAAGTCTGAAGGAAGAGTAAAGAGTAGACAATAGTTATTCCTATTTTCTAATTATTCAGTTCAGGAAATGTTACCAGTAGTAGACAACAACATACAAACAGTGATTTCAAGCAGGGCTTTTTGTCAGTGCCATGCTGCCCTAGGGTACATTTACTGAGCCAACACCATGACCACATATATTTTTGCCCACATAGTTCTATAAAATCTCACTGGAAATGTATATCAAATATTTATAGTTTCATCCTTGCAAGATTGTATAACCACTTCAGCCCGGAAGAATTTACTCCCTTCCTGACCAGAGCACTTTTTGCGATTCGGCACTGCGTTGTTTTAACAATTGCGCAGCCGTGCAACGTGGCTCCCAAACAAAATTGACATCCTTTTTTTTTCAACAAATAGAGCTTTCTTTTGATGGTATTTGATCACCTCTGTGGTTTTTATGTTTTGCGCTATAAACAAAAAAAGAGCAACAATTTTGAAAAAAAAAAAACACATAATTTTTTACATTTTGCTATAATAAATATCCCCCAAAATGATAAAAAACTATTTTTTCCCCCTAGGCCAATACATATTCTTCTACGTATTTTTGGTAAACAAACAAAAAAATAAATCGCAATAAGCGTTTACTGATTGGTTTGCGCAAAAGTTACAGCGTTTACAAAATAGGGGAACGTTTTATGGCATTTTTATTAATTTTTTTTTTACTAGAAATGGTGGCGATCAGCGTTTTTTTTATCGTGACTGCGACATTATGGCGGGCACAGACTTTTTTGACACATTTTTGGGGCCATTGTCATTTATACAGCAATCAGTGCTATAAAAATGCACTAATTCCTGTGTAAATGACACTGGCAGCGAAAGGGTTAACCACTAGGGGGGCAGTTAAGGGGTTAAGTGTGTCCTGGGGTGTGCTTCTAACTGTGGGGGGCGTGGCTACGTGTGACATGTCACTGATCTCTGCTCCCGATCACAGGGAGCAAAGATCAGTGACACTGTCACTAGGCAGAACGGGGAGATGCTTGTTTACATTAGCATCTCGCCGTTCTTCCTCTCCGTGAGACAATCGCGGGTATCCCCGCGCCGACTCTCTGAGCTTGCCGCGTGTGCGCCTGCAGGCCACCTCTTAAAGGGCAATGTACAGGTAAGTTAGTTTGCCTGTACGAGCCCTTCTGCCGAAGTATATTGGCATGAGGCGGTCGGCAAGCGGATAAAGGGCATCCTACTGTCTTAAAGTGGATGTAAACCCGATTTATGAAATTTGAGCTGGTGTGCAGTGTTTTCTTATCTCTCTTCAAAGCACTATGTCCCGTAGATGTCTCCTGCTCTGGTCTTCTGTTAATCAGCCTGATAACTCATGACAAGGCCTCCATCACATATGATAAAAGCAGTGGGAGTTTTGTGTTGGGGAGGATGCTATAAATAGATTAGCAGAGCCCTGAACTATTCAACAAACAGAGCTGAAAGTCTCTACCTATGGAGGAGAGGAAGTGTGTGCCTTTCCTCCAATCAGCTGTCTTGGACGTATGCCCAGGCTTCACTGCAGTGCTAACCAGGTAGAGAAAATCTAACATGGTCTGAACTTTCTAAACAGTATATAAAGATGAAGACAGCAGTTAATCATGTAATACTTATGTAGGGGGATTTGTTTAATATCTGTGTATCATCTGAGGCTGTTCACTTCACTGGGTATATGTGAGGGTTTGCATCCACTTCAAGCAAGTTTTATCAAACTAGGCCCATGTTTTTTTTATAAAAAAGGAAAAAAAAAAAACTTCCACTAAACTGAGGCACTTAGGGCCGGTTCACACAGGGGGCGACACGAGGCGACACGACTTGCCGTGCCGCGACCTGACAAGTCGCCCCCGTTCTGTACTACGGAACCGTTCTAAGAGGAGCGACTCGAGTCGCTCAGACTTAGAAAAAAGGTTCCTGTACTACTTTTGGGCGACCTCGGGGCGACTTGCATTGACTTCTATACAGGTCGCGGCGAGGCAAGTCGTGTCGCCTCGCATCGCCCCCAGTGTGAACCGGCCCTTACTGCATAGCCCAATTCCAACTGAAACTATTTGCAGCATTGGATACATATCAGGTTTTTTTAATTGCTGTCGTGTCCATAGTTGTGATAGTTGGGAGATTTCCCTTTTGAGCTTCTTTCCCAGCGACACCAAAACACAAAGGAGGGAAACGGTAATAAAGACCAACCTGATAGAGAAAACATGGCAGGGACATTTTTTTCTCAGTTTCATTGCTTACGATGATGACCTGTCACTGGGAAATTTAGTAGCTCTTCCATCCAGATTTTTTTAGTCACAAATACTTGTATATTTAGTGTCACTAAAGGCCAAATGTTTTATTTTTATTGAGTAAGGGAGGGTCAGTTTGTTTTTCTTTTTTTGCTTTCTGTGTCCCATTGGGGAGATTTCCCTTCACTTCCTGTCACATAGCCAAACAGGAGGTGAGCGGAAATCCCTCCAAAGTGAGGTGTCACCAGAGTCACCAAAACTAGTGTCCCCATTGAAAGATTTCCCCTTTAGTCTTGTTCCAATGTCAACCCAAAATCTGAGATTTTCCTTTACTTTCGATGACTATTGTTATTATACAGGATTAATATATCGCCAACAGTTTATGCAGCGCTTTACAACATTACGATAACAGTAAACAGGACAAATAGACGGGCGCACAGGCAGCAGTAAAAACCTGCCAGGTGTTCTAATCCCTCTCCACTCTATTGAAAACTAAGCAAAAACATTTTGCCTTTAGTGGCACTTTAATGAATATTTAACACCGTTGCAAGCTCTGACTAATTTGCAAAGTTCTAAAAGGAAAAGCCTTGTAAAAAAATAGAAGCCTGTAAAGAAAAGCGTTATTACTCACCTGTCCCACCATCCTTGCTGCCATTCTATACTTCACTACACAAACTGAAAAATCTCCTGCGTGTGAAATTCTAGGGTGTGTCAGATGCTAGGTCCCCCTCTGTGCTGTGGCTCCTCCAGGTGCCCCCTACATTGCCCAAAATACACATTGGTGACAGAGGGGTTCCTGAGTGCATCAAATACAGCAATGCAGGACCAGGCATTTGGCACATCCTAAAGCAAGCAAAGCTCTTAGGTAGAGCAAAGATTGGCAGTACAGGCATTTTATTTAGTTCACGGAGGTAACTTGATACCATATACATCAACAACAGTTTACGCCCTTTAGTGAATTTCCTTAAAAAAGAATTACAGGTATGGGTATTTTATACACAGTTACATTGGTCCAGCTTGGACTAATGTAACTATGAATATACCAAACATGGGCGATGCCCTTGGAAGCTGGAAATCACTGGAGTAGACACCTCTAATCCAGTGATCTCCACTTGCTTCTGGGTCCCATGACAAAGCGTCCTTTGATTGGATGAGGTGGAGATATCATTAGTAGACATCAGTAGGGTAAGTAAGTCCAGTGATCTCCACTTGCTTCTGGGTTCCGTGCCAAGCAGCTGCCCTGCTGTACAGGTGGTCGGCTGCTTGGCACAAGCACCATTCAGAGAATGCATTTGCATTCTCTAAATGATTGCAAAGCGTCCTCTGATTGGACGAGGTGGAGATGTCATTAGAAGACATCAGTAGGGTAAGTATAAGTGGCATATCATTGAAATCCTGAGATTGTGATTTTACCCTGGAGTTCCGCTTTGAAGCCCAATAAAATTTGCAGTCTAAATCCGCTAATAACTTTTCAGGTGCATTGAAACAAAAGCTGTGCAAAGTCTTCACAGTTTGTTTTCTTTAGAAAGTTGCCACATCTATAAATGAAAAAACCTATCCTTGTGTGGAAGTACAGACGTCTCTCTCTGCAGAGGTCCTACATGTCCCTGGCGAGTGAGACCTTTAAACATTTATAATGGCAACTTTTTAAATTAAAATAATAAACATGTTATACTCATTTCTAGATCCCCCTTCTGATGATCTGGGCCTACCCTCGCCTATGTCTGCCCCCATAGTAAGCACTTGCTCTGGGGCAGATGTGCAGGCTCGATCCTGAACCAAGCTGTGTGTATCCATTGACACACACAGCGTGGCTTGGCCTTGTCCCCTGCTCTAAGGATTTGACTGACAGCAGCAGGAGCCAATGGCTCCCTTTGCTCTCAGCCAAGCTTGTGAGAGCAGGGAGGGAGGAGAGAAGACTGGCAGATGGGTATTTGGTGGGGTGTGGGGGGGGGGCAAAATGTTTTTTTGGTAAGTTTGAAGAGAGACAGCGCACACAGCAGGGAACTCTCAGTCCAATTTGCAAGATCCTCTTCCAGGTGCTCAGGCTGTGTGTGTTCTTACACACTACAGCAGAAACAAGTAAAAGCAATGACTTGGCAACTCTGTAGTCCATAAAGCGATTTTAATGGTTGGTACAAAAAGTGACAAGCAAAACAGCTGACATGTTTCAACAACAACCGTAGTCGTAGCAGTTGCACTTTTTGTAACCAACCATTAAAATCGCTATATGGACTACAGAGTTGCCGGGTCATTCCTTTTACTTGTATCAAAATGTTTTTTTATCCTAATGCTGAAGATGCATTCAGGTAAAAAACTGTTTACCTTTAGGCCCCTTTTCACAATGATGAACCAATCGGGTCCACCTGGCAGTTTATTTTAGGAGGGCTCACTCGGACCATCCATAGTATGCTGACACCCGCCGCCACGTGATCCAGTCCACTAAAAACCACTAAAAACGAATGGATGGGGATCCGTCTGTTGGATCGGCTCCAATGACCCATAGAGCAATGTTTCTCAACCTTTTTCCAGTCGGGGCAAGATTTTCAGTCTTGATGCACCTCTGACCAAGGCTTGGTTCACGTTAGTGTGTGTCGTGGACACACAGACAAATGCTCTGCTCTTTAGGAGCCATTCATTTTTAATGGTACCACACACATCGGCAAATGTTGGGTGCTTTTGGTGTAGCACAATTAAAAAAAAAAGGCTCAGAAACTGCATTTCTGCAGGTAGGGAAGCTCAATGAAATGAACTGGCTGCTCTACACACAGCCACACAGATGTGAACCAAGGGTTCACATGTCAGGTTGGAGGGGCAGTAAAACCATATGGTTGAGTTTTTACCACCCCCCCAAAATTCTCCCCCTGCAGAGGCAGCAGCTATGGGTGTACACATGCTGTGGCTGCAGTTGGACATATACCCAGGGTGAATGGGGCTGCACTGCAATTACCCCACAACTGTATTGCATTGCAGTAATACTGCATTTACGGGCTTAAAACAGGTGGTGAGGAGGCAACATATTGCTCTTTACCGCCCGTCAAATGCCTCTGAAAAGCGATCAAAGCATGGGTTGCTTTTCAGAGGAGCAGCAGTTTGCCATCACAAACAAGCCCTACAAATGCTGTTCTGATGGTACATGAAATCCTGACCCTCCCATGAAAATGGGGGGTCAGGATTAAAAATAACATATATACACAAATATGTAAGCACACATACGGACTAGGGCTTAACCAATACCACTTTTTTAAGACTGAGTACAAGTACCGATACTTTTTTTTTCAAGTACTCGCCGATACTGATAAATTTTTTAAATGTCACGTGACAGTGGCACTAAAATGCAGCGCTGATGATGCGTGGACTGTGTCAGCAGTAGTTTATTTCTATTACAATTACATTTTTTTACTATTTAAATTTTTTTTTACAATTTTTTTTTTTGGGAGGGGGGGGGGGGGGAGGAGTGGACAGTGTGTGTTTTTTGTTTTATTTTTTTAAATATTGTTACAATTTAACCTTTTAAATATTTATTACAATTCTTTATATTTTTTTTTTTTATATCAGCCCTGTGGGGGGATTTAGTGAGATATCAGAGGTCTTAACAGACATTCCCCAGTTACTTTCTCAGCAGCCTCAGCTGCACTGGAGATGAGTAGACAGGAGACAGAGGCTCCTCTCCATTCATAAACTGAAGTATCGTAAAAACAGTTTATGATGCTCAGTTATGAATGGACAGATTCAGTGAGCGGAGTATACAGAGGGGGGACGGGAGCCGAGTATACAGAGGGGGGACGGGAGCCGAGTATACAGAGGGGGGACGGGAGCCGAGTATACAGAGGGGGGACGGGAGCCGAGTATACAGAGGGGGGGACGGGAGCCGAGTATACAGAGGGGGTCGGGAGCGGAGTACACGAAGGTGGACTGGAGGAGCCTGGAGGAGGACACAGAGGGGGACTGGAGGAGGACGCAGAGGGGGACTGGAGGAGGACGCAGAGGGGGACTGGAGGAGGACGCAGAGGGGGACTGGAGGAGGACGCAGAGGGGGACTGGAGGAGGACGCAGAGGGGGACTGGAGGAGGACGCAGAGGGGGACTGGAGGAGGACGCAGAGGGGGACTGGAGGAGGACGCAGAGGGGGACTGGAGGAGGACGCAGAGGGGGACTGGAGGAGGACGCAGAGGGGGACTGGAGGAGGACGCAGGGGGGGACTGGAGGAGGACTCAGGGGGGACTGGAGGAGGACTCAGGGGGGGACTGGAGGAGGACTCAGGGGGGGACTGGAGGAGGACTCAGGGGGGGACTGGAGGAGGACTCAGGGGGGGACTGGAGGAGGACTCAGGGGGGGACTGGAGGAGGACGCAGGGGGGGACTGGAGGAGGACGCAGGGGGGGACTGGAGGAGGACGCAGGGGGGGACTGGAGGAGGACGCAGGGGGGGACTGGAGGAGGACGCAGGGGGGGACTGGAGGAGGACGCAGAGGGGGACTGGAGGAGGACGCAGAGGGGGACTGGAGGAGGACGCAGAGGGGGACTGGAGGAGGACGCAGAGGGGGACTGGAGGAGGACGCAGAGGGGGACTGGAGGAGGACGCAGAGGGGGACTGGAGGAGGACGCAGAGGGGGACTGGAGGAGGACGCAGAGGGGGACTGGAGGAGGACACAGAGGGGGACTGGAGGAGGACACAGAGGGGGACTGGAGGAGGACACAGAGGGGGACTGGAGGAGGACACAGAGGGGGACTGGAGGAGGACACAGAGGGGGACTGGAGGAGGACACAGAGGGGGACTGGAGGAGGACACAGAGGGGGACTGGAGGAGGACACAGAAGGGGACTGGAGGAGGACACAGAAGGGGACTGGAGGAGGACACAGAAGGGGACTGGAGGAGGACACAGGGGACAGTCAGGGGTGATTGGTGCAGCAGTGCGGGGGAGTTACAAGCACCGATCCCCCCTGTATAGATTTCAATAAAGCAGCTAGAAGCTGCGGAGGGGAGAGGAGAAGCGTTCTAGCACAGTACCTTTCCTCATTCAGCCAGGTACTGCACTGTAGGGGGGAGCAGAGAGCACAGCAGATTCCCCTACCTTTATTTTCACTTTGCTGAGGCTGACGGAGCTCCTTCACAGTGCCAATGTACAGTTCAGCAGGAGATCGGGCTCATCTGACAGCCCTTCTCTACCATGATCCCACAGCATACCTGAGGACCTCTGGCGGCACACTGGTTGAGAAAGGCTGCCATAGAGAACAGTGGGCTGTGTCTGACCTGCATAGTGGAACAGACATGGACTTGTCATCGGCCTACTTAGCGGGGATCAGCAAAGAGATCCCCCCGCTAAGCGGGCAGATCCGCTTGTTGAAGTCCTCCCCATCTGAAAGGGGCCTTAGAACCACTTTTAGCTCAACAAGCAAGACATTCTCCCTGCTGATTGGAGAGCTCCTACTCAGTAGGGGCATGGCGGACCCCTGCAGGCAGATTGCAGCTTCCACACAGTGAGCAAAGACCCTTCTCCACAGCATGCTGGCAAGGGACAGGCTTTTCTAATCCATCTGTGGCTGAACCATCAGCACAGTGTTGAGTCACAGCAGCTTTCCTCCTGTCGTAGACTTTGATAGGCTGCAGGCACTGAGGCTTATGGCAGCAAACTGCGCCTTCCAGGAGCACTAAAACACAGGGATTGAAAGCACACAGGCTGTGCAGATGTGGCCTAACATTTTCAAGCTTTTAGTTTTGATGCACCTGGAATGTATTTAACTGATTAAAAATGTAAGTTCAGTTGGGATTTAACAAATAACTGGTGGCTGTGCATACAAGAGAGCTTTATTACACGGTGATCACTGATAAGCCAGTTTTGTTGAAAGTGCATCTATTGTTTTTTTTTCTTTAGGTTTTGGAGAGAGGTGAAGGGTTAAAACCTTGATGTTGGAGTCAAGTCTTCCCAGATGGCGGGGATCATCCTCTCTATTTTTGCTAGGGACCACAGTCGTCACCGTGAAAGAGAGTGATGGGAAATCAAAACTTTTAGACGTCACCTGACCAGGAGGTAGACAGAAATCTAAAATTTTGGCTTTAGAAATTATATATTTAAAAGTTATAGAGAGATGGTCAAAAATATACGACGACAGGAGTGTACTGCACAAATGAAGGAAGGCTTCGATGCAAGAAAGATGGAGAAGCAGAAAGAAAAAGAGAAAGCAGGACAAAGAAAGGAAGACAGAAAAAGAAAAGGAGATTCTCCAAATTGCGGCCCGCATGTGGCCCATTGCTTGCCTTTATCCGGCCCTTACGGCGCTATATCTTCCACTGATACGAGGCACTATTCCCTCCCACTGACACCATCAATGGGGAATGAATTCTCCCACTGACACCAGTGATAGGACACTAGTCCTCCCAGTGACACCAACAATGGGGAATGAATTCTCCCACTGACACCAGTGATAGGACACTATTCCTCCCACTGACCACTAAGCCTACTGAATTTCCTACTCCTGCAGGCCACAGCCCAGTCCCCCTAAAGTATGAAGGGCTGTAACCTGGCTCGTTGTTTCAAAAGTTTGTAGACCCCTCTCCCGAGGTACAGCAACATTTTGCATTCATTTTTAAACCACTGTAAGAACAGATAATTGACTATTCTCAACTCTTTCCTTGATGCAGCTTGAAGGAGTTGTAAAGCAGAAGGTTTTTCATCTTAATGCATTCTATGCATTAAGATAAAAACACTTGTGTGTAGCAGCCACCCCCGCACCCCTTAATACTTACCTGAGCTCCTTCTTTCTCCAGCGATGTCCATGATTGGCTCCTGTGGCAATCAAAGTCAGTCAGCCAATCAGGGTAGAGAGGGGACGGGGCCAGGTCAGGGCTCTGTGTCTGAACGGATACACGGAGCTCCGACTCGGCTTGGGTGCCCCCTATAGAAAGCTGCTGGCTGAGGGGCACTCAAAAGAGGGAGGGGCTAGGAGCAGCAAAGAGGGACCTGAGAAGAGGAGAATCCAGGCTGCTCTGTGCAAAATCAACTGCACAGAGGAGGTAAGTATAACTTGGTTATTAAAAAAAATAAAAATAAAAGAAAGGTGTGTGTGTGGACAGACAGATGGACTTCAGTGACATATTAAGCTGCAAGAATTGGACTATATTATGAAAGAATACGCCTTAGTTATGATTTGCATGTTTTCACTGTTGCCAAAGTACATTTTAAAGAGGAACTGCTCACATAATTTGTAATAAAAACATAAGTGCCATGCGGAAGCTTCCCTCCAACCTCTTTGCATATTATTTTATATATACTGTGATTCTGTACTTGCTAAATATGCTGCAGAAATCTCCCTCCACTAAGTCTGGCTGCAACCATTTTAACGGAGGGCAGCTGAAACTGCTGGCTGTTAACTTCCTGGATTTACACAGACACACACCTCCAGCTCTGTAGCTCTCATTGGCCCTCCTATTGCTCACATCCCCTCCCTTCCTGGCAAACTCTCAGTAAAGTGAGAGAGAGAGCTGTGCATGATGTCATACGCCTAGGCGTTTTTTCCAGCCGAGAAACAAAGTGGGCTGTATGAGATATTTACTGTCAGAAAAAAAAGTTCTACTATCCAAAGGTAAAACAAGGACAAAAGATTTAATAGATGCAAGAATGAAAAAATATCTGAAGTTCCACTTTAAGTTAAACTGAACTTGGGAGGAAGGAAAAACGGATATTACCATTCCTGACTTCCAGGTATGCTCAATGTCTGGACCCCCTGCTAAGCACTGTGGTTTCTTCTGCTGGCCCCCTATGTCACTACTATGTCCTGTGATGTACAGATCAATGGGTTAAACCCCAGAGTGCAGAGGTGTACCAGGCATCTGATACTCGGGAAGTGTCAGATACAGAAGAAACTTTAGGCAGTATAAGCTGCAAAAGGACAAAATGGCAGATCAGGCACGTGCACCTTATTTTTAGAAGTGGCAGGGTTGCTTTAAGGGTACAGGATTTGCAGCAGTCATCCTAAACCTGTTTTTTCTACCTAGCAAGTTGCTAGCAAGCACTGCTATTTTGCCACACAGGAAGGTATATATTTAAAGTGACCCTATCATGAGAGAAGTATGGTGCTGCCATTTTTCTGAAAATGCTAGATGCTTTTGACTTCATCACTTGAGTCACAGAATAAAGCGTGCTCTAAAGGAGTGTCTGAAAATGGCACTCAGGGATAAGAACCCCTTACCTTTATACTTGTTACGGGTCAGAAACTCCATGAGCATTGAAGCTGAAATGCCAGAATTATAGCTAGGTAACTAGCAGTCACATAAGAAGAGGTAAACAATAGCGGCTTCCATAAATCTGCCAAGACAAATCTCCTTTGAGGTAGCACACCGGACTCAGAAGGGGGGGTTATTAACCACTTGACCACTGGGCGCACACCCTTAATAACCAGACCAATTTTCAGCTTTCGGTGCTCTCACATTTTAAATGACAATTACTCTCATTTTGAATTACAATTATTAGTCATGCAACACTGTACCCACATTACATTTTTGCCCTTTTTCACACAAATAGAGCTTTCTTTTGGTGGTATTTAATCACCGCTCGTTTTTTCATTTTTTGTGCTATAAAAGACCGAAAATTCTGTAAAAAAATGAATTTTTCTTCGTTTCGGTTATAAAATTTAGCAAATTAGTAATTTTTCTTCATAAATTTTGGCCAAAATTTATACTACTACATATCTTTGGTAAAAATAAGTACAAATTGGTGGATATTATTTAGTCTTTGTGAAAGTTATAGAGTCCACAAGCTACAGTGGTGTGAAAAAGTGTTTGCCCCCTTCCTCATTTCCTGTTCCTTTGCATGTTTGTCACACTTAAGTGTTTCGGAACATCAAACCAATTTAAACAATAGTCAAGGACAACACAAGTAAACACAAAATGCAATTTGTAAATGAAGGTGTTTATTATTAAAGGTGAAAAAAAATCCAAACCATCATGGCCCTGTGTGAAAAAGTGATTGCCCCCCTTGTTAAAACATACTATAACTGTGGTTGTCCACACCTGAGTTCAATTTCTCTAGCCACACCCAGGCCTGATTATTGCCACACCTGTTCACAATCAAGGCATCACTTAAATAGGAGCTGCTTGACAAAGTAAAGGTCCACCAGAAGATCCTTAAAAGCTACACATCATGCCGAGACCCAAAGAAATTCAGGAACAATTGAGAAAGAAAGTAATTGAGATCTATCAGTCTGGAAAGGGTTATAAAGCCATTTCCAAAGCTTTGGGAATCCAGCGAACCACAGTGAGAGCCATTATCCACAAATGGTGAAGACATGGAACAGTGGTGAACCTTCCCGATAGTGGCCGGCCGCCCAAAATTACCTCAAGAGCGCAGCGACGACTCATCCAAGAGGTCACAAAAGACCCCACAACAACGTCCAAGGAACTGCAGGCCTCACTTGCCTCAGTTAAGGTCAGCGTTCATGCCTCCACCATCAGGAAAAGACTGGGCAAAAATGGCCTGCATGGCAGAGTTCCAAGGAGAAAACCACTGCTGAGCAAAAAGAACATCAAAGCTCGTCTCAATTTCTCCACAACACATCTTGATGATCCCCAAGACTTTTGGGACAACATTCTGTGGACGGATGAGACAAAAGTGGAACTCTTTGGAAGGTGTGTGTCCAAGTATATCTGGCGTAGAAGGAACACTGCATTTCATAAAAAGAACATTATACCAACAGTAAAATATGGTGGTGGTAGTGTGATGGTCTGGGGCTGTTTTGCTGCTTCAGGACCTGGAAGACTTGCCGTGATAAAAGGAACTATGAATTCTGCTGTCTACCAAGAGATCCTGAAGGAGAATGTCCGACCATCTGTTCGTGTACTCAAGCTGAAACGAACTTGGGTTCTGCAGCAGGACAATGATCCTAAACACACCAGCAAGTCCACCACCGAATGGCTGAAGAAAAACAAAATGAAGACTTTGGAGTGGCCTAGCCAAAGTCCTGACCTGAATCCTATTGAGATGTTGTGGTATGACCTTAAAAAGGCCGTTCATGCTCGAAAACCCTCTAATGTAACTGAATTAGGACAATTCTGCAAAGATGAGTGGGCCAAAATTCCTCCAGGACGCTGTAAAAGCCTCATTGCACGTTATCGCAAACGCTTGGTTGCAGTTGTTGCTGCTAAGGGTGGCCCAACCAGTTATTAGGTTTAGGGGGCAATCACTTTTTCACACAGGGCCATGATGGTTTTGATTTTTTTTCACCTTTAATAATAAACACCTTCTTTACAAATTGCATTTTGTGTTTACTTGTGTTGTCCTTGACTATTGTTTAAATTGGTTTGATGTTCCGAAACACTTAAGTGTGACAAACATGCAAAGGAACAGGAAATGAGGAAGGGGGCAAACACTTTTTCACACCACTGTATGGTGCCAATATATGAAAATTGATCACACCTGAAGTACTGGTGGCCTATCTCATTTCTTGCCAGAAAAGTACAAATACCCCCCAAATGACCCCTTTTTGGAAAGAAGACATTCCAAGGTATTTAGTAAGAGGCATGATGAGTTTTTTGAAGTTGTCATTTTTTCCCACAATTCTTTGTAAAATCAAGATTTTTTTTTTACTTTTTTTTTTTTTTAACAAAATTGTCATATTATCAGTTTATTTCTCACACACAGCATATGCATACCACAAATTACACCCCAAAACACATTCTGCTATTACTCCCGAGTATGGCGATACTACATGTGAGACTTTTACACAGCGTGGCCACATACAGAGGCCCAACATGCAGGGAACACCATCAGGTGTTCTGGAGCACCCAGGACAATTCTGACATTTCTCTCCTACATGTAAAAATCATCATTTATTTGCTAGAAAATTACATAGGACCCCAAAACATAATTTTTTTTTTTTTTTAGCAAACACCCTGGAGAATACAATGGTGGTCGTTGCAACTTTTTCTCTTGCACGGTATTTGCGCAGAAATTTTTGGAACGCCTTTTTTTTTGGAAAAAAAACAGTTTTGTGCTTAAAAAAACCAAAACAGTAAATTTTTGCATAATGTGAAAGATGAAGTTACGCTGAGTAAATAGATACCTAACATGTCACTCTTTAAAATTGCACACGCTCGTGGAATTGCGTCAAACGTCGCTACTTAAAAATCCCCATAGGCGACGCTTTAAATTTTTTTTTACTTGTTACATGTTTTGAGTTACAGAGGAGTTCTAGGGCTAGAATTCTTGCTCTCGCTCTAATGTTCGCAGCAATACCTCACATGCATGGTTTGAACACCGGTTTCATATGTGGGAAGGACTTACGTATGCGTTCGCTTCTGCATACCAGCACATGGGGACAGGGGCGCTTTAAATTATTTTTTTTTTATTGTTCATTTTACTTTATTTATTTTCGTTTTTGATCACTTTTATTCCTATTACAAGGAATGTAAACATCCCTTGTAATAGGAATATGGCATGACAGGTCCTCTTTACAGTGAGATATGGGGTCAATAAGTCAATCTCACCTCTAAGCTGGGAAGCCTGAAATAAAAAAAATAAAAAAAAAATAAAAGATTCTGTCTTTGATCGTATTGGCGAGTCGGTAGAAGCACCGGAGGGTGGAGGGAGGGGGGACGACGTCTATGGCTGGGTATTGCAGGGTATCACAGAGTATGACTGGGTATTGCAGGGTATCTCCGAGTATGGCAGGGTATCTCCGAGTATGGCAATTTATGGCAGAGTATTGCAGAGTATTGGCTGGAATTGTACTGCAGAGTACTGGCTGGTACTGCAGAGTATTGGCGGGTATTGCAGAGTATTGGCTGGTATTGCAGTGTATTGGCGGGTATTGCAGTGTATTGGCGGGTATTGGCAAAGTATTGGCTGGTATTGGCAGAGTATTGGCAGAGTATTAGCTGGTATTGCAGAGTATTGGCGGGTATTGCAGAGTATTGGCAGGGTATTGCAGAGTATTGGCAGGGTATTGCAGAGTATTAGCTGGTGTTGCAGAGTATTGGCAGGGTGTTGCAGAGTATTGGCAGGAAATTGAGGGGTTAAATTCGGTGAGCAGCGATGTGGGCACTGCAGATGCAGCCCACAGCGCTGCTGACACCGATCTCTTCCCCCTCCGCTGTACCGGTCGGTACAGAGAGGGGAGGGGGAACCGCCGTCATAAAATGAAATCAAAATTTTATGACGCCGGTTTGTTTACAAGCGATCACTCCGTCATTTGAAGGAGCGATCACGTGGTAAACGCCCACAATGAGCGGTTGTTTACCATGATGCGCCGGGTCCTGTGGACCCAGCGGTCATGGATGCTCTCAAGTGCGTGCCCCAGGGGGTGCGCGAGAGCGGAATTCTGGGAGGACGTTATATGACGGCCTCTCAGAGTTAAACAACCGCCCTGTAGCCGTCATTCGGCTATGGGCCGGTTGTTAAGTGGTTAAAGGATGCATTTACTGAAAGTGAATTTGTCCCTTAAAGTGGTTGTAAACCTCAGACATGAAATATGAAGAAAGCATATCCCTCTTTACTGTAAACTCTTAAATAAAAGCACTCGACCCGTTTCACGCTGGAGAAGTTTTTCAGGTGCTTTATCGCTAAAAATAGTGCTTGTAAAGCGCCTGAAAAAAAGTCTCATCTACAATCCCAGTGTGAAAGCCCTCTGGCGTAAAAAAAAAGTCCTGCAAGCAGCTTCTTTGAGGCGCTTTAGGAGCGGTGTAATCAATGGGCTGCGCCTCAATAGCGGTGCATTTAACGCCCCCGTGCTGGCAATGTGAAAGGGCTCTGTCATTTCTGTCTGCTACTTCCTTCCTCTATTATCAGCACAAACCACTACTGACAATTTTCCTGACATCAAGAAAAAAAAATGGTGACGGGGAGGGATCTCCAGCTTCAGCTCTGTTCCTGTGTGGAGGGGGTGTGTGTCCAAGGCCTGTGCTGCCTAGGGCACATTGCTGCCTAGGGGGCACAGCCACAGCTGCTGACTTCCCTACTAGCCTGGCCAGGGAACACGAGGGGCTAAAGACCGCCATCCTACACAGGGCTGGGGCGCTGATTAAATTTCTGCTGGCCAATCCAGAGAAAGCAGCAGCCATGTAGGACATCCGTCATGGCTGATGCTGCGGAGGTTAGCAGCAGCTCAGACTGAGGAGGGCGACACTGAGCAGGATCCTGGAGTCTGAGGAGGCGGGCACCATGTCTCAGGGTGGAGGAGAAGTTCTGCTGCCCTGGTGAGTCCGCTCTGACAATCGGCACGCAATGTTGTTTTTGCACAAAACATATCTTTTGGAATTATGACAAAAAAGTTCAATCTTTGGTTTCATCAGACCATAACACATTTTCCAAAATGCTTTTGGGAGACTTCAGATGTGTTTTTTCAAAATTTAGCTGGGCTTGGATGTTTTTCTTTATAAGAAAAGGCTTCCATCTTGCCACTCTACCCCATAGCCCAGACATATGAAGAATACGGGAGATTGTTGTCACATGTACCACAAAACCATTACTTGACAGATATTCCTGCAGCTCCTTTAATGTTGCTGTAGGACTCTTGGCAGCCTCCCTGACCAGTTTTCTTCTCATATTTTCATAAATTTTGGCGGGACATCCAGTTCTTGGTAATATCACTGTTGTGCCATATTTTCTCCACTTGATGATGACGTCTTCACTGCGTTCCATGGTATATCTAATGCCTTGGAAATACTTTTGTACCCTTCTCCTGACTGATACCTTTTAACAATGAGATCCTTCTAATGCTTTGGAAGCTCTCTGTGGACCATAGCTTTTGCTGTGGGATGTGACTAAGAAAATGTCAGGAAAGACCTACTAGAACAGCTTAACTTTATTTGGGGTTAATCAGAGGCACTTTAAATGATGACAGGGGTGTACGGACTCCGATTTACAATGAGTATGAATGTGATTGCTTAATTCTGAACACAGCTACATCCCCAGTTATAAGAGAATGTGCGCACTTATGCAACCACATTATTTTATTTTTATTCTCCCCCCCCCCCCCCCCCCAAAAAAAAAGATTTCAGTTTGTTTTTTTGTACAGTTTATAGGTCACATTGAATGTGAATCACATGAAATGATTGATCTTTGTCAAAATTTTTTACATCACAGAAACCTGACATTTTAACAGGGGAGTGTAAACTTTTTACATCAATTGTACACAAAGTCAATAATTAGCACCTGCCAATCTGATTTTTCCTTTGATCAGTTTAGAACAGTCAGTATATATGAAAGTGATTACCATACTTTGGAATTAATGGATATCTGGAGGACAGATTGACTGCTATGCCGCATCTGCTAAACTCCCTGGACAATACACCTAAAAAAACATGCAGTGAGGGAAGAGAGCAGTACTGAAAGTCCTTTCATGACTCCAGTTATTTCATGGAAATATGCTATCATGATGACCAAGGAAAGGAATGGTCCTTGAAGCTTTTCACCCATGACAATGACCCTGGCTAAGTGATACAGTCTTACTGCAAATTATTCCTCCTGCTTTTCACTACAGTGATAGACAGTAAATCCAACTACCTATTTATATTCTCCAATCTCCACCGTGTAAGTTATAGAAAATGTGCGTAACTACCAACAATCTGAAAAAAAGAATCAAACTATATCATATGCTATTACTACTCAAATGAAGGTATATGATGTATGCACAAAGCTGAATATACAAAGATATGGCTAGCACTGAAATCGTATTTTCTTCTTCAAAAGAACACTCAGAAGCCTTATAGTGAACCTGTCATTACAGGGTTACTTTTATGCCCCTTTCACACGGGGCGGATCAGTAATGATCCGCCCCGTGATGATTCGCTCGCTCAGCAGGGATCGCTCCGTTGTCCCCGCTGAGCCGGCGGCGGACAGGGCGGTCTCCGTACACTGTGCAGGGACCGCCGTCAGCTCTCTGCTCTCCTCTATGGGGATCGGACGAGCACGGACCGTCTGTCCGTGTTCATCCGATCCGCTCTGCAGACGGATACAAAAATAGGATTTTCCTCCGTCTGCAGAATCGGACAGTAGCGGAGGCAGACGATATCGGGTGTCTGCGGATGTTCATTTCCCCTGGCAGAAAAAAGGTGTAAAAAAATGCATTTAGGTGTGTTTAAGTGCATTAAGCATTAATTGGCCATTGAAATGAATGAACGCCCAAGCGCTTGATGCGCCTAAAGAGGAATGTCAATATGTTTACATAATTTGTAATAAATGCCATTCTGAAGGTTCTCTCCAACCACTTTGCATATTATTTTATATATACTGCCTGGGGCCTGGGGGGAATGGATTCCCTTATTTTGCATAGATTTCCTCTCACTTCCTGTTTGGCTATGGGGCAGGAAGTGAAATCTCTGAAATGAGACTGAAAATAAACTGACAGGGGCTATAACCCCCCCTTACTCTTTCCAAAATGAAAAAGTGTTGAATTAGTTCTTCTTTAACCACTTGCTTACTGGGCACTTAAACACCCTTCCTGCCCAGACCAATTTTCAGCTTTCGGTGCTCTCACACTTTGAATGACAATTACTCAGTCATGCAACACTGTACCCAAATGAATTTTTTGTCCTTTTTTTCCCACAAATAGAGCTTTCTTTTGGTGGTATTTGATCACCTCTGGGGTTTTTATTTTTTGTGCTATAAATGAAAAAAAGACTGAAAATTTTGAAAAAAACGCATATTTCTTTGTTTCTGTGACAGAATTATGCAAATTATAAATTTTTCTTCATAAATTTTGGCCACAATTTATACTGCTACATATCTTTGGTAAAAATAACCCAAATTAGTGGATATTATTTGGTCTTGGTGTGAAAAGTTAGAGAGTCTACAAGCTGTGGTGCGAATCGCACAAAATTGATCACATCTGATGTACTGGTGGCCTATCTCGCTTCTTGTGACCCGAACAAGCCAGGAAAGTACAAATACCCCCCAAATGACCCCTTTTTGGAAAGTAGACATTCCAAGGTATTTAGTAAGAGGCATAGTGAGCTTTTTGATGTTGTCATTTTTTTCCCACAATTCTTTGCAAAATTAAGATTTTTAATTTTTTTTTCTCCACAAAATTGTCATTGTAATAGGTTATTTCTCTCACGTGGCATGTGTATACCACAAATGACACCCCCCAAAAAATTCTGCTACTCCTCCTGAGTATTACAATACCACATGTGTGGGACTTTTTCACAGCCTGGCCACATAGAGAGGCCCAACATGCAGGTAGCGCCATCATGTGTTCTAGGAACATAAATTACACATCTAACTTGTTGACTATTTATTACACTTTTGAAGCACCAGGACAATGACACGTGACACTGATGACAGATGGCACTGATACGTGGCAATGATGACACTTATACGTGGCACTGATGACACGTGGCACTGATGACAGATGGCACTAATATGTGGCACTGATGACATGTGGCACTGATGACACGTAGCACTGAAGACACGTGGCACTAATACGTGGCACTGACAGATGGCACTAATACGTGCCACCGATGACAGATGGCACTAATACATGGCACCGATGACCCGTGACACTGATGACAGATGGCACTGATAAGTGGCATTGATGACACGTGACACTGACAACAGATGGCACGTGACACTGACAGGTGGCACTGATGACAAATGCCACTGAAACGTGGCACTGATGACAGATGGCACTAATACGTGGCACTGATGACAGATGGCACTATGTGGTACTGATGACACGTGGCACTGATGACAGATGGCACTGGGGGCAGGTAGCACTGGGGGCAGGTAGCACTGGGGGTGGATGGCACTGGGGGCGGATGGCACTGGGGCGGATGGCACTGCTGGGGGAGGATGGCACTTTTTTTTTTTTTTAACTCAAGGCAGAACAGCTGCCGCTGCAGCCATTCATCTCTCCCCTCTCACACTGTCTGTGTGAGGAGGGAGAGCGGCGCTGAGATGATCTCATATGTTTACATATGAGATCATCTCCCATTGGACACGCCGATCACGCTGTAAACGGCTGCTGTGATTGGCCGTTTACAGCGATCTGTGTTTGCCTGTCCCCGGGGGACACTGCGATGCGCGCCCGCGGCGGCGCGCATTGCGGAAGTAAACATTAGGACGTCCAGGGATGGCCTCCCGGACGAACGCGCCTGCTCTACGGCCGTCATTCGGCTATAGGGCGGGCGCGAGGTGGTTAACCACTTCAATACAGGGCACTTTCGCCCCCTTCTTTCCCAGCCCAATTTTCAGCTTTCATCGCTCTAGCGCTTTCAGTGACAATTGCGCGGTCATGCTACACTGTACCCAAATTAAATTTTTATCATTTTGTTCGCACAAATAGAGCTTTATTTTGGTGGTATTTATTCACGACTCCGTTTTTTTTTTTTGCGATATAAGTGCAAAAAAAGCGGAAATTTGGAAAAAAAACAATATTTTCTTTTTTCTATTTTAAAAGAAATCCAATAAAATCTAATTTTGTCATAAATTTAAGCCAAAATGTATTCTGCTACATGTTTTTGGTAAAAAAAATTCCGTTAAGTGTATAAAAATTGGTTTGTGTGATCACGGACATATGTACGCAAATGATCATGTACATATGTGTGCAGGTGATCACGTACATATGTGTGCACATAATCATTGGGACATGTGATTTTAGTGGGACATATGTGGGGGACATGTTTTTGTTATTAGGGACATGTGTTTTTATTATTTGGGGACATGTATGTTTTGGGGACATGTGTGTTATGGGGACATATGTGAGGACTGTGTTTACACTGTGTGGTGTGTTGTGTGTTTACACTAGACTGATGATCAGTGAGTAAAAAGCTGTAAAAACAGCTTATACTCACTGATCATCAGCCGGCTGCAGCGATCTGCTCTCCTCTCCTCAGCGATGACTTCTGTGTGAGGAGAGGAGCAGCCGATTGCCTAGCAACCGGCTGTTTGTTTACATCACATGACGACCGTGATTGGACACGGCCGTCATGTAATCAGGAGGGCCAATCACAGAGCCCTCCTGCCGATCTGAGATGTGCCGTGTCCGGGTGACACGAGCACATCGGGATCATGCCGCTGTGCGGGCACACGCGCGATCCCGCTCCTTCTGAAGGACGTTCCTGAACATCCTCACAGAAGTAGACGGCTCCCACCCAGCCGTATATATGCATTGGCCGGGTGGGAAGTGGTTAAGCACACATTTCTGATAATTTTATGTAGAGGATTAAAATAACCATGCCAATGGTGCAGCAGAAACTTATATAGCACAGTGCGGAAAGTTTGTGGTCCAGGATGATAGGACAGTCAAAATTAGAAGTGGTGCGCCCCCCCCCCCCCCTGAAAGAAATGTGGTTGCTTTATGGGGCGCTAGACTTATTTGCCTATCAGCCCAGTCCACCTCATAAGACTGCCGCTACACTAACAGAGCAAACCGGCGGGGACTCTTTCTGTGCTGCCCACCCTCTGAAAAGGCCTAGGCCAGGATACAGCATTGCTCAAAGGTATAAGGTTAAAGTTACACTAAACATTATACTCTCTCTCCAAAAATAATCCATACAAATCCACTACTTAATAGACATGCAATCTATGTCTCATGAAATTGTTTCCTACTGCGTTTTTCTGTCTCCTTGTAACATCCTGCTCCCAAACCTTTTCTTTTCTGCCTCGCTATTTGTTTGAAATGAGCAGTGCATGGTAATTGCGGTAATGTACACAGCTCTATGCACACTACAAATCTCATAGTCCATAGTCTTTAGGTTGGGTTTACACCAAATACCAATGCAGCTCCCAGCAGGGGCCCTGTGGGTCTTCGTTCACCGTTTCAAGTCCGATTTCAACCCAAATTTTCAGCTGAATTCGGACCAAAAGACATACAGGGCTCCTGTACAAATTCGCACTGGAGCTGCATCCAATTCCCAATGGTGTGAACCCAGCCTCAGTTGAACTCTTCAACTATGTTCCTACATACAGTGACACCATGGAGAATGGGATAATTAATTTAGCCATCCTGTAACAGAAAGTCAAGTCACAGCAGCAAAAATAATGCAATTTGGGGATTTGGAGGATGCGGAGAGTCTGCTTTTTGTTAAAGTAGAACTATAGGCATAACTTTTATTTTTTCATTTTTGATAGAGTAAGGAAAGATTATGACATCAAAAAAAATAAAATAGAAAAATTCGGTTTTACATCCACTTTAAGGTAAAAATCCTTTTGCCTTTAGAACCACTTTAAGAATACATGCTTAAATAGTTTTTTTTAAACTAGTCCAGTGTCACTTAAAGAGCAACTGCAGTCTGCTTACATAATTTGTAATAAAAACATATTTTGCCATTCTGAAGCTTCCCTCTATCCACTTTACATATTATTTTATATATATTGCGATTTTGAACTTGCCAAATATGCTGCAGAAATCTCCCTCCACTAAGTCTGGCTGCATCCATTTTAACTGTGGGCAGCTGAAGCTGCTGCCTGTTCACTTCCTAGATTTATCCAGACACACAGAGGCACACCTCCAGCTCTGCAGCTCCTCTTTTGACTTATCCCCCCCCCCCCCTTCCTCGTAAGGTGTCACAAGAGTGAGTGAGAGAGAGCTGTGCATGATATCATAAGCCTAGGCTTTTTACCAGACAAGAAACAGGAAGTGGGCTGTATAAGGGATTTAGTGGCAGAAAAAAATGTTTTCCTACCCAAAGTTAAAACAATAAGAGCAGAAGATTTAATAGATGGAAAGATGAAAAAAATACTGAAGTTCTGCTTTAAAGCTATGCTCACTTTGAATACCTAATCATATGCAATAAAAAACAAAAATAGGACTTTGGCTTGCACAGGATTCGATTATTAAAATAAACACAGCTTCACTTTACTCCGTGCTTTTTTCTCAACTAACAAGTGCTGTGACGTCATGCGACTCCAGCCAGTCACAGAGCCGAAGTCCGCAGCCCCGGAAGGAAGAAGGGCGAACATGAATGCGGCCGCCAGCAGGGACAGCGCAGGCTTCGTTTGCAGGTAAATGCATACTAGCACATTATGCTTTTATTTTGCAGGGAACAAAAAAAGAAGGAAAACCCATCAGGTTTACTTCCTCTTTAAAGAGGGATTCCACCTAAAAAAAATATATTAAAAGCCAGCAGCTTAATAAATGGACACTCACCTGTCCCGGGTTCCAGCGATGCCGGCAGCAGAGGCCGATCGATCGCTCGGCTCTCGGCTGCTGCCGCCACCATTCTAGGTGAGGGAATCAGGAAGTGAAGCGAATTGGCTTCACTTCCCGGTTCCCTACTGCGCATGCGTGAGTCGCGCAGCGCAATAGGAATTGTCTGCGCTGTCACTGGGACCCGTGTGTGTCCCAGCAGACAGCGCGGCAGGACAGGAAATGACATGGGAGTCTATGCCCGGAAGTGGGTGTAAATACCTGTCTGTGACAGGTATCTCCCCCCCCCCCTGTAAGGTGCCAATTGTGACACCGGAGGGGGGGGGAGGGTTCCGATCAGCGGAAGTTCCACTTTAGGGTGGAACCCCGCTTTAAGTAACTCAATTCCGATGTGTTTATCATAAAATACTGGCCTTCACTGACTGCTCAAGGCTGGATAGTGCTCCTGTATTTAATTTCAATAGCAAGACTTTGTTTTTTCAAGCACTGAAAACAAAAGTGTAAAAATTTGAAAGTTATGTATATATGATTTTAGAGCCCTGGTGCCCAACCTGCAGCCTTTGGAATTTTTTGTGTGGCCCTCGGGGGCCCTGGCATACATTAATCTGTGTTTCCATATTGCCCTGCTATAGTAGAGATTTCTAGCAGCCTCATGTAATGTGTTTCCAGCTACTCCTTGAGCAGGGGTCCAGGGGGGCTCAATTTGATTGGGGCCCACATCAGCATTATGGTTGCCCTCAAAGGGCCGATTCTATCTGTGAGGTTATATACATTATTTTTTTCTAAGAGATTAGGTGCAGGAACTCAACCAAGTGTTTCCAAGTGACAGTGGTGAGAAAGGAGTGTAGAGCGAGAGCCTGAGGTGGTGGAACTCTGTTCCACCACGTTCCAGGTAAAAAAGGCCCTGGATGTAAGGGTCACATGAAATGGCCTGGCGGGCTAGATTTGACATGTGTCCTTTAGTATGTTCACAGCCTTTTGCAGCATGTCTGCAGTCTCTGACCATCTCTTGCATTATGTCCACATTCTCTTACAATATCTTGTAACATGTCAACAATCTCTGGCCATCTCTTGTATCATGGCCTTAGTCTCTGACTATATCCTGTTGTGTCTATGATCATGAAAAATCATTGAATTTTATGTGCAGCCCCTTGGTGATGTTGGCGGCCACACTTTCTGCCTCCCATATCAAGACAGTTGACCACCCCTGTATTAGAGTATATCTAAGCCCCAATTAGGTGACATCAAGTTTCCAAAGTACTGTGTAAAACCATTAGTACAGCTCTTTTTTCCATTATAAAAGGTCCTGAATTAAAACCAATACACAGAAGCACTTAAAAAGAATACAAGAATCAAACTGGAAGTCTCTTTTTTTTCTTAATAGTGATTATCTAAACCCTTTTGATTTTTCTAACCATAACGTTTTTTTCTTAACGCAGATTTCCTAGAAAATTGTAAATACAGCTTTATAAAGTAATATGAAGGGAGATCCTGCAGCTCCAAGAAGTTTTCTTGGGACACAGAGCCGTGCCATGTTGCATATGACACCTGCTGGTGAAATCTGGTATTGTATTGAAAACAGAAAAAGGTCATCTATGGTTGCCCATTGTATTTTGCCATGTACTGTAATCAATTGGATGAAAATTTTAACTGCAGCATTTGGGTATTTAAATCAAACGGGAGATTTTCCCTCTTTGAACAGGTATTATACTATTTTCTCCATCTTAGAATATTTTAGTACACTGTCCACAGAGGTAGTAGATTACACTGAACAAAAGCATGTACTGTATTTAGCAATTTGTCTCAATATCAAGGTTCTTATTTATGGAATTGCATTTTTATTGAATTATGAAACAGTATAAATGACAAGCAACAAATATACAGTACAATCATACAAAATAGATCATACTTCATTGCTCCGCCTTCCCACAATATGGAAAATATAGGCAACACGTGATAACAGGTGAACTTTCTAATGTACACTGAAAATAATTCCCCGTGACTGCTGCAATAATCTAATGCCAGTCTAGATATAACAATTCCATAAAACAAGAAAGTTGTTATACCGTGACAAGGATTATAATAGTCGACTAACAAAACTTTCTGAAAGGAAATCCCTAAGCTTCCCACATTAAGTAAATACATTCTAGCCGTCGTGTTCTACTGCAGGTCTAAAATGGAACTAGAATTCTGATTGCTTGCTTTGGTCAACACAGGCACTTCTGTGCCGTAGAGGGTTTATGTTTCTCAATTGTATTTTTCATCAGTAAATGTCTTTAGAAACCCCAAAAATGCCTAAAAATAACTCCCTCTTCATTATCATAAGAATGCAGGTCAATGTCATGGTCACATAAGACATCTAAAATGTCAACAAGGCCATTGGGCAATCCCGTCTTATGCTTGTTGAGGAAAGACTGGGGAGATAATGTTCCCTCCAGCACCAATGAATTGACAGGCTTATGTAGTAAGACACTCCTGCCTAGAAAAAGGCATAACGTTATCTACTGCATCCAGATCACCTATCTTTAAGCTGTGGTCAATAACCCCTAAGAAACATAGTTCCACCCTCCAAAACCCACAACATTCTTATGAGTGAATCCATGGTTTTATGAGTAAAGGACACATGATCTTGGGGTGCAACAGTTGGACAAGACACATAGTTGACAAGGTTGGTTCCAAAGCTTGCTGCAAACAGAAAAGTGCACACACAACGCTGCTAACATATGACAAAGCTCATGCAGGAAAATAATAACATGCAGATCCCGTGTTCCCTCCCCGGGGTAGAATGACGATGCAACAAGTCTCTCACCGCCAGAAGTCGGGGTACAAACAAGCGATGCCCCATTCCCAGCAGCTCCAGGACGCGACAGGCGTACTCATTGACAAAGTTGCTCTTCTCATCCTGAATTTCCTGTGACTTTTTCACAGGAGAGGAAAGCTTGGGGGCTGGTGGGGTGAAAGGTATCCTCTCCTCCATGGAGGTTTTCCGTAACACCCTCTCCTAACCTTATTGAGCCCGGGAAGGAATGCTAGCAAGTGAATTGGTGTGGTGGTGCATAAAGTCAATGCTGGGCATGTAGGCAATGCCAGTCTGCCTCACTGCACATGGAAATCATCTTAGGAAGAACACAACCAGACATCCATTAAGAAGCACAGCACAGGTGTGTACTGACGCATCTACACCCAACATAAAGGCACGGTTAATTTAGAAGTCATCATAGCAGAATCAGAATGGAGAAAGCCTGATGGAAAGGACCCAGCAGAGAATGCAGGGGGGAAAGTCAGGCCCAGCTGCTGGATGTGTGTGCTTGGATGGGGCTGCAGGAACAAGCGATGAGATCACTGCATCCACCGGAGCTGCTGCTGCTACAGCCTCTCATCATGAATCAGTAATGAAGGAGGGAGAAGGGAGGTGAATGAGCGAGGATGGAGGGAGGATGCTTGCTAAAGGATGCTGTAATCAGAAACCAATAGAAAAGCCCCTAACGCACATCACCCACACCCTGCTTTTTACAGCTTTCCAGTTTCCTTAAATAATCCCAGCCCTCTTTTTTTTTTTTTTTTTTTTTAAATACCTGTCCTTAGTTTATCCCTCCTTTATTAAACTGAAAACAGAAGGAGGTGCAATCAAATGATCTTTTATATTAGTGTGCAAAATTACAGCTCCTGCTATACCGTTCTGCATGCAATAATTTTACATATTAGATGACAGGGCAATGCCATGTTGACCACCAGCATTTGCAGACAGATTGCTCCTGGTCAGACGGGTGGTAATGGGAATCTTGCTCATGTTTAAAATACTGGGAATGACATTTCCTTAGAAGATTTCAGGATGAAGTGGAAAGTGCTAGGCATGTTCCTAAGAAGCAGGTGGTGGGGCTGAAGTTGAGCGACAGCGTCCTCTAGTGTGAGACACCCGATTTGCCATGTAAGGAAATGATTATCTTCCGTCTTGTGAGCACATCTGCTATTCTACAGCCTCCTGCCAACCTCACAGATATAACAAGGCTGCTTGGCAATACAGAAGGATTTTCATGAATCTGTTTGCCAATGGCGTCCATGAAAACTGCAATATGATCATTTATTCATGTATTTTAAATTGTATCAGATCTTAAAAAAAATGAAGGGTATATAATTATTTCTGGCCCCTAAGGCCTAATGTACACTGTTGCTGCTAAACGGACGTTTAGGGGCAGTTGGGCATTTTTTTCAACTGCTCCTGAACTCTCCTCTGTTATCTTATCAGTACATGTAACACGGTCATTTCTAGGCAGCTGAGTTTAGAGGCCTTTTTTGGAAAGCAAAAAAAAGAGCTCAGACGCTGAGTTTAGAGGCACTTCAGAAAATAGAAAAAAGGATATTCCTGCGCCAAAATGGGAAAAAATTATTTATTGGTGGAATGGGGTTCCCCTGATGAAGTCACGTGACCCGTGACGAACACGCGTCGGGAATTACCGCTACCGGAAGTGACGCTGGTCGAGCTCGCTGCTCGTTTTTACATTGCCTTTTTGTCATCCTGGTGTTTGTGAGTACCTGAAGTTTATTCCTTTAATAAATATTGCACTTCTTTATAATACTACACTATGGGGCATCCTTCCTTTATGCTTTAATCCTATATACCCGGCACGAGACTACCTACGGCGAATACCCCAAAGTGACTCTTAAAGAGGCCACGCACCATATAGGGAGTAAGAGAGGGAGGCCAAACAAGAATTGCCATATTAGGATCCATAAAGGGAAAAGACCTCCAGGAACACCTAAAGACATACTCAATATATGCTGCAACCTTACAGCAGTAAGGTAAGGGGATATCCATAAATTGACCACCTAGGATCACACTGAACTCCGCTGGATCACCCTAACCATCACCCATTATATTGAAGAACACTTAGCACTTTATTTACACCTGTAGTTTATTTTATGCGACTTTTTGATTCTAAGTTCATTTATGTTTCATGCAACTTATGTTATAGTCGCTACACAGCTCATTTGCACCTTATGCGACTTTGTATAGTTAGCACTTTATTTCACTATATGCACCTTTATATGGACATTTGATAAAAATATACTTCCGTCGATCTAGACGATTGTTCAAACTGTGCTTTTTTCACTTGGATTCAGCCCTCAGCACTACTGCACTTTGTCGTTCACTTTTCAACTAATTTTATTACTTTTTACGTATTTTTAAATACTAACTGTTTCACCTTCTATCATCTCTATATAATAGCATCAATTTTTATGAATTATTTTTACCTCTGTGTATTGATGTGTATGCTAAATCACTGATCCAAGGTATTATATGATTATTACGCTATTACATTTTACTTCTGTCATATATTTGATGTATTACTAGCCTTCATCCACTTACCTGTATATACAGTTAGAGGCACTTCAACTGTCAAACGCTTCTTAACATAGCTAAATGTGGTAACTTGCGTTTAGTTTATAGGCATTTTTCATTTTTGGCTATTTTGAAAAAAATATATTTTTTTCTCAAATGCTTCTAAATGCAGCAAAACAGATGTTTCAAACGTGGGTTACTATCTGGCAAGTTAAATTGTTCAGGAGAGGTTGTAAAAACGTCCCGTGTACATTAAGCCTTACAATTTTTCTGGAAATACCTAGAAGCAATCAGGCAAACAAAAAAAGTTCCAAATGATTTTTGCATGCTTTGAAAGTTCACTTTAGATTTTGCCTCTTTGAGCCCCGTTTTAAGATTTTTCATAGATTTTTAAATCTGAACTGCAGGCAAACAGCTACAGAGATGAAATACATAAGGCCCCTTTCACGCTGGGGAGCTTTGCAGGCGATACAGCGCTAAAAATAGCGCCTGCAAAGCGCCCTGAAACAGTCGCTGCTGTCTCTCCAATGTGAAAGCCCCGAGGGCTTTCACACTGGAGTGGTGTGCTGGCAGGACGCCAAAAAAAGTCCTGCTAGCAGCATCTTTGGAGCGGTGTATACACCGCTCCTGCCCACTGAAATTAATGGGGCAGCGCGGCTATACCGCCGGCATAGCGCTGCTGCAGCGGCGCTTTGCAGGCAATTTTAACCCTTTTTTGGCCACTAGCGGGGGATAAAACCGCCCCGCTAGTGGCTGAATAGTGTAGCTAAAACAATGGTAAAGTGGTGCTAAAAATAGCGCAGTTTTCCAGCCAACGTTGCTCCTGCCACAGTGTGAAAGGGGCCTAATACATATAAAAGGAGCAGCTTTAGCTGCCAAAGGATTTGTATTTCTGTCCATCTAGTCCTGTTGCAATTAAACACTAAAGGGGTCTTGTACCTCCAGGCCTATGATTGGGCAGTGAAGTAAGAAGCAGCAGACTTCTCCCAGTCACACCGCTCTCTCCTCCAATGAGTTTGCCCCTTGTTATCACATGAACACTGCAGCACAGATAACTGGCTCCTTGTGCTTCTGTTCCTTTCTCAGACTGAGCTCTGCTGTACAGTGGATCGCAACAGGTGGATACTAAGCAAAAAAAAAAAAAAAGAAAAGAAGTTATAGTCTTTTCTCTACTCAGCAGTCGCAAGTCCTCTGACATCATCAATTTTAATGCTGAGCCCAATGACCTACATTGAACTTGAGGATTGCCAAGGAATAGTTTACTGTCGGAGTGTAGTGGAGAAGATGAGAGTGCCAGCTGCTGGGTAAGTGGAGAATCGGGTAAGAAAACCTACTATTTGTGGCCCACTAGACCTAAATGAACAGTTAACCACAGCTGTGTGTGGGTAACTCCAACTACAAAGAAGAATTTTTTTCCTTCCTTAGAGATCGGCTTAAGTTATTTATTAATAAATACAGACCATAATGAAACGGGAATGACCCAAGAAATGGGCTAGCCATTATCCTGAGCAAACATCGCTGACCGCTGCCAGTGTTTACTGACACACTAGACTAGTGCAAAAGTTGTTTTTAGCAGCTGATGTATTATGTCTGGAGTGGTCCAGTCATGCATTCAATAATCATTTTATTCATCGGATTTTGTGACTATCTTTTTATTACAACATCTGCTAATATCGATATACTTCACAAGGATAAGGTGCTTTCCCTTCTTTGTATTTATTTATAGGAAATGCAAAGGTGTACAGACCTCTGGGAGAAACTACTAATAACAGAATATCAAGCAGTCATACAAAAGGGACTAGAGCAGCCTTTCTCAACTAGGGTTCCTCCAAAGGTTGCTAAAGGCGATGAGCAATTTCAGCCTTTCGGAATGGTAAGCCCTGACTGCATTGATCTTTTTAGCTATCTGCAAGGTGGGATTCTTCTAACTGACCACTAATGTAAGAAGCATTCTTCCTAGAAACCACCAACGCAAAGAGCACTCTTCTCCAATGACCACATGCAGGGGGCATTATTTCCAGAGACCACTAAAGTAAGGAGCATTATTTTTTCTCAATGACCACTAATGTAAGGAGCATTTTTCCCAATGACCACCAATACAAGGAGCATTCTTCCCAATGACCACCAATACAAGGAGCATTCTTCCCAATGACCACCAATACAAGGAGCATTCTTCCCAATGACCACCAATACAAGGAGCATTCTTCCCAATGACCACCAATACAAGGAGCATTCTTCCCAATGACCACCAATACAAGGAGCATTCTTACTAGTGACCATCAATGCAAGGAGCACTCCTCCCAATGACCACCAATACAAGGAGCATTGTTCCCAATGACCACCAATGCAAGGAGCATTCTTCCCAATGACCACAAATGCAAGGAGCATTCTTCCCAATGACCACCAATGCAAGGGGTATTCTTCCCAATGACCACCAATGCAAGGGGCATTCTTCCCAATGACCACCAATGCAAGGGGCATTCTTCGCAATGACCACCATTGCAAGGAGCATTTTTCCCAATGACCACCAATGCAAGGAACATTCTTACCAATGATCACCAATGCAAGGGGCATTCTTCCCAATGATCACCAATGCAAGCAGAATTCTTCCCAATGACCAATGTGCCATAAGCTATAGTTAGGGTAATTATTAGCAGGGGTTCTCTGAGATAGGAAATGTATTTCAAGGGCTCCTCCATGTTAAAAAGTTTGAGAAAGGCTGGTCCAAAAGCCTGCAGTATGCATTATATATAAAATGAAACTAAAGTGGCATATGTAATATAAAATCCTTGTGATCACAACCCTCTAGAGTAATGTGCGTTATTACAGCGCCACTCTGTACCCCTCATTTACCTTAAACACATTTTTCTGTGTTTGTTCCTCCCAGGGAAGTATTATTGGACAGTCAGCAACAAGGTGATTTATCAGCACTGTTCAGCTCATTAATCTAACACACACAACCTAGTTTTCAGCCATAGTGGGAGATGAGTGCCTTGCATGACAGTCACATCTGTGCCCTTGAGCCATTCTAATGAAATCATGGCACTGAGAGAAGGAGAAAGGAAGAGAGACATGAAAAGCATATCATGCAGGATTGCTCCTAATAGCAGAGAAATTGGCTTAGCCCACATGGCAGCAGAAATGAAGATTGGCTCAATGGGATGAAATGATCGTGCTATCGCTCTCTGAAGGCAGATGTGTCTATAGTCCTTTCACTGGCTCCACACTGAACTCACTGAGAGTTAAATAAGAATCTGCAGCGGTAGCGCCATCCGTTATGAACACGAGATAAAGCAGGAAACTCCTTCTACTACAAAGCCAGATGATCAGACAGGAGCGTGCATGCATTTTCTCAGCAGGTAAAATCAGGTCAATGTGCTGGCAGGCTGGATTACATACAAAATGGCTTCACTGGGCTACACTACACTGAAAAATACACAGAGGGAAATAGTAACTGCAACCGCCATTAATGGTTCATAGATTCCCATTAAACCTTATCAAATGCTGTCAAACATGTTACCGTTCACTGAACCATGAAAATATGGAATGGAGAGGTAAATATTTTGCTGTGTCATTTCTAATGGCATGTACACACAAACGGTTTTCCCGTCGGAATAAATCCCAAAGGTTTTTCCGACAGAGTTCCGCTGAAACTGTCGTGCGTCCGTCTCGTACTTGATTCTGAGCATGCATGGTTTTTTTTGCAAGTCAGAATTGCCACAGAAGATCGCATTTTCGGATAGGAACTTTTCCTGACCGAAAAAAATTGAGACCATGCTCTCAATCTTTTGCTAGCTGGAATTCGGCTAGCAAAAGTCCGATGGAGCGTACACACGGTCGCATTTTTCTGAGGGAATGATTGAAATGAGGGGAAGCTCTGTTGATTTATATCATCCAATCATGTACAAGCAAAAATGCATTTTTTTATTTTTCTTGCATGTCCCCCTCAGAGCACTTGCAATGCACTTGTAGTGCTAAGTGGATTTGCCACAAATGAGCCCCAAAGTGTGCTAGAACCTTTGGTGCTTATTGATTGCAGAGCAGCATCATTCTTTGCTAACTTTTGTGTGAATATTTATTTTCACTCTTGGGACAAAGTCATCTGGCACCCAAGGTGTGAAGATTCTAAAGTCCCCCTCTTTGCCAGGTTCTTATTTCAGCACTTCACAAACTGACACAAATGTAAACATTTTTAATACACAAAAAAAAAAAGTTAAGACAAGAAAATGAAGTTAAAGTGGAGGGCCACCCTGAAAAAAAAAATACATTAAAAATTAGAAAAAAAAATCAGAAAAAAAAAAAAGATTTTTTTTTTAAACTTACCAGAAATGCCTGTTGCTAGGCACATCGTCCTAACCTGCCTCTTCCTCCTCCGCGGAGATCTTCTGTCTTCTCTCCTCCGTGCGGCGTCTTCTGGGTAATGGGTCGCGCTGTGTTCTGGGACACCATTCACAAAGCGCTGAGTGACTCGCGCATGCGCAGTAGGAAACCGGCAGTGAAACCGCAAGGCTCCACTGCCCGTTTCCCTTAGCCAAAATGGCGGCACCGGGACACGAGAGCCGAGGGACGGGTCAGCCTCGGGCGGCCGACATCGCGGGCGCCCTGGACAGGTAAGTGTGCTCATTAAAAGTCAGCAGCTACAGTGTTTGCAGCTGCTGACTTTTAAAACATTTTTGGAAAACCGGCCCTCCTCTTTTTTTTTTTTTAGAAACAACGAGTTTATTGGTAATTAGCATAGGTAAAGTTACAGCTTAGTACATCCAACAATGGAGGGAAACAATAAAGAAAACAGTTCCGTAAAAACATAGAAAAGCACGGGTCAACATCCAGTAAGGCCATTACATTGTACTTATATGATCACGTGTATTACAGAACATAAAGGAAAAAGTCATCCCATTAAGACACGACGACAGCAGGTACTGGTTCCCGACTAAGGTGAAGGGCCAAATACCACACCCCAACTCTGCGCAGTATGTTAGAGGTAACACTACCCAACCCTACCCTTGCCCACCTATGCAGTCCCTGCTCTAATATACCAAAATCACAGGCCGCCCTGTCCCCTAGCGTAGATCAGATTAGACTGGCTCTTCCTCTACTGCTCTCCCGGTGCGTATATGACTTTCTTCATTGGCAATGTTAGGTTAACCTCAGCTAAACAGGCTCTGAGTGTCGGAGTCTCGGACCGCAGCCATAATTTGGCAATCAGCTTCCTAGCACTAAACAATGTCTCTTGTATAAAAACAGCATGCGAGGGGTCGGTCGGAGCATTGAACACCAGTCCCTGTAAACAAGTTTTATATGGTCATGGAGGAATTGAATAACAAGTAGCCAAAATGCCTGGATGTCCGGGCAGGACCATATCAAGTGGTAGAATGAACATGGATGGTTCCACACCGGGGACACCCCGGCTCCTGGGAGGGTCTGTACCTGCAGATTCTTGCAAGAGTGAGATAGGATTTGTGTAAAATGTACAGTTGGGTCAACCTGTCCGCTAGTCTAGGGGAAGCCTGTTTGACATTATCAAGGATCTCCTCCCAATCTTCACTCTCTAACGGACCTACCTCCTCTTCCCACCTGTGCTTCGCTACCTCAGCAATTCTGGATTCTGAGCGTTTTCTGAGGGAGTCATATATGGTAGATATCAGTTTAGAGGGCTCCTCTCCAACCATGACGCCCACCAGTGACAGTTCTTGAGGGTTAGGAAACCCCTCCCCAAATTGAGCCCGGAGGGCACGGGATAGTTGTGCATAGCGAAACAGCATATGCGAGGGGATCTCAAATTCCCCCTGCAGCGCCTGGAAACTACGTACCCCCAGGGGAGTGATGACCTGGTGCAAGTACACAACCCCCCTGGAAGCCCAGAGGCCCGCACCCGGCAGCCCCCGGAGTTCCCTCAGTTAAGGGTTGTGCCACAAGGGCGTGTGGGAATGTACCCAGTCTGCACCCACCAGCTTTTGAGCGATTTCCCACAACCGCCTATGTTGAACCAGCAGAGGGGCATGAGCCTTCTTGCACCTGTTAGTCTCCCTCCCCCTAAATAAGACCTGAAGGGGGGAGTGAGCATAACTATATGGATCTCTGCATATCAGTGCTTGGTACCTAAGAGCATCTGATTTATGCAGGTGATAAAAATGGGAGAGCTGGGTGGCGATATAGTATGCGTGAAAGTCAGGGAGCGCCGCCCCTCCCCGGTCGGTGGGATTCTTGAGAGTATTCCAAGCCAATTTGTGTCTTCCAGAGCCCCAGATAAAGGAATTAAGAATAGTGTCTAAGGTTTTGAAATATTTAAGGGGAATAATAATTGGCGCATGCCAGAATTTATAAAGGAACTTGGGTAACAAAATCATTTTAACTAAGTTTATCCTTCCCATTACACCAAGGGGGAGCCTAGCCCAGGATTTAATTTTGCATTTCAGGTAGGAGATCAGAGGTTCTATGTTATTAGATATATAATCAGGGGGTTCCCTAGTTATCTGTACCCCCAAATACAGAATGGAGGACACTCTTCGTAATGGGAGGGTCGCTGCGTCTCCTGTTGATGGGAACATGACAAGGGGGAGAATCTGTGACTTCGTCGAGTTTATGCTGAGGCCCGAATGCTTACCGAAATCCTCGATGGCACGAAGAGCGGCCCACAAAGAAGGCCCCTCGTCCTCAAGGTATAAGAGCATGTCATCTGCGTACATACTCACGGTCTCTACCAGGGATCCCATCCTAAGTCCTTTAATGTGTGTATTAGATCTGAGGGAGATAGCCAGCGGCTCCACCGCTAGGGCATATAGGATTGGGGACAACGGACATCCCTGTCTAGTCCCCCGTCGCAAGGGCAGGGGATCAGACAGACGCCCGTTCACCGCCACCCGTGCTTCCGGAGAAAAATACAGTATTCTAACCCATTTTATAAAATTGGGCCCCAACCTAAATCGTCTAAGGCATTCCCACAGATATTCCCACTCTACTGAGTCGAATGCCTTAGCCGCATCCAACGCTATCATGGCCCTAGTACCCACTGACTCATGAGAGGCTTGCAGGTTCTTATGAAGTCTACGGATGTTCATCACTGTGTTTTTACCAGGCATGAATCCCGTTTGATCTGGGTGGATAAGGGAGAGAATATGTGGGTTCAACCGGTATATTAATATTTTGGCCAATATTTTTATATCCACCTGCAGCAATGAGATCGGGCGATACGAGTCGGGGCAATGCGGGTCCTTACCCGGCTTTGGAATCACAATGATCGTTGCTTGACGTAAAGTGTCAGGGAGGGACTCAGATTCGAACAGATAGGTATACAAATTTAGCAGCTCGGGGGCTAACACATCGGGGTATGCAGCATAGAAGTCTAATGGTAACCCATCTTGCCCAGGAGCCTTAGATGTGGCTAGGGACGAGAGTGCTAGCTCAATCTCCTCAAGCCTGATCGGGGCCTCCAATTCTGAGACCTGAGCCATAGACAGTTGCGGGAATGAAACATTTTGTAAAAATGCCCGGGTCTCCTGAGGCGTAGAGGTCTGCATAGTAAGACCGAAACATCTCTGCGACTGTCACCGGGTCCGAGACAAGAGCCCCACTCCCGTCCGCTAGAGACACCACTACCGGCGGCCTCGCATCCTGGTGAGCGAGGTACGCCAGGAGTTTACCCGCCCTCTCGCCTTGTTCAAATATCCGCTGCTGCGAAAAAAAGTGTTTTCGCCTGGCTTGTTCAAAGTGTAGTTGGTCTAGTACGCGTGTTTGGAGTTTTAGAGCCGAGGCGTTCGCCGCGGTGGGGATCGATGCAAACTCACGTGTAATAGTGTCTAGTGTAAGGGATCTTCCCGGGGTAGGGTGTGTTTGGACACAGTTCACAGCAGACTTGGAATTTATAAAGCAGATCTTGGCGTTTATTCGTGGTACAAACAGTCCAGCAAACAAAATATACAGCAACACCGTGCTTTCTAAGTACAACAAAAATAAAAGTCCTAGCCCGGCTGGGCGCTTACTAACAGGTTCTGCTCACCTATCTGACACTTACAAACACAGCGTCTTTCGCCTGGATATCGCAGGGTGAGTTTTAGCTCCAGCAGTGGCTGTGCTTGCAGCTTCCTTCAACACACAGATTGTTCATTCCCTGGCTGAGAGCAACCACCTGCAGACCCTGCAGTGCCTTTAGCTTCCCAGGCTAATTAGGATCAAAGCTCACCTGATCCCAAACCCAGAACTGGATCGGGGGATGTGGAATGACAGGTCCCTCTACCAAACCTACCTGCCATTCCATATAAACCCAGGCCCGGCAAAATTAAATAACAACTCAGCAGCATATCGCTGCTGAGAAACTGATCCATCCTGGATTTACCATCTCACACTGTGTAGCAACCTAGGTGAGATGTACACCCCCTCGATCACTTCTCCAGTGACATGTCTACATATCCCCCCCCTCTTTTTCAGACCGGAGGGCTGAGCCTTTTGTCCCCACAGACAACTTACCCTTGACAATGCGTCAGCATTTGCCTGTAATTTCCCTGGCCTGTGTTCCACAGTGAAATTAAAGTTTTGTAGGGAGAGAAACCATCTAGTCACTCTTGCATTTCTCTCCTTGTTTAACTTCATCCATGTTAGGGGGGCATGGTCTGTCACCAACTTAAATTTCCTGCCTAGCAAGTAATACTTTAAAGATTCTAGGGCCCACTTTACTGCCAAACATTCTCGCTCCACAATGGCATAATTTTTCTCGGCCGGGGTTAGTTTTCTACTCAAGTACGTCACTGGATGCTCCTCACCATTCACTACTTGTGAGAGTACTGCACCTAAGCCTGTGTTAGAGGCATCTGTCTGGACCAGAAATTCTCGCCTGAAATCGGGGGTAACTAACACAGGTGGTTGGCACAAGGCAGACTTAAGGCTTTGGAAAGCCTTCTCGGCCTCTGGGGTCCACGTGACCATTGCTGTCTTTCCGCCCTTTGTCAAGTCCGTTAGTGGAGCAGCAACTGAGGCAAAGTTCGGCACAAATCTACGGTAATACCCCGTAATACCCAGGAAAGCTCTAACCTGTTTCCTTGTCAGGGGTCTAGGCCAATTCTGTATTGCCTCAATTTTATTTAGCTGTGGCTTAATCAACCCTCTCCCAATAATGTAGCCCAGATATTTGGCCTCTTCTAGGGCTAGAGCACACTTCTCGGCATTTATGGTCAACCCCGCATCACTTATGGCATCCAACACGGCCTGTACCTTACAGAGGTGACTTTCCCAATCAGGGCTAAAAATGACCACATCATCGAGGTAGGCAGCTGAGTAATCACGATGTGGTCGCAGAATCAAGTCCATCAACCTCTGGAAAGTTGCAGGCGCTCCATGTAACCCGAATGGCATCACTACATACTGGAATAGCCCATCAGGGGAGGAGAATGCAGTTTTCTCTTTAGCCTCACCAGAAAGTGGAATCTGCCAGTAGCCCTTTGTGAGATCGAGAGTGGTTATGTACCTGGCGTTACCCAACTTCTCAATCAACTCATCTACCCTGGGCATAGGATACGCATCGAACTTGGAGATCTCATTCAACTTTCTGAAATCGTTACAGAACCTCCAAGTTCCATTGGGCTTTGGGATTAGCACAATTGGGCTGGACCATTCACTCTGTGACACCTCAATTACCCCCAGAGCAAGCATACGTTTTACCTCGGCAGATACGGCTTCCCTACGTGCCTCCGGTATCCTATAGGGCTTAAGGTTTACTCTGCTTCTAGGCTCAGTTTCAATGTGATGATGGATGAGGTGTGTACGCCCTGGGAGGTCAGAGAACTTGTTTTTGTTTTTTTGTAAAAATTCCTGAGCCTCCTGTTTCTGTGACACTGATAGAGTATCACCTACCTTGACTGGAGGGATTGGTTGTGACAAATCATTAACAGTATTTGTCGCCACCAAGGATTCCCTGTCTTTCCAGGGCTTGATCAAGTTTATGTGATAAACTTGGAAAGGCTTCCTTCTACCTGGTTGGTGCACCTTGTAGTTCACCTCACTGATCTTTTCAACAATTTCATAAGGACCTTGCCACTTCGCCAAGAATTTACTCTCAACAGTGGGGACTAGTATAAGGACCCTATCGCCTGGGTTGAATGTCCTGATTCTTGCGGACCGGTTGTAAATTCTACTTTGGGCCTCTTGAGCCCTCTGGAGGTGTTCCCTTACCAGGGGCATTACAGTGGCTATACGGTCCTGCATTTGTGCTACATGCTCAATAACACTCTTGTATGGGGTGGACTCATTCTCCCATGTCTCTTTTGCAATGTCCAGTAGACCCCTAGGGTGATGACCATAGACCAACTCGAATGGTGAGAACCCTGTGGATGCTTGGGGCACCTCCCTAATAGCAAACATGAGGTAGGGTAATAAATGATCCCAGTCACGACCATCTTTTGCCACCACTTTCTTCAACATATGTTTCAAAGTTTTATTAAATCTCTCCACCAATCCGTCCGTCTGGGGGTGGTACACAGAGGTACGGATGTGTGAGATTTTAAATAGTTTGCATAATTCCTTCATTACTTTCGACATAAATGGCGTACCTTGGTCAGTTAGGATTTCTTTGGGGATCCCAGTCCTAGAGAACATATAAAACAACTCACGTGCAATTGTTTTAGATGCAGTGTTTCTTAAGGGTACAGCCTCAGGATAGCGGGTCGCATAATCCAGGACTACCAAAATATACTGGTGTCCTCTAGCTGACTTTACAATGGGACCCACTAAATCCATGGCAATACGCTCAAAAGGCACCTCTATAATAGGGAGCGAAACCAAAGGACTGCGAAAATGTGACACTGGGGCACTAACCTGACATGTGGGGCACGACTCACAGTATTTTTTAATGTCATCATATATGGCCGGCCAAAAAAACCTCTGGAGAACCCTCTCTCGCGTTTTGTCAGTCCCCAAGTGTCCCCCAAGAACATGGTTATGTGCCATGTCAAGCACCTGACGCCGGTACGGCTTAGGTACCAGAAGCTGTTCCACAATCTCATCTTTAACCTTATTGACTCTATAGAAAAGATCATTAGTCACCGAAAAATGTGGAAATCTTTTTTCAGCATCTGGTTCCTGAGGTACCCCGTTCATAACAGCAACCTGCTCTCTCGCATTTTTGAGAGTGGGGTCCTGTAATTGTGCAGTCCCAAAATTATCGCTAGACACCTCTAAGTCTAGTATATTTTGCTCAGTGGGAGGAGCCTCCTCCTCCCCAGCCAGGACCTGCAAAGGAAAACAATCATTTTCATCCTGCACATTTTTATCATTCACAGTGGACAAGGCAACCCCCTTAGAGGTATCCTCACTCCTTTTGGGGATTTTTCTTTTTTCCCAAAGAGCCCAGAATAATGGAAAATCGCGCCCCAATATTACATTATGCATGAGGTTTTTAACCACACCCACTTCATATTGTACGGTGCCTTGTTCAGTCCCGACTTTAGCCAGCACTATAGGGTACACTTTTGTATCACCATGTATGCACACAACACTCATATGCTTTTTAGACTCTAAGTCCCCAGTCACCAGGCTAGCATGCACCAAGGTTACAAGGCTTCCTGAGTCCATTAACGCTTTAACAGGAAAGTCATTGATTGTGATGTTGCAGATTTGCGGTTCAGTCTCTAGTCCAGGAACTGCAGCACAAGATGGTTCCGCAAATAGCGACTGACGCCGGCTAGCGTCACATTCCATGGGTTCAGAGGTAAGAGGGCAATGGGCAGACACGTGTCCCGCCTCATGGCATCTCCAACACTGGATAGGGCCTGGTCTCTTTGGCAAGGAGTCCTTTTCAGAGCCCCTTAGCCACCCGGGACCATCACCAGTCTTTTGTCCCTGAGACACCACTTGAGCCCTTTTCCCCCCATCAGCACCCCTCCACACTCCCCCAATAGATGGAAGTCTCTTACCAGCTGACGGCACAGATCTGGCGCTCCGGGGAGGTGAAGATGCTGCAGGAACATCACGGAGGTAGTCCTCAGTCGCCTGGAACCTCTCCACAAGGTTGACAAGTTCGTTTGCGTTCCTAGGATCACCTTGTCCCACCCAGCGTTGCAGGTCAGTAGGAAGCGCTCGGAGGTAGCGATCCATCACGACCTTCTCTAGGATTTGTGCAGGAGTAGAAGTGTCTGGCTCCAACCACTTTCTTGCCAAATGGATTAGGTCATACATCTGGGACCTCGCTGATTTGTCCAGACTGTAGCTCCAGTTGCGTACCCTCCGGGCACGGACTGCAGTAGTAACTCCTAGTCGGGCAAGTATCTCCTCTTTTAGCCGAGTATAGTCCTTAACCTCTTGCTCACTGAGGTCATAGTAGGCCTTTTGAGGTTCACCTGTTAAATAGGGCGCAATTACCTCTGCCCACTCAGCGGCTGGTAACTTCTCTCGCTCAGCCACGCGCTCAAATACTGTTAGATAGGCCTCAACATCGTCCTCAGCAGTCATCTTTTGCAGCGCTTTCTGCACAGTCCTTCTCCCAAAAAAAATCTCTGGAGCGGCTCCCTCCATTGTGGGTGGATTAGCAACCACAGGCGCCTCTCGATTTACTATCAGGTGCTCGATAAGTTGTTGTTGGCTTTGGCGCAAAGCTTGCAACTCTTCCTTATGCATCTGATGTTGTGCCGCCATGTACTGTTCATGTCGTCTATTGGCCTCTGTCTGCGCCTGCTGTTGTTCAGCCATGGACTGTTCATGTCGTCTATTGGCCTCTGTCTGAGCCTGCTGTTGTTGCAAACTCACTTGCATAAACTGCTTCAGCATCTCCTCCATGTTGCTGGACTGTTCTTGGAGTGTAGTTGCAGCTTTCACCCAGGACATCAGCAGCTGTAGCCAAGTCTGTCCACACCGTTGCCCCTAGCAACCGTGTTGCCCGCTACCTCCACCAATTGTAAGGGATCTTCCCGGGGTAGGGTGTGTTTGGACACAGTTCACAGCAGACTTGGAATTTATAAAGCAGATCTTGGCGTTTATTCGTGGTACAAACAGTCCAGCAAACAAAATATACAGCAACACCGTGCTTTCTAAGTACAACAAAAATAAAAGTCCTAGCCCGGCTGGGCGCTTACTAACAGGTTCTGCTCACCTATCTGACACTTACAAACACAGCGTCTTTCGCCTGGATATCGCAGGGTGAGTTTTAGCTCCAGCAGTGGCTGTGCTTGCAGCTTCCTTCAACACACAGATTGTTCATTCCCTGGCTGAGAGCAACCACCTGCAGACCCTGCAGTGCCTTTAGCTTCCCAGGCTAATTAGGATCAAAGCTCACCTGATCCCAAACCCAGAACTGGATCGGGGGATGTGGAATGACAGGTCCCTCTACCAAACCTACCTGCCATTCCATATAAACCCAGGCCCGGCAAAATTAAATAACAACTCAGCAGCATATCGCTGCTGAGAAACTGATCCATCCTGGATTTACCATCTCACACTGTGTAGCAACCTAGGTGAGATGTACACCCCCTCGATCACTTCTCCAGTGACATGTCTACACTAGTTTCTCCTCCGCCTGACTGGCCAGCAATTTAGAGGAACTTTTCAGTCTATTGATCCGTCTCACTAAAATGGGCCGTGCATGTATTTTAAATGCCTCCCAAACACTGCCACCCGATGCCGTTCCCCTATTAGTGTCCAAAAAATAACGCCATTCCCCTGACAGGTCGTCCTGTTCCCCCAAAGCTTTTAGCCAAAAAGGGTTGAGGCGCCATGTGCGAGGTCCCACCTGCTGTGCAAGCTGAAAAGTAGCCCAGCAGGGAGCATGATCTGACAAGGCTCTAGCATGAAACCCTGCATCCTCCAACTGAGGGAGCAGGATGTCCGACACCAGAACATAGTCTATGCGGGACATGATAGAGTGTGTGGCTGAGAAGCAGGAAAACGCCCGGATTTTGGCGTACTTATATCGCCACACATCAGTCAGTGAGAATTCTGTAAGGGTGCCACTCAGTCTAGATCTCGTCGGGGTCGCAGAGTCAGGGTTACTGTGTAGTCTGTCTATGATCGGATTGAGGACAGTGTTGAAATCCCCGAGCCATACAGAAGGGGTACCTGGGTAGTGAGATATATATGATAATCCCTCAGTCACCAGACTAGCAGAGTATGGGGGTGGTATGTAGAAGGCTAAGATAAGATACTGCCTGCCATGTACAATGCAGTGCAAAAAATAAACCGGCCCTGGGGATCCGTCCGCATGGTGATCAGGTGAAACTGCAGTGTTTTAGCTACTAATATAGATACGCCACGGGAATAGGGGGTATGGGTCGTGTGGTAAACCCACCTAACCCAAGGCCTCCTCAGTGCCAGCTGGAGCTGGCCCGTAACATGCGTCTCTACTAGCACTAATATCCGCCCTATATGATTTAAGACAATTAAAGATTGCCGTGCATTTAATTTTATCCCTAATTCCTCGGACGTTCCACGTCAGAAATTTAACTGGAGCCATAAGTCTGCAAGATACACTCTACTCACCATGAAAGGCGGACCAACCCCCAGTGTGGGACACACCACATACCCCCCAAACACAAAACTCCATCTCTCGGTATTGAATGCAGCAGCTCAATTCGTAGTACCATAAACTCTAAAACAATCAACCATAAAACAAATACAAACCCAAACCCCAACCTACACTCCCCACCCCCCTCCCAGCTCTCAGCTTGCCCAACTGTGCTGGAGCATTGATCCCCAAATTGCCAAACAAACGTTTGCATCCCCCGCACCGATGGTGTCCAGAGCGGCTGCAACCCGCCACATGAACTACCCATCTTTACAGGGGGGCAAACAAGGCACTCAACTGAACGTGGGGCGATCACTTGCTGTAGTAGTCCCAGATGTAAGCCCTCCGGGCCTATCCACTTAGCAAGGGTCGCAGCCTCCGCCCCCGGTGACAGTGGAATTTATAACAGAAAAAGAAAAGATAACAAATAGGAAAAAAATTAAAAAATAAAAGTATAAATAAGTATTAAAAAAAGGGGGAAAAAACAGGCGTCTGGTCATAGTACATACAGGATATGGGATCGGCCACCTGCACAAAGGCTATGAGCCATAAAGTCTTAAGCACAAGACTATCCCCACCGGTCGAATGGGTGGGTTTGCGACCGGGCCAAAAGTCATCAATCCACGCTCGGTGTTGCTCAGATAGTATTGTGGCAACCGGTACTTGATCGCCTCAGGGATAATAACGGTCGCATCAGCCTGTGCTTGCAATTAAGGCGTTCGGGCATGTGGCACCTACAGTTTCCAGTGGGCATAGTCATGTCAGTAAGGAAGGCACCGTAGGTAACAGCAGGTAGGGGCATACCTCAAGTAGCAGGCACATAGTTGGAACACGGTCACCCCAGCAGCAGGGACAGGCAACAAATCATCTCACCACCGCATGGCAACAGGGCAAGTCCTCCCCTAGGCCCGACGGTTCCTGTCAGCCTCCCTCCGATCCAGCCACTCCACTGCCTGCGCCGGGTCATCAAAAAAATGTGCGCTATCCTCTCCCAGAACACAGAGTTTCGCTGGAAAGAGCATGGCGTATTTTAAATGGTTAATCCTCAGCCGTCTCTTGGCCTCCACAAAACAAGCTCGTTGCTTCTGGACCTCCGCAGAGAAGTCTGGAAACACAATGACGTGCCCTGCCTGGTAGGGAATGTTACCCTTCTCTCTGCTCAGGCGCAGAACGGTGTCACGTTCCCGGCAATTCAACATCTTGGCAATGACCTGCGGGGCGGCGCACCCTCCGGCGGGCATCTCGCGGGCATACGGTGCACCCGCGCCACGATAAAGGAAGTAGAGAATGCCTCCCTGCCGTAGGTTTTGATCAATAGGTTCTCCAGAAAGGTAGGTGGATCTCAGCCCTCAGTACCCTCCGGCAGGCCTATGAAACGGAGGTTGGACCTGCGGGATCTATTTTCAAGATCGTCTTGTTTTTGGGCCAGGAGATGTAGTTGGCGCCTCACCTCCTCGTGGGAGTGCTGTAGCGGGTGCAGCGCGTCCTCCGCCTGGCTGATCCTGTCCTCCGTCTCCTTAACGCGATCTTTAAGTTTTGTCACGTCCTGTCTAATGAGGGATATGTCGACCCTGATTTCCTCAAATCAGAAATAGCCTCCAGTACCTTAGCAGTATCATTCGCCGCTTGTTGAGCTGGTGAAGGCAGGGAGGCGCCATCTTGGTTATCGTCCTTATCTTGTCTCTAATATCTGTCCAAGGATGACACTTCCCACTTGGCTGCTTCTTTTTGGAGGAGACATGGCGGAGCTGTTGCCGGGGTCTCAAACCGTCGAATCCCGGTAGTTTTCGGCCGTCACCGGCGCGCAGGATAGCTAGACAGGATACACCGAGAGCGGAGCTCAGCTCAAATGCGACCTACACCATCGCCGTTCAGCGCACAGCCCGGCCCTCCTCTTTAATAAAAATAAGAGCACACAGAACTCTTGATAAAGATTGTTTGGCTATTACACTGATTACAAATCGGACAGCCACAGCCTCCCAGTGCTGGGTGCCCAAGGCAGGTGCCTCTTCTGCCTTAGCTTGGCTCTGTTCATTTCAATTACCCAACCACATAAACCGTGTGTATTTCAGAAAAATGTTGCATGTCTGTGTTTTTTTACATAGCACAACACACAAAACACGTGTCAAACACCGTGTTGAAGTGAATTAAGTGTAATTTTGTACCATTTTAAACATTTGGGGAAGATAAAAGTTCAGTAAAGAGATACTGTCAAATTTTTCTTTAGAACATTTTTTAGAAACAATTTTGTGTTAGGCTGCATTCATCGCAATCGTGGGCTGCAGACTGGACACCCCTGCTCTAGACATTGCATGAAATAGATGGGAGAAAGTGGGTCTGCTCTTCACACCTGAATATTTATTATAAAGCTGGTCATACATGGAGCAACCTTGGTTCATGGAGCATCCCTGTCTGCATGTTCCCATCCAACATTCGATAAAAAAAAAACGAAAAAAAAATAAAAATAAACGAAGAGGCTAGGCAAAAAATTGACAACCAAACAGCGCTTGTATTTAATCAGATTCAGGCATTGTTTGAGTATTTTGATATCTATGAGAATACAACAAATGCAGCAAGAGATTCATCCATCCATGTTTAACATGTTTTTTTATTTTTGTTCAGACTGCAGGCGAGCTTAACCCCACAACAATAAAATCAGTCCATATATGCAGTAAAACATGCTTGTTATACGCACTGTGGATCCTAAGAGGTTAATCATCTGCAATGTGTACAAATAGGATTTTTTTCATCATATTTACCTGTAAAATCCTTTTGAGTACATGATGGGACACAGAGTCAGGCTCATATTCATTACCTACTGGGACGTCCCCAGAGCAATAGCCTTGAGGGGAGGGAGACACCCTGCCAACCAATAGCCATTAGAACTTATACAGCAGTACACTGCGGCCAAAAGCCGAATTCTTGGCTGCTCGAACATCCGCTTGATAAAATTTGTGAAGGTATGCACTGAAGACCAGGTAGCAGCCTTACAAATCTGAGCCACAGATACCTGATGGTGAAAAGCCCAGAAGTTAGAATAAGCTCTCCCTAAAAGGAGGAGCTTTCTGTTTCAGACCGTAGGCCTGAATGACCAATTGATGGACCCAATTGGCAAAGAAAGTTTTGGAAGCTGCCTGCCCTTACTTGGGTCCTTTTGGTAAAACAAATAAGAAGTCTGATCCTCAGATCTCCACAGATATAGACAAATAAACTTTGACAACCCGGACAACGTCCAAGGAGTGCAGTCGTCTCTCTTCAGCCTAACGAGGCTGAGGGAAAAAAAGAAGGGAAAATAATGTCCTGATCTGGCAAAAAAGATCGAACAGGTCGTAACACGACCCTGTCGTGGTCAAGAATCAAGTACGGTTCCCTGCATGAAAGGGCCACCAACTCCGACACCCTTCTAGATAAGGCGATAGCCATCAGCAAGGCTAGCTTGCGTGGTAGCAAGTCTAATGGAATTCCCTTGATAGGTTCAAATGGTTGTTTCTGTAACAAAGACAGCACCAAGTTCAATTCCCAAGGACACATAGGTGACCTAATGGGGGGAGCAGATAGTTTCGGATCAGTGAATGGGAGGCTAAAGGCCTTTGGAAGAATACAGATAGGGCGGAAACTTGACATTTGATTGTACTCAAAGCCAATTTGATAGTTTCGGATCAGTGAATGGGAGGCTAAAGGCCTTTGGAAGAATACAGATAGGGCGGAAACTTGACATTTGATTGTACTCAAAGCCAATTTGATTTCCACAGCTGACTGTGGAAGGATGCCATTTTCTGGCTTCACACCAAACAATATAAAAGTATTCCAGACAGTATGATAAATTTTCCTAGTAACAGCTTTTCTAGCATTCACTAGGGTAGACACTGCTGATCCCGAGATGCCATGGTCCTTTAACACCATGGCTTCAATAGCCATGCCATCAAATATAGAGACTGTAAATTGGGGTGGAATATAGGACCTTGAGACAGTAGAATGGGGGCGACGTGGAAGCGCCCATGGCCTGTCTATTATCAGTCTCACAATCTCTGGGAACCAGTGCCTTCTGGGCCAGCCTGGTGCCTCCAGAATGACTGGAACCCCCTCTTTCCGAATCCTGCGCAACAAATGTGGAAGGAGAGGGATAGCTGGAGGGAAAGCATAAACCAGGGAGTACTGTCTCCATGCATCTGCTCTGATTGCCAGAGGATCCCTTGTTCAGGACACAAATTGCTGTAGTTTGTTGTTGAATCTGAATGGCAATAGGTCGACCTCTGGCCAACCCCAACGCTGGCAAATTTCCTAGAACACCCCTGGGTGTAGGGACCATTCCCCCTGGCAGATCTGCTGGCAGCTGAGTCAATCTGCCTTCCAGTTCTCTACTCCCAGGATATGGATTGCCGACATAATCGGCACATGTCCCTCTGCCCAGGCTAGTATGCGGTTCACCTCCTTCAGAGCTGGTACCACCTTGGTGGTTTATATAGGCCACTGCAGTGGCATTGTCGGACTGAACCCTGATAGGGCAGTCCTGAAGCTCAACCGCCAAGACCGTAGGGCCAGACATACTGCCAGGAATTCCAGGACGTTGATGGGCAGGATCTATTCTGTCCCTGACCATTTGCTCTGAGCCCTTCTAGGGCCGCTCCCCAGCCTGAGAGCCTGGCATCTGTAGTCAGTACTCTCCAAGTTACCGGGAAAAAGGATTTTCCCTTTCGCAGGTTCTGATCCTGCAAGTTTAGGCTTAAGCGTGTCCGAGGAGATAAGCACATTGTATAATCCAGGGCTTTTCCTCTTCTGGTCCAAGCCAACAAGATGTTTTGTTGTAAAGGCCTCAAATGGAACTGGGTATAGGGCATTGCCCTGAAGGGGAATACCATCTGTGACAGACTCACCCAGGACAGAGGCTTTTGAACGGGAATGAATGCTAGCCTCTTGGTTACCAACTATGGGCCCTGGCATTTGAGGGAACTACAAGCATTTAGGAAGATATTCTGTTATGTAATGCAAAAGGACATTATTAAGGAGGCCATGATGGTCTCTGCATGCTTGGGACTCAGTGGACACACGTATGTGAAAGGAATGCTAATTAATAAGATCTGGAAAGCCTGGGTCTTTCACCCAATAGTTTATTGTGCTCATTAATACACCTTTATCTCCTAACAAACTATTGGGGTATGTGTTTATACTTATGTCTATTGTAAGTTGTAAATGAGGAGATGACAAGTCTACCCTGAAAGGTCATATATCTGAGTCACCTAGTCTGGGTAAATGATTAGATAACTAGCTCGTGTTAATTAGGTTTCTGGTTACAGTTTGTATTGTCATTCTGGTGCATATATTTTTGTAAGAAAAGAAGAGTGGGTTGCGCTAAAAACAATAAGCTAAAATAAATTGCAATAAATATTGTATCACCAAAATTAATTAAGTGAATGTGTATGTCAATCCTATGCAGGAAAAATGTGCAAAAAATATGCAAAAAATTGCAGTGAGAATAACAAAAAACAATCCTACGTACTAGTAAAAATACTGAGAATGATGATTAACTAATCATGTGACCGCAAAAACAATTATTGAACTGTGTAGGTATTATAAGAAATACACATAAAAAATTCTTATATTAATAAATCAATCAAGAAAAACATAGTTAGACAGTAAAAAAACCTTTGATAGAGATAATTTTAAAAACGTCCATATAAAAGTCCTTAATTGATAATGACTCCGCAGTGATGAAGTGATGACAGACCATCCAAAATATTGTGAGTAGTGAGCACCTCCACCATTAAATTGTTTTGGTTTTACACTATTGCGAGCCTTATATCTTTTTTATGGTCGCTGATGAGAGGAATTGTTTGGAAGCTGTGAGAAGTGCCTTTTTTTCCTGTATCCATCTGGGAATACCCTGGACTGGGGGAGTCAGTCATTCGTGTTTTATGGTTCTCTATAACAAAGAACCATACACTTCTGGTAAGCAGCATTAATTGTGGTGGAGGTGCTCACTACTCACAATATTTTGGATGGTCTGTCATCACTTCATCACTGCGGAGTCATTATCAATTAAGGACTTTTTGTTTTTTGTTATTCTCACTGCAATTTTTTGCATATTTTTTGCACATTTTTCCTGCATATGATTGACATACACATTCACTTAATTAATTTTGGTGATACAATATTTATTGCAATTTATTTTAGCTTATTGTTTTTAGCGCAACCCACTCTTCTTTTCTTATTTATTGTTGAATGTAGTATAACATTTGGGTTTGCTGCTCGTCTTTTTTTCATTTTTATGTTTGGACAAGCGCGTTTTTTTCCTTTTTTCCATATATTTTTGTGTCATCTCAAATAAAACATTCCAAGTTCAGCAACCAAACGAGTATTGTCTTGTTTTGCGGTTGGAATATCTGATAACTATATTCAGACCGCGAGGAAGCGTTATATGACGAAAGCATTCAGGCAGACTGTGGGACATTTTGTTACACCATCCTCCCTAGAAGACTCATACAGAGACAAATGGAGGGTTGTCTGGTGCCCCTTATCTGATGCACCTGAACCTTAAGGGCATAGATCCTTACGGGTGGCAAGAATATTCTTGCTTGAACTGTATCTAGGATCAGACCTAAATACTTTAGACTTTGAGCTGGTTTCAAGGCTGACTTTTTCATGCGTGATCTGGGAGTAGGAGGTTGTCCAGATACCTGAGCACTAGGATCCCTTGGGTCCTTAAAAGACCCAGTACTGGTGCTAGGACCTTTGTGAACACCCGAGGAGCTGTAGCCAGCCCAAAGGGTAGAGCCACAAACTGAAAATGATGTTCCTCTACTGTAAAAGGTAGGAACCTCCGATGAGACTGAAAGATAGGTATGTGTAAATAAGCATCTTTTATATCGACACCCACAGCTAGCCCAAAACTCCCCCGTATGGTCACCGCACATAGGTGTCCAGCCTCTAGCTAGCTTGACTGATTGCTACAAGCACTGGGACACCCCACAATAATAGTAAAGGGGTTTCACTTACCCGTCCAGGTGCAGGGCAGCTTAGAAACTAAGAGCCCGAACTTCACCCATCACGGCGTGTTCCTGTCACTTGAGGACCTTCAAGGACTGGGTACCCTTTTCCTGTTTAGGGTTCACTCCCTTGGACCTATATAGCACCCGGCAGGAATGCCTTAGTGCTGTGGTGTCCAGGAATCTACTTCGCAGGGTCCAGCGCATTACAGGCAAAACCTTGCAGCATCATGAGTATTCTTTGTGAGGCTCAGGTTTCATGTATCTAAGCATATAAAGCCTGTGTCAAATGGATCAGGATCGGTCAATCCCTTGATTCATTTAAGAACCGTTTTTGTGAGACTAGAGATCCGGAGTTCAGACAAACCATGCCCTCCTCCTTGCAGACACTTGTAAACTGGAGTCCTTCCAGTGTCCATTCACCTAGAGATCGAGTATAACCCAGTAGGTAATGATTAGCCTGACTGTGTCCCATGATGCATGAAAAAGAAAAGGCTGTTTGATCCTGTCTTCTCTGAGGCTCCCCTTCTTCCACAGCCCCTAATCCATCTCCTGATAGTACAGAGCCTTTCTGCAAATGCTCAGTTTGGGGTGTATTGTGAGAGTTATTTTTTTTTTTGGGGGGGGGGGGGAGGGTGCATGTGATCAGCACAGGACCACTGTCCAGGCAGAAAGTCAGGAGTCATGCAGCCTCATAGGACAGTTAGAGGAGAATGAAAACTACTATTACAAGCTTTAACTAGTGCTCAGCCGGACACTGATAGAAGTCACTAGACTGTCATTTACTTCTGATGAGAAAAGATATTGTTTTGTGTACAGTGGGAGACCAGATATAGTGAATTCAGAGTCCTGGGTTTACTAACACTTTAAGGTTTATCGCAGGCTCATTGCCTGATTATAAGTACTCTGGGATTGGCATTCGCATCCTTTGTCTAATTACCTAACAGACTTAGCTCATCTTTGGATTTGCTCTGCCTGCTTTTTGCTTCCCTGACCCTGCCTTCTGATTCTAATACCACATTCTGATATTACCTTCCATTGCCCTGGGAGACAACTTATACTACATCCCTGAACCCATTTACTACTGCTGCCTCTCTGGATTTTTGGCAAGCTTCTACCAGATCTGCACTTGCTCCAGTCCAGCCTGTATCAAGAGTCACCAGCTTCTACCAGGGAATTACCTTGGCATCATCCAGCTGCGCTGTGACCCTGCATCTTTAGGTAAGCTGGACATCTCTCCCTGGTGGCACACAGGATTCACCTACCCATTCAAAACTCATCAATGAATATGAATACATCTTTGCCACTCGTCTGTCAAATTTACACATGGTCTCTACCAGATTCTCAATCCTCCGCAGTGGTCTAGTTTTATAGGTTAACCCTAGACTGGGACATACTATCAAAGTTCTGCTTGATGTAAACATCGGTTTACTCATCTCCAAGTGACTGGATGAGTAACCTGGTCCCGGATCATTCTAATTTTTTATGTAAATCTCACAACTTTTACATATTCACATTTTTTTATCCTTCTAGATAGACTTGTATCAAGTCTTCTGGAACCTATCCTAACATTAGACTTCTGATTGACTATCTGATCAATAGATCTTTATTTTACGGATAATGTGCCCACCTCAGACATGTCAATGTGACCCGTGAATCTCAAATTATCCATATGTTGTGTTCTAATTTTTTCCTGGCAATACAATTATTTTCAAAAACATCCATTCTTTGAATTACATTATTTAAAATTAAAAAGGCATTAAGCATTATTTTCAAAATTCAATCAAATGAAAAGGATTATGATAGTAGTTCAAACAGATATTCAAAGTTATTAATAACGTTTCTGCAATTTTTTTTTTTTTTTTTGTGTTACAAATATATTATTATAATTTACACTGGGCTCCAGTGTTTGAAGTAACAATCTCACACATTTAGCCTGGGTTCACACTAGATGCGGTGCGATGTAGTGTGATTTTCATGCGGTTTAGAGTGTGAATTTGTGGTGCTGTTTGTGCTTGACAGCTGCAATGGTTATGCAACTTTAATCGTCTATGGAACTTACAATTGAACCGCATAGATGTGAACGGCCTTCATGGAAAACAATGTTATTTCACTTGACATGCGAATCTATGCATTCTGCAAATATGCAATATATCGGTTTTCTTATGTGACACCAATACCTCCTATTCATACTTTAAATGAGGTTAGCAATTTGAAATAGCTCTCCTCTTTTCACCTCTATTTGGCTAATGTCACAGCTCTATTTATCCAATTTTTAGTTTTACATTTTTTTAAATTCATTATTTACTACTTATTGATGGATTTCACTGTTTCTTTACCATCTAATGATAAACAAATTATGACAAAATCATATCCAATGAATTGGATATATTTATTGCCAATTGATTTTATTTATGTTTGGTTTGAAGCCACTGCATGCTGCATTCAGCCCACTGAGGGCGGGTTTGAAATAGTTTTCAAACCCGCATTTCATTACGAGTTTGGGGGGGGGGGGGAGATTTGACAGACATCTGTGCCGGTTCATGCACAGATGTCTATTGAAATCGCCCCCGAAGTCGCCAAAAGTAGTGCAGAAACTACTTTTGGGGATCGGTGCGGCACCGTTGCCGGCAATACGCTCTGATTTGGCATGTGGTTTGACATGTCTAAATGCATGTCAAGTGTGAACGTAGGCTTAATGTACAGTGTTCAGACGTATAAGCCTAGCCAATTAAGAGTTAACACCAGTAGTGCACAATCTGTATCCATGAGGGTAGCTGCTGGTAAGACTGATGAAGGGGAGGATATTCTTACTGAAACCCGTCTCCCATCATTCTTCCGAGTGGCGATCCTTCGTAGCCAGCAGCATCAGAATTCTTTTCACAGCAGCAGTGGCTTACTACCAAGTGGTGGCTGTAGCTGGTCCTGCTTGATCACTTGGTGCAAGGACTTTCTCTTACACAGTAAAATGTCTAACCCCCTCTTAGACTTGTGAGTGCAATATTTACGGTTTTTACCCGCTTCATCAAATACAGCCATTCTACACTATGAGGCTGTTTGGCGCCCCTCTCTCCCCTTGTCCTTTACAGATTCTGGTTTCCTCAGTCTAGTGTGAGGAGGCATCCCAGTAATTCGTAGTAGTGTTCCATGTCTAGCATCAGCTACACTTTTGGGATTTGATCTTGTTTGAAACATATTTATGGGTTTTATACTGTGATTTTTTTACTTTTATTTGTTATTAATCTCAACAGAGTTCGACTTCGACAACTGGGTTTACGGATCATATTCTGTGTTTACACATTGGATATATTGGTTTGCAACTTTATAACAATTTTAGTTATTGTGTTTCTTTTGGTATAACTCCATATGCCCCCCAGTGCCTGTTAACTGTACCCCATCTTAGGCACATCTCTAGAGTACAATCCATGAGTTTGTGAATGTGTGGCATGGGCAGCTCTTATTATTTTGTGATACACAAACCTCTTAAAATAAAATAAAAATCTTTTCTTTCTTTGAGCTAGAACTGGCTAAAATGAGAATCACAAATTTTTTTGCTTAGAACAAACATCACGATTCTCTTATGATTCTCGTGATGTAACATAATTTTTCACATTATACAAAAAATTGGCCTAATTTTACTGTTTAGTTTATTTTTAATTCATGAAAGTGTATTTATTCCCTAAAAATTGTGTTTAAAAGACTGCTGGGCAAATACAGTGTGACATAAAATACTGCAACAACCGCCATTTTATTCTCTTGGGTCTCTGCTAAAAAAAAAACGCAGGGGTCGTCTTATACGCCGGGTCAGCCCCTCGGATGGCTGCTTGGTGTTCGGTAATACTGTATGTAGCTTCGGCTACATACAGTATATACCGCTGAGCCAATCCTGGTGAGCGATGTATTCAAATGAATACAAAGCCTGCTCGGATTGGAGTAACGACCTCTACTCTGTAGCCTGCTCGGATTGGCTTGGAGAGTCAGAGGCGCGGGCTGATGATGTTACAGCCTCTGCCAATCCAAGCAGGCTTTGTATTCATTAATAGAATACATCGCTCGCCATGATTGGCTCCAGCAAATACAGGAAGAAGGAAGAAATATGAAGCCTCGAAAGCCGGGTCGTCTTATACGGTAAGTACAGTTTTAAAAGCGTTTTTGTCCTGTAAGATTAGGGGGTCGTCTTATATGCCGGGTCGCCTTAGACAACGGCAAATACGGTATGTTTGGAAGTTCTAAGTAATTTTCTAGCAAAAAATACTGATTTTAACGTGTAAGGGCCCTTTCACACTGGTTTGTCTGTGTACGGTCTCCGCTTTGCTCAGCAGGGATCGATCTGCTGATCCCCACTGAGCAGGTGGATGACAGGTCCGTCTTCACCTACTGTGCTGAGATGGACCTGTCAAAACCCTGCTGTCCTCTATGAAGATCGGATGAAAATGGACCACCTGTCCATTTTCATCCTATCCGATTCTCCAGACGAATGGAAAATAGGGTTTACATCCGTCTGAATTTCACGGACAGGATCAAATATCGGCAAATGTCAGCAGACGTGTTATCACTGACATCGGTGCTCCATAGGGCTGAATGGAGGCTTTGAGCAGGTCTGCTTGAAAAACTGACAGGCGGACCTGATTGGAAAACCGGTGTGAAAGGGCCCTTAGCAACAAGAGCAAGAAAAAGGCTTAGTCTTTAACTGAACTTATTTACAGACAAGTTCACCCCTTTGATCTAAAAGAACCAAATGATACAATGTTCATAGTTATCTCTCAGCGCTGAGCAATGTTGATAAACATTTGCCAGCTTTTTTTACATTTTTTTGCTTTTTTTTTTTTTGACAGCCCTGACCAGAGAACGACTCTGCACTTGTTCTATAGAATCGTGGAAATGCTGGATTAAGATCGTGGGGGGTTAAATCGAGATTGTGATATTTTTAACTATTAATATTGAAGCTCTACCTTGATCCAAAGCCTCCTTTATTTGTGTCTCACATACTCACCCTCCCAGACACTGTAGCTCACGGGGGAGGGTTTCAGGAACTATGGTTGCCACCTCATCCCTTTAGATCCGAACACATATTAATTACACAGGTTCTGTGGCTGAATAAGTTGGTAATTAAACTCACTTGGTGCTTTATCGGTATTTAATTAGCCTCAGAACCTGTGTAATTCAAAGGTTTTCGGGTTTAAAGGGATGAGGCGGCAACTATCAGGAACAGAGGCAGCATTTTCAACCTAGAAAACATTGGGAAGGACTAGGTGTGGCCAGGTACTGAATGAATCATAGGATTGTGACTCATGGGACGTGACAATGCTGATAGCCTTGACCCCTGCAATATCTTCTCACCCAAAACAGTGCATGCAGACACAGCCTACACGAGAGTGGCAATTCTGTTATGATTTCAGGGGCAGTGCAACATTTTTGGTAGAACATCTGTCAGGACCTGAGCTTGAACCTAGGACCTCTTCTGCACCTGGCATTGACTCATCCCATTGAGCTATCTGGGATGCTGGACAGCTCCCTGTCTGATCTATTGGACAATCCTATCTGATCCATTGGATAACCCTGCCTTGTGTCTTGATTGCTGTTGAACCTTGAACTCCTTGCTCCTCCCATGAACTTCCGATATATAAGCCTTGTTTCAGCACTTCCTCTTTGCCAGGCTATTGTGCCTTCTCAGCCAGTGCCTTGCTCTTGTCTTCCCTGCTGCCGTCTGTATTTTGCTACGACTCATGATCGACCCTTGGCTTGTTCCTTGACTACTCGACTGCTTGATCCCAACCTACAACTACTCGTTACCAACCTTTTGGCTTGTTTACTGACCATTCTGTTTGATCCTTATCTGCTCATCAGCTTCTGGACCCCAGCTTTCTCACACCCCTGTGGGGCAAACCTGAGGGGCACGAGCTGGTACTAGCATGCAGATAAATCCATCTCCACCATCAGGAGCTCTGGTGAACACCAGTTAGTAGTTGGACTCCCCACCTCAGGTGAGCCTGTGTCATCTGCCAGGGTGGCTGTCTTTGTACCTATCCTGCTGGTCGGTGGTAGTCCTGCAACTGCTATAGCATCTGGTCTTCAAGCCTGACACCTGATCGTGACACCATCACAAGACGATGCATTAGGTAGACTTCACTGGCAGACTCAACAGATATTTGTGGGACTTTGCTGGGGGCAGAGAAAACTAAGTGCAGATGCGTTTATAATTAGTTGCTACAGAGCTTTTTTGCTAATGGGAAGTAATTGTTTTACTAAGAGAATGATATAAGCTTTCCTGAACAGGAAAGTGTGCGTGGGGTATAAAGGGTTTGAACAGACAGGTGTAACCAACATGTTTTTTGTGTTTAGTTCAAAAGTTCCTTTTATCACCAACGTCAATAAGGTGTTAGGTAAGTGTAAGGCCGCGTACACACGGGCGGACTGTTCGCCCAACTTTGTCCGCTGAACAGTGTTTGGGCGGACAGTCCGCTCGTGTGTGGGCTTTCAGCGGACAGTTTCAGCGGACAGTTTGACGAACAAGGTTTTACGGAATTTCCGAAAAACTGTCCGCTGAAACCTTGTTTCAGCGAACAGTCCGCCCGTGTGTAGGCTTGTTCGTCAAACTAAGTTCCGCGCATGCTCAGAAAGGATTTACACGCCGAAAGTTATAATGCAGTGTATAGGACGTCGTATTTTTCGTCCCGTCGTACGTGCCGTTCACGTCATCGCGCACGGTTTCAGCAAACTGTTCGTTCGTCGTGTGTGGCCATGTCCGTCCATGCTAATTTTGAGCGGACTGTTTGCCGAAACTGTTTGACGAACAAGGTTGGGCGAACAGTCCGCGCGTGTGTACGCGGCCTATGACTCAAAGACTCTGCTCGATGTTGATGGGGCTTAAAGCTTAAGGCAAAGCTTTAGGTAATGAGTGAATCCAATCACTGAATTGATAAACTATCCAACAAACACTGCAACTTTTAAAAGATAGAAAATCCACTCAGTCTAGCATAATCCAAGCGCTCTGCAATTTATTACAACCAAATATCATTGAGCATTCCACACTGGGTCTTCATGAAGCCTGTGTTGTGTGACTTCTCTCTGATGAATTACCAACAGAAATAAAACTTTCATAACAAGTTTAAACAGGGCTGGAACAAAGCAGGAAAGGCACCCACCTCAGGCTCTGTCCTAGGGGAGTGGGTGCCTCTTCTGACTTCACATCTTCAGGCAGTCTCCCAAATGGACTGCTCATTCCTGCAGATAACTCAGGGATAGCATCACTCCCCTTTGTAATTAGGGGATCTTTTGTCAGTATTCACACTGGCCCAGCTTTATAACAGTTTGTTCGTTCTGCACTCCGGTGACGTTACGCGGCTCCAGCAAGATTGCGACAATTAAGTCGGGATCCTCCTACATGCCTGGACCGCCACCAGGCTCAGCCTCTTAGACAGCCACTGAGAGCCTGAGCCAGTTGCTCCTGCCTCCTCCACAGCCCAACGCTCCAGAGAGCACAGGGGGGCAGAGCAGAGAGCAGTGACCAACAATCACCAGTTCTCTGCTCAGGGATCCCTGAGAATCGAGCAATCTGCAGTGTCACTCGGTTCTCAGTGTAAAAACTGGTGGGGGACCAATTCTGCATCCACCAACGTAAGTATAAATCTGCACAAAAAAAAAAGTCCATACTTCTCTTTTGAACAGTCCAGTCCTACTCTTTACTCATTTTTTCATATGGCTGGGGCAGAAGCTGATGCTGCATTCTATCAGCTTCTTTGGAGGACAGATGAGACATCAGGGGTCTAATAGACTCCTGGTGCCTCATTAAAGAGATCATGTCACCAAAAAATCATCACATGCAGAGTTTGTGTCTGCTATGTGATGAAAAAAATTTAAGTAGTAAAAAAAATAAAAAAAACAAATTTAAAGAAAAATTGCAAAAAAAATTAAGTTACACCCAAGCGCTTAAAAATATCCCCCCCCCCCACGTACAAACTTAAAAGCATGCCTGGGGGGGGGGGGCGCCTACCCAAAATCATTGAGAGTGAGAACAATAATTCTAGTACCACAGCTCCTTGGTAACTCCAAACGGATGACCGGTAGGGCCTTTGGTACATGTACTACTTAATTTTTGGATGTTTTATCCCATTGTACTGTTTTATTGTATATGTTTTTCTATTTTCTGTCCTTTTAAAAAAAAAAAAAAAGGTGAATAATGAAGTTATAAAAAAAATTAGGCGCAGACCTGCGCTAGTTTCTATTTCACTCTGAAATAGAAACTGCCATGGGTGGAGCAGAAAGAGGTCTATCTGTTTAATGTGGTGCACGTCACTCCCAACAGTTTATTGCCCCATTATAATGGCCAGGGAAGCTTTGTTTATTTCCTGAAAAGTGTCAAAAATCTATATAAATTATATATGTTGAACCAATTTATCAGTGCAAAAATCTCTACAAAATGTAATCAATCCATTGCATAGTAGCCTTAAAATATCTAACTCCATACAAGGAGACAGGGGTCAAGCAATAGCACAAGTAAAGAGAGATCACCAATGTTTTTTTGCAGTATGCCTGAATAGCAGATGACACATAGATATCAAGCAAATTTTGTTTGCAACAAAGCAAGTATATTCTTGTTAGAAATTTTGTATATAGTAGTCCTACAGAACAAACAGTGCACAGTCCACATGGGCTTTGTCTGCTGCTTAACTGCAGACAGGAAACAGGAAATGTTATTCAGGGAAAAGACATAGTCATAAAGCATACCATAAATTAAGCTAAAAACGTATAAACACTGCCATTTACTGGTTGAAGAATATATCTCTACTAAATAGTGGTGTGCAGTAGTTGTTGCACAAAATACAAATTAACATTGTATTCCAACAATTCTATTCTGAGAACACATACAAAAAAACACTTAACAACAAGTTTAACATACCTTTAAAAGAGCCAGTGCCACCTGGAAGATGATCGTCAGTCCCTGAGGAGAGGAACAAAGATATTATCTCAGTCATATGTACATATTCTACAGTGCCTTGCATAGCTATTCACCACAGTTACAGCCTTTTGAGGTAAGTCTCTACTAATGTTGTACAATTGAATCTTTCATTTTTTTCTCACTGTCCTTCACAAATTGGTAGGTTGAATGGGAAAAATCAGCCAATTAGCAAGTCCTGCCACAAAATTTCAATTAGAGCAAGGTCTGGGCTTCACCAGGGACATACAAAGAAACTCTGGTACTTAGTGGAGCATCTGAGTCATAGTTGTTCAATAGACAATTTCTCCCACGTTAGCTGTGCACGTCAGCAGATACCATTGGCCTCATTGCAATTTTGTGGATGGCCTTCTATAGACAAAGTTGCTGTTGTGACATTTTTTTATTTATTATTATTTTAATAAGCAATTTAACAACGCTTCAAGGGATGTCCAGTCAGATGTTTACAAAACTAACCCTAACTGGAGCCTCCTAAAGCGGTTGCAAACTGCTGGATGTTTTTTTTTCTCTTACCTGCAAGGTAATGTCACAATGTGCTAGTATGCAAGGCATACTAGCAGATTATGTGAAACCTACCTGAAAACGAAGCATTCCAGCGATAAACCCTCATCACCAGCTCTGTGACTGAAATGCATGCGGGAGCCACTGTTCATGGCACAGGGCTCTGAAGGAACGGCATGGGTGGCCGTTCCTTCAGAGCACATACGCCAGTATTGTCACTGGTTGCAAGTACAGCAAATATCTCCTAAACGGTGCAGGAGATATTTACATTACCTATAGGTAGCCTTACTATAGGCTTGCCTATAGGTAAAATTTAGTAATGGAAGTTTACTTCCTCTTTAAAGACTTTAGTCTCGACTTGCTTTCATATGCTTTATAATGTTGCTTAGATACGTTCTTTACTAAAATGGAGACTTCCAAAAATAGATTTATAGAACTTTGGTAGTTTCTTAAAAAAAAAACAGCAGCCACAAATACTGTAGCTGCTAACTTTTAATAAACAGACACTCCTGTCCAGCACTGCTCTCACTTGGGCTGATCCTTCACTGGTCTTTGGGTCCCAGGTGCCGCCATCTTGGAAGTGGGAAGCTGGCTTGGGGTTTCACAGCCAACTCCCTATTGTGTATCCGTAAGATACACTGTACTTTTCGGATGGTCCTGCAGTCTCCTGGGACGTGTGATGTGTTCCAGGAGGTTGTGGGTAGGGGGCTAAACTTTTGCTTTGCTTACACAGACATATATTTTAGGTGAAGTTCTGCTTTAAGATCATGTGACAATACCACATGACCGGGGTCCTCTCAAATAATTATGTGACTTCTGTAGAAAATACTAGTGCAAAAAAGGAAATGCGCATAAAAAAAGCTACATAGTAATATATGAATAATGTAAATATCCATTCCCACTTTAAATATGGTTGTATCAGAGCTCATTTATGAGTTTGAAAGCAACGATACACAATAAAGATTTTTTTGTAAATTATTTTAAAAACGATGTATACATCCGTTTCTGATTACACATTAGGACTACTGAAATTTTACTTACATCAGTGTCAATAAATCGTATAAATCCATTTTAATTTCAGGCTTAAAAATTTTCAGAGGGTTGGCAATACTTGGAACACACCATAACTGCCAAAGACACACGAGAGGTTTTATTCTCACTTTGCATTAGCATACTAGACCATGGGATGACTAAACTATAACACAAATGACTTTACAGAAATAACATTTTAGAAACATTTCGTAATTCCATATTCAAAAGCCAAAAGACTATTTATTTTCTGTGCACCTTATAACTTATTTGCATAAATCATTGCTGGATGAAGAGCAGCTACCTTCTGTTTAACGTGATTGTAAAGGTTTGTTTCAAAAAAAATAAAACAAACACGTTATACTTACCTCCTCTGTGCAAGGGATTTGCACAGAGCAGCCCTGATCCTCCTTTTCTGGGGTCCCCTGGCTGCGCTCCTGACTCCTCCTCCGAATCGAGTGCCCCCCCATGGAGAGCTGCATTTCCTGGGGGCACTCGTGCAGTGCGCGCTCCCGAGTCCTGCTGCTGCGTCCATTGACACAGACACTAGGACTCGGCCTCGCGTCACTGGATTTGAGCCATTGGCTCCTGCTGCTATCAATCTATCCAATGAGAACCCGAGATATCAGCTGGAGCTGCTGGGCTAGTTCTCGTCGCTGGAAAGATCGGGTTCAGGTAAGTAAAAGGGGGGCTCTGGGGGGCAGCTGCATCCACCAAAAAAGGTTTTTCACCTCAATGCATGGAATGCATTAAGGTGAAAAACCTTGAGACTTTACAACCCCTTCAACAAAGGCCTGGTTCATATATATGCGAATTGGATGCATTTTGAACCACATCTGATCTTGGATGACAAGTGAAATAACGCTGGTTTTCATCGAAGCTGTTCACATACAGTATTATGCGGTACATCTACAGTGCAAATTGAAAAAGAGTCCTGTGCGTTTTCTGAACACCGTGGTGCGGTTCAGGTGCAAATTCCAGGCTCATTGAATTCTATGGGAATGCTGAATCGCATGTCGTCACTTATGGGGGTTGGGAGGGACAGCACTTGGTATGGATTTTAAGGGGAACCCCATGCCAAAATGTAAAAAAAGAAAAAAAAAAGAAAAAAAAAAAAGAAGTGTGGGGTCCTCCCCCAAATCCATACCAGACCCCTGATGGACGATGGATCTACACTAAGGGATATTGTTTTTTTTTTTAAATGAAGGACTTGTCAAAAACTGTGTGTAGGTTATTTATTTTTTACACTTTTTTGGTAAATGAGTAGGGGTACAAATGGGGGAGGGGGGATCAGGGGGCCCCCTTGTTTAAAGGGGGCTTCCAGAGTCCAATAGGTCACCAGCTGCACACCCACAATCACTGGGCCAGGGTTGGGAGGAAGAGGCCCTTGTGCCCAGCATGGGGACAAGGGGGGGGGTTCACCCCCCCCTTTATTGGCCTGCCAGGCTGCATGCTTGAAAAGGGGTCTGCTATGGATTTTGGGGTGGGATCCCATGCCATAATAATTTGGTGTGGGTCGAAGAGCCTGGCATGGATTTGGAGAAGGGACCTCAGAATGTTTTTTTTCCCCCAAGTTCTATTGCCGGCAGTTCTTTTATTTACATTCATGAGTCATTGATTGCTAAAGACGCAGCAGCCACCCGCTTCTATAATTTGCATCCAAACCATATATGTAAATCGCAGCTGACTCGCTAAACAGTGAAAACAATCCTGAAATTCACACCACACATATGTGAACCCAGCCTAATAGGTTAAAAACGATTGCCATATTCCTACTGCAGACTGGACTGAACCCACCCTGTTGTGTTGTGCTGTAATGCCTGGTGTTTGGGATCGCCAGCAGAACTCCATGAATGTGTCTTCTTCAGATTAAAGGGGTTGTAAAGGTAAAAATGTTTTAAGCTATTACCACTCTCTGTTACATACTGATTTAACCCCTTTAAAGGTTGAAAAAGTGTGCCAGCATGGTGATTATTATGCAATTAAAGGCAAACTTTTTTCAACACTTTAGGGCAGTCTTTGTCAACCTTTTCAACACAGAGAAACACTTGAAATGAATTTTCAGTCTGAAGGAACACATGATACATTAGTGTGATGGATAGTGCGAAGAATGCTTCTTACACTTGTAGTTATTGAGAAGAATTAACCTCTTACAGATATCTAAAAAGGTCAGTGGTGTCAGTGGGAACTTATCTGAGAGGCAGAAATTGTTCATTGCTCAAGGAACCCCTAGTAACCTTTGGAGGAACCCTGGTTGAGAAACCCTGCTTTAGGGCCTACCCACAAGTGTGTTGGTTCAATTTGCTCAAAGCTGGCTGGGTGCAATAACAAGCTTAAGTCCATTGCTTCCAATTGGCTCATTTCACACCAATATGTTGTGTTGCTGTGTGCATTGTAGATATGGAATAAGCTGCATTTAAAGTCAGCACAATGCATTCAAATGCATTGCACTGAGCAGTAACACACGATAAGGAAAGATTTTTTTTTTTATTTATGCTGATACTGTGAACAAAATCCTGCACATCAATGTGAGGTGTAAAAACGGCCGTCAGCACAAGGCAATGGGGATTGTTTACTAAAATTGCATGGTGCAAAATCTGGTGCAGGTTTGCATAGAAACCAACCTTCAGCTTCAGGGTTTTAGTGTCAAAGCTTAATTGAGCAAGCTTAAGTTAGAAGCTGATTGGCTACCATGAACAACTGCAGAAGATTCTGAATGCTCCAGCCTTTCTAAATCTCCCCCAATGTGTTACAAAAGGACATTAAGACAGGTGTGTATCAGAATATAGAAATTATCAACACACACTGCTACTGCGAAAATATTTTCCCTGAGACCTGGTGAGGCCTATTTACACTCTTGTAATTTAGGCCTCATTCACACGTACGTACTTAAAGTGCATGTACAACCTCACATATAGCCAGTGAAGTGACTGGGCCTCAGGTGATACACAGAGATGAAACATACCTGTCTCTCTGCAGCTATTTCTTCTCTACATCTGTTCAAAGTTCTGGATTTATAAAGCTTGGTCAGAGTGAAGAAAAAAAAAAAGCAGGTTACAGTCTCCAAAGCTCAGTGAGGAGAGCTCTGAGAGATGATTGGAGGGTTCCCCCCTTTCACACAGCACACAAGAACAAATCTGAGGTTGTCAATCAGCTGGAGATCCCTCTGTCACAATTTTTCTCTTATACTGCGTACACACAACCGGACTTTGAAGGCAAAGGTCAGACGGAACGAATCAGATGGACAATTCGATCGTGTGTGAGCTCCATCGGACCTCTGCTGTCCAAAAATCTGACAGACTTTAGAAATGGAACATGTTCCAGTGCCTATGGAGAAATCCGATAGTCTGTATGCTAGTCCGATGGACGAAAAATGACGTGAGGGCAGCTATTGGCTACTGGCTATGAACTTCCTTATTCTAGTCCGGTCGTACGTCATCACGTTCGAATCCGTCGGACTTTGGTGTGATTGTGTGTGGCCAAGTCCGTTCGAACTCTGCTGAAAGTCCGTCAGGAAGACCGTCAGACCTAGTCTGACAGAAAGTCCGGTCGTGTGTACGCGGCATAAGTGTCAGGAAAACTTGTCAGAAGTTATGCTGATAGCTGATAGTCATGCTGATAGCAGAGGAATGAAGCAGCAGACAGAAATTACACTTAGTGCTCTTAGTTGATACACACTATAAAGGGATATGCTTTGTTCATATATCACGTCTGAGGCTTACAACCACTAAGCATACAGTTGTGTGAGGGGCCATGTTTTGCTTGCATGGGATGCACAAGTGATCCATGCATCTGTGTGCAGGCAGTCCCATTCATTTCAATTGGGACACAGCAGCTGCACAGATACAGTCGCTGCTCCCAAGTTGACATCCGAGTGGGTGCGGGTGCGTATCCCTGAATGCAGACAGTGTGAGTTTAGGGGACCTGCACCCACATGGATGTCAAATTGGGAGCAAAGGCTGTGTCTGTGCAGTCGCTGCATCCCAACTGACATGAATGGGTCTGTCTGTATGCAGATGCACAGAACACCTGTGCATCCCATGCATGCAAAATATGGGTGTACACTTAGGAATGCCCGTGTGACCAAGCCCTTAAAGTGGCTCTAAAAGCTGAAAGTTGTACCATAATGCATTCTCTGCATTAAAGTGGATGTAAACCCGATTCAAGAAATTTGAGCTGGGCACATACAGTATCTCACAAAAGTAAGTACACCCCTCACATTTTTGTAAATATTTTATTCCATGTGACAACATTGAAGAAATGACACTTTGCTACAATGTAAAGTAGTGAGTCTACAGCTTGTATAACAGTGTAAATTTGCTGTCCTATCAAAATAACACACAGCCATTCATGTCTAGTCCGCTGGCAACAAAAGTGAGTACACCCCTAGGTGAAAATGTCAAAATTAGGCTCAATTAGCCATTTCTCCTCCCAGGTGTCATGTGATTCATTCGTGTTACAAGGTCTTAGGTGTGAATGGGGAGCAGGTGTGTTAAATTTGGTGTTATTGCTCTCACTCTCTCATACTGGTCACTGGAAATTCAACATGGCACCTCATGGCAAAGAACTTTCTGAGGAGATGAAAAAAAGAATTGTTGCTCTACATAAAGATGGACTAGGATATAAAAAGATTGCCAAGACCCTGAAACTGAGTGGCAGCACAGTGGCCAAGACCATACAGCAGTTTAACAGGACAGGTTCCACTCAAAACAGGCCCACATGGTCAACCAAAGAAGTTGAGTGCACATGTTCAGCGTCATATCCAGAGGCTGTCTTTGGGAAATAGACGTATGAGTGCTGCCAGCATTGCTGCAGAGGTTGAAGGGTTGGGGGGTCAGCCTGTCAGTACTCAGACCATATGCTGCACACTGCATCAAATTGGTCTGCAAGGCTGTCGTCCCAGAAGGAAGCCTCTTCTAAAGATGATGCACAAGAAAGCCTGCAGTTTGCTGAAGACAAGCAGACTAAGGACATTTATTACTGGAACCATGTGCTGTGCTCTGATGAGACCAAGATAAACTTATTTGGTTCCAATGGTGTCAAGCGTGTGTGGCAGCAACCAGATGAGGAGTACAAAGAAGCATGTCTTGCCTACAGTCAAGCATAGTGGTGGTGGGAGTGTCATGGTCTGGGGATGCATGATTGCTGCCGGCACTGGGGAGCTACAGTTCATTGAGGGAACCATGAATGCCAACATGTACATACTGTGACATACTGAATCAGAGCATGATCCCCCTCCCTTCGGAGACTGGGCTGCAGGGTAGTATTCCAACATGATAACGATCCCAAATACACCTCCAAGACGACCACTGCCTTGCTAAAGAAACTTTGGGTAAAGGTGATGGACTGGCCAAGCATGTCTCCAGACCTAAACTCTATTGAGAATCTGCGGGGCATCCTCAAACTGAAGGTGGATGAGCGCAAGGTCTCGAACATCCACCAGCTCCGTGATGTCATCATGGAGGAGTGGAAAATGACTCCAGTGGCAATCTGTGAAGCTCTGGTGAACTCCATGCCCAAGAGGGTTAAGGCAGTGCTGGAAAATAATGGTGGCCACACAAAATATTGACACTTTGGGCCCAATTTGGACATTTTCACTTAGGGGTGTACTCATTTTTGTTGCCTGCAGTTTAGACATTAATGGCTGTGTGTTGAGTTATTTTGAGGGGACGGTAAATCTACATTGTTATACAAGCTGTACACTCACTACTTTACATTGTATTGTAGCAAAAATTAATTTCTTCAGTGTTGTCATATGAAAAGATATAATAAAATATTTACAAAAATGTGAGGGGTGTACTCACTTTTGTGAGATACAGTATATCTGCAGTGTTTTCTTATCTCTCTTCAAAGTCCTGTGGCTTTCTCCTGCTCCATTCTTCTGTTATTAGCATGATAACTTCCAAGTTCTCCATCAACTGAAATAAAACCAGGCTGGATTTTGTGTTGTGGGAGGTTGCTATAAATCGATTAGCAGAGAGCTGAACTATTCACCTGACAGCTTTGAAAGTCTGTCTGTGTGGAAAGGGGGGTGTGCCTTTCCTCCAATCAGCTGTCTTGGCTGTATGCCCAGCTCAGTGGATTGCTTTAAGAAGGGCCTGGATTATTTCCTAAGTGTACATAATATAACTGGGTACTAACATTTATAGGTAAAGTTGATCCGGGGAAAATCCGATTGCCTCTCAGGGGATCAGGAAGGAATTTTTTCCCCTGCTTTAGCAAATTGGATCATGCTCTGCTGGGGTTTTTTGCCTTCCTCTGAATCAACTGTGGGTATAGAATTGGGTATATGGGATTGTATGATATTATTTTTTTTTTTTTTTGGTTGAACTTGATGGACATGTGTCTTTTTTCAACCTGACTAACTATGTAACTCTGTAACTTCACTTCTAGCACTGAACAGGAAGAGATAATCTCTAACATGGTCTGCTCTCTGCTATATAAAGTTGAGGACAGCAGATATAAGATATACATATTATATGTAAAACTTATGTAGGGAGATTTGTTTAATCTCTGTGTATCATCTGAGGCTGTTCACTTCACTGGGTATATGTGAGGGTTCACATCCACTTTAACCACTTAAGGACCGCCTCCTGCACATATACGTCGGCAGCGGACCCGATCGGGTCACAGAGCTGAAGAACAAGGAGAGGTCTGTGTAAACAAACCTCTCCCCGTGCTTCCTAGTGTGGCTGTTACCGATAGTCTCTTCCCTTTTATAGGGAAGGACGATCAGTGACGTCACATGCCAGGCCACGCCCCCCACAATAAAAAAAAACACATAACGGCATACATAACACCTTCACTGCCCCCTAGTGGTTAACTCCTTCACTGCCAGTGTAATTTACACAGGAATCAGTGCATTTAAATAGCACTGATTGCTGTATAAATGACAATGGTCCCAAAAATGTCCGATGTGTCTGCCATAATGTCGCAGTCACAATAAAAAAATCGCTGATCGCCGCCATTACTAGTAAAAATTTTTTAATAAAAATGCTATAAAACTATCCCCTATATTGTAAACGCTATAACTTTTGTGTAAACCAATCAACAATCGCTAATTGGGTTTTTTTTTTACCAAAAATATGTAGAAGAACACGTATCAGCCTAAACTGAGGAAAAAATATATTTTTTGTATAGTTTTGGGGGATATTTATTATAGCAAAAAGTAAAAAATATTGAATTTTTTTCAAAATTGTTCGCTCTATTTTTCTTTATAGCGCAAAAAATAAAAACCGCAGAGGTGATCAAATACCACCAAAAGAAAGCTCTATTTGTGGGAAAAAAACAACGTCAATTTTGTTTTGGAGCTATGTCGCATGACTGCACAATTGTTAGTTAAAGCGACGCAGTGCCGAATCGCAAAAACTGCTCTGGTCAGGAAGCGGGTAAATTCTTCCGGGGCTGAAATGGTTAATGTTTATAAAGTTATGCACTTGGGAGCTAAGAATATGCATATATCATACATACTAGGTGGAGTACAACTGGTGGAATTGGTGGTGAAGAAGAATCTGGGGGTTTTGGTAGATCACAAGCTCAAACAAAAGCATGCAACGCCAAGCTGCGGTTTCCAAAGCGACCAAAGTCCTTTCTTGTATTAAGAAAGGTATGGACTCCAGAGAGAGAGATATCATTTTGCCCCTGTACAAATCATTAGTAAAACCTCATCAGGAATATGCAGTTCAGTTTTGGGCACCAGTTCTCAAAAAGGATATAGTGGAACTAGAGAAAGTGCAGAGAAGGTCAACCAAACTGATAAGAGGCATGGAGGAGCTCAGCTAGGAGGAAAGATTAGAGGCACAATCTATTCCCTCTTGAGAAGAGGAGATTAAGGGGGATATGATCAACATGTACAAAAACATACGTGGTCCATATAGTGAACTTGGTGTTGAGTTATTCACTTTAACCACTTTCAGACCGGACCATTTTGCTGGTCAATGACCAGAGGTCTTTTTACAATTTGGCACTGCGCTGCTTTAACTGGTAATTGCGCGGTCATGCAATGTTGTACCCAAACAAAATTTGCGTCCTTTTCTTCCCACAAATAGAACTTTCTTTTGATGGTATTTGATTGCCTCTGCGATTTTTATTTTTTGCGATATAAACGTAAAAAGACCGCAAATTTTGAAAAAAAATGATATTTTCTACTTTTTGTTATTAGAAAAATCCAATAAACTCAATTTTAGTCATACATTTAGGCCAAAATGTATTCAGCCACATGTCTTTGGTAAAAAAAAAGTCAATAACTGTATATTTATTGGTTTGCGCAAAAGTTGTCACATCTACAAACTAAGGTACGTTTTCTGGAATTTACGCAGCTTTTAGTTTACGACTGCCTATCTCATTTCTTGAGGTGCTAAAATGGCAGGGCAGTACAAAACCCCCCCAAATGACCCCATTTTGGAAAGTAGACCCCCTAAGGAAATTGATAAGTGGCATGTTGAGCCCATTGAATATTTTATTTTTTTGCCTCAAGCGATTGAATAATGACAAAAAAAAAATTTTTTATTTTTTTTACACAAAGTTGTCACTAAATGATATATTGCTCACACATGCTATGGGCATATGTGAAATGACACCCCAAAATAAATTCTGCTGCTTCTCATGAGTACGGGGATACCACATATGTGGGACTTTTTGGGAGCCTAGCCGCGTACGGGGCCCCGAAAACCAAGCACCGCCTTCAGGCTTTCTAAGGGCGTAAATTTTTGATTTCACTTCTCACTACCTATTACAGTTTTGAAGGCCATAAAATGCCAAGATGGCACAAAACCCCCACAAATTACCCCATTTTAGAAAGTAGACACCCCAAGCTATTTGCTGAGAGGCATGTTGAGTCCATGGAATATTTTATATTTTGCCACAAGTTGCGGGAAAATTACAAACTTTTTTATTTTATTTATTTTTTTCACAAAGTTGTCACTAAATGATATATTGCTCACGCATGCCATGGGCATATGTGAAATGACACCCCAAAATAAATAGTGCTGCTTCTCCCGAGTACGGGGATACCACATATGTGGGACTTTTTGGGAGCCTAGCCGCGTACGGGGCCCCGAAAACCAAGCACCGCCTTCAGGCTTTCTAAGGGCGTTACAGTTTTGAAGGCCATAAAATGCCAAGATGGCACAAACCCCCCCAAATGACCCCATTTTGGAAAGTAGACACCCCTAAATTTAGGGGTACACTAGTGAGACTAGGTAATAAATGGTGGGTGCCCTGAAACTATAAAAAAATAACCAACCAGCGTCACCTGTAACAGTTATATGGTGATCACTGGTGAAAGGGTTAACTAGGGGGCAATCAGGGGGCTTTATGCGGTAGTATATGGGGGTCCCTGGCGCTATAAAAAGCTGCGGCGAACCTAAATACCTACCTGCCTAACTAGCGTCACCTGTGACACTAATACAGCGATCAGAAAAATGATCGCTTATTAGGCTGGGTTCACACTGGAGCGATGCAGGAACGCCACGAATCTGCGGCGGGTTCCCGCATCGCAGGCCTCCCGGCGGCAGTTCACACTGCCCTATGCGAACTGCTGGGAGTGTCAGTGAAATGTTAATGACACCCCCAGATCAGTTTGCATATCGCAGTGCGATCTGCAAACTCGGATCGCATGGTGTGAACACCCATGCGATCCGATTCTGCTGCGGACCAAAAAAAGGGTCCCGTGCGAGTTTGTGGCGGGTGCGGCGGGTGCGACACGAATTCAGCCATACTATCTGTATGGCTGAACTCGAATCGCGCAGAGATCGAATGTGATTTGCACTGCAGTGCGGTGCGAATCACATCCGTTCTCATAAACCGCTGCAATGTGAACCCAGCCTTAGTGACACTGTCGACGGGGGGTGATCACGGGGTTAAACCTTTATTGGGGGGGTTAGGGGGTACCTTAGAACTAAAGGGGGCTAACCCTAACTGCCCTAACAGTTATTACAGTCACAAATGACACCCGCCGGGTGATCAGGGGGTTAAACCTTTATTAGGTAATAAATGGCGGGTGCCCTGAAACTATAAAAAAATAACTAACCAACCAGCGTCACCTGTAACAGTTATATGGTGATCACTGGTGAAAGGGTTAACTAGGGGGCAATCAGGGGGCTTTATGCGGTAGTATATGGGGGTCCCTGGCGCTATAAAAAGCTGCGGCGAACCTAAATACCTACCTGCCTAACTAGCGTCACCTGTGACACTAATACAGCGATCAGAAAAACGATCGCTTATTAGGCTGGGTTCACACTGGAGCGATGCGGGAACGCCACGAATCCGCGGCGGGTTCCCGCATCGCATGCCTCCCGGCGGCAGTTCACACTGCCCTATGCGAACTGCTGGGAGTGTCAGTGAAATGTTAATGACACCCCCAGATCAGTTCGCATATCGCAGTGCGATCTGCAAACTTGGATCGCATGGTGTGAACACCCATGCGATCCGATTCTGCTGCGGACCAAAAAAAGGGTCCCGTGCGAGTTTGCGGCGGGTGCGGCGCGAATTCAGCCATACTATCTGTATGGCTGAACTCGAATCGCACAGAGATCGGATGTGATTTGCACTGCAGTGCGGTGCGAATCACATTCGTTCTCATAAACCGCTGCAATGTGAACCCAGCCTTAGTGACACTGGCGACGGGGGGTGATCACGGGGTTAAACCTTTATTGGGGGGCTTAGGGGGGTACATTAGAACTAAAGGGGGCTAACCCTAACTGCCCTAACAGTTATTACAGTCACAAATGACACCAATGCAAAAAAAAAAAATGCAATTGGTGTCACTGTGACTGGGGGGGGGGCAGGGGTAATTGGGGGGGTGATCGGGGGGTGAAGGGGGGGTGTGAGTGTGCCTGGCATGTTCTACTGTGTAGCGTCGTGTTGGTGCAACTCACCGATCCTCTCTCCTCGGTGCCGGAACGAAAAATACCGACACGGAGGAGAGATTACATCACTTCCTCTCCTGTGTTTACATTACAGGAGAGGAAGTGATGTCACGGAGCATTTCCATTAGTCGGGAGTGATCGCGAGGGGGTGGCCATGAATGAATGGCCGCCCCCTCATCCCGGATCGCTCCCGAATGAATACCGACCGCCGCAGGCACCGGGGGGGGGGGGGCCCGATCGGGCCCCCCACCCGCGGGAAGGCAGGGACGTATATATATGCCCATATGCCTGCCCGTGCCATTCTGTCGACGTATATCGTCGTGCGGCGGTCGGCAAGTGGTTAAGGTCATCACAGAGGACAACAGGGCACTCTTTAAATCTAGAGAAAAAAAGATTTCATTTCCAAATACGGAAAGTTTTCTTCACAGTAAGAGCTGTGAAAATGTGGAATAGACGCCCTCCAGAGGTGGTTCTGGCAAGCTCAGTATATTGCTTTAAAAAGGCCTGGATTCTTTCCTAAATGCACATAATAGAATGGGTACTAACATTTATAAGTAAAGTTGATCCAGGGAAAATCTGATTGCCTCTCGGGGCATCAGGAAGGAATTTTTTCTCCTGCTGTAGCAAATTGGAGCATGCTTTGCTGGGGTTTGTTGCCTTCCTCTGGATTAAGGATGAGCTCAGGCGTGTTCACATGCTCCACGTGCAGAGCCCGCCAGGAAGTTGGCGCAGTGCTGCACTAATCACAGGCAGTGAGACATTTCCCGATCTCTGCAGCTGCACTTTGGGGCAATGTATCACTGCCTGTGATTAGCGCAGTGCTGTGCCGGCTTCCTGGCAGGCTCTACACGTGGACCATGCGAACACGCCTGAGCTCATCCTTACTCTAGATCAACTGTGAGTGAAGCATTGTGTATATGGGATTGTATTTTTTATTTTATTTTTTGAACTAGATGAACTTGTGTCTTTTTTCAACCTAACTATGTAACTATACTGGTGTGCCGGAGGGGGGTGGTGAAGTTTGGGTTCTAAGATTTCCCCTGGTGAGGGGTTTTCCCTAGTGGGATCGCAGTTTGATCTATAAGATCAAATTTCTACTTTATCTGGCATCTTACGTCAGGAATAATTGGTGGTATGATATTTGATTCCCTTTTCATACCTATTCTTAATTTTTTGATGTGCTCCATCTGCTTGTGGATCCTATTCTTGAAAAATTTTCAATAAAAATACTGAAACAGAAAACACGGGTCAATACATGATTGACATGCGTTAAGCCGTGTTTTCCATTTCAATATATTTTATGAAAATATTTCAATGTCAATGCACAAAAGAAAATTAATTCACTTCCCTTAACGCCAAAAAACCCCCCCAAAAAAACACACCTCTACACACACGCATAGTGCTAAATGGACTCTTACATTCAATTCTATAAATGTAATTCACTTTTGCCAGACTGTCTATAAGGTTTACAGAGGCAATTATCCAGTAGGAGGCACTATTGTCAAAAAAATGTTAACCTCTGGTTGATAAGTTTCCTGCTTTTGAAAGCAAGAAAAAATAAGGCGTTTATAATATTGAAAGTACAGTAGAACTCAAAATTGAAGCTCTGGTACTGGGAAGCACACAAGGTTAAAAAGCAGGTCTGCTGTACCCTTCATTTCCAAAGTTCTGCTGTATAATACACAACTGAAAAGACCTCACTTTGCTACAGCTTTGATTGTGGGGATGGAACGCCAGAGGAACATTTCACTGAAATAAATGAGGACTGTCTGTGACAGCTGCTGCACACATTGCTAGACCTTTATCTGCTATGTCACCCTTCCTGCCAGGGATGTCATGCTTCCTAACCTGTCAAGTATCTCCTGGCAGATGCTGCCGCATGAGTGACAGGATCAGAGAGCTCCCACTGACTTCCACACGCAAACAATGCGGCATCACCAGCTCAGCGTGGAATTTTTACAAGATTTAAAATTTAAATATTGAACTAATCCAGAGATGGCAGCATAGAACCTTTCCAGACAAGTAATAGAATAAGACACCTACAGAGCAACCAACAGTTGTTCTATAGTCTGACAATCCGCTGGCAGCGGGCTTCATTGATCAATTTAGACAAAACTAAAACTGCTTGAAAATATGAGCGTCTAGACCATTTAAGGGTGCGAGAATCGTGATATAAATACTAAAAACTCCTCACAGATACTTGTCAAGTACTTTTGTCAAATGTGAATGTTTTACTCCATCGTGGGTGGTTTTACTCCTTAAATAAAAGTAAAAAAAAATTCTGTCCGTATAAAATTGGTGCCATAGAGGAGTCCTCCATCTGACTGCAATATGTCTATTTAATGTGGAACTGCATTGCATCTGAGCACCACAAAACAAATATGCTATATAATTGATTTTTAATATTCAAAGCAAACTCCCCCATCCATCCAGGTCTCCATGCTTTATTCTGCTGAGGAATCAGTTTGAAAAACACCCCCTGGCATTTTTGGAAGTGCCCATCTTGAGTAAGGGCAGATGATGCGTGTAGAATTCACTTCCTGGAATCCATCTGCCCTTACTTCAGTCATGGGCTTATGAGCCAAGAACCCTCCCTCCCCTCCTGAAGACTCCTGGGATGTATGACATATGCTTAGGCATGGAAACCAAGAAGTAACTGAAGATATGCAAAAAAAAAAAAGTTAAAAAAGGTAAATATGATATACTTTACTATTTACTAATGCTAGCAGCATAAGGATTACAACTAGTCCATGTTGATCGAGAGAGTGAAGTTCCACTTTAAGGGCCAGTTCACACCACATGCAATCCAGTGGATTTTTTTGTCCATCAAAAACGCATGGAAAGTAGGTTTTATGGTTTCCAATAGGATAGTTCACACCAGTGCAGTCAGTTCCAGGTCTTTTCAGTTCCAAGAAACAAAAAATAGAACATGCTGCATTTTTTCTGCACTGGGCTGCATTAAAGTGCATCAAAAATGCACTAGTATGCATCAAAAATGCATTGGACCCCAGTACAGTGAAAAAAAAACAAAAAAAAAAACACAGGAAAAAAACAAATTCATTAAAAATTTAAATGAAAACTGAATTATCAATTTAAAGTGGAACTACAGGGAAAAAAACAATTTCTCAAAACAGCACAATTGCAACAAATTACTACTAATAATTTGTATCCTATATCTGCAATGCTGATCTGTACTGTACAAATTACAGTTTCATTTATGTCAGAAACTACAAAGAACGCTCTTCTTCTGTGACAGATGGCTATAGTACAGTAAAGCCATATTCGGCTCACGGGCCTGGTGTTTGACATATATGCCTTAGCCATTTGCCGCCTGGACAAATTTTGACATTTCCCACATACATGTTAAAATCAGCATTTATGTGCTATAAAACGTTAGACCCCCAAAATATATTTTCCGAAAGCAGAGGCCTTGGAGAATAAATTGGTTGTTGCTGCAATTTATTTATGTTTGTGCAGCCATTTATCAATAGCAAATTTTATGAAAAAACAAAAACCACTTAAATGAATTTAAGTGCACACAATATAATGCCCACATTTTTGGTACAACATAGAAGGTGATGTTGCGTTGAGTAAATAGATCTGAAGCACGTCTCTGTGGGCAGCTGGCTTGACCACTTACCACGGTCCCATACTCTCCGGGGGAATGGGAGAGCCTGGGAACTGCAGCAGGAGGGGGGGGGGGGGCGCTCTTCCAAGCTCTGTTAAAGTGATTGGATGGTCAACCTTTGTGAGATCATACTTTGTTATATTATGTATGATACACTGTTTATATTGAGACTATGCAAGCTTGTATTGGTTACTTTATCAATAAAATAAGATTGAACTAAAATTCATCAGGTGGTTGTAGAGCTGCTCGGATCACTGTTACCTAAAAACTAGTCACCTGCTGAAAATAAAATAAAAAACAAAACAAAACATCAGGGTCATGGCTGCAGCCTTAATCCTGGTATAACAGCTTCCTGTACACTGCCCAGGTCATATAGGGGAGCCCTTTTTTGTCTATATACCTTTGATTGCATCTACAGCTTCAAGGTGAAATTTAGGGATGACACCATGTTAGTTGGAAGAATAAGGGATGGTGATGAGGCGGCATATCGGCAGGAAATAGGTTACCTAGTTGGTTGGTGCAGAGGTAATAATTTAGAGCTAAATATGGGTAAAGACAAAGGAGACAATTATAGATTTTAGGAGACATGGAGAGACCAGCTATAAGCCAGTTGTTATCGATAGGGTGGAGGTCAAGAGGGTACAGAAGTTTTGTTTATTGGGAACAATAATTAGGGAGGATCTGTCATGGCCAGGGCTCATATATCCTGTCTGATGGGTAAAGCTCATCAGAGAATGTACTTCTTGAGGAAGCTGTGGAGGGCAGGCTTTTCTGAGCGGGTCCTCCTCAGTTTCTATAAGGCTGCTATTGAGAGTGGGTTGACTTATCACATCCCTTTGCAGCAAGGGATGTGCACGGTCCATGAAAGAAATGCCTGACTTTGGCTGATGAAAAAACCGTGCAGAAGATTATTAAGAGGGCTATTGACCAAGTATCAAAGAATTGGGGGAGTGGAGATGCCTTCAGAGTGCTATTAATATCCTGAAGGATAACGCCCATCCTGTGAATGCCCTGTTTACAGTGTTGTATTCTGGCAGGCTATTTCAGATTATTTCCTCTCATAGCACAAGTCTGCAAAACAGCTTCTTCCCGCAGTCCATAAGATTTTTGAATGCTAGAGGCTTTTAGGGTTGAATTAAATATGCGTCCCAGCGGATTTCAAAGACACTTTTAAAGCTCAACTTTCCTTCTCTCCTTCACAAGACCCGTAAACTCCTTCCCAAAATTCCTCTACTTACTAATGACACTCCCAATCCACATCCCTCCCTCCTTCCTTAAATCAGTGAATTGCCTTTTTTCTAAATTCATGTGGGCCCATAAATATCCCAGCCTTAAATCAAGTATGTTGGCCCTCCCCAAAAGGTACAGCAGCCTGGCATTCCCTGACATCTCCAATCACCAAGCTGCAGCACAATTCACACCACTAGTGGACTGGCACAAACATGGAGAACTGAAAGAGTGAGTATTCTGGAACGATCCATAGCTAGCTTCCTTTGAGCCGCCTACCTTGTTGCTTCCCTCACATCTCAGCATCCTTGAAAGCCCATCCTCTTCTCGGCCCCACAATCTGTTCTGCTAGGACACTTCAGAAATACAAACTCTCCCTGGCCCCATCCCCTTTGTACACAATTCTAGGTAACCCATTGTTATCCCTAGGTAGGAACCCAGGCCCCTTTGGGGGGGGCCTACAGGCCTGGAATCGTTTCCGGGCCTTCCCCTTTTTGTCAAACAACCGATGGACTTCCTTGAAAGCCCTTTTTTAACAGACTTGGCACCTTCCAATTGGGCTTTGAGTGCCTCACAACTCCACTCCTCATGCTTCCTGCCCCATTGGCCTTTCGGAGGCCTCTCACCCAATTTGAATCATGTGCGACTCACAAGAACTGCTCCAACACTCCTCATCTATCATACACTCCCTTTTTCCCTCAACCTGGAGAGGAGAACTGCCTTCAGTTCTTAACCAAGTGGGAGACAAACCTCCATCTCACTCTCCCCCCACAACAAAGGAAACTAAAAGGATTCCACTTTTAGCCCACAAATCCTCCATTTGTACACAAACCCAAGAAACCAACTTTTAAGATTCTCACAAGGTGGTACACAACACCTACAAAATTACACAAACAATTCCTCAATTGTGCTGGAGGTGTAAAAAGGCCACGATTTTGCAAATTTTTTGGTCTTGCCCATTATTAGAGGTAGTTCACTCAGAAAATGACAGATTTTAGTGTTCCTGATTGCTTGGAATTCTTCCTCTTGCGCCACTTATCCATACCACTCAAGGAATCTTACCCTGGCACCTCTTAAATGCAGCAAAGGCCTGCATCCCCATGAAAATTAAGGATCCTGACCCCCCCTTCCATAGCCCTCTGGTTTTGCAAAATAGAGGATATAAACCATGTAGAGCAGTGGTCATCAACACTGTCCCCAGGGCCCACTAACAGGCCTGGTTTTAAGTATTACCTTGGGGAGATGCAGACTAAAATACTGCAATCACTGAACAACAAATGATATCACCTGTGATGTATTTCAGTTATCTTGCAAACCTGGCCTGTTAGTGGGCCCCAAGGACAGGGTTGATGACCATTGATGTAGAGGGCTTGGTCCAAGAATAAACATGAGACCTACAAAAACACCTGGTTTCACTGGAATTACTCTATCTTCTCTGACATAGGGAAGGCCCAGCTAGCTGGGGACTTTGTTAACTTGGTAGGGGACTCCACACTCAACCAATCAAATGCCCTCTGAGGGCAAGGTGCTTCTTTGCTGTACCACTATCTGCCCCTGCCCCAGGGACCTATTCTTCATAATAATTAAAACCAAACACTCAGGGCTTGTACAGTGTCGGATCGGTTATGGATCTTGCTTATCTCACCAATGAATAAGGAGGTTTCTCCCCTAACCTACGGCGTGTTATGACCCTTACGTTTCTTGTGAAATTGAGTTTTTGGATTTTTCAAATCCTATACTGTGCCTTATCTTTGTAGCTGTGACCTCCTCTACTTGTATGTACAGTATTTCACAAAATTGAGTACACCCCTCACATTTTTGTAAATATTTTATTATATCTTTTCATGTGACAACACTGAAGTAATACATTTTTGCTACAATATGAAGTAGCGAGTGTACAAGTGTATAACAGTGTCAATTTGCTGTCCCCTCAAAATAGCTCAACACACAGCCATTAAAGTCTAAACCGCTTGTGAGTGAGTACACCCCTAAGTGAAAATGTCCAAATTGGGCCCAAAGTGTCAATATTTTGTGTCGCCACCTTTATTTTTCAGCACTGCCTTAACCCTCTTGGGCATGGAGTTCACCAGATCTTCACAGGTTGCCACTGGAGTCCTCTTCCACTCCTCCATGACGACATCATGGAGTCGATAGATGTTAGAAACCTTGAGCTCCTCCACTTTCCGTTTGAGGATGCCCAACAGATGCTCGATAGGTTTTAGGTCTGGAGACATGCTTGGCCAGTCCATCACCTTAGCTTCTTTATCAAGGCAGTGGTCATCTTGGAGGTGTGATTGGGATCGTTATGTTGGAATACTGCCCTGCGGCCCAGTCTCCGAAGGGAAATGATAATGCCCTGCTTCAGTACGTCACAGTACATGTTGGCATTCATAGTTGCCTCAATGAACTGTAGCTCCCCAGTGCCGGCAGCAATCATGCAGCCCCAGACCATGATACTCCCATCACCATGATTGACTGTAGGCAAGACACACTTGTCTTTGTACTCCTCATCTGGTTGCCGCCACACACCATCTGAACCAAATAAGTTTATCTTGGTCTCATCAGACCACAGAACATATCTCCAGTAATCCATGTCCTTAGTCTGTTTGTCTTCAGCAAACTGTTTTCAGGCTTTCATCTTTAGAAGAGGCTTTCTTCTGGGACAACAGCCATGCAAAACAGTTTTATACAGTGTGTGACGTATGGTCTGAGCACTGACAGGCTGAACTCCACCCCCCCCCCCCCCCTTCAACCTCTGCAGCAATTATGGCAGCACTTATACGTCTATTTCCCAAAGACAACTTCTGAATATGACGCTGAGCATGTGCACTCAGGAGGGTGAAGGGTCAGCCTTTAAGTGTTCAGACCATACGCTACACACTACATCAAATTGGTCTGCATGGCTGTCGTCCCAGAAGGAAGCCTCTTCTAAAGATGATGCACAAGAAATCCTGCAAACAGTGTGCAGAAGACAAGCAGACTAAGGACATGGATTACTGGAACCATGTCCTGTGGTCTGATGAGACAAAGAAACTTATTTGGTTTAGAATCAGTCAAGCGTGTGTGGCGGCAACCAGGTGAGGCGTACAAAGACAATTGTGTCTTGCCTACAGTCAAGCATGGTGGTGGGAGTGTCATGGTCTGGGGCTGCATGAGTGCTGCCAGGACTGGGGAGCTACAGTTCATTGAGGGAAACATGAATGCCAACATGTACTGTGACATACTGAAGCAGAGAATGATCCCCCTCCCTTCGGAGACTGGGCCGCAGGGCAGCATTCCAACACAATAACGACCCCAAATACACCTCCAAGACGACTATTGCCTTGCTAAAGAAGCTTTGGGTAAAGGTGATGGACTGGCCAAGCATGTCTCCCAGACCTAAACCCTACTGAGCATCTGTGGGGCATCCTCAAATGGAAGGTAGAGGTGTGCAAGGTCTCCAACATCCACCAGCTCTGTGATGTCTTCATGGAGAAGTGTGGAAGAGGACTCCAGTGGCAACCTGTCAAGCTCTGGTGAACTCCATGCCCAAGAGGGTTATGGCAGTGCTGGAAAATAATGGTGGGCACACAATATTTTGGGCATTTTCACTTAGGGGTGTACTTACTTTTGTTGTCAGCGGTTTAGACATTAATGGCTGTGTGTTGAGTTATTTTGAGGGAATGGCAAATTTACACTGTTATATAAGCTGTACACTCACTACTTTACATTGTAGCAAAGTGTCAATTCTTCAGTACTGTCACATGAAAAGATATGATAAAATATTTACAAAAATGTGAGGGGTGTACTCACTTTTGTGAGATACTGTACATGCTCTTGTCCGATTATAGAGAATTAAAAAAATAAAATATAAGTATGTAGATATTATGCAATCTATGTGCTGTTTTTATAAAGATAATCTCCATGTGAGGTATGTGATGTCTTTTATGTAAGGAGGCTGCATCTGCATTTTCATTTTATGCTTTTATTTATTATCATTATGAGGTTAAAGCCCCATTCACACCTAAAGGTTTTGTAGCTGAAGCTCAAGATCCAAAATCCCATGTATTACAATGGTGACTGTTCATTTATGACCACTCAGAAATCTGAAGCTCAAAGCCTGAAACTCAAAAAGCTACATGAACTACTTTTGAGTCAGATTTGGGCACTCTTGGCCTGTCTTCAATGGGAACCCCTGATAACGCTCAAATTGGGCATTTTTGAGCTTTTCTTCAGCTGCATTTTAGAAATGTTTGAGCCTGTAAGACAAAAACGCCTGAAGCTTGAATACACAGGTAAAAACACTTCTAAAATACAATATAAGCACACAAAATTGTTAAAATGCTCAAATAAAAATGCCTGAAAATCACTCTGCTTAGGTGTAAATGCAGCCTAAGCTGCCTTGGGATTTAGGAATGCTGGCCAATCACACGTCATCTGATGCTGCTCACAAAACAAACACAAGAGGGCAGCAAAGTAGCACATCCAACATCAACTCAATCACTGTCTTCTCGCAAGCTGGATGAAGCACAGCAATGATTGCCTACATTTCTTAACTACTTTGCGTAGCAGAGAAAATCTTTAACGTTCAGCGTCTAATGGCATTGATATTGTAACAGGAACCGCTCCTACACCAAACTTTTCAAATGTTAACTTAAAGCTACCTTAACCGCATGCTGGGTTGAATAGAGACTTCAAAACAAGAACAGAAAACTACTGAAATTCTCACCTTTTCTGGAGGAAACAAAAGGTACCTCTAGAGCTGGTCAACTGATCTCTGCAGATGAGGATCAGACAAACTAAATTCTAGACTTTCCATTGAAGTGGTTTTAAAGTCAAAATGTTTTTTACCTTAATGTATTACCTCAAAAAGACACAATGAAACCCTCTGACAGGACTTTTTAGGGCAATGACTCAAAAATACTGTATGCAGAGAATAAAATATAGAAAAATATCGTTTAATACAAATTCTAAAAAACATCAATACATAAAAAGCTTTTGTCAAAACTGTGTGATAAATTGATGTCATAGATAGAAAAGCATATTCAAACCACTGTTTAGAACACTCATATGCAATTGTACAGAGCAAAGCTCTTATGTTCTTTATCTCATAAAACAAGCTTTTATGCATTGATGTGTTTTAGAATTTGTATTAAACTATATTTTTCTATATTTTATTGCCTGCATACATGATTTTTGGAGTAATTGCTCTAAAAAGTCCCGTCAGAGGGTTGCTTTGTGTCTTTTTGAGGACTATTAGGGATGTGGGCAATTTCTCCTTCTCCCCACTAGAACTGAACCGTTTCCGTATAATGTATTACCTGCATGAAGGTAAAAAAATCTCTCACTAGCTGTTTGTTTTCCCCACACTCCCTACATCGATGCAGCCTGTCTGAAGCAGCGCTGGTCTCCCTCCCTGCTTGCACTGGGCAGATTGATAGCAGTGGGAGCCAAAGGCTTTTGCTGCTGTCAATCAAACCTAGTGAGGCGGGACCAGGAGGCAGGGCCGAGTAGAGCTGTCTGTGTCTATGGACGCACATATCCCAGCTCAGGAGCACGGCTGCAAATTACTTCCCCAATTGCCCCCTTTTATTTTTTGCTGTTGTGATAAGACTTCCTGTTAGAGATTGGCTACTTTACTCTGAAATAAATTGAAACTGACAAAAGTTATTGGCATCCATCAGTGTTTATTCCATATTTAATAATTTATAATTATTTAATAAAATTAGCCTGTTTTTAATTCAACAGATTATTTTAAATAAAAGACAGGTGATAATGGCATGGACAAAATTAAGCGACCCTTACCCTAATATTTTGTTTTACAACCTTTAGAGGCAATCTTTACAAACAAGCTATTTTTGTAGCTCTAATGCCTCGTACAGACGAGCAGACTTTTCAACAGACTAGGTCCGACGGACTTGGCCACACACAATCACACCAAAGTCTGACGGATTCGAACGTGATGACATACGACCGGACTAGAATAAGGAAGTTCATAGCCAGTAGCCAATAGCTGCCCTAGCATTGGTTTTCATCCGTCGGACTAGCATACACACAAGCGGATTTCTTGATAGGAACTGGGTCCAGCGGAGTTCCGTCAAAAAAATTTGAAACATATTCTATTTCTAAAGTCCTTCAGATTTTTGGACAGCAAAGGTCCAATGGAGCCCACACACGATCGAATTGTCCGACAGGCTCGCTTTGTCGGACCGTTGCTGTCGGTCGTGTGTACGTGGCATCAGACTTCTGTACCTTCCAACTGGTAGTATGGCAAACTATTCCAGCTCTCTCAGGTTTGAAGGGTGTCTTCTCCAGACTGCATTGCTTCAGCACTTTTCATAGATGTTCTATAGGCTTCAGATATCATAGAAACCACTTCAGAATAGTCCAAGGTCTTCTTCTTAACCATTGTTGGGTGTTTTAGCTGTGTGTTTTACAATCATTATGTTGGAAAGACCCATGACATGGGACCGAGACAGATCTTTCTGGCCCCGGGCAGTACAACTCTCCAGCATTTCTCAATAGTGTAATTTCATTGTGCCTGCAAAGATTCAAGGCACCGCATGCCCGACGCAGTAAAAGAGCCCAAAAACATAACTGAGCCTTCTCCATGTTTCACAGTAGGCTTTGGTATTCTTTTCATGAAAAGCTTAATTTTTTTGTCTGTGAATGCTGATATGACTTGTCAAAAATCTCCCATTTTTTTTCTAATCTGACAATCTCGCAGAAATATTATAGCTTGTCAATATATATTTTAGTAAATTACACTCTGGCTTTTTCATATTTTTTTCATCAGTGTCCTGGTTGTCTACCTTTAGGCTGGGTTCACACTGGAGCGATGCGGGAACGCCGCAAATCCGCTGCGTTTTCCCGCATCGCATGCCTCACGCCGGCAGTTCTCACTGCCCTATGCGGACTGCTGGGAGTGTCAGTGAAATGTTAATGACACCAGACATCAGATCAGTTCGCATATCGCAGTGCAATCTGCAAACTCGGACAGGAATCGGATCGCATGGTGTGAACACCCATGCGATCCGATTCTGCTGCGGACCAAAAAAAGGGTCCTGTGCGAGTTTGCGGTGGGTGCGATGCAAATTCAGCCATACTATCTGTATGGCTGAACTCGCATCGCACAGAGATCGCATGTGATTTGCACTGCAGTGCGGTGCGAATCACAATTCCGGGTCTCCCAGCCGCAGTGGTGTGAACCCAGCCTTAAACCAGTTATCGCTCAAAAACTGATGATTTGTGTAGTCAGACACTGGGCTGAATTGACCTTTTCCCTGGCTCTTTATCTGCTATTCAACTTGGGGTTGATTTTCCTCTTGTGGTCACATCCAGAGAGGTTGACCACACATCCAAGGACAATAAACTTCTTAAAAATGTTTACAGCTTTATCACAGGAACATTAGGCTATTCGAGTATTATGTTATTTCCTTTCTTTACCCCTGACGTGATGGTCTATAATTTCTTTCCCGATCTCCTCAGACAACGCTCTCCTTTCTCTGGTCCATGCTCAGTGCGGTGAACACAATGATTCAAAAGAGCAGCAGAGCAACTATTTTTTTTTAAATTTAAAAGGCTGATGAATTGAAAAATTGAATACGTGTGATAATAGTTACAGAAGACAGCTTGAAATATCAGTATGATGCAATTGTTTATGGTCATTTCTAGGGGTGCCAATAATATATCTTTTTACACTTTCTATGCTTAACTTTATGATAAACCAAAAGCATAGAAGTATACACGAGTCAATTTCATTTAATTGCATCACTTTTTAGGAGGCATGAAGCACTGATTCAATGAGCTGTAAAAGTATCATCAAATTTTTCCATTGCTGTAGGCACTGAAAAGCTTGCATAATAGCGTTCCACTCTGTATCTGCTTTTCAGGAATAACCTCTGAAAAAGTTCTCCCTGACTTTTTAAAAAAAAACTCCCAACTTTTGAGGTATAGAGAGAACAGCAATACCCCTAATACCCATCAACCCCATATGAGAACTCCCTGTTCTGGAACAACTCATTACCAGGCCCAGGAATTCTCACATTGCAGAAATATGGCGTGTGAGTAGTATCTTCCAAACCATATAGCTAGTACAAACTTCCACCTTATAGTGAATGTACAGTATACTGATTGTTTTTTCAATTGCCTGTTATTAGCTTTTTTCCCTACACATGAATAGGTGATAAACCTAATAGAAGCATACAATGAAAATATATATTTTTTTTAATTTTGTCAGCTTTTAAAAAAAAAGGGATATAAAAAGTACACTTTAATTGTCTAGATAACAATATTTGTATATGGGAAATGTGGAGGTACCTGCGATAAATACGATTTTACATATTTAATGTGTAATGGACGCCGTGGCTGGGTCCTGGAAGGACGCTATATTTCCCCTCTGTTTGGGTTGTGCTCTCTTTAAGGGAATGAAAATTGATTAACCCACCTGTTAGAGGAAGTGTCTTTAAAAAGCAAGACAGGAAGTTGTAGATGGGTGTGGAGGAGTGGAGAACACATGGTGGATGGTGTTTGGTGTTTGGTGTTTGTTCTGGGTTACAGCAACTGAAGTGGACAGCAGTGTCCTGTTTGGAAGGCTCCTGGCAGGGGAAGCTTCCTGCCATCAAGATCAAGCTCTGTTTGGATAGAGACAGCTATTCTGAACTGTGCAAGTCGGTGAGACTAAAAACTTTTTCCTTTGTGTTTTTGGCTGCTGTAAAGCGATTTAAGTTTAATAAACCCTTTGTTGTGAGCAAAGCCTGTGTCCTGCGATCTACCTGGTCCCCCGAACATTACAAATGCTACACATATTGTAGGTAAACAGATCTGCTTCTTGTGTTCCACATTATAGAAAAGCATTAGTGTTCCAGCTGCGACAGATAAGGATAATTCAAGGAAAGAAGCAATGGGGATGATTTCTTTGAAAATTCTTTGATTAACAGTCAGCTGGAATTCATGTTGCAGAAGAAAGGTATGTGGAAATAATTCACCACAAGGGAACTAAATTTATGAACCGGATAATTTATAACTAGTTAATGTCAAAAGGAAGGTTTAGATTAAGCCAAAGGTTTAAGATCACAAAATTGATGTTTCCACCAACCCCCTCACTGCCGGCCTAGGCCACAATATCCAACTTTACCTGAATGAATGAATGAATGACTTATATAGCGCTACCTATACGAACTGAATCGCCTCTGGGCGCTTTTTCTTACCTGCAGCAACTCTACAAGCTCTACAAGCAAATACTGCTATGGAGATTTGTCTATGGCTCTACAGACTTACATTTTAAAGAGACCCTGTCTCCAGACTATTTATTCTAACAAAGATATTTCATAAGATTATTTTTGCATTTAACACATTTTATGCATGCTATTTACATTCAAAAGCCCTGATACTGCTGCTGTGTGCCGCTATTCTGGATGTGATGTCAGCAGCCCCAGCAGACTCACTTAAGTGACATGCCATAGTATTCCTCTTCTCTCCTGCCTCTGCAGCTATATAAAAAGGTTATGGGGGAGCTAATCCAGCACAGAACAGGAGAGGACTATGACATGCGTTTAGCCGTGTCAAGCGTTCTTACAGCTGTAACTGCATAATGCACTGGCCCTGTTTTTTTTTATTTTGCAGCTTGAAAACACCTATGCCACTTACAGCTCCTAAAAGAATGTGTGCAAGGACATATAGTATAACATGGAGAGGTGTTTTTACCCTCTTCAGCCCCGGAAGACTTTACCCCCTTCCTGACCAGAGCACTTTTTGCGATTTGGCACTGCGTCGCTTTAACCGACAATTGCACGACCGTGCGACGTTGCACCAAAACAAAATTGACATCCTTTTTTTCCACAAATAGAGCTTTCTTTTGGTGGTATTTGATCACCCCTGAGGTTTTATTTTTTGCGCTATAAACAAAAAAAGAGTGACAATATTGAAAAAAAAAAAAAAAACAATACTTTTTACTATAATATATATCCCCTGAAAATATATATATAAAAAAATTTCCTCAGTTTAGGCTGATATTTATTCTTCTACATATTTTTGGTAAAAAAAAAAAAAAAACAACCCAATAAGCATATATTGATTGCTTTGCGCAGAAGTTATAGCATCTACAAAATAGGGGATAGCTTTATGGAATTTTTATTATACATTTTTTTATTAGTAATGGCAGCAATCTGCGATTTTTTTTTTTTTATCGTGACTGCAACATTATGGCAGACACATCAGACTCTTGACACTATTTTGGGACCATTGCCATTTATACAGCAATCAGTGCTATAAAAATGCACTGATTACTGTGTAAATGACACTGGCAGGGAAGGGAGTAAATACTAGGGGGCGATCAAGGGGTTAAGTGTGTCCTAGGGAGTGATTCTAACTGTCGGGGGGGTCTACCACTGACATGACAGCGATCACTGCTCCCGATGACAGGGAGCAGTAGATCCCTGCCATATCACTAGGCAGAAAAGGGAAATGCCTTGTTTACATAGGCATCTCCCCGTTCTGTGGCTCCGTGACATGATAACGGGACACTAGCGGACATAGAGTCTGCGGGACCTGTGGGCACGGTCATGCTGTACCTGCACCCACTAGCCCCGCCAATTAAAAGGGAGGTACAGGTACGCCCATTTGCCCACGTATATCGGTGTGCAGCGGTCGGCAATTGGTTAAGCTGTGGCAGCAGCTGTAAAAACGTCAAGTGTGCATGAAGCTTAAGGAAGGAGGGGGCTTGACAGGAAATTGACTAATCAAATGTTCTTGCAAGTTCAAAAGCACATAGCAGGAGAATAAATAGAAGTAACAACATTCATTTTTAGAAGCTAGGAGCTATCAGAACATTTATAAAGCATAAATGTGTGCTTTTTGAATGGGCTTTGTGCTTTCATTATGTCAGGACTCTGAAGCAAACCAAGTCCCATTCATTCTATGGAATGGTAAAAACTGTAAAAGGAGGAGGAAACCTATTACACAACCTCTTCAAAAATCATACGATAGCACCCTCCTCCCAGCTGCCACTGTTCTCTCCATTGTTACGCAGAGAATACACCGTAGGACAGCAGTATCCCCATGCGGTGCTCTGAATTTCATCATCAAAAGGTAAATTGCAGGTGCAGTGTAAAGTATTTCCAGCAATGTCCTGCAATGTCTGGAGACAGGAAACTGCATTGAGTTATAAATACGCCCCACAGTAACCGGTCATCATTTTGTTATAATTACGCAAACCTCACTTTAGAAAAAGTATAGAAAATTGAGTAGAAAGGCTAGGTCTGGCTCAAAGTTGTTGTGCCACATCCAATAATATTAGAAAAGTTCCCTTGGTCATGGACTTTTTAGGCCAGTACACAAAGGAATATATAACAAAATACAACATTTATTTAATGGAATAAAATCATGCCATGAACAAAAACAGCATACATAAAGTACAGAAAATAAATTATCCATACATATTATCAATATAATTAACCACAGTGTAAGTTTCCCTACACGTTTTCGGAGCCTTGGGAATCTCCTTCAGCGGAAGATATACAGTACAATTCTATTGAAATACAAACAGCAGAACATTAGAATAGTAGACAAATTTGCCAAGAAAAAGAGGGGGGGAAACATTAGCATCTATAGTTTTGTACTTGCATATCAACGAATGATGCTATATGTAAATGATGTACCAATGATTAAAAACAAAAAGGGTAGGTCAAAAAATGCATGTAGATGGCTCCTGAGCTTCAAGAGTTCTCCATCAATATGTAACGTTCAGCGAAGTCGGTAAACACTGTGCAGCCACAGATTTTAAAACCCCAGAAAGAAAATGAGTCCATCAAGCACAGGAGAAGCACTAAGGCGGACAAATTGTTGCGCCCGACCTTAAGAAAAAGACACAGAAAGAAACAGGAGGGTAGCACAGTGGGAAAAAAAGGAGAAATGTTTTTCCTATAAAAAGGTATTATAGGATAGTAAGTACTGCTAGAGTATAGACAGTATAGGGAACCAGTATAAATAATTGAAGAATTTTTTCCATATAAAAAGTATATATGGAAAAAATTCTTCAATTATTTATACTGGTTCCCTATACTGTCTATACTCTAGCAGTACTTACTATCCTATAAATACCTTTTTATAGGAAAAAAATTCTCCTTTTTTTCCCCCCACTGTGCTACCCTCTGTTTCTTGTCTTTTTCTTCTTAAGGTCGGGCGCAACAATTTGTCCGCCTCACCCTTATGTGCTTGACGGACCCATTTTCTTTCTGGGGCTTTAAAATCTGTGGCTGCACAGTGTTTACCGCCTTAGCGGAACTTTATATATTGATGGAGACTCTTGAAGCTTGGGAGCCATCTACATGCATTTTTTTACCTACCCTATTTGTTTTTAATCATTGGTACATCATTTACATATAGCATCATTCGTTGATATGCAAGTACACCACTATAGATGCCCCCCTCTTTTTCTTGGCAAATTTGTCTATTATTCTAATATTCTGCTGTTTGTATTTCAATAGAATTGTACTCCATACTGTATATCTTCCCCTGAAGAAGGAGATTCCCAAGGCTCCGAAACACGTAGGGAAACTTACACTGTGGTTAATTATATTGATAACATGTATGGACAATTTATTTTCTGTACTTTATGTATAATGCTGTTTTTTCTTCATGGCATGATTTTATTCCATTAAATACATTTTGTATTTTGTCATATATTCCTGTTTGGGCAACATGGGTTACTGCACTTTGTTCCAGTATGTGCAGGAGAATGCAGGAGACCTCCACATACATGCATAGTTTCTCATCATAGTTCTGCTTGCTCAAACTTGGTATGCACAAAATACCTACGGTGTGCTGTGCCTTTAACTATGAACTGTCTCTTTCTGTTTAGTACTACAACTCACATTTACCTCCCAGTTTATGCTGAGGGGAGCCTTTATTGATGGTTATATCCTGTGGCTGTATTAGAATCAATGGGCTAAATACCAAGTCAAAGGCCATAAATAAGCATCCTTACCAAGATCTGCTTCCCCTACGGAAGTAGTGGTCAACTTGAAAATAATAGAGTTCCTCAAGAGGGCCGCACATACAGCAGCACATTTTTATGCATCGATGTGCATTGCTTCGAGTTAGGCAGCCCATTCAAAATGAATGCACCGTTTTACCCTTCAATGCCTGAAAATGATTTTTTTTGCAACATATTGCATTGCATATTAAAGAAAACCTTGGGGAAACCTACAGTACTGGGCCATTTGGTTGGCACCCAAAAAGATGGTATATCCTGGGACCTATCTATCCAATTGCTTTTTTTTTTAACCGATCTATCCGATTTGTTACTTGTGCAGTTTTACAGGTTATGAATTAGTGGGATCCACAAAATAGTATATCGATCCTGTACTGGGAAAAACTTTTGGAATGTTTTGGTAATATCTACTGTCTTATTTTCACCACTTCAGCTACTGAAGGTTTTACCCCCTTCCTGACCAGGCTATTTTTTGCCATACTGCACTGCGTTTCTTTGTTTTAAATTATTTTTATTGATTTTATACACATATAAAACATTCCACATCATTTCAAATACAAATATACAAGACATTCAATGAATAAAAACACAAAAACACAACACTGGATCTATCCCACAACATACTCCTTTCAGAAGAACAGATTTTCCATAGTTCTCTGGGAAAGCGAGTCCCAAAAAAGGAAAACATTTTTAAAAGTTGAAAAAATATTCCACCCCCCCCCCCCAAAACACCCCCCCAACCCCAACATATATAAGTAAATGCCATGGACACACCAATCCCCTTCCCTAAATCTGTTTACCTTTACCCAGTTGTGTATTGGTGAATAATATCCCCTTCCGCCTACCTATAATATTTAAATCCAGAGAAAAGAAATAATCATTTTCTCCCCTTCTTTTTTTTTTCCTCTCTTTTCTTCCCCTCGCTTTACAATCTGTGACCTTTCCCAACCCTTTTTATTTAATTTATTTTGGGGGGAGCAGAGAAACCATCTCTCCCCCTCCATTAGAATCTCCTCTAAAAATCGTGGCCCATTTCCTGCCTTTTATATTTATGAGGAGGAGAGAGTCTCATCTCTCTACCTCCATTACTATCACCCCTTCAAATCGTGTATTTCTACCTGTATCAATGGAAGAAAAAAAAACTGTTTATTTAACCGACAATTGCACAGTCGTGCAACGCTGTGCCCAAATAAAATGGATGTCCTTTTTTTTTTCCCACAAACAGAGCTTTCTTTTGGTGGTATTTGATGACCTCTGCAGTTTTTATTTTTTTGCACTATAAACAAAAAAAGACAGACAAATTTGAAGAAAAAAAAATGTTTTTTTCTTTCTGGTATAAAACGGATCCAATAAAAATTTAAAAAAAAATTGAATTTCTTCCTCAATTTAGGCCAATATGTATTCTGCTACATGTTTTTGGTAAAAAAAAATCCCAATAAGCATGTATTGATTGGTTTGAGCAAAAGTTATAGCATCTACAAACTATGGGATAAATTTATGGACCTTTTGCTTATTTTTATTTTTTTTTACCAGGAATTGTGGTGATCAGAAGTGACACTTTTTGGGGACCAGTGACACCAATACAGTGATCAGTGCTAAAAAAACAAAAAACACTAACTGCACTAATGACACAGGCAGGGAAGGGGGTTAACATCAGGGGCGACCAAAGGGTTAACTGTGTTCCACGGGAGTGCTTGCTAACTGTGTGGGGGATGGTTGCACTGTAGGAAGACAGATCTGTGCTTCTGCTTAGCAGAAACACAAGATCTCCATCTTCTTTACTAGCAGAACAGAGATATGCCTTGTTTACATAAGCAGACTGCCGCTCTGTCTCTCTACTAACGATGGCAGTGAGAGCAGGGCTCCGGTGGTATGCACGCTCCACAGCTCTTGAAAAAAAAATCACATACAGGTACATGATTTTGCTCTTAAGGGCCACCCTGCCACAGTAAATATACGTGGGGCAGTTAAAGAGAGTTTGCATTTGTATTACATACATTCATAAAAGGAATAAAATTTTTTGGAAAAGAAGAGAAAGTCGAGTCAACATTGGTGTCAGTGGCCCCAATAAAACTCCCAGTACTGGTGCCCAGTAGTAGTTAATAGTAGTAGTGGTGGTGGTGCTTTTTTATGCCCTACCCTAACCCCCCTCCCTTCCTAACGCACCTTCAATGGAACAGTTTTGCATTTAATTGGACTTAGCTTTAAAATTTGTACCGTAGAGGCAGTATATAAATGTGATTACAAGGAAGCTTAGTGAGTGTTAATATTATTAGGTCCATCGGTCAACCCTAACACCACCATGTCTTAAAGTATTATCTAAAGCCAATTTATTTTTTCATTTTATATTGCGTAGGTAATGCTTAAAACCAATTTGTTTTTTGCCATCCTAGTCTCACTCAAGAGATTTCCCTCCCTTCCTAAACTGTAGACACAAAAGAAAGTGAGAAGAAAGCTTTCCAAAGCGAGTAATATCCCCTTCAAGACATTTTGCACAGTGGAACAAATAGGGTTGTTGGAATATTTTGCCTCTATTCCTGTTCTGGTGACAATTGTAACAACTGGGATTTCTCTCATTTTGGCTCTATTCACACCATGGCGTTCCGCGAAACGGAACGCCATGGTGCGATCGGAGCCTTACAGTCCCATTGACAATGGTTAGCAGAACAAATAGAGAGAATGATTTTTCCAATATAGGCAACCAGGAAAACCTGACAGGGGTTTTTACCCTTTTCCACAATATTCTGGGAAAAAAAAGGTTTGCCTTTAAATGCACTCTTCATTTATGAAAGTGCGTGTGATAAGAAATGGTTATTTTGCATATAGCATAAATTTCTTTAAGTTCAATTTTAAGGAAGGGCAGAAAGCATTGCATTGCCTACTACAAGCAACAACTCTTCCTTCAGACACATTGATAAACTGTGACCATTACCATAAGCTCCTTACTTAGGACTATTATAAGGGTGAAGGTCCTTACCTCACAGAGCAGAAGATCCATGATGTGGAAGACCATACAGAGAGGAAATTTTGCTGTAAAAAGGCTCAAGAACCACTGCGAGGCATACATGTGTGCTTCCAGGTTCAGGGACATGAAATGGGAGTAAAGATCTGGTAGCTGATCCTGTCAATGAGAAACACAGCATATTATGAAACACATATTTACTGACCTCCAAAAAAAAAAAAAGATTTTTCTTTTCCTCCAAATGTTTGTAGACACCGGACCATCACACCTAAATTAGTTTTTTGGCCATTCACTTCCAACAATAAATAGGCTTTATTTAACCATTTCAATAGCGGGCACTCTCACCCACTTCCTGCCCAAAACACTTTTCAGCTTTCACCGCTGCCACACTTTGAGTGACAATTGTGCGTTCATGCAGCACTGTACACATAATCATTTATCGTTTTTTTCCACACAAATAGAGCTTTCTTTTGGTGGTATTTATTCACCGCTAGATTTTAAATTGTTTGCTAAATTAACGAAAAGACGCTTCGAAAAAAATAAAAAAAGTGTTTTCTTTGCTTATGGTTATAGAATATTTTTTCATTTAGGTCAAAATGTTTTCTGCTACATTTCTTTGGTGAAAATAACCCAAATCAGTGTTCATTATTCAGTCTGTATTATAGAGTGCACAAACTATGGTATATATTTGAAAATTAATAGATCCTGATGTACAGACACCCTATATGTCATTTCTTCAGGGCTGCAAATGCCAGGACAGTAAAAAATACCCCCAAATGACCGCTTTTTGGAAAGTAGACAGTCCAAGGTATTTAGTAAGAGGCAAGCCATATTTTTTGAAGTTATAATTTTTTGTTACAATTATTTAGAAAATTAAGTAATTAAAAAACAAATTTTCACATATTGTCACCAGAGCAGTACAGCGTGGTCATATAACTGGTGTGGCAGTGATCAGGGACACTGACTGGTGATAGTATGTAAAAATAAAAAAATAATGAAGAGAATTTTTTTTTATTATTATTTTTATTTTTTTTCCACGATTTGTTTTCTAACACACTGTGACCAGAGCAATACAATGTTACCATACTAACACTGTACTACTTTGGGGAAGTGATTATGATTTTTTTTTACACATTATGATTGCTTATAGCAGTGAATTTCATGACTATAAGTATTTTACTCAATGAAATCGATTCAGTTTTTGTTGTGATGAGCTGTGATTGGCCAGAGCTAATCACATGATACAGATGGGCTGTAATTGGTCTTGTCTGTACCATGAGATCACTGTGACCAATCACAGCTAGCAACACAATTGTATGCAACTAATGGCTTGAAAGGAAGTCATCCATTGTTTACAATTGTCATGTGATCTGCTATGATTGGTCAAAGCAATCACATGGTACTTTCACCTGGCCAGTACAATAATTGTTATTGGCCATGTCCAGTGGACACAGCTGGTAACAGATCGCACTGCTCTGCGGCCCTGTTAGAGGTGCGTTCTGTGACGACCTCTTATGACATCCTCCCAGAACAACAGTGCTCCAGCCCAGCCATCATTCTACGATAGGTCAGATGGGAAGGTGTTAATCACCGCTGTTTTTTCAAATTTTTTGCTAAACAAAATACCAAGACGAAAATGTAAACTGCTACATTTCTTTGGTTGAAAATAACCCAAATCTCAGTGATTATTATTTAGACTGAAGGAAAGTTATAGAGTCTACAAACTATGGTATAAATATATCTGACAATCAATCAATCCTGATGTACTGATGGCCTAGCTCATTTCTTGAGGCCCGAAAATGCATGTACAGCATAAATATCCCTCAAATTACCCCTTTTTGGAAAGTAGACAGTCCAGGGTATTTAGTAGGAGGCTTGAGGATCAGGGACACTGACTATTAGGCCGCGTACACACGCGGGGACTGTTCGCCCAACTTTGTCCGTCAAACAGTTTCGGCAAACAGTCCGCTCAAAATTAGCATGGACGGACATGGCCACACACGACGTACGAACAGTTTGCTGAAACCGTGCGCGATGACGTGAACGGCACGTACGACGGCACGAAAAATACGACGTCCTATACACTGCATTATAACTTTCGGCGTGAAAATCCTTTCTGAGCATGCGCGCAACTTTTTTTGACGAACAAGCCTACACACGCGGGGACTGTCCGCTGAAACAAGGTTTCAGCGGGCAGTTTTTCGGAATTTCCGAAAAACCTTGTTCAGCGGACTGTTCGCTGAAACTGTCCGCTGAAAGCCCACACACGAGCGGACTGTCCGCTGAAACTTGGTTTCAGCGGACAGTTTCAGCGAACAGTCCCCGCGTGTGTACGCGGCCTTACAGTATGTAATATATATATATTTTTTTTAGTACTTTTTTTTTCCCCTTTTTACGATGCATACTGTGACCAGAGCAACACAGTGTTAACATAGTAGCACTAATATTCTTTATGGAATAAAAAAAGATTCATTCACTGTTTACTATTGTGATTAGCTGTGATTGACCACAGCCAATCATATGGCACAGATGGGCCGTGATTGGCCCTGTCTGTACCATGTGATCACTGACCAATCACAGCAAGCAACACAATTGTACACAATGAATTGCATGAATGGAAGCCATCTACTGTTTACAATTGTCAAATGATAGGCTGCAAATGATCACAGCGATCACATGGTAGCAGCAGCAACAGATCGCCCTGCAGCGTGGCCCTTGGGGCACGTTCTGGGAGGATGTCATATGATGTCCACCCAAAACGAGAGAGCTATATAATCAAATGACGGCCGGGTGGGAACTGGTTAAAGTTGACCTCTCTTCCCCCACCGGAGGCTCCATTTTTCTGAGAAAGCTTTCCACAGAATGTGAGCTCTTTCAGCCAAAGGAGCATTTGTGACGTCAGTTAATGATGTTGGACAAGAAGACCTGGCCCACAATCAGCGTTCTAATTCATTCCAAAAGTTTTCAGTACGGTTGAAGTCAGGGTTCGGTGCAGACCCCTTGAGTTCCCCTACACTAAATTCATCAAACCATGTCTTTATGTACTTTTCTTTGTGCACTTAAGTTAAGAGGACCTGGCTGGCAATCAGAGTTCCAATTTATCCCAAAAGTGTTTATCTGGGTGGAGGTCCACTCAAGTTCCTCCACACCAAAACCACCAAACTATGGCTTTTTGAACCCAGGTCATTGCACAGAAGCACAACCATACTGTAAGAGAAAAAGGCCTTTCCCGAACTGTTCCCGAAAAGGTTGAAGGCACACAATTTTCTAAAATGTCTTTGTATGCTTCATTATCCTTCACTGGGACAGCTGAACTCAATAACTGGAAGTCTGCATACTTTTGGCTTTATAGTGAAGATACATTGGTCTGGTGTCCACAAGGATTTGGCTATTTACCATATAGCGCAGGGGTCTTCAAACTATGGCCCTCCAGTTGTTCAGGAACAATAATTCCCATCATGCCTAGTCATGTCTGTGAATGTGTAGTTACGCAACAGCTGGAAGGCCATATTGGAAGATCCCTAATATAGCGTATCAATATATTTAGAAAAGTAAAATGAACAATTTAACGGCATTCTTTTATTCACTGAAAGTCACAGACAAGAATAAGCCCTTGTACACACGGTCGGACATTCCGACAGATTTTGTCCGAAACTGGTGTTGCATACACACGATCGGACAAATTTGTTGGAAAATCCGATCGTTCGTATCGTGATGACGTTATTTAGTTACGATGGGACTACGTTCATGCTAGTAGCCAATAGCTTTGGTCTAGGAATTTGATCTGAGCATGCGTGGCACTTTGTCCGATCGGAGTTCTCTACAATCGTTTGGACAAAGTCCGATCAGATCAGGTTGTCGGAAATTTTTTATATCCAGCTCTCACTTTGTTGGTCGGACATTCCGATGGAAAAAGTCAGATGAAGCCCACACACGGTCGGATTATCCGACAACACGGTCCGATCCGACATTTTCCGTCGGAATGTCCGACCGCGTGTACAAGGGCTAAGACATGACACTCACTAGTCTGCAGCCTCGTATAAAAACCTCTGCTCATCTCACAATAGCACAATGCCAGATTAAGGAATCCAAGCCCTGCTGCTTTCTATCTGGCTTGTGCAACTTAAAGAAATCCAGGAGTAAACATTGGCAGCACAGAAGAGAAATCCATGCTGGAAAATATCAACAGTGACATCCAGGCTGTTTATTATGCAGAATGAGAGCGAAGGGAAACAGATGGCCATTCCTTTAAGGAAAGGTTTAGAGTAATATTGACAGCAGCATTAGTGGGGCCGTGTGTCTGCATATGGAAACACAAGTGTTTAGTATACAAACCCAATAGGGGAAAAAAGTAAACTCATGTGAATAGGTAATAATACCGTTTGTGTAAATTTGGCACAGATCTTCCCATTAGGTACATTACCTACAATAGATTGCTTTGTGACGGCTACATTCAATAGAAATATTTTTTTTTTTAAATCTCAATGCAAAAGTCATGTATTAGGAGAGAATAAGTAATTACTTCTAAAAAAGTTAATAGAAGCTACATAAAAGATTATGTAATGAAGTGAAGGGGAAGGGCAGAGGAGCTGGGCCAGCACAGACAGTAATTATATATTTCCAGAAGAGGAAAGGGCTATGACGTACAAGGAAATTGAGTAGTCACAATTTTCTAGCAAGTTTAAATACTTGCAGACCGCTCCATGCACATATATGGCAACGGGGCGGCTGCTCTGCGCAGGATCACATACAGGATTCGCCATGTCTGGGTAGGGGGAACGCACACTGCCCCATTTGTGCTGCGATTCAGTACAGCACAAGTTCGTTAGCCAGTCCTAGCCATGATTTATGGCAGGGACCTGCTGATCGGCTTAACGAATCAGAGTACAGAGCCCTGTGTTTACGAACAACCCAGGGTTCTGTATACAGAGCAGCAGTGTGACTGTTTTCCCCTTTCAAACAGGGAGAAAAATCAGCCACATTGATTAGTAAATCACTATAAATCACTGATCACCACCATTACTAGTATCAAAAAAATAATAATAATCCAGTAGTATATACACCATCATTTGAAAATGCTATAACTTTCACACAAACTATTCAATATACACTTATTGGGATTTTTTTTTTTGTTTTTTTTTTACCAAAGACATGTAGCAGAATACATTCTGGACTACAGTTATAAAGAAATTCATTTTTTTTTCTTTGAATATAATATATGTATTAATAATATATATATATATATATATATATATATATATATATATATATATATATATATATATATATATATATATATAATATATTTTTTTTTTTTTCTTCATACTTTTTTGTTCATAAAAAAACCCAAAAAACCCAGTGGTGATCCAAAGAAAGCTCTACTTGTGTGAAAAAATTACATAAATGTAATTTGGGTACAGTGTTACTTTAACTGGTAACTGCATGGTTATGCAACAGTGCTAAACAGCAAAAAATGGCCTGGTCAAAAAGGGGGTAAAACCTCATGGAGATCAAGTGGTTAAAGGCACATTGCAAGCCAATAAAAAAGAAATAAAAAAAAAGAAAAACACAATTGAAAGTGCTTGCAGCTTCTGTTATTTTATCTGAAATGTTTAAGTTGATGATGGCGTCTCTTTAACCGTTTCCGGACCGCCCACCGCATATACACTGCGGCAGGGCGGCCTGGCTGCGCAAAATCACATATCTGTACGTGATTTTGCACACGCAGGGCGCACATGCACTGCTCCCTCTGTGATTGGACACAGTGGGAGCCAATCAGCTGGTCCGGCTGCCGCCGCAACCTGACAATCATTCTGTGTAGAGACGGAGCATTGATGTGTCTATGTAAACAAGGCAAACTGCGGATCTGTCAGAGAGGAAGAGAGAGATCTTTTCTTTCCACTAAGCTGAAACACGGATCTCTCTTTTCCTCCAGTGTATCTGTCCTCCACACAGAAAGCATCTCCCAGGCACACACTTAACCCCTTGATCGCCCCAAAACCATGTAGTGCAAGGGCCTGTCTGATTGCATACAAATTGAAACGCCTAAGGTTTGACCTCAAATCATATGGTTTTGGTAAATCTGAAGGAAAAACTCAGCAGAAAAACTGATTGTGTCTATCGGGCTTTAGTGTCCAATTTGTCAGCCGCAATGTCGCAGTTCCACAAAAAATCGATGATCGCCTCCATTACTAGTAAAAACAATAAAAAAATAAAAATAAAAAGTCCCCAACTATATCCCATAACTTTTACGAAAACCTATCAATATACACTTATTGGGATTGTTTTTACCAAAAATATGTAGCAGAATACATATTGGCCTGAATTGATGAAGAAATTGTATTTCTCATATCGTCTTCCAGGACAGCCTTTGAGATATAGGGCTCCTCCCTCCGGGACAGGAAACACGTCAAGCCAATTAAATAAAAGGTGTGGTCCTCCAGGCCCTCCTCAGTTTTTGTGTTTCCTGCCGGACGGGAAGGAGCACGTCTTGGAACTGGTAAGGGGAGCTCCTTCTCAGGGGTTTTACCTGGGGAGAGCGCCTTGATGGACCTGGCCCTTAGCACCCCTCGGTCCGAACGAAGGGAGGAGAGGGTAGCTTTCAGTCCCCGCTGCCATTTAAACGTTCGGAGAGAACGGGACCCCGATACGCGGCAATCTCCCCCTCGGAGCGCTAACCGCTCGTACCTGTCGGTCGGAGGCGGCGGGAGACGTTCGCTCTACCGACCGGCGTTCGGGTACTGTGAGCGGTACGTTCGTAAGAACGCACGGCGTCGGGGCGGAGTTTTTGCGCTCTGGCGTACGGAAGTGGGAGAGACGCACTTCCGCCGGATTCGCGTCATCAGGGGGCGCCGCAGGACCCGTTCCAGTCCTTTGGGCGCGGCGGTGTGACTACAGGGTTGCCTGGAGCAGTGTGAAGGCTCAGAGAGACTGAGTGATACACAGGAACCATGGAGAGTGCGGTTGTGCAGGTGGACTCCGGTTCAACAGGCTCCAGTACCTCTCAGGTAAGCTTGGTGAGGGCAGACCAGGACTTACACTGGGGGGTGGGGGGTCACTCTGACCCGTAGCACCTTCCCGGGGTGGAGAACCTGCTGGTGAAGGGGGGCACTTCCTAAACAGACCCTAGAAGCACAGTGGTGTGGTCAGGGGTGGTATTTTAATGGGACCCTGTTTTTCTTTGTTTTTAGGTTAAACAGGACAGAGCCCAGATACCTTTACCCAGAAGGAAATGTGCCGTGTGTGGGGCTAAGTTAGGCACCGGTTGGGAGAAGCCGCTTTGCCCAGATTGTGTCAGTAGCCTGGTAAAAGAGGACTCGGTGGCAGCTTGTCAGAATGTTTTAACATCCGTAAAGGATGAGATTGCATCCACCTTCCAATCTTTTAAAAACATGATGGATAGGATGCAGGGTCCTTCTGTCTCTTTACCCAGAGCCGTGAGTATGCCTTCCTTATCCGAACCAAGTCAGGAGGAGGAGGTGGATAGGGAGAGGTTATCCAGGTCATTAGCCTCCTCTAGGACAGAGTCTACTTCAGAATCTGAGGGGGAGGAAGAGGCCATTAGATCAGCCAGATACAAGCTGTCTTTGGATGATGTGGGTGACCTCCTCAAGGCTATATATGACACCTTAGAGATCAGAGAAGAACAGGTCCAGCTTTCAAAACACGACATGATGTATCAAGGGTCGAGTGTAATGAAAGACAGGGTATTCCCCGTCCATAAGTCGCTAGTGGAGGCGATTCTGCTGGAGTGGGAACAACCGGAAAAAAGGCCATTTTTTTCAGGTAGCCTTAGAAGGAGGTTCCCTTTTGAATCGGATGCGGTGCATCCCTGGAACAAGGTTCCCAAATTAGACGCTCCCTTGGCTAAGGTCTCTAAGAAGACAGATTTGGCCTTTGATGATATGGGTTCACTCAGGGACCCTATGGATAAGAGGGGAGATCTGCTGCTCAAGAGAGCCTGGGATGCCTCTTCCATCGGGCTTAAACCGGCCCTAGCAGCTACCTGTGTGGCCAGAAACTTGGAGTGTTGGCTTACACAGTTACAATCACATATTTCTGCAGGTACTTCTAGGCAACAGCTGTTGAAGTCCTTTCCGCTACTGTTTAAAGCGGTGGGCTTTTTAGCGGATGCCTCGGCAGAATCAGTCAAACTGGCTGCTAGATCAGCAGCACTAGTGAACGCTGCCAGAAGGGCCGTTTGGCTTAAGACCTGGTCAGGAGACACAGCTTCAAAACTAAAGTTGTGTGGATTACCCTTTTCAGGGGACCATTTGTTTGGGCCCGGCCTGCAAGAGGCGTTAGAGCGCACGCAGGATAGGAAGAAAGCTTTCCCAGAAAGGAAAAAGAGACCTGAAGGGAAACGCCTTTTTCGAAGCCCCAGGCAGCAAAACCTGCAGGAAAGGGAGGTTCGCCCCAAAAAGCATTGGACGGGTCACAAGGGAAGAGGCAGAGGAGGTATCTTATTCAATCCTCCTCAACCCTCCCCTAAAACCCAGTGACTCCTGCGTCCCGGTGGGAGGAAGACTGGGGAAGTTCCTCCCACAGTGGGAAGCTTCAACCGAAAGTCCGTTCATTCGAGATCTTGTAAGGAACGGCTACAGGTTGGAGTTTGGTTCAGTTCCCCTCCCGAATTTTCAAGTAACAAGGTTACCAAGGGACCAAGAGAAAGCAGAGGCTTTGGCTCTTCTTCTGGGGGATCTGGTGGACCAAGAAGTAATGGTGCAGGTACCTCAGGAGGAGCGAGGCTTGGGGGTTTACTCCCACGTATTCGTGGTAAAGAAACCTTCGGGGAAGTTCAGGTTAATACTGAATCTCCGTCCCCTGAACAGATTTATAAAATACAAGCGGTTCCGGATGGAGTCAATCTTCTCGGTAACCAAATTCCTGTTTCAGGGCTGTCACATGGCCACAGTGGATCTCAGGGATGCATATTTGCATATCCCGATTCATCCGGAATCTCAGAGATTTCTCAGGTTGGCGGTGAGGTTGAACACGGGGGTGTTACACCTCCAGTTTCGAGCTCTCCCCTTCGGGCTTTCAGCCTCACCAAGAGTCTTTACAAAAGTTCTGGCAGAGGCACTGGCCCCATTAAGGCTCAAGGCTATAACAGTGATCCCATATCTGGACGATCTACTGTTCATAGCCCAGTCGGCCCAACAGCCGCAGAGGGACATACAGGAGGCCTTGGTTTTCCTGCGCTCACTGGGGTGGCTGATAAACCAGGAAAAATCCCAGCTGACCCCCTCACAGGAGGTCCTGTATTTAGGATACAGGATTTCTTCAGTGGAAATGAGAGTATTTCTTCCGGAGGAGAAGATCGGCAAGCTAGAGCAGGCGGTAGCCCAGCTTCAATCTGGTCGGGAAGCCCAGATCAGGGAGGGGATGAGAGTCCTAGGGTTGATGACATCATGCTTTCCAGCGGTGGCCTGGGCAAGACATCATCAGCGTCCTTTACAAAGACTCATGCTCCGTTATTGGGATGGCAGGCAGGAGAGCCTGGATCAGGTTATGCCCCTATCCTCGGCAGTCAGGAGGTCTCTTTGGTGGTGGCGGGCCCAGGTCAACCTAGACAGGGGTCTTCCCTGGTCCCCACAAGCTACGGTGGTGGTCACGACCGATGCCAGTGCGCTGGGTTGGGGTGCCCACCTAGAGGGAACCTTAGCCCAGGGTTCCTGGTCGAACCTAGAGACAGGTCGTTCCTCAAACCAGAAGGAACTTCTGGCAGTCTGGAAAGCTATAGAAACATTCCAGTCCCGGTTACATGGCAGGGATCTGCAAGTTCGCTCAGACAATGTGACAGCAGTAGCCTACCTGAACAAGCAAGGGGGAACCAGAAGCCCTGCACTGCAGGTAATTGCGGACAAAATCTTCTGCTGGGCAGAGAAGAATTTGTCCTCAATATCAGCCATTCACCTAAAGGGAACCCAGAATTTCCTGGCCGACTTTCTCAGTCGCCAGAAGATAGGTCAGGACGAGTGGGCCCTCAACAAGGAAGTGTTCGAGGAGATCGTGTCATGCTGGGGAAGGCCAGAAATAGACCTATTTGCAACAGAAGGCAACAGGAAGGTGACACAATTTTTTTTCGGTTCACCCACAGGATCGGGCCAGGGGGATAGACGCCCTTGCCAATCCATGGATGTTTGGCCTGTGTTACGCCTTTCCTCCCGTAAGGATGGTGGCGGAGGTTCTGCAGAAGTTCCGTTCGGAAACTACGGACCTCATTTTAGTAGCTCCTTTTTGGCCAAGGAGACCCTGGTTTGCCAGCATAAAGAGATTGGCCGTACATCCTCCGCTGTTTCTACCAGTCAGGGAGGACTTACTTTCCCAGGGGCCGATCCTGTGCCCTCAGATAGAGAGGCTCAAGCTTGCGGCCTGGTATCTGAGGAACAAATCTTAAGGTCACAGGGTTTCTCAGAGAGAGTGATTAGGACCTTGTTAGAATGCCGTAAACCTGTTACTAGGGCAATTTACGCCAAGGTAGGAAAGAGGTTTAATTCCTGGTTGCGAGAACAGGGGATTGCAAGTCCCGGGGTCCCGGCAGTCCTAGATTTTCTACAGGCAGGGGTAGAACTGGGCCTATCTATCAGCACTCTAAAGGTACAGGTGGCGGCCTTAAGTGTTTTCCTTCAGTCCTCCCTTCAGCAGAATCCATTTGTCAGGAACTTCTTCAAGGCTCTATCTAGATCCAGGCCTGTGAGAATGAAGTCCTGTCCTACTTGGGATTTGGCCTTGGTTCTTAGAGCTCTGACCCAAGATCCATTTGAACCATTAGAGGGGGCTTCACTTAAGTGGATTGTACTAAAGACTGTATTTTTGATAGCGATCACGTCAGCTAGAAGGGTCAGTGATCTACAAGCGCTCTCGGTCAGAGAGCCATTTCTGTTAATCTTAGAGGACAGGGTAGTACTTAAGACTGATCCTAGTTTTCTTCCTAAAGTGGTGTCCACTTTTCATAGGACACAGGATATTATTTTGCCAACTTTTTTCTCAACCTCAGACAAGGATGAGGCGAGATCTTTAAGTTTGTTAGACGTCAGGAGAAGTCTATTGATTTTTTTAGAAGCCACTAAGGTCTTCAGGAAGTCAGACTCACTTTTTGTTAATTTTTCGGGCGCCCGCAAGGGCTGCAAGGCGTCCAAAGCGTCTATCGCCAGGTGGATACGAATGGCGATAGGGGAAGCAGGCACCCTTAGTTAAGGCACACTCTACAAGGGCGGTTTCCGCATCATGGGCAGAGAGGGCTGGAGCCTCTCCGGAGGAGATCTGCAAAGCAGCAACGTGGTCCAGCTACTCAACGTTCGCAAGACATTACCGTCTGGATTTATGGTCTGATAAAGAGCAGACTTTTGGACGTAAGGTCCTCCAGGCAGTGGTCCCGCCCTGACAAGGTGAGCTCCTTGCTTATCATCTCAAAGGCTGTCCTGGAAGACGATATGAGAAAACCGGAGTTAGACTTACCGGTAACTCTTTTTCTAGGAGTCTTCCAGGACAGCCTGGCTTCCCACCCAAAGTTGTTTAAATTGGACTAAGTGGTGAGGATGTGTATTAACATGATTGTTAGTGTGTTATGTCTTTCAGAGCCTCCCGGCGGTTCTTGGAGTAAAACTGAGGAGGGCCTGGAGGACCACACCTTTTATTTAATTGGCTTGACGTGTTTCCTGTCCCGGAGGGAGGAGCCCTATATCTCAAAGGCTGTCCTGGAAGACTCCTAGAAAAAGAGTTACCGGTAAGTCTAACTCCGGTTTTTTTTACATTTTTATATTGCCAATGTTTTATAGCAGAAAGTAAAAAAATATTGTTTTTTGTTCAAAATTGACAGTCTTTTTTTTTTGTTTATAGCACAAAAATAAAAACAGCAGAGGTGATCAAATACCACCAAAAGAAAGCTCTATTTGTGGAAAAAAAGATGAATTTTATTTGAGTACAGTGTTGCATGACGGTGCAATTGTCAGTTAAAGCAACGCAGTGCGGTTTTGCAAAAAATGGCCTGGTCAGGAAGTGGGTAAAACCTTCCGGAGCTGAAGTAGTTAAGTAAGCTCATACTTTTAGTCATAACTGGAATTGTAATGTTGGATAAGATAACTGCTCATCCAGCTGGCTTCCTCAGATTTAATGGGATCATACCCCAGCATTTATAGCCACACGAGTAACTCCGTCACCCTAATCCAATAACTCTTTTGTTATGAAATGCTTCAAGGCAAAAGTGGACTCTCAAAAATATCAACATCTTGACCTTACAATTAGGGCACTTTTTTTGTGTAAATCATTTCAGGCCCTTCGGGACCGCAGATGTTACTGCAATTTGCTATTTAGAAATAAACCTCTTGTGTTTTTGGCAGTCACTGTATGGACACATTCTTTTCCTTCATATGTTGGACTTTGCAGCCAAGCAAGGCTGAGGTGTTGGCAGCATGCCACAGATGGATGTAGGCTGCATCCCCAAGTAGCAGCAGATCCTTTGTTGCTGAATGACACTAGGTGTCAATCAACCCCCGACAACTGAGGACATCTAGTGGAGAAAATGATTTACTGGAGGAGATAAGATGAAAAAAAATAAAAAAATCCTGGAGCTGGACTTTAATTCAAAACTCACTTGCAGGAGACGTTCAAGCTGGTAAAACTTGCAATGAAGATCTTCAAAGTTATTCTTGTAAAGGTTTCTAAACTGGTAGTCATACATAATCCGGACCAGCACACAGAATGCCTGCTCCTCTGGCATCTGCACAGGAAAAAAAAAGGAAAAATAACAAAGGTCATTCATTATTGCTAGAAATCAAATATCCCTGTGGCACTAATGTTGTCATATTGTCAAACAGTATAATCATTTATTTACAATCCAGTTTCTTGTGCCTTGATTGTACAACTAAATATGTACAGTCCAGCTTCAAAAGCACTGGGAAAAAGTATGACTGGTCTGATACGTATGTCATCGTGTGTCATGATCTGCACTTTCCAAAGAGTGTAGAAAGGGAAAGATATCAGATATACAACGAAATCTTATGTCAGGAGATTTGTTTCATTTCTGTATCATCTGAGGCTATTCACTTCCCTGGGTATATCTGAGGGTTTACAACCAATTTAACTGTAGGATTTGCATTACAGTTTACCTGTAGAATCCTTTTCTTGGGGTACATCATGGGACACAGAGCCTTAAGTAATTACTTAAATGGGTTATGGGCCACCTTCAGGTAATGGACACTGGTTATACCCAATCAAGGAAATTCACTCCCCTATATAACCCCTCCTCCCTCCAGGAGCACATCAGTTTTTCTAGAAAAGCAATATACTTAATCCCAAAAGAGGGGCGGGACCTCTGTGTCCCATGATGTACTCCAAGAAAAGCATTTTACAGTTAAGCTGTAATAAAAATCCTATTTTCTTTATCGTACACCATAGGACACACAGCCTTACGCAATTACTTAATGGGACATCCCATAGCAATGCTACTTGAAGGGAGGGAGAGACAACCTGCAGACTTGAGGATTTATACTGCTGCCTGCAGCACACTGAGCCAGAAGGCGATATCCTCCGATATCCTCATATCTCCTTACATCCACCTGATAAAATTTTGTGAATGTATGCCATGAAGACCAAGTTGCGGCCTTACAGATCTGAGCCATGGAGGCCTGATGACGCACTGCCCAAGAAGCACTAACCGACCTGGTAGAATGCGCCTTAACTTGAAACGGGGGAATTTTACCCCTTAAATCATAAGTTTGAATTATCACTTGTCAACTCCACTTAGCGACGGTGAATTTATACGCTGCCTGTCCTTTCTTAGGACCCTCTGGCAGAATAAATAAGACATCAGTCTTACGAATCTGAGCAGTTGCCTTAAAATAGATTTTCACTGCTCTCACCACAAGAATCTACATCCGTCCATCTTTGGCAAACAGCCCGAAATATGTCGGGATGAAGAAACCATTCCGCTGGGAATAAATGCTGGCGACTCAAGTTGTCCGCCTGCCAATTCTCTACTCTCGGAATGAAGACTGCCCAAGTTAGAATATGGTTCACCTCTCTCTGCGCTGAGAGACTTTCGGTGCCCCCTTGGTGATTGATATAGGCTACAGATGTGGCATTGTCGGATTGAATCCTGACAGGACAATCCCATAACCTGAAAGTCCAGGTCTTTAGAGCAAGATGTACTGCCCGAATCTCTAGGATATTGATGGACAAGGTTCTTTTCGGTACTTGACAACTGTCCCTGGACAGTTGTCTCTTCTAGCACTGCTCCCCAGCAGGGTTAATTTAGTCGACTAAAACAACTAAAACATTTTAGTCGACTAAATGAATACTATTTTAGTAAACTAAAATACGACCAAAACTAAAACAATTGAGATGACTAAAATATGACAAACTAAAGGCCATTTTAGTCAAAAGACTAGGACTACAACTAAATTGCAATTACTGTAATATACTGGAGATTTCAGTCAACAAAAGTCGACTAAATAGGACTAAAACAAAAACAATTGCAGAAGACTAAAAATGGGACTAAAACTAAAATGCCATTTTAGTCCCAAAACTAAAATGAACACTGCTCCCCAGCCTGAAAGGCTGGTATCCGTCGTTTGCACTTTCCAGATGACTGGTCTGAAGGATCTTCCTTTCAGCAGATTCAGGGTTAGTAATCACCAAGTGAGGCTTTGGAACACTCTTGGGGACAGCTGCATTGGCAAAAAAAGCTTGAATTGTTTTGTTTCAAGCACACAGGATACTGTTTTACAACAGTTTTGAAACTGGGCATAGAGAACTGCTTCAAAATGAAGCCACCATGGTTCCTAGCAACCTCATGCAAAAGCGAATGGAGTGATTGCCATTTGACCTGACCATCCGAACCAACTCTCTTATGTAGTTGATCTTTGCGTGAGGCAAGAACACCTTTTCCTGGGCTGTGTCTATGATCAGACCCAAGTACTCCAGCTTTTTTAGCGGTATTAAGGAAGATTTCTCTAGGTTGAGAATCCAACCCAACTCTTCAGATAGTTGGTTGTAGTGCCTATGCTTTGCTCCAAATGAGCCACCGACTGATCTATTAGTAATAGATCGTCTAGGTACACAACGACTGTTGTGTCCTGTGCCCTTAACCTGGCTATAGGTGGGGCCAGCACTTTGGTGAACACCCGGGGTGCTGTGGCTAGCCCAATTGGCAGGTCTACAAACTGGAAATGCTGTTGTTCTAACTCGAACCGCAGAAACTTTCGATGAGCGGGAAATATAGGGACATGCAGATATGCATTCCTGATGTCGATTGATGTCAGAAGTTCTCCTCATAGGAAGGACAGAAACTACTGACCTGATCGTCTCCATGCAAAAGGAGCGGATCTTCAGGAACTGATTTCGATTTATTAGATCTAGAATGGGTCTGACATCTCCATTTGGTTTCAGTACCATAAAAAAGTTTGAATAAAACCCCCAAACCTTGCTCTTTGGTGGGGACCTGTATGATCACCCCTTGAGATATTAATCGGTCTAGTGCCTGAAACTGAGGTGGTCTTTTCTCTGGATCTTTGGGAATGCTTGATCTCAGGAAGCGAGACAGTGGAAAGTCCCGAAATTCCAGCTTGTACCCCAGCATTAACGGGGAGGTGACCCATCTGTCCTGAATTTCTTCTTTTCAGACTTCTGAAAACTGCAGAAGTCTTCCCCCCCATATTGGTGAGAGGGGTTGCCTCTTCATAATGAGGCTTTAGGATTCCGGCTTTAAGGTTTCCGACCCCAGGACTTCTTTTGAGCCTGGGTCTGACTCCGAGATCTTCCTCTATAGTGTGACGGCGGAGGTCATCTCCCCTGCCTAGAGGCAGAAGCCCCTGGCATAGGGGAAAGAGCCCGTTTAACTGACTGGCAAAAGAGTACCTTTCCCACTAGAAATTGTTTGCATATATTTGTCCAAGTTTTCTCCAAATAGTCGCTCCCCATGAAAAGGCAGAGCCCAGTTAGGAGGTCTTTACATGATGCTTCAGCTGACCAATTTTTTTAACCACGGGATTCTACGCAAATGCACAAGCATAAGCGTAAGGCGGGATGCCTGCTGAATAGAATCTTAAATAGCATCTATGGCAAAGCATAATGCTTTTGGTAGTTTAGCCAAATCCCAAGCTTGTTGTGCAGGAATCTCTCTAAGGACCTGTTTAAATTGGTCCTTTAGGGATTGACAGATGCTTATTGCAGCGACTGCAGACTGATTAATGGTACCTGCCATGGAAAAAGTAAATCTTAAAGCGGGAGTCCGCCGTTTTTTTTTTTTTAAAAGCCAGCAGCTACAAATACTGCAGCTGCTGACTTTTAAAATAATAAAACTTACCCGCCCAGCGCGCCCGCGACGTCGGCACCCGAAGCCGATCTCTCGATCGTCTCTCGGGTGCTGCCACCGCCATCTTGGGTATGGGAATCAGGAAGTGGAGCCTTGCAGCTTCATTTCCCGGTTCCCTACTGCGCATGCGCGAGTTGCGCTGCGCAATAAGGATGGTCCCCGCTGTCTCTGGGATCCATGTGTTTCCCAGCAGACAGCGGGGGACCTTCGGAAAAGGGCGTAGATTCTGCAGATATCTATGCCAGAAGTGGGTTCAGATACCTGTACTCTACAGGTACCTGCACCCCCCTCCCCCTGAAAGGTGCCAATTGTGGCGCTGGAGGGGGGGGGAAGGGTTCCAATGAGCGGAAGCTCCACTTTAGGGCGGAGCTCCACTTTAACAGGGATTCCAACTCCTTATCTGTTGAATCCTTAAAGAGGGTTTTTTTTTTTTTGGTGTTAATTGCATGAAGTACGTTTTCGAATTGGTTAACTTCTTCTTTTTTTTTCTAATCCTCCTGCTGCCGTTTTTCGGTATTCTGGACACTTTATAAAAACGTCTCCTGACGTTTTCCATTTTGCCTGTGGGCATGTGAAGCCCACAGGCATTGTCTTTCGGGACACTGTGCTGCTATTGTCCCAGCATGCACCGCCCGTATAATCTCCGATCTCGCGCTTGGGCACCAGACTCCTGGGAAATTGAAAAAAACGATCCCAGGAGCCAGTGTGGCCAACAGGAAGCGCTGACCTGCCGCTGAAGCCCCACCCATATCCGCAGCAGCACCATTCCTTTCCGGAATCTCCAGGAGCAGGAAATTAAAAAAAAAGAAAAAAACACAAGATGACAGCAGCAAGGTAAGGGGTATATCCAGCAATTAGAGAACAAGATAATGCTATAGGCATAGGAGTAGGAATTCGGGTGGAGCTCCGCTTTAAGCATCTGTGCATTGTCTACTGGACAAGTTAGGCCTTTATTCATATTGGAAATCGCAGCATCAACTGCTGGTATTTTCCATCTTTTGGAGAATTTCTCCTCCAGGGGATAGAGAATTGCAAATTTCTTAGGAGGGAGAAAATGCTTATCCGAGTGATCCCATTCAGCAAAAATAAGTTGTTCTAGTAATGCATGTTCAGGAAACGCATGCAAAGGTTGAGAGGGTTTTAAGGAACCCAAGGAAGAAACTAAACTTTCAGGAGACTCCGTTAGGGGTAGCATGAAAGTACAACGAACCATCTCCGTAAGAGATTGTATCAGCAATTTCTCAGATTTGAGAGGCTGAGAAAGGATCATCTACCATTGTTTCCCCTCCTAGAAAAAATTCTGCCCCTTTTTACTTTTACTTGTGCGCACAAACAGTGAAAAAAGCCACAGTTAAAACAATTACCGTATTAGCGGGACCTCCGCGCCTGACCCTCTGGTCCCATCAGGGGGAGAAAGAAAACATTTTTGCAGATTTCCTTTACCTTGAAAGTCTCCCTCCACATGCTGCTGCAATCAGTGAAGACAACAGATTAAGGTATGTGCATAGACCTAATGGAAGAAATACATAGGTGTTTTTAATACCCAAGTTTCTTCCCTTACCTTATCCCCGCCGCAGGATTTTGCTGAATTGACAGACAATCCAGCCCTCATCCATCACGGCGGGCTGCGTTTAGCAAACCTTCGAGGACCGGGTCCCTAAAATGGGGTTCCAACTCCCTTGGACCTGTAAAACACCCCATCAGGAAGCTTTAGGTAATGTAAGAACTAAGCCCTGAGTTCCTGGGGTCCAGCCCTACAAAGAGAGGCTTTACAGGCAAAACCTTTTAGGCCTTAGTGGCACTTTGGCTGGATCTGGTCTTTATGGAGGCTATTTAAATCCAGCATGGATCCCTCCAGTGGAGCTCCTCAGAGCACATCTTCACTCGTGACCAACACCTTAGACACTGGCAAAAAAACTGATGTGCTCCTGGAAGGAGGAGGGGTTATATAGGGAGTGAACTTCATTGATTGGGTATAACCAGTGTCAACACCTGAAGGTGGCCTATAACCCATTAAGTAATTACTTAAGGCTCTGTGTCCCATGATGTACAATAGAGAAAGCACACCAATCACCACCAAGCATTTGGGGTACACACTCCCCAGACAGTAGGACCCCACAAGCACAGTGTCAATCAGTGTTCATTTTGGCATCAAATTTTGAATCCGTTTTGGTCATTTTAGTCGCAATTTAATCATCTGCAATTATTTAGTCAACTAAAATCTAATACTAAATTGTAATCCATTAATTAAGCATTTCTCTAGAATTTCCAAACTCATTATATACTCCTGGAGTACAAAAAATCAAAAATGTTATCATTTATGTTATTAAGGTTTGAACAAACTACACAGATTAAGCCGTTATATAACGTCTTTATAAGTAAAACCATGTTTCGTTACAAGAACATTGCTTTTTTTGACAGAAGTGTAATGTTAAAATAAAACTGTATTGTACAGTGAGTGCTCTACAAGGTCTGAGGAGGCCTGCAATGCGCACGGTGCTTTGGACAGTGGTCTCAGGAGGCCTGTAATGTGCACAGTGCTTTGAATGGTGGTCTGAGGAGGCCTGTAATGTGCACACTGCTCTGGACGGTGGTCTGAGGAGGCCTGTAATGTGCACACTGCTCTGGACGGTGGTCTGAGGAGGCCTGTAATGTGCACACTGCTCTGGACGGTGGTCTGAGGAGGCCTGTAATGTGCACACTGCTCTGGACGGTGGTCTGAGGAGGCCTGTAATGTGCACACTGCTCTGGATGGTGGTCTGAGGAGGCCTGTAATGCACACAGTGCTTTGGACGGTGGTCTGAGGAGGCCTGTAATGCACACAGTGCTAAGCACGCCACACTACTAAGCACGCTACAGTTGCTACCTTACTTACTGGGAGGGAAAACATGATCATTGATGGAAATGGAAATCATTTTTGTCATCGTTTTTTAGACCAAAATGTGGGGTAGTTTTCGTCACCGAAAATAAGCCGCTAACGAAAATGTTTTAGTTGACGAAATTTACACTGGTGTCAATACACGCTTGTTTCCACTAAGGAAAAAATCATCCCTAAGGATGGATAAAATAAAGATAGTGCTGCGCTGTACATAGATTATGTTCATAAATTGAAAATAAAGTGCAAAAGTGCTCTGGATTAGAAACACTAAAAAGAGGCAATTCTTGTGATATAAAAGCACAGATAAAATTTAAACACAAGGTAAGATAAATGTATCACACATTATTCATTGTTATTTTTCAGATAAAAGCAATAATAAAAAAAATTGTGATAAAATATCCAAAATACAAATCTTTCTCATGGGGGGATAAAATTAAATGTGTGTGTGAAAAAGTCCTTTTTAAAAAAAACATATGGTGCACCAACCAAATAGATACAGCGAGTACTGCTGCAAACACTGAGGGAAATGTCAGAACCCAGGTAGATAGATAAAATAAAGATAGTGCTGCGCTCTACATAGATTTTGTGCATAAATAAAGTGCAAAAGTGCTCTGGTTTAGAAACACTAAAAAGAGGCAATTCTTGTGATATAAAATTTAAACACAAGGTAAGATAAATGTATCACACATTCATTGTTATTCTTCAGATAAACGCAATAATAAAAAAATCATGATAAAATATCCAAAATACAAATCTTTCTCATGGGTGAATAAAATTAAATGTGTGCGTGAAAAAGTCCTTTTAAAAAACATACGGTGCAGCAACTTTGGTGACTGTTTATCAGTGAGTAGAAAAAAAGTACTGGTGCTAGTGATCACTTTCTGCAATGTAGTGCTAGAAATAGGTGACTTCTTGTCCTCTGTGGAACATGATATATGGTTGTCCCCTTACCTTACTGCTGTAAGGTAACAGCATGTGACTGTATCTTTAATATGGAACCTGGTAACCGTCCCAATTTGGCATCTCTGGCTTTGCTGGTGTATATTTCCTGTTTACAATCAGCGTCCCCTTTTTTTTGAAAACTGACAATTTTATTAATTGCAAAAAAGAAAAACGAGAGGGGAACAGAAACAAGAGGGGATCAACAAAAAGATAGGGAAAAAGAATAAAAAAGAGAACAAAGCATTTCCAATAAAGAACAGGAGGATGCATAGTACAATAATAATCACAACATCAGATTGCCTGTTAATCCAGCATCCCATCTGGGGTAAGACTAGGTGGCGGTTCATAAAGTTTATGACCCCTGACATCATAGTGAGCTACGATAGAGTAAAAGAGCCGCAATAGCGGATCTCCTGTGCCAGGTCTCTTCCACAAATAGTAATAAGAGCATTAGAGGAGGGAAAAGCTAAGTCAGGAAAAGGAGAGAAAGAATAGAGATAGGGTGTAAGAGGGTTAAGGCAGCCTCCCGCCCCAAGAGCCCAGGACTGTCCCAAAAAACAGCCACCTCAGGCAGCATTAGGCCCATGAAAAGAGAGCCGTGTATCAGAAGGCTGGGGGATTCTTCAATAGGACCCAAGGCTCCCATATTCTATCATGCTTATCAAGGGTGTCATTCAGGGAGGCTGTCAGGTATTCCATTCTCTTAACATCTCTGATCCTGGTGTGCAGTTCAGATAGGGAGGGGGGGTCCGTCTGTTTCCATTTTAGGGCCACCAGGCAGCGGGTTGCAGTTAATACATACGACAATAATTTCTGTGACATTTTAGTGAAGGAGACGGGTGGGAGACCTAACAGATAAATTTTGGGATCTAAGGGCACCTCAGCGCCGAAGATAGATCGGAGCAAGGATTGCACCATCAGCCAGTATGGGAGAAGTAGGGGGCACATCCAGTAGATATGGAATAGCGTTCCCCTATCTTTATGGCAATGCCAGCAACGGGAGTCAGTCAGTGGGTATATGGAGTGGAGCAGGTCCGGGGTCTGATACCAATGGAATAAGATCTTGTATTGGTTCTCCTTGTAGAGCGTGCAGATGGAGCTTCTGGAAGCCTGCGACCAGATACGCTGCCACGTGCTTAGGGGTATAGTTTCACCCAGGGCCTGCTCCCACTTGCCCATATAGGCATGGCGTGGCCCGTCCGGTGAGGGGGACACAATCAGAAGCTGGTAGGTGCGGGAAATCATACCCTTTGGGGAAGAGCCCTCCAAACATATTTTTTTGAATTCAGTTAAAGGGGAAAAACAAAGGTTGGCCACAAACGATTGGGCATAGTGCCGTAGTTGCAGATAACTGAAGGCCTGTTTGGGTAAATTAAAAGTGTTTTGTAGGTCCTGAAAGGATTTCAAAAACCTAGTTCTGGGGTCTATCAGGTGGCCATAGTGGAATAGATCTCTGTCCATCCAAAAGTGGGACATCTGCGAGGTCAGGCTGTCCGGGATGTTTGGCGTGAACAGAAATGAGGTCACCGGTGAGGAGGTAGTGGTAAGCGGATACGACAGTTTCACACAACGCCAAAGCGTGCGCAGGAGCGCCATGGGGCCCAGGAGGTGCGCCCTCCCATGTGTTATATCGGAGCTCCAAAGCATGGAGTTCGGATGAACGGGGGCTAACCACAGTTTCTCAATCTGCGTCCAGCGATTAAAGGCGTGAAGAGTACACCAGGAGGCCATAGGGTGCAACTGGGCAGCCAAGTAATATTTGGCTATATTGGGGAATGCTAGGCCGCCCTGGGTACGGGGGGCGTACAGAACCGATTTGCTGATCCGGTGTCTCTTATAGTTCCATAAAAAATTTAGAAGGTCACCCTGGAGTTTTTTAAAAAATGAGGCAGGGACAGGGATGGGCAAAGTCTCAAAGAGATACAGAAGTTTGGGTAAAATGGTCATTTTTAGTGTTGCGAGACGGCCAAGCAGCGACAGCCTCAGAGATCTCCACTTGGTTAAGGATGCTTTGATAGATACAAGCAGTTGGGGAAAGTTGGCTGCATAGAGAGTCGTAGGAAGGTGTTAGGTGGACCCCCAGGTATTTTAGAGAAGATGTCCTCCACGCATAGTTAAATGATTGTGATAGTGCCGATAAAGTTTGGGGGGGGATATTAAGGGGGAGGGCTACCATTTTAGAGCTATTGATTTTGTAACCCGAGAGAGCACTATATCTATCCAGTTCGAGATGTAGGTTCGGGAGAGAGATATGGGGCTGCGTAAGAGTAAGGAGAGCGTTATCAGCGAATAGAGAGATCTTGAAATCGCGAATACGGACCGGGATCCCATGGATGTTTGGGTTTTGTCTGATGTGGGCCGCTAGGGGTTCAATACACAGAGCATAGAGGAGGGGGGAGAGCGGGCAGCCTTGCCGGGTCCCGTAAGAGATCCGGAAGGCAGGTGAGGTGGCAAATTGGGTGCGTACACTAGCCGAGGGGGATGAGAACAGGTGCATAATGGCTCTAAGGAAGGGCCCCTCGATACCCACCCATCGGAGTGTTGCGAACAAGAAAGGCCAACTCAGCCTATCGAAGGCCTTTTCCGCATCCAAACTGAGCAGTAAGGCCTGCATCTTGGCCTTGTTCGCAACATCCACTAGATCGATGACCCTCCTCGTGTTGTCCCCAACTTGGCGAAGGGGAACAAAGCCCACTTGATCTCTGTGTATGAGGGACGGCAGAAGAGTATTTAATCTGCCAGCTAGTGTTTTCGTAAATATCTTTAGGTCGGTATTGAGGAGTGCAATTGGTCTGTAATTAGACGGGAGGGTGTGGTCTTTGCCCACCTTAGGAATGAGCGTAAGATAGGAGGCCTGCATGTCCCTCGGGACAGGCGTGGATGAAAGGAATGAGTTGAACAGGGTCGTCATATGGGGCAGTAAATGTGGGAGAAAAGTCTTATAGTAAAGGTACAGAAGGACGTCCGGGCCTAGGACTTTATCATTGGGTAAAGATTTGACCACATCCCCGATCTCCTCTTCCCTGATTGGGGAGTTAAGGGTCTCAAGAGCCGCAGGGGAGAGGACAGGGAGGTCACAGCCCCTCAGGTAGGAGTTGATATCTCGGGACAAGTCAGATGAGGGAGGGGTATGTGGGACATTCGGGTAGTTGTAGAGAATGGAGTAATAGTCATGAAATATTTGGGCGATGTTAGCGGGATGGGACTGGAGAACGCCTTTGGTGTCTTTAAGGAGGGCAGGCACGGAGGTCGCCGCCCGTTCGCGAAGTTGTCAGGCTAAGAGTGTGTGTGGCTTGTTGGCCTTGTCATAGTACGTTTGCCGAAGCCTAAGGAGGGCCTTCTCTACCCTACCAATGTCTACGTCCCTCAGCCCAGCCCAGACACTGATAAGCTCCCTAAGAGTGGCCAGGGATGGGGAGGAGAGCAGTCTCGCTTCCAGACTTGGAAGTCTATCCAGGAGTTCTCTACGGGCGGCGTTGGCATTTCTCTTTAAGGCCGAGGAGAGGGATATGCACTGGCCCCTAAGGACTGCCTTGTGGGCCTCCCAGAGAGAGGAAGTGGAAACTCCAGAGGAGCCATTCTCAGCAAAATAGTATTCCAATGTTCGCTCCATTTCCACTCTGGTCGGGCCATATTTAAGTAAGAAATAATTCAGGCGCCAGTTACATGTACGAAAAGTGCCTGGGGAGAGTGCAAGGGAAAGTTTGATGGGAGCATGGTCCGACCATGATATGGCTTGAATGTGCGAGTCCGTACAGGCCCTCAAGGTTGGGGCATTAACAAAGAAATAGTCCAGTCGTGAGTGGGACTTATGGGGATAGGAATAGAAGGTGAATTGTTTCGCTGATGGGTACCTGGTGTGCCAGGTGTCAAACAGGGCGTGTTTCCTGGACAGCTCAGCGTCCCCTTTTAAATCCCTGGTATGTCCGGAGCGGGTAAACCTCACAAATAGGGCATGGGCGGATATAAGGAACAAGAGGGATGCTCGATAGTGTAGTAATTTAGCAAATATTGCAAAATTACTCCTGATGAAATCGCGTGACTGTGACGAACATACGTCGGGAATACTAGATACCAGAAGTGACGCGGGCAAGCTCGCTGCTCGTTTTTTGTTGCCAGTTTGATACTTATTAATGTGAGTACCTGCCTTTTACTGTATTGTTACCAATAAATATTTGCAAAATTACTACACTTTCAAGCATCCCTCTTGTTCCTTTTATCAGCCCATGGCCTATTTGCGAGGTTTACCCGCTTCAGACATAGCAGGGATTTAAAAGGGGACACTGATTGTAAACAGGAAATATACACCAGCAAAGCTGGAGACGCCAAATTGGGACGGTTGCCAGAGTACATACATCGGTTCCATATTAAAGATATTAAAGATACATTCACATGCTGTTACCTTACAGCAGTAAGGTAAGGGGACACCCATATATCACGTTCCACAGAGGACAAGTCGTCACCTATTTCTAGCACTACATTGCAGAAAGTGATCACTAGCACCAGCAGTTTATTTCTACTCACTGATATACAGTCACCAAAGTTGCTGCACCGTATGTTTTTTAAAAGGACTTTTTCACGCACACATTTAATTTTATTCACCCATGAGAAAGATTTGTATTTTGGATATTTTATCATGATTTTTTTATTATTGCGTTTATCTGAAGAATAACAATGAATGTGTGATACATTTATCTTACCTTGTGTTTAAATTTTATCTGTGCCTTTATATCACAAGAATTGCCTCTTTTTAGTGTTTCTAAACCAGAGCACTTTTGCACTTTATTTATGCACATAATCTATGTAGAGCGCAGCACTATCTTTATTTAATCTATCTACCTAGGTTCCGACATTTCCCTCAGTGTTTGCAGCAGTACTCGCTGTATCTATTTGGTTGGTGCAGCGATCTTTCTTTATCACATCCCTAAGGATGGTAGCTGTTCACTTTCTCACATCAAAAGAAAAAAACTGAAAAACAGCTTCACCGTGTGTGATATTTATAAAAATATATAACAGATACTGCATGTAACGTCAATCCACTAGCTCCAACATTTTGCCTTATGGGATGTCATCAGGGGCAGATGATCCATTGCAAGTTATAATAAAAACAAATCAACACTCGTGCTAGGTGAAAACCATGACAACCTAAATGCAACAAAAAATGAAAAACCTGCAGCCGCTGTCATTTGAGGTGCTAATTCACCTCAAATGACAATCAAAATAATAATAATACAGCGCTTACAGTTGGCGATAATATAATTGTGACAAAAGTCAATAGCAAAAACACTCTTAAAGTGCTTGTGCACCACAAAACATATTGAAAGTGCTAAAGTGCTTCATGTACACTTCCTCACACCAGTAACAAGCGTGTTTGACCCCCAGACTGCAAAGTTGAGGGTCCATTTCTTCTGGTGAGTGGGGACATGAGAGGAGAATGGGAACATGAGAGGAGAGTGGGGCACATGGCACAGTATGTCTACATGAAGCACTTCAGCACTTTAAAAATAATTTTTGGAGCACCGAGACGATTGACTTTTGTCACAATGATCACTAACTGTTATTTTGATTGTCATTGTAAGTTATAGCTGACTTAATTTATTTTGTATGTACTTGATTTTAATAAATATAGCTACAGTATCACACTGTTTGGACCCACGTTTCTGTTTTTTCCTGCAGTGGGGGAGTAGACTGCTACCATCCTTAGGGATTGGGGATGGTGTAAAGCAGGGATCTGCAATTAGCAGATCTCCAGCTGTTGCAGAACTACAAGTCCCATGATGCATTGCAAGACTCTGACAGCCACAAACATGACACCCAGAAGCAGAGGCATGATGGGACTTGTAGTTCTGCAACAGCTAGAGGTCCGCTAATTGCATATCCCTGGTGTAAAGCTTCAGCGAGGAAGAGTTTTTTTTCAGATGTTTTATAGCAGAAAGAAAAAAAAATTTTTTTTGCAAAATTGTCTGTCTTTTTGTTTATAGCGCAAAAAATAAAAACTGCAGAGGTGATCAAATATCACGAAAAGAAAGCTCCATTTGTGGGGGGAAAAAAAAGGACATCAATTTTGTTTGGGTACAGAGTTGCACGACAGCGCAATTGTCAGTTAAAGCGACAAAGTGCCGTATCGCAAAAAATGGCCTGGCCATTAAGGGGGAAAATCCTTCCGGGGCTGAATTGGTTAAAGCAACAAGTTTGTTTTAATTATCCCTTCCCTATAGCACATATTCACCATTCCTTCACTCCCCTGCCACTCCATTGAGCAGCAAGAAGCAGAAGAGCAGGAGAAGACACCCTGTGGAAACAAACTCACTCAAGGTGAAGCCTACACAAGACTATGAATTCTCCCCGTGTGACCGCACTGGTGCTTAGTGATTGGCCCAGCTCAGTCACATGGAAGGAGTCCATATCCAGAAGTAACAGGTATTATGTTTGCTTCCAGCAGTAAGGGAAAAAGTTGAATATGCGCTGTTTGGGAGAAGGGGATTAAAGCAAAGCTCAGGTTTGCTTTGGATGATCATAAGCTGCAAATTAGTCCTAACAAAAGCTAAAGAAACTAAAATAAAAACACTGTAATTTGCTTTGTATTCCAAGAAAGTCTGTTGCTGCTGCTGCCTTCTTTTCCATTTTATTTTTAGATCTGATCATCTCTTTAGATAAAAGTACAGACAAGAAAAATAATATGAGAGGGCAGCCCAGACAACATGATGTCTCTGCCTGTGTGTTCATTGTCTCCTCTGCTGATTTTGTTCGGTAAAAGCTGACTGAATCTCGTATAAAACCCTAATACAAAAGAAAGAAACATTTAGAGTGTGGCAAGCACAAGGGCAGCCAAGGGTTGCTTCTTGCCTCCATCATCATACAGACACTGTGACAACAATTTCAGAGAGGATAAAAAGTATTTACGGGTGTCATCCCAGGTGGCCTGATCTGAAAAGTATTTGAAAAACGCAATCAAAGCAATATCTTTCTAGGAAGTAGTTGTGAGAAAGGCCAATCTGCTTTCTAGAAGCCTTAGAATTTTTTTTTTCAGTACTGCAAACTGCTGATTAATGGGGACACAGAGCAGGGTGACCCCCACTGCTACACAAACTGCAAGATTATTCTCTTCTGAGCTGAAAAGAAACCTCCCTGGTGGTATGATTATGTCAGATTTTTGATGCTGAAAGTGGTACAATTATTTTGCATGGAAATTTGGCGTTTTATATTGTAGGCCTGTAATTCTTAGGAATATCTCATCTAAATCTGTCCAAACAAGAGTCTAGTAGACATCCCGGGTAAGACAAAGTTTGAAACGCAAAATCATACATTATAATATAATAAATAAGTATAAATAAAAACAAATAATATAATAATAATACATTTTATTCAATAATATAATCAAAAACACAGATTTTATTTTTTCCAAACAAGGGTGCAATATTACTAGTCATATTGCTTCAGTAAACATCCCGGGTATGATACATTTTGAAACATGGGACTGCACAAAGTCCGACGACACAATCAGGACAATGGAACCTGGTTTCCTTTTGGATTTTCTTTCCACTGTCATCACGCTTTGAGCGACAAACCACACACATCCTTGTGGGTGCTGAATTTTTCTCAGTTGGTGGGATGTAGCCCATGCTGCGACGATCAGTCAGGCGTTCCAGGTTCACAACGCCAGCAGCATGACGTCCAGCTCTATTTACTGCCATTGGTGTTTGGTGGTTCAGAAAGATCAGTTCGGCAACTTTCCAAAGTCAGCATGAACCACAGGCTTGTCACTATTTTCAGCCGAATGCATACCTTCCAACTTTTTGAGAGAGTGAGGGACACCTATTGACAAATGTATGTAGGCATAGGACACACTCCCTGCCACGCCCCCTTAAAGGAGAATTATACAAACAAAATTATTAATTAAACCCACAAGTGCTTTATTTTTACCTCTACTATACCTTTATAGTGGCTTTTGAAGTTTACAAATGCAGCAATTTAGTAATTGCATGGAAGATTTAGCACAGAGAAACACTTTTTGAAAGATAAATAGTGCATTTTATATACAATTATATAGATCCAAACAAAATGAGCGACAAATGAGGAGGAAAGAGGGGCATTGCTCCAAATCAGGGACAGTCCGTCAAAATCAGGGACAGTTGGGAGGTATGAGAATGTAGGCATTCCATAAACATTGCTCAAGAAGATGCCTGAAAATCTTGTAATACTTTTTTTTGTTGTTTTCTCTGTGCTGGGTAAAATGTGATTTCTTTGTCGGCTCAGTCAACACCTCCCATGGTGGTGTTGTAGTCTATCACTACCTGTGGCTTCGTGATGTCTTTCCCACCTTTTGTTTGTACCATGACAGTGGCGGTATTATGGATTGTACTCATTAGGCACACATCTTTTTTGGCTCGTCATCGCAGTGCCATCATTTTGCCTTTCTCCCAGGCAACCATTTCTCCTGTCTTGAGCTTCTTATTGCCAAAGATTGGTGGCATGTCACACCGGTAAGCCCTAACAGTTCCATAGGCATCCGTTTTGTTCTGCAGAAGGAACCCAAAGTTCAGAAGATGTGTAAAAGTTATTTTTATACGGGATTTATATAGCGCCAACAGTTTTCTCAGCGCTTTACAACATGAGGGCAGACAGTACACTTACAATACAAATCAATACAGGAGGGATCAGAGGGCCCTGCTCGTTCGTTAGAGCTTAAAATATAGAAGGGAGGGTCAAGTGGAAACAAAATGTAATAACTGTGGGGGGTGAGCTGATGGAGAAAATGAAAAAATTGTTGTTTGGTGTGGGTAGGGTAGGCTTCTCTGAAAAGAATGGTTTTCAGGGATCCTCTAAAAGCTAATAGAGTAGGAGATAAGCGGACAGATTGGGGTAAGGCATTCCATAGGATTGGAGAGGCTTTGGAAAAGTCCTTAAGGCGAGCATGGGAGGAGGTGACAAGTGAGCTAGAGAGCAGAAGGTCTTGAGAGGAACGAAGAGAACGAGTAGGTTGTTATTTAGAGACTAGGCTAGTGATGCATCTGGGAGCTAAATTGTGGATGGCTTTGTAAGTAGTTGTTCGTATTTTTAATTTAATTAGTTTGGTGTACGGAAGCCAGTGGAGGTATTGAGAGAGAGGGGTAGCACACACAGAGCGATTGGTAAGGTGGAGGAGTCTGGCAGCAGCATTCATGATGGATTGAAGAGGTAATGGACTATGGACTATGTAGAGGTAAGCCAATGAGAAGGGAGTTACAGTAGTGATTTAGCAATGGCTCAACCAGTGAAAGAACAGAAGATGTTGCCATTCCATAATTACTGCATTTTGGGTTGAATTTGGTTCCTTTCCCAGTGTATAGGACAGAATTCCAAATGTAACCAGTTGTCCATTCACATAGCATGAAGGATTTTATGCAAAATCGTGCTCTTTGATGCCCTGTATTGTATCCAGCTGAGCCTTCCCTTAGACTTTCATCTATACTTATGTCTCTATCTGGCACATAGCTCCGCTGAAAATTCTTCAGAATAATTTGATATACTTCCCAAATTTTCTTGGGTTTTGGTGCTGGATGAGTAGTTTCATCAAGTTCTTCATTGTTTTCAAAATGCAAATACTTAATTATCAGGGAAAATTTGTACTCTGACGTGACCGTGTCAAGAAATGGAGTGGCAAGTAATTTATTGGTTGTCCCTGTCTTCTGCAGGGGTTTCCCCACCACTCCCAGAAGAATTATTAGGCCCAGAAATTTCCAAAATGTCCTTTTTGCTCACTGGTTCCACTTTCTACTCCTTGAAAACTTCTGATGCATAGCAGCTTGTTTCTTTTGGTGCCGTTTTTTCAATAACCTCATCGGTCAAAATTAGTTGTAGGTATGCCAAGGGGTTGTCATCTTCAACATCCACTTTCATACCAGTTGCTCCAGTAAATGGGAATCTTGGGGGCACTGCTTGATCCGTACCACTGTCAATAGAGCACCAAGTCCGCACATCACTGAGCTCAGTCGTAGGATCGTTGCGGAAATCTTTTTCTGTGTATGATGACAAATTTCCCCAAGAATCACTATTACTCAATTCTGCAAGTGATTCTGTATCGCTATCACTGTTTTCCAGCAGGTCATAAACGGCTTTTGATGTAGAGGCAAGCTTTTTGGATGCCATGGTCATGCTCCAGGCAGAAAGTACAGTAAAAGAGCACTGGACAAAGCCCTGAGGGGCAAACTGAGGTCAAATGATTTGATATAGTAATGTAATCCAATAAGATTACAATGTATCGCGTATGTTGTGTTTTACACATATTGAATCTACCACCGAAGGGAAGTCGGAACACACACAGCATTGGGAAGTTCCGGCCACCGGACACAGCAGGAGTGCATTGTGGGATCCCAGGAACAAGGTAAGTCATCTCCAGGATCCAGCGATGCAATCCTGAGTGTGGCTCAGGGTTACCGCTAATGGTACTGAAATTTCACCCCAAGCCGCACTCAGGAATACCACCCAGGAGATTAACAGTACCCAAAGTTTGCAGTTAGATATTTACAAAAGAAAGACAAAAACGTGGAAACCACACAGCGGGAAAAACAATCCGTGCAAGAGTCTGACTGCTTAGTGAAATAAAGAAAATAGTGAATACAATCAGAATGAAGCTTTCCTTTTTTTAAATGACTAATGAAAGAAAGGATTTTGATAGTATGTAATCAACTTACAGTATACTGCCAAAAAGTATTGGGGCGCATGCCTTTACATGCACATGAACTTTAATGGCATCCCAGTCTTAGTCCATAGGGATCTATTTTGAGTTGGCCCACCCTTTGCAGCTATAACAGCTTCAACTCTTCTGGGACGGCTGTCCACAGCATCCCAAAGTTGTTCTATCGGGTGGAGGTCAGGACTCAGGCCTCAGGCCAGTCAAGTTTCTCCACATTATATTGCCAAAGATATTGGGCCACCCCTCCAAATCATTTGGTGGAGGGGGGTTATGTAGTGGGGTTGCTTTTAAGGGGTTGGGCTTAGTCCTATAGTTCCAGTGAAAGGAACTCATAAGGCGTCAGCATATCAAGACAATTTGGACGATTTCATGCTCCCAACTTTGTGGAAACAGTTTGGGGATTGCCCCTTCCTGTTCCAACGTGACTGCGCACCAGTGCACAAACAAGGTCCATAAGGACATGGATGAGCGAGTTTGGGGTGGAGGAACTTGACTGGCCTGCACAGAGTTCTGACCTCAATCTGATAGAACACCTTTTGGGATGAATTAGAGCAGAAGCCAGGGTTTCTCATCCAACATCAGTGCCTGACCTCACAAATGTGCTTCTGGAAGAATGGTCAAAGATTCCCACGGACACACTCCTAAACCTTGTGGACAGCCTTCCCAGAAGAGTTGAAGCTGTTATAGCTGCAAGGGGTGGGCCAAGGCAATATTGAACCCTACGGACTAAGATTTGGATGTCATAAAAGTTCATGTGCATGTAAAGGCAGGCGTCCCAATACTTTTAGAAATATAGTGTATATTCAAACCTAAAAGCTAAAATAGTTAAACCCCCGCTGGGATTATCTGCCATATGTGTCCCATTCGAGAGATTTCTCAAATCATCCTGCCCTGTAGACACAAAAGGAAGTCAAAGAAAACTCGAAGTTTTGGATTTTCCCTCACTTTCATTCTATTTGTCAAAGATCACTGGACAATAAGAAAGAGTGAATTTCTCCATAGGGGACACAGACAGCAATATAAAGCTTACAGGGATCTAATCCTTTCCTACTTCATCTAAAGCTGGCCATACATGGCTCAGTTTTTGTTTGTTCAACCAACAGGTTGAATAGTAAAAACTGACCCAATTCCCCCAGCCACAAATTCGATATAGATGCAGAATCCTCACCAACTTTGTCATTGTATTCTGACAGCAGGACTCCCCCACCATCGCAATACACAGATCAGTGCTGCAGCCAACTGCCTGTGGCGCTGATCAAGCAAAATATATCGCCAGGGTGGTTAAACAGAAGTCGATTCATAGATTGGCTTATGTTCAACTACGTTGGCCACACATGGATCGGAATTCTTCCCTGCTGAACCAGCTGAATTTTAATCCATGTATGGCCAGCTTTAAACTAAAACACTACTTAAGCTTTAGATATACTTTAATGGGCTTTTCTCAGTAAGAAACAAACTTAACTTTAGATTTGCATTTCTGCTGTGAAGCTGAATTACTTTACCCAATGTCAAGATATCAACTTTATGATTCTTAGCTCCACCCAGCCATTATAGCCATTAGAGAGCAAAATAATGGTGTTGTGCAGATTCAGTTGGAAGAGATGGACACCAGATGGCTATACATTAATGGTTGAAACACAGAAAATGATGCAGCGGCTGCTAACTCAAGAGGTGCTCACACAGGATTCCCCACAGCAGAGCTGCACAGGACAATCTTATCCCCTGTGCTTGGATATGTGACATATGGTCACATGAGCAGGCAACATCTGATAAAGTATCAGTGCACTATGCACTTTACATAGTTCATTTGGGCCAAGTTGGCCCAAACTAACTAGGTCCTTCCTTAGCATGTGAGGCTGATGGATGTGCGGTATAAACTGTATGTACACACAGCATACCGCACTGTGTTCTGTGTGCGAGCAAACAAATCTGTCTCATACCGCGAACACAGAAGAGTCCACCACAGTGCAATGTATTCTTTCAATGAATAAAAAGCTTCCACTGATTGGCAGGCTGATGATGTCACAACCTCTGACTCATCCAATCAGAGGAAGCTTTGTATTCATTGGTAGAATACACCGCTTGCTCTGAGCGGCTGAGTGTCGCTGCGGTAGACTCTTCTGTATCCTGGGTATGAGATAGGAACAGAGGCATAAATAGAACCTTCAGGGCCCTTGGCCGGGGCCCTTTCTCACGGGCCTGCGACCCCTCCCCCGAAGCCGGTAGTGGAGCGCCAGGGCTCGGTCACAAGTACGACCCTGGTAGTTCTGCCACTGGTGTCAGTGTTTATTTTTTTATTATTACTTTTTACCATTTTTTTTTTTTTACAATATTTTATTTTTATTTTTAGGAGCCCCATTGGGGGGCTTTGTTCAGATATAGGACACAGCCCTCAATCTCTAGCTCTGCAGCCTCAGCTGCACAGAATATTCCCTTTCTTTCACAAACTGAAGCATTGTAAAGATAGTTTACTATGCCTCAGTGATGAATGAATGGAGTCAGTGATCAGTACCTCTCACTGACTTTGTCCATTCAGAGAAGGAAGGGGGCTGGTAAATTGCATATTTACCAGCCCTTTCCCACTCTCCATCCTGATAAATCCCCTGGCAGTGCTGCGGGGGAGGAAGGGGGGGAGCCAGGAGAGAGCACAGGGGCCCAGGGGGAGAAGAAAGAAGCTGGATAGGAGGAGTGGTAGGGGGAGGCGTATAGAGGCATTTAACTGTCCAGATGCTGGGTGGAGGATTGGATCAATGGCAGAAGCTAAAGGGGGGGGGGGGGATTAGTGGTAGATGCTAGGGGGGTATAGTGTCAGATTCTGGGGGGTGGGATCAGTGCAGATGGGGGGGGTCAGTGGTAGATGCTGGGGGTGGGGTACAGTGGCAGATGCCGGGGGGTGCCAACCACTAGGGGGGGATCAGTAGCAGTGTCGGTGTGTGGGGGGGGAGGAGAGAGATGGATGTGACACTGGTGGTGGGATGGCAGCAGTGCTGTGTGGGGGAAGTGGCTGTCCTAGTGTTGCTAGGGGTTGGGATCTATGGCACTCGCTCTCTCACTTTCAACTTGGGATTCTGTGCTTCATGTTCCGTGTATGCTCCGGCTCCCTCCACGTTTCTCCAGGTCACTATCCCAAGAAGGAATCTCCTTAGAAGGCGGAGACTTCCTCTGGCTCCTCCCTTTCACTCCACCTGATCAACTGACAAGAGTAACCAGCTTCTGTCTCCCAATGGCTATGGAGGTTTGCAGCTGCAAACTCAGTGGCTCTGGGTGAGCGGTCCACTGTGCAGTTACTATGGCAGTATACAGTAATACACAGTGCAGCTGAGAACTCAATGGGTGGAGAAGCTGGGTGAGCAGATCCTTCTGGCAGCGGGTCCCCCCCCATACTGGCAGAATGCCAGGGCCCAGTCGCATGCGCCACTGGTGCAACCCTGGTTGTTCCACCACTGGATAGGAAATCTCAGCTCACGCCCAGAACACATTGCGGTATTCTCTGTGTAGCCTCAGCTACATATACTTTATACCGCATATCCAGCAACCTCACAGATTAGTGAGGGACATTGTTTGGTTGGGCCACCTTGGCCCAAAAGAACTATGTAAAGTGTGTGGAAAAACAGAGTTCTTCTTTAAGTGACGAAAATTCTTCCAGTTCTACAAAGGTAAAGCAGATCCAAACCTATTTATTTAATAGTTTCCTAAAACAGTTACATTCAAAGTGTGCTGTGAATGATAACCATCACAATTGCTTGTGCTCTCAACGGAGTGGCCGAGCCATCAAATGGCTAGTGTAATAACTGATCACACGTGCAGCACCATGGAAAGTGGTGCTCAAACACAGGTTAGAATGGCAGCTTCATTGGCTATATAGGATAGGAGGGTTTAGTTATTTAAGCCCCCATAACTGTGTCACTACTTTACTCCAGAAGAGTATAAGTATAAGAGAATAGCGGGAACTGGCCTGGGCTCCCTCGGGCAAGTCGCAGATGTAACTGCTGAAAATGTTGTCACTAGAATCATGTATAATAATCTACAAGGTGAACTACACAAAGATATAAAACAGACATTCCAGCTTTATGTAGAGCAGACCTTTACATCAATGAGGAATTCAATTACCAAAGTGGTAGCACACTCTATGGGGAAGTGAACAAAGGAATAGTTAAATTCTCAGCAATGTCTCAGCATTTCCAACCTTCCATCATTTGCTGGAGAGCCTCCCCCGCTGCATGAATCACATTGCCTGTTACTCACATGAAGCAGAAGAACTGCAGCAAGGAAGCTCTGGCCCTGGCAGTAGCCAATATCCTCGTCATACAAAGAATAGGCCTGAAAAAGAAACAACAGATCAGAATAGCCATACAGAGATGATAAAAGGCCACATCTGATTAATCAGATCAGCATCACATTGATATTATTGGTTACTAGAAGGTCTTTTTTTACTGCTGAATTTGGACCACTGGATTCCAACCAATGGTTCCCCCCAATGCCAGACTCAAAGCTATCACTAATGTTGCCCCTGGCAACCTTTTCAGCAGAAGATCAGTATCTGCGTGAATAACTCTTGCGTAATATACTTTGCATTAGTGAAAGATGCTACTTTCAGCACAGACAGTCGGTAAGAAATGAACAGTAACAATTTAAAAAAAAATAGATGAGTTTTTGCATTTTCTTACCGAATAAGGTTGTCAGTAAGACTCAGAAACACAGATCAATTCTGGTTACTTATTTACCATGTAAATTTGCAATACTTTTTTGAGGGCAGAAATTCTGGATTTTGATTGTTTATCTTAAAAAACCTGGCAGTCTGCCAAGAATCACAACATTCTTTAGCAGTGGAACTTAAGTATAAATATTGTAATGATTTGTCCTTTAGATCAAAGGAATACACATTGTTGTGTAAATGAGGGAAGTTTAATCACTTAAAGACTAAACCTTTTTTCTGCCATTTATTGGTTTCAAGTTAAAATATATTTTTTTTGCGAGAAAATTACTTAGAACCCCCAAACATTATATATACATATATATATATATATATATACACACACACACACACACACACACACACATACATACATACATACATACATACATACATACATACATACATACATACATGGCTCCACAAACCTCATGGTGACCAGAAATCGCACCCTGGCACCTAGGCTGCCACCAGCCCAGTCACTATAACTCCCAATGCCCCAGACATGCAGTGCATTAACACTGACCTCCGTTCCTGCCCCCTCTGAACTCTCCAGGACCACCTTTTTCCTAGCCCATGAAGGGCGGCTGTCTGCCCACACCAGTGTTCAAAAAATACCTGCCTCGCGACGGATAAACTGGGTGGGTATCCTCCGGCTGACATGGGGAGGATCCAGGAAAGGAAAATTACGGTAAGTATGGAGAACAATTTTCCTTATTTCTGGACCTCCCCATGTCAGCCTACTATGGGATGTACCAAGGAATATTAAAAAGGGAGGGAAGACAAAAAATAAGCCAAACCCTCAATGCAATGTTACTCAAATTTTTAATGGGCAACAGCCGCCGTAATAACCATAGAGCCCAATGTTTCCTCAGGCGGACAAGCCAAATTAAGCCTGTAATGCCTAATAAAAGGTGTTGGGCGCGCTCCAGCTTGCTGCTCTGCAAACTAACTCAGGGGCGACCTTTGCGTATGCTGCCCAGGATGCTGCCATACCCCTCATCGAATGTGCTTTGATCTCTGAAGGAAGAAGGCCCAGCGTTTGTATGCAATATGTATGGTCTTTGTCAAATCAGGAAGACACAACTCTGGGTGTTGCCTGCATACCCTTTTAGGCTCCATTGGGAAAAACTACAGCTGATCTGCTTTTAGTCCATTTCAGGGCCCAGGTTTAACCTACTCCACTCATCATCACCTGTAGCCGCCGGAAAGGCTGGGAGAATGACCTCCCAGTTCATACGAAATGATATGGCAACATTAGGTAGTAAGCTTGGTATCGGCCTAAGGACTATCTTGTCTGGGAGCACCAAAAAATATGGTTCTTTAGATGAGAAGGCGCACAACTCGGAGACTCTTCTGGCCAAGGCAACGACTTGTAAAAAAAAAAAAAAAAACTTAAAAGAAATAATGAACAAGAGAAAGTTTGATCAAATGGAGGAACCAGCAATGTTCCCAAGACTAGTGTTAAGTTCTCCTATGGAAAAAATTATTTCAATGGAAGTCTGATTTCTATGGCTGCCCCTAAAAATCAGATCACCAATGGATGTAGAGCATATCTTGTACACGCCAACAAAGCGGGGATTTGACCCTTTAGGGAATTATAAGATAACCCCTTAGGAACCACTCTGCAGAAACTCCAAAATGTTAGATACTGAAGGAGATCCAAGGTTCCAACCCCTTTCTGTAGTATTCCAGATCTGGTGATAGGTTACATTCGTGGACCTCTTATGAGCCTGTAATAATATCTCCACTACAATGCCCGAGAGACCCAAGCCAGTTAAAGCCTCCCTCTCACTCCCAAGTTATTAACTTCATCCTCCTGCAGTTCGGGTGGCAGGCCCCAGTTCGCAGAAGATTTTGACAAGGAGGCAGTGGGATTGGCGAGCCCAACTTTATCCTCCAAGCCAGAGGAAACCACGGCTCCCTGAGCCAGTAAGGTAAGACTACTATAGCTGTGATCCTCTCACTGAATCTGCAGCAGGATTTTGAGAGCCAATGGAAGCAGCAGGAACACATAAACCAAGGGGAAGTTCCAAGACCTGGACAGAGCACCCTGACCCAACGCCTGTGGATGCCAGGTCCGGGAGAAGAAGCAAGGCAGTTGACAAATCTCCACCAATTCCATAAGATCTACCAATTCAGGCACCATTCGTTGTGATCTTCAAAGCCTCGACTCAAGTGATCTGCTAAAACATTCCCAGACCCTGGGAGATAAGATGCTGTAAGAGAGCCGAGATTTTTCTCTGCGCATAGGAAGATTGACATGCCACCTGAAGGAGAGGGCAAATTCTTGTGCCCCTTTGAGACACATAAGCCACCTATAAAGGCACAGGATAATAAAAACACTCTGACAGACAAGCATCACAGCAGTAACTAATGAGAGTCCTGGAAATCAGGCTTACCAGAGCAGAGTAGCATATTGATCAGCTGGAGGCTGAGATTAGCCTAGAGGACAGAGCCTGTTGCAAATCAGCAGTGAGCATTCTTCTGTTTGCTAGGCAATCCAAGAGGAAGCTACCTCTGACTGGAAGGAGAAAGTGTCAGCACCTGCCTAACAAAGGTATATACAGTCATTTATACTGCCAGTGACCTTTTCCAGTAATACACAGTCATTTATACTGTACCATACAATCCCAGCACCATGGGAACCCGCCTCCTCAGGAGATTTACAGCCTATATGGGGGGTCTTCTGATCCGGGAGAGGCTGAACCCGAACAGGATGGATGGTGGATGGAGAAGAAAAAATAAATATATAAATAAAAATAAACTTTAAAAGCGTGCGAAGCGAGGACGAAAAAGAACACTGGTGTGGGCAGACCTTTATGGGCTAGGAAAAATGTGGTCCTGGAGGGGTCAGAGGGGGCGGAGCGGACCCATAGTAGGCTGACATGGGGAGGTCCAGGTTGTTGCAATATTTTATGTCGCACTGTATTTGTGCAGCAGTCGTTCAAATGCAATTTTTTGGGAAAATATTACACTTTAATGAACTAAAAAAACCTAACCAGTAAATTGTTTTGTATAATGTGAAAGATCTTACGCCACGGGAATCGTGATCTTTTAATTCTAAGAAAAAAAAAATTGTGATTCTCATTTTGGCCAGAATCGTGCAGCTCTAATACCTACACACACACCTACACACACACAGTGTGAATATAGTTTGGGGATCAGAGGCAACGCAGGGTTCAGACATCAGTAGAATGTACGAGTGCAAAGGTCAGAAGTAATACAAGGTAAAGTGGTCAGTGGTATATACATAGAGTGCAGGGGTCAGGAGTACCTAACAGAGTTCAGACCCCAGGGGTAAGTAGCGCAGAGCTTAAAAGTCAGTAGTATGTAACGAAATGTGCAGGGGTTAGGAGTTAGTAACACAGAATTATGCAAAGTCAGAAGTAACACAAAGTGCAGGTCAGAAATAAATACTCAATGCAGGGGTCAGGAGTACACGAGTGCAAAGGGTCAGAATGAAAGTATAACTAAACCCAAGAACAAAAATGCAATATATTATAGTTTACAATTCTTAGATATGGTAACTGCATTCATTTTCTTTAAGAGTTGCTTTAAGAGCTATGGGTGGAAGTGACGTTTTGACGTCGCTTCCGTCCTGCAATGGTGTGGAGACGGCTGGGGGGCCATCTTCCCCTCACTCATCTCCATATCAAGCCAGGGAGCAGACACAATCACCTCTGCTGCTACCGACGACTCCAGTAAGCGGTGGAGGGCACCGGAGAGCGGCGCCTGCCGCGATAAAAGTGATCTTGAGGCGAATCCGCTGCAGAGATCACCATTATCGGAAACCGCTAGCTGCGGTCATAACAAAGATATCCCTCTTAAAAGTGCCGACGTATATCGGCGTGAGCCGATCTGGAAGTGGAGATGAAGAGATACAGATATATATAATCTATATCAAAGAGCAGCCTAAAGGGGACAACAATGGCTCCTTTCATAGATGCAGTGGAGGACAGATATAGACACCCAAGGACAGGTGATACTTGTAGGATTACCAGGTGAAAATAAAGCAAAAGAAGCTTGAAAAAAATAAAACAAATGCACATCAAGGATGAGTAAGCTGCAATATATCATAATTTTGGCTTTGTGGTTAGTTATGCAATGCAAAGTTCAGCGGCCAGGAGTAAGTAATGCAGAGTTCAGTAGCATGTAAACGCAGAGTGCTGGGGACAGTGGTCAGTATAGGCAATAGAATATACTGCATTTAAAAATAGAAGTACAGAGGGGCAGCCATATTTATTACATATACAGTATAGGCTGTGCTTCCCGATTAGTGGTACTATGCAGTAAATGTGCATTACTTTTGCTCCCAAAGTGGATGACTTTAAAATCTTTAAATAGCTTATTATATACTGATGCATTACGACTGACAATAGGCTCTGATGCGCTTGTTGATAAAAGTGCTGGCACAAGGCCTTGCTCAAATTGATGGGATTAATATTTTTTTCAGCTGCTATGAGAGAAATTTGTATGGAACTAATCACACCATACAGTTTGACTTAATGTATTATTTCTCTGATATATGTGCATAGATTTTAGGAGGGCTGTTAATCAAGCAGGTAGAATCAGACCACCCTCAGGACAATGGCGTTGTAGAGTGTTCTATTAGCTTTTATGCATGGCTTGGTAGAGCCTTGTAAATCTCTATAACCTAAAGTCTATTTAAACTCCAAGAATGAGCTTCTCTTATTTGCTCCTTTTTTGCTCTGTTAAATACATAATTGAAATAATTTTGTTCTATCGTTTTGATAAAGGCAAAAAATCCATTGAACTGCACAGGAACCCATGGTTCCTGTGCACTCTGCCAATGCTGCAATCTTATTGGCTATATTGTTCACAGTTATATCTGAGGACTCATGTAATGAAGAAGAAAATCTAAAATAACAAGCTTGCTTCTCCATAAAGTAAGCTTTATGAGTGTTGTCACTCTCAGACAGGAATTGTGTGTGTTCCTGGCAGAATCACCAGGTTATAATAAAGGAATAAATAATCTAAAAAAGGAAACTAATGCAGCCACTGTATCTGCCAGCACATTGGAGCAGTGTGCTGGCAGGACGCTAAAAAAAGTCCTGATAGCAGCATCTTTGGATCGGTGAAGGAGCGGTGTATATACCGCTCCTTCACCGCTCCTTCCCATTGAAATCAATGGGGAAGCATGGCTATACCGGCAACATATCGCTTTGCGGTGGTTTTTAACCCTTTCTCGGCCGATAGCGAGGGTTAAACCCGCCCCGCTAGCGGCCGAATAGCGCCGCTGAAACTATGGTAAAGCGGCACTATAAAAATACTGCTTTACCACCGACTCCCGGGCACCTGCAGCGTGAAAGGAGCCTTAGAGATTAAGTCTTAATGTCAAAAGTATACCAGCCTTCCGTGACCACTTACACTCACCTCCCCTGTGCTCCCTTCATTAATGATTCAGTGCTTGGGCCTAGCAGCCCATCACCGGGTATAAACACTGTCACAAGATAGATGGGGTGACATAATCTGTGAAGGAATGGAGCTAAGAGAGCGTGCAGTGAAGGCGAATAGTAATGGGTTGGGGGGGCGTTAAAGATACCCTGTCACATTTTCCCTAAATAAGCAAAGTGACATGATCAGCAATATACTGCAGAAGAAGACAGATCCCAACTTTTTTAAAACATTTTACACATGTGCTATGACTGTAAGTAGCATACTTTTTCCACTTGCACGAAAAGGGTGTTTTTTTTTGTTTTTGGAGAATTCATCTGTAAAATAAATGGAAGCAAACAACTTTGCAAAGTAAACACTTTCATAGCTACAGCAAAGGCCCAGAGTATTTAAGAATTCTACCCATGGAGCCCACTGTCCTTTCCGTCCTACTGTCCTAACCTTGTGTTCACATGTAGACTCGTGAGCATCTGTTATTTGTCATGATCACAGTAGGAGCTTTCCAGATCTGAAGAGCACCGTCTCAGCAGAGAGCTCATTGAGTTCTGTATATCAATAAATTAGGGTTGACAAAGTCACTTATAGATAAACAATCAATCCTGAATTTGAATACACACCTGGTATTCCCTAATGAACACAAAGCGGTAAAAGGAGGAGGGCGAAGGAGGTAGACACTTATATGGATTCATTAACCGACATAAAGAAACTCTGAAACTATTTTAAAATATTGAACCAAAATCATGCCAAAGAAAAGGGGTTATTATCCCTCCCTCTGATATTCTTGGTCTTCAGGGGCTTCGCTGGCAGGAAAGTGTTCAGCATCTGGAGCACTTCCTGGTGTGTCAGATGCCCTCTCCCCTACTACACTCTATGGTTTCTTCCTCCAGGATCCACATCATTGCTGTGTCCTGGAGTGACCAGAGGAAGGGGCCAGAGGAAGGAACCAAAGATCACAGAAGTGGACCAGCTATCCAACACATAAGAAGAGTCAGATGCAAAAGATTTTTTAGCCCCAGCATAACAGCATGATAACAGCAGGTTTTAGCAGAGCAGACAGCAGCAAGGGTACATATTCTTTATTTTCTTTACAGATATGCCTTTAATTTGAGATTTAAAAAGTATAACAGGGTCTCTAACTTCTAGCATGTTGCAAAGTTAATAGTTAATTTCTAACTTCAAATTTTGCAAAGCCCCATTGTATGTATATTTGTTCCCAATCAGATCACATACCTGAAATTATTAATAAATATTTTTTATACCCTTTTAGTTTTTTCTTTGGAGCAGGGTTATGCTGTATATAGAACTCTATAAGCAGCATATAAGTTTTGCAGAACAAATTCAAAGTGAAATTAGAGGGGCAGACAGAGGAAAAGTTTCTATACAATGTACCACCTTGAGATATTTAACCCTTTGTTAGGACAGACAGTGCAGACACCAAGCTTACAACTGATGAAATTGCCAGCAGAGTAAGGACAGATAAAGTGTTACTAAACCCCGGACCCTGCATTTACTATATCTGCTCTCCCACAGTACACAGAACATGGAAATGCAATTATTTAACCTATCAGCCTGGATGTCACATCACTTCCTCAAACTCAGTCTATCCAAAACAGAGCTCATGATTTTTCCTCCCCCGTGTGCCTCTTTCCCCGGATTCCTCTGTCAAGAACAATAGCACTACTATCAGCCCGTTTCCACATGCACAGGTTCTAGGTGTAACCCTAGACTCTGAACTATCCCTTTGGCCCCACGTCCAAACAATGTCCAAATCTTGCCACTTCAACCTACAGAACATCTCCAAAACACGGCCCTTCCTAATACCACAAAGCTCCTAGTTCACTCCCTTGTAATCTCTCATCGACTACTGCAACTCCTTCCTCATGGGATTACCTTTATATAGGCTTTCCCCCCTTCACCCCATCTGCTGCCAGGCTCATCCACCTTACCAACCGCTCAGTGTCTGCTACCCCTCTTTGTCAATCCCTCCACTGATTCAAAATTCTAACAATTTACAAAGTCATCCACAACTCGGCCCCCAGCTACATTACTAACCTAGTCTCAAAATATCAATCTATTTGTTTCCTTTGTTCCTCCCAAGACCTTCTGCTCTCTAGTTACCTCGTCACCTCCTGCCACGCTCGCCTCCAGGACTTTTCCTGAGCCTCTCCAATCCTATGGAACTCACTAACCCAATCTATCCGACTATCTCCTACTCTGCTTGCTTTTAGACGCTCTCTGAAAACTGTTCTTTTCAGAGAAGCCTATTCTGCCCCGACAAACAACTGCACATTTATTTTCTCTATCAGCTCACCCCCCACAGTTATTACCTTTAGTATCACTTGACCCTCCCTCCTAGATTGTAAGCTCTAATGAGCAGGAACCTCTGATTACTTCTGTATTAAATTGTATTGTAACTGTACTGTCCGCCCTCATGTTGTAAAGTACTGCACAAACTGTTGGCACTATATAAATCCTATGTAATAATGATAATTATTTTTGTAACTATAAACTGATGAATACCTTTTTTTCATCAGCAGTATATACCAGTCTTATGACTTCTATCAGTGTCTGGTTAAAGCTTGTAGAAGGAGTTTTCATTCTCCTCTTACTGTCCCTATAAGGCTGCATGAACCCTGACCCTCTGTCTGCATAGTGCCAATTGGCCCTGTGCCGATCACGTACACCCTCCCAATTAAAAAAACAAAAAACGTTCTAGCAATATACACCAAACTGAGCATGTGCAGTGTACTCCGAATGCACTGTACTATCCAAGAGATGAATTGGGGACTGTGGAAGAAGGGAAGGCTCACAGCAGACAGGATTAAGCAGCCTTTTTAAACAATATGGAGGATTAACCCCTTCGGTTCCACAGTGAGTATAACTAGCATGCTTTACTGCATATACAGACTGTGGATTTAGTAACACTTTAAATTATAGCAAACCCTGGCCCCCAACCTAACACATGGCCGTTCAATTACTTTTACAGGGTGCAAAAGGGAGCCCCCTTCCTACCACCTTTGCAGAACTCAGCAGTGCGATTGGAGAGCCCAGTACCAACACTGCTTGGTCTGCATTTGCTCTGAGAGGGGAGGAAGGTACATCCATACCTGCCTTTGCTGTGTGATGTAAGAAACAGGAACCAACAAGGATTTAAATGCGTTATAAACCCTCGTGTTTTTTCACCTTAATGCAACCTATGCAGAAAAGTAGTGGATGAACCTTTTTTAAAGTCGCTGCGATTGAGTCGCAACGGTTTGAACGGTTCCAATGCCAAAAATAGGGTGCGACTTGTTATGCGGTTTTGAACTGCCAAATCGCATGACCAATAGCATTGGTGTGAACGAGGGCTAAAAATAAACACATTAACAATAAGCTGGATGAGTGGAACTACACTAATCTTTTTATTTAGATAGTACTGACTAATTCTGAAGCAATGCATGCAGAACATTTTTAACAACTGTTTTTTCTATTTTGTTTTTTTAAATATACTGTAGGTACAGGTTGCCTAAGGGAAAACCCAGAAGACAAAGGGTAATTGTAAGTATAGCAAGTCTTATTTTGTGAATTGTCCATACATGTTATCATTTACATTTGTACCAGACTTTGAAGATGGGATGAAGGACAATACCATAACCTGCAGACACATGATTTTGATTAGAACAATGGGCATGGCAGCACCTTTGCTCCCCATATCCCTTCAATTGACTTAGATAAGAATTGCTATACTGAAGTCACCCCTTTTGAATGGTCTATACAGCCATGGTCTGCTCCATTGGACACCAACTGCCCACAAGCGTATCCTCCCTTTTGAAGACACATAGGTGCATGTATTTGGTAAATTTGGTAATGTCCCTAGTTTACCGCAGGAGCATGAAGGTTGTGGCCTGGTCCCCTGGACATCCACCACCCCCCCCTCCCCAAGGCTCCTGCCTGCATTGTCTTGTGGATGATCCTTCTATGCGTGCATGAGACAAAAGTGCAATAAACGAACATGCAGAAATCTTCCCCAATGCTCCGCAATGAGTCCGATAGAAAACAATATGCTTTTGTATTTAAAATGCTGCTAAAATAGCCACAAGCTTGGCTAGAACAAACCCTCACAGTCTTAGAAGATATTTAAAAAAAATTACTAGTACATGCTTGGCTACCTGACCTGCATGCCTTTGGATTATGAGAAAAGACCCATGCAAAAACAATGAAGCATACAATCTCCATTTCATTTATGTCTCCATTAGAAACTGAGCCCATGATCACAGCACTGCAAGCACTATTAAAGCGGGAGTAAACCCGCTGATGTGTTTTTTTCTACCTGCAAAGGAAAAGGCATAATGAGCTAGTATGCACCGCATACTAGCTCATTATGAAATACTTACCTTAAAACGAGGCCCCGACATCTGGTCCGATCCACGCCGAGGGAGCTGACATGCTCCCTCAGCGTTTCTTCCGGGTATCGCGGCTCCAGCGCTGTGAGTGGCCGAAGCCGCGATATCGTCACTCCCGCGCATGCGCGTGGGAGATTTCTTCCCAGCAGCGTCCGTAGTCTGCCAGGCTTTCGGCTGGGAATCCCTTGTGCACATGCGTCACTGCAGTCAGTGGCGCATTGCGAGGGGAATATCTCCTAAACCGTACAGGTTTAGGAGATTTTTTTTTACATACAGGTAAGCCTTATTATAGGCTTTCCTGTAGGTAAAAAAAAAGTCCCAAAAAGGGCTATACAACCACTTTAAGAAACTGCCCCAACAGAAAAAAAACACTCAAAACATTTTTTTTCTTTTTTTTGGTTGCAAAGTGTTTATCTTCTTACCTTACAAATCTTGTAAAGAGAGTCTTGTCCATCGCCCTCCGAGTCCTTGAAGTAATCGTGTGCAGGAAACGTTCGGTGGATATCTCTTTTGATAACACTCTCTTGAGCTGAATCCTAGTAAAAGAACACAAGTCACAGCTATTAACTTGTAAAGGCCAAAGGCTGGCGGTATGATAAATCCCACAATACCCAATGGCCCTGGGTGAATTATCTTTCTCACTAAAGTAAGAACAGGGAAAAGAAATTGACCCTTACATAAAACAGTGTCAGTTACTTGCGACAGAAACATCTCATGCGAGCCTAAGTAAGGAAGTGCCTGTGGATACTCCTCTCATAGAATTGTGAGGTATGATTTAATTGAAAGCAGGATATAAATTTAAAAAAAAAAGATTAAAGGTGGAAGTCTAGTTTTCAGAAAGGGGGTCACTGAGACAGGACGATAGAGAAAATGATACATAGTTCACAGTGGTTTCCATGAGCTCCTGGGTAGAGAGGAGCTCAATGTCCATTCGCTGATCTTCCCTACCTAATAAAAACCTGGAAGAAGCCACTGGATCACCCTTAAAATTATTAATGACTTCTAAAGACCTTTATGGCCTTGGAAAATGTTGTCTGATATTTCTGCCCCACAATTCACTGTGGTATATAAAAAAAGAGCACGAGTATGGAGATTGGCTAGAGATGAGTTTGTAGGACACCCAAGCTCCTCTCTAATGGTGACAGAGAAAATCTCTCCAACATAGCTAAAGATAGCAATTTAAACGTTTCCAAAATTGATTTTATTGTACAGACGATACTGCACCCCTGACTTATTTTGATATGGGAATACAGTGGTGTGAAAAAGTGTTTGCCCCCTTCCTCATTTCCTGTTCCTTTGCATGTTTGTCACACTTAAGTGTTTCGGAACATCAAACCAATTTAAACAATAGTCAAGGACAACACAAGTAAACACAAAATGCAATTTGTAAATGAAGCTGTTTATTATTAAAGGTGAAAAAAAATCCAAACCATCATGGCCCTGTGTGAAAAAGTGATTGCCCCCCTTGTTAAAACATACTATAACTGTGGTTGTCCACACCTGAGTTCAATTTCTCTAGCCACACCCAGGCCTGATTATTGCCACACCTGTTCACAATCAAGGCATCACTTAAATAGGAGCTGCTTGACACAGTAAGGTCCACCAGAAGATCCTTAAAAGCTACACATCATGCCGAGACCCAAAGAAATTCAGGAACAATTGAGAAAGAAAGTAATTGAGATCTATCAGTCTGAAAAGGGTTATAAAGCCATTTCCAAAGCTTTGGGAATCCAGCGAACCACAGTGAGAGCCATTATCCACAAATGGCGAAGACATGGAACAGTGGTGAACCTTCCCAGGAGTGGCCGGCCGCCCAAAATTACCCCAAGAGCGCAGCGACGACTCATCCAAGAGGTCACAAAAGACCCCACAACAACGTCCAAGGAACTGCAGGCCTCACTTGCCTCAGTTAAGGTCAGCGTTCATGCCTCCACCATCAGGAAAAGACTGGGCAAAAATGGCCTGCATGGCAGAGTTCCAAGGAGAAAACCACTGCTGAGCAAAAAGAACATCAAAGCTCGTCTCAATTTCTCCACAACACATCTTGATGATCCCCAAGACTTTTGGGACAACATTCTGTGGACCGATGAGACAAAAGTGGAACTCTTTGGAAGGTGTGTGTCCAAGTATATCTGGCGTAGAAGGAACACTGCATTTCATAAAAAGAACATTATACCAACAGTAAAATATGGTGGTGGTAGTGTGATGGTCTGGGGCTGTTTTGCTGCTTCAGGACCTGGAAGACTTGCCGTGATAAAAGGAACTATGAATTCTGCTGTCTACCAAGAGATCCTGAAGGAGAATGTCCGACCATCTGTTCGTGTACTCAAGCTGAAACGAACTTGGGTTCTGCAGCAGGACAATGATCCTAAACACACCAGCAAGTCCACCGCCGAATGGCTGAAGAAAAACAAAATGAAGACTTAGGAGTGACCTAGCCAAAGTCCTGACCTGAATCCTATTGAGATGTTGTGGTATGACCTTAAAAAGGCCGTTCATGCTCGAAAACCCTCTAATGTAACTGAATTAGGACAATTCTGCAAAGATGAGTGGGCCAAAATTCCTCCAGGACGCTGTAAAAGCCTCATTGCACGTTATCGCAAACGCTTGGTTGCAGTTGTTGCTGCTAAGGGTGGCCCAACCAGTTATTAGGTTTAGGGGGCAATCACTTTTTCACACAGGGCCATGATGGTTTGGATTTTTTTTCACCTTTAATAATAAACACCTTCATTTACAAATTGCATTTTGTGTTTACTTGTGTTGTCCTTGACTATTGTTTAAATTGGTTTGATGTTCCGAAACACTTAAGTGTGACAAACATGCAAAGGAACAGGAAATGAGGAAGGGGGCAAACACTTTTTCACACCACTGTATATGGGGGGAGAGAAAGGGCAATGTTAACCTGTTTTTTTACTTTTCTATTTAGTATTACTACAATTGGTTGGGGATTGATTCCCTAGAGGCTCTTCCTGGCGGCGTCTAGAACACTCTCATTGGCCTACTACAGCTGTTCTACGGTTTTGTTTAATTTTTATTTTTGCCTTATGCCGCGTACACACGGGCGGATTGTATGGTGTACTTAGTCCGTCGAAACACATTTCAGCGGACAATCCGCTCGTGTGTGGGCTTCAGCGGACTTTTTCAGCGTGCAGTCCGGAGTACTAAGTATTTCGGTTTTTTCGAAATTCTGTCCGTCGTACTTTGGTTTCAGCGGACAATACGCTCGTCAGTATGCTAGTCGGACGGACTAAGAATGGCGCATTCCCAGAAAGGATTTACACGGCGGAAGGGTGCTTTGCTGTGTCTTGGACTTCCTATTTCTAGTCCCGTCGTACGTGCTGTACACGTCATCGTGCAAGCTTTCGACGGACTGTTGGTGTATCCGTGTGTGGTCAAGTCCGTTCAGTGGAAAGTACGACGGACTGTCTGTCGGATTGTATGACGGACTAAGTACGCCATACAATCCGCTCGTGTGTACGCGGCATTAAGTGTACTCAGTTGTTGGTCCTGGGAGACCACTTCAATCGTGTGCTGGCAATTGGTTTTTGTTTGGTACATTGTATTGTATATTTTCTACTGCAATTAATAAAAGAAATAAAAAAAAACACATATGCAAAACCCAATTTTTTTTAAACCATATTAACCACTTCAGTGCATACGGCACGAGTTGCTTAAAACGACAATTGCGCGGTCGTGTGACGCTGTACCCAAACAATTGATGTATTTTTCCCCCCTTTGTTTTGGTGGTGTTTGATCACCTCTGTAGTTTTAATTTTTTTTTGCGCTATAAACAAAAAAAGATTTTGCTTTGTTTACACTGGCAGATCCCCATCCTGGTTCACAGTGGAGCGATCGCAGGTGGCCACGCTCATCAGCCCCAGCTGTATAGCTATACAGCCATAGCTATTGCACAGAGAGCCGTATCAGTACAATGATTCATGCAATAGAGCTGCCCTGCCGCAGTATATCTGTGGCAGCTGGTTGGCAAGTGGTTAAAGGAGAAGTACAGCCAAAGCTCGTTTGGCTGTACTTCTCCTGTGGATCACAGAAGTGCAGTCTGTTTGGCACTCCTGTGACCCATTTTCAGTAGAGAGCAGGCATTAGTCTGCTCTCTGCTGACATCACAGAGTCGGTCCAGGCTCTGCGTCATCATGACCGCTTAGATCCCTGAACCGAGCCACTGAGAACCTGAGCTGGCCACTCCCACCCTCTCCACAGCTTAGCCCTTCCGTGAGCAAGGAGGGGGCAGAGCAGACAGCTGGTGACTGACAGTCACCAGTTCTTTGCTTGGGGAGCTATGAGAACCGAGCGATCGGCGGTGTTGGATCGCTCGGTTCGAAGTGTAGAAGCGCCGGGGGACAGATGCAGCTACAGACTGATGCTGCATCCACCTAGGTAAGGATGAATGAGAACAACAAAACCCATACTTCTTTATTTAAGACTAAAACACACTGCAAAATTCAGCTGATACATGCTGGCTCAGCTGAAATTCGAGCAGTAGGTGCCCCTGTCAGTACCACCTGCTGAAAATTGGCAACCTAAAGCCTTGTACACACGATCAGATTATCAGACAAATATTTTTCCACTTTTTGTTGCATGCTAGTTCATCTCATATCTAAGGTAAAGAGAGGTTACTCAACATACGAACATTTTTTTAGGACAGAATATAACTCTAGAAGTGATGTAACGTGTTGAATTGTTTTGTATGGATTCTCTCGATCCTGAGGATGCCTAATCTTGCTCTTACGATTTCTTTGGACAAAAACTGTATCAATTAAATGAAAATCGGATGTTATGTTCACTTACGATAAAAATTTTATAGCCTGCCCCTTCAGTTTGTCGTCCAAAAAGTCGGAATCGGTTGTCAAAAGCACTATATTAACAATCAGAAAATCGGCAGATCGTACGAAGTTTTACTTCCCATTTTCTTATTGTGTGTCCGGGCCCCAACAGTGGCTGCATCCTTTCAGATGCAGGCAATGTTCACATATTCTGACAGCTGCTGCAGCCGACTGTCAGAATAAAGTAACCGGCAGGGGAGATTTGTCTATCCATACAATTTACCATGGATGGAGGAATCTGGTAGATTTGTTTAGTTCAGCCTGCACAAAAAAAAATCTATAAACGTAGGTCAGCTTTTACGGTTTCTCTGAAACCATGTGCGTCACCTTTCACCCAGAACAGGTGCATTTATGGTTAACAAATACAGCAGTGGTGCATTAACTATGCAACGCGGGACAAATGAATGGCAGCGTAGGCTCAGGGCAGAAATATTCAACAGATTTACAGCCACTGGATCACCCATAAATGTATTAATGACTTCTAAAAAAAAAAAAAGACCTTTATGGCCTTGTAAAACCGTACCCATCATTCTCAAGTTCTGCAAAATAAAGGTATTTCCTTCATCTAGAAAATATGTCTGCTAATGTTTAGAGTGGGGAAAAAAAAGCTACAAGACACATTTTGAGTGTTGCAAAGAGCAGTCATTTGGAAATAATGCTTGTACAGCATTGGAATCTTATAGTCTGGAATTACTATCAGTTTCAGGCTCAGAATGCTTCACGTTGATCCGCTGAGATAGTTTCCTCTTAACGGTTTCAGCTGCTGGTTTGAAGCACAGTTCCCTGTGGAAAGTGTCAATTACTTGTTCTAAGCGTCAAGCTTGCTCTTGAGAGTGTTGTACAATGGTGGTTGTCTGCCTCGGCGCTCTTTAGACCAAAACAGAAAAATCAATGGGTCAGGTATTAATAGCAACTGCACTAGCTGCTCCAACCAATCAGATGCATCCTTTCGTTTTTGGCTGCTGAAGCCGATTGGATGCCAAAGCAAAACAGCACCTTTTTCTCCTAAGGCCCAAAATCAATACACTAGTAATTTTCAAAAAGAGCTGCATTCATTCAAGTACATGCACAATGGAGCTGGTATCTTTAAACTGAGTTCAGCCAACAATTATTTCTAGTTTGAGTAGAGAAAGGTTTGAGCCTCCGTCAGATTTTTACTGCTGAGTCTCCGTTGGCAAGATTAACTCTAACCTTCTTTCCTGGTGACCTCCATCATGGTGGGAGAAAATGAGGAAAGGACAAAAATTTTAGGGCCCCTTCAGAACTTTACGTTTGTTGTAGTATCTTACCAGGGCCATCTTTAAAAGGGTTAGTTCACCTTTAGCAAATAAACTGCTTTAACCACTTTCTTACTGGGCACTTCCTGCCCAGGCCAATTCTTAGCTTTCATCGCTGTCACGCTGTCAGTTTGTTATAAAATTTTGCAAACAGGTAATTTTTCGCCTTCATTGATGTGCACTGATGAGACTGCACTGATGGGCACGGATTGGTGGCACTGATAAGGCACTGGTGGGCACTGCTAAGCTGTACCGATATGCACTGGTAGGTGGCACTGGTAAGCACTGCTTAGCAGCACTGGGTCTGGAGTGCGTGGGACCGATGTCCTGTTTACTCCAAATGGTAATCAGCTTCTTTTTTTTTTTCCTTCTCACACTGCGTGAGGGGGAAAAAAAAAGCCAATTACTGGCTCTGTTTACATTAAGTGATCAGCTATCATTGGCTGACAGCTAATCACGTGGTAAGGGGCCGGGATCTCATGGACTTGCTGATCACAAAGCGAGCCACGCACGCACCCAGTAGGGGCCATGCAGGCATCACGTGCACGGGAGGAGGTACATGGATGCCCTGCCGGCAATTTAGGCCAGTGCATGGGCAGCAAGAGGTTACTCTAGAGGCACCCCTTACCTGCATAGACAAACTGCAACTTTGAATTTGAAGTTGAATAATGCCCTTGCGATAGGTGTAGCCCACTACCTCAGAGCAAGAGCATCATCCCCATCCTGCCATGTTGCCATGTTTCTAGGACATTGCTAAAGACTCCCAGCACATGTATGGCTCACTAGGGGCGGCACAGTGGTGTAGTGATTAGCACTTTCGCCTGGCAGCAAAAGGGTCGATGGTTGGAATCCCAACCATGATACTACCTTCCTGGAGTTTGCATGTTCCCCTTGTGCCTGCGTGGGTTTCCTCCAGGTACTCCGGTTTCCTCCCACACTCCAAAGACATGCTGGTAGGTTAATTGGCTTCCGTCTAAATTGGCCCTAGAATGTGTATGTATGACTGTGAGTAAGGGTAAGTTCCTTGAGGGTAGGGACTGATGTGAATGTACAATGTATATGTAAAGCACTGCATAAATTGATGGTGCTATACAAGTACCTGTAATAAATAAAAATCTTCTTTGTCCCAGCATCACTGAGCTCAGAGCTTCTGCAACAGGGTAGAGATGGTGCATATGAGGGGGTTTGAATTGGCTGGGAGTGTTTTAGCAATGTCCTAGCAGAAGGCAGAACAGGATTATGCCACTTCTGGAGAGTTTTGCAGACAGGCTTCAGGAGTTACATAGATGGCCTCCAACTGTTACAAGGGCATTCTTTCTCTTTGGGTAAAGCTGCCAAATTTTATCTAGAGGCAATGTTTTGGTAAAGGTGAACTAACCCTTTAAGGCACCCATGGTGAACATACAGCAATGGTCTAAAATCTGGAGCTGCACATATATATTTGTGTATTGGTGTCCCTTATAAAATGAATGGCAAAAAGCCTATTTATTCATTATGTGAGCTCACTCATGCTTATAGAATATACTGCATTTAGAGTCAACAGGCTTTTTGCAGTGCTTGTTGACAGCAGAGAGTCCTTGTCAAATCGAGGCTCATGTATAGAGACTGGAGTAAAGGTGGAGCAGATCCGCAAAGTATCCGATTAGGTTATATCCTTTAATCCAACCCTCAAAATTTCCACTTGTCTGCTCACATTAGCGGCATGTGGAAATAAGCGGAGGGTGAGTGTGGAGTCGCATCAGAGGGCATGTGCGCCTCCAGCAGGCGGGGTTGAATGGGAGCCGATTTTCCTCCTAGCCTCTGCCCCCAGCAGGCGGGGTTGAACGGGAGCCGATTTTCCTCCGAGCCTCTGCCCCGTCATTTTCTTAGCAGGGCCTGGCATACAGCAAAAGTCGACAAAGAACGAAATGAGGCGGGGCAGGGAGGGGGTTGAGCGGGAGCTGCCAAACTTTTCCTATTAACAAGCTAGTGATTGGTTGCTCGGACAGCCTAGCAACTACCTTGTTAATAGGAAAAGTTAACTTTGGTAGCTCCCGCTCCCCTGTCCAGTGCTGTGCTCTGCTGTAAGTTTCTCTGAATCCTAAATCAGTTAAAGTGTCATTCATTGGTTTAAATCTTTTTAATGCTATATTTAATATACCATTAAAATATTTACTTAACAAGGCAGTAATGAGGTGTTTGGTGCCTATAGTAGCCAATATTGTATCATTGTATTTTGTCATGGTCAGATCAATGAAATATGCTTTATGTTAATATTGTTAAAGAAGTTGTTGTTAATATTTGTTTTTGTAACTTAGCATTACTAAACCTAAACACATTTTTTACCTTAATACATCGTTTGCATTAAGGTAAAAAAACATTTTTAATTTCTCTGTACCCCCCTTCCCCTGTATGAAGAGTAAGAGAGGGGAGAAGAGATCAGCACTGTGCATGGCTGCATCTATTCTGCCCTTCCTCTTCACACAGCATTCGCCAAGAAGCATGAGCCATTGGCGCTTGCTGCTGTCAATCAAATGCAGTGAAGAGGAAGTGAGGAGCAGGCCTAAGTCCCGCTGTGTAAGTCTATGGAGCGTGGCTCCACAGACACACAGGTCGGGAGCATGCGGGCAACATTTTTTCCCTCATAGCAAGCGATTGGCTATGATTGTCTTCAAAAGTTAAGGAGAAGCCAAGATCGCCGACGGGGACCCCAGAAGCGGACGATCTGGGTCACTCTGTGCAATACCACTGCACAAAATATTTAACAGTGTTGTTTTATGAGATAATTTACAAGGGTGTGTTTAGGGGCAGAATGTGGGGACAGGGCAGGGTAGGGGTTGGGTGGAGCAACTGGTGGCGAGTAACTCTCAAGGCTTGGCTAGTAGCTCAATACTTAAAATTTTGAGCCCTGCTTTAGTCACTGGGAAAAGAGCCATTTTGGATTGTTATCTTGCGTGTTTCATCTGTTGATTCCTGAAGCGGTGTAGATGTCAGAGAATTGAGCCATGGCACAGCAGGGGGCACAAGTAAATTACACTCCAGGAAGTGTCAAATGCTAAAGAGACTAGTGGAGGCTTTAACACTGGAGTGAAGGGGGTAGGAGACATGGAGAGTATACTCTACCTGCTCTATTGAAGGGACTTATACAGCATGGGCAAGGCAAACAGTTGCCAGCAGTAAGTAGCAAATTGTTTTCTTGTTAAGGGACCCTCTAATACAATGGTCTTAAAACTGTGGCCTGAGGGCTGGATGCAGTCCTTTGCTTGCCTTTATGCTGCCCTTAGGGCACTATTCTCTTCACTAATTCAAGGCATTATTTCTTTCAAGGACACCAGTGATGGACCATGTTTCCTTTCACTGATATAAATGTTGAAACACTATTTCTGCCACTGACACTAATGATGGGGCACTATCCCTCCCACTGACAAAGATAGGGCACTATTCCCACCACTGACACCGATAATGGGGCACTTATTCCTGCCACGGACACCGATAATGGGGCACTATTGTTTCCATTGACGCCGATAAAGCATTATTTCTTCAACTGCTATCCAAAAATGGGACAACTATTCCTCCAACTAATACCTATGATGGGACACCATTCCATCCAATGATACCAAAGATGGGGTGTTATTCCTCCTCCTACTGACCACAGGCACAGTGTAATATTTTTTCTCCCACTGACCACCAGGCCTGAGGCATTTTCTACTCCCACTGATTTTCCTAAATGCTGGCCATTGACAGTTCAAATCTTGGCCTGTTCAGCAGGAACCAGCTGAGATTTGAACCATTTGTGGGCAGGCTGAATGTACCAGGTTGATCAACTTTGATATGACCAGTCTGCTGGATTCTGTTGCAATTATCGATAGCGACTGCTATAGCCGCTAGCAATAATTACTATGTTCTCATGGCAAAGACGGCTTCCCCCGCCCTCCCCTGTCCCCCAGCCGGGAGCAGACAATTGTTCGACGTTAGGGATTCAGTGTCAGAAGTATCTGTGTTGATGGGGGGATTGTGCAAATTTCTTTCCTGCAATCCGTGGTTGCAGGAAAAAAAAAATTGCACCATCTATGGCCTATTAAAGTCTGAAGGGCAGTAAACCGTCCCTTTCTTTAACCACTAGCCGACTCACCGTCAAATGAAGCGGGGCGGTGCGGCTCGCGTTCTAGGTGGACGTCATATGACAGCCTCCCAGATCGATTGCTCTTCCATGACCCCATCCATGTAAAGAGCCGCGGCAGTGTCCAATTACAGCCGGTCACATGTAAACACGGACATGCCGGTAAACGGCGCGCCACGCTTCACAATGAGAGAGTGCGAGGAGACAAGCGCCGATCAGTGGCCTCTCCTCACAGAGGAGATCTAGGGATGAAATCAAGGCAGTGATCATCAGTGCCCTGATTACAATTAAGTGCCAGCAATGCCACTGTCAACCAGTGCCCACAATTGGCATCAATCTGTGCCCACAAGGGCCAGCAATCAGTGGCCATCAGCGATGGCAGCCAGTGCTGCCCATCAATGCTCATCACTGCTTCCCATCAATGTCCATCAGTGACGCCTATCTGTACCCAGTGCCTATCAGTGCCACATATCTGTGCCACCTATCAGTGCCCATAAGTGTGGCATATTCATACCTCTTCCTCAGTGCAGCCCATCAGTGCTGCCTCATCAGCGCCCATCAGTGAAGGGAAAAAATTACTTATTTACAAAATTTACTGGCAGAAACCAAGACAAACTTTTTTTTTTTCAAAGATTTTGGTCTTTTTTTTTTTTTTTTTTAGGAAAAAAAAAAAAAAAAAAAAAAAAAAGAAGAAGTTATTCTATACCACCAAAAGAAAGCTCTATTTGTGTGAATAAAATTATAACAATTTCACACGGTTACAGTGTAGCATGACCGCGCAATCATCATTCAAAGTGTGACAGCGCGAAAGCTGAAAAATGGTCTGGACAGGAAGGGGGTGTAAGTGCTCGGCATTGAGGGGGTTAAAAGGTTTGGAGATCCCTGCTGTAATACAATAATCCAATAGTACTGTATGCATATATAACATATATATATTGTATGTACAGAAAATCTGCTTCTCTTAAGTACATGATCCTGACTCCGGTGTTTAAAAAAAGGAAGAATGAGTCATAAACCAATTGTTAAGATAGAACTAGAAAAGGCAGGTTACATACATAAAGACCTATTATTTTAGACCATTAGATTGAGTATAATAAGAAAAAAGGGCACCTAAGAAAAGAGCTTTTGGACACATGATTCATACATAGTTTGGTTTAAGGAAAAAAGTCATAGACTGTTATCTGTGTTTTAAGACACCACATACCCTACAGGGGTGACTTGAACATGCCTACACGTCTGTATTAGTGACATGGAACAATCCATACATTGACAAGCTTGGAATTGCTGAGATTCCAAATGTATTTCAATGGAAATACATGGGAAAAGAGGCAGCGAGTAGGAAGGGGTATAAATGATTGGGAATTCATTTTCTAACCTATGTGTTTGCTCTCTTCCCCACCAGTGGCTTGCTACCAGCACCTCATGGCATCCACAGGCATGAGATTTGATTCCAATTCAACTGAAAATCAGATGCTTAAAATAAAACCTTGTCAAAAGGAAGCTGCCATTGCTGATTTCTCATTCTGCAAATGCTAGATACCTGGCTCTCCTTCTGACTCTCTTGCTTCGTTAAAGTACAGTTGTACTTTTTTTTTTTTTTACTTAGAATATATAAAGGTAAAAAACCTTCAGCCTTTAGAACCACTTTAAGCTAATCAGGATAAGGGCACGACATCGCATTCATAAAATATGATCAAGTACTTCATTACTGCACCAGCTTCATTGCTTCTTTTTAATCCATCCTTCTCCGCTCAGGAAGCCCCCAATCCTCAAGAGAAGCCTTTAATGCCGCAAATTTAATTTTATTCAACATGAAAAAGATAAACATACTTCAGATGGGAAATTTTTAATTGTGAAAATTAGAATTTTAATACAGCACGGTTTACGGGGTCTGCAAAGTTTTATTTGGTTGGTTTAAATAAAAGAGCCCCAAACAACTTTCCCAGACAAGCATTGGAAGGTTCCACAGGTTTATCTGAAACTCACTTCCTTCCTTTAGTTATTCTCATCGTAGGGTTGCTTCAGTAATGGTTCACTTGACTCCCAGATAATATGTCTGTTATAGGGAGGGTCTGGCTGAGTAACCTGCTTCTTTATTGGACCTACTGAGTACTTTAGAGAAGATCTCCAAACAACAGTTTAATACAGCTTGGAGTCTGATCCCTGCTATTCTATAGGCTTGAGCTACCAAAACTGGAGCGTGCAAAATCTGGTACAGCTCTGCATAGAAACCAATCAGCTTCCAGTTTCATTTTCACAAAGCTTAACTGAACAAACTGAAGTTAGAAGCCGATTGGCTACCATGCACAGCTGCACCAGATTTTGCACTCTCCAGTTTTAGTAAATCATTCTCCATGACTGCACTCTTCCACAGAATTCAACTGTGGAGTTCTAATCACTGAAGTCTTTGGGAGATATAATAAACCCTTTGGTGATATCTGAAGCCTAACTCCAGTCGACTGTAAAGGTAAGGGGTTTATAACCTCAATACTTTTTGTCCGTGTCCCCATAGAAGAGACATCCCTGGCAGATCTGACAGCTGTCACATGGACCTTAGAAGAAGAGAACTCCCAATGGGGACAGACAACAAAAAAGGGGTTCTAATCACTTTATCCTAAAGATTAAAAATATAAAAAAGGTTTTTGATGAAGTTGGGTCTTAACTTCTCAGCATTAATTACAATGTAAAGCTTCAATTTGTGGTAGATTGACAAATCAGAAGCCGCAAAGTAGAGACAAAACTCTCAGAGAGTGAAGAGCAGCGAGACATCTGCTTTTTTGGCATGACCTGCCAAATTCTCCTCAACTCAGCTGGCAGTAAAATACGTCTCAAGTGCGGGTAGTTCTTTTTTTCCCTGCTAAAGTCTGTCACATCTCTCACTATTACTGAGCTATGTCCACTGTAAGCAACCTATAAGATTTCATAGTGACCTAAAAAATTCCTAGAGCAGCTTCCATGTGCGTTAGTAATCTAGTTTTGATTTTTTATTTTCATTATACACCGACTAGTGTTTTTGTGTGTGCTTATGTAATGTTTTAATGTGTTTTGCGTTACTTTGATGAGTTTTGTCAGCCAAATGAAATATTAAGTAAAGTGGAGGTTGCCATGGGAGAGGCTAGTTACCATGTGCTGAAGATGCATCAAAATGCATGTTACAGGCATTCTTATCCACTGCCATTGCCATCAATGCATGTTCACACACTAAAATAAGAACTGACCTACACTTTTACAGCCAACGCATGTAAATTTGGTGAATAGATGTGAATTAGGACCATTAAATGCAATAGCAAAGTGTGCACATGCATTAACATGTAGTTCAATGGGCACATTCAGGCTGGGTTCACACTGATGCCGGATGCGGCTCGCAGCAGCAGTCCGGTGTGTTCCTGTTCTCCGATTCAGGGATGACGCAAAGACGAATTTTTGCCTGAATTTGGCCCTGAAACAGAGTCAAAGTTGCATAGGACTCCTGTGCAAGCCGCTCCGGAGATGTGTGAACTGGCTCCATAGAGAGGTGGTAATAATCTCCTGTCATGCGAATTGGATGACCGCATCCCATTTGCACTAGTGTGAACCAAGCCTAGGCATCCTAATTTGGATGCGGGGAACTCGCAATAGCAGGAGATTTTGACCGACTCTCTATGGAGCCAGTCCACATATCTCTATTGTGGCTCCGGTGTGAATTTGCACAGAAACCCTGTTCAGGTTCAAATTCAGCCAAAACCCTGGGCTGAAATCAGACTTTAAACAGACCTTAAACAGTGAACAGGGATGCACCGGACCCCTACTGTGAGCGGCATGGGAAGATGGTGTGAACCCAGCCAAAATCTCAAACCTCTTTAGGCATTTTCCAGAATTACCATAATGCTAGTCTAGTCCACCCTAATAAAAAGGTACAGTAATATAGACCGGTGCAAAACAAAAACTTCAGACAAGCACAGGAAAGGAGAATTCCAACTCATTTCTGACTTTAATCTGCTGCATGCTTGTTCTGGATCTATGACACAAACATAAGATACAGCCAGGCAACTAGCAGAAAATAGGACTGTCAGCCCACATTCCTTCATTTATTATGCACGTTAAAGAGAACTTGTGGTCAAGCTATGGTCATTCAAGCATCTACATATAAATAACTGCAAGTTAATGAGCTTTAAAAAAACAATCCACCACTGATCTCTGAAGCTGCAGGTACTGTGGAACAATGTATTCTCATATTGCACAGCAGAAGCACTGAAGTAATTCAAGTTATTCTCACAGCCGACCAGCTCCCTTTGTCAAAGCACCTGTTACGTGTTTACATTTTAAGAAGGATAGCCAAAAGCTCTTTTGGCTGTACTTCTCCTCGGGATCAAAAGGAGTGCAGTTCATTCTGCACTTCTGTGACTCATTTTCAAAAAACGATAGGTTAAAGCCTGCTGCCAGCTGACATCACAAAGCCGGTGCAGGTTCTGAAAAAATCCCAACCATATGGTCAGGATCCGCCCAGATGCCTGGACCAAACAAGCCATAGGTTCATTTTAAAGAAAAGTATAGTAGAATTTAGCTGAAATAACACCGGTTATGTGCTTACATTTGAGGAAGTATAGCCAAAGCTATTTTGGACCTACCTTCTCCTGGGGATCACAGGAGAGCACTTAATTCTGCACTCCTGTGACTCATATTCAGCCGACAGCAGGCTAAAGCCCGCTGTCGCCTGAATATGGGTCATTGGAGTGACGCTGGCGTTATTCAGCCAGTCCAGGTTCCAGAGAGATCCCAACTTACTCGGGATCCACCCAGATGCCTGGAACGGCAGCTGGCTTAGCCCTTTCAGCAAGCCGCTAAGAGCCTGGGCCAGCTTCTCCTGCCCCCTCCACAGCTTCGTGAGCGCTGAAGGGGGAGAGAAGAGAACTGAGTGATCAGCTCCCTCATTCAGTTCTCAGTCTACAGGTGACTGGGGACGGATACAGCATCGGTCTGGGCCTAGGCGAGTCTGGAGAACTATTTTTTTTTCTTTCTAATCCCAAACTTCTCTTTTAACAACTGGTTATAAAAAGGAGTGGCCACACAGGGAGGGCATTGTTTTTAGCGTGTCAACTGTTTTTATAGCCTTGCATTGTGAAAGGAGCAGTAGAGCACAAACATCGTGTAGCACTGCAAAGCTGGAAATACTGCCTGTCTGTGTACTGTGATATACTTAATTACTGTACAACCTACATATTGAAACAAGCTTTTTAAAATATTAGTACAATTGAAAGGATAATTATCATCACGCCAATCTCTTTTACAGGTACAAAACGCCTAAAAATTGTGAAGACCATACAATCCTATTATGACAGCAATCAGGAGATCCAAACTGCACAAACACTGGCTATTATTGCTACTGTACGTTACATGATATAACGTGTTCTGTAAATACCATTAGTACCTAGTTTGTATTTTTTTTTCGTCTTTTGGATGGCCTCATTAAGAGTATGATCAATATTTCAGATGCTTCAACCCCTAAAGCCTCTTCCTATTATATATTTCTCCTTGTATTTTTTAACACACACGTTCAAACATGCAAAAGCTGCTTCAGAGCGCCTACCCCGGAAGCATCTCAGCTTCGCTTTTACCAGCTAATTTGCCAGTGTTCAGAGGACAAAGCAGCCTGGTAATTAGAAGGCCAGAGGGACAGTTCTCCTGGTGGGGGATCCTGCTGACTTCTCATTTACACGCTAAGCACCACACTGATTCTCTGGGACTTAGAAGTCTAATTCTTCTATAGAGCATTCATATTTCATAACTAGATTCCTCTAGTGGCAACTTGCTCTCCACCACAAATAGCACAATATTTAAAGGTGTATGAAAATAAATTGCTACTAACTGCTAATACCTCCTGCAACATTTTAATAAAAGACGAGCCCACATAATCAGATAAATGTATTAGGGTGCAGCTGATGAAAAACATTTTGGGTTTACGGACACGTTAACTTTTTTTTTTGTAAAACCTAACATCGTTAACTCCTTCACCCCCAAAAGAATTACCCCTCTCCCTGACCAGGCCATTTTTTGCGATATGGCACTGCATTGCTTTAACCGACAATTGTACCTAAATAAAATTAGTATTTTTTTCCCCACAAATAAAGCTTTCTTTTGGTGGTATTTGATCAGCTCTGCGTTTTTAATTTTTTACGCTAGAAACCAAGAACGACCAACAAGTTAGAAAATAAAAAACATCATCCAATAAAGTAATGTAAAAAAACTGAATTTCTTGATCAGTTTAGGCCAATATATATTCTGCTACATATTTTTGTAAATAAAATAAATAAATCCCAATAAGCATGTATTAGCATGTATTGATCTGTTTGGGCAAAAGTTATAGGGTCTACAATCTATGGGATATATCTCCATGTATAGAATTAGGTATATGGGCTGGTATGATATTATATATATATATATATTTTTTTTTTTTTTGTGTGTCTTGTATCTTTTTTCAACCCAACTATGTAACTATATATCTCTATCCATCTATGTATGTATGTATATATATATATATATATATATATATATATATATTTCCATAGTTAGGTTGAAAAAAAGACACACACATATATATATATAGATTTTTGTGTCTTGTGTCTTTTTCTCAACCTGTGTAAGTATGTATATATATATATATATATATATATATATATATATATATATATATATATATATACACACACACACACACACACATATATATGTATGTATATATATATATGTATATATATATATATATATATATATATATATCTATACATCTCTATACATCTATATATATCTATACACACACACACACACACACACACATATTATTCTGCACAGAGCAGCGAGGCGGATGAACCGAGGAGAAGGGGATCAGGGCTGCTCTGTGCAAAACCAGTGCACAGAGCAGGTAAGTATGTCAGCTTTGTTTTTTTCTTTTTAGGCCGAATATTTAATACCACTTTAAGGATGCACAGACGTCACTATTTAACATTTGGCACAAACTGGTTTCTATTAGTATAAATCTTGAGCATTGTAAAGCATTGTGCAAGTGACCTCCCATCCACTGTGCTTTGACTTTCTAATCCTTCTACAACTGCTGAATAGGTCAAGTCTCTGCAAGTTCAGGCAAAAGGAAATAAATACATAGAATAAATCCACATGGCATATTGGGGTCACAACTGCGCCACTGGGAACCCTTGGCATGTTAGCTTCTGCCATACAACTGAACCTAAAAATAAACATTGGTTTCAATATAAGAGTTACAAACAACAAACACTAAGCACGTTGAGGGTAAACACTATGATGGTTGTTAAAAAGTTTCACGCTACTAGAAGTACTCCTATTTATTTCACACATAGTGTATACTATATTGCTAATGTGTTTTTGTATAGCAATATGTGTAATTATGTGTCGCCTTTCATTACCAGTACACCAGCAGAAATTACCTTTAGGCTTCCCATGGCTGCTGTAACTAGAGAGATGGTACACTATATAGCCAAAAGTATACATCTACCACTTGACCAAAAGCACGAGGAACACCACTCCAAATTACTGAATCCTGAAGTTTACATACTAAAACATTTTTATATACCCAATGTAGTATATAAAACCAGACTGCTAACCAATGATATCCTACCCACAAAAATGATATATTTTTATATTTTACACTTTAACAGCTAAGGACATCCCTCTTTCCATTATCTTCTAGTTGTTAGACCGACCGCCATCTGTCTTTTTGTTTCTGAACCCCTTAACGCCGAAAGTATGCATATATATGCGGCCCCACTGGACTGGGCTTTTTTTTCCGTGTGGCTGCATATACGCATATCTATCTTTGTGCTGGGAGTGAACCAACAGAGATCGTGCTAATGACTCCCAGTTCCGGGCCATCCGATTGCCGTTATAGCCTTTGATTGCAAAGCAAAATGTTCACTATTGTTTTGGGTTATACTATGGGTACATACAACAACTAACATACACATATAAGGTATCGCTGCAATCGTCTGGAGCAGGAGAATTTATTTTAGGTTGTTTTTTGCTGGGAGGTTACGGTGCTAACAAAAAAAATATACAGCTACATTTTTAAAAGTGTGGGCCAGTTTACCTATGATATGAAATAAATAATATCAGGAGATATTAATTTCCATTTATCACCAAAAAGCCCATTTGTCCTGAAAAAAACAAGGTATGTTTCACTTGGATGCTCACAGTACTTGTGATGATATTTATGGTTTTAGTAACACGTCATTATTTGTGCTTAGGCATGAACATTTGTTTTACCCTTAGGAATGAAGGGGTCCATTTCCATCTTCGACCCGGCACTGATACCTGGTTCTCAAAGTATATGCTGTCAATGTTGTATTGATCTACTGTCCAAATGTTGTGGCCATGTTTATTAACTGCTTTCTTGCATCACGAAAAAAAACTTTGTGGGAACAATTTAGAGAAGCCATATTCTGTTCCATCTCGTCTGTGCCCCTATGAAGCCAGCTCCATAAAGTCTTCCCTTGTGATAGCAATAAACTTAGTACAAAAAAAAAGTGTAAAAAAATATATTTTTGTATAAAATAAATAAGAAAAAAGAAAAAAAATGTAATGCTCCCCTGTCCCATCATTGTTACGCGCAAATGTGAACGCATTGGTTACACCCACACGCATATGGAAATGGCGATTGAACCACACATGTGAGGTATTGTCGTGAACACAGAGCGAGAGCAATAATTCTAGCACCAGACCTCCTTTGTAACTCTAAACTGGTAACCTGTTAAGCCATTTTAAGCATCGCCTAGGGAGAATTTATAACACTGTAGTTTGCAGACATTCAACAGGCAGATGCAATTTTAAAGCGAGACCTGTTCAGTATCAATTTACTCGGTGTAACATAATTTTTCACATTATACAAAAAAAATGGTACCAACTTTAGCACTTTTCTTTTTTTTTAATTCATGAAAGTGTTTAATTTCCAAATAAATTGTGTTTGAAAATCCGCTGCGCAAATACCGTGTCACATAAAAAATTTCAACACCCACCATTTTATTCTATAGGGTCTCTGCTAAAAAAATATTTTATATATATATATATATATATATATACACATGTATATATATATATATACACACACATACACATGTGTATATATATATATATATATATATATATATATATACACACATATATACACATATATATATATATATATATATACATACATACATATACAATGTTTTGGGTCAAAATAATTTTCTAGCAAAAAAAAAAGAAAGCGAAGTGTCAGAAATGGCCCAGATGGCAAGTGATTAAAAATGTGTGATGGTCAGGTGCCCACAAATCTTTGGCCACATTTCTCGGCCGCTAGCGGGGGGTAAAAGCGCCCCGGCTAGCGGCCGAAATCCGGCGGTAAAACGCTGCTAAAAATAGTGGCGTTTTACCACCCACGCTATGGGCGGTGTGGTGTGAAAGGGGTCTTAGAGCTCTTTCACATCACACCGCCCATAGCGTGGGCGGTAAAACGCCAATATTTTTAGCGGCGTTTTACCGCCGGATTTGCAGCGCATTTCGGCCGCTAGCGGGATGCTTTTACCCCCCGCTAGTGGCCAAGAAAGGGTTAAAACTGCCGGCAATACACCGCAATAGCTGCGTTTTGCCGGAGGTATTACAGCGCAGCCCCGTTGATTTCAATGGGGAGCAGCGGTGGAGGAGCGGGGTACACACCGCTCCTTCACTGCTCCAAAGAAGCTGCTGGCAGGACTTTTCCCTGACGTCCTGCCAGTGCACCGCTGTAGTGTGAAAGCCCTCGGGCTACAATGCAGGTGTCCCTGTCCATTTGTCTCTCGATCTACAAATTGTATATCAACAAGCGAATCCTGAACCAGAAATTCTACACAATAGAATATTGGCTGATCCAATTGTTCTATCACATTTAGGTAATGGTATATTTATCTATACTTTTTTGAACTTGGGGCTACCTATATGCATATACATACTGAGACCTTTCATGTTTATTTAGGTCCTATTTTTGGCAGCTTTCCTATGACCTCCAATATGGACCGCCCAGCATCAATTCTTGGGTTCTTATCTTGATCCCAATATAGTGGACATAGCTCAATGGGATGGGATGCGAAGTTGCATACCAAATATGGTGTTTAGGTGAGATCACATTTTGGACTTACTTTGATTGTACCATAAACAAGCGTTTCAATATTTTATAGGTTTCTGACCTCTATGCATATTTCATTTTATCTATAATTTCAGACATTATAGATTATGTTTTAGTGTCATGCAGCATGAGTTATATTTATAAATGTATTCATTTTTTATTTATTTTTGTATTCATTTCATTTACAGTTTATCTACTAGATATACCAAACTACTCCTGAAGAAGCTCGTTTTCGGAGCAAAACATGTTGAGTGGTATATTCTATAAGCTCCATAAACTGTATCAAATCTATTAATCAAATGATGTGATTAATTGTTTTTATTCAATATTTTTGTATCACTTTATTGTACACATTATGTAATAAAAATCTTTGTTATTTTTATACTACTTCTTTTTGATATTGTCCCTATTATGGTATATCAGCACCTTGAAAGTCCCTAAGGGCTAGATCCCTTGTCCCTGTCTTTGTTGTTCCATATATATTGGGATGTGGTGCTAAGATTCATCCAGGTTATACCTCCTTTATGTATACTTTGCATGCATTTTACATAAAAAAAAAATTTCTGATACTAGGGCCACACCTCTAAATTATCTGTTCAAGCACTAAATAAAAGCAAATTCTGTAAAAAAAAAATAAAATAAATACATGCAAATTACTTTTCATGTTGTAAACTGCTGCGCAAACTGTTGCCGCTATATAAATCCTGTATAATAATGATGATGAAGACCTATTGTAAGGCTGCATGATATATATCACCTATCACACCAGGAGTGGTATAGTTATGGCACAGGCTGGCATGTACTAGTGATCAATGTCTTGTGGCTGCACTCACTGCAAGACACAGAAATGATCATTTGGAAGCTTCCCATCCGAGGCTCGGCTCAGCTCCCCACAATGCACTAGAGGATTACAATGAGATGAGAAATAATAGGGATTTCGAAGGAAGCCTTAGAACTTGATTGTATACAGTGGCTGCCTGGAAGTCCTTATACACACTGGGAGAAGGTGAAAAGCTTGCAGACAGCTGAGAGATAACATTGAGTTGTGGTGGCAGACCTAGGTGGACCACACTAATTAAAATTCAGTGTGCCCAAGTTGCTATGGTAGCAGCGCGACTCCGAACAAAAGCTTGCTATCAGCAGAGGGAATGCACCCAGCTGATGTGTGTATTTCCACTACATTAAAACGAGAACATTTAACTCCATCTTCTTGGCCGGTGCCACAGTATACTTCAACGGTCTTCACTATTAATATTACTAAAGAAGAACTCGGGCTAATTAAATAGTTGAATATTGTTTTGAAATGAACAGCTGGTAAAATCACAAAATATGATCAATTAACATGGAAATTCAGCCAAACAGCTAAAAACACAATCAAAATACAAGTGTAAAATATGTTACACGCCAATATGTTTTAAAATTTGGAGAGAGAATTTTGAGATGTATGTGTCACTGCACCAGACAAGCACAGCGTTAGTGTGTATGGGGCTTAAGTCCCACCGACCATCAGTTTTTCTGCTGAATTTTTCCTTCAGATTTACCAAAACCATATAATATGAGGTCAAACCTTAGGAGTTTCAATTTGTATGCAATCAGGCAGGCCCTTGCACTACATGGTTTTGGTAAATCTGAAGGAAAAACTCAGAAGAAAAACAGATAGTGTGTATGGGGCTTCATGGCCACACGTAGATCTTTCCTGAGAGGAAGGGTCATGCTCTGCTGATTTTAGTGATGGGCAGCTGCAGTTAGAATGGAGCACAGTCATCTTGGCACAGGAAGGGGCCATCTCCAAACTGTTCCAACAAAGTTGGGAGCATGAACTTGTCCCAAATGTCTTGGTATGCCGACAACTTAAGCGTTTCCTTCAATGGAATTAAGGGGCCAAGCCCAACCCCTGAAAAACAACCCCACACCATAATGCCCCCTCCACCAAATGATTTGGACCAGTGCACAAAGCAAAGTCCATAAAGAAATGGATGAGAAAGTTTCTGCACAGAGTCCTGACCTCAACCCGATAGAACATCATTGGGATGAATTAGAGCAGAGACTGCGAGCCAGGCCTTCTCTCCAACATCAGTGCCTGATCTCACAAATGCGCTTCTGGAAGAATGGTCAAACATTGCCATAGTCCACTCCTAAACCTTGTGGACAGCCTTCCCAAGAGTTGAAGCCGTTTTAGCTGAAAAGGGAGGACCAACTCAATATTGAACCCTACTGTTCAATGAACCCTACGGACTAAGACTGGGATGCCATTAAAGTTCATGTGCGTGTAAAGGCAGGCGTTCCAATACTTTTAACAATATAGTGTATCTATTTAAATTTTTTGCAATGTCGACTAATGTAACTAAATAAATCCATAAAATCCAAATCTGGAATTCAGTTTTATCAGGATCTAGTGGTCACCTCCCAACCTAGTTGGTGGGGAGGACCCTGCCCAATATTTAGTATGGTTAAAGCAGCTGTGCTCCCTTTAATCATTTCCAGAACTTTTTTTCCTGGGCCAAGCATACCTTTGAAAACATACCTCCATGTCTGATGAAGGGTCCCTGCGTGCTCGCAAAACAACAAATATGTTAGTGTGCCAGAGGCATATCTTTTCCATGTTATGTATAGTGATTAGTCAGGATTTGTTGCAGAACCATTCTAACCAATTGGTCTATTCCATTATGGCATGCAAAAAACAATTTATTTGCTTGAGAACACAATGATATACCATGCCAACTGAAAACAATTTTGGAGACAAAAGTATGAAAACAAAGATTTTAATGCATCATGGGACCTGATCCTGATCTCTTTTAAGTTTCAGCCCCTACTCAGCTATGACATGTTAAAAAAGCCATGTGTCACAATGTAACACATGTGATAGAAACATATGAGCACCATGGAAATTTGTGTTTCTTCATGGATCTAAAGCAAAATTTATAACAGGACCACATATTTCATTACCATTTGAGATCTGAACATATGGAGTTTTTTCAAAATAATATATGAAATTTATTACGCAGCTTGGTTATCCTGAAAATAGTGAAGCTTAAAATCTATTGTCCTCACCAGAGCCACTAAAAGCCTGCACCCGTCTGGGCAGAAGGAATTTAATCAGAAACCGCTTTTTTCTAACACAGGAGGAGAAATGAACATCTGGGGAAGCCCATATGAACAGCGGAGGAACATAAAAATAGTAAGCAGACAATACTCTGGTTGGCATAGAACTCAAGTTCCCTCTAATAGGTCTTAACAAAGCAAAACCCCCCCCCTAAAGGACTTTATATGATGCTATCTTTAGTATAAAAAATGATATCAGCAGCAGCATATAGACTTAGGCAGGCCATACATTATCCAAGCATATACATACAGTATAGAGGTTGACCGCACTCAAAATCGGCAGGAAAAACTTGAACTTTATAGCATAAACTCCAAGTACAAAATATGTCATACAAAATGACAGCAGTGATGGTAAATGCGTGTATCCATCTATATATTTCTTGATAAGAAATATAAGAACTAATTTTATTATATATATATATATATATATATATATATATATATATATATATATATATATATATATATATATAATATTTATATATCAATTTATAAATGTAACATGTTTATGACAGATTTACCTACATAAACTTTTAATTTATTATGGATACTCCTGTGCAATTGGCTTGCATTTATATATATATAGATGTTGTATTTTTTGTTATTTCCTTGTATTTTAATATTTTTTTCATTTTGTCCATTTTTCTGTTTTGGATTTTGTATTTATTTGTGTTGGTATTACTGCAACTTAGGAAGACAGGTGGAACACTGGTTTAGATGCAGCTGAACTTGAAAGTATTTAAGGAGAATAATGGCAGGTGTGTATCTGTGTTATGACTAAGCGCAAGCTGCGTGAAACATGTTCACCATCACTGCTGTCATCCTGCATCTTGGATCTGTGATGCTTTTGTACTTGGATTTGTATACAATAAAGTTCACGTGTGGTCAACTTCTATATGTCTACAATTGGATTGTTTTAATCATGGATCGAACTGGCACCTTGTTGCACAGATCGGGGGTTAATATAAAAACGTAACAATTAAAGTTGCATTCTAGTCCAGCATAAAAAATTTTAACCATCACCAGGAGGCCATAGTTTCTATCTAAATATAAAAAAAATAAACATTTTAATTAAAGTTGTAAAAAAAAAAAAAAAAAAATTAGATTATATATATATATATATATATATAATCTATCTAAATATACACACACATATACATACATACATATATATATATATATATATATATATATATATATATATATACATATATATACACACACAAAGTCTACACACCCCAGTTAAAATGTCAGGTTTCTGTGATGTAAAAAAAAATGAGACTTCAGAACTTTTTACACCTTTAGGCCCCTTTCACACTGAGGGGCTTCTAAACCGCCAATAAAATTTCAGGCCCTTTTGAAGAGCATTCCATTCATTTCAATTGAGGGGGGGGGGCTTTTTTTAGTGTGAAAGCTCCTGAAAAGCGCCTCAGTGTGAAAGGGGTCTTAATGTGACCTATAAACTGTACAACAACCTGAAATCTTTTAGGTGAAGGGAAGTAAAAATAAAAAAATAAAATATTATGGTTGCATAAGTGTGCATGCCCTTAAATACTTTGTTGAAGTACCTTTTGATTTTATTCCAGCACTCAGTCTTTTGGTGTCTGAGTCTATCAGCATGGCACATCTTGACTTGGCAAAAACACTCCAAATCTGTCAGATTGTGAGGGCATCTCCTGTGCACAGCCCTCTTCAGATCACCCCACAGATTTTCAATCGGATTCAGGTCGGGGCTCTGGCTGGGCCATTCCAAAACTTTAATCTTCTTCTGGTGAAGCCATGCCTTTGTTGATTTGGATGTATGCTTTGGATCGTTGTCATGCTGAAAGATGAAGTTCCTCTTTATGTTCAGCTTTCTAGCAGAAGACTAAAGGTTTTGTGCCAATATTGACTGGTATTTGGAACGGTTTATAATCCCCTCTACCTTGACTAAACAGCCCTAAAGCATGATGCTGCCACCACCATGCTTCACTATGGGTATGGTGTTTCTTTTGGTGATGTGCAGTGTTGTTTTTGCACAAAACAGATCTTTTGGAATTATGGCCAAAAAGTTCAAACTTGGTTTCATCAGACCATAACACATTTTCCCACATGCTTTTGGGAGACTTCAGATGTGCTTTTGCAAAATTTAGCTGGGCTTGGACGCTTTTCTTAATGAGAAAAGGCTTCTGTCTTGTCACTCTAGCCCATAACCGAGACATATGAAGAATACGGGAGATTGTTGTCACATGTTCCACACAGCCAGTACTTGCCAGATATTCCTGCAGCTCCTTTAATGTTGCTGTAGGCCTCTTGGCGGCCTCCCTGACAATTTTTCTTCTCGTCTTTTCATCAATGTTGGAGGGACATCCAGTTCTTGGTAATGTCACTGTTGTGCCATATTTTCTCCACTTGATGATGACCGTCTTTCACTGTGTTCCATGGTATATCTAATGCCTTGGAAATAATTTTGTACCCTTCTCCTGACTGAGATCTTTTACAATGAGATCCTTCTGATGCTTTGGAAGCTCTGTGGACCATGGCTTTTGCTGTAGGATGCGACTAAGAAAATGTCAGGAAAGACCTACTAGAAAAGCTGAACTTTATTTGGGGTTAAACAGAGGCACTTTAAATGATGGCAGGTATGTACTGACTCCTATTTACCATGAGTTTGAATGTGATTGCTAAATTCTGAATACAGCTACATCCCCAGTTATAAAAGGGTGTGCAGAATTATGCAACCCCATTATTTTTTTTTTTTTATTTTTGTTTACCAACCCTAAAATATTTCAGTTTGTTTTTCAATTGAGTTGAACAGTTTATAGGTCACATTAAAAGGTGGGTAAAGTTCTGAAATGACTTCAGTGAAAGGTGGTTCTACAAAAGTATTGGCTTAGGGGGGCTGAATACAAATACTTGCCTATATATATATATATATATATATATATATATATATATATATATATATATATATATATATATATATATATATATATATATGCCCTGTCCTCCTGTTCTTCCTAGATGCTGAAGCCTACAAAGAATCACGTGATGAGATACTGACCCACGCCCAAAAATAAGAGGTAACCTCTCCAAGTCCAGCTGCAGTACACCATATTAAACAGACTAAATTCAAATGACATTATGACTTGGGATGAAATGTTTACTGGACAGTGTTATGGCTGATTTGACGTGTTGCTTGAACTTATTGTTAAAGTGGAATTCCACCCATAAAAATAAACTTTGCAGAAATCAACAGCATTATTGCCTTCAGCACTGTTGCTATGGGGTCCTTTGTATTCTGCCACTTCCACTCTACTGCGCCTGGCATCATTTCCCTTGGCGCCTGTGCTTGCTACTGCTCCTGGGAAATGCTTGTCATCATTTCCCATGAGTCAGTGGGCAGCGCTGAGGGCTTTGTTGCGCCTCGGCGCCTGTGCTCGCTAGTGCTCCTGGGAGATGCTTGTCATCATTTCCCAGGAGCCAGTGGGCACTTCCAAGGGCTTAGTTGCCATCACAACAGGACGGGCACTTCAACGATGACGCCCGTTGTGATAGCAACATCATAAGTGTATAGCGCTGTGAGCCGTACCTCCTGTGCATGCGCAAGAACGGGTGGTGCATGCTGGTCGCTCAGCTGCACTCGACCCAGAAGATAGTGCTTGTGGGCTTCACATACCCACAAGCTATATGGAAATTGCGAAGAACTAGCAATATAACATATCTTCCTCTATGATGTCGGCAATCGAGCGGCGATTCATCAGAGAAACTTAAGTGCTATTAATACGATTTAAAAATAAATAAATAAATTTAACAGTTGGAACTCTGCTTTAACTTACGTCTATCCTTGCAAGATATAAAGAAAATGATGGGGCGAGCTAGATTCACACTAAAAGTTTTTTCCCCTCCTCAACTTTCCCACAAATTAACATCTGCATAGGAGCTAGTTACCAACAAGCCTCAAAAACATATCAGATGTTTGATATAAAGGAAAAGAAAGGTTAAAAATAGTATCCTATGGTTTCGATCAATGATTATCTAGGATAAATGATTGAGGTGAGATTTTTAGTTTGTAAAGCTGAATTGCCAAAAGGTTATCTTCTCTCTTGTGTTTCTCACATCAGAATTGCTCACCAAACAATTGCCAGTCTGCTGAGTAAGCAGAGTCTGCAGCTGCCTGGCGTTTTAGCTGGGCAGCATTGGCAGTGGAACAGTTAATGGCAGCAGTCTCTTGATAAAGGAGCTGCCAAGCTTGGCGGCAGCTAAAAATAGGCATGAGTTTGCCATCTGCTTTTCTATTCCTGAGCTGGCAGCAGCTTCACGCTCCGCCAGTGCCAGCCCCCCTGTTGCTAGCTATCCGGCGGCAACAGCAAATAATAGAGCGAGCCGCGGATAATAAGGTGTTCGTCCGAGGTGCTGCAGATCCGATTAATCGACCTTTAAACTCCTCAGTTGCCGCAGCTGGAAAAGTTAAAGAGTCTGATCCAAGAAGTGCTTTACAAAAACGAGGACAGAAGAAAGCCCTATATGTGTATTTTAACCACTTCAGCTCTCATACCTGTATACCTGGCATGGACCACAGGCGTTACTACATTTCCGGTATGGGCCGGTTTATTCAGCAATGACTTTGTCAATACTTAATTTAACATAGTAATACATATATTGTTTTCTTGGGGACAAACTAGGTTTTCTACAGCCAGTATTATCATGCAAAAATATTTTATTTTCAATGTAATCTGCAAACCATAAATATAACAAAATGAAAAAGAAAAGTTTTTTGTATTTGTTTAAAAAAAAAAATAAAAGTAGTCTTAAGCCCCCATACAAACTGTTAGATTTTCTGCATATTTTTATCTTCAGATTTACCAAAACCATGTAGTGCAGTGATGGCAAACCTTGACACTCCAGATGTTTTAGAACTACATTTCCCATGATGCTCATGCACTCTGCGGTGTAGTTGAGCATCATGGGATATGTAGTTTCAAAACATCTGGAGTGCCAAGGTTCGCCATCACTGATGTAGTGCAAAGGCCTGCCTGATTGTATACAAATTGAAACTGTTAAGGTTTGACCTCATATTATATGGTTTTGGTAAATCTGAAGACAAAAATCTGCAGAAAATCTAATCGTGTGTATGGGGATTAATGCCGGCCATACACGGTTCGAATTTCGAAAGAATTTTCTTTCGAAAATCGTATCTAAGAATTTTCGTATGAATTTCGCACCATTAGTGGGCTGCAGCAACAGCCGATTTTCGTGCGGAAATAAAATTTGAGGAATTGGACATGTTGGAAATTTTTAGAAAAACAAACGATTTTCTAATCAATGATGGGAGAATCGTGCGAGAAACGTAATAAGAAAAGAAAATGTACGGAGATAAAAGAAAATGTACGGAGAGAAAAGAAGATTCCCAGCCAAGAAAATTATTTTCTGTAGCAACATGAGATGAAATTGAAGGCTTGGTCGGCCAAATTTCGAAAATCAATGGTGGCATCATCGGATCACAAAAGAAACAAATTTTCTGATTTTGAAAAGAAAATTCGTTCGAAATTCGACCGTGTATGGCCTGCATAACTAAGTAAAAAAAAAAAAAATTGTCATTTAACATTACATTTAATAATGTTTACATTGCTAAAGTATGAAAAAGCTGTTTGGAAAAAAACAAAACAAAAAAAAAATGCAGAGGTGATCAAATACCACCAAAAGAAAGCTCTATTTGTGGGAAAAAAAGGACACAAATTTTGTTTGGGTACAGCATTGCATGACCATGCCATTGTCAGTTAAAGTGACATAATGCCAAATTTTAAAAAGTGCTCTGGTCAGGAAGGGGGTAAAATCTTCCAGGGCTGAAGTGGTTAATGTGTATTTTTTCAGGAAAAACTAGCATTTGATAAATTGCTGCACAAATATCGTGTGACATAAAACATTGCAACACCCACCATTTTATTTTCCAGGGACTTTGCATTCAGAAAATATATATTTGTATATTATGTCTTTTTTTTTTAGCAAAGAATATGAGAAATGTCAGAATTTACCTGGCTTTGAAGTGGTTAAAGTCCACCTCGATAAAAAGCAAAAATACCCCTTTGCAGTGGGGATGCCCGTTCAGGTCTAGAGGGCAAGAAAAGCAGATGGTGGACTCTCCTCAAAGCTCTGGCGGTGGACTGTTCCCAGGTGACCTCAGATCCATTGCAGGGCTATGGATCCTGCATCAGTCTTGATTATATAGGGGCATCCCACCATTGGGGCATAGGGGGGAAGATGCAGCAAAGGTTAGTCTTGCAGCATAGTGGAGCCTGTGGGGGAGGAGCATCGCGAAAGTAAAACAGATTTTTCCAGCTCCATAGATGTAAATTAGCAGTTTACCCTTGCAGTGCTGGGGCAGCCCCAATGGAAGAAAGGATTTTTACTTTTCTTAGAGTTCAGCTTTATTGTAACTGGGATTCAGTTATGATTTGGATTTATTCCCTAATGCCGATCCTTCCAAATCTGCCATCTAAATGGTGTGTACATTATACCAATCCCTACAAAGCAGCATCTGGTGTAGTTTTCCTATAGATAGTTCATTGGGGCTTTAGTAGTGATTTTGCTCAACAAAAATATCTTAATTCTAGTGGACAAGAAACAAAAACGATCACCAAGGTCAGCACCAGCTATAGATAATAGAAAGTAATGACACAATTAACCCAACACAGAAGTGACCATTGTGGCTATGCTGGAGGCAAAAATTACAACGTTTAAATATAGTAATAAAGACTACGATAGGCTTTTATTTCAACAAAGTATTTCTCCCACTCTTTAAAACAACCTCCACTCTGTGACTCAAATACTCATTAGTGATTGTCTGCGAAGTTGCAGTTAAAATATAACTTTATAGAGATTTATAGTACAGCTCTGGGGGTGGATAGTAATTGAAAACTCTACCACGCTGGTGTCTTAATTCCAGGAATACAACAGTCAAAGCAATTTTGAAGGGTACCTCTCGCCCCCAGACAAGTCAACTCTTGATGAAATAATAAATGGCATCTGAGCCAATATTTTTCTGTATATTTTAGGGCAATCTTTCTCAACAAGAGTTAAATGAAACCCTAAGATTTTGCCAGAGTTTGCTTGAGGTCTCTTAAGCAGCATCAAAGTGGCATCCTACCAACAACTACCAATGTTAGGAGCACAATATTCCACTGTTGGCTGATGTCTAGGAGCCAGTCTAGGCTCTGCAGGGTCCCCCCGACATTATGTGGGCAGCTGCTTAGATGCCTGACTGGCAGCTGTCTCAGCCTCTCAGGGCGCCGCTGAGAGCATGAGCCAGCTGCTCCTGCCCCCTCCACAGTCTGGTGCTCTAGGAAAAGAGCTGTAGGAACAAAGCACAGAGCGGTGACTGACAGTCACCGCTCTGTGCTCAGAGCGGACTCGAGAGCTGAACAATCAGCAGTCTCTGATCACTTAGTTCTCAGTGTAGAGCAGTTGGGGGACAGCTACAGCACTGATCCAAGCCCTTATCTCTAAACAAGGGGGTATGTCCCCCAAAACAAATCAGCTTTTCAACACAATGGTGCATCAGGTCATGCAATACCTGCACTGGATCGCGATTTGGTGTATACAATGATTTTATTTGCTCTACCTTTGCAATTGATTTGGCCTTTTTGTTCTCACATTAATAAACTCTGGTAATGCATACACCTTTGCACCGTCCCGTGTGCCTTCTTACAGTTATATACTAGATCCCCCATCTGAGGAGGGCTGCGCCGATGAAGCATGCCAGAAGTATTTTTGACTGCTGATGATCCACCTATAATTGAAACTGTATGATAGAACTGAGTGCCAGAGGTGTTTGAATGTAAATTATGTTTTCTAGCAAAAACTCATCTACATGCTTCTTTAGCAAACTCTCAAAAGTCATCCTGACTACAGAAATGAAGCTTACAGGTCTGTAGTTACCTGGTAAAGCTTTGGATTCCCTTTTAAAAAAAACAGGTGCCACATTGCATCAATCTATTGGTACCAAGACAGACATCAGAGAGTGTGCGAAAAACTGGAAACAATGACTTTCAAATAAAGCTCAACTCTTTCAGGACACATGGGTGAACATTATCTGGTCCAGATCCTTTATTCACCTTTTTTGTCTGTTTCTAGACCATCTGAAGCTGTGACTCTACCATCCCCATTATGAACTTGAGCGTCACCATTTTCCTTTATATACATAGAGCTGAAGAAAGTATTTGGATATATTTGAGAAAAAGACCTGGATAGATTGGTCTTCTCTTTGTGCCCATTCACCAACTCTTATCTTGCAATGGGCCCACATGCTCGGATATGATCTTTTTACTGTTAATATATTTAAATACTTTTTGGGGGGTTATTTTACTTTTTTTTGCAATCTATCATTCATTTTGAATTTTGTTATATTCTTTTTAACATTGAAATTAGGAAATTGGTCCCTTTTCTTATTCTTTATGGCTTTTTTTAACAAGAAACCAAAGCATGATGGGAGTGGAAGGGGGAATGTTGGCTACAGCGTGATCATGCTTCCCGCACGCCCCAAGCAGCGCAAATCAGCAGTGCCCACCAGTGATGCCTGTCAGTGCCCACCAGTGACGCCTGTCAGTGCCCACCAGTGACGCCTGTCAGTGCCCACCAGTGACGCTTGTCAGTTCACAACAGTGAAGGAGAAGAATTACTTATTTACAAACTTTTAACACAGAAACTAAAGTAAAACACTTTTCGTTTTTTTCAAAATTTTCTGAAAAAAAAAAGAAAGCTCTGTCTAAAAAAAAATTATAAAAATTGGAGTGCCGTATTGGATGTGCTCCCAATTGTCATCTAAATTGCGACAGCACTGAAAGCTGAAAATTGGCCAGGGCAGGAAGGGGGTCCAAGTGACCAGTAGGCAAGTAGTTAATGATTAAAAAAACCCTCACAATACTGTGACAGCAAAATGGTAATCTTACTATGGTGCTGCATTATAGTACTGAATTTGTCACTGCAATGCTCAATAGAATATTTCAGTGATGAATGTAAAGTCACAATGCTGGCGAGAACATCCAAATATCGTATGTGGCAAGTTTGATTATAAAATAAATTTCTCCTTCACCCCTCAGTATACGGATCACTTTAAAACGTATTCAGATAAACATTAACAAAAAAGCAATACATGATAATTAGCGAGTCAGCAATTATCTTTAATTGTAATCCAATAGAAAGTCATTCAAATTTTTAAAATGACATATTGTTCAAAGTCATTTTCACCTGCAGCCTAAAGTCTGATTGGTGGCTGCACTAACAAGACTGAATTGTTCTAAAGACAAATTTTGATGCAGGCTGTGCTAAAATAAGGTGGACTTTAACCATTTGCTGTCCAGGGCATTTTTTTATACACAATATCAGCAGTTTTGTCAGAAAATTATTAGACCTGCCAAACATTATATCATTTCTGAAAGCAGAGGCCTTGAAGAATAAAAGAATGGCTTGCTGAAATTATTTGTCACGCGCTATTTGTTCAGCTGCTTATCAAACACATTTTCAGGGAAAAAAACAAAAATGACTTTTAGTGAGCGCAAACACAATATACTTGTAATATCTGAATGTTGGTATATAAAATGTTGGTATATATAAAAAAAAAAAAAGTGCAGCATCATGTAAATAGATAAAAATTTCAAGACTCATAACTGAAATGGTGACAAATTACAGTAAATAAAAATTTCATAGGTGATGCGTTAAAAACCTTTACAGGTTATCATTGTAAATAAGGGGTCCACTTTTTTGGGGGAAAAAAAAGCAACAAAAAAAAAATAATATAGCATATACAATTGCGACACGAGTCATATTGTAACTGAATGTTTTAAAAAAATTACTTTTCCTTTCCAATCTGCACCACTGTCATTTTTTGTAAAATGCCATGCAATATGACTACCTTTAGACATTATGTACACAGAAAATGTACAGAACGCCCCCAGATATGTCATTTATTGCTTGTGTGATTGGCTTATGGATTTTCCCAGAAGTCTGCACTAAGATACAAGTCAGGATTTGGGCATCCCCTGCAACAAAAACGTCATTTTTGGTGAGATACTTCCAAAGGGAAATAACATCAAAAAGGATGCATATCTTGTCACTTTCCTCAGAGCTCTGCAGGTGCAGCAGCTGATGAATAATTACAAAATGACTCCCATACAGACTCACTTTGCACATGGACACAAACAGCTATGTCTTCAGATTCATAAAAATTAGGAATCTGCAACAAAGTTTGTTAAAATTCCTGCAATGTACACAGATCACCCAGAGGGGAATGCTTTTTTTCTCAACAATAGTGGAGTTACTCTTTAAGAGATCTCCTCTAACTGATGGTACAAAAGGAAGAGCACAAAGTGGACAGAGACCTCCCCAGCAGGACATAGACAGCAAAAAATGATAAAATATGGAAGGGTTCAAATTCCTATCTAAAACAAAAACTAACAAAACAAAAACCTGTTTTACCTATAGTTATACTATTGTGCCTATTTTACAAAAAAAGAAAAAGGGTATGTGGTATCCTCATCCTTAATATATTGACTACAGAAAGATTTTTTGGGAAGACGACAAGAGATTATACATGGAACATCATAACCATGATTCACCTACAAGTCACCCAACAGAATGATGGACTATCTTGATACCAGTTTTATATAAAATACAAATATTTATTATTGATTATAAAAAGTTTTTTTTACCAAAGTACAAAGGGGGGGGGGGGAAAAGAAAAAAAGAGGTTTTTTATACATGCATAAATAAATACATATATATTGTAGCTATAACATAGACAAGGTTTGTTACAACAGTATTTTGTGTCCAATACGGTCGTTGGTTTCTCTACTAGTTTCGCGACTACTCTGTCGCTTCTTCAGGAGACCTTGTTTGTCTAGAATAGAATTTATCACTAATTATTCAACGATAACATAGATACAACACATATTTTTCAGGGTATTTGATGTATTTTTTACAGAAGGGTAGAGGTTTTTTACAAACACTAAATGTGCAGCTCACCACCGTATGGATAACTCAGGACATCTGGAATTCGGGCAGTCCATGCCACGCCAGGCAGTGACCACCCTTTGGGGCGGACACGGGAGGTTTTAAAGTCAGCTACAAAACAACAATCAAGAGTGTCTAAGCATTAGAAGTATATATACATATATATAAATATGTAAATAGGTTATATTGCTGAGGCATAAATGTTTGTGTCACATTATAGATGTAGAAAACTACATACCCGTATAGCCAAATGCCTTAGAGATGATGCAGCATAAGTAAATATTGCGGTTCTTTCATTAAGTACTAAGGCTCAGGTAGTGCGCCAGGAAACACATTTAGGAGAATATACATGTGCTGGATCCAATATGTATGGATATTACACCTCTTTCAGGAGGGGGTCCAAAGATTTTGCCCAGTCAATCCAAAGTGTATATTATTAGCCTAATGAGGAAATTATTACCATCAGCCGGCCATCTATATATATGTATTACAACTAGAATGCCCAGAATATATGAAAGCTCATACCTATTAGTAACCTTCATCTTGCATTCCTCAGACCAGGTGATAAATCCGGTCAGAGGCTCTGTGTCCTCCGTTTTGTCCGCTGTAAGAGAGCGCCATGATGGCGCTCTTTTAACCTCCAACCCGGCGGCGTCAGAGATCCGGCGCAAGCGCCGGGCTATGACGTCGCCGGGTCCGCCGCTCCTACTGCGCGTGCGCCAGCACCGTGGCGACGCACAGCAGCGATGGTCACCAAGGAAACCTCAGTGAGTCATCGCTAAAGCGGACCCGATCCCACCCATTGCTATGGGGGCCTATCAGGGCCGCCGGAGAGGCGCGTGCCCGCCCCTGGGAGTCTCCTCCCATCCTCCATATTGTGCCTGGACATCACACGGTTTAGATATTGCACACCTCGTTTTTAAATGTAAAACAATGCATATAAGCAGATAAATGAGCAGAAAAAGATAACTTTACAACTATAAACATTGGCTACATTTTTACACACATGTCATAATATATGTAAACTCTCACCATTACTTCAACTTATCTGTGGAAAGATACAAACAAGTTTAATAATAATTCAATATATAAATGGATCGCATGAGGTGCTTAAGGCAACAGGGACAGTTAGTCCATATAGTATACCGTTAGCCTGCACCAAAAGAATTTTTTTATTATTTATTTTGGGATGTCAAGGACGGAAAGCACCGGGGTAGGCTCAAAGGGTACCTAACAGATTAGAGGACTGGGATGAGCAGTGGAACTTATATGATAACTAAAAATGCAAAGGGCAAGTGAAAAAACAGTTTGTTTTCCATATATTTCTTGTTTTTATTATTATTTGAGAAAGTATTTATATGTTTTTGTTTCGTTCAATCCTGGCGGGACCAGAGCGTCTAAGCGTTCTATCCATAGGGTTTCTCGTTTTAGAATTTCTCTATCCCAGTCCCCACCCCGGGTGTCCTCATGGATCACTTCAAGTATAAAGAATTTTACCACTTGGGGCTGGTACCTATGGTGAATACCTATATGGCGACCAACTGCGGTAAGCTTACCGCCCGATGAGTAGTAAAGATGGTCGCCTATACGTTGGCGAAACTCTCTAATGGTTTTGCCTACGTAAAATGCCCCACAAGCGCATATCATTATGTATACAACACCCTTTGTGTCACAGCTGGCATGGAACATTGGAGTAAAAGCCTCTCCATTTGGGAGACTATATGTAGTAGCCTCTAAGATCCAGGGACATCTAGAACAGTCACCACAGGGATGAGTACCTCGTGGACCCTGCCGGTTTGATACGGAAGTTTGATAGTGGCTTTTAGTAAGTTTGTCCCCAAGAGTGGCTGCTCTTTTAAAAACCAGTTCTGGGGTTTGTCTAATATATTTGTTCAAAGTATGGTGATCTGTTAAGAAGTGCCAATGTTGTGATAGGATGTTTCTAAGGGTATTGTGGTGTGCAGAATATTTTGTGATAATCTTAACTGTAGGGGGGTGAGTTGGTCTGGGAGGGCCATAAAGTAGAGACTCCCGTGTGCGCCCATAGGCTTTATTGAATGCTTTTCTCAAAATAGATCGTGAGTAGCCTCTGTTAAGGAGGCGCTCCTGTAGATTCTTTGCTTGAACAAGAAAATTTTGGTCAGTTGTACAATTTCTTCTTGCTCGTAGATATTGAGCATATGGAATGCTACGTATTAGAGGGCGGGGATGCGAACTTTTAGCGTGTAATAAAGTGTTTCCAGATGATGGCTTGCGATAGAGGTCAGTGATTAATCTTCCAGAGTTGTCTTTAGTGATGTTAAGGTCCAAAAAGGCAATTCTGGTTAAGTGGTATACATAAGTAAATTTTAAATTGAATGTGTTAACATTCAGTTTTTCCACAAATGTTTCCAAAGTCTGGACAGTACCTGTCCAGACGATTAGAAGATCATCTATAAACCTGTACCAGAGAAGAACACAGTCTAAATAAGTTTGTAGAGATTCATTAGTAAACACTGATTGCTCCCACCCGCCCAGATATAGGTTTGCGTAAGAGGGTGCACAAGCTGTCCCCATGGCCACGCCCTGAGTTTGCAAATAAATTTGATCATTAAATGTAAAGAAATTTTTGCTTAGGATGAAATCTAGAAGTTGCAGTATGAAATCATTTAGAGGCCAGGTTGTATGATCTTGTTTTTTGAGGAAAGTGCTGGCCATCCGGACGCCCTGCTCGTGGGGGATGCTGGAGTATAGGGCCTCCACATCTAATGCCACGAGGAGGGCGTCCGGAGGGACCAGCACATCCTCAAGGTGCCGTAGAAGGTCAGTAGTGTCCTTTATATATGAGGGTAGACTCATAACATGGGGAATCAAATATGAGTCGATTAGTCTACTTGCGTTTTCTGTTAAGGAGCCCATTCCTGAGACTATTGGACGTCCCGGGGGATTCTTTTCATCCTTATGTATTTTTGGGAGTGCGTAAAATGTCGGCATACGGGGTTTGGCTGTATTTATATATTTTAACGTTTCACTATCTATTAGTCCTTTTTCATATGCCCCTATAACTAGGGATCTAAACTCAGTTGTAAACAATTCGACTTTTGAGGATTCTAGTGGGGTGTACCATGCCCGATTACTTAAGATTTTATGGCACATTAGTTTATATTGTTGATGGGTCATTATCACTAAATTACCCCCTTTATCTGATTTTTTGATGATAATTTCAGAATTTTTTTGTAGCTTTTTTAATGCCCGTTTTTGTCTATGATTTAAATTAGTATAGGTATCCGGCCAATCCTGTTTTTTCAGCGATTTGATTACTGCAGTCAAAAAGGCCCAAATCGTGGGGCATGTCATAAGATCAGGGAATGCTCGCGAATTTAATTTAAAAATATTTTTTTGTAGCTGGGTACTTCCCGTAGGAAGTTGGGACACAGGTACAGGAGTTGATGAGGCCTCCAAAGTTGTCTCAACTTCAACTTGTCCCTCATCGTATAGCAACATAAGGTCACGTAGGGCTCTAAATTCTTGCATAGAGTAGTCCTTAGTTTTTTCTGCTAGTTCTTTTTCTAAATTTAGATTCCGTCTGTCTTTATCGTATATAAATTTGTAAGTTAAATTCCGAGCAAAGAGATATATGTCTTTAATTGTTTCATAGACATTAATGGGTTCAGATGGACTGAACCCAAGTCCCAATTGAAGAACTGACTTTTCATCATGGGTCAAAGGGTAAGGGGTAAGGTTTATGATATTTAAGTTCTTCGTCTGAGAGTTGATTTTAGAATGATTTGCATCTAATGGGGTAGAGGAGTTCTTAGCATAAATGCATCTAGACTCCCTCGTCGGTGTGGGTCGGGTGTGGCCGGAGGAAAAAAACCACTAGGGTTTGAAGGTGCGGCCTGTGTGTGCAATATTTTTGGAATAATATTGTGCAGGGTCGATATTTGTGTGCTAGTGCTTTGACCATGTGAATCTACGTGTGCTGGTGAAATTGTTTTAGCGGTTTTACCCGTTTTCTTGCCTTTTTTGGAGTCCTTCGCTGGATGGCCTCCACCAGTGAGTGATCTCTTACGGGGGGGACCCGGTGCGCGTAAATTCACATTAGTGACCTGTGAAGAGAGAGATGAGACTGAAGAATCAGATTCAGTGTAATCCATAGTAGCGAGTGTTTCTTTAGGTGTTCGTGTCCGTGGGAATTTTCTTCTTATTAATTTATTGCCCCATTTGTAGGCATAGCCTTCAGAAAAGGCAAGCTTGTCCTGGACAAATTTGCCTTGCTTTTTGACAATAATCTCTCTGTTTAGTATTTCTATACGTTCCCTGACCTCTTTCCATTTTTCCCTAAAGGTGGGTGATTCCATAGTTTTAGAGAATTGTTCATTGAGGCGTTCAATTTCCCCATCTAGAGAAGCCATATCTGCATGGTATTGTATCGTTAATTTAGTCATTAGTTCTAAACTACATCTGGTTAATATGTTCTCCCAGTCTTTTTTAAAATCAGGAGATGGATCTTTAATAGTCGGAAAAATTTGAATCCGAAGACCAAGTGGGCAAATTTCTTCTCTAATGTATTGTTCGAAATACTGTGTATGCCAATGCAGATGTGACTTCTTCTTAAGCAAACCAAACATCCTTTCCAAAAATATTTTTGTTTCATCCTCAATTTTGTAGTTTGTTAAACAGCCTGTTTTAATAGATAACATAAATTCCGACCAATCAGAACCTACCATGTCCATCATGCTGCTGGTCCTCTGAGCCTAAACACAGGCCGCCAATTATGACACCTTGAAAAAAGCTGTTTGGTGAGATTAGTAGTTGTGAGGTTTTATAACTCACTAGTGGCCAAATAATTTATAAAAAATGGTTATAAGGCACCAAAAAATTGCCGGAAAAAATCCGAACAGAGAATCGGACACAAATATGTCCTGGGTGTATTATCCACCCTATAAAGATAGTTATACTATTGTGCCTATTTTACAAAAAAAGAAAAAGGGTATGTGGTATCCTCATCCTTAATATATTGACTACAGAAAGATTTTTTGGGAAGACGACAAGAGATTATACATGGAACATCATAACCATGATTCACCTACAAGTCACCCAACAGAATGATGGACTATCTTGATACCAGTTTTATATAAAATACAAATATTTATTATTGATTATAAAAAGTTTTTTTTACCAAAGTACAAAGGGGGGGGGGGGAAAAGAAAAAAAGAGGTTTTTTATACATGCATAAATAAATACATATATATTGTAGCTATAACATAGACAAGGTTTGTTACAACAGTATTTTGTGTCCAATACGGTCCAATACTGCTCATTTATCTGCTTATATGCATTGTTTTACATTTAAAAACGAGGTGTGCAATATCTAAACCGTGTGATGTCCAGGCACAATATGGAGGATGGGAGGAGACTCCCAGGGGCGGGCACGCGCCTCTCCGGCGGCCCTGATAGGCCCCCATAGCAATGGGTGGGATCGGGTCCGCTTTAGCGATGACTCACTGAGGTTTCCTTGGTGACCATCGCTGCTGTGCGTCGCCACGGTGCTGGCGCACGCGCAGTAGGAGCGGCGGACCCGGCGACGTCATAGCCCGGCGCTTGCGCCGGATCTCTGACGCCGCCGGGTTGGAGGTTAAAAGAGCGCCATCATGGCGCTCTCTTACAGCGGACAAAACGGAGGACACAGAGCCTCTGACCGGATTTATCACCTGGTCTGAGGAATGCAAGATGAAGGTTACTAATAGGTATGAGCTTTCATATATTCTGGGCATTCTAGTTGTAATACATATATATAGATGGCCGGCTGATGGTAATAATTTCCTCATTAGGCTAATAATATACACTTTGGATTGACTGGGCAAAATCTTTGGACCCCCTCCTGAAAGAGGTGTAATATCCATACATATTGGATCCAGCACATGTATATTCTCCTAAATGTGTTTCCTGGCGCACTACCTGAGCCTTAGTACTTAATGAAAGAACCGCAATATTTACTTATGCTGCATCATCTCTAAGGCATTTGGCTATACGGGTATGTAGTTTTCTACATCTATAATGTGACACAAACATTTATGCCTCAGCAATATAACCTATTTACATATTTATATATATGTATATATACTTCTAATGCTTAGACACTCTTGATTGTTGTTTTGTAGCTGACTTTAAAACCTCCCGTGTCCGCCCCAAAGGGTGGTCACTGCCTGGCGTGGCATGGACTGCCCGAATTCCAGATGTCCTGAGTTATCCATACGGTGGTGAGCTGCACATTTAGTGTTTGTAAAAAACCTCTACCCTTCTGTAAAAAATACATCAAATACCCTGAAAAATATGTGTTGTATCTATGTTATCGTTGAATAATTAGTGATAAATTCTATTCTAGACAAACAAGGTCTCCTGAAGAAGCGACAGAGTAGTCGCGAAACTAGTAGAGAAACCAACGACCGTATTGGACACAAAATACTGTTGTAACAAACCTTGTCTATGTTATAGCTACAATATATATGTATTTATTTATGCATGTATAAAAAACCTCTTTTTTTCTTTTCCCCCCCCCCCTTTGTACTTTGGTAAAAAAAACTTTTTATAATCAATAATAAATATTTGTATTTTATATAAAACTGGTATCAAGATAGTCCATCATTCTGTTGGGTGACTTGTAGGTGAATCATGGTTATGATGTTCCATGTATAATCTCTTGTCGTCTTCCCAAAAAATCTTTCTGTAGTCAATATATTAAGGATGAGGATACCACATACCCTTTTTCTTTTTTTGTAAAATAGGCACAATAGTATAACTATCTTTATAGGGTGGATAATACACCCAGGACATATTTGTGTCCGATTCTCTGTTCGGATTTTTTCCGGCAATTTTTTGGTGCCTTATAACCATTTTTTATAAATTATTTGGCCACTAGTGAGTTATAAAACCTCACAACTACTAATCTCACCAAACAGCTTTTTTCAAGGTGTCATAATTGGCGGCCTGTGTTTAGGCTCAGAGGACCAGCAGCATGATGGACATGGTAGGTTCTGATTGGTCGGAATTTATGTTATCTATTAAAACAGGCTGTTTAACAAACTACAAAATTGAGGATGAAACAAAAATATTTTTGGAAAGGATGTTTGGTTTGCTTAAGAAGAAGTCACATCTGCATTGGCATACACAGTATTTCGAACAATACATTAGAGAAGAAATTTGCCCACTTGGTCTTCGGATTCAAATTTTTCCGACTATTAAAGATCCATCTCCTGATTTTAAAAAAGACTGGGAGAACATATTAACCAGATGTAGTTTAGAACTAATGACTAAATTAACGATACAATACCATGCAGATATGGCTTCTCTAGATGGGGAAATTGAACGCCTCAATGAACAATTCTCTAAAACTATGGAATCACCCACCTTTAGGGAAAAATGGAAAGAGGTCAGGGAACGTATAGAAATACTAAACAGAGAGATTATTGTCAAAAAGCAAGGCAAATTTGTCCAGGACAAGCTTGCCTTTTCTGAAGGCTATGCCTACAAATGGGGCAATAAATTAATAAGAAGAAAATTCCCACGGACACGAACACCTAAAGAAACACTCGCTACTATGGATTACACTGAATCTGATTCTTCAGTCTCATCTCTCTCTTCACAGGTCACTAATGTGAATTTACGCGCACCGGGTCCCCCCCGTAAGAGATCACTCACTGGTGGAGGCCATCCAGCGAAGGACTCCAAAAAAGGCAAGAAAACGGGTAAAACCGCTAAAACAATTTCACCAGCACACGTAGATTCACATGGTCAAAGCACTAGCACACAAATATCGACCCTGCACAATATTATTCCAAAAATATTGCACACACAGGCCGCACCTTCAAACCCTAGTGGTTTTTTTCCTCCGGCCACACCCGACCCACACCGACGAGGGAGTCTAGATGCATTTATGCTAAGAACTCCTCTACCCCATTAGATGCAAATCATTCTAAAATCAACTCTCAGACGAAGAACTTAAATATCATAAACCTTACCCCTTACCCTTTGACCCATGATGAAAAGTCAGTTCTTCAATTGGGACTTGGGTTCAGTCCATCTGAACCCATTAATGTCTATGAAACAATTAAAGACATATATCTCTTTGCTCGGAATTTAACTTACAAATTTATATACGATAAAGACAGACGGAATCTAAATTTAGAAAAAGAACTAGCAGAAAAAACTAAGGACTACTCTATGCAAGAATTTAGAGCCCTACGTGACCTTATGTTGCTATACGATGAGGGACAAGTTGAAGTTGAGACAACTTTGGAGGCCTCATCAACTCCTGTACCTGTGTCCCAACTTCCTACGGGAAGTACCCAGCTACAAAAAAATATTTTTAAATTAAATTCGCGAGCATTCCCTGATCTTATGACATGCCCCACGATTTGGGCCTTTTTGACTGCAGTAATCAAATCGCTGAAAAAACAGGATTGGCCGGATACCTATACTAATTTAAATCATAGACAAAAACGGGCATTAAAAAAGCTACAAAAAAATTCTGAAATTATCATCAAAAAATCAGATAAAGGGGGTAATTTAGTGATAATGACCCATCAACAATATAAACTAATGTGCCATAAAATCTTAAGTAATCGGGCATGGTACACCCCACTAGAATCCTCAAAAGTCGAATTGTTTACAACTGAGTTTAGATCCCTAGTTATAGGGGCATATGAAAAAGGACTAATAGATAGTGAAACGTTAAAATATATAAATACAGCCAAACCCCGTATGCCGACATTTTACGCACTCCCAAAAATACATAAGGATGAAAAGAATCCCCCGGGACGTCCAATAGTCTCAGGAATGGGCTCCTTAACAGAAAACGCAAGTAGACTAATCGACTCATATTTGATTCCCCATGTTATGAGTCTACCCTCATATATAAAGGACACTACTGACCTTCTACGGCACCTTGAGGATGTGCTGGTCCCTCCGGACGCCCTCCTCGTGGCATTAGATGTGGAGGCCCTATACTCCAGCATCCCCCACGAGCAGGGCGTCCGGATGGCCAGCACTTTCCTCAAAAAACAAGATCATACAACCTGGCCTCTAAATGATTTCATACTGCAACTTCTAGATTTCATCCTAAGCAAAAATTTCTTTACATTTAATGATCAAATTTATTTGCAAACTCAGGGCGTGGCCATGGGGACAGCTTGTGCACCCTCTTACGCAAACCTATATCTGGGCGGGTGGGAGCAATCAGTGTTTACTAATGAATCTCTACAAACTTATTTAGACTGTGTTCTTCTCTGGTACAGGTTTATAGATGATCTTCTAATCGTCTGGACAGGTACTGTCCAGACTTTGGAAACATTTGTGGAAAAACTGAATGTTAACACATTCAATTTAAAATTTACTTATGTATACCACTTAACCAGAATTGCCTTTTTGGACCTTAACATCACTAAAGACAACTCTGGAAGATTAATCACTGACCTCTATCGCAAGCCATCATCTGGAAACACTTTATTACACGCTAAAAGTTCGCATCCCCGCCCTCTAATACGTAGCATTCCATATGCTCAATATCTACGAGCAAGAAGAAATTGTACAACTGACCAAAATTTTCTTGTTCAAGCAAAGAATCTACAGGAGCGCCTCCTTAACAGAGGCTACTCACGATCTATTTTGAGAAAAGCATTCAATAAAGCCTATGGGCGCACACGGGAGTCTCTACTTTATGGCCCTCCCAGACCAACTCACCCCCCTACAGTTAAGATTATCACAAAATATTCTGCACACCACAATACCCTTAGAAACATCCTATCACAACATTGGCACTTCTTAACAGATCACCATACTTTGAACAAATATATTAGACAAACCCCAGAACTGGTTTTTAAAAGAGCAGCCACTCTTGGGGACAAACTTACTAAAAGCCACTATCAAACTTCCGTATCAAACCGGCAGGGTCCACGAGGTACTCATCCCTGTGGTGACTGTTCTAGATGTCCCTGGATCTTAGAGGCTACTACATATAGTCTCCCAAATGGAGAGGCTTTTACTCCAATGTTCCATGCCAGCTGTGACACAAAGGGTGTTGTATACATAATGATATGCGCTTGTGGGGCATTTTACGTAGGCAAAACCATTAGAGAGTTTCGCCAACGTATAGGCGACCATCTTTACTACTCATCGGGCGGTAAGCTTACCGCAGTTGGTCGCCATATAGGTATTCACCATAGGTACCAGCCCCAAGTGGTAAAATTCTTTATACTTGAAGTGATCCATGAGGACACCCGGGGTGGGGACTGGGATAGAGAAATTCTAAAACGAGAAACCCTATGGATAGAACGCTTAGACGCTCTGGTCCCGCCAGGATTGAACGAAACAAAAACATATAAATACTTTCTCAAATAATAATAAAAACAAGAAATATATGGAAAACAAACTGTTTTTTCACTTGCCCTTTGCATTTTTAGTTATCATATAAGTTCCACTGCTCATCCCAGTCCTCTAATCTGTTAGGTACCCTTTGAGCCTACCCCGGTGCTTTCCGTCCTTGACATCCCAAAATAAATAATAAAAAAATTCTTTTGGTGCAGGCTAACGGTATACTATATGGACTAACTGTCCCTGTTGCCTTAAGCACCTCATGCGATCCATTTATATATTGAATTATTATTAAACTTGTTTGTATCTTTCCACAGATAAGTTGAAGTAATGGTGAGAGTTTACATATATTATGACATGTGTGTAAAAATGTAGCCAATGTTTATAGTTGTAAAGTTATCTTTTTCTGCTCATTTATCTGCTTATATGCATTGTTTTACATTTAAAAACGAGGTGTGCAATATCTAAACCGTGTGATGTCCAGGCACAATATGGAGGATGGGAGGAGACTCCCAGGGGCGGGCACGCGCCTCTCCGGCGGCCCTGATAGGCCCCCATAGCAATGGGTGGGATCGGGTCCGCTTTAGCGATGACTCACTGAGGTTTCCTTGGTGACCATCGCTGCTGTGCGTCGCCACGGTGCTGGCGCACGCGCAGTAGGAGCGGCGGACCCGGCGACGTCATAGCCCGGCGCTTGCGCCGGATCTCTGACGCCGCCGGGTTGGAGGTTAAAAGAGCGCCATCATGGCGCTCTCTTACAGCGGACAAAACGGAGGACACAGAGCCTCTGACCGGATTTATCACCTGGTCTGAGGAATGCAAGATGAAGGTTACTAATAGGTATGAGCTTTCATATATTCTGGGCATTCTAGTTGTAATACATATATATAGATGGCCGGCTGATGGTAATAATTTCCTCATTAGGCTAATAATATACACTTTGGATTGACTGGGCAAAATCTTTGGACCCCCTCCTGAAAGAGGTGTAATATCCATACATATTGGATCCAGCACATGTATATTCTCCTAAATGTGTTTCCTGGCGCACTACCTGAGCCTTAGTACTTAATGAAAGAACCGCAATATTTACTTATGCTGCATCATCTCTAAGGCATTTGGCTATACGGGTATGTAGTTTTCTACATCTATAATGTGACACAAACATTTATGCCTCAGCAATATAACCTATTTACATATTTATATATATGTATATATACTTCTAATGCTTAGACACTCTTGATTGTTGTTTTGTAGCTGACTTTAAAACCTCCCGTGTCCGCCCCAAAGGGTGGTCACTGCCTGGCGTGGCATGGACTGCCCGAATTCCAGATGTCCTGAGTTATCCATACGGTGGTGAGCTGCACATTTAGTGTTTGTAAAAAACCTCTACCCTTCTGTAAAAAATACATCAAATACCCTGAAAAATATGTGTTGTATCTATGTTATCGTTGAATAATTAGTGATAAATTCTATTCTAGACAAACAAGGTCTCCTGAAGAAGCGACAGAGTAGTCGCGAAACTAGTAGAGAAACCAACGACCGTATTGGACACAAAATACTGTTGTAACAAACCTTGTCTATGTTATAGCTACAATATATATGTATTTATTTATGCATGTATAAAAAACCTCTTTTTTTCTTTTCCCCCCCCCCCTTTGTACTTTGGTAAAAAAAACTTTTTATAATCAATAATAAATATTTGTATTTTATATAAAACTGGTATCAAGATAGTCCATCATTCTGTTGGGTGACTTGTAGGTGAATCATGGTTATGATGTTCCATGTATAATCTCTTGTCGTCTTCCCAAAAAATCTTTCTGTTTTACCTATACATACACTAACGATTTGCTGACCACCGAACGTACAAAAATGTCCTGGCTACAAGTGCTTATAACAAGCTTAAAGAATATGGAACATGTTACATACTTTGAGTGTATCACACCAAAAGAAACATTTTTTTGTTGCAGAGGATGCCCAAAATCTGACTTGTATCCATCAGATGTCTAGCAAAATCAGCATGCCAATCACACAAGCAAGAAATTACATATCTGGGGGTGTTCTGTACGCCAACTCTGTACAGAACACCTCTAGTTAGCCATATTGCATTTCATTTTACAGAAGATTGCAAAGCTGCAGATTGAAAAGGAAAGGTCGTTTTAAAGTGGAGCTCCACCCGATTTTTAATTAATAGCTCCCCAATATTATTTTTATCGATTATATATAAATCAACCATTTTTTATATGTACCTTTTTTTTCTGCAGATCTTTGCCATTTCCGTGTTTGGGGGATTGCGGCTATGAGTGGGGTTGGTGCGGCTATGAGTGGGGTTGGTGCGGCTATTACAACACTTTCTCTGTGCCGCACTGTCTCCTGGGATCCTTTTTTCTTGTTCCCAGGAGTCTGTGCGGAGGCCTGGCACGACTTATCGTGCGATTTAGAACCCTCAAGTGATGTCATTACGACATTCACGTTGAGAGGGCGCTCCTATGTAAATATTACTGCGCATGCGCGAGATGTTAGATAGAATGGGCATGTGGAAATGACTGTGGGCTTCACATGCCGACAGGCAAGATGACAACAATGTAGATGATTTTTACAAAGCGTTCTTAGATTCTAAAAAAGCAATGGGAAAACTCCAAAAACGGGACATGTAAGTAACAAATTTCAAAACGAATTTGTTTATAAATGTCACAAAAAAAAATAAAAAAATAAAACGGAGGCAGTGGAGCACTGCTTTAAATAACAATTACAATTTGACTTGGGTTGCACTTGTATATGCTGAATTATTATTATTTTTTTTTTTATTTGCCAATTTATTTTCTCATGAAAGTGAAGTAACCCTTTAAAGTGAGGGGAATTCCCCTTTAGACAGATGTCACTGTAACATCTACAACTCTTGTTCTTGTGGCAACACTGAGGATTTGGATTCCCCCTCTCTTTTTTAATGATAATGGTCACCAGGACAAACAAGATAAATCTCCCCAACAAGGACACAAGAAGAAAAAAAAAAAAAAAAAAAAAAAAAAAAAACTTGACATGAGATCTAATCCTTCCCCACTCTTTTTTATTTTTATTTTTTTTGGATAGAGTAGAGTAAAGTCTTACATACACTTTAATCAATTTTGGAAATGATTAAAGGGAGCACAGCTGCTGTCCTCCCCACCAACCAGGTTGGGGGGCGACCACTAGATCCTGATAAAACTGAATTCCAGATTTGGATTTTATGGTTTAGTTACATTAGTCGACATTGCAAAAAATGTAAATAGATTCACTATATTGTTAAAACTATTGGGACGCCTGCCTTTACACGCACATGAACTTTAATGGCATCCCAGTCTTAGTCCGTAGGGTTCAATATTCAGTTGGCCCATCCTTTGCAGCTATAACAGCTTTAACTCTTCTGGGAAGGCTGTCCACACTCAAACATTCCCATAGACACACTCCTAAACCTTGTGGACAGTCTTCTCAGAAGGGTTAAAGCTGTTATAGCTGTAAAGGGTGGGCCAACTCAGTATTGATCCTACAGACTAAGACTGGGATGCCATTAAAGTTCATATGCGTGTAAAGGCAGGCGTCCCAATACTTTGTCTTTAAACTGGACTTGGTGTTTGGAGATGTAGAGAGTACCGATATATATGGGGAAATGCATCTGCCAGCAGGATTACTAGGTTAGCCATCCTCTGAGCCTGGAGGGGCCCTCCTGGCAGGTGTATGATTATCACCTCCCCAGGAGTATAGACCCAGCTGTTGTGTGGCATCAAGACAGCCAGTGAACTGCATTCTAATGCTGATAGCAGAGACTCGATATCCAGATGAGGTTGGTGAAACTGTGTTTTCCCAAGCTAAAGACTGTGATGTACATGAAATTCCAAAATTGCAGACCTCCCCAACGTAAGGGTTCAGTCCTCAGCTTTGCACCTATTGTGCCAGTTTATCAAAACTGGAGCATAAAATGGAGCTACGGTAACAAGCAGACAATCAGAAACCTTGCGGAGATAAAATATTCAACAGTATTGATTACCAAGGAAAACATCTCTACTTTGCTCCAATTTTCTTTCTACATCACAAGTTTGACACCAAATGGTTAACATTTAAATAACACTCAAATGTTATTTCTATTAGCAATGTTTTGTGGCTAACAGCTCATTATGAGACTTTTGCAGTCTTATTAAATAAAATGTCTCAAAGCCTTAAAAAAAAAAAAAAAAGGTTTAAGCATACCAACCAATAATAATTTGCATACTTGATAGTTTGCTAGATTGCAAACAGCACAAGTCAACTTTGTTAAAGAGAATGTCCATTTTTTCCCCCCCCAATGATTTCAATTAATTTAAATGAAATAAAGAGATCCCGCTCTATATTTCGTACAATAAAAAACATATGGAGAAGCAAGCGTTAAAAAAAAAAACCAAACAGGACATTTAAATAAATTCCTTCTCTTGGATTCTCTTGAGGGAAGCTGGCCATACACTTATCAATTCCTCCATCCATGCTATATGGCACAGATAGACCAATCTCCTGCTGCTGTCATTGTATTTTGACTTAGACCCCTTTCACACCGAGGGCGTTTTGCAGGTGCTATAGCGTTAGAAATAGCAATCTGCAATCCGCCCTCAAACTGCTGATCCATTGTCTCCAGTGTAAAAGCCCGAGGGCTTTCACACTGGAGTGTTGCGCTGGCAGGATGTCAGGAAAAGTCCTGCCAACAGCTTCTTTGGAGTAGTGTGTTTACCGCTCCTCCACCACTGCTCCCCATTGAAATCAATGGGGCAGTGTTGCAATACCGCTGTCAAAACACTGCTATTGCAGCGTATTGCAGGCGGTTTTAACCCTTTCTCGGCTGCTAGCTGGGGGTAAAAGCGCCCCGCAAGTGGCCGAAATGCTGTGCAAATCTGATGGTAAAACTCTGCTAAAAATAGCTATGGGCGTGGCAGTGTGAAAGCCCTCTTAGAGCCCTGCCATTTAATTGGATGCAGCCACTGTTCAGCTGACAATTTTTCAAAATATTTGAAATTCAGTGTTTGGCCAGCTTTAACATTTGGGCTATACTGCAGCCTACAGGAGGACTGATCAGCATACATATTATATATACTATATAGATAGAGAGAGAGAGATCTCTCTATATAATACAATATATATATATATATATATATATATATATATAAATTCTTGCTTTCATTTATTTCTTTTTGTCCTTTGCAGTTCAGAAAACCAATCACACGAGTTGTGCCATATGTAACAAAAATAAATAAATAATACTGCAGTATTGTCAAAATGATCGGTATTGGACAATCGTGCCTATGGGTACATTTAGGCATTATATTGCTGCCCTAGCTTCTACAGTTAGTTTATTTTTAGGAGCAGTTATTTAAGATATTACATTAGCAAAGTTTGCTGTTTTTTTTGCATGGTATTCGTGTTACACCAATTTACCTTCTTACAACAAATGTGATCACCAACCCATGCCAACGCAGTATTGACCATTGAGTTTTAAATCACTTGCAGGGTAACTCCACTTTCACGGACAAAAAATAAAATAAAAACACAAATAAAAAAAAGATATATATATATATATATATATATATATATATATATATATATATATATATATATATAGCATATTGAATTGCAACACAAGTCCTATTGTAATTGAACGTTATTAAATATTACCTTTCCTTTTCAATCTGTAGCTCTGTAATTTTCAAAAAAAAAGTGCAATGCAATATGGCAGCCTGGAGGTGTTCTGTGCACAGAATGTGTACTAACCACCCCCCAGAAACATAACACTTTGGCGCTTGCTTTCTTGCTTTTCATTTAACAGTTTCTCAGTTTCCTGTTTGGGAGCCACGTCGCACAACCGCGCAATTGTCAGTTAAAGCAATGCAGTGCAGAATCTCAAAAAGTGCTCTGGTCTTTGGCGAGCCAAATGGTCTGGAGCTGAAGCGGTTAAAGCGGAGTTCCGCTTAAATAAAAGAATTTGAAGTCAGCAGCTACAAATACTGCAGCTGCTAACTTTTAATAATCGGACACTTAGCTGTCCTAGGGTCCAGCAATGCGTAGGAACCAAGCCCCGCTATTCTACCCCTCCTCTCTGAGGCGCTGGCATTGTTATTGTGGGCACCTGGCTGTGGCTTCACAGCCGGGCAAGTACTGCACATGCGTGAGCCGTGCCATGACTGGCCAGGCAATCATCTGGGACCTGTGACATGTCCCAGATGATTGCAGAGAGGGAGGGGGTAGAGGTAATCTCCCTTCTGGTGATGTGGTGCTCCGGGAGGAAGTGGGAACTGGAACCCCCTAAAAAGAGGGTATCTGCCCCCCCCCCCTCAAAAAAAAATGACATGCCAAATGTGACCCTTCCCTTAAAGTGGAAGTTCCATTTTTTTGTGGAACTCTGCTTTAATGCAAAGAATGCATTAAGGTAAAAAAAAAAAAACTTGAGGCTATAGAACCACTTTAAGGTGCTCTCTTTTTCTAAAACTTACAAATGGTACCCTCATAACCCTTTCTGAAACAACCCCAATCTTCAATAACTTTCAGCTTCCAGAGCTGATCACTTGGGCATTAAAACTGGATTTATTGATGGTAAATTCCCTTCTTATGACACCTTGAAGCCCCATACACACTATAAGTTTTTCTGCTGAGTTTTTCCTTCAGATTTACCAAAACCATGTAGTATAGGGCCTGCCTGATTGCATACAAATCGAAACTCCTAAGGTTTGACCTCATATTATATGGTTTTGGTAAATCTGAAGGAAAAACTCAGCAGAAAAACTGTATGGGGCTTGAAAATGATATTCCCTTCCCAATAGATATTTCATAAGCTATATTTAATTATGACATGCTTGCTCTGCTCAGTTTTTTACCTCTTTTCACTTACGGAAAGCAAATCTGGAATCTCACCTGCAAAGTGAGTCCTTAATGAAGGTCCATTCAATGGTGTATAAGAGTCGGTTCACACTGACAGGCGACCGGCATCCGACTTCAGCAGCGGCTTGCAAAATGACTTCTGTATAGAAGTCAATGCAAATCACCTGAAGTCGCCCAAAAGTAGTACAGGAACCTTTTTCTAAGTTGGAGGGACTTGCGTCACTCCGATTAGAATGGTTCCATAGTACAGAACGGGACACGACTTGTCAGGCGGCTAAGTCGCCTGACGAGTTACCCCTGTGTGAACCGGCTCTCAGGCTATTCAGCAGCTAATATTATAAGGTCTGGAGAAAATGTAACCTGAGCCTCTCTCCCTTGGATAATGGTGATTGCGATGATATCTGGGACGGTCTATTCTGTTCTTTGATTTTGACCAGAAATCTAATTATACGGTTTAAAATTGATTATGGGTGTTACCTTACTACAGTCAGAGTGGGGAGGTATTGGCTACGCATCTACGGTGTCCCAGATGGTTCTGCTCTTAATACAGACATCCTCCATTTTTGCTGGACTTGTTCTGTTATAAATAACTATTGGGCACAGATCCTGTGCTCCATTTTTAAGGTCATGGCAGTCAGGGTGTCCTAGGAGATTGGTTATTTGTTGGGCCTTGTTGACTTCTTGGCTGCTGTGAAAGTGACCAGAAACTTGCTTAGTATTTTACTTTCTTATGTCAGGAAAGCAATTGTTCTTCACTGGAAATCCCCTTCATCACTGACTCTAGATAGATGGATGTTGACAGTTAATGCTCTTTCAATGCATAAAGCCACGTTCAACAGCAGTTGGTGCCCCTCTGAATTTGATAAAGTATGGTCCCCATGGCTTGAGAACCCCATTACTGCAACTGTGACTTGACTTCCTCTTGTATCCAGATTCAGAGGTAGAGCATGGCTCTACACATTACGATCCTTTGCTAAGCGTTCCCTTTTCTAAACTGAATTTCACTAGGTTTTTCATTGGAGGCTTCCTGTGGGGTGCTGTTGTGGGGCTTGATGTTTGCTCTGTTGTTATACCTTCTCTGTGTGATTATAACATGTTGCCAATAATTTATAGCTTTCTATACTGTGTGAGATCTATATGAGGTCTAGGGAAGTAGTGAACCATCTTATACCTCGATGATGATACCGTCGAGGGTGCGGGGAAAGGGGGGTGGGTGGAGTATAATGGTTTACAATTATAAATTTTGTTTTACAATTTGTTACTTTTTCTGTCTTTCATAGATGGAGTTTGTTTGTAGTTTTGTATTGAACTTTTTTTCTGTTATTTTTGAAAAATCAATAAAGTAGAATTTGTAAAAAAAAAAAAGAAGACAGGGACAAAGTGTTTTCACCCTATAATAGGTGACAACACAGAACAGAACACGGACACATAGCAGTATAATTAAATAATATTTTAAGTAGAGATGCAAATTTTAAAAATAATATTTTTTTTTAACACAATTATTAAGTAATTTGGTTAACACGTACATTAAAAGTAGTCCATTCCAGCTGGAAATTGTGCCTTTTCTAAATTGCAAGGTACATATTACCAATGATCTATAGAGAATATAGAAAGTGACTCAAATCAGGAGGCAGTTCTGACTATGTGAGTAAATGTGGAGGGTGATATAGGAGGAGATTACTCTCCTGTCATCAGCCAGGGATCATGCATGGTTTGTACCCATGTGCTTTATCTCACTGCATACAGTCAGCAACACGTTCATACATGCTGCTTGCTTAGTTTGCTAATTCAATTAACTCCTCCACTAGGGACATCACTGCAACAAAAGCCAGAAGCGGCAACCATGACTAAGTGGCTTGCATTCAGCTTTGTTAGGAGAGAGAACAATCTGCTGGCGCTTCAATTAACTAGCAGCCTTATACTATTAAGATGTGCTGAGCACAACAGTTAATTATTAATAGTACAAGGCATTATAAGGCTTTATTTATATTGTGTGAACCGATTCGAGAGAGCTGTCCGGTCAGAGAATGCTTGCTTAGTCAGCACTTGGAAACTTATTTCCCCTGTGCATGTTAGCAAAGACCACGGGAACAATATCTAGCTGCAAAAATATTACTCATCACAAACTGAGCAGAAGGGTGCAGGTCTGTTTGTAAAAGTAGTTGTAAAAGTTGGTAGTTGGAAAATATTTCCGGTAAGTTGGAAAAGTTGGTCCAAAGGAATTTTCCGACGGAAACAGTTCGATGCAGACCACACACAGTCGGAATATCCGACAAAACGCTCCGATCGGACACATTCCGTCGGAATCTCCGATCATGTGTACAGGGCTTAGGATGTTGGCTGGAGTAGGTTTAGCCCTATAATTTGATTGGAATTGCACTTTAACCATTTCAGTGCCTTGAAAATGTATTCATAACCCTTGACATTTCCCACATTTTGTCATGTTACAACCAAAAAGGTAAATGTATTTTATTTGGATTTTATGTGATAGATCAGCACAAAGTGACACATAATTGTGAAATGAAAGGAAAATGACAAATGGTTTTCCCAAATTTTTTACGAATTAATAATTGAAAAAAGTGTGGCGTGCATTTGTATTCAGCCCCCTTTACTCGGATACCCCCAACTAAAATCTAGTGGAAACAATTGCCTTCAGAAGTCATCCAATTAGTAAATAGAGTCCACCTTTGTCTAATTCAACCTCAGTGTAAATACAACTGTTGTATGATGCCCTCAGAAATTTGTTAGAGAACCTTAGTGAACAAACCACATCATGAAGACCAAGGAAAACACCAGACAGGTCAGGGATAAAGTTGTGGAGAAGTTTAAAGCAGGGTTAGGTTATAAAAAAAATCTCATGCTTTGAACATCTCACAGAGCACAGTTCAATCCATCATGCAAAAATGGAATGAGTATGGCCTAATTACAAACCTACCAAGACATAGGCGTCCACCTAAATCGAAAGGCCAGGCAAGGAGAGGATTAATCAGAGAAGCAGCCAAGAGGCCCATGGTAACTCTGGAGGAGTTCACAGAGATCCAAAACTCAGGTTGGAGAATCTGTCCACAGGACAACTATTAGTCATGCACTCCACAAATCTGGCCTTTATGGAAGAGTGAAAAGAAGAAAGCCATTGCTGAAAGAAAGCCATAACAATTCCCATATTCAATTTGCGAGAAACCATGTGGGGGACACGGCAAACATGTGGAAGAAGGTGCTCTGCTCAGATGAGACCAAAATTTTACTTTTTGGCCTAAAAGCAAAACACCATGCTTTGCGGAAAACTAGCACTGCATATCACTCTGAACACACCATCCCCATAGTGAAACACGATGGTGTCAACATCATGTTGTGGGGATGCTTTTCTTCAACAGCGAAGCTGCTCAGAGTTGATGGGAAGATGGATGGAGCCAAATACAGGGTAATCTTAGACAAAAACCTGTTAGCGTCTACAAAAGACTTGAGACTGGGGCGGAGGTTCACCTTCCAGCAGGACAACGACCCCAAACATACAGCCAGAGATACAATGGAATGGTTTAGATCAAAGCATATTCAGGTGTTAGAATGGGCCAGCCTAAATCCGATTGAGAATCTGTGGCAAGACTTGAAAACATGACTTCACAGAAGCTCTCCATCCAATCTGACAGAGCTTCAGCTATTTTTGCAAAGAAGAAGGGACAAAAATGTCACTCTCTAGATGTACACAACTGGTAGAGACATCCCTAAAAATACTTACAGCTGTAATTGCAGCAAAAGGTGGTTCTACAAAGTTTGGAATGGGGGGGGGGGGGGGGGGGCTGGATACAAATGCATGTCACACTTTTCAGCTATTTGTAAAAAGTGTTTAAAACAATTTATCATTTTCCTTCCACTTCACAATTATGCGCCACTTTGTTTTATTCTATAAACTCCCAATAAAAATACATTTACATTTTTGGTTGTAACGTGACAAAATGTGGAACATTTCAAGGGGTATGAATACTTTTTCAACGCACTATATATCAGATTGCACACTGGCAGCATCCAAATACTGATAGTGCTTGCAAAGGGACACCTTACTAACAAGGGTTATTTAGTAAGGTCAAGATCAAACCATAGTAATTAATCTGCAATCAGCTTGCATCATTCTGACCTTGGTAAACTGAGCAGTGAGTGGTTGCTGCTGGTTTTCATTTTTGGTACATTATCAAGTCTTCATGGCTAGAGGCTTCTCAATATGGAAGAATCAGTTCCATATTTAACCAGGACTACCTACATTGTATTCAGTGTCTCACCAAGATGGCTGATGTGTGTTAATGCCAGCCGGACTAAAAGAAACAATGTAATTCTATTATTGTGGGTGTAATTGCAACTCTTGTATCTTCAAATAAGGTCCGTGAAGACCACACTTTGAACACAAAAACACACGCCTCGTGGAGGTGTTTTTCTTGGAATACTTGTTCTTTCCGAGAAATGCTTTGCCCACACCAATAAGAACTACTTTGTGGATACCACTGGTCATATCACTGTACTGAACAATGACTTAACAAGATGGCTGTCTTAGCTGTCTGCAAATGTCAGGTCCACTTTGAAAGGCGATACCTCAACAGTGCAGATATTAAAATCAAAGCCATCTTCCGTGACTGGAAATTAAAAGCCCAATTTTGCTGTGTGGCAGTGAGAGGAATAAATGTGCACAGGGCCTCGTTACTTCTCTCACTGATTCAATTACCTGATTCCAATTCCAGTCCTCTGGGTGATTTCTCTCCCACAGGCTTTGCTGCCAAGGCTTCCCACTCTCACTAGATCTGGCTCTGTACTCTGCATCCTTGTCCTTATCTCACAATATCAGTGCATAAACTGCCGCCATGCTAAAGCCGAGATAGCAGATACTGATCCAGGGTTTATGTTGTGCCTGCTGCATGTCTTAAAGTGATACTAAAGGATCGTTTTTTTTTTTTTAAACAACAAACATGTCATACTTACCTCCACTGTGCAGCTCGTTTTGCACAGAGTGGCCCCGAACATCCATTTCTGGGGTCCCTCAGCGGCTCCTCCCCGCATTAGATAACCCCCTTGGAGATGCGCTCTCCCGGGGGGTTACCTTGCGGGCACGCTCCTGAGTCCAGCATTCGGCATCCATAGAGGCCAAAAGCAGGACTCGGCCCCACCCTCCCCTGAGTCATTGGATCTGATTGACGACAGTGGGAGCCAATGGCTGCGCTACTATCAATCTATCAAATCAAGAGACGGGAACCCATGGAGAAAGGGACGGCGAGGATGCGCCAACAGAAATTTGGTGGTCAGGTAAGTAAAACGGGGGGGGGGGGGGGGGGGGGGGCTTAGAGGGCCAGTGACTGCAAGAATTTTTTTCACCATAAAGCTTAGGATGCATTAAGGTGAAAAAACACAAGCCTTTACAACCCCTTTAACTCCCATATTTAACCTGCGACACTGTTCTTTATACCCTCTAATGATTCTTATATCCCTATACGTTTCATTGTTTTACAGTAAAGCGAAGTTCAAGTCCCCAAGTTCAATTTTTTATTTTTTTTTATCCACTCTATATGCAATCTTTATTCATGGAGTAATTTTTATTTATGTTTGAATTTAATAAAAGTACCTGGATCTCAGAAGCTGACAAGGTCCATCTCCACTGTGGGCATCTCAAGTCCTCTTCTATTTCCGGGAATTGGTGCAGCTGGCTACCAAGCATGCACCTCCCAATCTTGCGCCTGCACAGTAATGCCACCATGCGATGCTCCTTCCTCCTAACACGTTACCATAGCAGCACCGACAGACGGTCCCGTCAATTATCGCAAGATTTCTGCACTAGGCTATTCGCAAGGACTCCTGGGATACAGACGCTGCTATCCCAGGAGCCCTTGCAAATTGTCTAGTGATGTAATCACCTAGACGGGGACTACCGGAAATGCAGGAGAAAGAAGATAATTAAAGGTATTTGCTTAAAAAAAAAAAAAAGAAAAGAATTTCCATTGCGAAAAGGATGCTCACAGGGTATACCATAGAGAGGAAGTGTATAAAATGGGTGGAACTCCCCTTTAACTATTACAGACAATAAAATATATGTGTACGAGGTGTGTCCAGAAAGTAATGACAATATTTTAAAATGTATTTAACTGAAAAATGTTACAATTGAACATTGTCTCCTTTAATGCACCGTGAAAATTGTCTCCTTCAAAGGGTGCACCCTGTGAGCGTACACAACACTTCAAGTGCTTTTCCCATTCTTCATAGCATCCCTGGAAGTCTTGAAGTGGGATGGCGATCAGAGCCTGTGTAGAGGCTCTTTGGACATTATTCCAACTACCAAAATGGTGTCCTTTCTTATGTTTAAATCCTGAATCACGATTTCATGAACAGCTGACTTGGTAATTCCCATTTCCTCTGCAGTCATTCTGATAGGGAGCCATCAGTCACAGGTGAGAACAGACCTCTCTGCATCCACATTCTGTTCCGTTTTTGATCAGAGGAAACCTGAATTACCAAGTCAATTGTTCATAAAATCATGACTCAGGATTTGAACATGAGAAAGGACACCATTTTGGTAGTGTGAATAATGTCCAAAGAGCCAGCAGGCTCTGAACGCCATCCCACTTCAAGACTTCCAGGCATGCTTTGGGAGCGTGGTGTACACTCACAAGATGCATACTTTAAAAGAGACAATGTTCAACAGTAACATTTTTCAATAAAGACATTTAAAAAAAAAAAATTCTCATTACTTTCTATACACACTTTTATATATATGAAGAATTTTCAAAAAGTTTCCGCACTTTTTTAAAACTCTGTTAACCACTTCATTACCCGGGATCTCTCATCCTGGGCGGGCATCATAATAACAGCCTTGGCTCCCAGGCCATCTAGGAGGTGTGCGCTGGCCACGTTGCTCGGCACCCGGTGCGCATACCCAGTGGCTGCGATGTCCAACGGGCACCCACGATTGCCCCTGATCACAGCAGGTTTACACACACAGATCCACTTCCTGTCGGGGGAGAGGAGACCGATGGTGTGTTCTCAGTACAGAGGAACACTGATCGATCTCCTCCCCTTGTGAGTCCCCACCCCCTACAGTTAGAATCACTCCCTAGGAAACATAATTAATCCCTGGATCACCCCCTAGTGTTAACCCCTTCCCTGCCAGTCACATTTACACAGTAATTTTATAGCACTGATCGCTGTATAAATGCGAATGGCCCCAAAAATGTGTCAAAAGTGTCCGATATGTCCGTTGCAATGTCACAATCATGATAAAATAAATAAATTAATTAATGATCGCCGCCATTACTAGTAAAAAAAATATATATTATATATATATATATATATATATATATATATATATATATATATATATATATATATATACACACACACACACACACACACACACACACCATAAAAAAATTGGATATTTATTATAGCAAAAAACTTTAGTTTTTTTCAAAATTGTTGTTCTTTTGTTGATATTGCAAAAAGTAAAAACCACAGAGGTGATCAAATGCCACCAAAAGAAAGCTCTATTTATGGGGGAAAAACTAAAAATGTTATTTGGGTACAGTGTTGCATGACCGTGCAATTGTCATTCAGATTGCAACAGCACTGAAAACTAAAAATTGGTCTGGGCAGGAAGGGGGTGGAAAATGTCCTGTATTGAAGTGGTTAAACATAAAAAAGTATGGAGATTTTTGAAGACCATATATTCACATAGGACTAGGGTACCCGAAGCGCCAAAAGGTAACCTTGGACCCTGCCTACTCAAACACAAAGTTATGGCCATCCAGCAGGAAAAAAAATCTGCAGCTTTTTTTTTTTTTTTACCAAGGAAGATTTTGTTCTCCCTTCCTGTCCCAGTTACAAAGTGTTATAAGGATAGGGTGTGATATCACTCTAATGGACAGAGATTGCAACATTTGTCCAGAGTGTAAGGTTTTAACTGGTCCATCTCCTTGTCCCGGTGACACCTGTTACTGTCATTTCTTGTTCTAGTGTCAGCAGGTCAGTAAGAGGGTCTCCCCAATGGGAACCCAGACTAAAACTTGACAAGTTGTAATTAGAATTGAGCTAGAATTTTGGGGATTGTAAAATTGGACTGAATTTGTTCAGCTATGAAATTCAGTGTTTTTTGGTGTTTTGGATTTCCAAAAGACTTCTAGAAGAAATTGACCGAAGGCTGCTTCTGCTATTGCTTGAAAACGCTTAAACTTAACTTCATTGCCAGTGCCGCCATTTGTCTGGTAGAACTGTTTAAGTGTCTCATGTTTTTTTTTTAGCCCCATCACCCTTTCAGGCAGAGTTGTCAGGAGCATCCTAAAGCATTCTACAAACATGCATATGCTGATTTTTCATAAACACTTTTCTGAGCCTGTTTAGATTTCCATTGATTTCCAATAATGCAAATTCAGAATTTCAAATTTCACAAAATTTTCAAAAGTTCAGCCAAACTACAACTGATCAGACGTTTCAGAAATTTGCGCATCTCTGTTTCTGACCCTTATCCACTATATCACAAACAACACAAATTAAACAGTGTGTTTAGTATCACTTTAATGTTTCTCTACAATCACCTTTAGATCTACCAACAAGCAGGTACAAGGGACAACCTGATTGGATACAGTTTAATTGGATAGATTAGGAAGGTCTTCATACAACTTGCAACTTGATTAGACAAAGATTGTACAGCGAGACAGTAACATGTATGGTGACCTTTAGAGGGAACAGTTTGTTTTGATGTGCATAGGAAGACACAGGTGTCAAGGGATGGTTAAATCAGGAAACCGCCAGAGCACCAGAGGTGGCGAGAGATAATATAGTTTGATCCATTTAAATGCTTCAAAGAGACACGACTCTATTATAAATGAAATGAAAAGCCAATGATCAGACAGTGTTTGAGGTTTCCCAGCAGATGTGCCTAGAAGGGGGTATGAGGAATTCTCATTGTATGCTGTTCCACTAATGAACAACATACATCTCTAGATATATTCATTGCTCTATCACTAAGCACCCGTTCTCGCTCCTCCCTCCCTCGTGGCGAAGTCTGGAGGCACAAGTGTTTTTATTTTCCCAGTGTACCAGTGTTATGTAGATGCTTATTGCTTTTTATCTCTTAATTAAGTTTCTACTACACCATCTGAGACAGCCTATTTTTTTACCTGTAGCGGTTTTCTGCAGCAAGACATCAATTAACGCAACCTGAAATAGACTCTCCGAACCCCTATTTATATATCGCCCTCTACCAGCTGAGCACAACCTTGTCCGTAAACCCTGGCTGCCAAGCGCACAACCCTGGTACACGCCACAGTAAATTATCTCTTATTTTCTCTATTAAAAAAGGACGCCATGGGACTTCCCTTCAGTGACAAGAAGTTGGCTTATTTTAATAACAGTTTTGTGATGGACTATTTAACAAGAATCCTGGTGATCTCACAGAAGGGACTTCCTTGGCAACCATAAGCCAAAGTATACATTGCAAGCACACCAAGGATAATTGAAGTCCAAGAGATTATTTGGCGACCATATCAAGATTTCAAAATAGTCTGTGCAACATTCATAAGCCATCTGCATAACATACATTTTATATATAATATATACATACACACACACACACACATACATACATATGCATATATATATATACACATATATATATATATATATATATATATATATATAATAAAATACTCAAAATAACAAAGTTTTTTTGCAAAGTGTCCATACATTAGAATGTCTTTAACTGATGTGCAAAGATCAATCAGTTTGATGCTTTATGTTATACAACAACAATGTGTAGAATTCCTCTGTGAATTGAACAAAGGGAGTTCGACCAACAATATTAAGCTGCTATCATAATGTGCAAAAAAAGCTATTCAAAACCTTTTAGCTTCCAGTATGTGCTGCCCACACTCCTACCAGTCAGTTCCACCACCATTCACAAACCACACAATGAGAAAAATCTAGGAAGTCATGACCATTAAACCGGAATAAAATAAGTGAATGGAAGATACCAGATGAGGAGTGAACTGACAGTGACCGTGATGATCAGTGGAGGGTAGTAGTGTACAAACTGAAAAAAAAAAAAGTTGTTCTGCCTCATAGGCAGAGCAACTTTATTTCCTGCAACCATGGATTGTGGTTGATGGGGAATTGCTCCCACTGAGCCATTGTGTTGTTCTTTGAAGCCATTCCTGCCTGGAGAATACTGTGATTATTCGCATGTAAAATTGTCCATCGAAATGTGCTCACGCATGCGCAGAACGGAAGGGCACTCCAGCTGACTACCCGATCAGCTGGGGTGACATCGCACATCGTAGGAGGCTTTTTTGATGGGAAATACCATGTCATATTGTGCCTCGCTGTTGCGGCGCGTGTTTACATTGTGCTTAAGGTCCGGCCTTCAACACACCCACAACCTGCCCTGCAACAGCGAGGCTCAATTTGACAACTACGGTGCCCCTTTGCTCTTTGCATAGCTTTCAATTGTGCCTGTGAAATGGTATCTCCCGTTGAAAAAAGCCTCCTACGATGTGCGCTATGGTGAGGTCATGCCAGCTGATCGGTAAAGTAGCTGGAGTGCTCTTCCGTTCTGCGCATGTGTGGGCACTTTTCAACAGAGGGCACTTTGACAGAACACTGGCTTTAGTTAAAAAAAAAAAAAAAAAAAAAAAAAAAAAAGACAATGGATTTAGGATACCCTCCATAGCTCTATATATTAACAATTCTTTTTACCTTACTTACCTTTACAACACTGATTTCTATAATGGTTACTATTTGTGTTACTAACAAGTGCAGCTGATAAAGTGTTTCCTACTTGGTTCCACTTGCCTAACACAATTGGTCACAAGAGAATCTACATAATATATTTCGTATGCCACCCCACACCCAAGTGTCAGCAGATCTGGTGACAGGAGTCCTTTTTTTTGCTATACTTTGAGCCCAACCCCATAAGTTGACACACTCCCAGGGGTTGTGTCCATGATAGCTCATATGCAGTGAATTAAATGCCACTTAACGCCATTCAACTAGGTAGAAACGCTCCGTCTAGTAGATAAGTGGCCTTTCTTTGGGGATCAGTGACACACTGAAGGTGAGTATTGTAGCAGTAGCAATGGGTAACCTGGAATTCTGCTTTAAGAAATACCCTTGTGAAATTAAAGAACAAGGAAGTAAACATGTGAAAGTCCCATAAATACCCATTGCTAGCTTACTGTAAAATCATTCAGATGGATTCAGACACCTCTTTCCAATTTTAGGAGAGACTGGTTGCCAAGGAACCATATATAATATTACCATCGCTCAGGTTCCTGGAAAAGGCAAGAAGTAATCGGGTGCTGAAGCAACTGTAATCTGAAGACTGGAGCCATAAGCTAAAGTATATGTCACCAGGACACCAGAGATCCTTGAAATAAAGTCCAAGGTTTTATTTGGTGACCAAATTATAGTGTTAAGTGCAACGTTTCAGGGCCATACAGGACCTCTTCGTCAGTCTGTGATACACATCAGATGCCTGATGAAGGGGTCCTTCGTGGGCCCAAAATGTTGCACTGAACACTGAGATATGGTCACCGATTTGTTCGTGATTATAGTAACCAAGAAAATTGCACCCGCTAGTTTTTTGTCCGTGGAGAATAACTATGGCTTTTCCAGTACTATTGCCCTTGGTATGATGGTGCCTGGTAGTCAATAATATGGCTGCCGTTGGTCCTAATCAATTACATACAGGCGTGGGTATTTAAGATATGAAGATGGCAGTACTCTGTATCCCTTTCATAAAGTCACAGTGAATGTGAAGAAACCCGGCAGACCCAAGGCCTGGTGACGACATCACACCACCTGGAAGTACCTGCTGAACAGGTGAAGCTGTTGTCTTACACTTAAAGGGGGCATGTTCCTTAATGCTATATTAAGGCTTTTAAGGTGTTGCACAGCTGGATTTAAGTGCACATCAAGGGAGAGTATTTAATTAGGTTTTAAGAAATTGTCCATTGATTGTAAACAGTAAAACACTATATTTAGTTTTCATTTCTTTTGAGTGGAGATGGTGGTGGTTTTACCTTGATCCATTTGTACCTCATTGCTGCAAGGATAAGAGGGGCCCAGGTGAGGAGTTCAGAGATCTAAGGAAGGCAAATAGGACCCCTTAAAGGGGAAAATGATTGATCTGTAGTTTTAATAGGTCAACATATTAGATGAGCGTGGATTGTGAATGGTGGTGGAATGGACTGGCAGGAGTGTGGGCAGCACATACTGGAAGCTAAAAGGTTTTGAATTACTTTTTTTTTTTGCACATTATGATAGCAGCTTAATATTGTTGGTTGAACTCCCTTTGTTTAATTCACAGAGGAATTCTGATTGCTTTACACATTGTTGTTGTATAACATATAACAGCAAACGGATTTGTTTTTGCACATCAGTTAAAGACATTCTGATGTATGGACACTTTGCAAAAAACTTTATGTTATTTTGAGTATTTTATTTTCATACACAGTGTATAGTTGTTTGGTACACTTATTGATTTTGTGTATTTTTTTTTACATGATTGTTCATATATGTGAATTCACCTTCATTGTATTTTACCGAGACAGTCCAACTGCCCTCTAGTTCCCTGGTGAGTACCTGGCTGGGGCCCAGGCTCCCAACCTCCTCTCTCTGAAAATTTCTGGATGATGGTACAACCTCTAACTGACCTTATCTATTCATTAACATTGTTCCCAGAGGCTATTTATAATTTTCAGTGGTCAGTTCACTGTCGGGAAGAGGCACAGGCAGAATCAGCCAATTATTATTCAACACAAGAAGAAGTAAATAACATTGCAATTGTACAGAACATATTATCTTTCTGTAAAGGGACAGTACTATAAATTAATTTTTTTAGGATTTAAAAAACACTTTACATGATTGGCTGTATGTCTCCTATGGATCACAGGAGTACAGTTCCTTCTGCACTCCTGTGCCTCTTTTTTAGCAGACAGCTGAAGCCCGCTGTCGGCTGATGTAAAAGAACTGATCCAGGCTCAGGAAAGATAGCGACCATATGGTTGGGATCTGCCCATATACCTGGACGGGCACCTGGCTCAGCCTGTTAGTGAGCTGCTGAGGGACTGAGCTGGCCGCTTCTGCCCCTTCCACAGCCCAGTGCTCCAGTGAGCATGGAAGAGAAGAGCAGAGCAAGGAGCCGGTGAGTGACAGTCACCAGCTCTCTGCTCAGGGAGTTCTGAGAACTGAGCGATCAGCGGTGTTTGCTCGGTTCTTAGGCTTAGAGCCAGCAGAGGACAGATGCTGTATCCACCTAGGTAAGTATGATTCCAAAAACAACAAATCACATACTTCTCTTTTAAAGCTGAATTCTGGGATAAGTAAATATTGTCTAAGTACAAGAGGCATGTGTATTCTTACTTATATCTTGTTGTCCACTAACTGCAGATACTCAACTTTTTCAGCCTATGCTGGTATGATAGCTGTTTAAGCAAATACGGAATTATATCAATAATGCACTATTATGGTAACCTGTGTACAATCATGCATTAGATATAAATATATAAACATTCACCCGCATACACGCGTGAGTTTCACATGTAACTCACACGTATTTCTGTGTGCACGCATACATACAGGGTGACATATATGAGAGCGAGAGAGTAAAAGATCCCAGCGGTGGGATTATTATTTTTAGCCTGCCTGAGATGACACCTTCCTCTCCTTCTAGTACGATGCTCCAGCAGCTGTCTCCATCCAGCCATTATGTATTTAGGAAGCTTGATGGCTCGGTAAACCTTTTCACTGGCACTGGCCTTGCAATAAGCACTGCATTATCATGCAGATGTGAGCCCGTGATTGCTGCACTCACAGGAGCCCTGCAGAGGCTCACATTGGATCAGTGCTATTTTAAGACTTCCCTTTAGTGTCTGCAGGCTCTGAGCAATTCTGAAATCCAACTTACATGCTATACAAATGTTTGGTGGCACAAAAGGAACGGGAGTTGCGGGGGAAGGCGGTGTGGAGAAAAGACTCAGCTATGTGTCCAACTCTCTTCTCAGATTCTGTAATGAACATAGTAGTAATTTAGCCACTAGGAAAAAAAAAAGGCAACTAAGCAGCAAATTGTATAGGAAATTAATGTTTTCCCTTCGTGAATCTACAGATAAACAGCAGTAAAAAGCCTATGCTTAGGTCAGAGAACATACAGTAACAACATAAAATGGAAATGTATTTTGGTCAACAAAAAGGGTTGTATACATCGATGTTGTTGATGGCTGTCTTTTCAGTTCAAATGCAGGCTTTGCAATGCAAAACACATCTCAAATGGACCTGCTGCGTCAAAGGACCACAATGCAAAGGAGGCTGAACTCAGGCTCAGAAATGTCATCCACATTACACTAGTGAAATAAATGAGATTCTGCTGACCTGAAATAGAAGAGTAAGACTGAAATAGAAGAGTAAGCTCACACTATGTGTGGCCACGGGGCACAGCAAGGGGTCCAGTGCGTTCCCATTCACCGTTTTAGGTCCTAATTTTTGGCTAAATTCGAATCCGAAACTGAGCCAAACACACACAGGACTCTTTTGCTGTGACCTCCACAGCCGCCCTGGAGATGTGTGAACTGGTTCTATTGAGAGCCAGTCACACTCTCCTGTCATGCGATATGGATGCAGGAGAATCCCATATCCAATTTGCAATAGTGTGAACCCAGCCTGACAGCAGAAAGGGGTCCATCAAGTATGCCCTATTTAAAAAAAATACATACATACACATACACATATACATATATATATATATATATATATATATATATATATATATATATATATATATGTGTGTGTTTGTGTATGAACATACACACAGTGTATGTGTTTTCCTTAACTTTTTACAGATGTTTGTTTCAAATACATGTCAATATCAGGATAACAAGGTCTGTCTAAACAATCTAGCTATTAAAACTACATACTACATCCATAAAATACTAACAGAAATTTCTGCAAACAAACTAAACCCAGAGACACAGGATGTTTACTGCCATTCTCATTGTCACCCTTGCATTGATCTTCTGCCCATGGCTGCCCCGTCAGTGAACGTGTTATAGTTTGTGGGATTTCTTGTTTTACTCAGCAGCATTTAATCTGGATGCTTGAAAATGTCTTCAACTCGGCCCTCTTTTACCCAATTGCAGTTTCAACATACACAATACACAAAGGTGTAAGATAGAGTCTGCACAAGACAAGACAAAATCAAGCTATACACCAGCCATTCAAAAGACAGTCTTCATCCAGAGGTTGCTGTGAGTTCCTTGAGCAGTGGCTGATTGACCTTCCACATGATGGTACCTGCATAGTTCCAGGACCAACTTGGCAAATCCAGCAGCCCAATCTTTTTCAATGTCTTTAAGGTTGGTATTCTTATCACGACTCTAAAGGTTGCATTCTTCTTACTGACCACTAATTTCATGGGCATTTTACTCAGTGACCCCTGATACACTGGTTTTAGTAAGGATTTTCTGGGACCTGAACATTATTTTAGGGATTCTACTGGGGTGAAAAGGTTGAGAAAGGCTGCCATTCACCCACCCATAAGCCCTGGGAGAAGCTAAAACTGGCTTCAGTAAAATATATTACTTTATTGCAGCTGTAATATTTGGATAACATTAGCAGGGAACTGACTGCTTTAGTTAGGATGTTGGAATGTAAACACATTTAGGTAAATCTGTGTGCACTAGTTCACTTAATATCTGCATGAGATCATGTAACCTGGGGCAGCTCTACACTGCTGTCAGCACCCCAGTACAGTGCAACCACTAATCATGTAGCTCAGACTTTGAAGTCTACTTATAACTGACAGGGAAGTTTTTTGCACACAGCTTCCACAATGGTCCCCTACACATATATAAGGGACCTAAACTTTAAGTTTAAGCTTGCCCACTATCATTGGGTGCAAAACGAATTGACCACAAGCAGATATTTTTTGTTTTTAACTCTCCACCATTTAAGATTGTAAGAGGCATGGGCATCCCATGAAGTGGGTTTCACAGAAGGGGGCTACAGAATAATAATATGCTCACGTTTCTTTTTCAAAGCTTTTCTGTGGTAATTACACCATTATGGAAATTGTTGGCACGCCAGACAACACAAGGAGCTGTGAATACAGGAGAAGAATTTGCAAGTAATCAGTGTCAGCGATGATAATGACATAACATAGATCTCCCTGACATTAATTGAGGTGAACATTCGGCAAATGAAGTGTCTGCCGGCCCCCGGCTATTTGTAATTTCGAAATAAAAGAACAGAGCTATAGGGAAGCCTGTTTGGAACATCAACTCCGGTAGAGGAAGCAAACGGGCAAAATAACATTAAATGTGAAGGCTGCCCATTTCAAAGCTGGAAAAGGTCAACAAATATGGGAATTTAACGGGGAATTCCAGGCCATACTATGATGTTTTCAAGCAGAACAAATGTACCAAAACCACCAAAATATAATATACAAAATACTGAATAAAACAATATCTAGAACTGCAGCTTTGGAACTACATCAGGTCATCTCTGCTCAATGTCATCTCCTGACCACCTTCTGCCTGGCAGAATACAATGGCCTTAGTGGCGTATCAAACCTGAAGCGGAAATAGTTACATAGTTGGTAGGGTTGAATAAAGACACCGGTCCATCCAGTTCAACACGCGTGTGTGTGCTGTTTTCCATATCCCTGTATACTGGGTTCACTAAGAAACACATATACGTTTATATGTACACTCTCAGCTAACACCTCCAACTGCAAAAAGGAAGTATATGATCTTTACTGCCCTAACAGTAAAGAACTACTTACACATTTTAAAACTGAGCATCTTCTCCAACTTTATTGAATTAATTGTTTGATTACAGTTATACAATTATTGTGGGTAATATAGACAGTGCTGATTATTTATACACATATTGTATAAATATTGTAATATAAGTGCAGGGCAATTTATTTATTGTTTCTTTGAAGTGTTTATTACTTTACTGCTTCCAGTTACAAGTTAGAGATATTGGTGCATGGACTTTATTGGATGCTGAATGGTCTTGCTACAACCTGGTTAAGTTCTTTGGGAACTCCTGGGTGTAAGCCATCCAGTCTTGGCAATTTGTTCACATACATTTTTTTTTTGTCTTTTTTGAACACTGGTCAGTTGCCTTCTCTCTGTCACTTGTGATCCGCTTCCCCTAATCATCTTTAATGGGTTCAGTATGTTCTGACATAGCTTTTTTACGATTCATATATTGAAAAATTTGGCCTCTCCGTCCCTAATCTCCACACTTATTACATTGCAGTTAGGCTTGCTTCTATCTCCTACATACATGACACCCATCACCTTCCCTTATACGCCACAATTGGTATGATAGATTCACATCCGACACCCCTGTCTTCCTTACCATGGCTCCCTCCTTCCTCTCGCCCACAAGGTATAAGCCCTTTTTATTACATCGCCTTTGAAATTCAATTAAATATGGACAACCTTGGTCAGTTTGTTTGGTGGACAGACCACGGGTTCTCTGATGTTCACTCTTTATTTACCCCAGTTAGGATCATAACTTTTGATGCCTGATACCGCTGCATGAACATTTCCACTACCATCAGCTTCATCATTTTATCAAGAGGCTCCTCAGGTCCCACTCGATGCCTTAGCTTCTTTCAGCCTCCAAGAGCCCAGATTTGCAGATTTTTCTCCAGTGCAGGCTGCTTCAAAGAGTTCTAGAAATGTAGTCATTCTAGAAAATGTTTATAAGGTCATATACTGATAGCACTTTACAACTGCACGCTTGGCCTGAATTATTCTCCAATATTCACCAACCTGCTTTTGCAGATGTTCCCAACCAGGGACGGTGTCCTATATCTGGTGGTGCTGCCAAATGGCAACTAGACTGTGGATCCACGTTTTAAACGCTTTTACTATGTAAAGCCCTTCTCTTCAAACCTATAGAATCCTTATTACGAGCATAACGCAAGCTGGCAACGCGCCTCTTTGTTGCAACAAAAAGGAACTATTGTGAAAGCCTGGAAAACTTCTGCACTCAGTTTTGAAGTCATGAAACATTGTATGAACAACATTAAGGTCAATGAGAAATAACAGCTATACTCTGCGATTCCCATGACCAGTTTCTGCAAGTTTTTGCAACCCTGAATATCCTACGCTCACCCTTCATGCTTTGACCAAACTTTACTGACACTGCGATACTCTTGGTCACATTGCCCTCTGAGACCACTCTCTCTCTCTTTTCTTTCTTACTTTTTCTTTTTTTATGGCACCTTTCTCCTCTTTAGCCGAAGAGGTCCTCCTCACACCATATCTCGCTCTACACCTCAACTGACTGACAGCCTTACGGCTTAGCAGCGAAGTACAGGCAATAATTCAGTGTCTCTCTTCATAGTTTTGAGGATTGGCCGCCTCTAACTCTTCTGTTTTTTTGTAATTTGTTTCTGATTGTTATGCCTCTTTTTGAGAAATGACAGAACACTACTTTAATACAGTGGATTAGTTCACCCATTGTAACAATTTACCTACTATATAATTGCCTTTCATCCCATTGTATTTTGGAATTGAACCTCAAGTAATGTATTATGTATCGGATTCTACTGCTTGTCAGTCGGTTCTTTATACCTATACTATTTGTAATAAAAAAAAAAACTTTGTAAAAGAAAAATTGGGATTTTGTTTTACTCTACCCAGCAATGTGTTCTTCGTAATCTATTTTAGCTGCCCTGATCGCAGCAATGCATTTCTAATTGCACTCTTTGTAGTTTTGGAAGGCCGATGATGACCCTTCGGCCTTATATTTATTAAATGTCGAGGCATTAATATACCTTTTTGAATTAGTATTTAGACAAGGGTAGCTAATGCCTGAAAAAAGCACCCATGCTCCGAACATGCGCACTGTCCGCTCACCTTTGGACCCGAATGTGAGGTCATCGGCTCCCTCCCAGTACACATGTGTCTCCAGGAAACTGGAAGCCACCAGCGCAGACAGGACAACAGACTGCATATCCTTCCCTTTGCACAGAGTCTTCCTCCAAAGCAGATGACCCTTATTTGATTATACAAGCGCTGACGCATCTTTCAGCTTGTAAATTGCTGTCTTTTATTGGCCATTAAAATTTGTCCTGCTGCACTTAAGATGGCACTGCTCTTTCCTCTTCCCTCTTTCCTTGTATCTCCTGCAGAGTCCCATCTAGATGCTGCAACCATCCAGCTCCAGGACCTACACGTCAGCCTCCATGAACTCATGTTTTTAGGACCATGAACTGGACTTTTCTACACCATACTGTGATCTATACACTCCCTTCCAGCATACAGACTTCATCTTTCCTTGTGTTTTCACAGTACTGGGCCTCTATCATTAATTCGGTCAGCTTGGATCTCCTTTATTGTCTTATTAGCATGTTTTTTTCTGTACAACCACACCTTCAGTGCGCCAATATTGTATTCATATTTAGACAACCGAGGTTTACGTTTTATTTTTTTCCTATTTGTTCCCAGTGGAATGCACTAACAAATGCCAATGTTTATTATGCCCTTAAAAGAGACATATGGGCTTCTAAAAAACAAAACATTTATACGCACCTAGATGGATGCAGCATTAATCCGATGCTCCATAAGGCTGAATTCACACCTATGCATTTTTAGTGCTTTTTGCATTTTGCACTGCAGTCCATTTAACATGGTTTCCTATGGAACACGTTCTGTAGAGAAAATCTGCAAAATGCAAAAAGCACTAAAAATGCATAGGTGTGAATCCAGTCTAAGTCCTCCGTCAGCTCTAAGACTGAGTACCGAGTGATCAAAGACTGCTGATCGCTCGGCACTCAGCCTTCAGTGAGCAGAGACTGTTGTCAGTCACTGGCTCTCTGGCCTGCCCCTCGAGTACCCTCGAGAAACAAGGGGGTTTCTCCAATATTCGGTTTGAGACCCCCTTCCAACTTTGCTAGCTACATATAAGTGAGCCTTATGTATAAAAATGCTGGATATAAGTGAGCTTCTTGTATAAAAAAAAAAGTTTTATCTAAAATATATCAACTCTTTTACAAGACTAGATCCTTGAGGTCTGTTTGTATATTTATCCCCGTAAAACAAGTTAGTTGGGATTACTTCTTCTTTAAACTAAACTCTGGGCAAACGGGTAAATATACATACATTTTTCACTAAGTGCAGTGGGCTTATGCATAAGATTTGAGGTAAACATACAATACATATACATGTAAACTGTTCTCTGCCAAGGATCTGTAACTCTATTTAGCCAGTTTTACAATCCAGGCACCCTTTCCCAGTGGCATAGGCACATTGGGGATCCCATCTCTCTCCACTGCATTTAATTAAATCAACTCCTTCACCAACCTACTCTCAGGCTGCTCACTGGGCAATGAAATGGCAACATCACACTGGTGAGGTTACCACTCTTGGCAACCTGTCAGCAAACCCCCAGTATTACACTGACAGCACTGTGCAATACAGCATAGATTCAATGGTTCATGGTGTTTTTATCTATCCAGCCTGTAGTCTGCTGCAAACGGGATATTCATTAGTTAAAATAAAGAGATGTGGATACAAATATAAGCTATAGACAATAAAATGAATGAGGCGTTGGTCTCAGTGTAGAAGCAGATCCCTAGGGAGTTCATCTTTAACATTAATCTATGTAGGGTATTTGTTAGAGGCATAACCAGGCGCTTATATCCCAATCCATTACATTACGCAGACAGCTCCATGTGGATGTATTTCCAAAAGTACTAAGACAAGCTCAGTTAGAACACAGTCGTCAGGAACCATGAAACAGACAGAGACAGAAGTACAATCAAATCACATTTGTTTATTAATATAAATGAAAAAGTTAATAGAAAAAAGTGTAGTCAAGCATAGCCAGAGTCCAGTAGCCAGATCGGGTAGTCAGCCAGTCCAAAGCTCATAAACCAGATTGGGTAATCAGCCAATCCAGACGTCAGGGATTCAAGGAGAGCAACTGCAAGCAGGATAGAAGCCAGGAGGGATGTCAGCAAGCCAGTCTTGAAACAAACAGCAGGAGATGGTTCCTAGTGATGTGACCAACGCGAAGGCAAAGGAAAGAGTAAGCTGGAAGGCTTTAAATAGGCAGGTCAGACGAGCATCATCGGGAACAGCTGGTAACTGTGGAAAGAGAAGAGAGCTGGCAATTAGCCGACAGCTGAGCGGCCAGCCCAGAGGAGGAAGGGCTAAGCCAGCCCTGACAACAGTGGACTTTGGTGTCGCGTTTATGAAACCGAGATGGGCTGAGATCTTGATGATCTCAGATCATTATCAGTTTATGAAACAGAGATGGTCGAGGGAGAACTTGTTCTCCGCTGATCATCTCCAAACACAGAGAATCTGTCATTGACAAACAGAAATGGACAGTTTATGAACGGAGAACTGAGGAGGAAGGTTATTGACGTCCTTCCTCGATCAGACCCCCCAAGACCGTAAACACGTGCCATGTATGTATGTATATATAGGTATATATATTTTTTGTTTTGAGTAGGGGACTAATTATTTTATTAACATGCGGTGGGCGGTCTCCTCAGAATGCCTGTGTACTCAGCAGCGGTAATTTACCGCTGCTTAATAAATGGACATCTCTGTGTTTCAGTGATTTTCTGGTACCGTAATCTCACAAGTTTAACGAGATTACAGTAACAGAAGGTGTTGTCCACAGTTCAAAGCATTTGTAGATCGCTTCACTCCTCAAAAGGAGAAATACAATAGTCCATCCAGTTGAATCTATGTAGGTGTACGTCAGTGTCTTTATTTCCCATATCCCTGTATGTTGTGTTCTTTAAGATGCACATCCAAGAGTCTCTTAAAAATATCAATACTCCCCACAGCCACCACTAATTGTGGAAGAGAGTTCCACATCCTTAGTGCCCCTGCGCAGTTTAAAGTTAAATCTTTCTCCTCCAATCTCATATTGTGTCACCTTGTCCTCTTACACTCCTTGAGACTGAAGCATTTTTTTCTATGCTGGGATCACCATTGGGGTATTTGTAAATCGCTATCATAAATCTTCCCAAGCGTCATTTCTCCAGCGAGAATAAATTTAGTGTTTGCAGTCGTTCCTCGTAATTGAGGTCCTCCAGGCCCCATATTAGTTTTGTTGCCCTTCTTTGGACTCTCTCCAGTTCCAGTACATCCCTTCTGAGGACTGGTGACCAGAACTGGACAATATACTCCAGATGTGGTCTAACCAGAGTTTCATAAAATGTAGGCTTATCGTTCTATCTCTGGAGTATATCCCTTTTTTATGCATGCTAATATTGTGCTGGCTTTGGTAGTTACAGCTTGACATTGCATACTATTGCTCAATCTGTCATCTACTAGGACCCCCAGATGTTTCTCCATACTTGATTGAGTAGTTTGTATTTATATTTTTTGCTCCCAAATGCTTTACCTTACATTTTTCCTTGATATGGAAGAAAAAAATGGAATTTAGATATTCAAATATGATAAACACTATATGAATCTTATGAAATTTTATAGAAAACACTGCAGATATTAAAGTGTAGGGCTTAGTATTAAACTCAAAGAAGATAAGATATCAATGTGAAGGTTTTAGACTTGACAAGGAGCGACTAATTCAATGCTGATCACCTGGCACCAGTGATTTGCTGGATCTGAGATTTCCCGGTCTTCTGTCACGTAAATTAGTATGTTACGTTCAAAGAAAAGAAATTCTCCCCAGGTGTTAAGGAACATGCTGTACAGGATAATGATAGTAGATGATGATGATAATCACCACACACAGCTTCTTCTATTCCGCAAAACTTTTCATATTCCACTTAAAGGCTTCATGCATCTGAGGGACATGTTCAACCTTATACTTTCTGTCTAGAAAACTCGGGGTGCATTATTCCTTTTTGTAAAAAGAGTCTGTGGTGGGGAGGGGGGGGGGGGGATGTTGCACATCTATGATACAATGAGTTGTAAGGCTAAATTATAGCTTGAACTATTGAGCTCTGTAAACAGACTTAAACAGCTAGGAACAAATCCGTAAACAAAGAAGCATGCATAACATGCATTAGATTTATTCAGCTAAAAATGAAAATAAACATGCAGTGTTACTTTTTAGCCCTGAGCAGAAGAAAGAACATACAGTATATACGAAAACTCTGTATATTACCTTTAAGGAGCAGTCATGTACTTTACATGATGAGCTTTAACAGACCTCTTGCCAACTGTCCCTGAATTCTTATATTTTGAAGATCTGTCTCTGGAAATATTGGTCTTTATCATTATCCACGAATTAAGCATGTCAAGCTCTTGAGTAGGGAGGAGCTCAGGTGTGTTCCCATGGAACGCGTGTAGAGCCCGCCAGGAAGTCAGCACAGCGTTGCGCTAATCACAGGCAGTGAGACATTGCCCCGATGTGCGGCTGCAGAGATCGGGCAATGTCTCACTGCCTGTGATTAGCGCTGCGCTGGGCCGAATTCCTGGCGGGCTCTGCACATGTTCCATGCCAACACACCTGAGCTCATCCCTACTCTTGAGCATTTATTAATTTTTTTTGACCAGATCAAAAATGTATCCTGGCCATTGGCATTTTTTTTCTGCCAAAATGCTGTCGGTCCTGAATTCGCTGGCAGGGATTTTTTCCTGCCTCTAAAGGCCCCTACCTCTAAATGGCTGTGTGTGATTGGGCACACAAGCGAACACTGAGGGGTGTCTAGAGTCAGAAAAAAAAAAGCAAGGGGCCTCTAGAAGCAGCATTTTAACATGAGGCCTAAAGCCCAGCTCCAGGAAAACAAAAACTATATACACAACTGAAATACATACCTGCACGCTGCAAACCCAAGGAGCTATACACCTATTCCTCGCTTCAGGTCAGGCTCTGCAGAAATGCCCATTATACCAATCTCAGGCTCTCTCCTTCCAGACACTGCCTTCTGAGAAGGCATTGGACAGGCAGCAAGATGTTATATTGCCTCCTCACCACCCAATTATGCCTATAATGTTGCCCTACAACGCTTAACTCAAGTGCATTGCACGTGGTTGTAGAGCAGCCCCACTTAACTTAGTGGGAGAGTTTGGCAAGTAGTGCAGCTCATCAAACTCTGCACCCTGTATTAAAAATGCTGTGACCTGTAAACAACCTTCTTCAGTTGTAAATTTACAGTTCAGGTGGGTGACCAGAGGGGTAGCAAAATGGGCAGCTCAGCCCTCCTTTTAAACCCCCCCAACCGCCCGCCTGAAAAAGCCTTATTTCATACCAATTATTCCTAACACCAATGTTGTTTTCTATATGTGCAAAATAAATTATTAAATTAAATAAAACCACGCTCCCTTGGTATGTGTCAAGTGCTATATCATACTGTGAATGTGCAATATTAACAAAGAACACTTGGTGTCACCAGTGAGTGACACTAGACATTGATTAACAGAATGACGAATTCATACAAGAAAGTGAAAATGCATACATATGTAACAACCAATAAACTGATATATAAAAAAGGTGCAATGTCCAGATACTCAATTATAAGTTAATAGTGCAATGTCCAAAAAGAATATGGTGATACATATAAAAGTTAAGATCTTTGTGATCCTGGTGAAAACCAAATTAGGAGTGACTGTGCATCTTCCTCCACCAACACCTGTTACACATCCTACTCACCAGATCGCCATGACACTTACTACAGGTAGTCATATGCGCAGAAGATATAGAAAATCCAGACAAATTAACCAGAGGGGGTCCTAGTAGACATGGATTGTGCCATCAGGTCTCCAGACCTCCGTGAGTAAATGAAAGGAAGAAACATGCTCCCATAGTGAAGTTCGTCACAAATATTTATTAAAAATGTTAAAAAGTTCCATCGCAACATGGAGGTGCATACAATGCAGGAAGCAGGGCCGCCGTATGCTCTCCAACTGCGTTCCAGTGAGGGTGGAAGTCACGTATTGGGGTCAAGCACCCAACACATTTCGTTAGCATGTTCTGACGTCATCAGGGGTCATGTGACCAGATACATCTCTTCTATTAATAATGAAAGGAAGAAACAGGCTCCCATAGTGAAGTTCTATTAAATGTTTTAAATAATTTTTATTAATTATAAACATACAAACTCTTCCATATAATTTCCAATACATAAATATAAAACATAAAAAAAAAATACATACACATTTACAAATACAAAAACAAGAAAAAAGACAAAAATTGGATATGAGATCTTGAATGGCCAACTTTCTAAAAAATTCATAGTCAAAACATCTTCTTTCACTTTCCGCTCTCCTGTCGCCCCCCTTTCACCCTATCTCCTTGTTACCTCTTAAGTATGGAGGCAAGTATACTGCGCCTTTAGCTCCCAATCCCCTTTTCACACCCCCCACTCCCCAAAAAAAAAAATTTTTTAAATACAACCCCTCCCTTCTTCCTGTCACATATCAGATAAGACCAGAACTGTGCGGACTGCAACAGAGGAAACCCAAACGTGTATAAGTGAAATAAGAAGATTTATTAAGGGAAGTGAATAATATAAATACAACCAACCAATTAACCAACCAACAGACAGAGACCCCCAAATAACAGACAGATGTGTACAATAAATGGGAAATACCAGGATCATTAACGATAGCCAAGCCATCATACACAGAGGATCAGTAGATAAACAAAAGGGCAGTCCAGAATCAGAGACACAAGCCAGGCCAAGGTCATACATGGGGAGATCAGCAGATGGGGTAAGGAACACAGGACAGGGAGAGGAAGGATGGGCAGGGATGATGGTAACAGGCGGGACAGGATAGGGACCAGGACAGGGAAATGGGATCAGAAACACGGGTCACAGGTTCAGAATCAGGTTCAGATCACACAGCAGCAGGTCAGGGCACAAGGACAATACCAAGGCAAACATGTGGGTGTTTGCTGGGTATTTATATGCCTGTAGTTGGTCTCAAGTGACACCTGATTGCAAGAGGCGCTGACTGCTCCACACTGCCAGGATTCATCAGCTGGTGGTCACCAGTACTGCGGCCCAATGATGACAACGCCGGCAGGGAAAGTCTCTCCTGACAGGAGACACCTGCTGGTGGACCTCAGTACTGCATGCAAAATGCTGCATCTTCACTCCCTCTGCTCTCATCCCTCCCCCCGTTCCTCTTTAAATTTATATGTTTTTTATATAAACCCCCCCCCCTCAACAGAGAGCGGGGACATAATTCGTCGGACGAGACAGAAAACAGGCCACTATGGGCCTGATGGAGGAGGGGGAAGTGCCAGCTGTCCCTCGGAGAACCCGGCACCATAGAGGCAGAGAAACGCAGGGCCGGTGACTCTGACGGAGTGGCCGGAGGAAGAGGCGAAGGCAGGAGTCAGCTCCCAGGAATGATGGCCAGGGAGGAGGAGGGGGGCGGACTGAGGACAGGAGGAATAGGCAGGCCGATGGGATAAGACAATGGTTATTCTGCATTTCTATGGCAATGATCACTCTGTATTTAATGGGCACTGGAAAATATTTTAGTACATCATTTGGTTCAGAATATATTTTTTCTTGGTTTTCAACCTTTAAAACCTAGATGCGTTTTATGGTCTGGTGCGTCCTATGGAGCGAAAAATACGGTATACATTTTTTGGGGTAAAATATACCGTAAATATATATATATATATATATATATATATATATATATATACCCCATATTTATCAGCGTATAACACACGCGTTTTTCCCCTAAAATCAGGTGGAAATCATGGGTGCGTGTTATACGCCGATCCCCGCCGTTTCTCAGCTTCTCTGCCATTCTCGGCGGCTTTCAGCGAACTTCAGAACGGCCGAAAGCTGCCAAGAACGGCCGAGTGCAGCTGAAAATAGTCAAAAGCCACCGAAATACACAGGACATCCTCTTGGTATCTCGGCGGCACCATTTTTAAATGACAAGCCGGCAAAGACACTGACAAGGCTGCAAATGACTGACAAGGCTAAATGGAAGGCTGCAAATGACACTGATAAGGCTGGATTAATGGGCATTTAAATGTAGAGTTTTTGTTCCTTAAACGTCCCTCCTAAAAGTTTTTTTATTTAAAATTCCCTCCTAAACTTGGGGTGCATGTTATACACCGGTGTGTGTTATACGCCGAAAAATATGATATATATATGTTTGGGGGGTTCCAAGTAATTTTCTAGCAAATAAATGCTGATTTTGACATGTAAACAAAAAGTGGCAGAATAGGCCTGGTCTTCAAGTGGTTAAATTATGTTAACAGAGCAAACTGTCCAAAAGAAGTGGCAGTTAGATTGTTGAGACAAATGTAACACTACTAGGGGTGCTTGCAATGGTCAGCTTTTATTCATTTAGTTAATGTATTAATCCTAAAACGTAAAAAAAAAAAAAAAAACCTGCAGTTGTAACCTTTAAAAAAGTGTTAGCTGGAGGTCAGCTTGAGTTTATTAGTTCCTTATCTAAAGTCCATCTAAATCCACTTGCCTATCACCCTTTCCACAGGTCGATGATGCTGCAGTTTAAAGCCTAGTACACACGATGAGATTATTGGACTAATGATAGTCCGTGTTTTTTTGTATGCTAGTTTCCAGATCAACAAAAATTAAGAGGTTGCTAAAGTGATGTCATGTGTTTTATTGTATTTTCGGATGAAAATTGTACGAATTAACTACTTCCCGACCAGCTGCCGCACCTATAGTGTGGCAGGTTGGCTCTCCTACGAAAATCGCCGCCACTGTTTGTTGGGCAAGTACACGGCACTCTGTGGGCACGCCCCCACCTATTCACTAGCGGGGAAGCCAATCAGCGTGTCCGGTGGACTTTATGTTCGCTGGCAGACCGTGATTGCTCCACAGGGAGGCAGAACGGGGATCTGCCAGTGTAAACAAACCAAGTTCTGACAGAGGAGTAGAGTAAGTGATTAGGAACAGCGATCTCTCTCTTTATGCCTTGTCAGTCCACCCCCCCCCCCCCCCCCATAGTTAGGAAAGTACCTCGCTAAGCAACATTTAACCCCTTTGATTGTCCCTGGTGTTAACCCCTTCTCTGCCAGCATCATTTATACAGTACTCAGGGCATTTTTATAGCACTGATCACTGTATAAATGTCACTGGTCCCCAAAAAGTGTGACAAAAGTGTCCGATCTGTCCGCTGCAATGTCAAAGGCCCTTTAAAAATCGCAGATCGCCGCCATTACTAGTAAAAAGAATTATAATAAAAATGCCATAAATCTTTCCCCTATTTTGTAGAAGGGATATCTTTTGTACAAACAAATCAATATACATTAATTGGGATTTTTATTTACCAAAAATAAGTAGAAGAATACATATTGGCGGCACAGTGGTGTAGTGGTTAGCACTCTCACCTAGCAGTAAGAAGGTTGCTGGTTCAAATCCCAACCACGACACTACCTGCCTGGAGTTTGCATGTTCTCCCCGTGCCTGCGTGGGTTTCCTCCGGGTACTCCGGTTTCCTCCCACACTCCAAAGACATGCAGGTAGGTTAATTGGCTTCTGGCTTCTGTCCAAAATTGGCCCTAGTATATGAATGGGGACCTTGGAATGTGGGCTCCTTGAGGATAGGGACTGATGTGGGTGTAGCAATGTACATGGAAAGGGACACTTGTAGACACTCACACAGGTTGAACTGGATGGACTGGTGTCTTTATTCAACCTAACAAACTATGAAACTATGAAACTATGAAACTATGAAACTATATTGGCATAAACTGAGGAAGACATTTTTTTACATTTTTTTTTTTTTTGGAATATTATAGCAAAAAGTAAAAAAAAATTGTCGCCCTTTTTTGTTTATAGCACAAAAAATAAAAACCGCAGAGGTGATCAAATATCATCAAAAGAAAGCTCTATTTGTGGGGAAAAAAAATATCAATTTAGTTCGGGTAAAACGCTGCACGACTGCGCAATTGTCCGTTAAAGTGACGCAGTGCCGTATCGCAAAAAATGGCCTGATCAGGAAAGGGGTAAATCCTTCCAGGGCTGAAGTGGTTAAACAAAAAACAGGTATCGTACGAGAAGATTTTTCTGGTTTGTCCCTTCGGAAAATTTCGTATGAAAGCTGTGTAACAATCAGATTATTGTACAATCGTTTCTAAGGTGAATTTTTTGTATGATTTTCTGATCGGGTGTGTATGAGCCTTAAGGCTGGATTCACATCTATGCAGTTTTCGTGCTTTTTGCATTTTGCAGATTTGCTTTACGGAAAGTGGTCCATAGGAAACCATGGTAAATGGACTGTAGTGCAAATCTGCAAAATACAAAAAGCACTAAAAATGCATAGGTGTGAATCCAGCCTAAGGGTGGATATGCGGCTCCTCCATAGATACAGTGGAAGAGTGAGCATAGCGACCCAAATATCAGAGGTGTGGCCCAATCACTAGATGATAATAATGGCTAAAAAAGAAAACTACTGCAGCCAACACAGCTAAGGACAGATGAGATGCAATATATTACATTTTTGGTCATGAGCATAAACATACTTTAGTGCTCACAGGATGTTTTTACAGCTGCTTTCAGGGGCAGCTAGTGTTCTCTTTACTTTCTCTGAATTCTCCTCCATTTTAACCTATGTGTCCATACACACAAACTTTCAGAGGAGTCTGGAGGCATAAATGTTTAGTAACATTAAATGAAAAAAAAAAAAAAAAATAAATAAAAAAAAAAAGGGACTACCTGTGCATCCAGGAGCAGAGGCTGTTGGCTGTAAAAAAACGCGGCTTAAAACCGTAACGAGCTTTTGGCCTCGTTTTTACATTATAGGGAGTGTTTTTACTGTAAAAATGCCAAAAAACACTTAACGTGGCTAAATGCACATACACGCCTATGGTCCCAAAAATGTGTCAAAATTGTCTGACATGTCCACCATAATGTCACAGTCCCAATAAAAAAAAAAAATAAAAAAAAATCGCAGATCGCTGCCATTACTAGTAAAAAAAAAAGTTAATAAAATTGGCATAAAACTATGACCTATTTTGTAGAGGCTATAACTTTTGCCCAAGCCCATCAATATACGCTTATTGCGTTTTTTTGTTTTTTTTTACCAAAAATATGTAGAAGAATACATATCGGCCTAAACTGAGGGAAAAAAATATGTGTTATATATTTTTGGGGGATATTTATTATAGCAAAAAGTAAAAAATAATGCTTTTTTTCAAAATTGTCATTCTTTTTTTGTTTATAGCGCAAAAAATAAAAAATGCAGAGGTGATCAAATACCACCAAAAGAGACTATTTGTGGGGGAGAAAAACCGTCAAATTTTGTTTGGGTACAACGGCGCACGACCGCGCAATTGTCAGTCAAAGCGACGCAGTGCCGAATCACAAAAAGTGCTCCGATCAGGAAGGGGGTAAAATCTTCTGGGGCTGAAGTGGTTAAACGTTATTCAGAAACGGGGCTAAAATCTAATTTTTAATGCTGCTTTTACCTGGCGTTTTTTTTTTTTAAACGTCTTGTGTGTACGAGGCTTTAATGTTGCCTAGTTAAATTGCTAAGGATGGTGGTGGCAGAGATAGGAAATGCAGCAGTGAGCGGCTTCTTGGCCCCTCTAGGCCATAGGATGGACGGCTGTGATCTAGAGATAAACAAGGCCCATCTGCCAGGAGTTTCATGTCTAATGGAGAAGCCCTGCAAGTAGCGCAGCCATAGGAAGTGTATATCTCTGTCCATGGTGCTGAACGTATTACGGCAGTCTAGTGGAAAGGACAACAGGCACTCGCTATTTTATCTGACAGCTCGCAGAGGAATAACAGAATTGACTGCCTGTCAGAGGTTGCATTCCACAAGGAAAACTGTAACATCCTCAGCTAAGAAAGATCTCTGGTACAAGTCAGCAGGTCAAACAGCCCCATCTGTAACAATTCCTAACTAGCATCGTTAAATCACTCTCCAGGCAGATGGGCTGCAAGGCTTTCCCTGCTCTACCAGTACAGCAATACAAGTGTTAGATATAGCAATCCTTTTCTACATTTATTTTCCCTGTAAATGTTCAAACAAGGCTATTTGCAAACTAACCATACGGGTAAAAAAACAATTTGAAAGCCACATGTCTAAATAAAGCCAGCATATTATTCACTTATTCATGCATGGCAAGACACAGACGGATTGTCTTTCTGCTTTCAACTACTGTCATAATTTGCAATGTCACAATGGAAAATATAGAGGGAAGATAAAGAAGAGCTCATACACAGAGAGAGCAGGCGGATTCCTTATCAAGTCACAGACACCGGATAGTCAACTGCACTGGGAAGGCCCAGAAACATGTACGGCCCACTCTGTCGTCACTTCTGGTTGCCTGGATTCCATGCTGGTCCCGAAAGCATGGCCCTTCATCTTTGATCAGAGAGACATTTACCACCGCTGGTCGGCTGGAACTTCCACCTCTGGCTGTCTTAACTCCTAGGAGGAATCCCGCTGGACGTTATGGACTCATTGATATATCTATTTTTCACGTCCATCTTGTAAGTGTTTTTAACCCTTCCTTGTCATTAAAGTGTTTTATTACTACACTTAGAAGTGTCTTCTTCTCGGTTTTGTTTGATGCTGACAGTGTGGGTGGTTGCTGTTTCCCTGGATGGTCATCGGCCAGCGGGGAGGTGGTAAGCCTGGAGGGGGTCTCTTGATTATGTCATGTCATGAGTCTAGTGCTAGATATATTGGTTTCTCTATAACCTTTGCAGTGATGCCTCACATGTGTGGTGTGAACACCGTTTACATATGCGCGCGTGACATAGTATTTGTTCCCTTCTATGTGTGAGCATGGAGGGATGGGGCACTTTAAATTTTATTTTTACTACACTGTCTTTTCCTCACTTTTATACTGATCACAAGAAATGTAAACATCCCTGGTGATAGAAAAAAGGGATGGCAGGTCCTCTGTATTGAGACATTTGGGGTCTAAGACCCCATATCTCTCCTCCACCCTGGATTCACACCTATAAGCATTTTTAGTGCATTTTGCAGATTTGCACTACAGTTTATCTATCTTTGTTTCCTATGGAACACGTTCTGTAGTGCAAGTCTGCAAAATTCACAAAAATGCATAGGTGTGAATCCAGCCTTAAAAGGACATTTTTTTATTTATTTTTTAAAGCACTGATTTGATGCTTTAAAATAAAAATGGTTTACATTCTCTCTAGACTGGAAGTGACATCATGGAATCTTTCCACTCCTCCTAGATCATAGTGGTGAGAAGAGACGGTCTCTCCTCACCTGTATCCAGTCCTGCCAGATCGTTTTGCGGTAGGCCTGAGAAAAACCTGGTGAGAAAGGCAGGGGGGGAGGAGAAAACCCCCTGCTGCTTCTTAAAGTGATATAGCGGCTAATGAGCCGATCAGATTGTTTTTATCTGAAGGAGAATTGCTGGCTGAATGAAAAAAAATACCAGGGTTATGGCTGATAGCTTCAGGGGGTCTTGAAAAGGTTAAAATAATAAAGTATAGCTACACACATACACATATACATTTTGTAAAGTTCAGGGTTATGCAGCTCAAGTGTAGTGCTCGCCAGCGAGTACAGTCCACGCCAGATATTATCATTTAAGGGTTTCACCATTAAAAAAAAAAATATCCAGCCTCTTGGGTCTTAGTAGCAAAGAAACAGTTATTCAACCTCTTGGATTATACATATAGCCGTGCCGCTCAGGCATTCCACTTCAGGCCCTTATCTGCCTACCACAGACTATTTTTTCACCAACACCCTCTGCATAACTAACAGCACCTTGCTGCTCTGGCCCTCAGGCTGGGGTCTCTGTCTATTCCCCCTGCGCACACATACACCCCTCTGGCTCTTCCCTTGCACACACCTAGACTCCTCGGGAGGTCGGAGCCTAAAACCATGGTCAGGTCTCCACAAAAAGAACAGCGCACACCTGACCGATTAGTTTACTGGTGGTTCTGAAAACCAGGACTGGAGATTTCATACCACCTGGGTCTCTAAGACATCCCCAGGCTCCATGTCCCAAAACATATTTTTCTAAACAATGAAGAAACAAAAAAGCCAGCTTCCTCTGAATTAAGTGTAGCACTTACCCCCGAAGGAGCGGCTGAATTTTGATTCGGGCCTACACTCTGCTAATGAACCCCCCTGAATTGACTCAGTCATCTTGACACAGCTGTGGTGCAACACAATACACTACAATATAATGTAATGCAATATACATGTATTGTAACCTCAGGATTCACTGGCTCCACCTGCTGGGAGAAAACAACACTCCACACAACTGGATACTTAACCAAAAGTATTTTTCTGTAAATATATTTCAAAGGGTGGTTACAGTAGTTGTGCTGTCATCCCAACATAGGACAAAAAAAAAAAAAAAAATATATATATATATATATATATATATATATATATATATATATATATATATATAGCTGGGAGCTCCCCCTACTTTTAAAGCCATGCGTGAGATCTCACCCAAAGCACTCAGTCTTTGATCTTCTTGTCTTCGCTAGCTAAAGTAACTTAAAGTGAGTTAAGTAGAGGTAAAGGTGCTCCTGGTGTAACTTAACAACTAGGTTACAAAACTTGGAAACAACAGAGTGGATAAGCCTCAGACCTGCTTAGTGTCAGTTATGCGGTCCCTCCTCCATGGAACTATAGAACCCAGTGAGGCCTGTGTATGAGTCTGTGTGTGAAAGTTAACAAAGTGTGGGTTTTGACCCGCTCACCAAGTGGATCGGAACTCCATGTAGTAGCTCTGGTCCGGTGACTGCAGCTTGCTTCTCCTTCAGCTGGCTCCGTCACTCCGTTGCGCTATGCTGGGTGAACCCGATCCTCCGATGCTCAAACGAGTGTCTCTGGATGTCTCCAATCCGGTTACTGTATCTCCTGCACTGTCAGGTCATTCACACAAGCTGTAGAAGTTGTAATCTGTGATGGCTGTGAGCCTCTTAACAGGAGGCCTCAGCGCAGATCCTCACAGGCTGGCCACGCTATCCCAAGAGACCTAAAATGGCCGCTCTGGTTCCTTTTATGTCCTACCCAGCATGCACTGCTAGAGAAAGTGTTCATGGGTAGGTCACCAAGCCTCCTGGGTAAAAAGGGTCAACCTTCTAAACAAAACAGCGGTCACTTCCTGTATCGTGTTCAATGGTTGAAAACAAAAGTTATCCCAGTGCACTTTCTGCATTTGACCGCTAGATGGCACCAAATACTAAGCTATAGAATTGTTCATAGGCTTGCATTGTAAAATATTTACATCACATTAAAATGTGTCAGCGCTACATAAACAAACCCCATGGAGCCCCTCAACCTGCCTGGTTGAGAATTCTGGGTTAACATCACCCTGGTGGGGCATCACACAAAATATAGATAGATGGAGGAAGAGAGAGAGATCGATTTTTAGCACCAAATGAAGAGCTTTCCAAGAACTCATTCCTCATCTGTATTTTGGGGAGGAAGCACTAATCTCTGCAATATAGGTATGTGCTCATACAGAAAACAGATGGGAAAAGGGAATTGGACCCTACTGCAGGAAAAGCAAAATTGGTAATTAAGCCAAAAGTACATTAAAGCTGATTATCTATATATTGGAGTAATACATTGTCCAGTTTGGCACAATGTCAGTATCCATAAGTCATACCTTTTTGGCTGTTGGGGAAGCCAAAGGAACTACAACCGGTCTTGTAGGCTCTGCTCAGGTTATGAACAAGCAGTTTTTCCCTCTGCACACTGACCACAGGGGGTTGCTCATTCAACACCGCCACCAAATGGAGTTTGGGACGTCACCACTCCTCCTCTTCACCCTGTCCAATCACAGAGCACCTTGCAATGACAGTAGCGACAAGCAAGCGATCACCGGTGGTCAGTGTGCAGGGGAATCCTGTTGCACAGAACCCAAGCAGGACCTGGAAGATCTCGGCACCGACTTCTTCAGTGATTTTCAGCTTCACCAGGAGCCCACCAAGTAGGATATATGCAACTCACATTGTGCTGAGCTGGAGTTCAGTTTCAAAGGCATTGATAGCATCTGACAAAGATGGTACATTTGATTTTAAGAACGTCTTGTACTGGAATTTTAGAAATTTGAGCGCACACACATTCTTGGCACAAAGATTTTATCTCATGTCTTACTAGAACAGAACAAAAAATGTATTAATCACACTCAAAGAATATTTAACCACATCTGCAAAAGAAACAGTCACTTACTAAACCTGTGTTGGAAAAAAACTACTGAAGATGAACAAGGAGCCGGTCACGGGGCACCATAAGGTACATGGATGTACCTCTTTTTTGTTGAAGGAATCAGCTGACCTGTGAGTCGGAAGCCTCTGCAACAACACAAACCTGTCCCTCTCTCATTCTACAACACAGCATTAAGTGCATGGCGGCCCTAATGCGAGCCCAAGAACTGTCAGAAGGGTGGCCGGGTGTTGTGACCAAATATACAGAAATTCAGACTTTTAATGTAAAAACAGCAGGAGAAAATCTATAACATCAAGTGATATAGGCAGAGTCATTTCTTTAAAAAAAAAAAAAAAAGTAGCACAATTTGACACCATAGCGTGGCCCTTTCCTTTGCTCGTGTAAAGAAAACTGAAATTGTCACTTAAATGAAAAGAAGTATAGCCAAAGATTTTAGCCATGCAGGCTTGAGAACAATACTGACAATATTGTCAGGATCCACAACGCTACCCGATTGGCTGATGGCTCTCTCATTCAGCATGCAGCTGAGAGCTAGAGCAGGCAGTGCCTAGCCCCTCTCCAGCAACTGGTCACTGCTCTCCACTCAGCAGAGACAGAGAACTGAACTTCAGTGGTCAGTAGATCGCTCAGTTCTCGGTCTTATATCCGACGTGGGACAGATGTTGCATGGAGGCGAGTATGTATTTTGCTGTTTTTTTAAAGCCCATACTTCTCTATAAACTCATCTCCCCAATCAGTAGGTACCTGCTTAATAAGACAGGGAAACTAAATACACTGGGTGACGTGTATTTTCAAAGTTGACAAAGAGTTACGCACTCCGCCTCTGGCCCGATGTGACAGTGCTGGACTAGCCATAAGGCACTAAGTGTGCCAGCTTAGGAGAAGAGTGCAAATCACATGCTCACCCCGTGCTGGGTATTTCACGTCCCTCCTGGTGGCTGAACAGAGCAGTGCAGGAACGAGAGTGCATGAGGTTGTGGAGGAGGAAGTCAAGTGATCTCATTTATTGTTAGGTGGGTTTAGATGACTACTGTAAATGAAAATTCCAGGTATGGATAGTTTTATATAGTGGTCAAGCTTGGACCATTGTAACTATGCATATCATACAGGTGGATTTCTCTGGAAGTTGGAAATTAAGCCTGGTACACAAGCAGTTTTTTTTTATTCATCCCAGTGGGCTGAACAAAAAAAAAAAAACTGAAGAACTCGGGAGGAGATCCTGTACTAACAATCCAATGTTTATACAGTGCTCTGTCCCCCGCTGAGCTATTGTGTTCTGACAGGGGGATGGGCTCCCCGTCATTACACACCCGTCAGTGTTCTCAGCCATTGGCTGAGAGAGCTGATCATATGCTGACTGGCAGACTTTTTTTTTAGTCATGCCCCTTCAACAAAAGCTGGACGTTCAGCCAGCTTCTGTGAGACCAGCTGCCATACACGGGAATGTCGGTTGGCTTCTATTGAACTGGCTGATACCACCCAAGTATGGCCGTGTGTATGGCCTTTTACTGTAGTAGGCACAGCTACTACTTTAAAGTTTTTGTGCTTAGTTATAAATCTGTCAAAAGATCAAACACTGAAAAGATGGTAACAAGACCAGATCATCTGACATTTGGGCTTACCAAAATATATATCTGTAATAAATCGATACCTTTCTGTTACAGAATGGGGAATGGTTCTTTAGACAAACTGAAGGTATATCACCTCGCTAGGTCATCATTTGCCACAAAAAGGATTTGCTCTCAGTGTTTTTACTGCCCATTAAAAAATAAAAAACATTTTTGACACTCTGCGCTGCAACAAAAGCTTACAAAATTCTTCGGCAATGTTCTGCATCCAGTGGCTGAATAAATAATACTAAGCACAAGTTAAACAAGCTCTTCACACAACAGTTTTATTTGGTCAGCATTTCCTTGGATGTGGCCCAAGACCAGCAATAATATTAGTTTTATGTTCTCTGTACGGCTTCCCAGCTGCCTGTAGCAATCCTCCATTTATTGTGAATGTGGCTGTTTAAAGGCAGTCAGGCTTATTTGCTGCCAAACAATCAGCATCAATCCACAGGTAGACGCTAAGCCTTCTAATGACATTACAAGAGGCAGAGAAAGCAAGTTAAAGTGATTGTAATGTTCCTTTCACACTGTCCGCCAGTGGATCCACATGCCGAGCAGGGAATCTGTCCGCTGATCCCCGCTGTGCAGGCGGATGACAGGTCCGTGTGTGCTCCGCTGATGCAGAGCAAACACGGACACAGCCCGCTGTTCTCTATGGGGCACTCGGATGGAAACGGACCGCCTATCCATTTCCATCCAACTGTCATCTGATCCAATCTGTCAGGCAGATTGGAGATTGGTTCTCCATCTGTTTTTGGAAGACAGAATTGGATCGAACGGCAGCAAGTGTTAGCAGACACGTTTGTTGAAATCCACCGCTACAAAAAGGAACAATGGATGGTCCCATCGGTTCTGCCTGAAAAACTGACAGGCGGACCCTATTGGTCTGTTAGAGTGAAAGAGGCCTAAACCTTTCTTTTTTTATATAATAAACATGTCAAACTTAACTGCTCTGTGCAATGGTTTTGCACAGAGTAGCCCCAATACTCCTCTCCTGGGGTCCTCCATCGGCACTCCTGGCTCTACCTCTTCAGAGAGTGCCCCCCCATAGAAAGCCGATTCCTATGGTTGCACTCATGCGGAATCGGTCCTGCACTGACACAGACCATGTGGCTCACCCCTATCCCCTGTCCCCTGCTTTGTCACAGAATTTGATTGACAGCGGCAGGAGCCAATGGCTCTGCAGCTGCCTCTGTCCTTTGAGGAGGGATAGAGCCGCTGCCATCAGGCACAGCCCTGGATGGAAATTGGGCTCAGGTAAGTATAAAAGTAGGGCTGGGGGAGTTGCTTGCAGAAGATTTTTTACCCTAACGCAGGCATCAAGTTAAAAAAACAAAACTTGAAGTGGATGTAAACCCTCACATATACCCAGTGACGTGAACAGCTTCAGATGATACACAGGGATGAAACAAATCTCCCTGCATAAGTTTTACATGTATATCTGCTGTATTTCTATATTCTTTAGGATTCTTACATCTTGTTAGAATTTTCTCTTCCTCATTCAGCACTGGGAGTGTAGTCTTGGCTTACACTGGGAGACAGCTGATTGGAGGAAAGGTACACATACCCACTCCCCATAGGTAGAATAATGAAGATACATTTAGAGCTGTGCTGTGCCAAGACAAGCTCTCTGGTAAACTATTTATAGCAACCGCTCACGACACAAATTTCAGGCTGCTTTTATCTCCCATCTCAGAGAACTTGTCAGAAGTTATCATACTGATAACAGAGAAAAGAAACAGCAGAAACACACGGGACTCAGGGCTTTGGAGAGAGATAAGTAATACTACAGATATCTGTGCCCACGTCCAATTTCATGAATCGGGTTTACATCCACTTTAAGCCTTTAGAACCACTTTAAGTGATCGAAAAAGGGAGCTACTTGTGATGTGGCTGGGCAGTTCTGTTGTTGCATGGATAATCTATAAGGCTTCTTTTACAAGCACTTTCCCATCGGGTCCACCTGTCAGTTTTTCAGGTGGGCCTGATCATAAGCTCAATGCAAGTGTATGGGCAGGCGAATGTAAACAGACTTGTGTCCATTTACATCCACCTACCTCAGAGTCCTTCCAGGTTCTGGACCTTAAAGTGAGAGATTGGAATTAGCCTGATATAAACGGACACAAGTCTGTCAAAATGTGGACAAAAGCTAAAAGGGCATGTATTTCACAAGACTGACATCCACCGCGTTCTGATACAAATCAGCAGGAGATCTGCTCATGGATCCCCTGCTAAATGGAATGGAGCGTGCCTGTTTTAAAGGACCCTAGGGGTGTTTTCTATGTAAAACCATTTTCTGCACATACAGTATGTTTCGACATGTACTGGTTACTTATGAATTTTCAGTTTACTAAGAAATCTTGACACACTGTGGTATGTAGTTTCCGAATTTGATGAAGAATACAGTATATCATAGTGTTACATACATCCTTTATTTTAAGTACAGTAAACAAATTATGTTTATGAATATAAAGAACAGAGTATATAGGAAAGGAAACTTCGCATCCAATGAGAAGGAAGAATGATGCATTTGTGGAGGAGCATGTTGGGAAAAGTAGTATAGAAGATAAAAAAATCATAGAATATAAAAAAAAACAGAAGATAGATGGCAGAAAGAAAATGGTCTATCAAGTCTTCCCTTTTTTCTTTCTCAACATTTTTGTCTAAAGATAGCTTGTTCCTTATCCCAAGCATGTTTCAATTGAGTTATTGTTAAAGTGGAGTCCCAGGCTTCTTTTTTTTTTTTTTATTAAAAGTCAGCAGCTACAGAAAAAGTGTAGCTGCTGACTTTTAATAAACACTTACCTGTTCCACGGTCCAGCGATGTGGCCACACAGAGCCTCGCTCCTCTCCCTCTCCACGGCGCATCCATTGGAACTGTGGGCACCGGGCCGTGAAAGCTTCTGGCTTCACGGCCGGGCGCGCACTGCGCATGCGTGAGTCATGCTGCGCTCTCTCAGTGGACAGGCAACCTTCTGTCCCGTGTCCCAGAAGATTGCCGAGAGGGAGGGACCGCCTAGGGGAGAGGAGGAGTTGCCTAGGTGGAAGGAGGAAGTGGGACAGGAAGTCCCTCTCTAAAGTAGTTACCCAGCCCCCCCCCCCCCCCCAAATTACAGGCCAAATTTGGCATGTAAGAGGGGGAGGAGGGCTTAAAGCGGAAGATCCACTTTTGGGTGGAACTCTGCTATAATTGACTTGCTGCCGCTGCTGAAAAAGCTAGTTCAGGCACCGGCAATTCATTTGAGGTGCCTGAAAACTTTTTTTAAACAAAAAGCCCTGCTCCGATTTACAATGGGTAACTGATAAGAAAACGACTCAAGGTACTTCGAAGTGAATGTGTCGCAAATATGGGCAACTAAACCTGAACAAATAAGCGATGGGAATTTCTAATTGTCTTGTGAAAATTAAGTTTAGCCATGCCTCTCCTCATCTCCCGGGCCTCACTATTGGTCCTTTAAAATATGAGCAGTTTCACAGCCCAATAGAAGGGGTTGGGAGACAAGAAGGGGTAGGGCCACTTTGGAAAAGCAGAAATTTTGACGTGTATTCAGCTTCTCACATCTCTGGATCTACTGATTGTTTTTGGCATGTAGTTTTTGGTAAAGGTACGCATTTTTCTTCAGTTTATTGGTTGGCTTGGTTTGATTTGTGTAAGTTTTTACTTTAGCAAGCATCTGTATCCACAAACATGGGCATAAATCATATTATGGTGTGTGTGGAGAACCTCTTTAATGATGCCGTGCCTCACAGGCATATTGTACAGTAAATAGGTCAATTGAGCAGTATTATCAACTGCAGCATTAAGTGGGTTAATGTAGCAATATTGTGCAGGTTGCCAAGAGAATCCTGGGAGATTAAGGTTTAACAGCTGATCTCTTTAGAGTGCTTAACTTAGATCCTCTGGATATCATCTTGCCTATTTTATGTTGTTATTTTATCACTTCGTAGACTTGTCTGTAGAACTTTCCTGTGTGCTCATATGCGAAGCTGTAGAATACAGAATCCCACAGTAATTAATATGAGAGCCAGTTCAGCAAAACACTCAGTGATTACCCAAGATGGGGTTGAGTTACACACTGCATCTCGTACTTTTTTTTTCCCAAAAAGTTTTTTATTAAACAATTTACATATACAACATAGTCTTGCTTGTTTCTTTAAGGCAATACAGTTAACACATGTGAAAAAATAGTATACAGCTTGGATACAAAACAAAATTCCACGAGTGGTCATGCCGTAAGCAAGCAGAGTACAGTCGGCAATACCTACTGAGAGTCTACTTGACAGATCAATTGTTAGTAGTGGGTGAAATCCTTGGAGGACCTACAGTGGTGTGAAAAAGTGTTTGCCCCCTTCCTCATTTCCTGTTCCTTTGCATGTTTGTCACACTTAAGTGTTTCAGAACATCAAACCAATTTAAACATTAGTCAAGGACAACACAAGTAAACACAAAATGCAATTTGTAAATTAAGGTGTTTATTATTAAAGGTGAAAAAAAATCCAAACCATCATGGCCCTGTGTGAAAAAGTGATTGCCCCCTAAACCTAATAACTGGTTGGGCCACCCTTAGCAGCAACAACTGCAACCAAGCGTTTGCGATAACGTGCAATGAGGCTTTTACAGCGTCCTGGAGGAATTTTGGCCCACTCATCTTTGCAGAATTGTCCTAATTCAGTTACATTAGAGGGTTTTCGAGCATGAACGGCCTTTTTAAGGTCATACCACAACATCTCAATAGGATTCAGGTCAGGACTTTGGCTAGGCCACTCCAAAGTCTTCATTTTGTTTTTCTTCAGCCATTCGGTGGTGGACTTGCTGGTGTGTTTAGGATCATTGTCCTGCTGCAGAACCCAAGTTCGTTTCAGCTTGAGTACACGAACAGATGGTCGGACATTCTCCTTCAGGATCTCTTGGTAGACAGCAGAATTCATAGTTCCTTTTATCACGGCAAGTCTTCCAGGTCCTGAAGCAGCAAAACAGCCCCAGACCATCACACTACCACCACCATATTTTACTGTTGGTATAATGTTCTTTTTCTGAAATGCAGTGTTCCTTCTACGCCAGATATACTTGGACACACACCTTCCAAAGAGTTCCACTTTTGTCTCATCGGTCCACAGAATGTTGTCCCAAAAGTCTTGGGGATCATCAAGATGTGTTGTGGAGAAATTGAGACGAGCTTTGATGTTCTTTTTGCTCAGCAGTGGTTTTCTCCTTGGAACTCTGCCATGCAGGCCATTTTTGCCCAGTCTTTTCCTGATGGTGGAGGCATGAACGCTGACCTTAACTGAGGCAAGTGAGGCCTGCAGTTCCTTGGACGTTGTTGTGGGGTCTTTTGTGACCTCTTGGATGAGTCGTCGCTGCGCTCTTGGGGTAATTTTGGGCGGCCGGCCACTCCTGGGAAGGTTCACCACTGTTCCATGTCTTCGCCATTTGTGGATAATGGCTCTCACTGTGGTTCTCTGGATTCCCAAAGCTTTGGAAATGGCTTTATAACCCTTTCCAGACTGATAGATCTCAATTACTTTCTTTCTCAATTGTTCCTGAATTTCTTTGGGTCTCGGCATGATGTGTAGCTTTTAAGGATCTTCTGGTGGACCTTACTGTGTCAAGCAGCTCCTATTTAAGTGATGCCTTGATTGTGAATAGGTGTGGCAATAATCAGGCCTGGGTGTGGCTAGAGAAATTGAACTCAGGTGTGGACAACCACAGTTATAGTATGTTTTAACAAGGGGGGCAATCACTTTTTCACACAGGGCCATGATGGTTTGGATTTTTTTTCACCTTTAATAATAAACACCTTCATTTACAAATTGCATTTTGTGTTTACTTGTGTTGTCCTTGACTATTGTTTAAATTGGTTTGATGTTCCGAAACACTTAAGTGTGACAAACATGCAAAGGAACAGGAAATGAGGAAGGGGGCAAACACTTTTTCACACCACTGTAGGTCATTGGTCACGTGCAGATGTCAGAGTCCGAAAGCCACCGTTCCCAAATTTTATTGTACTTGGCCGGGCACCCTCTGTTTATATATAAGAATTTCTTATAGGGCAGGGTGTTGTTCACGTCCACCTTCCAGTCAATGAAACTGGGGCTTGACTGCCTCATTCATTGCTTAGCAATAATTTTCCTGGCTAAAAATAGTGTTTCATGTAGAAAAATCCCTGTGAATCTATTGATTACCGAATCTGGGAATATCCCCAATATACATTGCTTCGGGTCTAGAGTAAGTGGAGAGCCCATAGTGTCATGTAGGAAGTCCACGGCCAGTTTTCAGAATCCCTGTATAAGAGGACATGCCCATATGAGATGGGAGAATGTGCCTGTCTCATGGTGGCACAGGAAGCAGATGGTAGAGTACCCCCTCTTAAATTTAGCTACTCTAAGAGGGGTGAGGTAGGTACGGTGCAGGATAAATATTTGAAAGCGTCCATCAGATAGTTTAGGGAATACGGCTTTACAAGAATCCAGGGCCTCGCGGCATTCCTCATCCTCTAAGTTACCCACCTCCCTCTCACAGCGTGATTTAACGTCATATGCTAATTTGGTGGAAGATGAGGTAATAAGCATATTACAGAAGGTGGAGAATAGATTTTGGGGTGTTTGTGCTTTTAACTACTGTCATGATAGCATTGGAGGAAGGCTGCGGGATGGACTGAGGGAATTCGGATTGCATGGCATGTAGAGGTCGACCGATATATCGGCCGATATTTGGCATTTTTTAAATTTTTTAATTAATCGGCATTGGCCGATTGTGCTGATAAAAAAGCTGATTACATGCGACTTGCAAAAGACTTCTGTAATAGAAGTCAATGTAAGTTGCCTGAAGACATCAGTGAAGGACTTTCCTCCTCTCTGGGCAGGCTGCCAAGAAAAGATCAAAGAGATAAAATGTTTCTTCTTCAATGGACTGAACTCCCTGTGTAGAGTTCTCAGTTTAACTATTTAAAGACTAAATCTTTTCTGACACTTGTTGCTTACAAGTAAATATCCTGTATGTTCTGCTAGAAAATCACTCGGAACCCCCAAAAATTATATATTTTTTTTAGCAGAGACCCTAGGGAATAAAATAGCGGTTGATGCAGTATTTGCGCAGAAGTCTTTCAGACGCAATTATTTTGGAAAAAATACACAGATTAAAAAAAAAAAACTAAAACAGTAAAGTTAGCCCTTTTTTCCATCCAAAAGTTTTGAGTACCTGTTGTTGTGTATTTAATATATAGTGTTTTTTTAATCTAAATTATACATACAAGTGAACTGATTGGAGGTTTGTTTTGTTTAATAAATGTGTAAGAAATTTTCTGCATAACTTATTAAGGCTGCTTTAACACTGGAGCGGACAGGCGTTGACGGTAAAACGCTGCTAGTTTTAGCAGCGATTTACCGTCATTTTAGCCCCGCTAGTCGGCTGCTAGCAGGGCAGTAAAGTGCTGCTGCAAAATCACATTGCATGTGCTTCAGCAGTGGTGCCCATTCATTTCAATGGGCAGGAGTGGTGGAGGAGCGGTTTACACCGAAGATGCTGCTTGCAGATTTTTATTTTATTTTACGTCCTGCCAGCGCATCTCCTCATTGTGAAAGCACTCGGGCTTTCACACAGACTGCAGGGGAGCCGTTTTGAAGGCAATTTATAGGCACTATTTTTAGCCCAAAAGCGCCTGAAAAACGCCCCAGTGTGAAAGGTGTCCAACTTATATTTTATGAGCTGAAGCGAAAAAAAAAAAAAAAAAAAGGAAAGGAAAAAAATAAATAAAAATCGGCCTAACACATCGGCCCAAAAAAAATCGGCAACATATATCGGCCATCGGCCCCCGCGATTTCTAAATATCGGCATCGGCCAAAGAAAAAACAATATCGGTTGACCTCTAATGGCATGGCGTACCAGTAAGAATCTGAAAAACTGTTTGGGAGCATAAATACACTGTGAAGGATATCAAAGTGTTTCAATTCCCCATTCGAGAGTAGGTGGTGCAAATAGTAAATTCCCGGGGGCCCAGATCTTCAGGTCTGGAATCCGTAGGAACTCAGGGAGTGACCCAACGTGCCAAATAGGGGTGAGGTCATTAATTGGAGGTCATATGCGTCTATAGTGATACAATAATGTCTTGCTATCTCCTTCTGGTCTGGCACCCCCAGAACCCATCGCAATTGTGCACAGAGCGTCTTGAGGTCCGTTTCGGCCAATGCGGGCACAAAAAAGTGCCAAATCTATCTTTGTCTGTCTTATCTATGTGGTACAATTGGGATAACTGGGAAGCAATATAATAGAAGTTGAAATCTGGAAGGCCGTGCTGCCTAGGTCAGTAGGATTCGTGAGAGTCCGCCAGGCCAGTTTATGTCTATTAGTTCCTCAGACAAATGGTTTGAGAAGAGCCTGCATGGTCTTAAAGTACTTCAAAAGGTAAAGAGGCTAGGGTGTGCCAAAGAACATACAATATTTTAGGTAGCAGTATTATTTTTATTAGATGAATGTGTCCTCAGACACCCAGGGGTAGGCGAGCCCAAGTTTGTATTTAATTAGGGAAAAGATGTAATCAGCTGGGAGCCCAGATACATGTAATCCTAGGTATGTAATAAGAGACACTCTTTGTAATGTGAGATGGGCCTGAACCTCAGATGGTGGGAAGCTATCAAGAGGTAGGATTTGCGAATTTTCCCAGGTGATCTTAAGCCCAGAAAATGATCCAAATTGTTCTATTGCCTGAAATGCATTTTGGAGAGAGGGACCTGAGTCAGCCAAGTACAACAAGGTGTCATCAGCATACATACTGTTTTTTTTAGTCAAGCCACCTGCACAGAGACTGTGGACCTCCAGGTTCTCCTGTATAGAAACAGCAAGGGGTTCCGGTGCCAGTGCATATAGCAATGGGGATAACGGACATCAAGGCAAAAGGCCGGAGGGCCATCCCTTGGCCACCACCTTCGCCTGATACAATAATTGGATCCATTTGATAATCTGAAGCCCAAATCCGTAGCACTCCAAGCAATTCCAAAAATACCTCCACTCCACCGAGTCAAATGCTTTAGCCATATCCAGAGTGACTATCACCTGTGAACAAACCCCCTCATGTGGAGCTTGTAGGTTAATGTACAGTCTTATTAGATTAAATGAGGTGTTAGGCCCTGGCATGAAGCCTTCCTGGTTTGCATGTATCAGGGTCAAGATAACTTGGTTGAGGCGCAGAGCAAGAACCTTAGCTAGGATCTTGATATCGACTTGTAAAAGGGAAATAGGGCAGTAAGAGGCGGGTTTTCCCAGGTCCTTTCCTGGCTTGGGTATCAAAACTATAATCACCTAAAGGGAGGTAATTCAAAGGCTTCAAAGTCAGTTATAAAGAGCTAACAGTTTAGGGGCAAGTATCTCACTTTAATGTAAATCAAATTTGATGAGTAGGCCATCTGAGCCCGGAGACTTGGACCTGGCAAAGCTAGCAAGTGCATCTGTAATTTTGTCTGTCATGAGAGGAGCCTCTAACAGTGCTATTTGATCGTCTGTAAGTTGCAGGAAGATTTTGAGAAAGATTCATCGAATCCCCATCTTCTGTGGTTGTAGACGTGTATAATTCTGCAAAGACGTCTCAAAGCCCTTGTACACACGGTCGGACAGATTTTTATAGTCAATATAGTCCACACAAGTGCATAAGCAGCAAAGATCTCTGCAAATCTTCTGAATTTTGGAACCTGTACCCCCCAAAAAAAGACAGGCAAAAGGCAAATAACTAATTACTAGTATTGCCTGTGGCCTCCCTACAGCTGGTTGTTTCTCCCATTAGACCCCTGAGGTGCTTTTTAGCAAAAGAAAAAAGTGCCTGTAAAGCGCCTGTCATGCCCCCCCAGTGTGAAAGCCAGAGAAAGAAAAAAAAAGTCCTGCAAGCAGGATCTTTGGGGCGGTTTGGGAGCGGTGTATACACCACTCCCAAAACTCCCTGCCCATTGAAACAAATGGGCAGTGTTGCCAAAGCAGCTGCAAAGCACTTTTGACAGTGTTGCAACATGGGTGCTTTTAACCCTTTCTTCAGCTGCTAGCAGGGCCGAAAAGCGCTGCTAAAACTAGCGTTGCTTTACCGCTAACGCCAGCACCGCCCCAGTGTGAAAGAAGCCTTACTGACTTGCCTCCAGCAAGGAGAACAATGAGATGAACACTAGTCACATCACTAAATCTCACTCCAAACCTCCTGAGACAAGCAGTCAGATGCAGCAGTGCCTTAGGCTGCTTTCACACTGCAGCGGGAGCGGCGTCGGCGGTAAAGTGCCGCTATTTTTAGCGGCGCTTTACCGTCGTTTTAGCGGCGGTGTGCGGGCGCTAGCGGGGTGGTTATAACCCCCGCTAGCGGCCGAAAAGGGGTTAAACCCGCCCGCAAATCGCCGCTGTAGCGGCGCTTTGCCGGCGGTATTGCCGCGGTGTCCCATTGATTTCAATGGGTAGGAGCGGTTTAGGAGCGGTGAATACACCGCTCCTTCACCGCTGCAAAGATGCGGGTAGCAGGACTTTTTTCACCGTCCTGCCAGCGCATCGCTCCAGTGTGAAAGCCGGAGTTAAAGGGGCCGTTTTTTTTCAGGCGTTACACAGGCGCTATTTTTAGCGCTGTAACGCCTGAATACCGCCCCAGTGTGAAAGCAGCCTTAGATCTCACTCTGCAGATATACAGCTATGAGGAAGTAGTGGGGTTGCCACATTTTCTTCAAGCCAAACCCAAACACTTTAGCAGTCTGGGACACGTTTCAGTGCACCCCGAGGAGGAGGGGGGGATCTACTTACCTCTCCATAGATGTGGGTATCACTCCAGACAGAACCTCTCACCACCGAAAGTGGGGGACTGTTGGACAGGGGGATGCTGCGACTCGGACCTGAGCCTGATCATATGCGACTCTGCAAGATGTTTAACTCACGGGCCAGCCTCTGTCCGTTGAGGCCATGTTGCGGCCACCCTAGCACGTAGCTGCAGTCTGCACGGGCTCGCTGGGCAGACTGCGGAGATCACTGGATCTAGATAGCCTTGCAGTATATTGTAGATCTCACAGGAGTGAAAGAAAAAAGCAAAAAGATGCATGAAAGGAGAAAAAGGCAAAAAATTGCTAGGATAATAATAAGATCCCAACAGGGAGCCTAGGTCTTTACTCCTTACTAGACAGAAACAAACTTAATACCTATAGCAGAGAGGGGGTTATATACCAGATGAGGCCAGGCCCATGGGTGTAGCCAAGTTTTTTTGTTCTGCCTAGTCCTAACTCCTGCAGAAGGCGATATAACCCTATAGTCAGGAATAATGGAGCGCTGTGTCTGTTGATGAACTAAAGAGAAATATTTTTGGTGCAGTTCACAGGACGTGACAATAGAACTGCATTTCTGGCAAGATCAGCTGGTATTCTCTATTTGCTGGAAATGTTCCTAGCTTGAAAAAATTTAAACGAATGAAGCCACCACATCTAATGACCGTAAGCTGAAATTTATTTTTTTCACGTGTTTAGTTGTCCTTTAAAAAAAGTTTTTTACTATTTTAGGCAAGTTTTTTTATTCACATTTTTCCATTAAAGCATAACTCCACTTTTGTTGAGACAAAAAAAACATTCCCCTCTGGGTGATATATGTACATTACAAGGATTTTAACAAACTTTGTTGCAGATTCCTTCCTTATGTTATTTTGAGGAAATCCCTGTGTGGTTGTGTCCATGTGGGACAGTAAGCCTAATGGGAGTGGTTTTATGAATGAGGAAAGCTACTGGGCCTGCATCCCTTTAGATGTGATTTCCTATTGGCAGTATCTCACCAAAAATGGCAATTTTGTTGCAGGGGATGCCTGAAATCCGACTTGTATCTTAGACTTCTGGGGAAATTGGTGAGCCAATCACACAAGCAGGATATTAGGTTTCTGGGGGATGTTCTGTACACACTCTGTACAGAACAACTCCAGGTCAGCATATTGCATTGCATTTATAGAAAATTACAGAGCCGCAGATTGAAAAGCCAAAGTTCATTTTTAATAACATTCAACCGCAATATGACTTGTGTTGCAATTGTATATGCTATATTATTTTTTTCTTTCTTTATTTGCTATTTTTTCCCCCTCGAAAGTGGAGTTACCCTTTAACATTTCTCACCAATTGTGAAGTAGATGTTCATGTGTCAGTCTTAGAAAATAATAGATGTCACCTGCACAAGGGCTGTGCTGGAGACAGGACAGCTGAATCTGATGCATGCTCTTCATTGACCACCTGCAATGAGAGTAGATGCCAGGCCTCTGCATCGGAGGCCTCTGCATCGGAGGTCTCGCTGACAATTGAGAAGTTCAATGGGGCCAAACACCAGATTTATATGAAAAGTACACTTATAATTTGAAGAATGGTTATTGTGCCAGGCTCACACTGACTTTCATTGAGTTAAAAGAGCAATATAAAAATAAAATATTACTGCCCTACCATTAGAAAGTACAGTATGCAGAGTACAAACCAAACATGGCTGTTTCCCAATACAAACATAACTACAACTAAAATAAGTAACACACGGATAAGTCTATTTACAGTACATCGAGCTGATCCCATTCATGTTTAGGTCTTAAAAAAAAATCAATCAAAGACAGTGGATTCCCTTTAAGCCGGGCCTTTTGGGAGAAGTAATCCAAGTACTTCAGTGTTATTACAAAGTGAGATATTCCCATAAAACGACTGCTTCAAAAACAGCCTTTTGCTTGAAGCCAGACATCCGTTTTAATGCGGTCTGTTCTCACCTGCATTAAACATTGCACAGATTAAAACAAATCGCAGCAGGGAGGCCACAGATGCATATTTGACTCAGAAACACTTTGTTTTACAATGTGCAAATATATTTTAAAATGAGCATACAGTACATCCTAATCTAAGGCAGAGAAAAGAATCATAAAAACAGGAGATAATAAGATCTTTGTAGTTTAACCACTACAGCTCCGGAAGGTTTTACCCCCTCAAGACCAGGCCATTTTTGAGACACAGCATTGCATTATGTTAACTGACAAATGCGCGGCCGTGCGACGCAGTACCTAAACAAAACTGATGTCCTTCCCCCCCCCCCCCCCCCCCGCAAATAGAGCTTTCTTTTGGTGGTATTTGATCACCTCTGCGGTTTTTATAGTTTGCGCTATACACAAAAAGCAAATAATATTTTTTTTACTTTCTGCTACAATACATATCCAATATTTTTCTTTTAAAAAAATCTAAAATTTCTTCATCAGTTTAGGAAAATTTGTATTCTGCTACATATTTTTGGTAAAAAAAAGAAATAAAAAAATCCCAAAAAGCGTATATTGATTGGTTTGCTCAAAAGTTTAAAAACTATGGGATAGATTTATGGACTTTATTTTTTATTGTTTTTACTAGCAATATCGGTGATCAGCGGGTTTTTTTTTTGCGGGACCGCAACATTGCGGCAGGCAAATCTGATACGAGTGACACTTTTTGGGGACCACTGACCCCAATACAATGATCAATGCTAAAAAATAAATGCACGCTCACTGTATAAATGACACTGGCAGGGAAAGGATTAACATCAGGGATGATCAAAGGGTTAAGTTTGCTCCAAGGGCAGTGATGGTGAACCTTGGCACCCCAGATGTTTTTGAACTACATTTCCCATGATGCTCATGCACTCTGCAGTGTAGTTGAGCCTCATGGGAAATGTAGTTCCAAAACATCTGGGTGCCAAGGTTCACCTTTACTGTCCTAGGGAATGCTTTCTAACTGTGTGGGGGATGGACGGACTGGAGAAGGAGAGACATCTGTGTTCTCGATTAGCAGGAACACCAGATTTCTCTCTTCCTCTGTGACAGAACAATGGTCTGCCTTGTTAACATAGGCATATAGCTGTTCTGCCTCGTCTCCCCCTCTGGCCGCCGACATGTTGTCCCAGATTTACTTACGGGTATCGTGGCTCCGTCGCTGTGATTGGCCAGAGCCGCAATAACGTCAAGCAATAACGCATGCGTGCGGGAGACGCAGGTAACAGCACGCACACTGATGCAGCAGCACATAGGTGCAGCCGTTTGCTCTAGTGCCCATGTGCTGATGTCATGGGCACATGGGATATCTCCTAAACTGTGCAGGTTTAGGAGATATCCTGGTTAGCTACAGGTAAGCATTAATATAGGCTTACCTGTAGCATAAAGTTTAAAAAAAGTGTTTACAACCACTTTAAGCCACAAGAGCATTCGTAAGGTCAGCTACTGATATTGGATGAAAAGACCTGGCTCACAGTTGGTGATCCAATTCATCCTTGGGTCCATTTAGGGCATATTCCCACCAGTAAGCCACACTGATTGCGTGGCTGCTAGTATGCACTTTTGACACAGTGCTGTTTACTTTTTATTTGGTAGAACTTTATTAAAATGTTACAAAATGACCTTCTGAGTATTTGCAATTCTTATAAGGTAAGTTTCTGCCTCCAATGCCTGCCAAGGCTTTTTTTCCTTCCCCCTACCTTATTCCCTTCACCTTATTCTGTGATCCTGTTCTGTAAGTACCCCCACCTTTTTGTACTCACCACCAGTGAATTACATTTGCATGACTGTTATCCAAATTGTTCTTTACCCACCTGTTTGGTTGTTAACTTCCACTTATCTGATTCCTCCCCCCTCAGGTGCCACATTTGGAACCTTACGAGGGAAGGGGAGAGCGGTAACCTGTTTTTTTTACAGGTACCCTGTCCCCACTTCCTGGAGACTGAGCCGTGGCTTAGTAAATCAGCAGCTTGGCTCACCACCTCCTCCTCCTTCCCCTTCTGTCAAGCCAGTGAGAGAGAGCAGTGCGTTTTGTGCATGTGCAGTAGGGACCCGGCCGTGAAGTTGAAAGGCCACACTGCCAGGTTCCCTTACCAGCAATGGCAGCACCATTCTAAGTAATTCTAGCAAAAAAAAAATGATTTTAACTTGTAACCACCGTCTGAAAAAAATAGGCCCGGCCCTTAAGTGGTTAATATCACTTGAAACAAGCCTTCCTAAATGGTGCTCACATACTTCTGTCCATTCAAAAAAAAAAAAGTAATATATATATATATATATATATATATATATATATATATATATATATATATATATATATATATATTTTTTTTAATGATAATAATAATAATAATTATATATACACATTTATTTTGGCGTGCTAGAAAAAAAAAAAACGGGAGAAAAAGCCACAGGGCCTCCCAGAAACAGTGCGAAAAACCTCCTAAATCCATCATCCAGTCACCAATTACACGTAGCACCAGCAATTGAACTCACGTTCTTTAGAGAAACTATTAAAAGAACATATTTTCAATGGGAAGCTATTAATGTCAGTTCATAGATGTGACAATAGCATAGCAAACATTTAAATTATACCAATATTTCAAATTCACTGCTGCTGGTGACACTGTTACAATCATAAGAACAACGTTATACAATGATCAAAATCAAAATGAGAACAGAAGATGCCAAGAATTTTGGAGGATTTTAATTAGATACAGCGTTAGACTTAGTAATCATTACTGCTGATGCTTCCAAGAACAAAGTGACAATTTTTCCCCGTTTCCTAGAAGAGAAAATCACTGAAAGTCGAAGGAAAAAGATTAAACTGCTAGAGCAAAAGTCATTTCTTCATAGAGAAATCCATCCTCAATTTACTTGAAAGGAAAAACAAAAAAAAAAACTCAATTTCAATGGTGTGCTATAAAGAGCCAGGGAAACTCAATGGGCTGGCTGCACATTCAGAACACAACTAAACAGGGAAGAATAGAGCTGCAGCCTGTTTTGTCAGTGCTAAGCATTTATGTTTTATAAAGTCATTGCTGTCCTTCTACAGACGCCAATGAAAACTACTTGGACTATGTTACAGCAACAATTACCGACGGCTAAATATAAGCACTGTTGACAGAAGTAGAGGACAAGGAAGCTGCGGGAATTGTGTGTTAAGGGTCAGACAGAAATAATTAACTATAACGTAAATGGATAGTCATTAGGAAGGAATATATAAAATATTTGTGAAAAAAAAAAAAAAGACAATGCAGCCCACAAGTGTATTTGTAAAGATAGATATTTTATAGTGAACCTGCACTTTGTCCACAACAGATTCACTAAACGGTGATATCACTCCTTCCCCAGTGTGTATATATAGATAGATAGATAGAGAGAGAGAGAGAGAGAGAGATTTTAGGGCTGTTACTGATTTGAAAAAAACGATTTATCGAGCACGAAAATTTGAATTGACTAATTTCAATTAATTATACCGCACATACAGATCCAACTACTTTTAGCTGATCTCCTTGCATTGCAACTCTGCATTAGTCAGTGGTAAATGTGGTATACACTATATACAATCACCCAACACTAGTTAGTTTCCACAATCCATGACTTAACTTCACAGTTCACACAAATACGTTTTAGATTCAAATTGTAGCACTGACGCAAGTCTTTTTTTTTTCACAGTAGCGTGGCAATCCTTCCACCTCCGGTCTAACTAATCACTCCCAACTTATGGCATGGACCCCTGTGCAAACAGGTGGTCATGCAAGTGGGTATCAAAAGCGTTAACACGGACCATAAACTCCTCTCACGTCTCCTTAGATCTCAGCAAGGACACCAGGTCATGGGTAGAAAGGAAAGATCTAAGTGCTCACTGCTTAAGTATAAGATTTCGTTTTTGTGTTCAAACACAAACTACTCACATAAAGATGATAAAAACACCACATGTAAAGCGGACAAATGTGTTGGTTACATAGGGCAGCAGCGGGTGACGTCATGCGTAGCTACTCCCCCGTACGCGTTATGCTTAATCAGAACGTCAACGTCACTGGACTCCTCCCCCTTCCCTTCGTTAGCAGACGGAGGCACTTGGGGAAGGGGGAGGAGTCCAGTGACGTCGATGTCCGTGACGTCACCGGATCTCCTACGGAACTCCCTGAAGACCCGGAAGCTGGTAGAGAGGAGAGTACCGATCAAAATAATGAACGATTAATTAAGGAATTAATCTTTAATTTCCACAGCCCTAATATATACACACACACAAACACACCCCCTTCCCTTCAATGTTGCTCCATGCATCCACCAGGATTGGACAACAATGACGAGTAACATGCGAACTAAAGGATCTGGACAGCCGCACTCCAATATGACAATATGTCATATTGGAGTGCAGCTGTCCATTTATTGTTTATTGAATAAAAAGACTAACCATACAGCAAATGGAGGTAAAGGAATCAGATATCTCTAACGCGTTTCACACCCTTACTGGTGCTTAATGATAGTCATAGCACTAAGTGAGTATGTGAGTGCGGTCATCCAGATTCTTTTGTTCGCAGGTCTACTGCATGCAGAGCCAGCAAACTTTTATGTGCAGGGGAGGTGAAGCCTTAGGCCTGCCATCTGGAGCAGTATACTACTTGTATTAGCAACAGGTACTCATGGTTAGTAATAACCAGTAGCTAATTATTGTTGTCAGAGAGAACCCATAAACCAGGGCTGCCCAAACAGTGACCCAAAGTCCACATGTGCCCCATGGTACCCTCTGATGTAAACCGCGACATCTTGCTCTGGGATGGCAGGATGATGCAGAATACTGGGTTTATGGCAGATAGCTGCCATAACCCTGGCATTTTCTGAATTGGCGGGCGGTCCTCTAAGATAAAAGTGGTCTCTGCGGCAGATTAGACACAAGATCCCTTTTATTGGCGGCGGGAGAGGTGCCCCCCTCCCGCCACAGATCTGAGGTTTTTTTGACCACAGATCTCACATTAAAGAGTTCCTGTCATGCTTTTTTTCTATTACAAGAGATGTAATAGGAATAAAAGTGACCCAATCTTTTTTAAAAAGACAGTGTAAAAATAAAAAAGTAAAATAAATAAGAAAAAAAATAAAATAAGAAAATATAAAGTGCCCTGTCCCGCCGAGCTTGTGGGCAGAAGCGAACTAGACTGTTTATTTTTTAATTTAAGCAAAAAAAATTATTTTAACCGCTTCAGCCCCAGAAGATTTGGCTGCTCAATGACCTTGCGATGCGTCGCTTTAACTGACAATTACGTGGTAGCGTGACACTGTACCCAAACAAATTTGACGTCCTTTTTTTTTCCCCACAAATTTAGCTTTTTGGTTGTATTTGATCACCTCTGCGGTTTTTATTTTTTGCGCTATAAACAAAAGAACAGCGACAATTTTGAAAAAAAACAATATCTTTTACTTTCTGCTATAATAAATATCCCACTTTATCAAAAAAACTAACTTACCTCAGTTTAAGCCAATACTGTATGTATTCTTCTACATATTTATGGTAAAAAAATATATAAAACAAAAATTGAAATAAGAGTATATTGATTGGTTTGCACAAAAGTTATAGAGTCTACAAAATAAGGGATAGATTTATGTCATTATTATTTATTTATTTTTTTTACTAGTAATGGCGGCGATCTGCAATTTTTATAATTTTTTTATTTTTAATAAAGTAACCCAATTTTTTTGTAAAATATGAAAGATCGTGTTACGCCGAGTAAAAAGAGATGTTACATGTTATGCTTTAAAATTGTGCATGCTCGTGGAATAGCGCCAAACTACAGTCCATAGGCAATGCTTTAAAAACTTTTACGGGTTACTCATTTAGTGTTAGAGGAGGTTTAGTCCTAGAATTATTGCTCTTGCTCTGACAATTGTGGCGATACCCAACGTGTGGTGTGATCACGGTTCACATATGTGGGTATGATTTTCTTATGTGTTCACCCCTGTGTGCGAGCATGGGGGGACAGGGGCGCTTTAAAAAAAAATATATATTTTTTTATTACATTTTAATTTTTACACTGTCACTTTATTTATTTTTTTATGACCACTTTTATTGCTGTGGAGGGTCAACCCCTCCTGCCACTTCTAAAGCCCTGTACACATGATCAGACTATCGTACAAAAAATACTGTTTTGGAAGCGATCGTACGATAATTCGATCGTTAGTACGCAGCTGTCTGAAATCTTCCACAGGGACAAACATGAAAATTTTTCTTGCACGATACCAGATAGTATAGTACAACATTTAATATTAGTACAATTTTCATCCAAAAATACAATACAAATACATTACATCACTTCCCAATTTTAATTCTGTCACCTGAGAATTTTCGTACTTTAGTAACCTATTCATTTTAGATAAGGAAGCTAGCATCCAAAAAAAAAAAAACGGATGATCGTTTCTCTGATAATTCAGCCATAACCACGGTATTAAACATCAAAGTAATGACGTATGGTCCCAGTTAGGCGGTCAGCAAGTGGTCTCTTGCCCTTTCGTTATACGAGTTCCAGAAAAATTGCCCAATTTGACACATTACTATCAGGTTGCACTTTTTTAAACCCCAGCTCCAGCCTAACTTTTTCTTTTTTTCAACTTTTGCACAAAGTGGGGAAATTTGCACAAAGTGGTGTAAATTTGTCATAGCGGTCTGTATCCGCATTTTAAGAGATTTCTACTTCCTGCTTATTTGCAGAGTATCAGAACAGGAAGTGAAAGCATTTCTCCTCAAGCAGGCAGTAATTTAAAGCGGAACTTCAGAAATGTTTTCAACTTTCCATCTATTAAAACTTCTGCCCTTGTTGTTTTAACTTTGGATAGTAAAACATTTTCTTTCTGCCAGTAAATACCTTATACAGCCCACTTCGTGTTTCTTGTCTGGTCATTAGCCTAGGATTATGACATCATGCACAGGTCTCTCTCTTTCTGGTGAAAGTTTGCCAGGAAAGGGGGGGGGAGTCATAAAAGGGTCAATGAAAGACGCAGGGCTGCAGAGCTGGAGATGTTTGTGTGTGTGTCTGTGTAAATCCAGGAAGTGAACAGGCAGCAGCTTCAGGTGCCCACAGTTAAAATAGCTGCAGCCGGACTCAGTGAAGTGAGATTTCTGCAGCATATTTGGCAAGTACAGAATCACAGTATATATAAAATAATATGCAAAGTGGTTGGAGGGAAGCTTCAGAATGGCAAAGATGTTTTTATTACAAATTATGTGAGCAGACTGCAGTTCCTCTTTAAACACATTTTCTGAAAGCATAAGGAAGGTGTCAAGAATTCATTGCTGGCTGTGTCCCCGTGAGGAAGATTTCCCTTTATTTCCTGTCCAAGAAAAGGGGTGCGAGACCGAACAAGAAGAAAACTCAGTTGGAGACACAGCATTTGTAGAAAAAACAGAGGCTGTAACTCTTCCCTAATTTAATCTAAAACGAAAACCAAAAAATGGCTGCAGCTGGTATTTAAAAAGGGTTTCAACCATCCTTAAATTAATTACTTTTAAACTTTGCAAATCTGGGGTGGGCAAGACGATGCATTTGATTATACCATCATACTATGGCGGAGCCTGCAGTCTTGATTATTATTACATTTAATACCATTTTGCACAGTAAAACTGATTAAAGATTTAGCAATTAGTATGCTTAGTTGTGGTAAGAGGATATGATAATTGGCAAGCTGAAAAGCTGCGACTGAGGATAATTGGCAGCTGCCACGGGCTTTAGCGTTCAATGTCTCAGAACTGTAACCAGAACTGGGGCCCTCGGCTGTAGCTGGCCTTATGTCTTAACAGCGGACCTTCCAGGTGTCTAAGCGGACCTACTGGTAACTTTATAAATCGATATGAATACATTCCTGACATGTCACATCCCATAATCCTTTTATATTTAACCACTTGCTTACTGGGCACTTAAACCCCCCTCCTGTCCAGACCAATTTTCAGCTTTCAGCACTGTCGCACTTTGAATGACAATTGCGCAGTCATACAACACTGTACCCAAATGAAATTTTTATAATTTTTTTTTTAATTAATTGAAAAATACCAAATTACACAATTTTATATAAAAAAAACATTTTTTAAACAGGTAATTTGTCTCCTTCATTGATGTACGCTGATAAGGCGGCAGTGATGGCCACCAATAGGTGGCAGTGTTGGGCACTGATTGCTTACACTGACAGGCAGCACTGGTAGGTGGCACTGATTGGCACCACTGGTAGGCATTGATAGGTGGCACTCATGGGCATTGATAAGTGGCACTGGTGGGCACTGTGATCACTGGCAGGTGACAAGGACAGGTGGCACTGAATGGCACAGAGGAGGCATCATTACCTCCTTCCTCTTCGAGACCGATGTCCCTTTAACACAAGCCGGTGATCGGCTTTTTTTTCTTTTCACACTGTCAGCGTGAGGAGGGGGAAAAAAACGATCACCAAGCTTTTGTTTACATCATGTGATCAGCTGTCATTGGCTGACAGCTGATCACATGGTAAGGGGTCAGGACCAGCCCCTTACTCGGATCGGTGATCAGCCGAGTCTCCGTGATTCATGATCACAGTGCGCCCTGCAGGGCACGTGCACAGGGGAGGACGTCCTATGACGGCCTCCTGGAGATTGAGGTCCGCGCTGTAGCCATCATTCGGCTATGGCCCGGACCTCAACTGGTTAAAGTAATTAAGGCAGAACTATAGGCCAGAAGTTTTATTTTTATTTTGGATAGAGTAAAAGGAGGGTTATAACCGGTCAGATTCTTTCTTTTCTTTTTACGCCATCTGTGTCATACCCAAACAGGAAGTGAGAGGAAATCCATGCAAATGATGGGAATCCTTGGGACCTTGGGGATCCCCAGGTCATAGTAACAACTGTCCCCATTGGAAGATTCCCCCTCTATTACCTTTTTGGGGACAACCCAAATTTTGAGATTTTCCTTTACTTACACTTTCAATGATAATGGTAAACAGGACAAATAGAGAGGATGAATCTCCTTAATGAGGGAACAAAGCAGAAAAGAAACCCGACAGGGGGTCTAACTTATCTCCACTATATCCACAACAAAAAAAAAAAAAAAAAGTTCGGCCTTGAGTTAAACTTTAACCGCTTCAGCCCTGGAAGATTTTATCCCCTTCCTGACCAGAGCACTTTTTGCGATATGGCACTGTGTCGCTTTAACTGACAATTATGCGGTCGTGCAACGTTACACCCAAACAAAATTGACGTCCTTTTGTTCCCACAAATAGAGCTTTCTTTTGGTGGTATTTGATCACCTCTGCGGTTTTTCTTTTTTGCGCTATAAACAAAAAAAAAATAAAGTGAAAATTTTGGGGAAAAAAGCAATATTTTTTACTTTTTGCTGTAATAAATATCCCCCAAAAATAAATTTAAAAAAAAAAGATTTTTTTCATCAGTTTAGGTCGATATGTATTCTACATTTTTTTGGTAAAAAAAAAAATAATCGCAATAAGCGTATACTGATTGGTTTGCGCAAAAGTTATTGCATCTACTAAATAGTGGATAGTTTTATGCCATTTTTTATCATTAGTAATGGCGGTGATCTGCAATTTTTATCGTGACTGCGACATTATGGTGAACACATCAGACACTTGACACTATTTTGAGACCACTGTCATTTATACAGCACTCAGTGTTATAACAATGCATGGATTACTGTGTAAATGACACTGGGGGGAAGGGGTTAAACACTAGGGGGTGATCAAGGGGTTAAGTGTGTCCTAGGGAGTGAATTTAACTGTGGGGGGATAAGCCCACTACAACATGTAGAGAGATCACTGCTCCCGAAGACAGGGAGCAGTGATTTCTGTCATGTCACTAGACAGAACGGGGAAATACCTTGTTTACATAGGCATCTCCCCATTCTGTGGCTCCGTGACACGATCGCCAGGACACCATGGGGGTCCCGCTGTATGCAGTGAGTGCGGGCTAGCCCCGCAAATTAAAGGGGATGTACAGGTACGCCCATTTGCCCACCGCTGCCATTTTGCCGACGTATATCGGCGTACATCGGTCAGCAACTGGTTAAATTCCAGTACAGGCAGTTCCTGGGTCACAAACAAGATAGGTTCTGTAGGGTCTCAAGTTGAATTTGTTTGTAAGTCGGAACAGGTAAAAATTTTAAGTGTAGCTTCAGCAAAAAAAAATAGAAAAATATGTTTTTTGGCTAGAATAGGGAAGGTTTAACACCCCTGTGACGGTTTTACTGTCTGTGCCAGAAGATTTTCACTTTCTGATAATTGGATTTTGAACATTTTGGGTTGTTGTGGAAACAAGAACTGGTAGTAAAGCTTCAATGGAGACACTACTCTCATGATAACTCTGAATTTCCCTTCCTAGGGGTAGATTTCCTCTCACTTCCTGTTGTCTCCCTCCATTTGTACGTCGGATGTTTGTAACCCGGGGATGTAACCCCCTGTATTGTGACTTTACCTGGGCTAAAATTATGTCATCAGTCTGCTGCAGCCAGGAGAAAGAATTTCTTCAATCCTCCCTTCCCTAGTGAATAGACTGCAACATTGTAAATTTGTAGCAATTTCAAAAGTTCAAGTCTCCAGAAAGGGGCCGATCTGTGTGAGAAATTTTTTTAACACAACCAAGAACTGCACACATACCAGGATCCTCTGCATTGTGTAAAAAATACTGTTTGATCCTTTCTTTTCCGATCCTCCCTTTTTTCCATTGTCCCCAATCCATCTCCTGATAAGACAGAGCTTTGGAGTCACTCTGCACATGCTCAGTTTGGTGTGTGTTGCTAGAGGTTTTTTTCTTCTTCTTCTTCTTGGGAGAATGCATGTGATCAGCACAGGGCCAATCAGCACTGTCCAGACACAGGGCCAGGGATTCTGCTGCCTCATAGGACAATCAGGGGAGAATAAAAAAAAACCCTGCTACAAGCTTTAACCAGACACTGATAGAAGTCACTAGACTGCTATATACTGCTGATGAGAAAAGGTATTTAGCAGTTTATATTTACTAAATAATTGCATTTCCATGTTCTGTGTACTGTAGGAGACCAGATATAGCGAATGCAGGGTCCTGGGTTTAATAACACTTTAAGGAAACTTACAGAGTCTTACTAAGTGGGTTGGATCACATGAGAAAGCACCGGGGTGTGAGCTGGAGTTCAGCTTCAATTTTTTAGTGTATCTAGGTCTGCTAGTACATCTAATACTCCCCCTCCCCCCAGATTACCAATGCTGCTGTTCAAAAGGTGCCCCTGTGCTTCTTCCTCCAGAGTGGAGGCACTCTAAGGCAGCAGTCACACCTGCGTTTCTGGCGAGCAGATGCAAGAAACTTTGCTGTACGGCATGGTTTCCCCACTGTGTCTTCATCCACCTTCATGTGATCAACTCAAGTTGCTGCTCTCTGCCTATTTGTACATTCCACATTATGGAAATCTACTGAGAGGAGTGTGGCACCAACATTTGGCTTTGCAAAGGCCGCTGCAGTTGCATTAAACTGGAAATACTGGTGTCTGCGTCCCCCAATAGAGGAGAAACTGGGAGGAGCTGGCCTTTAAAAACTGTAATTTTCTATTTCCGCTTAAAATTAGACATTTATTTGCTGCTTTTACACTAATAACCTTCTCTTATGTTACTGCTTTGTAACACAAGACTTATCCATTCATTTGTAGTCCCCTATTATGAGACTATTCAGGCTAGCAATAGCTTTGTTTACAATAAAGAAGAGCAGATGGTCCTAACCAGACCAAATGACTCCAAAACACAAGGATTAGTAGTTCATCATAACAGCAGGCCTTGTGCAGAAAAACTGGATTTAAAAAAAAAAAAAAAAAAACACACTATCTGTGTTGTCCTTATCAACCAATCCTCTTGGTGCATTTGATGAAATGTTTCTTCCTGCCTCCAGTATACAACTTATAGTATTTTGTTGTGAAATAAGCTGCAATCAGAAGCAACCAACTACAGGCTAGTTATTTTGCGCTAATATTCCAGCGCTGTGGGGGTGACCGCTATGGCTATAGCAGTTAAAGAAGATCTCCAGGTATAGATATTTTATACATAGTTACACTGATCCAGCTTTGACTAATTTAACTACATATATACCATACCTGGCCGGTATGCATATACCGTACCTAGCCTATACCATACCTGGCTGGTATGCATATACCGTACCTGGCCTTTACCATACCTGGCCGGTATGCATATACCATACCTGGCCTTTACCGTACCTGGCCGGTATATATACACCATACCTGGCCTATACCGTACCTGGCTGGTATGCCTATACCATACCTGGCCTGTATGCCTATACCGTACCTGGCCTTTACCATACCTGGCCGGTATACATACACCATACCTGGCCGGTATACATACACCGTACCTGGCCTATACCGCACCTGGCTGGTATGCCTATACCGTACCTGGCCTGTATGCCTATACCGTACCTGGCCAATATGCATATACCATACCTGGCCAATATGCATATACCATACCTGGCCAATATGCATATACCATACCTGGCCGAAGCACATGGAAACAAATGAAATGATCATCGCTACCCCAGTGATCACCACATGCTTCCAGGGCCTGTGCCGAGCAGCTGCCCCGCTGCATTTGGAACACAGGAGTTTAGTTGCTCAGCACGAGGGGCCCACCTCCTGTGTACAGGATACAGCAGAGCAGCCTCTTGGCATGGGACACAGAAGCTTGTGGCGAACACTGGAGTAGCTTTGTATACTTCAATGAAGTTCAGATTCCAGGTGGATCAGCCAGGTATGGTATATGCATAGCTACACTGGACCAAGTTGGAGTTCAGCTTCAATCTTCAATACTGTGGGAACTACACTACTGCCTGTAGCCACCAGAGTCCTTCAGTTCATGAACATGCTATAATTTTTGCTAAAGCTGAATCTGAAGCAACAAAGTCTTAAGACCCTTGAGACCCCTTTTGCGGATTCTGAATGCGTTTTAAAGTGGTAGTAAACTCTTTCCCCCTGCAAGGCAATATCATAATGTGCTAGTATACACCACATACTAGCACATTATGAAGTACTTACCTTAAAACAAAGCCCTCCAGTGTTACGCTGTCACTGCTGCAGAGGCTTCTAGCTTCAACTGGTCTTCCTTCCAGGATCATGGGCTGTGGCTGCTTGATTGGCCCCCCATGTGATGACGTCATTCCCATGCAAGCGCATGGGAGCCTATGCCTCGGCACACCGCTCTGAAGCAATGACATGGGTATGCCGTGCCTTCAGAGTGCATGCGCCAGTGACATTGCTGCTTTTTTTTTTCTTTTTTTTTGTTTAAGCTTAAACATGTGACCAGCAGAAAAGGACTAGAAGCTCCTCCTGTTTATGTTTCCCTGCAGACAGGCTGGGAGAGAGCCGAGCCATGTGACAGCTGTATACTGATTAGGGATAAGGTAATTAGAAGTTTTTTTTTATGAAAATAATTACAGTGCCATCATCCATATACAGAAATAGAAGGGACCATGTAAATTTAACTGCGTGTGTTTAGGATCACTTTAAGTCATTCAGTTACTGCAATGTCCACAGTGTCGTGTTGCCTTGCCTATGGCAGCTGCCGACATCCCATTATTGGTGTATAAGGGCTGCTACTGGCAACAAATTACATTTACTACAGGTGAGCAAACAGCGAGGGTTGATAGTAGCGTTTGATCACACCACTTACCAGTCATTGACAAATATTCAGACTGGAACCGCTAATACTTTACTACACTGTGTAAATCCATTAGGAGTATTATCATGGTGCCACCACTGATATCAACATTATTACATCCACTGGGAAACATTTAAAAAACGGTTGTTGCCTTACCCTGTGAATTCGCAGACAAAAACAAAAGATTTTTAAGTGAATTTTCTCAGCACCAATTACACAGCAGCACTGTAAGTGTTGGCGGCATGTAAGAAAACATTCAGACCTGTCCGTTCTGCTATATTAATTCTTAACCACTTAAGCCCAGGACCAATTTGCAGCCAAAGAACCAGGCCTTTTTTGCGATTCGGCACTGCGTCGCTTTAACTGACAATTGCGCGGTCGTGTGACGTGCCTGACAAACAGAATTGGCGTCCTTTTTTTCCCACAAATAGAGCTTTCTTTTGGTAGTATTTGATCACCTCTGCGGCATTTATTTTTTGCACTATAAACAAAAATAGAGCAACAATTTTGAAAAACTTCAATATTTTTTACTTTTTGCTATAATAAATATGCCCAAAAAATATATAAAAAAAACATTTTTTTTTCCTCAGTTTAGGCCGATACGTATTCTTCTACATATTTTTGGTAAAAAAAAAAAAAAAAAAATCGCAATTAGCGATTATTGATTGGCTTGTGCAAAAGTTATAGCGTTTACAAAATAGGGGATAGTTTTATAGCATTTTTATTAATATTTTTTACTAGTAATGGTGGCGATCAGCGATTTTTATTGTGACTGCGACATTATGGCGGACACATCAGACATTTTTGACACATTATTGGGACCAGTGTCATTTATACAGCAACCAGTGCTATTTAAATGCACTGATTCCTGTGTAAATGACACTGGCAGTGAAGGAGTTAACCACTAGGGGGCAGTGTAGGGGTTATGTATGACGTGATGTGTTTTTTTTTTATTGTGTGGGCGTGGCCTGGCTTGTGACGTTACTGATCGACCTTCCCTATAAAAGGGAACAGATGATCGGTGACAGCCACACAGGGAAGCACAGGGAGAGGTTTGTTTACACAGACCTCTCCTCGTTCTTCAGCTCTGTCACCCAATTGCGGGACACTAGCGGCGATCGGGTCTGCTGGTCCCACGGCCACGGAGCTCAGGACCGGGTCGGGAGCGTAACTCCGGCAGCGCGCTCCTGACCCACGGCTGGGCACTTTAAGAATCACGTACCGATGTGAGGCAGTCCTTAAGTGGTTAAAGTGATACTGAAAACATGGTTTCATTTACATTGTCCCTTCTCTTTCTGTATATGGTTGATGGCACTGTAATTATTTTCATATAATAAAAAAATAAAATTAAAATGAAAGTACTTTTTTTTCCTAATAGATATATAGCTCTTTTCCAGTCGGTCTGCAGGGAAACATGTTTAAAATAAAAGAAAACATGTAAATAAAAAGCCTTTGAGATACAGCATAAACATAATTACTATCAATAAACGGTTTTAAATTGTCATACAAATATATATTTAAAATCAAACCTTATTTTTAGGCAATAACATGGAGTGGGTGGATTTCTGCCAATCACAGGCTGTCTCACCCCCCTCCAGTCTAAGTCTTAGAACAGGGAGGTGAAGCCTCCATCAAACAAGACTTAATATCCCACCCCCATTGTGCTTAGCTGGTTAGTGGACATGGAAGGGGGGGAGCGAGTGGGCTGCCATTTACCATTGTGTGCTCAGATGTGATAGGTAAAAAATGCTCAGGGTAGAAAACACACTGAAAACTGAGCATGTGCACTAGCTGCTAGCACAGCTCTGCAAAACCCCCAACTGCACTGGGGACATGTGCAAGAGGGGGAGACAGAACAGAAGGATCAACCAATATTATTGCAGATTACTAAAAACGAATCCCATAGTGACTGAGTTTGAACAGCATGAAATACAGCAAACATTGATAGATGTTAATGATGTGGGTTTAATGGCACTTTAATAGCACCGTTACTTGTTTGCAGACACAGCGCATTTTTGTAAGTGCCAAATCACATGGTGCTGCATAGTAACAGTGTGGGGCGATTAGAAAAAGTAGAGGGCTTCTTTTCTGCGAGTACGGCAGACTATTCAAATAAATGGGCTGCGGTACCTGCGACGTATATGTGCGTCAAAAGTGTGAACCTAGTGTGAGTCTAACAAGCTGATCAGGTATAAATATGTACACACAGCTCAAAAGATAAAGGCTTCTGCAAAGACACCAGGATTTATATCATAATCACTAAGGGAAAGACTTTAAGTCCATGAATTGGATGATGACCCTGAATGATGCCAGAATAAAGTTGGCGATGGATTTCTGGGAGGAAAGAAAGAGTAATGTAATGTCATGCCTGCAATTAATGCACATTATTTAGCCAGGATGCATATAATATAAAAGATATATCTAGCACTAGGCTTGATTTATGTTATTATCTGCATCCAACTGCGAGTTTCTAAACGAAGAATTCAAACATTGCTTTTGTGTAACCATGACAACACAGAATGTTCATGCAAGTGGCTCCACTTTTTTTTTCAGCAGTTCTTCTCTTACTGGCAATACTTGCAATGATCACATGATTACAATAGTCCGAACTGGAATGAATACTTCAGTATCCACAGAGCAGGAAAGAGCTCGCCTTCATTATATTGTTTTTTTAATAGAATTAGAGTAACGCTTTAAAATGACCTTCTCTTCAGTCTAAAAACTTAAAAGTGGTAGTAAACGTCAGACATGAAATATGAACAACGTATATCACTCTATAGCAAGGATATGCAATTAGCAGACCTCCAGCTATTGTAGAACTACAAGTCCCACGAGGCATAGCAAGGCTCTGACATCCAGAGGCATGATGGGATTTGTAGTTTTGCAACAGCTGGAGGCCCCGCTAATAGCATATCCCTGCTCTATAGTGTGAACTTGTCAACATTAGAAGCAATAAGTGTCATGTGTGTCTGCTGCCTCTTTCCTCTGCTATCAGCACAAATCACTTCTGACAAGTTTTCCTGACACCAGGGGAGGAATGGTGACAGAGGAGGGGCCCCAGTTGATTGATCAGCTCTGTTCCTGTGTGCTGTGGGAGGTGTGTCTCTTCCCTCCAATCAGCTATCAGAGCTCCCACAGTGAGCTATGCAGAATGTAACTTCAGTCAGCTCTCTGCCCCCTTTTTTTCTGAACTCTCAGACAAGCTTTAAATATTCAGCACTATGAACAGATAGAGAAGAAAAGACTGCAGATAGACCGGTACAACTTATGTAAGAGGATTTGTTTCATCTCTGTGAAGCACCTGAGGCCAGTCACTTCATTGGATATATGTAAGGGTTTACAGCCACTTTAACCGCTTCCCGCCCAGGTAATTGTAAAAGGACGTTAGGGCGGGAACCCTATTGTTCTTGGAGGACATCCTCCCGAGAACGTGGGCAGTGCTCCAGGCATGATCTGCCACCCACAGTGTCCACCAGACTCAGCGGAGGACTGATCAATGTGCTGTCCCGCTGCCAGTACCACATGATCGCTGTGATCAATCACAGCAGATCACATAGCAATTGTAAACAAAGGATGGCTTCCTTTCTTTCCATTCATTGGATACCACTGTGTTGCTAGCTGTGATTGCCAACGCACTATTCCCAATGCAAACGTTCCTGTAGAAATGGCTGTGTGTATACATGGGTGCTGAAGCAACCACCAGTTGGAACCATGCCAAGTCAGAGCAAAAGAATGTCCCCAGCACACCAACCGTCATTACAGCAGATTGCAACGTTATGAAGCCACACAGAACCCCTTCACATGCCTGATGAAGGGGTCCCGCATGGCTCCGAAATGTTGCAATCTGCTGTAACGAGGTGATGGCTGATTAAAGCTTTCGACACACTATGGAGATCCTTGGTGTGCTGGAGACATTTTTTTTCTTTGCACTAGCTGTGATTGGTCACAATGATCACACGTTACAGGGCCAATCACAGATCATTTGTACCATGTGATTATCTGTAACCAATCACAGATAATCACAACAATACCCTGTCTACACACTGCCATTCAGTAAAAATATTTGCTTTTAGCTGTGAGATCCACATCATAGTATGTAAAAAAAAAAAAAAAAAAAATTCTTGATCAACTGCCCAGAGTGGTACAGTATGTAAAAATAAAATGTAAACAAAAAGGAAATAAAAACAATATTTTTAAATATATATATATATGTTTTTTTTTTATATAATGGTGCTGTACTGCACTGGTGACGGTATATATATTTAAAAAAAAAAAAAAGTGCAAAAAAGATTTCTTAATTTTCCCAAAAATTGCGACCAAAAAAAAAAAAATTTACAACTTCTAAAAATGTGCCATGCCTCTTACTTCAGACTGTCTACTTTCCAAAAAGGGTCTCAAGAAATGAGATTAGTACATTGGGATTGATCGATTTTCATATATATATATATATATATATATATATATATATATATATATATATATATATATATACACACACACACACACACATCTCCACCATAGATTAAATATTATAGCCGAGCAATCTTCTGGGACCTGTTACGTGTTCCAGAAGATTGCAGGGAGGGGGGGGGGGGGGGGGCGAGGTGAGTACCTTTCACAACCAGGCACAACCCCCCCCCCCCCCCCCCAAAAAAATGACATGCCAAATGTGGCATGCCAGGGGGTCATGAGTGCTTAAAGCGGAAGTTTGATTTTTGGGTGGGACTCCACTAATGTTTCAGCGAAGGATGTTGCCAAGTGTTCTAAGAATATCAATTATTAGAAAAAAAATTATCCAAAAATGTATTATGCACATTAAGGAATCAAATAATCAAAGACTCGAATACACATTTTTCAGCAGCAAAGAGAAAACACAATGGCCCACGGCTCAGTTTGTTTAAAACAGCAAGGTGCTAGCAGGAGCAACAACTATATAAAATACACACATTGCACGGCATTCAACATTGGTAATTGGTAAAGGAATGCAAATTCATTTTTTTTGTCTATAATCAGAATAAAATTAGAAGTCTATTTTGCATTCCCTGGCAAATTTATCGTGGTGCTTTGACACGCGTGGTCCTAGAAAACAAAAACTTGGAAAGAGGGTTTACTCCATATAGTGATCAGTTTTCTTTGGAGCAGAGACACATGACATGTTATCCCTACATAAACCCAGAGATGGTACTTACACATGTTAGACATGATACTTGCAGAGGCACCGCCACATAAACTTAGTGTAGGCACTTCCAAACACAAATGACAACTGTAGAGGAAAATCCATAGGCCTACATACACAGTACACATGAAAATGTTCACTGTTTTTCTCCTTTGTTATTAGAACTGTAGAAGCTGATTTTAAATCAAAGAACTGGGTTTATAATCTTTTCTGGCTAAAATGATACGAGCCAGGGCAAAAAAATAACCATATTATTTATTATTTTGTTCCATTAGGCATTTACCAGGACGCTGAAGTTTATGCAATGCCCATTACAAAAATGTTCACAACTTTGCCATGGGACCTGTAAGAACAATGTAATGACTCATCTATGTGAACACCCCGTTGACAGTAGGCCTTTGCAGAATGACCCCCCCATAGCATTCAGCAAATTGTAGCAATTTCAGTAGGGCCTAATGGATGTCTCCTAATCTGTACAGACAAACTAAATCAGGTGATGGATGCCATTTAGTAAGTTCATAACTCACTTCCCTAAGTTACAAAAAGCAGTTTAAGGTACAACTCTACAAAAGTAGAGTTGTACCTTGAAGTGCAACTATAGCCAGGCTATGAACATTTAAAATATATATACACACACCTGTCCACACCAGCGTCATTGTGCCTGCACTGGGTTGCCTTGCCCAGTGCAGTCCCTACACAAGACAGAGTAAAAAGCCTTGTTCCTCATTATGCCAGTTCACACTGTGAGCTGAAAGTAAAAAGGTACGGCATGCAGAACTTCAAATCAGTGCAGTGTGGTGCCATGTAATCCACTGCATTGCACAACACTGCAGCCAACAAAACTTTGTGACATTTCAATAAAATTCGCACTTCGGAACATCTTGTTGCCACAGCACTGTTCTCGCAGCACGCACCAGGGGCCATGCATTTTGCACGACCTTTTAAAGTTGACATTTTTCAATGAGTTAGCGTGACTCAAAATGTGTGCTACCAATCGGTGGAGCAGAACATTAAAGGGTTAAAGTGATACTAAAAGGAACATTTTTTTTTTTTTTAAACAACAAACATGTCGTATTTACCTCCACTGTGCAGCTTGTTTTGCAGAGTGGCACCGAACATCCATTTCTGGGGTCCCTCATGGTTCTTACGGCTCCTTCCCGCATTAGATAGCCCTCTTGGAGAAGCCCTTTCCCAGAGGGGGTTACCTTGCGGGTGCGCTCATGAGTCCAGCATTCGACATCCATAGAGGCCGAATGCGGGACTTAGCCCCGTCCCCCGCATCATTGGATTTGATTGACAGCAGCCGGAGCCAATGGCTGCACTGCTATCAATCTATCCAATCAAGAGGCGGGAACCTGTGGAGAGAGGGATGGCGAGGACGCGCCGATGGAAATTCGAGGCTCAGGTAAATAAAACGGGGGGGGGGGGGGGGGCTAGTGACTACAAGGTGTTTTTTGACCTTAATGCTTAAGGTGAAAAAACATGAGCCTTTACAACCCCTTTAAGTTGGCTGCACACTATACAATTTTCTTGTACAACTTTTCTTTAGATTTACCACAAAACCATATAATATGAGGTCAAACCTAAACACTTTCAAATTGTATGTAATCAGACAGGCCCTTGCACTACATAGTTGAAGGTAAACCTAAAGGAAATTGAACAAATTTGTATAATGTGTATGAAGCTTTAGTCCAACTCCGGATATAGCTTTTTGTTTTTAATCTTTATTTCTCACATAAATAATGTAAATATCTTAGTACTTTAGGAGCTCTTTAAGGTAGGTATACGCTATAAGAAAATCAGGTACACGCTCGAAATGTATGAAAATTCTCATACAACAATGGTTGTTATTTATTGTTACTGATCATGCGCAGTCTTTTGTATCGGATTTTGTTCGTACGAAAAGCATACACAAACAGTACACACTAAACGAAAATCGTTAGTTCTGTTCCCATACAAGAACATTTTTGGGAGTAGTTCCCTTCGAAAATTTTCATTTGGAAAGTTTGGATCGGATGTTGAAAGTGGTGTACACACTATACGAAAATTGAACGATCGTGCCAAATTTTCTCATACTGTGTACCCCACATTAGGCTCCTCTGAAAGTTCCCATCATGTACAGTGGGGTGCAGGACTTCTGGACCACCGCTGCACCAAATGGTGTGCATTATCATAACCAGTTCTGCTGCTGTGCCGTTCACAAAGTACAGCACTAAAGTCATTACTGTCATGTGCTCCATGAATAGAAACAAAGTGAGAAGGATCGAGGCACAACACCAGAACTGGAGTCACTTATATACCCCACTTGATGCAGTAGTGGCCCAGAAGTCTATCTCCGTGTTGTACATATAAGGAGCTCTCAGTGGAGCAGAGAGAACCGATGCACCAACATACTGACATTGTTTAAGCAAAAAGCACGACATTAAGTGTACAAAAGTAAATTAACTTTTAAATACAAACTCACAGACCTTCGTAGCTGCAGACACTTTGAACACATTATCCTCAAAACTTATTAGCACTTTCTATTTTAGAAGCGCCACTTCCCAGGCTCCCCACCACTCAGAAGTGACTTGGTAGCCTTCAATTATCCTAAGCCGGCCATGGATGGTTCAAATCTCAGCTTGTTCAGCAGGGGCCGTCCAAAATTCGACCCATCTATGGGCAGGCTGATTGTACCCAAATGCTATTTCCAGCCACTAACAATCACAGAGTTCTCCTGGCAGAGACGGCTCCCTGTGACCCCAACACACACACCCCCAAGGGGGAACACCATCAACATTGGCTGTGTTGATAGGGGAATCAAGTGATTTTCTTTACTGCATCCAGTACAGGAAAAAAAAAAAAATCACAGTCTTTGGCCTGCCTTAACCCATAGGCGACGGCTGTACGCAAATATGCGGCCTCTCGGCCGCCTGGTCCTTTGCGCTGAGGGGCCGCATATTTGCGTTAATTGCTGCCTATGCACTTGTGCTGAGAGCAAGCGCGCTCTCAGAGCATTTACTGTAGACGGGGAGTTTTTCGGACCATGTGACCACTGTGACAGCCAATCACAGTAAATGTTTTTTTGAAACCGTTAAATCAATGGCTTTAGACCCCTTTCACACTGGGGTGGCGCTGCTGTTATCGTGGTTAAAAGCGACCCACTAGTGGATGAAGAAAGGGTTTAATAGCGCCCGTATTGTATACACCGCTCCCACACCACCCCACAGATGCTGCTTGTAGGACTTTTTTTCCCATCCTGCAAGTGCACCACCCCAGTGTGAAAGCATTCAGGATTTCCCACTGCGGTGGCTTGAGAGGCGCTATTCAGGAGCTTTACAGGCGCTATTTTTAGTGCTAAAATGTCTGAAAAGTGGCCCAGTGTGAAAGGGGTCTTAAAGCAGAAGTAACCCTATCGATTTAACAGTTTCAAAAAACAGTTACATTCCCGCTATGCCAGGAATGCTAACTCACATTGGTTATGTTCTCAACCAAATTCTCAAACCATCCAATGGTCGATATCATAACTGATCACACGTGCACCATCATGGCAGTTGAAGCTGAAAAAGAGGCCAAGATGGCAGCTTCCTTGGCTGAAGAAGATAGGAGGTTTTACTTCCTCAAACGTAGATCAGGTGCTCTGGGAGAGGAGTTGAGCGGCAAACAACGGCAAAAGCTTCCACTTTGAACTTTGAAGACAAATTACTCCAGAGTGCCTACAGCTACAGAGTACAGCAAAGACTTGTTTTAAAACGCATTTACTGATGGTTAAGAATCTGGCCAGAGGTCAACTTTAAAGTGAATGAGTACATTGTTTAAACTAGCTCAACTGCCCACAAGCTTGAAAAGAAGGTATCTAGAAAAACCTATATGTAGGACGCATGGGCATAAAAAAAAAAAAATACTGCATTCAGCTCACCATGTTATTTACGGATCTGAACACAGCACTTGTTTGCTTAGAGCACCCCAGGAGTGCCCAAAGCAGTTTACTGACTTAAATGTCAGGACATGTTTACATGTTTATTTACACTGAATTAGGCTTCTTTTTCTACTTCGACAATATAAGTGTTGTAGACTTCATCCGATTTGTACATTTTCTTTTTTTTTAAAGAAAAATGCTGTCTTGTCTGCTATTCGGAGCGTGGAGGTATTCACTGTATTTGATTCAATAGATGCTGTTAGGGGAACAGTCAGTCAAAGATCACACACACCATTACATATATAGATTACTTTTTATTATTAAATATATACTGTGCACAGTGAAACTGCACATGGAACAGGGAAAAAAAAACACAGCAGCAAGCTAGATGTGCTATAGGATGATGACAGAAATATGGTCCCCTTAGCAGATTCTATTTTTTCCATGGGTGGTGTGATCACCAATTGTTCTGGAAAGGAAAAAAAAAAAAAAAAAAAAGAAGGTCGCTGCTGCTAATTCTGGAAGGAGCCACTGCCAGCTGCCTCGTCTGACAAAAGGCTCGATAACATGTCTAGGTGGCCAGGAATGCAAAGCCTCTACTTGGAAACCAGAGCCACATCTCTTATCAATGTAATCAATATATACACAAAGCATACATGACTACAGATGTACATTGGACATGTGCTAAACACTTAATTACCGCAGCACGTTAAAAGGAGACAATGCTTGCCAACATTAAGGCTGAGCAATCAATGTTGGGCATACTTGGACAAAAAAAAAAAAAAAAATACACATCTTAAAAAAAATAAAATAAAAAAAAAGTAGCAGCTTTTGTTGGTAAGTACTGTCAAAAAATCAAGTCAAGGGGGTCAAGAGGCTAATATTGGAGGGCAAAGTATTCAGAGGCACATATATTATGACAGAACACCTCTTTATATTGCACACGCTCTTTTGTAAACTCCCATATGGTTTGACAGCCACTTAACTTTGCGCTCAGGTAACACATTCATAAAATTACATTTAAAAACTAAAATAAATAAAAAACAGCAATTTGGTCACCTTCAGTCTAAGGAATTGTTTGTAAGGACTGTGGTTACACAGCAGTACTGTATTTAGTAACATGAGCCTTGCGGTGGGCAGTGATCTTTTTATTATCCTCCACAAGGCAATGAAGACATTATATTTTGCCAGGGAACGAGAAAGGAAGTGACCTTTAGTGCGTTATCTGATATTTCTGCAGAATATCTGCATTAATTAGCTAATCTTAACCTATCTGACACCTTCTCTTTGATATTTTGCTCCCCCCAGCTGATAGGATGACTCATTTTTGACAGCAGGGCATAGAATCGTGTGCTCTTTGTCTCTCCGCTCTCATCAGAGTTTCCTGGTTCCCATTTCCATTGCAAATCAACAACTCAAACAATGTAGTCAAAGTGAGGTGCTGGAATCATATTATATATTTTTTTTGTAGATGGTTCTGAGAAAGCAGCATCCCCGGGCCTGTGCAGATGCGGTACTAGCTCATGATTGTCACAGCAATCATTTTAAATAGAACATGAGTTAGCACGCTTTCGGGGCTTAGGGTCCCGATCTTTTTTGTCTTTAGAACACATGCACGGTGAACAGATTGTTTCAGACAGCCTCCTAAGACCGAGGCGGAAAACACTGTTGGATAGGCTGTAAATGACACAGTTACAGAAACTATTGCTTATGGCCAACCAGGTGGTGAGAAAGGACAGGGCCGGATTTGACAGTGCCCTCCAACTTTCCAACAGAAAATAAATTATGTACGGCAGCCAAAGCATGTAGAAAACGCTGGTTATCCGGAACAGAACCATGGCGTATCGTCGATCCGGGCTGTGACCAGGCCCGGCTTCCCCAGTTGATTCAGCTTCATGGCTGGGAAAGCGAGCGCGGCGGTCACTAATTTCTTTGGTGTGTTGGCGACAAATACGGAAGATGTGAAAGTATGTAAAACATATAACTAGTGCTGCTGGAGCATAGAGCAGGCCCACAATGAAAGCGGTGAAGTAGGCACTGGTGTGCCAAGCAATGGCACACCACTCGAAGATGTCCCCGTGGTAGCCAGGCTTACCCCAGCCGAAGAAAGATGGTAGGAAGATCAGACAGGAATAAATCCATATCAGTACAATGCAGAGGCGCAGTCTGCATGGGGTGACCAACTGGTTGTAGGACAGAGGTTTAGTAATGGCCAGGTACCGGTCCACACTGATAAAGGCCAAACACGCCATGGAGACACTTTTCAGGACTGAAATTATGTACCCAAACACTTGACAAGTCAGAGATTCATGGACTCCTGTGGAGTAATGTAGCAACGATAAGGTGGGCACCAAACAACTAACTCCAACCAGCAAGTCTGCATATGCCATTGTCTGAATGAAATAACTAGTGGTGTAATGATGCAGGAGTGGGGCACAATGAAAGACGAAGATGACAGTCAAGTTACCAGTGATGATCAAAAAGGTTAGCAGCACAATTATTGTGGTTTCCAGGATGCATATGTCCACTGAATTGTAGTGGCCGAAACCCAGTGGGCAAGGGTGATGTTCAGTTGTGTTCACTATAAATCCGCTGGCATTGACAGTCCCCCAATCAAATGTTTGTGACTGGTTCATGGTTTGGAATATAGTTCACCTTGGATGGAATCCTGAAGGACAGTGGTAAACACCAGGTGGTAAAAAACAGTCTTGAAACAGCGAAGGAGACCCTCCACATTCGAGCCTCAATAGTTTCAGAAATTTCTTCCATCAGTGAGATGGTCTATGTGGTCTTTCATGCCCGATCCATAAAACCAGTCCCAGTTTTTGGCTTCTATTCACCTTTGCTTTTCTAGGAGAGGAGGCACAGAAGAAGTTACCACGGCACCCAGGAGCAGTTTGGGGGAGCTTAACAAAGGGATGCTTGCTGGCTGTCTCACGATCAGGCTCTGGTAATCCATTCTTAGCAGGCACAAAGCACGGCTGCTGAAGACAGAATCTGTATCCTGTAACATGGGTGGAAACTAAAAACAAAAATAAAATAAACGTAAAAAAAACAAAAAAAAAAAAAAACACAACCCAGAATGGGAAGAAAGAGAAAGAAATGCCTAATGAAAAACATTTCTCTGACTCATGATCTTTTTAATGCTTAAGGAACAGGGGAGGAGGTAAAGGGTGGCTGGCTATTCTCCTGAGATAGTTTATCTTTAGACTTGAAAATTTGAATAAGAGGGAGGGGAAGTCAAGAGCCATCTTAAAATATCTCAGCATCTCGGGCCGAGTTAGCGGCAATCACAGACTATTTAACAGATACTTCTAAACTGATGCTCAATAATAGCAGCACATTACAACATCCAGCTGTCTCTGTTCAACCCAACCATGTGCCCTGTATCTGGGGCTGTGTACTGCCTGCATGCTCTTTAACCTGTTAATGATTTAAAAACCTTCTAGCTGGAGGCGACAAGTAGTTTGTAGTTGTCGTTAGCAGCGTGACCTAATTTCCTGATTGGAAGGATTGCTAGCATTACCTGGACTATAAAACAAGTAAGTTTTCCCAATGCAGTCAATTTTTTCTTTTTAGCAAAGCCTAGCTCTAAGCATCTAAGGATCAGGATCTATAGACAGCAGTCTTTCCTTATACCCTGCACAGTGACCGCTAATAGAATGCTACTCAACTGCTCACCTTGAAAGACCACCTTGCACACCCACCTATGACAATAAACATACTTGTAAATAAAACTGTAAATATCCCCAAAAATACACTGCAGCATACACTAAATATATATTTATTGACTTTCTGAAGTCCATTATAACACCTGTTACTTTCTGCAAGAGATAGTGGTGGTCACCCTGTGCCCTGAATTTAAGGCTGATGAAGACCGATGAGCATTTGTACAAAAAGGAGTTAAAGTTTAAACTCTAAACTCTTCTGAGCTTATCCCTCTTGTAGTTTATTGTATTGTAACTGTATTGTCTCCCTTTTACATTGTAAAGCGCTGCGTAAACTGTGGGCGCTATACAAATCATGTATAATAAGAAGAATACAAGTCTTAAATATTTGAAAAACCGTACCCTTGGAAGATGAGCACAATTAAGCCTAAATGAACCTGCTAATAATCAGGCACGTGTTTGTTATTTGTGAATATTCATACAGTCTTTATTCAGATTCAGTCTATTTAATTAACCCTTTAAAGTCCACATTTTTCAGTGAGTTAGCATGACTCAAAATGTGCGCTACCAAGCGGTGGAGCAGAACGTTAAAGGGTTAAAGGGAAATGATCCTTTAGTAAATAAAAGGACATTTTGGAAAGTTTCCGTATCTAATAAAAGCCAAATTTCTAAATTTGGAATGCTCCAAACTGCTGACAAATTTAATCTGGAAGGTGCGAGTTACTGCCCTTGCCCCTATGACAGATCATGAAATGAAACCACACGTATGTGCAGCTGTGCGGATAGAAAGACATGTTTGACATCAGATGCAGATTAAACAGAACTGGACATACTAAGTAACTTGGCACCGTCATTCAAGAAACAATAAATAAAGAAAGATGCCCAAGGTCATTTTGTCCTCCCTAGTTTGCGAGTGAAAGTTGGTGTGATGTTCGCTCAGCCTACCTCTTTTGTCTGTGCTTTTTCTACAGAGATTTAAACTGCCAGTGTGTGAGATGTGCCAGGGAGGTGGGTGGCAGCCGCAGCTCTGATACCATCTAAAGGAATGCTTTCTACACTGACACAGCCTTAGCAGTTTGGAAGAAATAATACCCTCGCTCATCATTCTTCATTCAAGTTGATCTACCTGGAGGAGTTTAGCCGTCTCCTTTCCCCCCCCTCTCTCCATCTTACAAATTAGCCCAAAAAAAAAAAAAGGACCAGCTGCTCCGTCCCCCCCACGCCCCACCACCCCAGCCCTCCTTCCTATCCCCACAATACAATTTAAAGAGAACTCTCCCCTGCCTTCACCACCGGCTCCGCTGCCTCTTCCTTGCTTTATTGCAGTTATTAAAGACAATGCTTCTCACCTAGGCTCCCTGCTAGCAGCTGAGCTGTCAGTTCGGTACTTCAGTCCTGCTATTGAGATGCTGCTTTGCGCGGAGGCTGTCGCTATTTCTCACATTGTCGTTCTCTCTTTATCGCTCTCACTCTTGGTATTATTAGTGCTAGCACCTGAGCCCCCTGCTCCTCCTCCACATTCCCTTCCTCCTCCTCTTCTATCCCTCCCTTTCCCCTCTACACCACCCCCCCTCCCTAGCAAAAAAGGCTGATGCAGGAGAGGAAAACGCTGAAAAGGTGACTGTCTTTCTGTCCCAGTCAACAGCTCAGCCAATGGCTAGTGCCGGTTAGGACTGTCACTAGGTAACAGTTGCCAAGACACAACGTATAAATGCCACAAACTGTCATCAAATATTATCAACTCCTGAAAATCAGGACTTTTTTTTTTCTTTTTTTTTTTCTCTTCCTCCAAATTTGCTGATGTGCCCCAACCTTTTCTGAATCATCCAAGCGCTCTGGGAGGTACGTCTCCGAGGCAGAATCTATGACTCCTTAACTGCATCCGTTTCAATGGCATCAAAACAAACGGCATGACCAAAAAAAAAAAAGTCGCTTTTCGTGTTTTGTTTTGTTTTTTTCTTCCCCTCTTGTGCCACGATAAAAGTGAAACACAACACAGTCCTTTGCCTCTGGGTAATGTGCACATCGTTCAAACAAAAGGCACAGACTAGGAGTACACCAGGAACACTAGCTGGAGCCGGTTAGCAGTAACATGAACCCTGCTGTCACGGAAGCCTGTATCAATTATTTATTATATAAAAGAACCATGCTATTAAGCACGGTAAGAGGAAAAAAAAAAATACATAAATCAACAAATACAGCTTCTAAAAGATAAAAAAAAAAAAAAGAAGAAGATGAAGAAGAAGGCTGTCAATGCAGAGGAATCTTCAACAAAAAACATTGCAATGATGAAGAAGATTCCTCAAGTATGAAATAAATACGATGTCTTCATCACCTTTGCTCGGTATGATGATTCAATCTCTCTCAATGGGACACAATAAAAGACAAACCGCTCAAGTGCTTTGACCTTAGATGATATATTTTTTTAATGAATCTGCCAGGATAAGGATAGGGGGGGGGAGTTGCTGCTGCTGTCATCTTCATCCCTGCTCTGTCATCTTCATCAATCACTTCAAGCAGAACTAAACTCATCATTTTCACAGTTAAAAAAAAAAACAGTTATACTCCTGGCATGCCGGGAATGCCAACTGTCACCTTTGCTTGTTCTTCCAACTAAACGGTCCAACCATCAAATGGCTGGAGGGATCACATGTGCAGCACCATGCCAGCTACAGATCAAACAGAGGCCAAGATGGCAGCTTCCTTGGCTGAAAAATGATCGGAGGGTTTAGTTCCGCTTTAATGATCTGCAGGCAGATTAAGCATATATGATGTTGCACACCTGAGCCACATGATTGTATCCGGTCAGTGACACACACCCCCACCCCCACCCACCAAGACGTAAAGAGAGGATAAGACTAACAGCCACAGAGTCTGTGCCTACAAGTCAACAACGGCAGCACGCTTATTTATTATCCTTGCAGAGTGTTGCATGGTAGACAAACATTTTCCTCTTGGCATTTTTGCACCTGCTTGCTGAGTAATCAGTAGTGGAAAGTCAATGGTTTTGTGTTAAAAATTTACAATTGCAGATTCAAGGGCTTTTATCATCACCATGGTTTTATTATAAAGTAGATAGCCTGGAATAAGTATAGATGGGAGTAGGCCGAAATAAAAAATAAATTTAAAAAACTAATAGTAAAAGGCAGCTCACTAGAGATAGTTGTATATGTTCGGGGAGGCAACTGGAGTGAATGATTAAGCTGTACAAAACAATTAGGCTTTATTCACACTTTTTTCACACCCCCAAAAACAAAATAACCACCGGCCGCCACTGAATACAGTACAGGAGGAATCGTGCTCGTTAGAGCTCACAATCTAGGAAGGTCATCCCCCAGAAGACGTATAGACAAAAGAGCTTCAGCTATACTTCCCCTTTAAGGAATACTTAAAACATTCTGCAATAAAATTGTTAAAATCTATATATGTATGTTACCATAATTTAAAAATAGGCTTTTACCGTTAAAAACATTTTTTTATTTTAGTCTGTAGGCCGTGAAATTATTGCAATGACAAACTATTAAAACCAAACTATTTTCAGACACCCCACATCTCTTTTCAGTGGTATGAACAGGCCAGAGGCTACAATGTATTGCGGTATAATTATTCATGATATTCACACAATACATCGGGATGAAAAGAACAGGGAGAACAAAAAAAAAAAAAAAAAAAATCAAGTAGCTATATCTGCTGTCTCCGAGTAACAAAGAAAACACACAGGTGGGGATGAAAATGCCATTCAAACAGAAGAAAAAAAAAGACAAAGAGCAAGTCAAGCGCAACACCCACTGCCAACTAGCACTGCCTGGCTACAACTGCACCCAGCCTGCTTGCCTGCAGCCCTGCTAAAAAAGCCAGCACTGTTTATGGCCTTGTACCAAAGAAGGGTTTCTTCATCTTAAAAAAAAAAAAAAAAAATGTAAAAAAAATAGCAGTTTATAACATTAACTACTAGCAACTAAAATCCATGTAAAAGAAAATATTTAATTATTTATATTTATTTATTATTATTTTTCAAATTACTGCTCCTTGTACTTCTTTATTTATCAGCCATTCTCAACCAAGGTTCTGTGGAAGCCTGGGGTACCTCCGGAGGTTGCTAGGTCTTCCTTGACCTGTGGCCTATTTACCTCCCATCTGATGGTGCCTGCATAATTCTGGGATCAATGCCAAGTGGAAGTTCAAGCTGCATGACACCAATTATCTATTTAGCTGTTTGTAAAAGTGCCATTCCAATCATAACTGTAAGGGTTACATTCTTCTCACTGTCCACCACCGCAAGGGACATTATTCCCCCGATACCCTAATAAATTGGTTTTCTCCGAGACCAGAAAACTAATTGGAAAGGTTTCTGTGAAAGGGTTGAGAAAGGCATAGGTTTTCTCTTCAAACCAACATGGTAACGAATCAAGCATTATATTTAAACAGATTAAGCATTGAGGATCAGTGCTCGGACAAGGTCTTCTAGAGCCCAAGGCAGAAATGCCAAAATGTGCTCAAGATGTATGAGCATTATGTGTCAGTAACCCCCCCCCCCCCCCCCCAAAAAAAAAATTAAGCACTAATCTGCATACTTATCCTTGAGATATAAATGCTCCCTACTTCCTGAACAAATCTGCTGAAATCCCCCCTAGCATATATGCCACCCCCACACAAAAAAACTAATTACAAATCCTCTACCCTTGGAATCCCTCAAATTTCTCCCCCCCCATCTCCTTCCTACTTCAAATACTCCCCCCACCCACCAAGAACAATGTACCCAACCACCAAATTCTACCCCCCCCCCCCACACCCCCCATTCATCCCTAACACAAATTCTCCCTCCTAGCACAATCCCCCTCCCCTCTACCACATCACCTCTTCTAGCACAAACCCCCCAAATCACCCCCTCCTAGCACACATCCTCTCCCCCATCCCCCCTTTAAACACAAATCCCCCTAAATCACCACTCCTACCACACATACACCCAAATTTCCCCTCCTAGAACAATGCTTACCCTCAGCTATCACACAAATTCCCCCTTCCGAGCACATATCCCCCCATCTTGTGGTTCTTTCCCCCCCCCCCCACCTCACATGATACCACAGTGCCCAGGGCAACCACCCCTCCTGCTCAACTTTGTCCTGGCCCTGCCCAGGATATTCAGATAGTAAATGGGTGATATGCAACCATTAATTACTCTTGCAAAATTTCTGTAGCCAAGAAAAAAATGCTTTATTAAACATTTTCATATATTTCTAATCAAGCTTCTCATTGTTAAGGTGTTCCCCAGTCTGAATAACACCCACAATTAGTAATTATTATACGATGGTATAGGAGATTCTTCCATGCACGCAATACAGATGTATAAATCTTGTGCTGCACCTATTGTTTTTAAACAGCCCTTGCCAGTTACCTCCGCTGCCAGCTGCCAAAGTACTTGAACATCTGATTGGGTTCAGCTACTGTTCAGCCACAAATTTTCCATCCCAGCTTGGGTGGGAAGTCATGTTGGAAAGTGGCAACAGGACCACCCCATGACAGAATTCAGCCCAGTTCATCAAAAACCGTCTGAAACTCAACAATGCCAGCTTTAGAGATTATCATTTTTAAATAAAAACATGCCACTCATTACTAAAATGGATAAAGATTACCAATGGCCAAAACAAAAAAATTTGAGGTGCCAATCCTAAGCCTAATGGCCCGTACACACGATCCGAAAATCGGACGAAAAATACTGATCTTGATGCGTTTGTACGATAATTGGATCGTTAGTACAGAGCTTTCGAGAGTCAATCACGACAGTTCATCCGATATTATTCGAACAATCATGAAAATGTTCCTCGTACGATACTAGATTGTACGATTTTCATTTAGTCAGTACAGTTGTCATCCAAAAATAAACTACAACACATGACATCACTTACGATTTTTTTTTCTGTCGTACGAGAATTTTCGTGACTTTAGTAACCAATTCAATTTCTACTTGCGACTAGTAAGCGAAAAAAGTCAGACGACCTGTTGTCCAATTTTCAGATTGTGCGTACGGGACATAAGGCTGGCCTTCTATTACTCAGCTGGTTGATTGAAGAAAACATACAAACAAGGTAAAAAGAGGAATCCTCCCCACTGGGCCATTTTATCCTGACAGTGGGACTCCGTCGCAGTCAGAATACAGTGGGAGTGGCCACATTTCAGTCCATTTATTGCCAGCTTGGGAGTGACCATTCACAACCCATTCCTATGAGGGAAAAGGTTCCCAATGGGGACACATGCCCACAGAGTCTTATTAAATAAAGTAACCCATAACAACCAATCACAATCCATTTTGCTCTGGTCTGACTACTGCAGAGTGTATTCGCATTGGTTTACAGTACAGTAATTTAGCGCTTTTAACAATAGGAACTCCGATTCTACTTTCATACTACCTAAAAATTATTTTATATCTATTCTGGAAAGGTTTCCCAAAACTCCCTGCCCCAGTGAAGGATACAGGTTGTGAAGAGCAATCTCCCTAGTAGGGATGCAGAGACTATTAAAACCTGACAGAGACTCTAACCTTTCACCCATGACTGTAGTTATGCTTTAAACCTGAACTCCAGACATATACAAATATAACTAGTTTAAGTAAAAAAAGTCTGACTTGGTACCAGACACTTGAAATATAATGTATAGCATCACTCAGACTGGGAGAGGAAATACTGAGAGCCAATCAGGTGTGCTACAGTAGTAAAAAACAGTGCTGCGCTCAAACAGAACAATAAATAAAATCAACAAAAACGATGCCACAAAACAAATATATGCAATATAGAAATCCTGTATAATAATAATAATAATAATAATATCACGTGACCAGTCCATGAAAAAAAAAAAAAATACATATAAAAAGTAAATTAAACTTATAAAAAATGTGGACGTGTTTCCTTTAACCACTTGCCTACTGGGCGCCTTTCCCCCCCCCCCCCTTGCCTAGGCCAATTTTCAGCTTTCAGCGCTGTTGCACTTTGAATTGCAATGCCGTATCCAACAAAAATTGTATAATGTTTTGAGACATATAGAGCTTTCTTTTGGTAGTATTTAATCACCACAGTTTTTTTTTTTGTTTTTGTTTTTGCTAAAAGGAAAAAAAGACCGACATTTTTTTAAAAAAGTTATCTTTTTAAGTTTGTTATAAAATGCTATCAAAGTAATTTTTCTCCTTCACTGATGAGGTTGCACTGGTGGGCACTTTACTGGGATTGGTGGTGCGCTGTGTCCCAGGGAAGACCCCTCCCCCACCTGCAGCGAGAGTTGGTGGATGCCACAATGTCCTCCCAGAACGAGAGTGCCCCCACCTGTCATTTGACAATACGGTGGGCAGGATGCAGTTAAACATATATATCTGGATGGTTCTAGCCCACTTTTGCTCTTTTCCACAGTGATAACCAACACCCCACCACACTCAACAAAATATGTGGCTGCCAAAAATTATAGGCATTTTGATATTTTCCCAAGGATGGATCACAGCATCTTGCTCTTAGGAGCGGCCCCTCTAAGGAAAGAAACCCTCTGGTGATGGTATCAGTAAGACAGTCACTTTCTAGAGCCAGAAGATATGTAATGCAGCTGTATAGTGATCACCACAGGAGCCAAAAATGTTCATATATTGTAGTATATCTTTTAAAAAGCAGGATCAACAAAGCCATATGGCAGCAAGACTTCACACTCTTTAGCCCCATCCAACGGGTTTCACGCTCTAGTGCATTCCTCAGGGGACCCAACAAAAAAGTGTTTTTTTTCTCTCATCAATCACGTGCATTGCATGCAAGACATATCAGTCATGCATGATCATGTGCAGCAGCTAGGAGTAGTGAAATTCCAGCCTGGAAGATCCGATACTTACACTAGGCTGTCATTTGCAAGCATTGCCTATACCTACCTTCTCCTCTACGACTTCATAAATTAGTTCTGATGTTTGATCATAAATTTTTGGAAACACATATTGGTACAACATTTCCACGAAGAACAAGCAGGAAAATCGTAAGCGCCTTACTTCCGTGTGTCACATTTAATGCAGGTTCTCAGTCCTGATGAAAGGACAGTGCTATTATGGCAAGGTACTTGGCACAAGCTCTCATTGACTCAACAAACTCTATGAAATTGACTGACTGAGATTCACAGTGACCTGCTAAAGAGAATGCATCAAAAGCAGGCTATCTTTAAGTCTTCCAGCTTGTATTAGGGTTGAAGAAGCAGCTTATCATAGGATATTTATGTGGTTTGAGGCATACACTTTCTAATTTTTTTTACTACAAGAAAGAAAAAAATGCAGATAGGACAACCCATCAGGTTATGATGTGAGAATAACACATTCTCTTTATAGCATTTTCACACATGATTTTCATTTTATTTCCTTTGAAATGCTTAGCAATCACTTGCCCTGATACGTAATGGATATGGGTGCTATATAACTGAAAATAGAAGTATAGGGAAATCAAAAATTACAATGATGATGCACACTGTCACTAGCTATAAAGTGCAGTTAAACCAGCAAATGAAACTGCCTGCAGACAGATATTTACAGTATAAGAGAACTCACTGTACAATCTGTACATCTGTAAGATGCCAAGAATAAGGCCCCATTCACAGCTGCCATCAAATTCCTGCAGCAAAAATCTGCGGATTCCCAGGCATAGGCATAGACGAGCAGCTGCTACCGCTCAGCCTGTTCAAAGAAGGGGCGGCCGTCTGCCACTGTTTGCATGGATCCGCACATCCAGCGGTTACCTGCAGCTACACACAGGTGACCGGCCCTGGATGTAGACAGGACCAATCAGTTAAAGTTGTGGAGATGCGCCCCCATGTCACAGGTGTATATGAGCAGTGTATGCCTGATTTTGGCAGGAATACTAATTGCACACCTGTGGGCTGGGTTCATAAACATCCCAGGGATAGAGGTCAGTGCTCAGACTTGGAGTCAGCGCCACCCGGCAGACAGGAAGTCTGGCCTAGGTCAGGAGGGTCCCACTAGGAGATGGCTCCAGGAGAAAGATATGCGGTCTCGGAGTCTAAGGCTGCAGGTGACAGCCTGTGTGTACGTCTAGCAGGCAGATGTGGCCCACGACCAAAACAGCACAAAGCTGAATGTGAGTAAGCCAGGAGGGTATAGTTTGTATATACAGTGATGGTGGAACCCCCTGTGAGAGAAGATTGTTTGTTTGAACTTTTTTGTTAAGCCCCATACACACTATCAGATTGTCTGCTGATTTTTTCCTTCAGGTTTACCAAAACCATGTAGTACAAGGGCCTGCCTGATTGCATACACATTGAAACCCCTAAGGTTTGACCTCATATTATATGGTTTTGGTAAATCTGATGGAAAAAAATCAGCAGACAATCTGATAGTGTGTATGGGGCTTTACTTTTAAATAAATGTGGGCTGCCATGCCCTAAAAACACAGTCTGGAGTGGCACGTTTCTGGAAAACTGCATGCACCACTTGAACCTAATCACCCCGGATCGTCACAAAGTGTAAAAAGTCAATGAGCATGCCAAATACAAAATCCTTAGGAGCGAAAAAGTCTTTATTTTTCAACTTGTTACAACAAACAGGGCAAAGGACAGCCAACAGGTTTTCGGAGAACACACAAAAACGCCCTTCATTAGGGTTGGGGGAAAGTGAAATGGACACAAAAGTACCCCTAAACTGACTATGTGCTGGCAGAGGATGTTGTACACAGCATTCAGTGCTGGTGTTCACAAAATAGGTGGCCACATAGGAAGATTTCTCAATACTTCTTGTTCTCAGAACATTAAAATGTGGAATTTCCTTTAATTTCTAAGTGACAATGGTCACCAGTACAAATGGAGTGGGTAATCTTCCCATGTAGACAGTAATAAAAACTTCAGAGGGCCTAAACTTCTCCATGGCATCCACTTAAAAATAAGTTTTAGCGCAACTAAACCCATCTAACGGTTTCACAAAAAACAGTTATAGTGTTACTAAACCCAGGAGCCTGAATTCCCAATCTGGCCTCACACAGTACATGGAACATGGAAATGCAATTATTTTAGTAAATATAAACGAATAAATACCCTTTCTCAGCAGCAGTATATAGCAGTCTTGTGACTTCTATTAGTGTCTTGACAAGCATTGGTTAAAGTGTGATCAGCATCGCTTTACAGGCTCCAAAAATAAAAATAAATGCACATTTTGTTACCTGCAAAAAATGTGCATTTATTTATCTATTTTAAAGTGAATTTATCCTTTGATAATACTCTTTATTAAATAATGGTGACAGGTCTCAAAAATGTATGTGCTTTTCCTAAAATGGTCCCCAGCAAGTAAAAAGGAAAAAAAATAATAAATGCACATATTTTTGCAGGTTAAAAAAAGTGGATTATGTTTTTACACCGCAACCTGTAAAGTATTGCACCCGTCACATCCTGTAGACTATCAGTCAGGAAAAATCGATGAACTACGAGAGAGCTCACCAGCGTCCTTGCAGTTCATGGAGAACTACAAGCCGTATGGTATAAGACTGTACTTGTAGTTCATTCATTCACAGATCTCTGAATGAATGATGTAGCTGTCTGGGTGGAGCCTTGCAAAGCCATACTAAGTGTGACAGCGAGTATGGGGAGAGGACCCCTGCTGTCACATGCATTATTGTAACATGTTACACCCTAAATACGGGTGCAACATATTCCAAAGGTGAACTTATCCTTTAACCTCATCTATAATTAAATATAGATGGCAGACAGCCCCCCGGGTAGGCATATTTCTATTTAGAGTTCGAGTTTGTGAAGAAACAAAGATTTTCCTGGAAAGAATCCCAAGCACAGCCAGCTTGAGACGTTCACTGCAGGAGAGCAGCACAAGGCCCCAAGGGAAATTAGGTTATTGTTAGGTGTAGAGGGAATTCATTATTGGGGAATAAAAACATTGCTGTCTGAGGGCAAACCTAATATGAAAAGGAGATGGAAATGATGCGTCTGTGTTCATTTTAGCACTTCTGCACAATAAAACCCTGTACATGCTATGAAAGACATGAAATGACCACCTACCATTAAAGTGAACTCATTCATGAATTATGAAGATTCCATTTCCTCCAAAGGTAAAAAAAACAAAGGTTGCCAGAAATTCTCTGGTGTGATAAAGAGTACCGGTATGTCTGGAGGTCAGAAATGTTTACTGGTCCGATGTCAACCCTTACTTGGCCCAAACTGCATTAGTAATGCTTGTGCCTGTAGCATTGGTTTCCGTTATTGGACAGTGTCATGCCATGTCTGTCTATTTGCTTATGAAATATTTAAAGTGTTTCTAAATCCAAGAATAAAAATTTAACATACTGCAGCTTCCCAGCTAGTGGTAGAATAATTAAACCCTTGGCGCCGTCTGGCTGTCACAGTGGTCACATGATCAGTAAGCTCCCGACCACAACCAGCGATCGGGAGCCTTCCATTAGCTGCCGGTATGTGTGCCGGGAGCACGCAAGGCGCACACTCTCGGCACAGCTGTATTTGAAATGTGGTTAGCAGATACGGTTTGGCGCCAAGGCCCACCCGCTGCGAGGCTGCATATTTGTGTGCTGTCTGCGCCAACAGGTCGATTTTTATTTTTCAGTTTTTATTCACCTGGTGATCCTTCCAATAACACAATTCCTGTATTAAGGTGACAACACTCACTCAAATACAGTATCAATAGAAAAGCAGCACTGTCACCCTCGCACAGGGTGTGTTGGAACTACAGAACACCCCACCCTCTCCTCTTCTTTATAACATAGGGAGAGAATTATGTAGTCCAAACATACTTCCAGATAACATTAAAAGTATGGGATTACATTTTATTTTGGAATCATACTCACCTAGGTGGATGCAGCATCATTCCGATGATGCATCTGTCCCCGCAGGCTCTAACACTGAGAAGTGAGCAATCAAACACCACCGATCGCTCAGTTGTCAGGGCTTCCCCGTGCTCACTGGAGTGCCAAGCTGTGCAGGGGGTGGGAGCATCCAGCTCTGAGAGCCTAAACCTGGGTGTCAGTCCAGGCTTCTCGAGAACCCTGACCATATGGTCATGATCTTTCCCTGTGACGTCATCTGACAGCATGCTTTAGCGGGCTGTCTGCTGTAAATGGGTCACAGAAGTGCAGAATTAACTGCACTCCTGTGATCCACAGGAGAAGATTGGCTAAACGAGCTTTGGCTGTACTTGTCCTTTATTAAAGTGTTAGTTCATCTTTACAGAAAAATTGAAAGCAGTAGTAAACAGCCAAAAAAAAAAAGAAGAAAAACTTCTCTCTGCAAGCTAATGTCGTAATGTGCTAGTATGCATCGCACGTCACACATTCAAGACTGAAAACAAAGCCCTCCAACAACTTCCATCTTCACCTGGTCTTCCTTCCAGGTTCGCAGGCTGCTGATTGACCTAGCTGCAATGTCGCCACTCCCACGCATGCGTGAGGGACTCACAGCCACAGCACAGCTCTCTCAATGACTGGCATGCCATCCGTTGAGAGTGCATTGCGAATGCACCGGTGACGTCACATTTCTCTTCTAAACTGTACACATTTAGGAGATATTTAATGTCCCTACAGGTAAGCCTTATTATAGGCCTTATTATAGGCTTCCCTGTAGGTATAAATACAAAAAACACTTTTACTATCACTTTAAGGGTAAACCAACACCAGACATCCTCCACTGTACTTACCTCTGGCGTTGCTGAGCTTTCAGCCCCATCACAGTGACCAATCAAAATCAACCTGATCCGTCCCAGAAGCGCTGACAGAGAAAAGCAAGCATTTCAAATCCTGGGGAGATGGACCAGCTGCGAGAGTACTGACAGCTCAGCAACCCCAGAGGTAAGTACAGCGAAGACCAGGGCAGAAGGGCATCTGGAGTGTCTGGTGTTAGTTTACCTTTACATTTTTTCTGCAAAGGTGAATTAATAATTTAAAAGACGGCACCGCAAAACGCAGCGGACAGCTCTGAATTTTTGGCAGAATCAAACAGGAAATTTTTTTTTTGACCTTTATAAAAACAACAAAAATCTTCTATATATAATCAGCAGAAAGAAAGCAAAAAAAGAGAAGTTAATTTGGTTTTTTTTTTTTATATACTTTAAGAGCAAAAAGTCCTGGCCACATTTCTAATGGTTTCACTCGTGAAAAGTTCAAAACAAGTCTGAAACACAAAGGCTCTTCCTGTTCCCTTTACAAACTCATGTGCTTCCTAAAGAGGACAAAGGTCCCCGTTTGGGTCAGCGCATGGCTTTTAAATACAGAAATCTAAAGGTCAGGGTTAAATCGAGCCCAGAGCCAGGAACAAGTGTAACTGCTGTGCCAAGTTAAAAATTGCCATTCGTATAAACTCCACATTCATAGGAAATGCTTCTAATTGCCTGGCCATTTGGCTGTTAATAGAATGTGTTTAGCAGCTCCAACATCTATTTGGCAGATCTAAAAACTAATTAGTGTGTTGCATGGATAAATCTCTGTGCTCTGTGTGCAGTGTATTTCCATTCACTGGCTAGGCTTGCAAAAGATTAACTCCTACCATAGCCTGCCGTCCCAAGCCACGTAAGTCCTGAACATAGTCCTGTGGTGGACGTAGTACCCTTGGCTAGTAGCCCCTTTGATGTTTGACTGGGGCACCGCTGCCTTCCTTTTCTCATCCACTATACTCTGCCAAACTATGACCTGGTGCTGGCAATAGCAAATCCAAAATTTGGCAGTGTGCAGGGCACATTGCGTTTTGTGAGGACTGTCGGAAGGAAGGAGATTCTTTTTCTTTTTTTTTTTTAAAGGATTGCTGCTGAGCAGGACTCACTGCCTACCAAATAGCCAGAGTGGGTAAGAAGGCTTTATAAATCAGATCCATGACAAGGACTTCAGAGACTCTGTTCCTTCACGCTGCTCACAGCAACACGGAACCTAAAAGGAATATGTGCTTTGCCTATACAGCATAAAGGAACATATTAACCACCTCAATACAGTGCACTTACACCCCCATCCTGACCAGACCAATTTTCAGCTTTCAGCGCTCTCACAGTTTGAATGACAATTACTCAGTCATGCAACACTGTACCCATATGAAACTTGCGTCCTTTTTTCCCCACAAATAGAGTTTTCTTTTAGTGGTATTTAATCACTAGTGGGTTTTTTATTTTTTGTGCTATAAATTAAAAAAAACGTAAATGTTGTGAAAAAAAAAAAACCTTTCTCTTTGTTTCTGTCATAAAATTTTGCTAATTAGTAATTTTTCTTCATAAATTTTGGCCAAAATGTATACTGCTACATATCTTTGGTAAAAATAACCCACATTAGTGTATATTATTTGGTCTTTGTGAAAGTTATAGAGTCTACAAACTATGGTGCCAATCACTGAAAATTGATCACATCTGATTAGGCCTTCAGTATACCAGGTATATCTCATTTCTTGAGACACTAAGGCCTCTTTCACACTGACGTCCCGTTCAGGCCCGCCTGTCAGTTTTTCAGGCGGACCTGAACGGGTGCTCCATAGAGGTCTATGGAGCGTCGGATGTCAGCGGTGACATGTCCGCTGACATCCGACCTGCTCCGATCCGAAAAAGTGTAACGGAGGAAAAAGCTATTTTTCCATCCGTCTGCGGATCGGATGACGACGGGCACTACGGTCCGTCGTCATCCGATCTCCCATAGGGGAGAGCGGCGCTGTGACAGGTCCGTCCCTGCGCAGTGTGCAGAGACGGAGCTGTCATCTCCCTGCTCAGCGGGGATCGGTTGCAAGAGTTGTAACTTACAGAGACAGAGCTGATATGCCACACTTTATATTTCAACTATGAGGTGAGAGGCTGTAGCACGGGGCCAATCTGTGTGAGACATCTGTGAAACCAGGCAATAACTGCACCAGAGTGCCATCCATTTATGCTAACAGCATGTCTTTGGAGTGTGGGAGGAAACCGCAGTACACGGAGGAAACCCACACAGGCACAGGGAGAACATACAAACTCCAGGTAGTGTCGTGGCTGGGATTCAAACAGATGACGCTAGTGCAGCTAGGTGGAAGTGCTAACCATTTAGCCACTGTGATTTACAGTGCCTTAAAAGGTTTGTCATGTTACAACCAAAAACATAATAAACTTATTTTATTGGGATTTTATGTGATAGACCAATACAAAGCGGCACAGCACTGTGAAGTGGAGGACAAATGATGAATGGTTTTCAATTTTTTTTACAAATAAATATCGGAAAAGTGTGGTCTGTATTTGTATTCAGCCCCCTTAGCTCTGATACCCCTTACTAAAATCTAGTGGAACCAATTGCCTTTAGAAGTCACCTAAATAGTAAATAGAGTCCACCTGTGTGTAATTCAATCTCAGTACGGATCACTGTTCAATCTATCATCCGAAAATGGAAAGCGTATGGCACAGCTGCAAACCTATCAAGACATGGCCGCCCACCTAAACTGACAGGTCAGGCAAGGAGAGCATTCATCAGAGAAGCAGCCAAGAGGCCCATGGTTTCTAGAATTCTGGAGGAGCTGCAGAGATCCACAGCTCAGGTGGGAAAATCTGTCCACAGGCCTACTATTAGTTGTGTATTCCATAAAGGCCAGATTTGTGGAGGAGTGACAAGAAGAAAGCCATTGTTGAAAAAAGCCCCATTTGCAGTTTGCGAGAAGCCACGTGGGGGACACGTGGAAGAAGGTGCTCTGGTCAAATGAGACCAAAATTAAACTTTCTGGCCTAAAAGCAAAATGCTACGTGTGGTGAAAAACTAGCACTGCACTTCACCCTGAACATACCATCCCCACCATAAAACATGGTGGTGGCAGCATCATGTCGTGTGGATGATTTTTTCAGTAGGGACTGGGAAGCTGGTCAGAGTTGATAGGAAGATGGATGGAGCCAAATACAGGGCAATCTTAGAAGAAAATCTATTAGTCTGTAAAAGACTGGGGGGAAGATTCACCCTCCAGCAGGACAAACAACCCTAAAACATACAGCCAGAGCTACAATGGAATGGTTTAGATCAAAACATATTCATGTGTTAGAATGGCCCAGTCAAAGTCAAGACCTAAATCTAATTGAGAATCTGTAGCAAGAATTGAAAATTGCTGTTCACAAACGCTCTACATCCAATCCGACAGAGCCTGAGCGATTTTGCAAAGGAGAATAGGCAAAAATGTCACTCTCTAGATGTGCAATGCCGGTAGAGACATCCCCAAAAAGACTTGTAGCTGTAATTGCAGTGAAAGGTGGTTCTACAAAGTATTGACTCAGGGGGCTGAACACAAATGCACGCCACACTTTTCACATCATCTATTAATAAAAAAAATTGAAAACCATTTTATAATTTTCCTTCACTTCACAATTATGTCCTGCTTTGTGTTGGTCTATCACATAAAATCCCAATAAAATACATTTACGTTTTTGGTTGTAACATGACAAAATGTGGAAAATATCAAAGGGGTGTGAATACTTTTTCAAGACACTGTATATGGTTATGCCGTCTCTGAGCTAGCACCTCAGTCCAGGAAGTAGATGAAAACCCTGTAAGATGTCTGAAAAAATAAAATAAAGATGGCTCTGTCCATTTAGAGTGAAATGCAGATCAATGTATTGAGAGGGGGAGTAATGTAAAAGGTAATAATTATATTCTGTAAGTGTTAATCTAGTCATGGATGGATCGAAATTTCTGCTGAACGAGACGACTGGAAAACATTCATTTATTTGGCAGCTTAAAGGGGTTGTAAACTCTCATGGTTTTTCACCTCAATACATTCTATGCATTAAGGTGAAAAATCTTCTGTAGTGATGCAGCCCCCCAGTCCCTGTTTTACTTACCTGAAATCTGTCATCTTCCGGCCGGGAACGAGCACACTAGCTCTAGCTAGTGTCCCGATTGGATAGACTGATGGCAGCACAGCCATTGGCTCCTGCTGCTGTCAATGAAATTCAATGATGCAGGGCTGAGTCCTGCATTCTGTGTGAATGGACACAGATGCAGGACTCATGAGCGCGCCCGCACAGGTGTCCACCAAGGAGAGCCTTCGCCAACGTAGACACTCGATGCGGGGAGGAGCCACCAGCGCCGTTGAGGGACCCCAGAAGAGGAGGATCAGGGCCACTCTGTGCAAAACGAACTGCACATTGGAGACAAATATGACATGCTTGTTATTTAAAAACAAAAAAAATTAAATGATGGTTTACAGCCCCTGTAAGCCAATCCACTGCAGAACTGATCTGTGCATTCTGACAGCAGAGTCGCCCCTGCTATCAGAGTACAATAGGACAGTGGGGAGGATTTCTGCACCATCTCGCTTGTGTGGATGGAGGAATCTGTTGGCTTTAAAAATAATCATCTATAGCCAGCCTTACACTTAAACAATACTTATGCATGCACTCAATATGAACGAGCATAACCGATGCCAAATTTACATTATAATGCTCCTAAAACCAGAATGCTCTAGGTCTGCAAAGCTAACACTTTCTGGCAATGTCAAGAACAAATCTGCCGATGCACATTCATACTACTGATCTATCACTGCGTTGGGTGATTTTATTAGCCAATAAAAAGGTGTTTTTCTTTTTTAAAGCAAAAAGGATTTTGTTGATTCCATACAAAATGTTTACAAGCAGTAAGGTCATACATTCCTTTTCTACACAATTAGGCTTATACTCACAAAACAATGAAATAGAACAGAGAAAACATTTTTTACACCATACAGAAATGTATAACATGTGGTAGTATGGGACGGTCCTTGTTACTCTGGATACAGTAAATACCTCGGGCAGTGCTCCACCTATACCGCGTCCTTTATAGTAGCTGCCGGTCCATAATAAGATCAACCGGAGCCAGACCAGGGACATTAAGCCAATGTGCCCAAATTTTACCAAATTTTTTCATACTACCCCTGTGTTGATAAATAGATTTCTCTAATCTAATAGCGTCACCCATTTGTTTCAACCATTCTCTCACCGCAGGGGGTTCTTCCGATTTCCAGTGCCTCAGTATACGTCTTGTGGCCTGAAATAGGGCCCTGGTTATCCCTATCCTAGAGGGCTCATCCTCTGGGACATCAACCATGATATCTAGTAAACAAAGTTTAGGGTGAGCCTTCAACTGATCCTGAAAGACATTGTTAATTGCGTCCAGCACCTCCCTCCAGTAGAAATGTAATTTAGGGCACCTCCACAACACGTGGTTAAGGTCCCCATGGTCTCTCTTGCATCTGGCGCAGGCGGGATCATCTCGCACCCCTATTCTCACACACCAGCTAGGCTGGCAATGTACTCGAAAAAGGATGTGGAGTTGGGATAATCTTTGGGCCACATTAAGGGAACAAAGGGGAATTAAAGGAACGCAGTTTCCCATCTGTAAATATTTATGTCAGATGTGTAATGCCATATTGCTGCAACCTCTTGCTATATTATAGTTTCTCCAGTTCCAAGTAGCGCTTGTTCACCCAAATGGGACTATAGCTAGTGAAGCCCCCTACCTGCTGTATTGCTCTGACCTTGTTCCACACTTTTTGCATCAAATTGTAAATAGGAAAGAGTTTGACTTGGCAAATCTCAGCACCTCCAGGCCCCCCTCCACCTCCCCGCCTGTTTCTGCCTTCAGAAGGTGTGTTACAGGGTCCATCAAGTTATGTGCTGGGGTTTCAGGGGAGCTCAGGACCCTAGCTATATGTTGGAGTTGGGGGGCCGTGTATTACAGCCATGGGTTCGGGGGAGAAAGTCTTTTGGACGTTGTAGTTTAACCCTAGCAGTAGAGTTTAGCCAGATGAGTGACCTGAAAATGGAGTTAATGACTCTGAACTGTTTCAGAGGAACAACCATGGGAGAGTTGTGTAGTATATACAGTAGCTGTGGCATCAAGATCATCTTGATCAAATTTATTATACCCATGGGGGATATTTCAGTTTAGACCATACCTTCACCCGGTCTCTGCATCTATTCAATAGAGGGGACAGATTCAGTCAAATATAGTCTAGGGGGTTAGGTGTAATCTGAACTCCCAGATACCTGAATTCCTTGGACACAGGAATGTCTAATAAAACTGATTCTTGTTGAAGACGAATATTATCCAACGGCATTAATGAGGACTTAGTCCAGTTAATTATTAATCCCGAATAGTGGCCAAACCTGCGAATCACTGCTATAGCCTCCTGCAAGGACATGATTGTATCACCCAATAGCAGCATGGTGTCATCTGCATATAGAATGCATTTTTCCTGGCGCTCTCCATACTGTAAGCCCCTGATGTTTACATTGGCGCGTATAGAAGCAGCCAGTGGTTCAATGGCCAGGGCAAACAATAAGGGCGATAGGGGGCAGCCCTGTCTAGTCCCCCTAAAAAGATGAAAATATGCAGACACCCTCCCAGATTCCCGGACGGCAGCTTTCGGGGCACTATACAGAAGTTGAACCCATGCTATATAGTGTGTCCCCGAACCCAAACTTGTGCATTACTGTCCATAGGTAGGATCATTCAATGCTATCAAAGGCCTTGTGGGCATCCAGAGATAGCAATGCCCTGTCCCCCATATTGCCAGACAGATTGTTTATTAATCTACAATTGTCGTAAGTTAATAGCCATGGATTTTTGGGGCATGAACCATGCCTGGTCCGAGTGGATTATGGATGAAACGGCTTTGTTCAATCTAAGGGCCAATACCTTGGCCAGTATTTTCACGTCTGACTGTAAAAGGTATATTGGTCTATAAGAGCCTGGGTCTAAGGGGTCTTTGCTGGGTTTCAAGAGTAGCACTTTTATGGCCTTGGACATAATTTTACCTTTTTTGAATACTTCCAGTAACCAGGGTAGTAAGTATTCTCCATACTTCTTATATACCTTTATAGGTAAGCCATCTTCTCCTGGAGCTCTGGAGTTAGGGAACATAGCAGTCGCTGTTTGAAGCTCCTCCAGAGTCAGAGGGGCATCAAGAAGTTGACGGTCTGCTTCTGACAGTGTAAGCCATTTTATTCCCTCGAGATAGTCCTGCAGGGAGGCTTCAGTATAAATTTGTCAGGAACGGTCTAAATTATAGTAAAATGATTTAAGAATCATCATAATGTTGTCTGGGGAGTTCGTTACCTTGCCATCAGAGGCCCTAAGGGCACCAATGGATGGGGATGCCTGTTGAGCACGGGAGAGTTTTGCCAGGAGGCGACCCGTTTGTTCCCCTTCCTCATAGAAGGCGATACAGGGTTACAGTCGAGAGGTCTGAGGAGATGCTTCTCACATGTCGGTCAGGCCATGCCCCCAATAAAAAGGCGTTGAAAGTACAACATAGGTGATGTCAAGCAGGGCCAGCCTGCCCATGAGACCAATTGGAGCAGCAGCCTCAGGCGGCAGAGGTCAGCAAGTCCATACTAGACATGCCCTCATTTCTTGTTCAGCCATCGGGGCCAAACAGTGGGGGCAGCAATATTGGCAACTTAAAAGTGGTGTGGCACACACAAAAAAAAAAAATGCATCAATGTTCCTAAAAAAAAAAAAAAAAAAAAAAAAAAAAATTTGGATTTTTTTTTTATTTTACTCACCTCTAAATGGCTGTTGCTAGGGGGTCCCTCGTAGTCTGCCTCCTTGAGTGACTGGGCTGGCGACATCACTTCCCCTCGGTGCAGGAAGGGCTCAGCTCCACCCCCTCCCTCTTGTCAATCATCTGGGACACGTGACAGGTCCCAGATGACACGTGACAGGTCCCAGATGACTAAGCTGCCAATCACAGAGCGCGGCACCGATTGCCCACAGTTACAATGCTGGCGCTGCCGAATGGAGAGGGAGACGATCGGGGCTTTGATCCTTTGATCCCCCGCATCGCTGGACCCTGGAAGAAGGTAAGTGTCCGACTATTAAAAGTCAGCAGCTGCAGTATTTGTAGCTGCTGACTTAAAAATTTTTTTTTTTTTTTTTAGAATGGCAACTCCTCTTTAAGCGGCAACTTTCCCCGGACACGCCCTGCAACACTGCTGTCTGTTTAGTACCTTTGCAGTATTACTAAAAAGTTAACTTTAAATCCCAACTCAAGGCTTTGTTTGGAGTAGAGTAGAAGCAGAAAGTGATGACAAACGTTACCAAAAAGAATAGCGGAACAAACAAATTACCTGTACTTTTTTAGTTTGGATAAAGTGTACCTGTAATAGAGGATATAATATACCAAATAATACAAGGACATTCTATTACTCTGTATTCTCGGTGCCTAACACATGTACAGGGATGTATGCACATTACTATAGAAATCTTCTGCATTCTTTTGTTAGGGACAAGCCGAAGCAACATTTGTGTAAACGTACATAACAGAAAATGTTTTTTTCATGAAAATAAGCAACATCACACATTTTGCTGGCTGAGCTCTTTTCCATATATTAGCTCCAACCAACATGGTAATACATGGTAATAACTGTATCTATACACTCTGCTATCAAACACAAGAGAGAGCTGTGTAAGGAGAAAGTCTCTGCTCTACACAATCAAGATGTTCTGAAGATTCAGCAATTACAACAGCTCTGTAAGAAATGAAACTGTTGAAGCATTTACTTGCCTGGACCGCCTTAGTACTGAAATCTGTTGGCTGTGTGCCTCACTCTATCCACACTGCCAGTGCCATTACTACTGTGCCTGTCAAACTCTCCCGATTGATTACTTAATAAAAAGAAGAACTCTAGAAAGCAAATGTTGAAAATGTTAGAAAAAGGATTTATGCATAGCTTACAATTATATATGTATGTGGGGGTAGTAGCTTTTAGTGGTTACCACTTTTGGCTTTCAGCACTAGGGGCATCGTTCAAGCCACAACACTGCTGGCATGGAATTTGCATGTTCACCCTGGGTTTTCTGCAGGTACTCTGCTTCCCTCCCACACCCCAAAGACACAGTGGTAAATAAAATAACATTCATATATATTATTAACTGGGGAAAATCTGTTATATTTGCACTTCACTCTTCAGGTGCCTCGATAGCAGCGAATACCCCATTGCAGCAGGTCTCACAGTTTAAGCATCTGGGTGTTATAATACATATTGACCTATCACAGTTTATCCCTCTTAACTTGAATCCAGTGGTCTCCCTCCTGGCTCAAAGATGTGCTGCCTGGAAACCACAACCCCTTGCCCCAGTTGGATAAGTTAACCTTATTAAAAATGTCTGTATTGCCTAAATTTGTTTATATTTTTAGGAAGACCCGGGTTCACATCCCGAAAACGTTTTTAAACAAGCTGGATAGCTTAATCATCTCCTTCACACAGAATGGTAACACCCCTAGAATAGCAAAAAACACTTTGCAACTGCCTACCAGACTGGGAGGTCTTGCTTTGCCCTGCTTCATTAAATACCAATGGGCTGCTGTTCTGGTTACTGTCAGATGGTGGTTATCGGAGGGCCCGGCCAATCCCGCAAGACACAATGGAGGCAGCGTTGCTTGGGTCCTATTCCAAACTACAGAATCTGATCCATAGAGGTCCCCAATCCAACCCTAATATCACTCCCTCGATGCGAACAATGCTTAAGGTTTGGGAAATCCTTAGAGCCAAGATAAGAAACACTTATGCCTTGTACACACGGTCAGAAATTCAGACGGAAAAGGTCAGATCGGATTAAATTGTTGGAAAATCTGATCGTGTGTGGGCTCTATCGGAATTTTTCCTTCGGAAATTCTGACAGAAAAAAATGAGAGCAGGATCTCAAATTTTCCGACAAAAAAATCCGATCTGACTTTTTCCGATCGCTTGTAGAGAATTCAGATCAGACAAAGTGCCACGCATGCTCAGATCAAATTTTGAGACCAAAGCTATTGGCTAGTAGCCTCAACGTAGTCCCGTCGTAAGGAACGAACGTCATCACGTTCCGAAAGATCGGATTTTCCGACAATTTTGTCCAACCGTGTGTATGCAACACCAGTTTAGGACAACATCCGTTGAAAAAAATGTGACGGATGTGTGTACGGGGGCTAACAGTTGGTCCCCATACACTCTGTAGTGGGGGAACCTACGACTGCCGCATTTTCAGTTCATCCTAAATCCTGTGCTGTGGGCCTGCTTTGGAGTTAAGACACTGCCAGAGGTCTTACTTGCTTTTGATGCACTAAAAAGGGGACAGGGGTTGCCTAACCACATGCTATTCAGGTATTTACAACTTCCTCATGATTTCCAGACCCAATTCCCCCAACTCTATAACAATAGAAGTCAGTGTTATAGAACGCCTATGTCAGAGGAGATTAAATCCTTATCCGCTCTGTACTCTGTCTTGGCTGGGCTGGACACCTCTAAAGTCTCTCAGCTGCACTAGCCGATGACGACTGGGAAGAGGGTATCCAACAATATCTCCCTCTGATGAACTCAGCAAGGGATAGATTCACTCAACTCAAGTTTCTGCATCGGGCATACGACTTCCCAGAACAGTTAGCCACAATCTACCCTGATAGGAGCTTGGTTTGTCCTATATGTGTCTCAGAGGTGGGCTACTTCTTTCATGTTGTATAGTCCCGGCAGCAACTACAAACTTTTTGGAGGGGAGTGGTAAATGACGTCAACTCTATAGGTAAATTATGAATCACCTGTGACCAGATACCTCAATTAATTGGTATCTGTGACACCTTGGATGCCCTCCAATCAAAATTATTGTTTGTATTATATGCAGCTATTTATGCCAGGAAAGAAATATTGTTACAATGGAATGGGCCTTCCCCTTCCGACGGTACATCAGTGGAAGACCTTGGTGAACGTGGCCCTGCCTCTATATAAATTGACTTATATGGGATGCAATAGCCCAAAAAAGTTTGAGAAGATATGGGCGGGCGTGGGCCCGTGAGAGGCAGCTGAATCTGGAGTAGGGTTCAGAATAAGAAATCACATATTCTGGTGGTAATATAAACATAAATAGGATTTGACTACACCCAAGTCCTTCAGCAGATTTGTAGCTGCTGACTTTAATAAACAGAAAACCGAGTGGCACTCCGCTTTAATAACGCTTTAAGTTTAGGCTGGAATTCTATTTTAATTGTCTCCTGTCTAAATTGGCCATAGTGTGTGTATGTATGCATGTGAAGTAGGGACCTTGAATTGTGCTTGTAGCCTTAAAGATGTAACTTGCAATAAGCAGAAACACACGTCTAATATGTATTTAGATTAATGATCGGCCAGCTGCTTTTGTCACTAAGCAAACACAAAAAATAAAATACAAAAATAACATTACATTACTCACCGCTCATAAGTAATTTCATTCTGTTACTGTAGACTGGCGTTTTATTTTTTTACTTAGTAAACAGTGATATATGCCATATCATTAGAAGCAGATTGGATTACTTGTATTACAAAGCTAAAATATAAGGGAGCCATGTGAGTTACAGATCAAATGAGAAACACACAGGAAGAATTTTAATTGCATTAGCCATTATCTTACAAGCGGCATGCTGGTTTCCAGGCATTCATCGAAAGGTCTGGGACTGATAGATATTCGTGAATGATAGGCACACAAACAGGGTTCTTACCTTGACATTTTAATCAGAAAAATAAGTACCACGCCTGCATTTTCTCGCTTACTATGGAAATGGCACAGCAAGATGGCAACTCAAGGATGATTTTATAGAAGTTGAGCACAACGCCTAGCTGTGATAGCGTACAATTAAAAATTCACCTTCAAAACTGGAAACACTGACTGTTGCCGTGACAATGTGCATGCATTTAAGATGCAGTATACACATGCTGTCAAGGTCTCTTTTTTTAATGTGTGTGCATTAAACTCTTTTTTTAGTAAGCGATTCTTCACAAGGCGAGGGAGTGCAGGTGGTTGAGGACACATTGCTATAAATCGAGTGCTAGGACTAGGTTTTTTGTGGGTTATGAATGCTTTAATTACTGCACATTGGCATCTAAGGGGTTATATTTCTGCATGAAAGCTGCACCACCCACCATCCCTAGTTGCCAAGCAACTCCAACATGTCTCACTCGATTTCTCTATGGTATCAAAGAATGGGAACCAACTCTCTTTAGGTCCAGCTCACTTTTGTGACAGCAGGAAAGTATGGAGGAGATAAGAGTTGAAACACTTAGGGCCGGTTCACACTGCGAGCCGCGGCGAGGCGTCTCCGACTTCCTCGCCGCGACTTGCAGGGGGGGTCAGGGGCGACTTGCAGAGGACTTCTGCATAGAAGTCAATGCAAGTCGCCCCCGAAGTCGCCCCGAAGTAGTACAGGAACCTTTTTTCTGAGTCGGAGCGACTCGAGTCGCTCCTCTCAGAACGGTTCCATTGTACTCAATGGGGACGACTTGCGGGAGCGAGGCGAGGCGAGCCGTGTCGCCTCGCCTCGCGCCGCAGTGTGAACCGGCCCTTACTTAGGTTTCTTTTCGCTCACTTTTTTTTAAGAAACCACATTACGTTCCCTAGGCTTGTTAATGTACGATATAAATAGGAATAGTTATGACCGAAAACTTACAGGGCAATTTATAAATACATAAGGGCACAACAAATCTGAGAAATCACTTGAAATACCTGCAAAGTAGATGAGAAAAAAACAAAGCCAGCTTCTGATTTCCATAAATATACCCATGAAGTGTACTTCAAAATTTCAGGTAGAACCAGTTGATGATGCATGCTCCAGACTACGTTGAATGAGCATGTGGGAAATCTTAAAAAGGGCTTTCCTACACACAGGCTCTCCAAACACTGTGCCATACATCACAACCAGAACCCAGAGGAAACTGTGATTTTGGGCATAGATAGATTTACCAGTAACTGGAGACTCAGTAATGTGATTAGAGAGGTTTCCAAACTGGAAACCCAGTGGATCTATAAGGCCAAGACTTACACTCCATTCGGTATAAATATAGAATGGGATGTTAACACTTTTATCAATAATGCTTAAACTCTGGTAACGATTCGTAGTAATATTTTGCATAATGCTTCTTTTTATCCTTGTTTAATTTTTTATTCATGATTTTTTGTGTGGTATATACGAATTCTATTGGTGTAAGGGCTCATTTACACTTGCTTCGGCTTCAACGCACATTAGCGGCTAGTTTACACTTGCTTAAAAACAATGCTTCGGACAGGCTTTGTTAAAGCTCTTCGAACGCTAGTCACAATTTCTGTCACTAAATAAAAGGGTTACAGTCCAGGTCACACCTTGCTTTTGCTTTGGTTTTGCTTCAAAAAAATCTTCAAAGCCTCCATAGAAGTCTGTGGCAAAACTTGCTTGAAGCCCCACCAAAGGCTCATCGAAACTCCACCAAAACCTAATCGAAACACCAAGCAAAAGGGTGTAAACAGGACTGTAAGCTAACCATTTTATTTAGCGACAGGGGCTTTGACTGGTGTTCAGAGATCTTTAACAAAGCATCTCCGAAGACATGTTGTGAAGCAAGTGTAAACTAGCCCTATTAACTTTGGTGTGTTTTGTATGTAATTTTGTAGTGACCGATATTTTAGCAGTGTAGAATCCTATATAACCGCAAGATGGCGCCGTTTCCAGGTATGGTTGTTTTTATATTGATATATGTATCAATTTAAATAACTTTAAAACCCATGATTTGTAATTTGACAAATTGGGGACGTGGATATGCGGGGGCAGTTGCTGATGCTGACCCAATACAAATCCCCACCTAAGAGATTTTTTTATGGACTAACTCGGTACTTGGTAATAGATAACAAGTGATAAGTAATAAAAAAAATATATAATTTTTAATAATGTCTTTATTATAAACATATACAATGTGTATTAAGATTGTATACACCACGGTTAACAAAATACTGATGGGTTCCCCCATAGAGATTCAGTTGAAGAGGGGTATACATAATTTCCTGTACAGGTTTCGCAGCGAACCGCTTCTTCTTTAAATTGTAGAAGAACTTGATACACACACACATACACACAAAGACAGGTGTGGTGGGGTGGCAAAAATAGTCCATAAAAAATCTCTTAGGAGTGGAAGTGTATGGGTCAGCATCAGCAACTGTCCTTGCATATCCACATCCCCAATTTGTCAAATTACTAACCTGGATGATGGTACTTGATAGGATTTATTTCTTCGCTGAACTTGAGGCTATACTCACCTGTTGCCATGATTTGTAATAATTAATGTCTATCCATGAATTTACCTCTCTTATTGGTGTTCCAATGTACAAGGGGATAATACTAATTGTTTTAGCCTGCTTCTGGTTACGGGGTGGACTTCTGACATGTGGAACACACCTGTAGTTATTTTGGAGGCTTCCCTGTTGTGGGGTTTGCCTCCAGTTTCCAGTGTGTGGAACGCAATTATCAGCCATCACTTTGCATATGTGTCCCCCCTCATGTATAAAGAGCTAGGACATTTGTCTAACCACGTCCCTGACAACGTCATTCGATGACAAAAGCTGTAGGGAGGAGACGTATGACACTGTATGCCAAGACGCGGCGGGCATCTTGCTGGTTGGGAATGCTGGCTGTTTTCTAACTAAGACATACGCGTTTACACTTTCACCATGTGAGTGTTATTTTTTTATCGTTTATTAAACTGGATTGAGATCTCTGCACTGAGGAGTGTTTCGTTTTGTCCTTGTATGTGATTGATCGAATTTATATATACACACACACACACACACATATACATACAAATGCACAGTGGGGAAAATTATTATTTGATCCCTTGCAGATTTTGTAAGTTTGCCCACTTGCAAAGAAATGAAGGGACTTTAAGTATCATAGGTGCATTTTAAATGGTAGAGACAGAATATCAAAGAAAAATCCAGAAAAAACACAATACAAATGTTATAAATTCAGTTGCAGTTCAGAGAGTAAAATAAGTATTTGATCCCCTACCAACCAACAATAATTCTGGCTCCTACAGTATGTGGTACAAAGATTAGTCCTGTCAATTTAAGAAGGTGTTCCTAACGACAACTGGTTATGTGCATAAAAGACATACATATATATATATAGATATATATATATATATATATATATATATATATATATATATATATATATAGATATATTTTTTTTTTTTTTTTTTAGGAGGGGTTTTGGTGAAATATCAGGGGTCTAAACAGACCTCCAGTGTCTTACTTTTGAGACAGAGAAAGGGACCGAGGACATATTCCCAGTCCCTAACTCTGCAGCCTCAGCTGCACTGGATAGTGAATGATTAGTGTTCTGTTTTGGGCGGCTTCCTGTTCATTTACAAACTGGAGCATAGTAAACAATTTTCTATGCTTCAGTTAAGAAAGAACACAGTGAGTGATCAGAACCGATCACGCACTGCGTTCATTCAGAAAAGGAAGGGTCAGTAGATTACCCATTTACCACCCCCTTCCCTCACTCTCCATCCTGAAACATCCCCCTGTGTGTAACTGAGGGGAGAGGAGGGAAGCCATCAGTGCTGTGTGGAAGGAGTGGAATCTGCAGTACAGTGGCCACTGTACTTGAGCGCTGGTCAGTGAAATTTAATTTGCAGTTTGCCGACATCTGGGCAACTTCATGCACAGATGTCAATACAAGTCGCACATGAAATCGCCAAAAATAGTACAGGAACATTTTCAAAGTCAGTGCAGGTCGGGGTGGTACCGATATAAACAGTTTGATGGACAGAAATAGGGTGTGACTTGTCATGCGACTTTGATCTGTAAAAATCGCACCGGTGCGATTTAGTCCGTTCGTTTTGAACGTGATGACACAAGACGGGACTAAACAAGGAAGTTTAATAGCCAGTAGCCAATAGCTGCCCTTGTGTCATATTTGGTCCATTGGACTAGCACACAGACAAACAGATTTCACGATTTTTAGTCCGTCGGACTTGGGTCCGTTGGATAGATTTGAAACATGTTCTATTTCTACGTCCGACCGTTTTTTTATAAAAAAAAAAAAATCAGGCGGACTAGCCCACACACGATCGGATTGTCTGACGGACTGATCCCGTCGGACCTAGTCTGCAGGAAAGTCCAGTCGTGTGTACGCGACATTAGTGCAGTTTGAAGACCAAGACTTAGCCTTGGTTAACACTGAATACGGATTTGAAATCAGACTGAAATACAGGTTTGAAATTGTGCGACTTCACCTGAACTCACACAATTTCAAACCCGCATTTTAGTCTGACTTTGGGAACGATTTCAGGGACATATGTGCGGATTGCTGCACAGATGTCTATTTAAAATGACCCCCAAAGTCACCAAAAGTAGCGCAGGAACTAAGTCGGCATCAAATTGCATGTCAAATCAGCCTGATGTGAACGGGGGCTATAGGATTAACTATAGACAGATGGGAAAAAAAAAGTGTATTGCGCTGACAGCTTGAACCCTGTTCGCATCGAGCATGGGATGCCATATTTAGCACAACAGAGCAGTCCACAGACATGAGATGACAGCTTATGGCTAAAAGATTATTTCATTTCTATGGAGGTGTGCGGAGTCCTTGCTGCTGGCAGATGAGAGAAGAACATAGGCCAGGATGGAAAACCTGTAACACTTGCTACTGCTCTCCCTGGAGATATTCATCACCAACACCCCCCCCCCCCACAACCAGCACTGCACCCCCCTCTCTATTGGAATATACTTGCTAGGCTGGTAGAGCCAAATTGACAGTTTTTTTATGACTTTCTAGAGTGCTTAGGTGGTCAGATAGTGCCCAATGGTGCAATATTCTTTTTAAAGTCTATGATCAGCTTAACGTGAACCTTTGCTTCTTCCATACAGGGCAAAGTAACAGGTTTATTTTACCGATTAGGTTCACCTTTCCATACAAAGTTCCCATGTATTCAAGTGTCACCAGTAGCTTAAAAATCCCTGTGCAGCTTTTAAAAAGGAAGCTACTTTTAAATGTCATACCTGTAGGCCATGCTTGGCCTCTCCCCTATCCTGCCTAGATGCCAGGTCATGCCATACATTGGGCATGTGCCCCTAGCACCACAGAAACGAGCACTCTGCTGGGTTCAACATTTCTGCATGCACAATGCGCTCTTTCTCCGTCTGTCACACAATGCTGAGCTTAGGGAGAGACCGTGTATGGCCTACAGGTGTGACATTTAAAATAAGCTTCTATTTAAAAGCTGCGCAGAGTTTTTTAATCTACTGGGGATGCTTGAATGCATGGGTACCTTGATAGGAAAAGTGAGTTTTAACTCCTACCCCTGCTGAAGCTTAAAGTAGAACTAAAGGCAACTTTTTTTTTTTTTTTTTAAGTTTTGGATTGAGAGGAAATGGATTAGAACACCTGCCAGGTTTTTATTGCTGTTTGTGCTCCCATTAGGTTGATTCGCCCTCTCTATTTGTCCTGTTTACCATTATCATCAAAAGTGAAAGTAAAAGAAATCTCAAATTGTGGGTTGTCCCCGGAAAAGTAATAGAAGTAAAATCTTCCACTGGGGACACTAGTTCTGGTGACTTGGGGGGGTCTCTAAATAATTACCTTAAAACAAACGTCAGCAATTTTTTCATCTTTCCATCTATTAAATCTTCTGCCCTTGTTGTTTTTAAATTTGGATAGTAAAACATTTTTTCTGCCAGTAAGTACCTCATACAGACCACTTCAGGTTTGTCTGGTAAAAAGCCTAGGCCAGGGATATGCAATTAGCAGACCTCCAGCTGTTGCAGAACTACAATTCCCATGAGGCATAGCAAGACTCTTAGAGCCACAAGCATGAAACCCAGAGGCATGATGGGACTTGTAGTTTAGCAACAGCTGGAGGTCCGCTAATTGCATATCCCTGGCCTAGGCTTATTACATCATGCAAAGCGCTCTCTCTCACTCTAGTAAGCGTTTGCCAGGAAGGGAGGAGGGGTGAGTCATAAGAGGGCCAATGAGAGCTGCACCTCTGTGTGTCTGCGTCAATCCTGGAAGTGAACAGGCAGCAGCTTCAGCTGCCCACAGTTAAAATGGTTGCAGCCAGATTCAGTGAAGGGAGATTTCTGCAGCATATTTGCCAAGTACAGAATCACAGTATATATAAAATAATATGCAAAGTGGTTGGAGGGAAGCTTCAGAAAAGATGTTTTTATTACAAATGATGTGAGCAGACTGCAGTTCCTCTTTAATTTGTGTCTTTTTTTTTTCAACCAGATTAACTACAGTATGTAACCAGCAAGCAATCAGTGTATGGCCAGCTTCACTCGACTTGACTAAAGGGCATTTAAATGCAAAGTGAAAATCTTTGTAACATTATAACGCATGGTGGTACAGGACTATAAAGCGCTGAAAGGTTTGAGACTTCAATTAACTTTTAGGAAGTTTAAAGAGAGAATTGAACAGGGGCAGCCCGTTCATTAAGGGAACACGGGTGCTGCCTCCTTATCCATGCATCCAGTCCCTATGCAGGATGCCGGATGCATGAGCCAGAGGTTCTAATAGGCTTCAAAATAGGGTGGGCTCGGGGCGCAGAGAATGCGAATGAGCCCACCCAGGTATGTTACAAATAGTGTATATTCATTCAATACTGTAACACTGAACCTCCTCTCGGCCAATTAGGAAGCGGGTCTTGAGACTGGCTGAAAGGACAGGCAATCCTATTGGATGCCTAGGAGAGGAGACACGGCCGAAGGTGCCATGATGGAGACGAGGATGTGGGAGCCGCTGCCCGCCACCTAGATGGGGTAATGTGCCGGACCGACCAGCAGACAGCGGATGAGCGGGGGGATGTGGTGGTTGTCAGTGCCCCCCCCCCCAAAATAAACCCCACAAAAACAAACACCAGCCGCCACTAGAATAGAATATCTTTACCGGGGAAAAAAAAATATAATGTTACACAAGCATCCTTTGCTTCATGACAAAAAAAAAAAAAAAACTATATAAATGCTAAAACTATAGTCAAATATTTGATTGTTTTCTGCATTTTGATGTATTTTTAACGGCAGAAATTTACCAAAAAGCTGTAAGGTTTCTAAACCAGCTCCAGACTTCACTCCCTTCAAAATGCTTGTTATTGATTATTCATTACCAACATACAACCTTATTATCGCAAGAGATGCTCAAATATCCAACACAGTGCTCAAAGAAACCAAGTGATGCCTTAACAAAGCCTGCCAAGAGGTGGCCGAGCTAATCTCTACACTGTCTTTTGGAATGTACGATACAAAAAAAGAAGACAAAAAAATAAATCCCGTAGAGTGAGCGGGAAGGTAGGGTAAGCGCGTCTGGTTTTAGATGGTGTCTCTTTATATTATTTTTAGCTCATCAGTTGCCATAACAATAAAGAAATATCAAAGTTGTTATGGCAACTGCAATTTTGAAAGCAGTCAAATAAGAAGTGAAGGAGCCTTCAGATGGTTTGAAATGGAACATCTGTGATACTTGAGTGGTAACTGCACTATTTATAACGAGCTGACAGTGGCGATATGTGTGTGTGCCAGTCAGCGGGAAGGGGGGGGGGGAGAAGGGGATACCATTAGGGGACACTCCGCTTAACACATTAAAGGGGAAATCCAACTTGCATCGTGTCCTTTCTAAGCAGTACAAAAATGCGCAGTTACCATTTTGTAATGAATTGCAATAACATAAAATAATGACGCCAACTCCAAAAGGTGTATGTTGGGTACTTAAATGTGCAACGCATACATTTAGATCATTGCTGGAGTGCCCCAAGAACCACAAAGTCAATGGAGCTCTGTCATGCAAATCTCAATTTCTTAAAACTGGAGGCCCTCCAGCTAGTCCCAAACTACAAGTCCCATCATGCCTCTGCCTGAGGAAGTCATGATTGTAACTGTCAGCCTTGCATTGCCTCATGGGACTTGTAGTTTCACAACAGCTGGAGGGCTGCTACATTTGTTTCAGAGATTCAATATAACTTCCACACATTTGTGTTATTTGCAATTTTGGAAACATTGCTCTTTATTCTCACCAAACTTGCTCCCTATGACTTTCTCCTCCTATGTATGAACTGTAAGGTCTCATGTGCACAGCATGGTTTGGAAACTCTCCTAAAAGCCTTTCCTCATGGCAGCAGCATTTCAGCAGAGAAAAACGATTGATGCTTGTAAAAGTGTGTAACATGTTAAGGAGCGGTTATTTTTGTTTATGGGCATCAAGCGCTTCGGCTTCAATTCATTTCATTGGCCAGAATAAGAATTTATTTTGCCCATTGAAATTAATTAAAGCTCAAGTGTTAAACGCTCCCAGCGTTAATGAGGATCCAGCATTTTTTCTGCCAAAACACTGCTGCTGTTGGGATGCACTGGCAGTGTTTTTTTTTCATGCTTCTAAAAGCCCTTGCCACTAAACGCTGCAAAAAGTCTTATGCCCTGTACACACGGTCGTAAATTCTGACGGAAAGGGGCCGATCTGACTTTTTACGATCGTTTGTAGAGAATTACAATCGGACAAAGTGCCACGCATGGTCAGATCAAATTAGGAGACCAAAGCTATTGGCTAATAGCTGCAACGAACCATCGGATTTTCCGACAACTTTGTCCGACCGTGTGTATGCAACACCAGTTTCGGACAAAATCAGTCGGAAAAAAATCAGACGGATTTTGTTGTCGGAATGTCCGACCGTGTGTACGGGGGCTTAGGCTCTATTCACACCTGGGCGTTGGATTGCAGGCCGAATAGCCGTGGCTCTGTAATGTTCCATAATTGTGGTAAAATGAGGAACATGTTTGCGATGCCATTATGTCTTAATGGCACCCGAAAGGCGAGGCGATTTTTTCACAATTGTCAAGTGACAATTCACAATTAAAATCGCGACTGTAAATGCTCCTGGCTCTCTGCCAAGATCTGGTACATGAGCATGATAGCAAAGGTCCGATGAAGCCCACACATGATCCAATTGTCCAGTGGATTAGTTCCGTTGGACCTAGTCCGTCAAAAAGTCCGGTCGTGTGTGTGCGCGGCATAAGTGTGCATGGAAACATAGGCAAACATGCAGGGGAGTTTAGACGCAGAAAGAAGAAAAAAAAAAAAAAAAAAAAACATTGATGGCACTAGGAGTAGATTGCAAAAACATCCAGTGTGCATGAGGCCTTAAACTTGCTCCAACTGAGTAATTACTTACCTATGAAAGCTCATGAATCACTTAATTTAAGAATTAGTAATATGATGTTTTTCTGCCATTTAGCAGATGTCCCTCGGGTGCTGCCGCCACCATCTTGGGTATGGGAATCAGGAAGTGGAGCCTTGCGGCTTCATTTCTCGGTTCCCTACTGCGCATGCGCGAGTCGCGCTGCGCAATAAGGATGGTCCCCGCTGTCTCTGGGATCCGTGTGTTTTCCAGCAGACAGCGGGGGACCTGCGGAAAGGGGCGTATATTCTGCAGATATCTATGCCGGAAGTGGGTGCAGATACCTGTACTCTACAGGTACCTGCACCCCCCTCCCCGCTGAAAGGTGCCAATTGTGGCGCCGGAGGGGGGGGGGGGGGGGGGGGAGGGTTCCAATGAGCGTAAGCTCCACTTTAGGGTAGAGCTCCGCTTTAAAAAAACTTGTATAAAATGTTCAAAATATCGAAATCTGTGGTTACATGACACATTGGTGTTTTATCTTCCTCACTGCCTGGAAGAATAGGACTATTAGCTGTCCAGCGGTGGTGTTCTCTCAGACTAACTGTGGAATTGGGAGGAATATAAAAAAAAAAAAGATTACAAAAGGATTTTCTTTTCTTTTTTTTAAATAACTGGTTAATGTATGAGCTTTGTCCAAGATGGCCTCTAAAGTCAAGGTAACCAAATATTTTATATTCAGTGACTAACATGGTACACTGAACTGCAACAAATAACTGTTCCCTGTACAAAGGACTGATTGGACACACAATTCTTGACATTTCACTGAAAAAAGAAAATATTTTCTTACACTTTGTCCTCATTCTGTAATCAGACTATTTCTTTACCAATAGGTCAGTCAGAAAGACAAATAATTCCATGCAAAAATTCAATAATCTAAAAATATACCCCTTTAAAACCAAACATTCTGTACAAACACTCTATACCAGCATATAGCACAGGGATAGTACAGACTGATATACTACTGCTGAATCAGCACAAGGTTCCTGGAAGCAATGTAGGTGAAACGTTTACACTATATACCAAACACGTGTATGTTGTACTGAGGGCACCTACTGTAATCAACGAGTCTCCACACTCTTATAAGGATAATCATAGACAGGTATATACATGTCTTCTTGACAAGTGAGGAGGCATCTATACAACCTCTGAAAGATTGGATCCTTTGCGGTCGATCATGTGCTCCATTGGAAGGTCAAAAAACTTCTTCTACTCTTCTCAATAAAGTATAAGAAAATATCAAAATAGTTAAGAGAAGGAGGAAAAGATCACCACAAAGAAGGTGGAAAACCTCTGTTTGCAATACTGAGAACTTTTGACATGGGAAACGCTTGTTACTGACTGCTAGGACCATCACATTGGGCCATCAGATAAAGGCGGAATAAAGGCTAATAGCCGGATGTCTACCTAACACCGATATATAGTTTTTCTCGCACAACCAGTGGCCTAATTCGGTCTGCTTGGATCTCCAAACATATTCCTCATAGTTGACAACAGAACTTCACCAAAAGGGGAAGTTCAACTGACCCAACGTACACATTTGGCACTTGGGGGGGGGGGGGGGTCGATAGGTACCCGCTCCCACTTACGTGTCTGCCAGATCGTCGCAGCAATCTGTGAGTGGCTTTGGCCCCCTTCTCCTTCCCCCCACAGCCTTCTGGGACGCACACAGGTCCCAGAAGACTGTGAGACCATTGAGGAAGAGCAGAGCAGCTCACGCATGCACCATAGGAAACCGTCTGTGAAGCCAGAAGGCTTTACTGACGGTTTTCCTTATCTATGGTGCTGGCGCCTGCACTTGAAGCTGTTTGTAGCAAGGTAAGTGTCCTTATATTAAAAGTCAACAGCTACAGTATTTGTAGGCGCTGACTTAACTTTTTGGGGGGAGACTGGAGCTCCTCTTTAAGTTCCTGTCCCTTATGCTACGTTAAGCCAACAAAGGCTTAAATGTGTAATGATGGGCAAAATCAAAAATGACATATGATACAGGCTGTCAATAGCCTTACCACTGCAGTATTTGCTTTCTGAGTCCCTCTTGTAGCAAAATTGTATTACCCGTTGATATTGCCAGTGAATATATTTTGCAGTCTGGAAAAAGATCAGTAACAGTGACAAAATTACAATCCAGAGCCTAATAAAAACAAGAGTGGGCAGCCTATGTTGCTATTCATTATAGAGATGAGTCCCACAAAGGCCACAAAGGGTATCTATCCCACAGCCATTGTGGTAATACAAACAAACCACTCCACAAGGCTGGAGAACAGTGCCAAATGAATGTACGGAATTCTAAGTTACACACAGCATTGAAATAAAGTGTTGTACCAGACAGAACAGAACAAAGGCATTTTCCTTTCCAAGCAGTATTAGACCCAAATGTACCAACAAAGTGCCTGACTGTTTTTTTAATACAATAGCAAGGTCACCAGAAAAGAGGAGATACAAATACAGCAAATAATATTGTGTAATGCTGCTGAGTGAGCAAGTTAGAGATTACAAGAGAATACAATCTGAGCTCATCCATAAAATCATATCCATTACTAGGACTTCTCCTCGAAATGCCATGCAACATGTGAAAATTGCAATGCCCATCTGTCATAAAACATTATGTTTCTATCTGCAGCACTGGTGGGCAGCCTACAAGGTTTCAGCACCATGCTCCTCACCCAACTTCTTTAGAGGGCATCATACTGAAACACAGGGGCTGTATATTAAAATAAAGGGGAGATTAAACTGTGAAAAGTGAAGCCGTTACCCACAGTAACTGACTGATTAGTAAACAACTACAGCGAGTCTGAAAGGTCTAACCTGATTGAAATATATACACACTTAATTACATTTTAAATTTTTTTTGAACGCCAACTGTCTCTGGTAAGTACAGTATTAAATAGAGGGACATCTTCAGGCTTGTTATTTTAAAAAAGCTTCCAGCCAACATGAGATCACTAAGCCTTAGCAGACACAGTGATTACATCACAAGGCCCCACTCTGAGTGCCAAACACTAGTGGGGCTTGCAACTGTCAGGGGCAGCTAGACTGCCAACTATTAAAGCAGAGACATAGATTCATTTTAGCTTCAGGCATTATTCGGGGGAACTTTAATCTACAGATTGCAGGGTTAAGGGTTAAAACTGAATTCCAGAAAATATAGCAAACATCAAATATAAAGCAGTTATGCTTTCATTAAAAATAACTAAAGGTATTTTTCTTTCAATATTAATAATTCAGAAATGATAAAATTAGACCAATATTACAAGTGCCATTGCAAATAACATCACACAACATCTCCTTTTCGTAACAATACAAAAGGTTACAAACAGAACTAAAATAACATTCCCAATATAAAAAATGAGAAGGGGAAGATCAAGGCTATCATCATGTCTAATATATGCTAATTGAAACTACTGGTTAACTAAAGGTATTGTTCAATCCAAATCATAGAATTACAGGCAGTCCCCAGGTTACAAACAAGATTGGTTCTGTAGGTTTTTTTCTCAAGTTAAATTTGTATGCAAGTTGGAACATGTACATTTTTTAAAGCGGAGTTGCACCCATTTAAAAGTCAGCAGCTACAAAAAGTGTAGCTGCTGACTTTTAATAAATCGGACACTCACCTGTGCCACAGTCCAGAGATGCGGGCGAACAAAGCCCACTCCTCTCCCCCTCCTTTCTGCGGCACCGGCATTGTAGCTGTGGGCGCCCGGCTGTGGCTTCACATCGTGAGCCGCGATGTGCTCTGTGAGTGGCTGGGCAATCTTCTGTGATATGTCCCAGAAGGTTGCAGGGAGGTGAACTTCCAGCACCGCGGACCCCCGGAAGTAGGAGCTGGATGTCCCTAAAAAGAGGGTATTCGCTCCCCCTTCCCCCTAAAAAATGACATGCCAAATGTGGCATGTCAGGGGGTCACCATCGCTTAAAGCGAAGTTCTATTTTTGGCTGCAAGTTTAACTCCAGCCAAAAAAAATGTTTTTACATTTTTTTGGCTAGCACAGCACCCCTGATGTTAACCCCTTCCCTGCCAGTGTCATTAGCACATCGACAGTGCATATTGTTTTAGGAATGATCACTGTATTGGCGTCACTGGTCCCCAAAAAAGTACCAATAGTGTTACTTAGTGTCCGATTTGTCCACTGCAATGCCGCAGTCCCACTATAAGTCGCTGATAGCCGTCATTACTAGTTAAAAAAAAAAAAAAGTCATAAATATATTCAATAGTTTGTAGACAATATAACTTTTGCCCAAACCAATCAATATACTCTTATTGGGATTTTTTTTTACCATAAACATGTAGCAGAATACATATTGGCCTAAACTGATGAAGAAATTCGATTTTTTTTTTATTTATTGAATACGTTTTACAGCAGAAAGTAAATGTTTTTTTTTTTTTTTTTTTGACAGCCTTTTTTGTTTATAGCGCAAAAAATAAAAACCGCAGCGGTCAAATACCACCAAAAGAAATCTCTATTTGGTGTGGAAAAAAAGGACTTCTATTTGGTTGAAGAGTTGTATGACTATGCAATTGTCAAAGTAACTCCGTGCCGTGTCACAAAAAATGGCCTGGTCATGAAGGGGGGGGGGGGGGGGGGGGGGGGGTGATTAAAATGATTTTCTAAAAATTGATATTTCTTCCCTATGATATTAGTATGGTAAGAGCTTCCAAATGATCATTTGCTTTGTAATTCAAGTGTGTAGTTTATACCTACGTTGTTTCAGCATTAATACACCAAAAAGAACCTATAAAAATCCACCTGAATTAAGGCGCTCAAGCTAAAACATGAAAATTCTCCATTTCTCTGGAATGGAAAAATACCAGACCTTACTGCTAACATATACTGTCTTTTTCTGCCTTCAGGACATTATTTGTGGCTTTAATTGCTTTGCATACTCTGACCCTGGCAAGGTGACTGAGTAGGTAAGCAGCTGGCAAACACATTCCTGAGAAAGACACACTTGCCCCCTTCCAGATGAGGTGAGTGAGAGCATTCCGTGTTCATCGTACCAACCTCTACATACACTCACATCTAACGGAGCTCAATAAAGGACGGCTGTGAAGACATGCAAAGGAATAACAAATGGATATGGTTATGAAAAGTGTATTATCGTGATAAAAAGCTTCATCTTCAATTCTAAATCAATATAGTTTACCCTTCCTGGGAACTGAGATATTTTAAAGTTATAACTTAGCTATAATCTTGAAAGACTGCAGTAACCCGAGGAGCAAACCTCACATTATTCTGATATATTACAGAGCATTTTGGCAATCCTGCATGTCTTATCTATAGCAGTATAATAAGAGTCAATAAGGAAGCCGTACCTAATTTATGTCAACTTTTATGACTTTTAAAGTACGATACAAAATACCAATTTTTAAAATGTATAATTTTATTTATCCTCCATAAATTTATTTATATAATTATGGCTGACACAACAATTTTAGAAACACATATCCAAATATATATTTAAATTTTTATATGAAATATATTATAATTATATGAAATATATTATAATTATATGAAATATATTATAATTATATGAAATATATTATTTTTATATGAACTATATTATTTCATCCACTGAAGCCCTTTAATCCCCCCTGCATAGTATACACTTCACATATCTGCAGGGATGCCCAAAAGATAGAAAAGCAATATGAAAATATGTATGTAAGAGATACCACATAGGAAATCATATAAGGTTTATAATACATTATGATACAAATATGTAACATATCAAAATTATATTATATAACAAACAGAGTAAAAATGGGGTAGAGGAACCACTAATTTAGTCACAAAAAGCAACAGCATATTTTGTCAGTACAGGAAGAGAAAATATTGTGTCTACGCGTTGAGCAGGAGCGGCTTCATCAGGACACTGATGCAATCAATAGATCTTCAATAAATACATCAGAAAAAGTTTGTTGGGACAAGAGAACATCCAAACATTCACAGATGATTCTGGGAGGCAGTCAAGTTTCCCCTCAGCCTGTGAGAAGGACCAGAAGACTAACATCCACAGGAAAAAGAAGCACAAAATTGCTGGGATTCACTGTAAGGTAGGTAAATGGAAGCACATAAATGTCCGCAGATGGTACAAAGAAAGCAAACAAAATGGTAGAAGGAAGGGGAACCCCTTGTATCAAATCGTAGATATGCCCAATGGATTCATTGGGATGCAAAAAAATATGAGCTTAAAATGGTTCTAAAGCCTTAAGGTTTTTTTTTTTACCCTAATGCACAAATACTGCAGCTGCTGACTTTTAAATATGAACACTCACCTGTCCAGCGCACCCGCAATGTCAGCACCCAAAGCCCATCTGTCGCTCGGCTCTCGGGTGCTCCAGCCGCCATCTTCGGTATGGGAATCAGGAAGTGAAGCCTTGCTTCACTTCCCGGTTCCCTACTGCGCATGCTCGAGTCGCGCTGCGCAATACGGACGGTCCCTGCTGTCTCTGGGACCCATGTGTTTCCCAACAGACAGCGGGGAAGGGACAGGAAGTGGCGTAAATACCGGCAGATTCTGTGGCTATCTATGCCCGGAAGTGGGTGTAAATACCTGTATTATACAGGTATCTGCACCTCTCTCCCCCCTGAAAGGTGCCAATTGTGGCACCGGAGGGGGGGGGGGGTTCTGATGAACGGAAGTTCCACTTTAGGGTGGAGCTCTGCTTTAAGTAAGGATCCCCCCAGTCCCCCTGCTCCCTTTTTGTTACATGTGCCTGATCCAATATATCGATATGTACGAGAGCAGCTGTCTCCATCCTCATTGGGCAGACTGATAGCAGCAGGAGCCATTGGCTCCTATCAAATATTGTGAGAAGGTAATAGGGGTGGAGCTGAGCAACCCATTCTGTGTCAATAGACGCAGACAGGGCAGCTTGGGAGCGAGCCCGCACGGGTGCCTGCAAGGAAAGCAGGAGGAGAGGCCTGGAGTCCCGGTGGGGGGACTTCAGAAAAGAAGGATCGGGCTGCTCGATGCAAAAGCATTGCAAAGAGCAGCTAAGACTAACATATTTGTTGTTTTACTATAAAAAGGTAGGTTTAGTGTCACTTAAAAGCTTTACTTTATGGAAGGTAAAAGGTTATCCTTGCAGTGGAGCTCCCCATATTGCAATGATAATTGCCCTTTTTTCTAGGAGGAAACAGTTTTTTCTGCCTTATCCCATGCTCCCCTGCCAGCCAGCATTATTATCTTCTATCCAATGGTCCCAGGATGCAGGTGGCCCCTTGGCATCCTCACTTACAATGCAGGACTGCTGGTTCTACATTGTACATGAGGACGACAGATTGTCTGCAACTAACAGAGCAGTAAAGAGAGGCAAATTTGGTGGGACCAGATGTGCAACTAGGGAGAAACCTGTGGGAATAAGGGATAAGCCAAGCAATAAGAGGGAGCCCTACTTTGTGCCTAGGACGTGGAAAAAAAATAAATTAACTATGCACGAAAACATAAGAACTGGGGTGCAGAAAAATGGCAGCAAGTGCTCTGGACTGATGAGTCAAAATCTGAAATATTTGGCTGTAGCAGAAGCCATTTTGTTTGCAAAGGTAGAGATTCCATGCATGATTGGGGCTGCATTTCTGCAAATGGAATTGGAGATTTTGGCAGGATCAAGGGTGTCCTCAATGCTGAGAAATACAGGCAGACACTTATCAATCACGTCATACCATCAGGGATGCATGCGATTGGCCCTACATTTATTCTGCAGCAAGACAACGACCCCAAACATGCAGCCAATGTCATTAGACACTATCGACAGCATAAAGAAGATCAAGAAGCCCTAGAAAGAATGCTTTTGTTGCCCAACAGCCCTGATCTCAACATCATGGAGTCTGTCTGGGATTACATAGAGAGACAGAAGGATCTGAGGCAGAAGTTCTGTGGTTAGTTCCCCAAGATGTTTGGAACAACCTACCTGCTGAGTTCCTTCAACAACTATGTGCAAGTGTACCTAGAGGTATTGATGCTGTTTTGAAGGCAAAGAGTGGTCACACCAAATATTAATTAGTATTTCTCGCATGTTCATTTGCTTTCCATTTTGGTAATTAACAAAAAATAAACTATTAATACTTCTCTTTTTAAAAGCATTCTCAATTTACACCATTTTTTCACACCAGCCCAAGACTTTTGAACAGTACTGTATACGTATATTTATATATGCACACAGACACATTAAGTATCTGATAAATACTTCATATATTCATCTTACACTAACATCTTGGATACTACAGTAATTATATTTTTCAGTCTCACATGGAAACTAATCCGTCTACATGTTGATAAGGTGGACTGGAAATTTCCATTGGTTTGTTGAATACATAGAAATACACAGGAAAAAAAAAAAAAAAAAGAGGATGTTTAATAAAAAAGGAAAGCATAACATGAGCATGGGTCCCTGTCTGATCGGTATAAATACCACTCTATCCTCAGATGCTCCCTTGGGTCAAATCTTTCATCTTTGTAGGAGAACATATGACAGTAAAGCCATTGTGTTTGCAAATTTTATTATTATACATTCTCTAAGCCTACTTTATACGGAAAGAGATTGTGACAGGTTGTGTCATTTTATGTCAGGTGTGAATGTGGAATATGTAAGACAAGGCTCAGAATTATTATTTTTTCAATTCATTTTAAAACAAAGAAAAATGCTATAGTTCGCTGAATAGAGTTCCAATGTGGTCCATGCGATTCCAAATACTTTCAATCAGATTTTAAATCACAAAAGTAATTTAAAGCGGCAGTAAACCCGCTGAAATTTTTTTTTTTTTTCATACCTGCAAGGGAAAAAGGCATAATGAGCTAGTATGCACCGCATACTAGCTCATTATGAAATACTTACCTTAGAACGAGGCCCCGACATCTCGCCCGATACACGCCGGGAGATTTCTTTCCAGCAGGGTCCAGTGTCTGCCCGGCTTCCAGCCGAGAAACCCCTGTGCGCATGCGCCGCTGCAATCAGCGGCTCATTGCCAGGGGAATATCTCCTAAATCATACAGATTATAATTATAGGCTTACCCGTAAGTAAAAGTGAAAAAAAAAAAAAAGACCGCTTTAATGTATCAAGGGCACCCACAGCAAGTTGTTTAGATTGCTTTATATTTTTGATATAAATGCTAGTGTTAGATTTCCTGTATTCACACCATGCCTGAAAAAGAAAATGGAGTGGTCCATCTATAAAACAGTAAGTGTGGTCTTACCCATGTAGGCTTTCTGGTTTGGGGGAAAAAAATAAAATAAAAAGCACCGGACTTTTATAAAAGGACAGCATTCTACTTTATAAATGTGAACTGCCCTCCACCTGTCAAGGTCATATGACCAGGCTCTAATCCATTCCATGTAAAAAGCAGTGAGAACTCTGCAACAGACTCCAGGTTCTATGCCACGGCCATTGTGTGCGTGCGCGTGCGTGCGTTGGTGTGTGCGTGTTTTTTTTTTTTTTTAAAGCATATTGAACTAGCCAACTGGGAGGCAATACCCTACATTTATTCTTTCCTGCTGTGCAGTCATTTCACAAACCAAAACTGGTGAAAAGTAGCTGAAATTGCTTGGAAAAAAAACTGCTGTACCTACAGGCAACATAAGAAAAGCAGATACAAGTGAGGGAAAAATGTAATCAACAAGGATAAAACCACAATAAGATCCTGATAGAGGCTGTAACCCTTCATAACCATATCGAGAACAAAGTCTACCCACTCTTAGACCATTATATTAGTGTTTGCTGTATATGGCAACATTCATTCATCTCTAAGCAGCAGTCCTTAACCACAGAAACATGTCGGTCTCATGTATTGTTAATTCAACTGAATATATTCTTGTTTGGCCAAGGCCAGCCACATACACTCACTGGCCACTTTTTTTTTTGTTAGGTACACCTTGCTAGTACACGGTTGGACCCTTTTTGCCTTCAGAACAGCCTTAATTCTAAATGGCATAGTTTCAACAAGGTGTTGGAAACGTTCCTCAGAAATTTTGGTCCATATTGACATGATAGCATACCGCAGTTGCTGCAGATTTGTCGGCTGCACATCCATGATGCGAATCTCCTGTCCAAAGTGCTCTATTGGATTGAGATCTGGTGACTGGGAAGGCCATTGGAGTAGAGAAAACTCATTGTTATTTAAAAAAAAAAAAAAAAAAACAGTTTGAGATGATTTGACCTTTATGCTATGGTGCGTTATCCTGCTGGAAGTAGCCATCAGAAGAAGAAATAAAGGGATGGACACGGTCAGCAACACTACTCAGGTAGGCCATGGTGTTTAAAACAATGCACAATTGGTATCAAGGGGCCCAAAGTGTGGCAAGAAAATATCCCCCACACCATTACACCACCAGCCTGAACCATTGATACAAGGCAGGATGGATCCATGCTTTCATGTTTAAATTCTGACCCTACCATCTGAATGTTGCAGCTGAAATCAGGACTCATCAGACCAGACGTTTTTACAATCTAATTTTGGTGAGCCTGTGTGAATTGTGGCCTCGTTTTCCTGTTCTTAGCTGACAGGTTTTGCATCCCGGTGTGGTCTTTTGCTGCTGTAGCCCATCTGCTTCAAGGTTTGATATGTTGTACGTTCAGAGATGGTATTCTGCATACCTTGGTTTTAACGAGTGGTTGAGTTACTGTTGCCTATCCAGTCTGCCCATTCTCCTCTGACCTCAACCAGGCATTTTCATCCACACAACTGCTACACACTGGATATTTTCTCTTTTTTTAACCATTCTCTGTAAAACCTGAAGATGGCTGTGTATGAAAATCCCAGCAGATCAGCAGTTTTTGAAATGCTCAGACCAGCCAATCTGGCTCCAACAACCATGCTTTGTTCAAAGTCACATAAATCGCCTTTCTACCCCATTCTGGTGCTCCAGCAAGTCATCTTCACCATGTCTAGATGCCTAAATGTATGGAGTTGCTGCCATGTGATTGGCTGATCAGCAACTTGTGTTACCAAGCAATTGGACAGGTGTACCTAATAAAGTAGCCGGTGAGTTTGTGGGTTTTTTATCACACTACAAGGCCAAAATCCATCAATACTTATGTATGTGTCCCTTTACGCCATATGGGTACACTAACCAACAAAGCAAAAAGCTCAAAATAAGGGCCGGTTCACACTGCGGGCGATGCAAGGCGACACGACTTGCCTCGCCGCGACCTGACAAGTCGCCCCCGTTCTGTACAATGGAACCGTTCTGAGAGGAGCGACTCGAGTCGCTCCGACTCAGAAAAAAGGTTCCTGTACTACTTTTGGGCGACCTCGGGGCGACTTGCATTGACTTCTATACAGAAGTCATTTGCAAGTCGCCGCTGAGGTCGCGGCAGGTCGCGGCGAGGCAAGTCGGTGTCGCCTCGCATCGCCCGCAGTGTGAACCGGCCCTAAACATTCCTTGGATCCAAACAAATCCAGTGCTATACTGATCCAAACTGAACTCTATAAATGTAAGGGCAGAGATGGGGGAACGGATGTGATGGCAGTTCTCAGAGCTGCATTAAAAATGTGGGTATGACAAACTGAGACTGTACGGCCAACGGGAGAACTAACCTTCCAAGTACACAAAATCATTTATTCCAAGCTGTCCATCAGGCCCCAAGTGCTCCTAGAAATATATGGAGGAGAGACAATGTCAACCAACCCATATTGGCCCAATTTATTTGACTATCTTCCAGGATTTCAAGTTAAATAAACAAGACATATACAATTCATAGGCTACAAAAATCCCAAATGAAAATTCACTGCAATGGGGATGGTTGGAAGGCATAGCACAGGCTTCAGGATCACATTGTTAGGCCCCGGTATTTAATAGACATCCAAATCCTCTAAGCTTGCAGTGATTTGATACACAATGACCAATCGGTGTGTTTCTCGTCAGGCTCTATACGCAGGAGGAAGCCGGTGACTTGAGCATCTAGTCCCATCTGGAATAACCCCATTCTATCAAAGAGCTCATTTCTAGCAACTAGACAAGGTGCTGCAGGAGAATGAAGGAGAAGAGTAATTAATCAGGGTCTAGCTTCTCAGGAAACCCAATGACCTTCCCTGTCAGTCTCTTACATGCATTTTCATGGACAGATTCAATTATTAGAAAATAACACCACAAAAGGATAAGATGAGGGAGGGCTGAGTGGGTGGCAGGAACGAGGAGTGAAAATATTGTGCATTGGTTTAATGTGCGTAATGCATAGGTAATACATGCTGTATATTCATTTGAAAGAAATATAGACCAATTGGGCTAGATTACATACATGCAGACTGCACCCTCTGGGGCATCCAAAATCTCTCTCTACTAACAGCACCACCCACCCGAACAAACTGCTTAAAGAAGAACCCCGGAAAGCTGTATTTGTATCAAAGTCTCCATGCAGCTTAAAAATGAACAACCCTCTCCTTGTGAAACTTTTTTGTGGCAAAACCAATATGAAAAAAATCACCTATAAAATGTAAACAAACTCCTTTGTGGTTTCCACCCCACCTCTGCATGTTATGGCTAGCAGATCTGAGTTGTACAATGTTATACATGAAACCAGTATCCCTTGCCATCCTTCCCAAATACATTCTCTCCTTCAGCCACTAGATGCTGCTAAAGGCACAAATCCCATAAACAGGAAAGGACCTTGTAAGATCGATGCTGGGGATACTCGAGTTTACTTCCATTCACTGCTCTCCTGGGAGAGGGAAGCAAGTCAAACATCGGCAACCAATCATTTTGGGCTGTCAGAGGGACAAGGGTGAATCTCAAGAGGAACATCAACTTTTAACACAATATATTTTTTGAAGCACTTGTTGTCAGGGTTGTGGCTAGTGTAAATGTGTCGCCTAGGTTTCCCACCTATCACAGCCCTTCCCCAGATACATACAAAATGGACACATTCCAGGCAGAAATAATATTATGTGGCAACCATCGCCATTGTTTCACTTAAAGTGTTACTAAACCCACAAGTAAATTCACCTTATTTCACACCCACCTAACAACTGTCCCTGAGCCACCCCCCATCAAATAATTCCCTGCACCCCTTCCCTTTAGAATGTAAGCTCACGAGCAGGACCCTCCTGTACCTTCTGTATTGAACTGTACTTAATTGTGCTGTCCCCCCTCTACATTGTAAAGCGCTGCATAAACTGTTGGCGCTATATAAATCATGTATAATATTAATAATAACTTAGTCCATATATGCAGTAAAGCATGTCTGTTATACTCCCTGTGGAACCTAAAGGGTTAATTCTCTGCATTGCGTAAAAAGGCTGTTTGATCCTGTCTTCTCTGACCTGCTCTCCTTTTACTGTCCCCAATCCATCTGCTGATAGTACAGAGCCTTGGAGGCACTCTGTACATGCTCAATTTGGTGTGTATTTTTTTTTTTGGGATGCTGCAGGTGATCAGCACAGGGCCAATTAGCACTGTCCAAACAGAGGGTCAGGGGTTATGTAGCCTCTTAGGATAAGTCAGAATACAATGAAAGCTCCCTCTACAAGCTTTAACCAGTGTCAAGGGTTAGCACAAGGGGGGGACCTTCCCTGGGAAAAGGGTAGACCAAACAGCAGGTTTCTTAAAATCTGACTTGTAGCCAGTTTTATTTTTCAGGCTGGGTCCACACTTTCTTCACATGCAGCTCCCAGCAGGGGTCCGGCTAGTCCTAATTCATGGTTTCTGGTCCGATATCAGGCCAAAATTTTTAGCTGAATTCGGACCTGAAACGGACCAAAAGACATAATGTGCAAATTTGCACTAGAGCCACAGCAGAGATAAGTGAACCGGCTCCATAGAGAGTCTGTCAAAATCTCCTGCTATTGCGAATTGGATGAGGAGAACTCGCATCCAATTTGCAATGGTGTGAACCCAGCCTAAAGGTTGCATGAAAATAACACAAACAAAAACAAAAAATAAATCCTTGCCACCCAGGCACTAACTGAAGATTGCAGGTTCCTAACTCGCAGGTGAAGGACTTCTCCCAGTCACCAACACCAAAAAAATGCAAACTTTTTCTCTCACAAAGCAAATTTCACATAAGCAGCTCTCAAGTTTTTGGCTTCCTAAGTCCCAGGCCAAGAGCAATCCTTTGTTCTTGTCCGACTAAATTTACACCACCTATTGGTGGACATAAGTGGACCACAAAATCTATCCAGAACCAACCCAGCCAAGGTGGCTGGTAAAACCCGGACTGGATTCCACCTTAGTTCTTTACAAATTAACACATGTTGGGTGAAACTTAACGTCCATCAATCACCTCGCCTTTTATAATGTCACACCAGACAGTGAAAGAAGTCCTAAGACTGCTATATACTGCTGATGCGAAAAGGTATTTGGCGGTTTATATTTAGTAAAATAATTGCATTTCCATGTTCTGTGTACTGTGGGAGACCAGATATAGGGAATGCAGGGTCCGGGGTTTAATAACACTTTGAGGTCACTTCAGTTTACTGCTGCCTCAGGCAGCTTTTTAGCAGAAGCCTCAGCACATCGAGAACTGCCTTCCAGGTCCAGGACATGTAATGTCACCTTTCTTTACACCGAGTTTTCTCCATCTTGTGTGCACAGCAGGAGGCGGAGGCTACAGCAGGTGAGAAGTGATCTGGCATGCTAGCAATAAGCAATTATGGCACAAACAATATACAGTACTTTAATCTGTACTCTGCGGTGCGTGTTTCCTATTCTTCACCGCCTCTTTTGGTACTCTGTGTTGCGCTTTGCCTATTGCCCACCACCCCAATCTGTAATCTGTACTTTGTGCTCCCTATTGCCCACCGCCCCAATCTGTACTTTGTGCTCCCTATTGCCCACCACCCCAATCTGTAATCTGTACTTTGTGCTCCCTATTGCCCACCACCCCAATCTGTAATCTGTACTTTGTGCTCCCTATTGCCCACCACCCCATTCTGTAATCTGTACTTTGTGCTCCCTATTGCCCACAACCCCAATCTGTAATCTGTACTTTGTGCTCCCTATTGCCCACCACCCCATTCTTTGTACCATCTCTTTGGGTACTTGGTGCTGTGTGTTCCCCATTACCCACCACCTCCTAATGTACTCTGTGTTGTGCATTCTTTATTCCCCACCACCTCTATTTTGTATTCTGCACTTTGCTTTCCCCGTCACCTTATTCTGTACTCTGCACTTTGTGTTCCCTATTGCCGATCATCTCATTCTGTAATCTGCACCATGTGTTTCCTATTGACCACCACCTCATTCTGTACTCTGCACTTCCCTAAACCCCACTAACTCATACTGTTACTCTGTGCTTTGTGTTCCGCATTACCCCCCACCTCATTGTGTATACTGTGTGTGTTCTCTATTGCCCACCCACTCTTTGTGTACTCTGTGCTGTCCATTCTTTATTCCCCACTGCCATTTTCTATATTCTTTTCTGTGCATTCCCTAGACCCACCCTCTCATTCAGTACTCTGCATTCCCTGATCCTCACAACCTCATTCTTTACCCTGTGCTGTGTTCTCTATTGCTCACACCTGCGTACTCTGCTGTGCATTCTTTATACCCCACGGCCTCATTCTGTACTGTGCACTCTGCATTTCCTATTCCTCACATCCTCTTTCCATATTCTGTGCTGTGCATGCCTTACTCCCCACCACCTCATTCTGTACTCTGCACTGTGTTTTTCCTATTCCACATTACATACTCCTTACCAAGCTGTTTATGGTCTCAACAGTTGCTGGTTGCTAAGTTGCGCTCAAATTTTTTTAATGAAATTATTCTTTAAGATAGGACCAGACAAAGTAAAGTGTTAGCTCTCTTTCTATAGTCTGTTACATTACTGTACTCTTTGAGGCCCCCAGGGGTGCTTCAGGTCTTTCACAATCCTTATTCGAATGAGACCCGAGAAACTATTCTGTTTTAAAGTAGAATTGCCATTTTATTACCAACATGTTCGATTTTTACTTTGCTGTCTAACATAAGAAAAAAAACCTGAATCTTACCTATCTCATAGCACCTTCAGTGTCACTTACAACTCCACTTCCTCTTCTCCAACTCCCCTTTCCTTGGGGTCCCCCAAGGTTCTGTCCTTGGACCTCTACTATTCTCGATCTACACGTCCTCCCTGGGTCAGCTGATAGCCTCCCATGGCTTTCACTACCATTTATATGCTGATGACACCCAAATCTATCTCTCTGCCCCTCAGCTCACCCCATCAATCTCCTCACACATCACTGATCTACTAACAGACATATCAGCCTGGATGTCACACCACTTCCTCAAACTTAATCTATCTAAAACCGAGCTCTTAATATTTCCTCCCCCACGTGCCCCTTCCCCTGACTTCTCTGTCAACATCAATGGCACATCTATCAGCCCGTCCCCACATGCCAGGGTGCTAGGGGTAACCTTAGACTGTGAACTGTTCTTTCAGGCCCACATACAAGCCCTGTCCAAATCATGCCGCCTTAGTCTCCGCAACATTTCCAGAATAAGCCCCTTTTTAACTAATGACACCACCAAGCTTCCAATTCACTCCCTGGTCATCTCTCACCTCGACTACTGCAACTCCCTCCTCGTTGGATTACCTTTACATAGACTATCCCCCCTTCAGTCCATAATGAATGCCGCTGCCAGACTCATCCACCTTACCAGCCATTCAGTGTCCTCCACCCCTCTCTGCCAATCCCTGCACTGGATTCCACTCACCCAACGAATAAAATTCAAATTAGTAACAATAATTTACAAAGCCATCCATAACTCTTCCCCTAATTACATCACTAACCTAGCCCCAAAATACCAACCAAGCCGCTCTCTTCACTCATCCCAAGTCCTCCTGCGCTCTGGCTCCCTTGTCACCTCCTCCAGGATTTCTCCAGAGCTTCTCCCATCCTTTGGAACTCCCTACCCCAATCTGTCCGACTGTCCCCTAATCTAATCATCTTTAGACGATCCCTGAAAACCCTTCTCTTCAAAGAAGCCTATCCTGCTTCTAACTAACACTGTTTTACTTCCTCCCTCAGCTCATCCACCCACAGCCATTACCTTTTGTATCAATTGCCCCTTCCTTTTTAGATTGTAAGCTCTAACGAGCAGGGCCCTTTGATTCCTCTTGTACCAAATTGTAATGCAACTGTAATGTCTGCCCTCTTGTTGTAAAGCGCTGAGCAAACTGTTGGCGCTATATAAAACCTGTATAATAATAATAATAAGAAAAAAAACTATGATTGGATCAAAAGTTCAAAACACATACGTTTACAATTTGTGTCTTTTTTTCATTATTTGATTTGTGTAGTTTTGTTGACTATTTGGCAATAATTCTCTTGTCTCACTACAGTAAAAAAAAAAAAAAAAAAATGTATTTCAGCCCCCGTGTTTGATAGTTTTAGAACCCCTGCTATAGAGTAAACTGAAGATTAAGGCTTGCCGTGTCTTACTAAGCTATTCCAATAGTCTTAGCCAGAAAAGTGTACGAGTGGCACATAACAACAAACCCATTTCCAGTACAGAAACACTACGTATAAATGAGAAGTGAAGACTGCAGCTCAGCACACAGGAACAAGTTTGAAGATAGCAGATCTCTGAATTCACACGATCCGGTTCTATTCAGAGAAGCATTATTCAGCACCACTGTCAGCTCCCATCAGTTTTGCCAAGTACTGCTGTGAATGCAGCAATCAAATTGGGGCAATAACAATATTCTCTGCCCCACTAACAATGTAACCAGCCGTATAGCACTACATGAAAAAGATTAATTAGCTAAGAAGGTTTTTAAACAAGGGAAATGCTAACAGAGTGCACGCAAAATGAATTTGATCATATGAAAAATATGTACAGATACAAAATAGGGAGAGAGAGAAATGGAGACAGAAAGAGGTAGTCAGAGAAAGGTAATGAGAGTCAGTTAACGAGAGAGAGAGAGAGAGAGAAGAAAAAAGGAGAAGAGGGGGGAGAGGGAGAGGGAAAAGAGGGAGAGGGAAAAAGAGGGAAAAGACAGGGAGAAGAGAGGGAGAGGGAGAAGAGAGGGAGAGGGAAAGGGAGAGGGAAGGGAGAGGGAGAGGGAGAGGGAGAAGAGAGGGAGAGGGAGAGGGAGAAGAGAGGGAAAGGAGAGGGAGAAGAGAGGGAAAGGAGAGGGAGAAGAGAGGGAAAGGAGAGGGAGAAGAGAGGGAAAGGAGAGGGAGAAGAGAGGGAAAGGAGAGGGAGAAGAGAGGGAAAGGAGAGGGAGAAGAGAGGGAAAGGAGAGGGAGAAGAGAGGGAAAGGAGAGGGAGAAGAGAGGGAAAGGAGAGGGAGAAGAGAGGGAGAAGAGGGAAAAGAGAGGGAGAAGAGAAGAGAGGAGAGGAGAGGGAGGAGAGGGAGAAGAGAGGAGAGGAGAGGGAGGAGAGGGAGAAGAGAAGAGAGGAGAGGGAGGAGAGGGAGAAGAGAAGAGAGGAGAGGGAGGAGAGGGAGAAGAGGGAGAAGAGAAGAGAGGAGAGGAGAGGGAGAAGAGAGGAGAGGGAGGAGAGGGAGAAGAGAGAGAAGAGAAAGAAGAGAGAGAGAGAAGGGAGGAGATGGGAGGAGAGATAAGAAGGGGAGAGAGGGAGAGACAGAGGAGAAAAGAAGGAAAAAGAGAGGGAAAATAGACTGGAGAGGAAAAAGAAGACAGGAGCGGAAAAGAAGACAGGAGCGGAAAAGAAGACAGGAGCGGAAAAGAAGACAGGAGCGGAAAAGAGGATCGAGAGTAGCATTTGTTTTACTTTTCAAAATATCACATTTGCCCCCTGGCTGGTTTCTGTTTGGTTCCTTCAGGCAACAAAAGGATTTGACTTTTGGCCAGTGTTTGTACATCAACACCAATCATTACAATGCCTTCCTCTTTATACAGATGTATGCTGGATATTAGAGTTGCACGATTAATCATTAAGAATCAAAATCGCAATCTTTTTCTCCTCCCGATCTCCAAAACAGCATGCCACAATTCTAACAAGTGCAGAGAGTTCTCACAGCTGGGGAAAAAAAAAAAATCTAGGCAGCCTGCCAAGTTTATTCACAACACCAAGAATAAGTAGAAACAAAGGGGGTTATTTACAAAAGGCAAATCCACTTCGCACTACAAGTAGAGCTGCACAATTAATTGTTAAAAGATCGCTATCTCGATTCACATTCACCCCCCCCCCCCCCCCACGATCTATATTGCAGTGTTTCCTGATGAATTATAGAGAGCTCTCAGCTCACTCTGCCAAACTCTTTGACTTAAAATTCTGGGTGAATGTGCAGGACGTTTAACCACTTAAAGCGGAGGTCCACCCTAAAGTGGACCTCCGCTCATCGGAACCCTCCCCCCCTCCGGCGCCACAATTGGCACCTTTCAGGGGGGTGCAGATACCTGTACAGTACAGGTATTCTGCACCCACTTCCGGGATAGCTCTCTGCGGAAAGGGGCGTAGATTACGCCCCTTTCCGCAAGTGCCCGCCCCTTTCCGCAAGTGCCCCGCTGCCTGCTGGGAAACACACAGATCCCAGAGGCAGCGGGGACCATCCTTATTGCGCAGCGCGATTCGCGCATGCGCAGTAGGGAACCGGGAAATGAAGCCGAAAGGCTCCATTTCCTGATTCCCATACCCAAGATGGCGGCGGCAGCACCCGACAAGACGATCTAGAGATCAGCTTTGGGTGCCGACATCGCGGGCGCGCTGGACAGGTAAGAGTCACTATTTTAAAAGTCAGCAGCTGCAGTATTTGTAGCTGCTGGCTTTTAAAAAAAAAAAAAAAACGCGGAGTCCCGGCGGACTCCCGCTTTAAAGTCTAAACCTTTTTCTGACATTTGTTTCTAATGCAGCATACACATGAACGAAAATTCGGCCAGCAAAAGACCAATGAGTGCTTTTCATCGGAAAATGCGACCTTGTGTAGGCTCCATCTGACTTTTGCTGGCGGAATCTCGGCCAGCAAAAGATTGAGAGCAGGTTCTCAATTTTCCCGACGGAAAAAAGTTTTGATCGGAATATCCAATCGTCTGTAGCAATTCCGACGCTCAAAATTCCTACGCGTGCCCGGAAATCATTCAATGCATGCTCGGAAGCATTGAACTTCATTTTCTCGGCTTGTCGAAGAGTTGCACGTCACCACGTTCTTGACGGTCGGAATTTGGTGTGGCCATGTGTAGGCAACACACGCTTGAGCGGAATTCTGTTGGAAAAAACATGCAAGGCTTTTCCGATGAGAATTCCGATCGTGTGTACGCGGCATTACAGTTAACATCAGATTTTTTTGCTAGAAAATTACTTGGAACCCCCAAACATTATATATTTCTAGCAGAGGCCCTAGGGAATAAAATGGCGCTTGTTACAATATTTTATGTCTCACTGTATTTGCACAGTGGTCTTTCAAATGCATTTTTTTGGGAAAAATACACATCAATGAATAAGTAAAAAAAATAAAAAGTAAAGTTAGCCCAATTATTTTGTTTAATGTGAAAGATGTTACACCGTGAGAGAATCATGATCTATCTTCTAAGCAAAAAAATTGTGATTCTCAATTTAGCCAGAATCATGCAGCAACTAAATACAAAGTGCACTTGAAATTGCACTTGGAAGTTCAGTCGCTGTAGATCCGAGGGGGACATGCAAGGAAATTAAACAGCATTTTAGCTTGCTCATGATTGGATGGTACAATCAGCAGAGCTTCCCCTCATTTCAAATCTACCCCTCAGATTTACAGTGACTGCACTTCTAAGTGCACTTTCAAATGTACTTAACCCCCAAAGTATCTTTTCGTTCTTTTATCAAAGGAAAGAACTCCAGCGTGTAAATGAAGAAGTTTAACCATTTAAAGACCAAACCTTCCCTGACGTTTGTTGATTACAAGTAAAAATCATTTTCTGCTAGAAAATTACATGGAATATATATACATATATACATACACATATATACATATATATATATATATATATTTTAGCAGAGACTATATTTTATGTCACACTGTATTTGCACAGCGGTCTTTCAAACGCAATTTTTTTTTTTTTGAAAAAATACACTTTAATGAATTAAAAAAAATAAAATAAAAAAAAATAAACAGTAAAGTTAGCCCATTTTTTTGTATAAATGTGAAAGATGTTGCACCACAAGAATCGTGATCTTTATTCTAAGCAAAAATACAGCGAATCTCATTTTAGCCAAAACCGTGAAGCTCTACTGGATATACAATCCTGCAAATTCTTCCCGATCAGGAAAAGGTGACCAGAGATTTGACTAAACATGACATTTTACTACATAACATGATAATATTTCTATGGGAAATCATAAGCAGTGCAACGCAAACAGCTTAAACAAGCACAGCGCTGATCTGAGGTCTCGGAAAATGATTCCAGAGAAATGGTTCTGCTCACACACTGAGCCCTGGCAAATGAAAGACAAACTGCATAATGGTTTGTGTCACGGCGCACTGGTACCACATGTGGGAACGAAGATCTTGTTATGTCTCCGGGAATAATACCTGTCTTTCTCCACTAAACTCTGCTCAATATGCCTGCTTGCCTGCCACAGAGCCGCCTGTCTGTTATCTAAACACAAAGCTAAAAGGCGGAGGAACAGATACATGTCACACTCCATTTTCCTGCACCGAGATCATTCCTTTCTGCTTTCTGACATACATTCTCTGCGGATGGGCTGACAACATAAAAGAGAACTCCATACAAATTTAGAAATGTGCAAAACTAGGCGGTTTTCCTTTTGGGTACACTTTTTTTTTTTTTTTTTTACTTTTGAAGCTCAACTCCAGTCATCCCCTAAAATACACACAGCAAGGGTTAAATGCTTATTTAACCACTTTAGCCCGGAAGAATTTACCCCCTTCCTGACCAGAGCATTTTTTGAGATTCGGCACTGCGTCGCTTTAACTGACAATTGCGCGGTAGTGCGACGTTGCTCCCAAACAAAATTTACATCCTTTTTTTTTCGCCACAAATAGAGCTTTCTTTTGGTGGTATTTGATCACCTCTGCGGTTTTTATTTTTTGGCGCTATAAACAACAAAAAAAACTAAAAAGTAACAATTTTGAAAAAAAGGCATTACTTTTTACATTTTTCTATAATAAATATCCCCCAAAAATAAATAAAAAAGAAAAAACTTTTTTTTTTCCCTCAGTTTAGGCCTCTTTCACACTGATGTCCCGTTCAGGCCCGCCTGTCAGTTTTTCAGGCGGACCTGAACGGGTGCTCCATAGAGCTCTATGGAGCGTCGGATGTCAGCGGTGACATGTCCGCTGACATCCGACCCGCTCCGATCAGAAAAAGTGTAACGGAGGAAAAAGCTATTTTTCCATCCGTCTGCAGATCGGATGACGACGGGCACTGCGGTCCGTTGTCATCCGATCTCCCATAGGGGAGAGCGGCGCTGTGACAGGTCCGTCCCTGCGCAGTGTGCAGAGATGGAGCTGTCATCTCCCTGCTCAGCGGGGATCGGCGGAGTGATCCCCGCTGAGCAAACGGATATCCACGGGGCGGATCAGAACTGATCCGCCCTGTGTGAAAGGACCCATATACATACATACACATATATATACATACACACACACACACACATACACATTGTATATATATATATATATATACATACATACACACACACACACACACACACACACACACACACACACACACTTTAATACTATTTAAAGAAAAAAACTATAGCTCCAAGGCCCCTTTCACACTGGGGAAGGAGGTGCGTTTTGCTATTTTTAGCTGTGCTTTACTGGCGGAAACGCGGCGCTATTGGCCCACTAGTGGGGTGGTTTTACCCGCCCCCGCTAGCTAGAGACCAAGAAAGGGTTAAAAACCACCGCAAAGCACCTTTGCAGAGGCGCTTTGCCGGCGGTATAGCCGCGGTGCCCCAGTGCTCCTTCACCGCTCCCAAGATGCTGCTAGCAGGACTTTTTTTTACCGTCCTGCTAGCGCACCGCTCCAGTGTGAAAGCCCTCTGGGTTTTCACACTGGAGACACAGCAGCCGCTGTTTTAGGTCGGTTTGCAGGTGCTATTTTTAGCGCAATAGCACCTGCAAAACGACCCAGTGTGAAACGGGTCTTAAGAAGCCAGGAAAACTAACGCTACATAAAATATAGTCATTTCTGGACTCAGATTTAGAAACAAACCTTGTATTATCATGACAACACCAGTGTGGTTAGATGTCCTCTTTCTGGCAACAATGTTACCTGAAAGAGACATTGAAAGCCACCAAACCAATGCATTATCTCTCCAAACCATCTTGCAGAAACAGACAAGGACCCAAAAACGGGGGGTTCTGCTGATACTTTTAAATTTTTCTTTGCACTTTCCCACAATTATTTTACCTGAATTTCACAATTCAGGCTATTTAACATTACATGGTACATCATCCAGATGTGGGAGCCAAAGAACTATTCCAGAAACATAGTCTAACAGCTTCCACTTTAATAAAAGCACTACTGTTTGGCCTCTCTCCATTCAGCGCTCTGCCCGGGGCTAATGGTTTTAGAATTTACAACACAGAATCACGTAAACTATGGTGCAGCAGACATAAAGGGCTTGATGAGAGCAAGTGTTTAACCACTTCAATACCAGGCACTTACTCCCCTTCCTGCCCAAACCAATTTTCAGCTTTCAGCGATGTCTAAATGACAATTGCGCGGTCATACTACACTGTACCCAAACAGAATTTTTATAATTTTGTTACTACAAATAGAGCTTTCTTTTGGTGGTATTTGATCACCTCTACGGTTTTTATTTTTTGCTAAACAAAAAAAAAAAAAAGACCAAAAATTTTGAAATAAAATAAAAGTTTTGCTTTTGTTTCTGTTATTTTGTAAATAAGTAAGTTTTCTCCTTCACTGATGGGCATTGATAAGGCGGCATTGATAAGGGGGCACCAATGAGCAGGCACTGACGATGGGCACTGGTAGGTGGCACTGATGGGCATTGATAGGCGGCACTGATGGGCACTCATGGGTGGCACTGGTGGGCAGGGCCGCTGTTAGAAATCATGGGGCCCCATACAGCCTACCTGACGGGGCCCCATTGACCCCGCCCACAACCCATCCTGGCTCCGCCCATAACCCCACCCCTGCCTCCACGCTGTCAGGGCAGGAGGCAGGAGCAGGAACATTTAACATTTACAGCGCCCCACCAATCATAACTGCATCTGAATGGGAGAGATGTCAGTGTTTTGACATCTGTGCCCATTCAGTTTGTGTCTTCATACGGAGCTTTCAATCAGGTCTGCATGAAAAAGGACCTAATTGCAAAGCTTGGGTGAAAGGTTATGAAAAGAGAGTGGTTTGGGGGTGGTAAAAATGCAGCTTGGCTATGTATTTTTACTGTCCCTTCCCCCATCACATGTGTAAAAGTAGCATCTCACTATGTGCTCATGGTCATTATCATTATGATGATCAGAGCACAGCAGGTGCTGTGTGGCTCTGTCAGTGTAACATGACTGTGTGATGCTGACTTTGTTATGGCTGTGCTGAGTTATAGTCTGTAACACACAGTACAGTCATATATCAGGAAAGTCAGCACCACACAGTCATGTTACACTGACAGAGCCATACAGCACCTACTGTGCCCTGATCATCATAATGATAATAACCATGAGCACACAGAGTCTAAGGACTGCACATGCTACAATAGTGTGACCTGTCAGTGTGTGTGTGTGTGTGCAGGGGACTGCTTGCCTGTGCACCACTCCCATTGTCCAGATTACTCCTGCTGCTCTGTCTGTCTCAGCCGTCCCAGTGATAAGTCCCTCAAGCTGCAGCACTTACTGGATGAAGGGAGCCGTATAACAGTAATATCCATCCGCCGGAGAGGCATACAGTGAGCAGGAAGAACTTTAGTTTGTGCAGGTATACTGAGAACAGCATGCGGCACAGCATTGTATCCCTGCACCCGAAAATAGAAAAAAAGTCCTTCTTCTGCTTTCACCTCCTGGGCCCCTCTGGTAACCTGATGGGGCCCAGGAAATGAATATATATTCCTTATATATGTTAGTAATCAAGTGGGTGCAGGTTAATATAGTTATTTCATTTTTTTTTTTTTTTTTTTTTTTTTAGCTAGAAGTTAAAAGCTGCTCGGGCCCCCCCTGCTGGCCAGGCCCGGTACAACAGGGCTGGTTGTACTGCCCTATCAGCGGCCCTGCTGGTGGGCATTGATAGGCGACACTGAAAGGCTGAAAAGATGGGTACTTATTAGTGGCACTGAGACCAACTCAATATTTAACTCCATTGACCAAGACTAGGATGCCATTAAAGTTCATGTGCGTGTAAAGAGGGGGAGGTGTCCCAATATTTCTGACAATACGTGCTTAAAAATGATCAGATTTTATTTATGTAAAACATTTCTCTCCCCTCCCATAAGAAGGGTTGCTGTAACTACTTGTGTAACTGGCTTCAATTTGTTAGTGTACCCAAATCAGCTAGTATATTTAACACTCCTCTCTGACCAGACCGACAATGCTGCTGTCCAAAGGTGCCCCCTGTTCTCCTTCATCCAGAGTGGGGGCATTCTAATACAAGTGGTGTGTTACTGGTCAGATCGCATGGTGAAAACAGAGAGAAAAGCCTAAAAAAGGAAAACTAATGCAGCCACATCTCATAATGGGTAATACATTACATTTTTGGTTTTGGATTTAATACCACTTTAAACTATCAGCATGTCTTTGGAGTGTGGGAGGAAACCCATGCAGGCACAAGGAGAACATGCAAACTCCAGGCAGGTAGGGCCATGTTTGGGTTTCTAACCAATAACCCTAGTGCTGCCAGGCGGAAGTGCTGCCCACTCAGCCACAGTGCTGTGCGGTCTCTTCAAAAACTGGAGCTGAACGACATACCAGTCTCTTCAGCAATCCTGGCACCCTGGAGGAGCACCCCACCCTCAGTCAGCAGGGGTTCTATGCCATTTATTGAATAGGAATGGTTATGGTTTATTAAGGCTACCACTTAATATCAGCATTTACAATACCTTCATTTTTCTCCTCATCTTGAGTGAAAAGCTTTCAATCTTAGATCGATGAATTATTATCATCACATGTGACATTACTGTTTGATGCGCCACTTACAACATATGTTAGGTTAATTCTTCAGCTTTATGCCTTACGCCCATTATGTCATACTTCCACAGATACAACAATAATCCATATTACGGATATGCCACTTTAAGTGTTAGATGATCCCGAAAGTTAATACCGTGGGGCCGATTTACCAAAACTGGAGAGTGCAAAATCTGGTGCAGCTCTGCATAGAAACATTCCAGGTTTAATTGTCAAATCTTAAAGTGGTTGTACAGCCTGTATAATCCGCTTTTACCTACAGGTAAGCCTATATTAAGGCTTACATGTAGGTGCTGGAAATATCTCCTAAACCTCCACGGTTAAGGAGATATTTACAAAAAAGTCGTTCGCCGGTGTCTACGGCGCATGTGCACTGCAGAAACGGTGATCATGCCATTTCTAAAGGGGTCATGCCATGACTGGCGGCTCCCATGCGAATGTGCAGGAACAAGGTCACGTGACTCTGGCTAGTCACAGAGTTGAAGTTTGCAGGCTCTGGAAGGAAGAGGGGTGAAGATGGACGCCCACTGCTACTGGGGACAGCGGTGACATCGCAGGCTTCAGTTTCAGGTAAGTGACACATAATGGGCTACCATGCGATGCATACTAGCCCATTATGCTTTACCTTTGCAGGGAAATAAAGAGGAAGTAAAAGCCATCAGGGTTTACTACCTCTTTAACTGAACTAAAGTTAGAAGCCGATTGGCTATCATGTACAGCTGCACCAGATTTTGTACTCTCAAGTTTTAGTAAATCAACCCCAGTATGTTAAACCTCCATCAAGCGTGCAAAACACTAGAAGTAACTGTTTAGGTGCCAACAGTATTCTCAAAAAAGAAATACCCAATAAACGAACGGTGGCCATACATGCTTCAATAAATAATTGATCCATCCCAATAGGATCACCCCAGTGACAGTCATCAACACAATTGATTGATATGCCATATACAGAAAAATGGAATGCAATCTATGCTTGGAGATTATGATCATACGTTATTAATCATATCTCAGTTTCCACCAGGCAACCTTGAAATACGATTAAATTTATGACTGAATCACTGCCAATTGAGGCAAAACAATGGATACATTTCAGCCCTCGCCGATCGACTCCGTTTGACTGAATCCAATCTAAACCTAAGTCTAAATAGATCAGAAGGGGAGTTATGGCTATTCACTAGATTTTGGATTTGATCTTTTTTTTTTTTTTTTTTTTAAACTCTTTGATTGGATAATAAATTTGAAGCATTGTATGGCAATCATAACAGCAGCAAAAGGCACATGAAAGAAATTTTAAAGCGCTCCTACTTTTATGATGAGGTTCTTGTACTTGTCCAACATTTCTTGGTCCTCATGACAGCCAGCAAGTAGTTGCCAAACTTCTGCTCTTAACGCCTCGGGTACTCCCCCTCGCTTCACCAGTGATGACAGTCCCTTTGGCCTGACGCTCAGATTGCTGTGCCTGCATGATGACAAAAGAGCTGAAGTTCGGCAGAAGAAGGGCTTCAAGGTAAACAAACACTGCTAAAAATATGTGCAGCTTTACAGGGCAAAGTAAATATTCCAGTGTATTAATCCAAAAGGATTATACAAACCCGCAGTATAAATATCACAAATTAAACATCAAGTCAGATCGCTGCTGGACTTCAAAACTACAGCAAAGCAGCTGCTTTACTCCACTAGATAACATATAGTCTTATCGCTGTGCAAGTAATCTACCACTCTATGTTATACATACACATGGACAAAGCAGGCAGATTCGGCTGTTCCAATGGTTTTCATAATAACGTTGTTAACACACAAAATGATTAGACTTTCCCAGTATGGATCTCAGATGGTACACTGCATTCTAGCTGTCAAAGTATGATTGGCGCTATGGTGGAGATGTAATAAAAACAAATGCGGCTGTGCATAGTAACCAATCAGCTTCTAGGTTTGAGGGTCGGTTCACACCACAAAAACGCACTCCAGATCCGTTCCAGATGCATTTCAGCAAGCGCGTTTATGTGTTTGAGTGCATTTTTTATGCGTTTCCGGATGCATTACAGATGCTTTGTTGTTTTTTTCCTGTGGGGTCCAGTGTGTTTTTGATGCGTTCCAGTGCAATTTACATATATGTATAAATGTACTTTTTTTATGTGTTCCAATGCAATTTTGATACATTTTACTGTAATCCAGTACAGTCCAGTGCAGGACAAATGCAGCATGTTCTACTTTTTTTTCCTGGAACTGGAACAACCTGGAATTGACCACACTGGTGTGAACTGTGCTATTGGAAACCATGCAACCTACTTTCCATGCAATTTTGATGCAAGAAAAAAAAATGCATGTGGTGTGAACCGGCCCTTATAGTCAAAGCTTAAAGTGGACTTTCACCTACAAAATTAACTTTACATTAACTGGGTGGAAAAAAAAAAAAAAAAAATTATATATATTATTATATATATATATATATATATATATATATATATATATATATATATATATATATATATATATATATATATATATATATATATATATATATATATATATATATATTTTTTTTTTTTTTTTTTTTACATACATGTTTAGGGCTGTTGCTATGGGGTCTCTTGTGCCAAGGGTTGGAATTCCGGTATTTGATAGGCTTATCATGGTTGCCATCACAACAAGGCGGTTACTTCTGCAGCCGCCCATTGTGATGGCAACCTGAGAAGTTTCCTGCACTGCTAAATGAGTTAACTGTGCATGAGCGAGAACGGGCGGTGCATGCTGGTTATTCAGCAGCACCGAAACCCAGAAGTTTATGCTTGTGGGTTTCGTAAACCCACAAGAAACATGAAACCGTGCAAGACAGGGAAATGTAAGGTTAGTTTAAAAAAAAAAAAAAAAAAAAAAATATGGCGGCGCTATTAATAAGAATAGTGATTGCAGCACTGCATTAAGATCATCTTAACAGATGCCTTTTGAAAAAAATGTTTAATATGGTCGGTGGAACTCCGCTTTAAGGCTACTTTCACATTGAGGCAGTTTTCAGGTGTTTTAGCTAAAAAATAGCACCTGAAAATTGCTTCCCATGCCTCCCCAGTGTGAAAGCCTAAGTGCTTGGAATGAATGGGCAGCCTGAAAAGCGCTTCGGAAGCCCTGCAACACAGGCGCTATTAACCCTCTTTGGCCGCTAGCCGGGTTTAAAAGTGCCCCATTAGGGGCCTGAAAAGCGCTGCTAAAACAACAGTAAAGCTCTGCTACAACTAGCGGCACTTCGCTAACCGACCTGCCGCCCCAGTGTGAAAGTGCTCTAACTGAACAATCTGAAGTTAGATGCTGATTGGTTACTATGCTGCACCAGATTCTGTCTGCTCCAGTTTTAGTATATCTCCCCCTTTGATGACCTAAGCCCCAGTGGGGAACCTCATGTGATTTTGAATAAGAGGAGGAATTTCTTTTCAACAATTTGTGGTTGCCAACATCCCAAATATGTACAAGCTTTAAAAAGGAACCCTCATAATTGGGATATTGCCGGCAACAGGGTTATGTGCAAAAATGCAGGACTCAAAATGGTGTCATGTATTATAAAAGTAACAAAAGCTTTATTGACAGAAAACATTCAAGACAGAAACATTAAACTGCATACATATAAAGGCTATTCATAGTTTATATTAGATATACAATATTCCCACCAATGAGGGTTACAACTTGAGATAGTTCCCAAAATGTAGATACCCAACACGTTTCAAGAACGTTATAGCTCTGCACTTCTTCAGGGTTATAGATACACCACAGAAAGGAACTATACTCCATAATACAAACATACAATTAGATATACTATAAATAAATGGAACATAGAGTTGTCATTTATAGGGAGGTGGGTATTTTACGTATTACAACGTGGTACAGTATACTGTCAGAATAGCCATACTAGAACAATATATACAACCAGGAAACATCTTTAAAGGGACAGTTCACCTTTACCACAAAACTGCCTATGCAGATAAGGGGCATCTGAAGATAAAATCAAACTGTGCAGCTCTGACTAAAGCTGAATAAAGCCCTTGTTATAGGTGTAGGTCATTTACCGTACATACCTTATGAATACTCGCAGGACGTAAAGAAAAAGTACCTAGATCAAGGTTTGATCTAGGTCAGTGCTGGGGTTAGTCAAAGGTCAGGGTCAGTATATTTAGGCAGGATTTTTTTTTTTTATTATTATTATTATTAGCATCAGTGCCAGTTTGTTTTAGGTAGGACACAAAAAAAAAAAAAAAAAAAAGCAAAATGAGCACTATTATATCTGGGCTGTACTACAGGTACAAACAACAACTGACATACACACATGTGGTATTGCTGCAATTGTCAGTAGCAGTAGAATTTATTTTGGACTGATGTTTGGTGGTAGGTTATGGTAGTAACAAGACGTACATCGTGGAAAAAAAAAAGGATTTTCTATTTTGGGCCAGTTTTACTTTGATAATAGTAAAAAAAATACCCACCTGGTTGAACAAAGTAGTTGTGATATGAACAGTTTTACCAACACATGGCAAAATTGTGCTTAGCCATTAAAAGGGGTTGTAAAGGTTCAGAGTTTTTAAAAATAACAAAAATAAACGTCATACTTGCACTGTGCATTTGGTTTTGCTCAGAGCGGCCCCGATCCTTCTCTTCTGGAGTCACTCAGCGCACGCTCCTGGCTCCTCCTCTTCTCGAGTGACCCATCGGTGAAGTGCTCTCCTTCGTGGACACCTGTGCAGGCGTGCTCCCATGTCCTGCTTCTGCGTCTATTCACACAGAAAGTGGGACTTGGCCCCGCCCCCTGGTGCCCACGTCATTGGATTTAATTGACAGCAGTGGGAGCCAATAGCTGCAGTGCTATCACTCCATCCAATCAGGACCTGAGGACACAAGCTTTTGCTGGTGTACTCATCCCTGGCATGAGATAGAGGGGCTGCAGCATTACAGGAGGTTTTTTACCTCAATGCATATAATGCATTGAGGTGAAAAACCCTAAGGGTTTACAACCCCTTTAAGATTTGTTTTACCCTTAGGCGTGAAGGGGTTAAGGTGTTCCCTGTGCTCCTTCATCCAGAGTGGGGGCACTCTAATACAGGTGGTGTGTTACTGGGCAGATCACCAGGTGAAAACCAAGGAAAACAAATGCAGCCACCACATCTAAGGAATAGTAAGCTGTTATATATTAGTTTTGGTTTTAATACCACTACTTTTAATAATGGAATTACATTTTACCTCTCCATGTAATCAGTTTAGGTCAGTGAATATTTTCAGCGATTCATTAACACATTTCAGGAGGAGAGAGCTCAGTGTGAACAGCGAACGCTCTGTAGCCTTCAGCATTCTTGATCTGTACCTCAGCAGAGATCTTTAAATAAGGCCTACAGCTATTTCCGTCCTCGTACACCTGGGCAGCACCAGAACGTCTTCTAATAGTTTTATAAATCATATTGACATTTCATTTTCTTTCAGGCAGACTAGACTTAAAGCTGCATTAAAAAATGAGAAACTAAAAAGGTTTTTGCCTCACCCAAAAGATGAGGAAGCTTTCTGTGAGAGAATTAATGACTCGGGCGGCCATTTTGGGAATGGATGCACTATGGAAAACGAATGTGCCATCGATGACCAGTGACTGTAAAGCGTTTACCTCAGTTGGTGCTGTGTTAACGAACCGTAATTACAGATTTTCCACTGAGACACGCAAGTTGTACAGCAGATGCAGACAAATGATTTGTGGTAAATGGCAGAATGTTCAAACAAATCTACTCTGTATTAATAATCTGTGCTGCTGCAAAAGTTTTTCAGCGTGGCTGTAAACTCATCCTGTCCCCATGGAAACTAGGAGCACTGAGGCCAAGAACAAAATCAGACTTCACTTGTTTATAGCGGTGTCTCAATATCTAGCGTCATGTCCTTGGGAAAGCTTTAGTAAATCGAATGCAGGAAGCAGGGATAAGGAAAAGGGGTGCATGCTGCCGCCCCAGAATTCCCCCGCACACAGCTCTCTGTGTTTACTCGCTGCTACCACTGCTATGGCATAAGCATAAAAAGGTTATATACGTATTCAGAAATTTTTTATTTATTTTTTCCTGACAGCTAGTGCGGGTACGCACACTGTCTACGTTCGAGGCCACCCATGCACCCACCCCCAAGCACATGTCAGATTTTGGGTAGCAGTTCTACCCGTGCAACTTCTACGTCCCAATCTACATCAATGTATTGCCTGCACACCAAATGTACAGAACACCAGTGCATACCCATGTGAGTAAACATGGCCCTGGCATAGACGTTTGCTGTAGTAGGCCCCATGTGAATGAGGCCTATAAATGTCTAACACTTCCCTATTACCCCATTAACTGTCCCCCCAGGGTGACATATCTGAATTCTCAATAGTTGATAGAGTATGTATGTGAAAGTTATAACAGTGGTATTAAAGTGGAACTAAAGTCCCGTATCCTTTGCAGCCAAGGAAGCTGCCCTATTAGTGCCTGCTGGATCTGCAGTTGTCATGCAAATCTGTTATAACACAGCACAAGCAAATGTTGCAGTTACCATTCCCAACATGCCTCAATTTCTACTGCATAATGCAGACCAGTGATTAAAAGGGAAGGGATGCCTGAAGTTGCTGGATTATTCAGTAATCGTTGTACAAAAATAGGATTTTTACGTCATACTTACCTGTAGAATCCTTTTCTTCGAGTACATCATGGGACACAGAGTCAGGCCAATATTCATTTACCTGCTGGTTATACGCCACCATTAGGTGAATGGACACTGGTAGACCAAAGGTCTTCAGACAGGAAGTGATCCCCCTATATAACCCCTCCCATGCAGGATTGTTACAATCACTGGGACACACCACAATAATAAAATAAAGGGCTATCACTTACCCGTCCAGGCGCAGGGCCACTTAGAAAATAAGGGCCCAATCTTTACCCTTTACAGCGGATTCTTGTCACTTGGACCTTCAAGGACTGGGTACCCTTTCATGTTTAGGGTCGACTCCCTTGGACCTGTACAGCACCCTGCAGGAAATGCCTCATCGCTGTAGTTCCAGGATTTCCACTCCGCAGGGTCCAGCAACCGGAGGTCACGTTACAGGCAAAACCTTGCAGGATCTTGAGTCTTCTTTGCGAGGCTTGGGTACCATTTATCTAAGCATAAAAGCCTGTGTCAAATGGATCCGATCAGTCAATCCCTTGATTCATTTTTGGAACCGTTTGTGGGACTAGAGACCTGGAGTTTAGAGAGCTCAAACAAACTGTGCCATCCACCTTGCAGACATTGGTAAAAAACCAAAGTACTGCCTGTATGGGAGGGGTTATATAGGGGTCAATTCCTGTCTGAAGACCTTTGGTCTACCAGTGTCCATTCACCTAATGGAGTATAACCAGCAGGTAATGAATATTAGCCTGACTCTGTGTCTCATGATGTATGAAAAATAAATGACGCTCTCTGTGCTTTTGCTCTGTACCCCTGGTGTGTGTGTGTGTGTGTGTGTGTGAACTAGGGACGTGCGGTCAGGGGAGGCAGGACCTTACCTGCCAGGAACATTAGAAAAAAAATAAAATAAATTGAGTTTCAAGGGCCGTAGCTCAGCGACCTGAGGTCACAGAGACCCAAAATTAGTTCTACTCCACCACTGGTAAAAATTTGGGGCACCTACAACCTATGGTTCCGGAGATCCAGGGCTCCTTGCGCAGCCTGTCAGAAGCTACATACAGAGTAGCCAGTTTAAATACAAGCTGGCACACTCTGTTTGCAGCAGACTGAAAGGTTGAGCTCACAGTGCCTCTATTCACTTCTTGTCAGAGGCACTGAGCTCAATGGACAGCTTGGAGTATTGGACCAATGATAAAGTACCATTAGCCCCAGCTGTCCAATAAAAATGCTGCAGTGGAGGCACGCCTATCACTGCAGTGTCATAGAAGGGGGCCTGGGTCTAAAAGACAAATGCTCCCTTCCAGCCCAGCCCCCTTAACCAGAAGGAAATAACATGTGCTTATGTGTATATATAAGATTTACCCACAATCCCAGGTTTTCCTCACACAGTTAAGAGGGAGAATGAGAATCTGCTGCCTGCTGAAAAGGTACTGTTATAATCAAGCTAAATCATATATTATTATGCTATATGTTATAAGATAATAATTTATCTATTTACTACAAAATAACTGGTTTGAATTATAACTTCAAACTTTAGTAATTTGTCTGTTAAGCCACCTGCTTGAGTAGTTTTTGAAAATATAGTAAAATTACAAAAAAAAACAAATAAATAATTATTTGTATATTACTTGTGGTAATTAACCCCTTGCCCCCAGGTCAATTCTGACACTTCTCTCCTACATGTAATAATCATAATTTTTTTGGTAGAAAATTACTCAGAACCCCCAAACACACACACACACACACACACACACACACACACACACACATATCGTTTTAGCAGACACCCTAGGCAATAAAATGCTGGTCGCTGCAACTTTTTACGTTACACAGTATTTGTGCAATTTCTCAAAAAAAAAAAAAAAAAAACTATTTAATGAATATAAATAATAATAATAATAATAATAATAATAATAATAAAAAAAACAGCACTGAAAGATAGCCAGATTTTTTTGTATAAAGTGAAAGATGATGTTACGCCACGTGAATAGATACCCGACATGTCACGCTTTAAAATTGCGCTCGTGGAATGGCGCCAAACTTCAGTACTTAAAGCGGGAGTCCACCGGGACTCCGCGTTTTTTTTTTTTTTTTAAAAGCCAGCAGCTACAAATACTGCAGCTGCTGACTTTTAAATAGTGACACTTCCCTGTCCAGCGCGCCCGCGATGTCGGCACCCGAAGCCGATCGCTCGCTCGTGCCGCCGCCATCTTGGGTATGGGAATCAGGAAATGGAGCCTTTCGGCTTCATTTCCCGGTTCCCTACTGCGCATGCGCGAGCCGCGCGGCGCAATCCGGACGGTCCCCGCTGCCTCTGGGAGCTGTGTGTTTCCCAGCAGGCAGCGGGGCACTTGCTGAAGGGGGCGGGCGCTTGCGGAAAGGGGCGTAACGTACGCCCCTTTCCGCAGAGAGCTAGCCCGGAAGTGGGTGCAGTTACCTGGATTATCCAGGTAACTGCACCCCCTTCCCCCCTGAAAGGTGCCGATTGTGGCGCCGGAGGGGGGGGGGGGGGGATTCCGATGAGTGGAGGTCCATTTTAGGGTGGACCTCCGCTTTAATCTCCATAGGCGACACTTTAGATTTTTTTTACAGATTACATGTTTAGAGTTACAGAGGAGGTCAGTGCTCCAGTTTTTGCTCTCATTGTATCGATTGCAACGTATGTAACCTGTGTGTATATGGCTCTGATACTAGCCAGTGCCTCACCAGCCACTGACCTCACCGCACGTTCCTGGTATATACAGTAGTGTGTATATTTTCAACTTTTCTCCCTGTTTATACTTTTATCTGACAACATCTCCTAGTATAAGCAACATTTAGGGTTTTCTTCTTAGCTCAGCTATAGGTGTTAATTAGGCTGTACTTCTTGGGGTCAAATGCAATAATGCTGCTCCTTTGCCCAAGAGCTGAGTATTGGTGTTCACTCAAAGTGAACTATTCAGCCGTTTTAAAGGAGTCTGCAAAGAAGCTGCCATTTCTGGTTGGTCTTTCCTAACCCTGTATGCACTGCCTAGTAAGTCAGTAACTAAGAACAAGCATGCAGCCAGTGAAGCATGAAAGCCTTACCTGCATGTTTGTTCCAGGTCAGTGACTCACTGGTTAATGAAGCCAGGGTCAGGTTGCTCAGCATTATAGAGATAGTGGAGTTAATTTACTAAAGCCAAATGCCTGTGCATTTTGCAAGTTCAATTGCACTCAGTTACCCCAGAGCTTAGTGAATGTGGCAAAGCTTCACTTTGTAAACTACACTTTACCAGGTGCAAGGAAAAAAACAATTACTTTTGCTTGCATATGATTGGATGATAGAAATCAGGGAAATGAAGGCAACTGCAAAGTGCACAGTCTATTTGTCTTTAGTAAATCAACCCCATTGCCTTTTTACCTATTCAAGGCGTGAATATGCAAAGTGACACATGCCTCTTTAACAACTTGCCTCTCCCACCACAGTAGTTTTACCGTTGCCCTGTTGCATCCGGGTCCGCACACTAGCACATTGGACACAGCATGAGTTTGGCAGCTGATTTCAGCCAATGATTTTGAGCAGTTGTAGCCAAATCACACACAGATTTCTGCATAGCAGGGAGAAAAAAACAGTCCGATAGCAAAGAAAAAGCAGGACACATTACACTTTGTCAGACACATAGTTAAAGTGGTTGTAAAGGCAGAAGGTTTATCTTAATGTATTCTATGCATCAAGATAAAAAAAACAAAAAAAAACTATGGTGTGCAGCAGCCCCCCTCAGTCCCTAATACTTATCTGTGCCCCCCCCCATATCCAGCGATGTGCATGAGAGCCTTGGCCATCCGAGACACTCCCTTCCGATTGGCTGAGACACAGCAGCAGTGCCATTGGCTCCAGCTGCTGTCAAAGTCAGTTAGCCAATCAGGAGAGAGAGGGGGTGGGGCCGAAACGTGGCTCCATGTCTGAATGGACACACAGAGCTGCAGCTTGGCTTGGGTGCCCCCATAGCAAGGTGCTTGCTGTGGGGCAAGTGACAGAAGGGAGGGGCCAGGAGGGCTGGCGGGAGGACCTGAGAAGAGGAGGATCCAGGCTGTTCTGTGCAAAACCATTTCACAGAGAAGTTAAGTATACCATGACTGTTATTTTTTAAGAAAAAAAACACAAGACTTTAGTATCACTTTAACCCCTTGAATGCCTCCAGATGTTAACCCCTTTCCAGTTAGGGTCATTAGTACAGTATTACCACTGATCACTGTATTAGTGTCACTAGTGATGTCAGTGTCCGTTATAAACCCTCCCAGACAGTGTCTGTTAGTGCCTGATTGCCCGCCACCCTATCACAGTCACACCATAAGTTGTTGATCACCGCCCTTATTGTATAGTGTCTATAGCTGAATAAATTCCAGTATATATACCATATTTTGTAGAGGCTGTAACTTTCTAACAAACCAATTATTATACACTAATTGGGATTTTATTTTTACCAAAGATATGTAGCAGAATACATTTTGGTCTAAATTTATGAAGAAATCTGTTTATTAATTGCATATGATTTATAATAGAAAGTAGAAAATCTGTCTTTCTAAATCTTCGGTCTTTTTTTGCTTATATGGCAAAAAATACCAACAAAAGAAAGCCATTTGTGTGGAATAAATGTAAAAATAAATTTGCGTAGTTGCGCATGGGCACGCAATTGCCAGTTAAAGTAGCACAGTGCTGAATAGCTAAACATTCTCTGGTCATAAAAGGGGTAAAACTTCTGGAGGTCAGGGGTTAAAAACCCGGTAAGCAATGACAAATCTTATTTTTTCTGTCCAAAAAGATTTCCAGTCCTGGCTAAGAGCCCTTCCAAGAAGTTTATTGCTGCTACTATCTAGGCTTGCTAGAAAAGCTTTCACCATGCATCCTCGTATTCTAAAGCAGGAGTTCCAAAACTATTTAAACAATGGACCAAGTACACTATTCATCAGACTGTTTTTGGTCGCTGGGCCGGTGGCCAGTAGTAGTAAAAAAAAAAATGGCATCAGACATCAATGGTAGTAATAAATCCCCCCAGGGTCAGTCAGTAAGAGTAAGAAAAATCGTGTTAACAATCGTCTGGGTTTCCTCGATGTTTTACAGCAAACAGGGGAAGTGAATAATGTATGAAAATTCTTGCCTTTTTTTTCTTTTTTTTTTTACGTTTATTGTTTCTGATCATGCGCAGTCTCTACTCATCCGTTTTTTCTCGTACAAAAAAAAAAATCGTACTTAAAGTCAGTCCCGTGAGAGTCTATGCCGGAAGTGGTTGCAAATACCTGTCTTATACAGGTATCTGCACCCCCCCTCCCCCTGAAAGGTGTCAAATGTGACTCCGGAGGAGGGGAGGGTTCCAAAAAGCAGAGGTTCAATTTTTGTGTGAACCTCAGCTTTAAGCCCACTTACTGCCTCATCTTTGCCTCTCAGTGTCCACGTGTGTGTCTGTTTTATGGTCTGCACCATTTTTAATCCATCTTTTAGGGTGTGTCCCCCAAATATTTTGTTTGCTTTCATAACTCTGTCACTTATAAAGGTAACAAAAAGCTGAGATGCAGAACATTTTAATTGCTCTTCCTCTATACCTATTATTGTCCTCCCTGTACAGCACAGGGCCACGCACGACTCTTTCATATTTCCAGAAAAGAGGAGTGAAGGTTTAACAAGCTCATTAGTTTTAATAAAAAAAACACATCCTAGGCTCTGAAATTTGTCAGCTAATTGCACTGGCAAAATTATCAAAGCATTGAACAAAGCAGAATGATAGTCAAAGGGTAAAGCGCATTTCAGCAGTACCTTGTTTGACAGAACAACATCCTAGAACTTTAAACTGCTAGAAAATAAATAATTAATAATCTCTAAACTTAAAGTGGTTCCAAATGATGACGTTTTTTTTTTTTTTTTGCCTTCATGCCCTCTATGCATGAATGTAATAAACCTTCTGTGTGCAGCATCCCCCCCCCCCCAAATTCTTACCCAAGCGATCCATCGATATTTCACGATAGTCTCAGCTGTCCCGGGACTCTCCCTCCTCATTGACTGAGACAGCAGCGAGAGCCCATTGGCTCCCTTTGCTGTCAATCACAGCCAGTGAGCAAATGAGGAGAGACCAGGGATGGGTGGGGGGTCATGCCACCACTCTATGCATCTTATGGACACAGAGCAGCAGCTCTGGAGTGAGCATGCATCATTAATATGACTGCTCTGCACAGTAATAAGAGGTGGCTCCGCCATGCCTGCTGCCAACTCAATCAGCAGCTCCCAACACTGAGGAGAGTATTCATATAAACTTTTTTTTTTTTTTTTTAAAGTAAAAGCTGGTGGCAGTATAAAATGTGCAGGGTGAGCTTTGGGAGTCAGCCTCTGTGTCATCATAAGACAAGGAGAGGCGACTCCCAGAGGTCACACACAGCAGCAGCACTTAAAGCACCGATGAGGGCAATAATGCCAGAGCTGACACTTTCTTCACTATGCACTTACTTTAAAATTGGCACAAAACAGTAAAAAATAAATAAATAATGTTAAATTTAGCTGTACATTTCTTGCTATCACCATAACCTACCACTAAGTAACAACCCAAAATAAAATCTTCAGCTCCTGACGATCGCAGCTCTACCACCTATGTGTATGTTATTTGCTGTTTACACCTGTAGTAGGGCCTAGAAACAATGGTGTGCACTTTACTTTTTTTTTTATACCCCGACACCGATGCGGACATTCATACAAATTTTTAAAACATTTTTTTTAAAGGATAAGTTCACCTTTTGTAACATGTTTACATCCATATTCAGGGTGTAAGATGTTACAAACGGACCGGCCCCCCTGCACCTCCCCGATCTAACAACTAGCGGGGGGGATCTGCTATCCCCTTCTGTCACAATTTAAAAAAAAAAAAGAACATGGCTGAGTGGGACTCCACATGCCCGCCTGGCCATGTCACTTATTAATTTATTGAAAACTACAAGGTGCGGAAGTCTTTGTGGCTGTCAGCTGGTAGTTTTCAATGAACTACCACTGTGCTTTCAGATTGTACTGTACGGGCACACAGATACACTGACAGATCTGCTGGAGACCTGCATGACACGAACGATCTGTTGATCACTGGTGCAATGCTTTACAGGCTCCAAAAAAAAAAAAAAAATTTATATATATATATATATATATATATATATATATATATATATATATATATATATATATATATATATATATATATATAATAAATAATAATACTCTTTTTTTGGCTGCAACAAATGTGCATTTATTATTTTTTCCCAAAAAATTAATTTATCCTAACCGGTTCCCCACCAGCGCACGACAATTTACGTCGGCAGAATGGCACAGCTGCGCAAATGGTCGTACCTGTAATGGGCGTGCCATCGCGTGCACGCCACCGGCCGGGAGCTCCGGCGAGTCAGGTCGCGGGTCCCGCTGACTCGATGTCCGCGGGGATACTCGCGATCGTCTCACGGAGAGGAAGAATGTGGAGATGCTAATGTAAACAAGCATCTCCCGTTCTGCCTAGTGACAGTGTCACTGATCTCTGCTCCCTATGATCCGGGAGCTATGATCAGTGATGTGTCACAGCTAGCTTATACCCCCTACAGTTAGAAACACTCCCCAGACACACTTAACCCCTACAGCACCACCTAGATGTTAACCCCTTCACTGCCAGTCACATTTACACAGTAATAAATGCCATTTTAACCACACTGATCGCTGTATAAATGTGAATGGGTCCCAGAATCACACCTAAATTGTCCGACGTGTCCACCATAATGCCGCAGTCACAATAAAAATCGCTGATCGCCGCCATTACTTAATAAAAATGCCATAACAACTATCCCATTTTTGTAGACGCTTATAACTTTTGTGCAAACCAATCAATAGTCGCTTATTGCAATTTTTTTTTCTTTAACCAAAAAT